>NC_135194.1:0-1326466 GCF_050948175.1 Xylocopa sonorina | reverse complement strand
TCGCAATGAATATTATATCTTATCATGAAACATAGATATGAGATGCAATATCTCGTTTTAAGAAGCATTTGAACTCTATTGCTTCGATACGTAGACATCTGCAAACGCTATTTCCTAGCAAGGAAGTGTCGCATTTACATCCATTTGAATCGTAGACGAGGAATGCATAACACTTCATAATGAATATTATATCTTATCATGAAACATAGATATGAGATGCAATATCTCGTTTTAGGAAGCATTTGAACTCTATTGCTTCGATAAGTAGACATCTGCAAACGCTATTTCCTAGCGAGGAAGTATCGCATTCACATTCATTTGAAGTGTAGACGAGGAATACATAACACTTCGCAATGAATATTATATCTTATCATGAAACATAGATATGAGATGCAATATCTCGTTTTCGGAAGCATTTGAACTCTATTGCTTCGATACGTAGACATCTGCAAACGCTATTTCCTAGCAAGGAAGTGTCGCTTTTACATTCATTTGAAGTGTAGACGAGGAATACATCACACTTCGCAAATCATATTATATCTTACCATGAAACATAGAAATGAGATGCGATATCGCGTTTTAGGAAGCATTAGAACTCTATTGCTAGGATACGTTGACATCTGCAAACGCTATTTCCTTGCAAGGAAATGTCGCATTTACATTCATTTGAATCGTAGACGAGGAATGCATAACACTTCGCAATGAATATTATATCTTATCAGGAAACATAGATATGAGATGCAATATCTCGTTTTAAGAAGCATTTCAACTCTATTGCTTCGATACGTAGACATCTGCAAACGCTATTTCCTAGCAAGGAAGTGTCGCATTTACATTCATTTGAAGTGTAGGCGAGGAATACGTGACACTTCGCAAATCATATTATATCTTACCATGAAACATAGAAATGAGATGCGATATCGCGTTTTAGGAAGCATTAGAACTGTTTTGCTACGATACCTAGACATCTGCAGACGCTATTTCCTAGCAAGGAAGTATCGCATTTACATTCATTTGTAGTGTAGACGAGGAATACATGACATTTCGCAAATCATGTTATATCTTACCATGAAACATAGAAATGAGATGCGATATCGCGTTTTAAGAAGCATTAGAACTCTATTGCTGCGATACCTAGACATCTGCAGATGCTATTTCCTAGCAAGGAAGTGTCGCATTTACATTCATTTGAAGTGTAGACGAGGAATACATGATACTTCGCAAATCATGCTATATCTTACCATGAAACATAGAAATGAGATGCGATATCGCGTTTTAAGAAGCATTAGAACACTATTGCTACGATAGGTAGACATTTGCAAACGCTATTTCCTAGGAAAGAAGTCTCGCATTTACATTCATTTGAAGTATAGGCGAGGAATACATAACACTTCGCAAATAATATTACATCTTACCATGAAACATAGAAATGAGATGCGATATCGCGTTTTAAGAAGCATTAGAACACTATTGCTACGATAGGTAGACATTTGCAAACGCTATTTCCTAGCAAAGAAGTCTCGCATTTACATTCATTTGAAGTATAGGCGAGGAATACATAACACTTCGCAAATAATATTACATCTTACCATGAAACATAGAAATGAGATGCGATATCGCGTTTTAAGAAGCATTAGAATTCTATTGCTACGATACCTAGACATCTGCAGACGCTATTTCCTAGCAAGGAAGTGTCGCATTTACATTCATTTGAAGTGTACACGAGGAATACATGACACTTCGCAAATCATATTATATCTTACCATGAAACATAGAAATGAGATTCGATATCGCGTTTTAAGAAGTATTAGAAAGCTATTGCTACGATACGTAGACATCTGCAAATGCTATTTCCTAGCGAGGAAGTATCGCATTCACATTCGTTTGAAGTGTAGACAAGGAATACATAACACTCCGCAAATCATGTTATATCTTACCATGAATCATAGAAATGAGATGCTATATCGCGTTTTAAGAATCACATGAACTCTATTGCTACGAGACGTAGACATCTGCATTCGCTATTTCCTTGCAAGGAAGTGTCGCATTTACATTCATTTGAAGTGTAGACGAGGAATACATAACACTTCGCAAATCATATTACATCTTACCATGAAACATAGAAATGAGATGCGATATCGCGTTTTAAGAAGCATTAGAACTCTATTGCTACGATACCTAGACATCTGCAGACGCTATTTCCTAGCAAGGAAGTATCTCATTTACAATCATTTGTAGTGTAGACGAGGAATACATGACACTTCGCAAATCATATTATATCTTACCATGAAACATAGAAATGAGATGTGATATCGCGTTTTATGAAGCATTAGAACACTATTGCTACGAGACGTAGACATCTGCAAACGCTATTTCCTAGCAAGGAAGTGTCGCATTTACATTCATTTGAAGTGTAGGCGAGGAATACGTGACACTTCGCAAATCATATTATATCTTACCATAAAACATAGAAATGAGATGCGATATCGCGTTTTAAGAAGCATTAGAACTCTTTTGCTACGATACCTAGACATCTGCAGACGCTACTTCCTAGCAAGGAAGTATCGCATTTGCATTCATTTGTAGTGTAGACGAGGAATACATGACACTTCGCAAATCATGTTATATCTTACCATGAAACATAGAAATGAGATGCGATATCGCGTTTTAAGAAGCATTAGAACACTATTGCTACAATAGGTAGACATTTGCAAACGCTATTTCCTAGCAAAGAAGTCTCGCATTTACATTCATTTGAAGTATAGGCGAGGAATACATAACTCTTCGCAAATAATATTACATCTTACCATGAAACATAGAATTGAGATGCGATATCGCGTTTTTAGAATCATATGAACTCTATTGCTACGATACGTAGACTTCTGCAAACGCTATTTCCTAGCAAGGAAGTGTCGCTTTTACATTCATTTGAAGTGTAGACGAGGAATACATCACACTTCGCAAATCATATTATATCTTACCATGAAACATAGAAATGAGATGAGATATCGCGTTTTAAGAAGCATTAGAACTCTATTGCTACGATACGTAGACATCTGCAGACGCTATTTCCTAGCAAGGAAGTGTCGCATTTACATTCATTTGAAGTGTAGACGAGGAATACATAACACTTCGCAAATCATATTATATCTTACCATGAAACATAGAAATGAGTTGCGATATCGCGTTTTAAGAAGCAATAGAACTCTATTGCTACGATACGTAGACATCTTCAAACGCTATTTCCTAACGAGGAAGTGTCGCATTCACATTCATTTGAAGTGTAGACGAGGAATACATGACACTTCGCAAATCATATTATATCTTACCATGAAACGTAGAAATGAGATGCAATATAGCGTTTTAAGAATCATAAGAACTCTATTGCTACGATACGTAGACATCTGCAAACGCTATTTCCTTGCATGGAAGTGTCGCATTTACATTCATTTGAACCGTAGACGAGGAATGCATAACACTTCGCAATGAATATTATATCTTATCATGAAACATAGATATGAGATGCGATATCGCGTTTTAAGTAGCATTAGAACTCTATTGCTACGATACGTAGACATCTGCAAACGCTATTTCCTTGCAAGGAAGTGTCGCATTTACATTCATTTGAATCGTAGACGAGGAATGCATAACACTTCGCAATGAATATTATATCTTATCAGGAAACATAGACATGAGATGCAATATCTCGCTTTAAGAATCATATGAACTCTATTGCTACGATACGTAGACATCTGCAGACGCTATTTCCTTGCATGGAAGTGTCGCATTTACATTCATTTGAAGTGTAGACGAGGAATACATAACACTTCGCAATGAATATTATATCTTATCATGAAACATAGATATGAGATGCAATATCTCGTTTTAAGAAGCATTAGAAAGCTATTGCTACGATACATAGACATCTGCAAACGCTATTTCCTAGCGAGGAAGTATCGCATTCACATTCATTTGAAGTGTAGACGAGGAATACATAACACTTCGCAAATCATGTTATATCTTACCATGAAACATAGAAATGAGATGCGATATCGCGTTTTAAGAATCATATGAACTCTATTTCTACGATACGTAGACATCTGCAATCGCTATTTCCTTGCAAGGAAGTGTCGCATTTACATTCATTTGAAGTGTAGACGAGGAATACATAACACTTCGCAAATCATATTATATCTTACCATGAAACATAGAAATGAGATGCGATATCGCGTTTTAAGAAGCATTAGAACTCTATTGCTACGATACCTAGACATCAGCAAACGCTATTTCCTTGCAAGGAAGTGTCGCATTTACATTCATTTGAATCGTAGACGAGGAATGCATAACACTCCGCAATGAATATTATATCTTATCAGGAAACATAGATATGAGATGCAATATCTCGTTTTAAGAATCATATGAACTCTATTGCTACGATACGTAGACATCTGCAGACGCTATTGCCTAGCAAGGAAGTGTCGCATTTACATTCATTTGAAGTGTAAACGAGGAATACATGATACTTCGCAAATCATATTATATCTTACCATGAAACGTAGAAATGAGATGCGAAATAGCGTTTTAAGAATCATAGGAACTCTATTGCTACGATACGTAGACATCTGCAAACGCTATTTCCTTGCATGGAAGTGTCGCATTTACATTCATCTGAAGTGTAGGCGAGGAATACATAACACTTCGCAAATCATATTATATCTTATCATGAAACATAGAAATGGGATGCGATATCGCGTTTTAAGAATCATAAGAACTCTATTGCTACGATACGTAAACATCTGCAAACGCTATTTCCTTGCATGGAAGTGTCGCATTTACATTCATTTGAAACGTAGACGAGGAATGCATAACACTTCGCAATGAATATTATATCTTATCATGAAACATAGATATGAGATGCAATATCTCGTTTTAAGAAGCATTTGAACTCTCTTGCTACGATACCTAGACATCTGCAGACGCTATTTCCTAGCAAGGAAGTGTCGCATTTACATTCATTTGAAGTGTAGACGAGGAATTCATGATACTTCGCAAATCATATTATATCTATACCATGAAACATAGAAATGAGATTCGATATCGCGTTTTAAGAAGCATTAGAAAGCTATTGCTACGACACGTAGATATCTGCAAACGCTATTTCCTAGCGAGGAAGTATCGCATTTACATTCATTTGACGTGTAGACGAGGAATACATAACACTTCGCAAATCATGTTATATCTTACCATGAAACATAGAAATGAGATGCGATATTGCGTTTTAAGAATCATATGAACTCTCTTGCTACGATACGTAGACATCTGCAATCGCTATTTCCTTGCAAGGAAGTGTCGCATTTACATTCATTTGAAGTATAGGCGAGGAATACATAACACTTCGCAAATCATATTATATCTCACCATGAAACATAGAAATGAGATGCGATATTGCGTTTTAAGAAGCACTAGAACTCTATTGCTACGATACGTAAACATCTGCAAACGCTATTTCCTAGCGAGGAAGTGTCGCATTCCCATTCATTTGAAGTGTAGACGAGGAATACATAACACTTCGCAAATCATGTTATATCTTACCATGAAACATAGAAATGAGATGCGATATCGCGTTTTAAGAAGCATTAGAACACTATTGCTACGATACGTAGACATCTGCAAACGCTATTTCCTAGCGAGGAAGTGTCGCATTCACATTCATTTGAAGTGTAGACGAGGAATACATGACACTTCGCAAATCATATTATATCTTACCACGAAACGTAGAAATGAGATGCAATATAGCGTTTTAAGAAGCATTAGAACTCCATTGCTACGATACCTAGACATCTGCAGACGCTATTTCCTTGCAAGGAAGTGTCGCATTTACATACATTTGAAGTGTAGACGAGGAATACATGACACTTCGCAATGAATATTATATCTTACCATGAAACATAGATAAGAGATGCAATATCTCTTTCTTAAGAAGCATTTGAACTCTATTGCTTCGATACGTAGACATCTGCAAACGCTATTTCCTAGCAAGTAAGTGTCGCATTTACATTCATTTGAAGTGTAGGCGAGGAATACATAACACTTCGCAATGAATATTACATCTCACCATGAAACATAGAAATGAGATGCGATATCGCGTTTTAAGAAGCATTAGAACTCTATTGCTACGATACCTAGACATCTGCAGACGCTATTTCCTAGCAAGGAAGTGTCGCATTTACATTCATTTGAAGTGTAGACAAGGAATACATAACACTTCGCAAATCATATTATATCTTACCATGAAACATAGAAATGAGATGCGATATCTTGTTTTAAGAAGCATTTGAACTCTATTGCTTCGATACGTAGACATCTGCAAACGCTATTTCCTAGCAACGAAGTGTCGCATTTACATTCATTTGAAGTGTAGACGAGGACTACATAACACTTCGCAAATCATATTATATCTTACCATGAAACATAGAAATGAGATGCGATATCGCGTTTTAAGAAGCAGCAGAAATCCATTGCTACGATACGTAGACATCTGCAAACGCTATTTCCTTGCAAGAAAGAGTCGCATTTACATTCATTTGAAATGTAGACGAGGAATACATAACACTCCGCAAATCATATTATATCTTACCATGAAACATAGAAATGAGATGCGATATCGCGTTTTAAGAATCATAAGAACTCTATTGCTACGATACGTAGACATCTGCAAACGCTATTTCTTTGCAAAGAAGTGTCGCATTTACATTCATTTGAAGTGTAGACGAGGAATACATGACACTTCGCAAATCATATTATATCTTACCATGAAACATAGAAATGGGATGCGATATCGCGTTTTAAGAAGCGTCAGAAATCTATTGCTACGATACGTAGACATCTGCAAACGCTATTTCCTTGCAAGGAAGTGTCGCATTTACATTCATTTGAAGTATAGACGAGGAATACATAACATTTCGCACATCATATTATATCTTACCATGAAACATAGAAATGAGATTCGATATCGCGTTTTAAGAAGCATTAGAACACTATTGGTACGATAGGTAGAAATTTGCAAACGCTATTTCCTTGCAAGGAAGTGTCGCATTTACATTCGTTTGCAGTGTAGACGAGGAATACATAACATTTCGCGAATCATATTATATCTTACCATGAAACATGGAAATGAGTTGCGATATCGCGTTTTAAGAATCATAAGAACTCTATTGCTACGATACCTAGACATCTGCAGACGCTATTTCCTTGCAAGGAAGTGTCGCATTTACATTCATTTGAAGTGTAGACGAGGAATACATGACACTTCGCAAATCATATTATATCTTACCATGAAACATAGAAATGAGATGCGATATCGCGTTTTAAGAAGCATTAGAACTCTATTGCTACGATAGGTAGACATTTGCAGACGCTATTTCCTAGCGAGGAAGTGTCGCATTTACATTCATTTGAAGTGTAGACGAGGAATACATGACACTTCGCAAATCATATTATATCTTACCATGAAACATAGATAAGAGATGCAATATCTCTTTTTTAAGAAGCAATTGAACTCTATTGCTTCGATATGTAGACATCTGCAAACGCTATTTCCTAGCAAGTAAGTGTCGCATTTACATTCATTTGATGTGTAGGCGAGGAATGCACATCACTTCGCAATGAATATTATATCTTATCATGAAACATAGATATGAGATGCAATATCTCGATTTAAGAAGCATTTCAACTCTATTGCTACGATAGGTAGACATTTGCAGACGCTATTTCCTAGCGAGGAAGTGTCGCATTTACATTCATTTGAAGTGTAGACGAGGAATACATGACACTTCGCAAATCATATTATATCTTACCATGAAACATAGATAAGAGATGCAATATCTCTTTCTTAAGAAGCATTTGAACTCTATTGCTTCGATACGTAGACATCTGCAAACGCTATTTCCTAGCAAGTAAGTGTCGCATTTACATTCATTTGAAGTGTAGGCGAGGAATACATAACACTTCGCATTGAATATTACATCTTACCATGAAACATAGAAATGAGATGCGATATCGCGTTTTAAGAAGCATTAGAACTCTATTGCTACGATACCTAGACATCTGCAGACGCTATTTCCTAGCAAGGAAGTGTCGCATTTACATTCATTTGAAGTGTAGACAAGGAATACATAACACTTCGCAAATCATATTATATCTTACCATGAAACATAGAAATGAGATGCGATATCTTGTTTTAAGAAGCATTTGAACTCTATTGCTTCGATACGTAGACATCTGCAAACGCTATTTCCTAGCAACGAAGTGTCGCATTTACATTCATTTGAAGTCTAGACGAGGACTACATAACACTTCGCAAATCATATTATATCTTACCATGAAACATAGAAATGAGATGCGATATCGCGTTTTAAGAATCATAAGAACTCTATTGCTACGATACGTAGACATCTGCGAACGCTATTTCCTTGCAAGGAAATGTCGCATTTACATTCATTTGAATCGTAGACGAGGAATGCATAACACTTCGCAACGAATATTATATCTTATCATGAAACATAGAAATGAGATGCGATATCGCGTTTTAAGAATCATAAGAACTCTATTGCTACGATACGCAGACATCTGCAAACGCTATTTCCTTGCAAGGAAGTGTCGCATTTACATTCATTTGAATCGTAGACGAGGAATGCATATCACTTCGCAATGAATATTATATCTTATCATGAAACATAGATATGAGATGCAATATCTCGTTTTAAGAAGCATTTGAACTCTATTGCTTCGATAAGTAGACATCTGCAAGCGCTATTTACTAACAAGGAAGTGTCGCATTTACATTCATTAGAAGTGTAGACGAGGAATAGATAACACTTCGCAAATCGTATTACATCTTACCATGAAACATAGAAATGGGATGCGATATCGCGTTTTAAGAAGCATTAGAACTCTATTGCTGCGATACCTAGACATCTGCAGACGCTATTTCCTAGCAAGGAAGTGTCGCATTTACATTCATTTGAAGTGTAGACGAGGAATACATGATACTTCACAAATTGTATTATATCTTACCATGAAACATAGAAATGAGATGCGATATCGCGTTTTAAGAATCATAAGAACTCTATTGCTACGATACGTAGACATCTGCAAACGCTATTTCCTTGCAAGGAAGTGTCGCATTTACATTCATTTGAATCGTAGGCGAGGCATGCATAACACTTCGCAACGAATATTACATCTTATCATGAAACATAGAAATGAGATGCGATATCGCGTTTTAAGAATAATAAGAACTCTATTGCTACGATACGCAGACATCTGCAAACGCTATTTCCTTGCAAGGAAGTGTCGCATTTACATTCATTTGAATCGTAGACGAGGAATGCACATCACTTCGCAATGAATATTATATCTTATCATGAAACATAGATATGAGATGCAATATCTCGATTTAAGAAGCATTTCAACTCTATTGCTACGATAGGTAGACATTTGCAGACGCTATTTCCTAGCGAGGAAGTGTCGCATTTACATTCATTTGAAGTGTAGACGAGGAATACATGACACTTCGCAAATCATATTATATCTTACAATGAAACATAGATAAGAGATGCAATATCTCTTTCTTAAGAAGCATTTGAACTCTATTGCTTCGATACGTAGACATCTGCAAACGCTATTTCCTAGAAAGTAAGTGTCGCATTTACATTCATTTGAAGTGTAGGCGAGGAATACATAACACTTCGCAATGAATATTACATCTTACCATGAAATATAGAAATGAGATGCGATATCGCGTTTTAAGAAGCATTAGAACTCTATTGCTACGATACCTTGACATCTGCAGACGCTATTTCCTAGCAAGGAAGTGTCGCATTTACATTCATTTGAAGTGTAGACAAGGAATACATAACACTTCGCAAATCATATTATATCTTACCATGAAACATAGAAATGAGATGCGATATCTTGTTTTAAGAAGCATTTGAACCCTATTGCTTCGATACGTAGACATCTGCAAACGCTATTTCCTAGCAACGAAGTGTCGCATTTACATTCATTTGAAGTGTAGACGAGGACTACATAACACTTCGCAAATCATATTATATCTTACCATGAAACATAGAAATGTGATGCGATATCGCGTTTTAAGAATCATAAGAACTCTATTGCTACGATACGTAGACATCTGCAAAGGCTATTTCCTTGCAAGGAAGTGTCGCATTTACATTCATTTGAATCATAGACGAGGAATGCATGACACTTCGCAAATCATATTATATCTTACCATGAAACATAGAAATGAGATGCGTTAACGCGTTTTAAGAAGCATCAGAAATCCATTGCTACGATACGTAGACATCAGCAAACGCTATTTCCTTGCAAGAAAGTGTCGCATTTACATTCATTTGAAGTGTAGACGAGGAATACATAACACTTCGCAAATCATATTATAGCTTACCATGAAACATAGAAATGAGATGCGATAACGCGTTTTATGAATCATAAGAACTCTATTGCTACGATACCTAGACATCTGGAAACGCTATTTCCTAGCAAGGAAGTGTCGCATTTACATTCATTTGAAGTGTAGACGAGGAATACATAACACTTCGCAAATCATATTATATCTTACCATGAAACATAGAAATGAGATGCGATATCGCGTTTTAAGAATCATAAGAACTCTATTGCTACGATACGCAGACATCTGCAAACGCTATTTCCTAGCAAGGAAGTGTCGCATTTACATTCATTTGAAGTGTAGACAAGGAATACATAACACTTCGCAAATCATATTATATCTTACCATGAAACATAGAAATGAGATGCGATATCTTGTTTTAAGAAGCATTTGAACTCTATTGCTTCGATACGTAGACATCTGCAAACGCTATTTCCTAGCAACGAAGTGTCGCATTTACATTCATTTGAAGTCTAGACGAGGACTACATAACACTTCGCAAATCATATTATATATTACCATGAAACATAGAAATGAGATGCGATATCGCGTTTTAAGAATCATAAGAACTCTATTGCTACGATACGTAGACATCTGCGAACGCTATTTCCTTGCAAGGAAGTGTCGCATTTACATTCATTTGAATCGTAGACGAGGAATGCATAACACTTCGCAACGAATATTATATCTTATCATGAAACATAGAAATGAGATGCGATATCGCGTTTTAAGAATCATAAGAACTCTATTGCTACGATACGCAGACATCTGCAAACGCTATTTCCTTGCAAGGAAGTGTCGCATTTACATTCATTTGAATCGTAGACGAGGAATGCATATCACTTCGCAATGAATATTATATCTTATCATGAAACATAGATATGAGATGCAATATCTCGTTTTAAGAAGCATTTGAACTCTATTGCTTCGATAAGTAGACATCTGCAAGCGCTATTTACTAACAAGGAAGTGCCGCATTTACATTCATTTGAAGTGTAGACGAGGAATACATGATACTTCACAAATTGTATTATATCTTACCATGAAACATAGAAATGAGATGCGATATCGCGTTTTAAGAATCATAAGAACTCTATTGCTACGATACGTAGACATCTGCAAACGCTATTTCCTTGCAAGGAAGTGTCGCATTTACATTCATTTGAATCGCAGGCGAGGCATGCATAACACTTCGCAACGAATATTACATCTTATCATGAAACATAGAAATGAGATGCGATATCGCGTTTTAAGAATAATAAGAACTCTATTGCTACGATACGCAGACATCTGCAAACGCTATTTCCTTGCAAGGAAGTGTCGCATTTACATTCATTTGAATCGTAGACGAGGAATGCACATCACTTCGCAATGAATATTATATCTTATCATGAAACATAGATATGAGATGCAATATCTCGATTTAAGAAGCATTTCAACTCTATTGCTACGATAGGTAGACATTTGCAGACGCTATTTCCTAGCGAGGAAGTGTCGCATTTACATTCATTTGAAGTGTAGACGAGGAATACATGACACTTCGCAAATCATATTATATCTTACAATGAAACATAGATAAGAGATGCAATATCTCTTTCTTAAGAAGCATTTGAACTCTATTGCTTCGATACGTAGACATCTGCAAACGCTATTTCCTAGAAAGTAAGTGTCGCATTTACATTCATTTGAAGTGTAGGCGAGGAATACATAACACTTCGCAATGAATATTACATCTTACCATGAAATATAGAAATGAGATGCGATATCGCGTTTTAAGAAGCATTAGAACTCTATTGCTACGATACCTTGACATCTGCAGACGCTATTTCCTAGCAAGGAAGTGTCGCATTTACATTCATTTGAAGTGTAGACAAGGAATACATAACACTTCGCAAATCATATTATATCTTACCATGAAACATAGAAATGAGATGCGATATCTTGTTTTAAGAAGCATTTGAACTCTATTGCTTCGATACGTAGACATCTGCAAACGCTATTTCCTAGCAACGAAGTGTCGCATTTACATTCATTTGAAGTGTAGACGAGGACTACATAACACTTCGCAAATCATATTATATCTTACCATGAAACATAGAAATGTGATGCGATATCGCGTTTTAAGAATCATAAGAACTCTATTGCTACGATACGTAGACATCTGCAAAGGCTATTTCCTTGCAAGGAAGTGTCGCATTTACATTCATTTGAATCGTAGACGAGGAATGCATGACACTTCGCAAATCATATTATATCTTACCATGAAACATAGAAATGAGATGCGTTAACGCGTTTTAAGAAGCATCAGAAATCCATTGCTACGATACGTAGACATCAGCAAACGCTATTTCCTTGCAAGAAAGTGTCGCATTTACATTCATTTGAAGTGTAGACGAGGAATACATAACACTTCGCAAATCATATTATAGCTTACCATGAAACATAGAAATGAGATGCGATAACGCGTTTTATGAATCATAAGAACTCTATTGCTACGATACCTAGACATCTGGAAACGCTATTTCCTAGCAAGGAAGTGTCGCATTTACATTCATTTGAAGTGTAGACGAGGAATACATAACACTTCGCAAATCATATTATATCTTACCATGAAACATAGAAATGAGATGCGATATCGCGTTTTAAGAATCATAAGAACTCTATTGCTACGATACGCAGACATCTGCAAACGCTATTTCCTTGCAAGGAAGTGTCGCATTTACATTCATTTGAATCGCAGACGAGGAATGCATAACACTTCGCAACGAATATTACATCTTATCATGAAACATAGAAATGAGATGCGATATCGCGTTTTAAGAATCATAAGAACTCTATTGCTACGATACGCAGACATCTGCAAACGCTATTTCCTTGCAAGGAAGTGTCGCATTTACATTCATTTGAATCGTAGACGAGGAATGCACATCACTTCGCAATGAATATTATATCTTATCATGAAACATAGATATGAGATGCAATATCTCGATTTAAGAAGCATTTCAACTCTATTGCTACGATAGGTAGACATTTGCAGACGCTATTTCCTAGCGAGGAAGTGTCGCATTTACATTCATTTGAAGTGTAGATGAGGAATACATGACACTTCGCAAATCATATTATATCTTACAATGAAACATAGATAAGAGATGCAATATCTCTTTCTTAAGAAGCATTTGAACACTATTGCTTCGATACGTAGACATCTGCAAACGCTATTTCCTAGCAAGTAAGTGTCGCATTTACATTCATTTGAAGTGTAGGCGAGGAATACATAACACTTCGCAATGAATATTACATCTTACCATGAAACATAGAAATGAGATGCGATATCGCGTTTTAAGAAGCATTAGAACTCTATCGCTACGATACCTAGACATCTGCAGACGCTATTTCCTAGCAAGGAAGTGTCGCATTTACATTCATTTGAAGTGTAGACGAGGAATACATAACACTTCGCAAATCATATTATATCTTACCATGAAACATAGAAATGAGATGCGATATCTTGTTTTAAGAAGCATTTGAACTCTATTGCTTCGATACGTAGACATCTGCAAACGCTATTTCCTAGCAACGAAGTGTCGCATTTACATTCATTTGAAGTGTAGACGAGGACTACATAACACTTCGCAAATCATATTATATCTTACCATGAAACATAGAAATGAGATGCGATATCGCGTTTTAAGAAGCAGCAGAAATCCATTGCTACGATACGTAGACATCTGCAAACGCTACTTCCTTGCAAGAAAGAGTCGCATTTACATTCATTTGAAGTGTAGACGAGGAATACATGACACTTCGCAAATCATATTATATCTTACAATGAAACATAGATAAGAGATGCAATATCTCTTTCTTAAGAAGCATTTGAACTCTATTGCTTCGATACGTAGACATCTGCAAACGCTATTTCCTAGCAAGTAAGTGTCGCATTTACATTCATTTGAAGTGTAGGCGAGGAATACATAACACTTCGCAATGAATATTACATCTTACCATGAAACATAGAAATGAGATGCGATATCGCGTTTTAAGAAGCATTAGAACTCTATTGCTACGATACCTAGACATCTGCAGACGCTATTTCCTAGCAAGGAAGTGTCGCATTTACATTCATTTGAAGTGTAGACAAGGAATACATAACACTTCGCAAATCATATTATATCTTACCATGAAACATAGAAATGAGATGCGATATCTTGTTTTAAGAAGCATTTGAACTCTATTGCTTCGATACGTAGACATCTGCAAACGCTATTTCCTAGCAACGAAGTGTCGCATTTACATTCATTTGAAGTGTAGACGAGGACTACATAACACTTCGCAAATCATATTATATCTTACCATGAAACATAGAAATGAGATGCGATATCGCGTTTTAAGAAGCTGCAGAAATCCATTGCTACGATACGTAGACATCTGCAAACGCTATTTCCTTGCAAGAAAGAGTCGCATTTACATTCATTTGAAGTGTAGACGAGGAATACATGACACTTCGCAAATCATATTATATCTTACCATGAAACATAGATAAGAGATGCAATATCTCTTTCTTAAGAAGCATTTGAACTCTATTGCTTCGATACGTAGACATCTGCAAATGCTATTTCCTAGCATGTAAGTGTCGCATTTACATTCATTTGAAGTGTAGGCGAGGAATACATAACACATCGCAATGAATATTACATCTCACCATAAAACATAGAAATGAGATGCGATATCGCGTTTTAAGAAGCATTAGAACTCTATTGCTACGATACCTAGACATCTGCAGGCGCTATTTCCTAGCAAGGAAGTGTCGCATTTACATTCATTTGAAGTGTAGACAAGGAATACGTAACACTTCGCAAATCATATTATATCTTACCATGAAACATAGAAATGAGATGCGATATCTTGTTTTAAGAAGCATTTGAACTCTATTGCTTCGATACGTAGACATCTGCAAACGCTATTTCCTAGCAACGAAGTGTCGCATTTACATTCATTTGAAGTGTAGACGAGGACTACATAACACTTCGCAAATCATATTATATCTTACCATGAAACATAGAAATGAGATGCGATATCGCGTTTTAAGAATCATAAGAACTCTATTGCTACGATACGCAGACATCTGCAAACGCTATTTCCTTGCAAGGAAGTGTCGCATTTACATTCATTTGAATCGTAGACGAGGAATGCACATCACTTCGCAATGAATATTATATCTTATCTTGAAACATAGATATGAGATGCAATATCTCGATTTAAGAAGCATTTCAACTCTATTGCTACGATAGGTAGACATTTGCAGACGCTATTTCCTAGCGAGGAAGTGTCGCATTTACATTCATTTGAAGTGTAGACGAGGAATACATGACACTTCGCAAATCATATTATATCTTACAATGAAACATAGATAAGAGATGCAATATCTCTTTCTTAAGAAGCATTTGAACTCTATTGCTTCGATACGTAGACATCTGCAAACGCTATTTCTTTGCAAAGAAGTGTCGCATTTACATTCATTTGAAGTGTAGACGAGGAATACATAACACTTCGCAAATCATATTATATCTTACCATGAAACATAGAAATGAGATGCGATATCGTGTTTTAAGAAGCATTAGAACTCTATTCCTACGATACCTAGACATCTGCAGCCGCTATTTCCTAGCAAGGAAGTGTCGCATTTACATTCATTTGAAGTGTAGACGAGGAATACATGACACTTCACAAACCATATAATATCTTACCATGAAACATAGAAATGAGATGCGATATCGCGTTTTAAGTATCATAAGAACTCTATTGCTACGATACGTAGACATCTGCAAACGCTATTTCCTTGCAAGGAAGTGTCGCATTTACATTCATTTGAAGTGTAGACGAGGAATACATAACACTTCGCAAATCATATTATATCTTACCATGAAACATAGAAATGAGATCCGATATCGCGTTTTAAGAATCATAAGAACTCTATTGCTACGATACGTAGACATCTGCAAACGCTATTTACTAACAAGGAAGTGTCGCATTTACATTCATTTGAAGTGTAGACGAGGAATAGATAACACTTCGCAAATCATATTACATCTTACCATGAAACATAGAAATGGGATGCGATATCGCGTTTTAAGGAGCATTAGAACTCTATTGCTACGATACCTAGACATCTGCAGACGCTATTTCCTAGCAAGGAAGTGTCGCATTTACATTCATTTGAAGTGTAGACGAGGAATACATGATACTTCACAAATTGTATTATATCTTACCATGAAACATAGAAATGAGATGCGATATCGCGTTTTAAGAATCATAAGAACTCTACTGCTACGATACGTAGACATCTGCAAACGCTATTTCCTTGCAAGGAAGTGTCGCATTTACATTCATTTGAATCGTAGACGAGGCATGCATAACACTTCGCAACGAATATTACATCTTATCATGAAACATAGAAATGAGATGCGATATCGCGTTTTAAGAATCATAAGAACTCTATTGCTACGATACGCAGACATCTGCAAACGCTATTTCCTTGCAAGGAAGTGTCGCATTTACATTCATTTGAATCGTAGACGAGGAATGCACATCACTTCGCAATGAATATTATATCTTATCATGAAACATAGATATGAGATGCAATATCTCGATTTAAGAAGCATTTCAACTCTATTGCTACGATACCTAGACATCTGCAGACGCTATTTCCTAGCAAGGAAGTGTCGCATTTACATTCATTTGAAGTGTAGACAAGGAATACATAACACTTCGCAAATCATATTATATCTTACCATGAAACATAGAAATGAGATGCGATATCTTGTTTTAAGAAGCATTTGAACTCTATTGCTTCGATACGTAGACATCGGCAAACGCTATTTCCTAGCAACGAAGTGTCGCATTTACATTCATTTGAAGTGTAGACGAGGTCTACATAACACTTCGCAAATCATATTATATCTTACCATGAAACATAGAAATGAGATGCGATATCGCGTTTTAAGAAGCAGCAGAAATCCATTGCTACGATACGTAGACATCTGCAAACGCTATTTCCTTGCAAGAAAGAGTCGCATTTACATTCATTTGAAATGTAGACGAGGAATACATAACACTCCGCAAATCATATTATATCTTACCATGAAACATAGAAATGAGATGCGATATCGCGTTTTAAGAATCATAAGAACCCTATTGCTACGATACGTAGACATCTGCAAACGCTATTTCTTTGCAAAGAAGTGTCGCATTTACATTCATTTGAAGTGTAGACGAGGAATACATAACACTTCGCAAATCATATTATATCTTACCATGAAACATAGAAATGAGATGCGATATCGTGTTTTAAGAAGCATTAGAACTCTATTCCTACGATACCTAGACATCTGCAGCCGCTATTTCCTAGCAAGGAAGTGTCGCATTTACATTCATTTGAAGTGTAGACGAGGAATACATGACACTTCACAAACCATATAATATCTTACCATGAAACATAGAAATGAGATGCGATATCGCGTTTTAAGTATCATAAGAACTCTATTGCTACGATACGTAGACATCTGCAAACGCTATTTCCTTGCAAGGAAGTGTCGCATTTACATTCATTTGAAGTGTAGACGAGGAATACATAACACTTCGCAAATCATATTATATCTTACCATGAAACATAGAAATGAGATCCGATATCGCGTTTTAAGAATCATAAGAACTCTATTGCTACGATACGTAGACATCTGCAAACGCTATTTACTAACAAGGAAGTGTCGCATTTACATTCATTTGAAGTGTAGACGAGGAATAGATAACACTTCGCAAATCATATTACATCTTACCATGAAACATAGAAATGTGATGCGATATCGCGTTTTAAGGAGCATTAGAACTCTATTGCTACGATACCTAGACATCTGCAGACGCTATTTCCTAGCAAGGAAGTGTCGCATTTACATTCATTTGAAGTGTAGACGAGGAATACATGATACTTCACAAATTGTATTATATCTTACCATGAAACATAGAAATGAGATGCGATATCGCGTTTTAAGAATCATAAGAACTCTACTGCTACGATACGTAGACATCTGCAAACGCTATTTCCTTGCAAGGAAGTGTCGCATTTACATTCATTTGAATCGTAGACGAGGCATGCATAACACTTCGCAACGAATATTACATCTTATCATGAAACATAGAAATGAGATGCGATATCGCGTTTTAAGAATCATAAGAACTCCATTGCTACGATACGCAGACATCTGCAAACGCTATTTCCTTGCAAGGAAGTGTCGCATTTACATTCATTTGAATCGTAGACGAGGAATGCACATCACTTCGCAATGAATATTATATCTTATCATGAAACATAGATATGAGATGCAATATCTCGATTTAAGAAGCATTTCAACTCTATTGCTACGATACCTAGACATCTGCAGACGCTATTTCCTAGCAAGGAAGTGTCGCATTTACATTCATTTGAAGTGTAGACAAGGAATACATAACACTTCGCAAATCATATTATATCTTACCATGAAACATAGAAATGAGATGCGATATCTTGTTTTAAGAAGCATTTGAACTCTATTGCTTCGATACGTAGACATCTGCAAACGCTATTTCCTAGCAACGAAGTGTCGCATTTACATTCATTTGAAGTGTAGACGAGGTCTACATAACACTTCGCAAATCATATTATATCTTACCATGAAACATAGAAATGAGATGCGATATCGCGTTTTAAGAAGCAGCAGAAATCCATTGCTACGATACGTAGACATCTGCAAACGCTATTTCCTTGCAAGAAAGAGTCGCATTTACATTCATTTGAAATGTAGACGAGGAATACATAACACTCCGCAAATCATATTATATCTTACCATGAAACATAGAAATGAGATGCGATATCGCGTTTTAAGAATCATAAGAACTCTATTGCTACGATACGTAGACATCTGCAAACGCTATTTCTTTGCAAAGAAGTGTCGCATTTACATTCATTTGAAGTGTAGACGAGGAATACATAACACTTCGCAAATCATATTATATCTTACCATGAAACATAGAAATGAGATGCGATATCGTGTTTTAAGAAGCATTAGAACTCTATTCCTACGATACCTAGACATCTGCAGCCGCTATTTCCTAGCAAGGAAGTGTCGCATTTACATTCATTTGAAGTGTAGACGAGGAATACATGACACTTCACAAACCATATAATATCTTACCATGAAACATAGAAATGAGATGCGATATCGCGTTTTAAGTATCATAAGAACTCTATTGCTACGGTACGTAGACATCTGCAAACGCTATTTCCTTGCAAGGAAGTGTCCCATTTACATTCATTTGAAGTGTAGACGAGGAATACATAACACTTCGCAAATCATATTATATCTTACCATGAAACATAGAAATGAGATCCGATATCGCGTTTTAAGAATCATAAGAACTCTATTGCTACGATACGTAGACATCTGCAAACGCTATTCCCTTGCAACGAAGTGTCGCATGTACATTGATTTGCAGCCTGGACGAGGAATACATGACACTTCGCAAATCATATTATATCTTACCATGAAACATAGAAATGAGATGCGTTATCGCGTTTTAAGAAGCATCAGAAATCCATTGCTACGATACGTAGACATCTGCAAACGCTATTTCCTTGCAAGAAAGTGTCGCATTTACATTCATTTGAAGTGTAGACGAGGAATACATAACACTTCGCAAATCATATTATACCTTACCATGGAACATAGAAATGAGATGCGATATCGCGTTTTAAGAAGCATTAGAACTCTATTGCTACGATACGTATACATCTGCAAACGCTATTTCCTTGCAGGGAAGTGTCGCATTTACATTAATTTGAAGTGTAGACGAGGAATACATGACACTTCGCAAATCATATTATATCTTACCATGAATCATAGAAGTGAGATGCGATATCGCGTTTTAAGAAGCAGCAGAAATCCATTGCTACGATACGTAGACATCTGCAAACGCTATTTCCTTGCAAGAAAGTGTCGCATTTACATTCATTTGAAGTGTAGACGAGGAATACATAACACTTCTCAAATCATATTATATCTTACAATGAAACATAGAAATGAGATGCGATATCGCATTTTAAGAAGCAGCAGAAATCCATTGCTACGATACGTAGACATCTGCAAACGCTATTTCCTTGCAAGAAAGAGTCGCATTTACATTCATTTGAAATGTAGACGAGGAATACATAACACTCTGCAAATCATATTATATCTTACCATGAAACATAGAAATGAGATGCGATATCGCGTTTTAAGAATCATAAGAACTCTATTGCTACGATACGTAGACATCTGCAAACGCTATTTCTTTGCAAAGAAGTGTCGCATTTACATTCATTTGAAGTGTAGACCAGGAATACATAACACTTCGCAAATCATATTATATCTTACCATGAAACATAGAAATGAGATGCGATATCGTGTTTTAAGAAGCGTTAGAACTCTACTCCTACGATACCTAGACATCTGCAGACGCTATTTCCTAGCAAGGAAGTGTCGCATTTACATTCATTTGAAGTGTAGACGAGGAATACATGACACTTCACAAACCATATAATATCTTACCATGAAACATAGAAATGAGATGCGATATCGCGTTTTAAGTATCACAAGAACTCTATTGCTACGATACGTAGACATCTGCAAACGCTATTTCCTTGCAAGGAAGTGTCGCATTTACATTCATTTGAAGTGTAGACGAGGAATACATAACACTTCGCAAATCATATTATATCTTACCATGAAACATAGAAATGAGATCCGATATCGCGTTTTAAGAATCATAAGAACTCTATTGCTACGATACGTAGACATCTGCAAACGCTATTCCCTTGCAACGAAGTGTCGCATTTACATTGATTTGAAGCCTGGACGAGGAATACATGACACTTCGCAAATCATATTATATCTTACCATGAAACATCGAAATGAGATGCGTTATCGCGTTTTAAGAAGCATCAGAAATCCATTGCTACGATACGTAGACATCTGCAAACGCTATTTCCTTGCAAGAAAGTGTCGCATTTACATTCATTTGAAGTGTAGACGAGGAATACATAACACTTCGCAAATCATACTATACCTTACCATGGAACATAGAAATGAGATGCGATATCGCGTTTTAAGAAGCATTAGAACTCTATTGCTACGATACGTAGACATCTGCAAACGCTATTTCCTTGCAGGGAAGTGCCGCATTTACATTAGTTTGAAGTGTAGACGAGGAATACATGACACTTCGCAAATCATATTATATCTTACCATGAATCATAGAAGTGAGATGCGATATCGTGTTTTAAGAAGCAGCAGAAATCCATTGCTACGATACGTAGACATCTGCAAACGCTATTTCCTTGCAAGAAAGTGTCGCATTTACATTCATTTGAAGTGTAGACGAGGAATACATAACACTTCGCAAATCATATTATATCTTACCATGAAACATAGAAATGAGATCCGATATCGCGTTTTAAGAATCATAAGAACTCTATTGCTACGATACTTAGACATCTGCAAACGCTATTTCCTTGCAACGAAGTGTCGCATTTACATTCATTTGAAGCCTGGACGAGGAATACATGACACTTCGCAAATCATATTATATCTTACCATGAAACATCGAAATGAGATGCGTTATCGCGTTTTAAGAAGCATCAGAAATCCATTGCTACGATACGTAGACATCTGTAAACGCTATTTCCTTGCAAGAAAGTGTCGCATTTACATTCATTTGAAGTGTAGACGAGGAATACATAACACTTCGCAAATCATATTATACCTTACCATGGAACATAGAAATGAGATGCGATATCGCGTTTTAAGAAGCATTAGAACTCTATTGCTACGATACGTAGACATCTGCAAACGCTATTTCCTTGCAACGAAGTGTCGCATTTGCATTCATTTGAAGCCTGGACGAGGAATACATGACACTTCGCAAATCATATTATATCTTACCATGAAACATAGAAATGAGGTGCGTTATCGCGTTTTAAGAAGCATCAGAAATCCATTGCTACGATACGTAGACATCTGCAAACGCTATTTCCTTGCAAGAAAGAGTCGCATATAAATTCATTTGAAATGTAGACGAGGAATACATAACACTCCGCAAATCATATTATATCTTACCATGAAACATAGAAATGAGATCCGATATCGCGTTTTAAGGATCATAAGAACTCTATTGCTACGATACGTAGACATCTGCAAACGCTATTTCCTTGCAAGGAAGTGTGGCATTTACATTCATTTGAAGCCTGGACGTGGAATACATGACACTTCGCAAATCATATTATATCGTACCATGAAACATAGAAATGAGATGCGTTATCGCGTTTTAAGAAGCATCTGAAATCCATTGCTACGATACGTAGACATCTGCAAACGCTATTTCCTTGCAAGAAAGTGTCGCATTTACATTCATTTGAAGTGTAGACGAGGAATACATAACACTTCGCAAATCATATTATACCTTACCATGGAACATAGAAATGAGATGCGATATCGCGTTTTAAGAAGCATTAGAACTCTATTGCTACGATACGTAGACATCTGCAAACGCTATTTCCTTGCAGGAAGTGTCGCATTTACATTAATTTGAAGTGTAGACGAGGAATACATGACACTTCGCAAATCATATTATATCTTACCATGAAACATAGAAATGAGATGCGATATCGCGTTTTAAGAAGCATTAGAACTCTATTGCTACGATACCTAGACATCTGCAGACGCTATTTCCTAGTAAGGAAGTGTCGCATTTACATTCATTTAAAGTGTAGACGAGGAATACATAACACTTCGCAAATCATATTATATCTTACCATGAAACATAGAAATGAGATGCGACATCGCGTTTTAAGAAGCATTAGAACTCTATTGCTACGATACGTAGACATCTGCAAACGCTATTTCTTTGCAAGGAAGTGTCGCATTTACATTCATTTGAAGTGTAGACGAGGAATACATGACACTTCGCAAATCATATTATATCTTAACATGAAACATAGAAATGAGATGCGATATCGCGTTTTAAGTAGCATTAGAACACTATTGCTACGATAGGTAGACATTTGCAAACGCTATTTCCTTGCAAGGAAGTGTCGCATTTACATTCATTTGAAGCCTGGACGTGGAATACATGACGCTTCGCAAATCATATTATATCTTACCATGAAACATAGAAATGAGATGCGTTATCGCGTTTTAAGAAGCATCAGAAATCCATTGCTACGATACGTAGACATCTGCAAACGCTATTTCCTTGCAAGAAAGTGTCGCATTTACATTCATTTGAAGTGTAGACGAGGAATACATAACACTTCGCAAATCATATTATACCTTACCATGAAACATAGAAATGAGATGCGATATCGCGTTTTAAGAAGCAGCAGAAACCATTTGCTACGGTACGTAGACATCTGCAAACGCTATTTCCTTGCAAGAAAGTGTCGCATTTACATTCATTTGAAGTGTAGACGACGGATACATAACACTTCGCAAATCATATTATACCTTACCAAGAATCATGGAAATGAGATGCGATATCGCGTTTTAAGAATCATAAGAACTCTACTGCTACGATACGTAGACATCTGCAAACGCTATTTCCTTGCAAGAAAGTGTCGCATTTACATTCATTTGAATCGTAGACGAGGAATGCATAACACTTCGCAAATCATATTATATCTTACCATGAAACATAGAAATGAGATGCGAACTCGCGTTTTAAGAAGCATTAGAGCTCTATTGCTACGATACCTAGACATCTGCAGACGCTATTTCCTTGCAAGGAAGTGTCGCATTTACATTCATTTGAAGCCTGGACGTGGAATACATGACACTTCGCAAATCATATTATATCTTACCATGAAACATAGAAATGAGATGCGACATCGCGTTTTAAGAAGCATCAGAACTCTATTGCTACGATACGTAGACATCTGCAAACGCTATTTCCTTGTAAGGAAGTGTCGCATTTACATTCATTTGAAGTGTAGACGAGGAATACATGACACTTCGCAAATCATATTATACCTTACCATGGAACATAGAAATGAGATGCGATATCGCGTTTTAAGAAGCATTAGAACTCTATTGCTACGATACGTAGACATCTGCAAACGCTATTTCCTTGCAAGAAAGTGTCGCATTTACATTCATTTGAAGTGTAGACGAGGAATACATAACACTTCGCAAATCATATTATATCTTACCATGAATCATAGAAGTGAGATGCGATATCGCGTTTTAAGAAGCAGCAGAAATCCATTGCTACGATACGTAGACATCTGCAAACGCTATTTCCTTGCAAGAAAGTGTCGCATTTACATTCATTTGAAGTGTAGACGAGGAATACATAACACTTCGCAAATCATATTATATCTTACAATGAAACATAGAAATGTGATGCGATATCGCGTTTTAAGAAGCAGCAGAAATCCATTGCTACGATACGTAGACATCTGCAAACGCTATTTCCTTGCAAGAAAGAGTCGCATTTACATTCATTTGAAATGTAGACGAGGAATACATAACACTCTGCAAATCATATTATATCTTACCATGAAACATAGAAATGAGATGCGATATCGCGTTTTAAGAATCATAAGAACTCTATTGCTACGATACGTAGACATCTGCAAACGCTATTTCTTTGCAAAGAAGTGTCGCATTTACATTCATTTGAAGTGTAGACCAGGAATACATAACACTTCGCAAATCATATTATATCTTACCATGAAACATAGAAATGAGATGCGATATCGTGTTTTAAGAAGCATTAGAACTCTATTCCTACGATACCTAGACATCTGCAGACGCTATTTCCTAGCAAGGAAGTGTCGCATTTACATTCATTTGAAGTGTAGACGAGGAATACATGACACTTCACAAACCATATAATATCTTACCATGAAACATAGAAATGAGATGCGATATCGCGTTTTAAGTATCATAAGTACTCTATTGCTACGATACGTAGACATCTGCAAACGCTATTTCCTTGCAAGGAAGTGTCGCATTTACATTCATTTGAAGTGTAGACGAGGAATACATAACACTTCGCAAATCATATTATATCTTACCATGAAACATAGAAATGAGATCCGATATCGCGTTTTAAGAATCATAAGAACTCTATTGCTACGATACGTAGACATCTGCAAACGCTATTCCCTTGCAACGAAGTGTCGCATTTACATTGATTTGAAGCCTGGACGAGGAATACATGACACTTCGCAAATCATATTATATCTTACCATGAAACATCGAAATGAGATGCGTTATCGCGTTTTAAGAAGCATCAGAAATCCATTGCTACGATACGTAGACATCTGCAAACGCTATTTCCTTGCAAGAAAGTGTCGCATTTACATTCATTTGAAGTGTAGACGAGGAATACATAACACTTCGCAAATCATATTATACCTTACCATGGAACATAGAAATGAGATGCGATATCGCGTTTTAAGAAGCATTAGAACTCTATTGCTACGATACGTAGACATCTGCAATCGCTATTTCCTTGCAACGAAGTGTCGCATTTACTTTCATTTGAATCGTAGACGAGGAATGCATAATACTTCGCAATGAATATTATATCTTATCTTGAAACATAGAAATGAGATGCGATATCGCGTTTTAAGAATCATAAGAACTCTATTGCTACGATACGTAGACATCTGCAAACGCTATTTCTTTGCAAAGAAGTGTCGCATTTACATTCATTTGAAGTGTAGACCAGGAATACATAACACTTCGCAAATCATATTATATCTTACCATGAAACATAGAAATGAGATGCGATATCGTGTTTTAAGAAGCATTAGAACTCTATTCCTACGATACCTAGACATCTGCAGACGCTATTTCCTAGCAAGGAAGTGTCGCATTTACATTCATTTGAAGTGTAGTCGAGGAATACATAACACTTCGCAAATCATATTATACCTTACCATGAAACATAGAAATAAGATCCGATATCGCGTTTTAAGAATCATAAGAACTCTATTGCTACGATACGTAGACATCTGGAAACGCTATTTCCTTGCAGCGAAGTGTCGCATTTACATTCATTTGAAGTGTAGACGAGGAATACATGACACTTCGCAAATCATATTATATCTTACCATGAAACATAGAAATGAGATGCGATATCGCGTTTTAAGAAGCATTAGAACTCTATTGCTACGATACCTAGACATCTGCAGACGCTATTTCCTAGCAAGGAAGTGTCGCACTTACATTCATTTGAAGTGTGGACGAGGAATACATAACACTTCGCAAATCATATTATATCTTACCATGAAACATAGAAATGAGATGCGATATCGCGTTTTAAGAAGCATTAGAACTCTATTGCTCCGATACGTAGACATCTGCAAACGCTATTTCCTTGCAAGGAAGTGTCGCATTTACATTCATTTGAAGCGTGGACGAGGAATACATAACACTTCGCAAATCATATTATATCTTACCATGAACCATAGAAATGAGATGCGATATCGCGTTTTAAGAAGCATTAGAACTCTACTGCTACGATACGTAGACATCTGCAAACGCCATTTCCTAGCGAGGAAGTGTCGCATTCACATTCATTTGAAGTGTAGACGAGGAATACATAACACTCCGCAAATCATATTATATCTTACCATGAAACATAGAAATGAGATGCGATATCGCGTTTTAAGAAGCATTAGAACTCTATTGCTACGATTCGTAGACATCTGCAAACGCTATTTCCTTGCAAGAAAGTGTCGCATTTACATTCATTTGAAGTGTAGACGAGGAATACATAACACTTCGCAAATCATATTATACCTTACCATGAATCATAGAAATAAGATCCGATATCGCGTTTTAAGAATCATAAGAACTCTATTGCTACGATACGTAGACATCTGGAAACGCTATTTCCTTGCAGCGAAGTGTCGCATTTACATTCATTTGAAGTGTAGACGAGGAATACATGACACTTCGCAAATCATATTATATCTTACCATGAAACATAGAAATGAGATGCGATATCGCGTTTTAAGAAGCATTAGAACTCTATTGCTACGATACCTAGACATCTGCAGACGCTATTTCCTAGCAAGGAAGTGTCGCACTTACATTCATTTGAAGTGTAGACGAGGAATACATAACACTTCGCAAATCATATTATATCTTACCATGAAACATAGAAATGAGATGCGATATCGCGTTTTAAGAAGCATTAGAACTCTATTGCTCCGATACGTAGACATCTGCAAACGCTATTTCCTTGCAAGGAAGTGTCGCATTTACATTCATTTGAAGCGTGGACGAGGAATACATAACACTTCGCAAATCATATTATATCTTACCATGAACCATAGAAATGAGATGCGATATCGCGTTTTAAGAAGCATTAGAACTCTACTGCTACGATACGTAGACATCTGCAAACGCCATTTCCTAGCGAGGAAGTGTCGCATTCACATTCATTTGAAGTGTAGACGAGGAATACATAACACTCCGCAAATCATATTATATCTTACCATGAAACATAGAAATGAGATGCGATATCGCGTTTTAAGAAGCATTAGAACTCTATTGCTACGATACCTAGACATCTGCAGACGCTATTTCCTAGCAAGGAAGTGTCGCACTTACATTCATTTGAAGTGTGGACGAGGAATACATAACACTTCGCAAATCATATTATATCTTACCATGAAACATAGAAATGAGATGCGATATCGCGTTTTAAGAAGCATTAGAACTCTATTGCTCCGATACGTAGACATCTGCAAACGCTATTTCCTTGCAAGGAAGTGTCGCATTTACATTCATTTGAAGCGTGGACGAGGAATACATAACACTTCGCAAATCATATTATATCTTACCATGAACCATAGAAATGAGATGCGATATCGCGTTTTAAGAAGCATTAGAACTCTACTGCTACGATACGTAGACATCTGCAAACGCCATTTCCTAGCGAGGAAGTGTCGCATTCACATTCATTTGAAGTGTAGACGAGGAATACATAACACTCCGCAAATCATATTATATCTTACCATGAAACATAGAAATGTGATGCGATATCGCGTTTTAAGAATCATAAGAACTCTATTGCTACGATACGTAGACATCTGCAAACGCTATTTCCTTGCAGCGAAGTGTCGCATTCACATTCATTTGAAGTGTAGACGAGGAATACATGACACTTCGCAAATCATATTATATCTTACCATGAAACATAGAAATGAGATGCGATATCGCGTTTTAAGAAGCATTAGAACACTATTGCTACGATACCTAGACATCTGCAGACGCTATTTCCTAGCAAGGAAGTGTCGCATTTACATTCATTTGAAGTGTAGACAAGGAATACATAACACTTCGCAAATCACATTATATCTTACCATGAAACATAGAAATGAGATGCGATATCGCGTTTTAAGAAGCATTAGAACTCTATTGCTACGATTCGTAGACATCTGCAAACGCTATTTCCTTGCAAGAAAGTGTCGCATTTACATTCATTTGAAGTGTAGACGAGGAATACATAACACTTCGCAAATCATATTATACCTTACCATGAAACATAGAAATAAGATCCGATATCGCGTTTTAAGAATCATAAGAACTCTATTGCTACGATACGTAGACATCTGGAAACGCTATTTCCTTGCAGCGAAGTGTCGCATTTACATTCATTTGAAGTGTAGACGAGGAATACATGACACTTCGCAAATCATATTATATCTTACCATGAAACATAGAAATGAGATGCGATATCGCGTTTTAAGAAGCATTAGAACTCTATTGCTACGATACCTAGACATCTGCAGACGCTATTTCCTAGCAAGGAAGTGTCGCACTTACATTCATTTGAAGTGTAGACGAGGAATACATAACACTTCGCAAATCATATTATATCTTACCATGAAACATAGAAATGAGATGCGATATCGCGTTTTAAGAAGCATTAGAACTCTATTGCTCCGATACGTAGACATCTGCAAACGCTATTTCCTTGCAAGGAAGTGTCGCATTTACATTCATTTGAAGCGTGGACGAGGAATACATAACACTTCGCAAATCATATTATATCTTACCATGAACCATAGAAATGAGATGCGATATCGCGTTTTAAGAAGCATTAGAACTCTACTGCTACGATACGTAGACATCTGCAAACGCCATTTCCTAGCGAGGAAGTGTCGCATTCACATTCATTTGAAGTGTAGACGAGGAATACATAACACTCCGCAAATCATATTATATCTTACCATGAAACATAGAAATGTGATGCGATATCGCGTTTTAAGAATCATAAGAACTCTATTGCTACGATACGTAGACATCTGCAAACGCTATTTCCCTGCAAAGAAGTGTCGCATTTACATTCATTTGAGGTGTAGACGAGGAATACATAACACTTCGCAAATCATATTATATCTTACCATGAAACATAGAAATGAGATCCTATGTCGCGTTTTAAGAATCATAAGAAATCTATTGCTACGATACGTAGACATCTGCAAACGCTATTTCCTTGCAAGGAAGTGTCGCATTTACATTCATTTGAAGCGTGGACGAGGAATACATGACACTTCGCAAATCATATTATATCTTACCATGAAACATAGAAATGAGATGCGTTATCGCGTTTTAAGAAGCATCAGAAATCCATTGCTACGATACGTAGACATCTTCAAACGCTATTTCCTTGCAAGAAAGTGTCGCATTTACATTCATTTGAAGTGTAGACGAGGAATACATAACACTTCGCAAATCATATTATACCTTACCATGAAACATAGAAATGAGACGCGATATAGCGTTTAAAGAAGCAGCAGAATTCCATTGCTACGATACGTAGACATCTGCAAACGCTATTTCCTTGCAAGAAAGTGTCGCATTTACATTCATTTGAAGTGTAGACGAAGTAAACATAACACTTCGCAAATAATATTATACCTTACCATGAAACATAGAAATGAGATGCGATATCGCGTTTTAAGAATCATAAGAACTCTATTGCTACGATACGTAGACATCTGCAAACGCTATTTCCTTACAAGGAAGTGTCGCATTTACATTCATTTGATGTGTAGACGAGGAATACATAACACTTCGCAAATCATATTATATCTTACCATGAAACATAGAAATGAGATGCGATATCGCGTTTTAAGAAGCATTAGAACTCTACTGCTACGATACGTAGACATCTGCAAACGCTATTTCCTTGCAAGGAAGTGTCGCCGCATTTACATTCATTTGAAGTGTAGACGAGGAATACATAACACTTCGCAAATCATATTATATCTTACCATGAAACATAGAAACGAGATGCGATATCGCGTTTTAAGAAGCATTAGAACCCTATTGCTACGATACGTAGACATCTGCAATCGCTATTTACTTACAACGAAGTGTCGCATTTACATTCATTTGAATCGTAGACGAGGAATGCATAACACTTCGCAATGAATATTATATCTTATCTTGAAACATAGATATGAGATGCGATATCGCGTTTTAAGAATCATATGAACTCTATTGTTACGATACGTAGACATCTCCAAACGCTATTTCCTTGCAAGGAAGTGTCGCATTTACATTCATTTGAAGTGTAGACGAGGAATACATGATACTTCGCAAATCATATTATATCTTACCATGAAACATAGAAATGAGATGCGATATCGCGTTTTAAGAAGCATTAGAACTCTATTGCTACGATACGTAGACATCTGTAAACGCTATTTCCTTGCAAGGAAGTGTCGCATTTACATTCATTTGAAGTGCAGACGAGGAATACATAACACTTCGCAAATCACATTATATCTTACCATGAAACATAGAAATGAGATCCGATATCGCGTTGTAAGAATCATAAGAACTCTATTGCTACGATACGTAGACATCTGCAAACGCTATTTCCTTGCAGGGAAGTGTCGCATTTACATTCATTTGAAGTGTAGACGAGGAATACATGACACTTCGCAAATCATATTATATCTTACCATGAAACGTAGAAACGAGATGCGATATCGCGTTTTAAGTATCATAAGAACTCTATTGCTACGATACGTAGACATCTGCAAACGCTATTTCCTTGCAAGGAAGCGTCGCATTTACATTCATTTGAAGTGTAGACGAGGAATACAAGACACTTCGCAAATCATATTATATCTTACCATGAAACATTGAAATGAGAAGCGATATCGCGTTTTAAGAATCATAAGAACTCTATTGCTACGATACGTAGACATCTGAAAATACTATTTCCTTGCAAGGAAGTGTCGCATTCACATTCATTTGAAGTGTAGACGAGGAATACATAACACTTCGCAAATCATATTATATCTTACCATGAAACATTGAAATGAGATGCGATATCGCGTTTTAAGAATCATAAGAACTCTATTGCTACGATACGTAGACATCTGCAAACGCTATTTCCTTGCAAGGAAGTGTCGCACTTACATTGATTTGAAGTGTTGACGAGGAATACACGACACTTCGCAAATCATATAATATCTTACCATGAAACATAGAAATGAGATGCGATATCGCGTTTTAAGAATCATAAGAACTCTATTGCTACGATACGTAGACATCTGCAGACGCTATTTCCTTACAAGGAAGTGTCGCATTTACATTCATTTGATGTCTAGACGAGGAATACATAACACTTCGCAAATCATATTATATCTTACCATGAAACATAGAATTGAGATGCGATATCGCGTTTTAAGAAGCATTAGAACTCTACTGCTACGATACGTAGACATCTGCAAACGCTATTTCCTTGCAAGAAAGTGTCGCATTTACATTCATTTGAATCGTAGACGAGGAATGCATAACACTTCGCAAATCATATTATATCTTACCATGAAACATAGAAATGAGATGCGATATCGCGTTTTAAGAAGCATTAGAACTCTATTGCTACGATACCTAGACATCTGCAGACGCTATTTCCTTGCATGGAAGTGTCGCATTTACATTCACTTGAAGTGTAGACGAGGAATACATGACACTTCGCAAATCATATTATATCTTACCATGAAACATAGAAATGAGATGCGATATCGCATTTTAGGAATCATAAGAACTCTATTGCTACGATACGTAGACATCTGCAAACACTATTTCCTTGCAAGGAAGTGTCGCATTTACATTGATTTGAAGTGTTGACGAGGAATACATGACACTTCGCAAATCATATAATATCTTACCATGAAACATAGAAATGAGATGCGATTTCGCGTTTTAAGAAGCATTAGAACTCTATTGCTACGATAGGTAGACATCTGCAAACGCTATTTCCTTGCAAGGAAGTGTCGCCGCATTTACATTCATTTGAAGTGTAGACGAGGAATACATAACACTTCGCAAATCATATTATATCTTACCATGAAACATAGAAACGAGATGCGACATCGCGTTTTAAGAAGCATTAGAACTCTATTGCTACGATACTTAGACATCTGCAATCGCTATTTCCTTGCAACGAAGTGTCGCATTTACATTCATTTGAATCGTAGACGAGGAATGCATAACACTTCGCAATGAATATTATATCTTATCTTGAAACATAGATATGAGATGCGATATCGCGTTTTAAGAATCATATGAACTCTATTGTTACGATACGTAGACATCTCCAAACGCTATTTCCTTGCAAGGAAGTGTCGCATTTACGTTCATTTGAATCGTAGACGAGGAATGCATAACACTTCGCAATGAATATTATATCTTATCATGAAACATAGATATGAGATGCAATATCTCGTTTTAAGAAGCATTTGAACTCTATTGCTTCGATACGTAGACATCTGCAAACGCTATTGCCTTGCAAGGAAGTGTCGCATTTACATTCATTTGAAGTGTAGACGAGGAATACATGACACTTCGCAAATCATATTATATCCTACAATGAAACATAGAAGTGAGATGCGATATCGCGTTTTAAGAAGCATTAGAACTCTATTGCTACGATACGTAGACATCTGCAAACGCTATTTCCTTGCAAGGAAGTGTCGCATTTACATTCATTTGAAGTGCAGACGAGGAATACATAACACTTCGCAAATCATATTGTATCTTACCATGAAACATAGAAATGAGATCCGATATCGCGTTGTAAGAATCATAAGAACTCTATTGCTACGATACGTAGACATCTGCAAACGCTATTTCCTTGCAGGGAAGTGTCGCATTTACATTCATTTGAAGTGTAGGCGAGGAATACATGACACTTCGCAAATCATATTATATCTTACCATGAAACGTAGAAATGAGATGCGATATCGCGTTTTAAGAATCATAAGAACTCTATTGCTACGATACGTAGACATCTGCAAACGCTATTTCCTTGCAAGGAAGTGTCGCATTTACATTCATTTGAAGTGTAGACGAGGAATACATGACACTTCGCAAATCATATTATATCTTACCATGAAACATTGAAGTGAGATGCGATATCGCGTTTTAAGAATCATAAGAACTCTATTGCTAAGATACGTAGACATCTGCAAATGCTATTTCCTTGCTAGGAAGTGTAGCATTCACATTCATTTGAAGTGTAGACGAGGAATACAAAACACTTCGCAAATCATATTATATCTTACCATGAAACATTGAAATGAGATGCGATATCGCGTTCTAAGAATCATAAGAACTCTACTGTAACGATACGTAGACATCTGCAGACGCTATTTCCTTGCAAGGAAGTGTCGCATTTACGTTCATTTGAATCGTAGACGAGGAATGCATAACACATCGCAAATCATATTATATCTTACCATGAAACATAGAAATGAGATGCGATATCGCGTTTTAAGAAGCATTTGAACTCTATTGCTTCGATACGTAGACATCTGCAAACGCTATTTCCTTGCAAGGAAGTGTCGCACTCACAAACATTTGAAGTGCAGACGAGGAGTACATAACACTTCGCAAATCATATTATATCTTACCATGGAACATTGAAATGAGATGCGATATCGCTTTTCAAGAATCATAAGAACTCTATTGTTACGATACGTAGACATCTGCAAACGATATTTCCTTGCAGGGAAGTGTCGCATTTACGTTCATTTGAATCGTAGACGAGGAATGCATAACACTTCGCAATGAATATTATATCTTATCATGAAACATAGATATGAGATGCGATATCGCGTTTTAAGAATCATATGAACTCTATTGCTACGATACGTAGACATCTGCAAACGCTATTTCCTTTCAAGGAAGTGTCGCATTTACATTCGTTTGAAGTGTAGACGAGGAATACATGATACTTCGCAAATCATATTATATCTTACCATGAAACATAGAAATGAGATGCCATATCGCGTTTTAAGAAGCATTAGAACTCTATTGTTACGATACGTAGACATCTGCAAACGCTATTTCCTTGCAAGGAAGTGTCGCATTTCGTTCATTTGAATCGTAGACGAGGAATGCATAACACTTCGCAATGAATATTATATCTTATCATGAAACATAGATATGAAATGGAATATCTCGTTTAAAGAAACATTTGAACTCTATTGCTTCGATACGTAGACATTTGCAAACGCTATTTCCTTGCAAGGAAGTGTCGCATTTACATTCATTTGAAGTGTAGACAAGGAATACATAACACTTCCCCAATCATATTATATCTTACCATGAAACATAGAAATGAGATGCGATATCGCGTCTTAAGAAGCATTAGATCTCTATTGCTACGATACCTGGACATCTGCAGACGCTAGTTCCTAGCAAGGAAGTGTCGCATTTACATTCATTTGAAGTGTAGACGAGGAATACATGACACTTCGCAAATCATATTATATCCTACCATGAAACATAGAAATGAGATGCGATATCGCGTTTTAAGAAGCATTAGAACTCTATTGCTACGATACGTAGACATCTGTAAACGCTATTTCCTTGCAAGGAAGTGTCGCACTCACATTCATTTGAAGTGCAGACGAGGAGTACATAACACTTCCCCAATCATATTATATCTTACCATGAAACATAGAAATGAGATGCGATATCGCGTCTTAAGAAGCATTAGAACTCTACTGCTACGGTACCTGGACATCTGCAGACGCTATTTCCTAGCAAGGAAGTGTCGCATTTACATTCATTTGAAGTGTAGACGAGGAATACATGACACTTCGCAAATCATATTATATCCTACCATGAAACATAGAAATGAGATGCGATATCGCGTTTTAAGAAGCATTAGAACTCTATTGCTACGATACGTAGACATCTGTAAACGCTATTTCCTTGCAAGGAAGTGTCGCATTTACATTCATTTGAAGTGCAGACGAGGAATACATAACACTTCGCAAATCATATTATATATTACCATGAAACATAGAAATGAGATCCGATATCGCGTTGTAAGAATCATAAGAACTCTATTGCTACGATACGTAGACATCTGCAAACGCTATTTCCTTGCAGGGAAGTGTCGCATTTACATTCATTTGAAGTGTAGACGAGGAATACATGACACTTCGCAAATCATATTATATCTTACCATGAAACGTAGAAATGAGATGCGATATCGCGTTTTAAGTATCATAAGAACTCTATTGCTACGATACGTAGACATCTGCAAACGCTATTTCCTTGCAAGGAAGCGTCGCATTTACATTCATTTGAAGTGTAGACGAGGAATACAAGACACTTCGCAAATCATATTATACCTTACCATGAAACATAGAAATGAGATGCTATATCGCGTTTTAAGAATCATAAGAACTCTATTGCTACGATACGTAGACATCTGCAAACGCTATTTCCTTGCAAGAAAGTGTCGCATTTACATTCATTTGAATCGTAGACGAGGAATGCATAACACTTCGCAAATCATATTATATCTTACCATGAAACATAGAAATGAGATGCGATATCGCGTTTTAAGAAGCATTAGAACTCTATTGCTACGATAGGTAGACATCTGCAAACGCTATTTCCTTGCAAGGAAGTGTCGCCGCATTTACATTCATTTGAAGTGTAGACGAGGAATACATAACACTTCGCAAATCATATTATATCTTACCATGAAACATAGAAACGACATGCGATATCGCGTTTTAAGAAGCATTAGAACTCTATTGCTACGATACGTAGACATCTGCAATCGCTATTTCCTTGCAACGAAGTGTCGCATTTACTTTCATTTGAATCGTAGACGAGGAATGCATAATACTTCGCAATGAATATTATATCTTATCTTGAAACATAGATATGAGATGCGATATCGCGTTTTAAGAATCATATGAACTCTATTGTTACGATACGTAGACATCTCCAAACGCTATTTCCTTGCAAGGAAGTGTAGCATTTACGTTCATTTGAATCGTAGACGAGGAATGCATAACACTTCGCAAATCATATTATATCTTACCATGAAACATAGAAATGAGATGCGATATCGCGTTTTAAGAATCATAAGAACTCTATTGCTACGATACGTAGACATCTGCAAACGCTATTTCCTTGCAAGGAAGTGTCGCATTTACATTCATTTGAAGTGTAGACGAGGAATACATGACACTTCGCAAATCATATTATATCTTACCATGAAACATTGAAATGAGATGCGATATCGCGTTTTAAGAATCATAAGAACTCTATTGCTAAGATACGTAGACATCTGCAAATGCTATTTCCTTGCTAGGAAGTGTAGCATTCACATTCATTTGAAGTGTAGACGAGGAATACAAAACACTTCGCAAATCATATTATATCTTACCATGAAACATTGAAATGAGATGCGATATCGCGTTCTAAGAATCATAAGAACTCTACTGTTACGATACGTAGACATCTGCAAACGCTATTTCCTTGCAGGGAAGTGTCGCATTTACATTCATTTGAAGTGTAGACGAGGAATACATGACACTTCGCAAATCATATTATATCTTACCATGAAACATAGAAATGAGATGCGATATCGCGTTTTAAGAATCATAAGAACACTATTGCTACGATACGTAGACATCTGCAAACGCTATTTCCTTGCAAGAAAGTGTCGCATTTACATTCATTTGAATCGTAGACGAGGAATGCATAACACTTCGCAAATCATATTATATCTTACCATGAAACATAGAAATGAGATCCGATATCGCGTTGTAAGAATCATAGGAACTCTATTGCTACGATACGTAGACATCTGCAAACGCTATTTCCTTGCAGGGAAGTGTCGCATTTACATTCATTTGAAGTGTAGACGAGGAATACATGACACTTCGCAAATCATATTATATCTTACCATGAAACGTAGAAATGAGATGCGATATCGCGTTTTAAGAATCATAAGAACTCTATTGCTACGATACGTAGACATCTGCAAACGCTATTTCCTTGCAAGGAAGTGTCGCATTTACATTCATTTGAAGTGTAGACGAGGAATACATGACACTTCGCAAATCATATTATATCTTACCATGAAACGTAGAAATGAGATGCGATATCGCGTTTTAAGAATCATAAGAACTCTATTGCTACGATACGTAGACATCTGCAAACGCTATTTCCTTGCAAGGAAGTGTCGCATTTACATTCATTTGAAGTGTAGACGAGGAATACATGACACTTCGCAAATCATATTATATCTTACCATGAAACGTAGAAATGAGATGCGATATCGCGTTTTAAGAATCATAAGAACTCTATTGCTACGATACATAGACATCTGCAAATGCTATTTCCTTGCTAGGAAGTGTCGCATTTACGTTCATTTGAATCGTAGACGGGGAATGCATAACACATCGCAATGAATATTATATCTTATCATGACACATAGATATGAGATGCAATATCTCATTTTAAGAAACATTTGAACTCTATTGCTTCGATACGTAGACATTTGCAAACGCTATTTCCTTGCTAGGAAGTGTCGCATTCACATTCATTTGAAGTGTAGACGAGGAATACATGATACTTCGCAAATCATATTATATCTTACCATGAAACATAGAAATGGGATGCGATATCGCGTTTTAAGAAGCATTTGAACTCTATTGCTTCGACACGTAGACATCTGCAAACGCTATTTCCTTGCAAGGAAGTGTCGCACTCACATTCATTTGAAGTGCAGACGAGGAGTACATAACACTTCGCAAATCATATTATATTTTACCATGGAACATTGAAATGAGATGCGATATCGCTTTTCAAGAATCATAAGAACTCTATTGTTACGATACGTAGACATCTGCAAACGATATTTCCTTGCAGGGAAGTGTCGCATTTACGTTCATTTGAATCGTAGACGAGGAATGCATAACACTTCGCAATGAATATTATATCTTATCATGAAACATAGATATGAGATGCGATATCGCGTTTTAAGAATCATATGAACACTATTGCTACGATACGTAGACATCTGCAAACGCTATTTCCTTGCAAGGAAGTGTCGCATTTACTTTCATTTGAAGTGTAGACGAGGAATACATGATACTTCGCAAATCATATTATATCTTACCATGAAACATAGAAATGAGATGCGATATCGCGTTTTAAGAAGCATTAGAACTCTATTGTTACGATACGTAGACATCTGCAAACGCTATTTCCTTGCAAGGAAGTGTCGCATTTCGTTCATTTGAGTCGTAGACGAGGAATGCATAACACTTCGCAATGAATATTATATCTTATCATGAAACATAGATATGAAATGGAATATCTCGTTTAAAGAAACATTTGAACTCTATTGCTTCGATACGTAGACATTTGCAAACGCTATTTCCTTGCAAGGAAGTGTCGCATTTACATTCATTTGAAGTGTAGACAAGGAATACATAACACTTCCCCAATCATATTATATCTTACCATGAAACATAGAAATGAGATGCGATATCGCGTCTTAAGAAGCATTAGAACTCTATTGCTACGATACCTGGACGTCTGCAGACGCTATTTCCTAGCAAGGAAGTGTCGCATTTACATTCATTTGAAGTGTAGACGAGGAATACATGACACTTCGCAAATCATATTATATCCTACCATGAAACATAGAAATGAGATGCGATATCGCGTTTTAAGAAGCATTAGAACTCTATTGCTACGATACGTAGACATCTGTAAACGCTATTTCCTTGCAAGGAAGTGTCGCACTCACATTCATTTGAAGTGCAGACGAGGAGTACATAACACTTCGCAAATCATATTATATCTTACCATGGAACATTGAAATGAGATGCGATATCGCTTTTCAAGAATCATAAGAACTCTATTGTTACGATACGTAGACATCTGCAAACGATATTTCCTTGCAGGGAAGTGTCGCATTTATGTTCATTTGAATCGTAGACGAGGAATGCATAACACTTCGCAATGAATATTATATCTTATCATGAAACATAGATATGAGATGCGATATCGCGTTTTAACAATCATATGAACTCTATTGCTACGATACGTAGACATCTGCAAACGCTATTTCCTTGCAAGGAAGTGTCGCATTTACATTCATTTGAAGTGTAGACGAGGAATACATGATACTTCGCAAATCATATTATATCTTACCATGAAACATAGAAATGAGATGCGATATCGCGTTTTAAGAAGCATTAGAACTCTATTGTTAGGATACGTAGACATCTGCAAACGCTATTTCCTTGCAAGGAAGTGTCGCATTTCGTTCATTTGAATCGTAGACGACGAATGCATAACACTTCGCAATGGATATTATATCTTATCATGAAACATAGATATGAAATGGAATATCTCGTTTAAAGAAACATTTGAACTCTATTGCTTCGATACGTAGACATTTGCAAACGCTATTTCCTTGCAAGGAAGTGTCGCATTTACATTCATTTGAAGTGTAGACAAGGAATACATAACACTTCCCCAAACATATTATATCTTACCATGAAACATAGAAATGAGATGCGATATCGCGTCCTAAGAAGCATTAGAACTCTATTACTACGATACCTGGACATCTGCAGACGCTATTTCCTAGCAAGGAAGTGTCGCATTTACATTCATTTGAAGTGTAGACGAGGAATACATGACACTTCGCAAATCATATTATATCTTACCATGAAACGTAGAAATGAGATGCGATATCGCGTTTTAAGTATCATAAGAACTCTATTGCTACGATACGTAGACATCTGCAAACGCTATTTCCTTGCAAGGAAGCGTCGCATTTACATTCATTTGAAGTGTAGACGAGGAATACAAGACACTTCGCAAATCATATTATATCTTACCATGAAAAATTGAAATGAGAAGCGATATCGCGTTTTAAGAATCATAAGAACTCTATTGCTACGATACGTAGACATCTGAAAATGCTATTTCCTTGCAAGGAAGTGTCGCATTCACATTCATTTGAAGTGTAGACGAGGAATACATAACACTTCGCAAATCATATTATATCTTACCATGAAACATTGAAATGAGATGCGATATCGCATTTTAAGAATCATAAGAACTCTATTGCTACGATACGTAGACATCTGCAAACGCTATTTCCTTGCAAGGAAGGGTCGCATTTACATTCATTTGAAGCGTGGACGAGGAATACATAACGCTTCGCAAATCATATTATACCTTACCATGAAACATAGAAATGAGATGCTATATCGCGTTTTAAGAATCATAAGAACTCTATTGCTACGATACGTAGACATCTGCAAACGCTATTTCCTTGCAAGAAAGTGTCGCATTTACATTCATTTGAATCGTAGACGAGGAATGCATAACACTTCGCAAATCATATTATATCTTACCATGAAACATAGAAATGAGATGCGATATCGCGTTTTAAGAAGCATTAGAATTCTATTGCTACGATAGGTAGACATCTGCAAACGCTATTTCCTTGCAAGGAAGTGTCGCCGCATTTACATTCATTTGAAGTGTAGACGAGGAATACATAACACTTCGCAAATCATATTATATCTTACCATGAAACATAGAAACGAGATGCGATATCGCGTTTTAAGAAGCATTAGAACTCTATTGCTACGATACGTAGACATCTGCAATCGCTATTTCCTTGCAACGAAGTGTCGCATTTACTTTCATTTGAATCGTAGACGAGGAATGCATAATACTTCGCAATGAATATTATATCTTATCTTGAAACATAGATATGAGATGCGATATCGCGTTTTAAGAATCATATGAACCCTATTGTTACGATACGTAGACATCTCCAAACGCTATTTCCCTGCAAGGAAGTGTCGCATTTACGTTCATTTGAATCGTAGACGAGGAATGCATAACACTTCGCAATGAATATTATATCTTATCATGAAACATAGATATGAGATGCAATATCTCGTTTTAAGAAGCATTTGAACTCTATTGCTTCGATACGTAGACATCTGCAAACGCTATTTCCTTGCAAGGAAGTGTCGCATTTACGTTCATTTGAATCGTAGACGAGGAATGCATAACACTTCGCAATGAATATTATATTGTTATCATGAAACATAGATATGAGATGCAATATCTCGTTTTAAGAAGCATTTGAACTCTATTGCTTCGATACGTAGACATCTGCAAACGCTATTTCCTTGCAAGGAAGTGTCGCATTTACATTCATTTGAAGTGTAGACGAGGAATACATGACACTTCGCAAATCATATTATATCCTACAATGAAACATAGAAATGAGATGCGATATCGCGTTTTAAGAAGCATTAGAACTCTATTGCCACGATACGTAGACATCTGCAAACGCTATTTCCTTGCAAGGAAGTGTCGCATTTACATTCATTTGAAGTGCAGACGAGGAATACATAACACTTCGCAAATCATATTATATCTTACCATGAAACATAGAAATGAGATCCGATTTCGCGTTGTAAGAATCATAAGAACTCTATTGCTACGATACGTAGACATCTGCAAACGCTATTTCCTTGCAGGGAAGTGTCGCATTTACATTCATTTGAAGTGTAGACGAGGAATACATGACACTTCGCAAATCATATTATATCTTACCATGAAACGTAGAAATGAGATGCGATATCGCGTTTTAAGAATCATAAGAACTCTATTGCTACGATACGTAGACATCTGCAAACGCTATTTCCTTGCAAGGAAGTGTCGCATTTACATTCATTTGAAGTGTAGACGAGGAATACATGACACTTCGCAAATCATATTATATCTTACCATGAAACATTGAAATGAGATGCGATATCGCGTTTTAAGAATCATAAGAACTCTATTGCTACGATACGTAGGCATCTGCAAATGCTATTTCCTTGCCAGGAAGTGTCGCATTCACATTCATTTGAAGTGTAGACGAGGAATACATAACACTTCGCAAATCATATTATATCTTACCATGAATCATTGAAATGAGATGCGATATCGCGTTCTAAGAATCATAAGAACTCTACTGTTACGATACGTAGACATCTGCAGACGCTATTTCCTTGCAAGGAAGTGTCGCATTTACGTTCATTTGAATCGTAGACGAGGAATGCATAACACATCGCAATGAATATTATATCTTATCATGACACATAGATATGAGATGCAATATCTCGTTTTAAGAAACATTTGAACTCTATTGCTTCGATACGTAGACATTTGCAAACGCTATTTCCTTGCAAGGAAGTGTCGCATTTACATTCATTTGAAGTGTAGACAAGGAATACATAACACTTCCCCAATCATATTATATCTTACCATGAAACATAGAAATGAGATGCGATATCGCGTCTTAAGAAGCATTAGAACTCTATTGCTACGATACCTGGACATCTGCAGACGCTATTTCCTAGCAAGGAAGTGTCGCATTTACATTCATTTGAAGTGTAGACGAGGAATACATGACACTTCGCAAATCATATTATATCTTACCATGAAACGTAGAAATGAGATGCGATATCGCGTTTTAAGTATCATAAGAACTCTATTGCTACGATACGTAGACATCTGCAAACGCTATTTCCTTGCAAGGAAGCGTCGCATTTACATTCATTTGAAGTGTAGACGAGGAATACAAGACACTTCGCAATGAATATTATATCTTACCATGAAACATTGAAATGAGAAGCGATATCGCGTTTTAAGAATCATAAGAACTCTATTGCTACGATACGTAGACATCTGAAAATGCTATTTCCTTGCAAGGAAGTGTCGCATTCACATTCATTTGAAGTGTAGACGAGGAATACATAACACTTCGCAAATCATATTATATCTTACCAAAGAAACATAGAAATGAGATCCGATATCGCGTTTTAAGAATCATAAGAACTCTATTGCTACGATACGTAGACATCTGCAAACGCTATTTCCTTGCAAGGAAGGGTCGCATTTACATTCATTTGAAGCGTGGACGAGGAATACATAACACTTCGCAAATCATATTATACCTTACCATGTAACATAGAAATGAGATGCTATATCGCGTTTTAAGAATCATAAGAACTCTATTGCTACGATACGTAGACATCTGCAAACGCTATTTCCTTGCAAGAAAGTGTCGCATTTACATTCATTTGATTCGTAGACGAGGAATGCATTACACTTCGCAAATCATATTATATCTTACCATAAAACATAGAAATGAGATGCGATATCGCGTTTTAAGAAGCATTAGAATTCTATTGCTACGATAGGTAGACATCTGCAAACGCTATTTCCTTGCAAGGAAGTGTCGCCGCATTTACATTCATTTGAAGTGTAGACGAGGAATACATAACACTTCGCAAATCATATTATATCTTACCATGAAACATAGAAACGAGATGCGATATCGCGTTTTAAGAAGCATTAGAACTCTATTGCTACGATACGTAGACATCTGCAATCGCTATTTCCTTGCAACGGAGTGTCGCATTTACTTTCATTTGAATCGTAGACGAGGAATGCATAATACTTCGCAATGAATATTATATCTTATCTTCAAACATAGATATGAGATGCGATATCGCGTTTTAAGAATCATATGAACTCTGTTGTTACGATACGTAGACATCTCCAAACGCTATTTCCTTGCAAGGAAGTGTCGCATTTACGTTCATTTGAATCGTAGACGAGGAATGCATAACACTTCGCAATGAATATTATATCTTATCATGAAACATAGATATGAGATGCAATATCTCGTTTTAAGAAGCATTTGAACTCTATTGCTTCGATACGTAGACATCTGCAAACGCTATTTCCTTGCAAGGAAGTGTCGCATTTACATTCATTTGAAGTGTAGACGAGGAATACATGACACTTCGCAAATCATATTATATCCTACAATGAAACATAGAAATGAGATGCGATATCGCGTTTTAAGAAGCATTAGAACTCTATTGCTACGATACGTAGACATCTGCAAACGCTATTTCCTTGCAAGGAAGTGTCGCATTTACATTCATTTGAAGTGCAGACGAGGAATACATAACACTTCGCAAATCATATTATATCTTACCATGAAACATAGAAATGAGATCCGATATCGCGTTGTAAGAATCATAAGAACTCTATTGCTACGATACGTAGACATCTGCAAACGCTATTTCCTTGCAGGGAAGTGTCGCATTTACATTCATTTGAAGTGTAGACGAGGAATACATAACACTTCGCAAATCATATTATATCTTACCATGAAACGTAGAAATGAGATGCGATATCGCGTTTTAAGAATCATAAGAACTCTATTGCTACGATACGTAGACATCTGCAAACGCTATTTCCTTGCAAGGAAGTGTCGCATTTACATTCATTTGAAGTGTAGACGAGGAATACATGACACTTCGCAAATCATATTATATCTTACCATGAAACATTGAAATGAGATGCGATATCGCGTTTTAAGAACCATAAGAACTCTATTGCTACGATACGTAGACATCTGCAAATGCTATTTCCATGCTAGGAAGTGTCGCATTCACATTCATTTGAAGTGTAGACGAGGAATACATAACACTTCGCAAATCATATTATATCTTACCATGAAACATTGAAATGAGATGCGATATCGCGTTCTAAGAATCATAAGAACTCTACTGTTACGATACGTAGACATCTGCAGACGCTATTTCCTTGCAAGGAAGTGTCGCATTTACGTTCATTTGAATCGTAGACGAGGAATGCATAACACATCGCAATGAATATTATATCTTATCATGACACATAGATATGAGATGCAATATCTCGTTTTAAGAAGCATTTGAACTCTATTGCTTCGATACGTAGACATCTGCAAACGCTATTTCCTTGCAAGGAAGTGTCGCATTTACATTCATTTGAAGTGTAGACGAGGAATACATGACACTTCGCAAATCATATTATATCTTACCATGAAACATAGAAATGAGATGCGATATCGCGTTTTAAGTATCATAAGAACTCCATTGCTACGATACGTAGACATCTGCAAACGCTATGTCCTTGCAAGGAAGTGTCGCATTTACACTCATTTGAATCGTATACGAGGAATACATGACACTTCGCAAATCATATTATATCTTATCATAAAACATAGATATGAGATGCAATATCCAGTTTTAAGAATCATATGAACTCTATCCCTACGATACGTAGACATCTGCAATCGCTATTTCCTTGCAAGGATGTGTCGCATTTACATTCATTTGAATCGTAGACGAGGAATGCATAACACTTCGCAATGAATATTATATCTTATCATGAAACATAGATATCAGATGCAATATCTCGTTTTAAGAAGCATTTCAACTCTATTGCTTCGGTACGTAGACATCTGCAAACGCTATTTCCTTGCAAGGAAGTGTCGCATTTACATTCATTTGAAGTGTAGAAGAGGAATACATGACACTTCGCAAATCATATTATATCTTACCATGAAAGATAGAAATGAGACGCGATATCGCGTTTTAAGAAGCATTAGAACTCTATCGCTACGATACCTAGACATCTCCAGACACTATTTCCTAGCAAGGAAGTGTCGCATTTACATTCATTTGAAGTGTAGACGAGGAATACATAACACTTCGCAAATCATATTATATCCTACCATAAAACATAGAAGTGAGATGCGATATCGCGTTTTAAGAATCATAAGAACTCTATTGCTACGATACGTAGACATCTGCAAGCGCTATTTCCTAGCGAGGAAGTGTCGCATTTACACTCATTTGATTCGTATACGAGGAATGCATAACACTTCGCAATGAATATTATATCTTATCATGAAACATAGGTATGAGATGCAATATCTCGTTTTAAGAAGCATTTGAACTCTATTGCTACGATACCTAGACATCTGCAAACACTATTTCCTTGCAAGGAAGTGTCGCATTTACATTCATTTGAATCGTAGACGAGGAATGCATAACACTTCGCAATGAATATTATATTTACCATGAAACATAGAAATGAGATTCGATATCGCTTTTATAGAAGCATTAGAACTCTATTGCTTCGATACGTAGACATCTGCAAACGCTATTTCCTTGCAAGGAAGTGTCGCATTTACATTCATTTGAAGTGTAGACGAGGAATACATGACACTTCGCAAATCATATTATATCTTATCATGAAACATAGAAATGAGATGCGATATCGCGTTTTAAGAAGCATTAGAACTCTATTGCTACGATACGTAGACATCTGCAAACGCTATTTCCTTGCAGGAAGTGTCGCATTTACATTAATTTGAAGTGTAGACGAGGAATACATGACACTTCGCAAATCATATTATATCTTACCATGAATCATAGAAGTGAGATGCGATATCGCGTTTTAAGAAGCAGCAGAAATCCATTGCTACGATACGTAGACATCTGCAAACGCTATTTCCTTGCAAGGAAGTGTCGCATTTACATTCATTTGAAGTGCAGACGAGGAATACATAACACTTCGCAAATCATATTATATCTTACCATGAAACATAGAAATGAGATCCGATATCGCGTTGTAAGAATCATAAGAACTCTATTGCTACGATACGTAGACATCTGCAAACGCTATTTCCTTGCAGGGAAGTGTCGCATTTACATTCATTTGAAGTGTAGACGAGGAATACATAACACTTCGCAAATCATATTATATCTTACCATGAAACGTAGAAATGAGATGCGATATCGCGTTTTAAGAATCATAAGAACTCTATTGCTACGATACGTAGACATCTGCAAACGCTATTTCCTTGCAAGGAAGTGTCGCATTTACATTCATTTGAAGTGTAGACGAGGAATACATGACACTTCGCAAATCATATTATATCTTACCATGAAACATTGAAATGAGATGCGATATCGCGTTTTAAGAACCATAAGAACTCTATTGCTACGATACGTAGACATCTGCAAATGCTATTTCCATGCTAGGAAGTGTCGCATTCACATTCATTTGGTGTGTAGACGAGGAATACATAACACTTCGCAAATCATATTATATCTTACCATGAAACATTGAAATGAGATGCGATATCGCGTTCTAAGAATCATAAGAACTCTACTGTTACGATACGTAGACATCTGCAGACGCTATTTCCTTGCAAGGAAGTGTCGCATTTACGTTCATTTGAATCGTAGACGAGGAATGCATAACACATCGCAATGAATATTATATCTTATCATGACACATAGATATGAGATGCAATATCTCGTTTTAAGAAGCATTTGAACTCTATTGCTTCGATACGTAGACATCTGCAAACGCTATTTCCTTGCAAGGAAGTGTCGCATTTACATTCATTTGAAGTGTAGACGAGGAATACATGACACTTCGCAAATCATATTATATCTTACCATGAAACATAGAAATGAGATGCGATATCGCGTTTTAAGTATCATAAGAACTCCATTGCTACGATACGTAGACATCTGCAAACGCTATTTCCTTGCAAGGAAGTGTCGCATTTACACTCATTTGAATCGTATACGAGGAATACATGACACTTCGCAAATCATATTATATCTTATCATAAAACATAGATATGAGATGCAATATCCAGTTTTAAGAATCATATGAACTCTATCCCTACGATACGTAGACATCTGCAATCGCTATTTCCTTGCAAGGATGTGTCGCATTTACATTCATTTGAATCGTAGACGAGGAATGCATAACACTTCGCAATGAATATTATATCTTATCATGAAACATAGATATCAGATGCAATATCTCGTTTTAAGAAGCATTTCAACTCTATTGCTTCGGTACGTAGACATCTGCAAACGCTATTTCCTTGCAAGGAAGTGTCGCATTTACATTCATTTGAAGTGTAGAAGAGGAATACATGACACTTCGCAAATCATATTATATCTTACCATGAAAGATAGAAATGAGACGCGATATCGCGTTTTAAGAAGCATTAGAACTCTATCGCTACGATACCTAGACATCTCCAGACACTATTTCCTAGCAAGGAAGTGTCGCATTTACATTCATTTGAAGTGTAGACGAGGAATACATAACACTTCGCAAATCATATTATATCCTACCATAAAACATAGAAGTGAGATGCGATATCGCGTTTTAAGAATCATAAGAACTCTATTGCTACGATACGTAGACATCTGCAAGCGCTATTTCCTAGCGAGGAAGTGTCGCATTTACACTCATTTGATTCGTATACGAGGAATGCATAACACTTCGCAATGAATATTATATCTTATCATGAAACATAGGTATGAGATGCAATATCTCGTTTTAAGAAGCATTTGAACTCTATTGCTACGATACCTAGACATCTGCAAACACTATTTCCTTGCAAGGAAGTGTCGCATTTACATTCATTTGAATCGTAGACGAGGAATGCATAACACTTCGCAATGAATATTATATTTACCATGAAACATAGAAATGAGATTCGATATCGCTTTTATAGAAGCATTAGAACTCTATTGCTTCGATACGTAGACATCTGCAAACGCTATTTCCTTGCAAGGAAGTGTCGCATTTACATTCATTTGAAGTGTAGACGAGGAATACATGACACTTCGCAAATCATATTATATCTTATCATGAAACATAGATATGAGATTCGATATCGCGTTTTAAGAAGCATTAGAACTCTGTCGCTACGATACGTAGACATCTGCAATCGCTACTTCCTTGCAAGGAAGTGTCGCATTTACTTTCATTTGAATCGCAGACGAGGAATGCATAACACTTCGCAATGAATATTATATCTTATCATGAAACATAGAAATGAGATGCAATGTCTCGATTTAAGAAGCATTTCAACTCTATTGCTTCGGTACGTAGACATCTGCAAACGCTATTTCCTTGCAAGGAAGTGTCGCATTCACATTCATTTGAAGTGTAGACGAGGAATACATAACACTTCGCAAATCATATTATATCCTACCATGAAACATAGAAATGAGATGCGATATCGCGTTTTAAGAAGCATTAGAATTCTATCGCTACGATACCTAGACATCTCCAGACACTATTTCCTAGCAAGGAAGTGTCGCATTTACATTCATTTGAAGTGTAGACGAGGAATACATAACACTTCGCAAATCACATTATATCCTACCATAAAACATAGAAGTGAGATGCGATATCGCGTTTTAAGAATCATAAGAACTCTATTGCTACGATACGTAGACATCTGCAAGCGCTATTTCCTAGCGAGGAAGTGTCGCATTTACACTCATTTGAATCGTATACGAGGAATGCATAACACTTCGCAATGAATATTATATCTTACCATGAAACATGGAAATGAGATGCGATATCGCGTTTTAAGAAGCATTAGAACTCTACTGCTACGATAGGTAGACACCTGCAAACGCTGTTTCCTTGCAAGGAAGAGTCACATTTACATTCATTTGAAGTGTAGAAGAGGAATACATGACACTTCGCAAATCATATTGTATTTTACCATGAAAGGTAGAAATGAGACGCGATATCGCGTTTTGAGAAGCATTAGAAAGCTAATGCTACGATACGTAGACATCTGCAATCGCTATTTCCTTGCAAGGAAGTGTCGCATTTACTTTCATTTGAATCGCAGACGAGGAATGCATAACACTTCGCAATGAATATTATATCTTATCATGAAACATAGAAATGAGATGCAATATCTCGTTTTAAGAAGCATTTCAACTCTATTGCTTCGGTACGTAGACATCTGCAAACGCTATTTCCTTGCAAGGAAGTGTCGCATTCACATTCATTTGAAGTGTAGACGAGGAATACATAACACTTTGCAAATCATATTATATCCTACCATGAAACATAGAAATGAGACGCGATATCGCGTTTTAAGAAGCATTAGAACTCTATCTCTACGATACCTAGACATCTCTAGACACTATTTCCTAGCAAGGAAGTGTCGCATTTACATTCATTTGAAGTGTAGACGAGGAATACATAACACTTCGCAAATTATATTATATCCTACCATAAAACATAGAAGTGAGATGCGATATCGCGTTTTAAGAATCATAAGAACTCTATTGCTATGATACGTAGGCATCTGCAAGCGCTACTTCCTAGCGAGGAAGTGTCGCATTTACACTCATTTGAATCGTATACGAGGAATGCATAACACTTCGCAATGAATATTATATCTTATCATGAAATATAGATATGAGATGCGATATCGCGTTTTATGAAGCATTAGAACTCTATCGCTACGATACCTAGACATCTCCAGACACTATTTCCTAGCAAGGAAGTGTCGCATTTACATTCATTTGAAGTGTAGACGAGGAATACATAACACTTCGCAAATCATATTATATCTTACCATGAAACATAGAAATGAGATGCGATATCAAGTTTTAAGAATCATAAGAACTCTATTGCTACGATACGTAGACATCTGCAATCGCTATTTCCTTGCAAGGAAGTGTCGCATTTACATTCATTTGAAGTGTAGACGAGGAATACATAACACTTCGCAAATCATATTATATCTTACCATGAAACATGGAAATGAGATGCGATATCGCGTTTTAAGAAGCATTAGAACTCTACTGCTACGATAGGTACACATCTGCAAACGCTGTTTCCTTGCAAGGAAGAGTCACATTTACATTCATTTGAAGTGTAGAAGAGGAATACATGACACTTCGCAAATCATATTGTATCTTACCATGAAAGGTAGAAATGAGACGCGATATCGCGTTTTGAGAAGCATTAGAAAGCTAATGCTACGATACGTAGACATCTGCAATCGCTATTTCCTTGCAAGGAAGTGTCGCATTTACTTTCATTTGAATCGCAGACGAGGAATGCATAACACTTCGCAATGAATATTATATCTTATCATGAAACATTGAAATGAGATGCAATATCTCGTTTTAAGAAGCACTTCAACTCTATTGCACGGTACGTAGACATCTGCAAACGCTATTTCCTTGCAAGGAAGTGTCGCATTCACATTCATTTGAAGTGTAGACGAGGAATACATAACACTTCGCAAATCATATTATATCCTACCATGAAACATAGAAATGAGACGCGATATCGCGTTTTAAGAAGCATTAGAACTCTATTGCTACGATACGTAGACATCTGCAAGCGCTATTTCCTAGCGAGGAAGTGTCGCATTTACACTCATTTGAATCGTATTCGAGGAATGCATAACACTTCGCAATGAATATTATATCTTACCATGAAACATAGAAATGAGATCCGATACCGCGTTTTAAGAAGCATTAGAAATCTATTGCTACGATACCTAGACATCTGCAGACGCTATTTCCTAGCAAGGAAGTGTCGCATTTACATTCGTTTGAAGAGTAGACGAGGAATACATGACACGTCGCAAATCATATTATATCTTACCATGAAACATAGAAATGAGATTCGATAACGCTTTTAAAGAAGCATTAGAACTCTATTGCAACGATACGCAGACATCTGCAAACGTTATTTCCATGCAAGGAAGTGTCGCATTTACATTCATTTGAAGTGTAGACGAGGAATACATGACACTTCGCAAATCATATTATATCTTATCATGAAACATAGATATGAGATGCAATATCCCGTTTTAAGAATCATATGAACTCTATTGCTACGATACGTAGACATCTGCAATCGCTATTTCCTTGCAAGGAAGTGTCGCATTTACATTCATTTGAATCGTAGACGAGGAATGCATAACACTTCGCAATGAATATTATATCTTATCATGAAACATAGAAATGAGATGCAATATCTCGTTTTAAGAAGCATTTCAACTCTATTGCTTCGGTACGTAGACATCTGCAAACGCTATTTCCTTGCAAGGAAGTGTCGCATTTACATTCATTTGAATCGTAGACGAGGAATGCATAACACTTCGCAATGAATATTATATCTTACCATGAAACATAGAAATGAGATCCGATATCGAGTTTTAAGAAGCATTAGAAATCTATTGCTACGATACGTAGACATCTGCAAACGCCATTTCCTTGCAAGGAAGTGTCGCATTTACATTCATTTGAAGTGTAGAAGAGGAATACATGACACTTCGCAAATCATATTATATCTTACCATGAAACATAGAAATGAGATGCGATATCGCGTTTTAAGAATCATATGAACTCTATTGCTACGATACGTAGACATCTGCAAACGCTGTTTCCTTGCAAGGAAGTGTCACATTTACATTCATTTGAATCGTAGACGAGGAATGCATAACACTTCGCAATGAATATTATATCTTATCATGAAACATAGATATCAGATGCAATATCTCGTTTTAAAATCATATGAACTCTATTGCTACGATACGTAGACATCTGCAATCGCTATTTCCTTGCAAGGAAGTGTCGCATTTGCATTCAATTGAATCGTAGACGAGGAATGCAGTACACTTCGCAATGTATATTATATCCTACCATAAAACATAGAAGTGAGATGCGATATCGCGTTTTAAGAATCATAAGAACTCTATTGCTACGATACGTAGACATCTCCAGACACTATTTCCTAGCAAGGAAGTGTCGCATTTACATTCATTTGAAGTGTAGACGAGGAACACATAACACTTCGCAAATCATATTATATCTTACCATGAAACATAGAAATGAGATGCGATATCAAGTTTTAAGAATCATAAGAACTCTATTGCTACGATACGTAGACATGTGCAAACGCTATTTCCTTGCAAGGAAGTGTCGCATTTACATTCATTTGAAGTGTAGAAGAGGAATACATGACACTTCGCAAATCATATTATATCTTACCATGAAAGATAGAAATGAGACGCGATATCGCGTTTTAAGAAGCATTAGAAAGCTAATGCTACGATACGTAGACATCTGCAAACGCTATTTCCTTGCAAGGAAGTGTCGCATTCACATTCATTTGAAGTGTAGACGAGGAATACATAACACTTCGCAAATCATATTATATCCTACCATGAAACATAGAAATGAGATTCGATATCGCGTTTTAAGAAGCATTAGAACTCTATCGCTACGATACCTAGACATCTCCAGACACTATTTCCTAGCAAGGAAGTGTCGCATTTACATTCATTTGAAGTGTAGACGAGGAATACATAACACTTCGCAAATCATATTATATCCTACCATAAAACATAGAAGTGAGATGCGATATCGCGTTTTAAGAATCATAAGAAATCTATCGCTACGATACGTAGACATCTGCAATCGCTATTTCCTTGCAAGGAAGTGTCGCATTTACATTCATTTGAATCGTAGACGAGGAATGCATAACACTTCGCAATGAATATTATATCTTATCATGAAACATAGATATCAGATGCAATATCTCGTTTTAAGAAGCATTTCAACTCTATTGCTTCGGTACGTAGATATCTGCAAACGCTATTTCCTTGCAAGGAAGTGTCGCATTTACATTCATTTGAAGTGTAGACGAGGAATACATAACACTTCGCAAATCATATTATATCTTACCATGAAACATAGAAATGAGATGCGATATCAAGTTTTAAGAATCATAAGAACTCTATTGCTACGATACGTAGACATCTGCAAACGCTATTTCCTTGCAAGGAAGTGTCGCATTTACATTAATTTGAAGTGTAGAAGAGGAATACATGACACTTCGCAAATCATATTATATCTTACCATGAAAGATAGAAATGAGACGCGATACCGCGTTTTAAGAAGCATTAGAAAGCTAATGCTACGATACGTAGACATCTGCAAACGCTATTTCCTAGCGAGGAAGTATCGCATTCACATTCATTTGAAGTGTAGACGAGGAATACATAACACTTCGCAAATCATGTTATATCTTACCATGAAACATAGAAATGAGATGCGATATCGCGTTTTAAGAATCATATGAACTCTATTGCTACGATACGTAGACATCTGCAAACGCTGTTTCCTTGCAAGGAAGTGTCACATTTACATTCATTTGAAGTGTAGAAGAGGAATACATGACACTTCGCAAATCATATTATATCTTACCATGAAAGATAGAAATGAGACGCGATATCGCGTTTTAAGAAGCATTAGAAAGCTAATGCTACGATACGTAGACATCTGCAATCGCTATTTCCTTGCAAGGAAGTGTCGCATTTACATTCATTTGAAGTGTAGACGAGGAATACATAACACTTCGCAAATCATATTATATCTTACCATGAAACATGGAAATGAGATGCGATATCGCGTTTTAAGAAGCATTAGAACTCTACTGCTACGATAGGTACACATCTGCAAACGCTGTTTCCTTGCAAGGAAGAGTCACATTTACATTCATTTGAAGTGTAGAAGAGGAATACATGACACTTCGCAAATCATATTGTATCTTACCATGAAAGGTAGAAATGAGACGCGATATCGCGTTTTGAGAAGCATTAGAAAGCTAATGCTACGATACGTAGACATCTGCAATCGCTATTTCCTTGCAAGGAAGTGTCGCATTTACTTTCATTTGAATCGCAGACGAGGAATGCATAACACTTCGCAATGAATATTATATCTTATCATGAAACATTGAAATGAGATGCAATATCTCGTTTTAAGAAGCACTTCAACTCTATTGCACGGTACGTAGACATCTGCAAACGCTATTTCCTTGCAAGGAAGTGTCGCATTCACATTCATTTGAAGTGTAGACGAGGAATACATAACACTTCGCAAATCATATTATATCCTACCATGAAACATAGAAATGAGACGCGATATCGCGTTTTAAGAAGCATTAGAACTCTATTGCTACGATACGTAGACATCTGCAAGCGCTATTTCCTAGCGAGGAAGTGTCGCATTTACACTCATTTGAATCGTATTCGAGGAATGCATAACACTTCGCAATGAATATTATATCTTACCATGAAACATAGAAATGAGATCCGATACCGCGTTTTAAGAAGCATTAGAAATCTATTGCTACGATACCTAGACATCTGCAGACGCTATTTCCTAGCAAGGAAGTGTCGCATTTACATTCGTTTGAAGAGTAGACGAGGAATACATGACACGTCGTAAATCATATTATATCTTACCATGAAACATAGAAATGAGATTCGATAACGCTTTTAAAGAAGCATTAGAACTCTATTGCAACGATACGCAGACATCTGCAAACGTTATTTCCATGCAAGGAAGTGTCGCATTTACATTCATTTGAAGTGTAGACGAGGAATACATGACACTTCGCAAATCATATTATATCTTATCATGAAACATAGATATGAGATGCAATATCCCGTTTTAAGAATCATATGAACTCTATTGCTACGATACGTAGACATCTGCAATCGCTATTTCCTTGCAAGGAAGTGTCGCATTTACATTCATTTGAATCGTAGACGAGGAATGCATAACACTTCGCAATGAATATTATATCTTATCATGAAACATAGAAATGAGATGCAATATCTCGTTTTAAGAAGCATTTCAACTCTATTGCTTCGGTACGTAGACATCTGCAAACGCTATTTCCTTGCAAGGAAGTGTCGCATTTACATTCATTTGAATCGTAGACGAGGAATGCATAACACTTCGCAATGAATATTATATCTTACCATGAAACATAGAAATGAGATCCGATATCGAGTTTTAAGAAGCATTAGAAATCTATTGCTACGATACGTAGACATCTGCAAACGCCATTTCCTTGCAAGGAAGTGTCGCATTTACATTCATTTGAAGTGTAGAAGAGGAATACATGGCACTTCGCAAATCATATTATATCTTACCATGAAACATAGAAATGAGATGCGATATCGCGTTTTAAGAATCATATGAACTCTATTGCTACGATACGTAGACATCTGCAAACGCTGTTTCCTTGCAAGGAAGTGTCACATTTACATTCATTTGAATCGTAGACGAGGAATGCATAACACTTCGCAATGAATATTATATCTTATCATGAAACATAGATATCAGATGCAATATCTCGTTTTAAAATCATATGAACTCTATTGCTACGATACGTAGACATCTGCAATCGCTATTTCCTTGCAAGGAAGTGTCGCATTTGCATTCAATTGAATCGTAGACGAGGAATGCAGTACACTTCGCAATGTATATTATATCCTACCATAAAACATAGAAGTGAGATGCGATATCGCGTTTTAAGAATCATAAGAACTCTATTGCTACGATACGTAGACATCTGCAAGCGCTATTTCCTAGCGAGGAAGTGTCGCATTTACACTCATTTGAATCGTATACGAGGAATGCATAACACTTCGCAATGAATATTATATCTTATCATGAAACATGGATATGAGATGCAATATCTCGTTTTAAGAAGCATTTGAACTCTATTGCTACGATACCTAGACATCTGCAAACGCTATTTCCTTGCAAGGAAGTGTCGCATTTACATTCATTTGAATCGTAGACGAGGAATGCATTACACTTCGCATTGAATATTATATCTTATCATGAAACATAGAAATGAGATGCAATATCTCGTTTTAAGAAGCATTTCAACTCTATTGCTTCGGTACGTAGACATCTGCAAACGCTATTTCCTTGCAAGGAAGTGTCGCATTCACATTCATTTGAAGTGTAGACGAGGAATACATAACACTTCGCAAATCATATTATATCCTACCATGAAACATAGAAATGAGATGCGATATCGCATTTTAAGAAGCATTAGAACTCTATCGCTACGATACCTAGACATCTCCAGACACTATTTCCTAGCAAGGAAGTGTCGCATTTACATTCATTTGAAGTGTAGACGAGGAATACATAACACTTCGCAAATCATATTATATCCTACCATAAAACATAGAAGTGAGATGCGATATCGCGTTTTAAGAATCATAAGAACTCTATTGCTATGATACGTAGGCATCTGCAAGCGCTACTTCCTAGCGAGGAAGTGTCGCATTTACACTCATTTGAATCGTATACGAGGAATGCATAACACTTCGCAATGAATATTATATCTTAACATGAAACATAGATATGGGATGCGATATCGCGTTTTATGAAGCATTAGAACTCTATCGCTACGATACCTAGACATCTCCAGACACTATTTCCTAGCAAGGAAGTGTCGCATTTACATTCATTTGAAGTGTAGACGAGGAACACATAACACTTCGCAAATCATATTATATCTTACCATGAAACATAGAAATGAGATGCGATATCAAGTTTTAAGAATCATAAGAACTCTATTGCTACGATACGTAGACATGTGCAAACGCTATTTCCTTGCAAGGAAGTGTCGCATTTACATTCATTTGAAGTGTAGAAGAGGAATACATGACACTTCGCAAATCATATTATATCTTACCATGAAAGATAGAAATGAGACGCGATATCGCGTTTTAAGAAGCATTAGAAAGCTAATGCTACGATACGTAGACATCTGCAAACGCTATTTCCTTGCAAGGAAGTGTCGCATTCACATTCATTTGAAGTGTAGACGAGGAATACATAACACTTCGCAAATCATATTATATCCTACCATGAAACATAGAAATGAGACTCGATATCGCGTTTTAAGAAGCATTAGAACTCTATCGCTACGATACCTAGACATCTCCAGACACTATTTCCTAGCAAGGAAGTGTCGCATTTACATTCATTTGAAGTGTAGACGAGGAATACATAACACTTCGCAAATCATATTATATCCTACCATAAAACATAGAAGTGAGATGCGATATCGCGTTTTAAGAATCATAAGAAATCTATCGCTACGATACGTAGACATCTGCAATCGCTATTTCCTTGCAAGGAAGTGTCGCATTTACATTCATTTGAATCGTAGACGAGGAATGCATAACACTTCGCAATGAATATTATATCTTATCATGAAACATAGATATCAGATGCAATATCTCGTTTTAAGAAGCATTTCAACTCTATTGCTTCGGTACGTAGATATCTGCAAACGCTATTTCCTTGCAAGGAAGTGTCGCATTTACATTCATTTGAAGTGTAGACGAGGAATACATAACACTTCGCAAATCATATTATATCTTACCATGAAACATAGAAATGAGATGCGATATCAAGTTTTAAGAATCATAAGAACTCTATTGCTACGATACGTAGACATCTGCAAACGCTATTTCCTTGCAAGGAAGTGTCGCATTTACATTAATTTGAAGTGTAGAAGAGGAATACATGACACTTCGCAAATCATATTATATCTTACCATGAAAGATAGAAATGAGACGCGATACCGCGTTTTAAGAAGCATTAGAAAGCTAATGCTACGATACGTAGACATCTGCAAACGCTATTTCCTAGCGAGGAAGTATCGCATTCACATTCATTTGAAGTGTAGACGAGGAATACATAACACTTCGCAAATCATGTTATATCTTACCATGAAACATAGAAATGAGATGCGATATCGCGTTTTAAGAATCATATGAACTCTATTGCTACGATACGTAGACATCTGCAAACGCTGTTTCCTTGCAAGGAAGTGTCACATTTACATTCATTTGAAGTGTAGAAGAGGAATACATGACACTTCGCAAATCATATTATATCTTACCATGAAAGATAGAAATGAGACGCGATATCGCGTTTTAAGAAGCATTAGAAAGCTAATGCTACGATACGTAGATATCTGCAAACGCTACTTCCTAGCGAGGAAGTATCGCATTCACATTCATTTGAAGTGTAGACGAGGAATACATAACACTTCGCAAATCATGTTATATCTTACCATGAAACATAGAAATGAAATGCGATATCGCGTTTTAAGAATCATATGAACTCTATTGCTACGATACGTAGACATCTGCAATCGCTATTTCCTTGCAAGGAAGTGTCGCATTTACTTAAATTTGAATCGCAGACGAGGAATGCATAACACTTCGCAATGAATATTATATCTTATCATGAAACATAGAAATGAGATGCAATATCTCGTTTTAAGAAGCATTTCAACTCTATTGCTTCGGTACGTAGACTTCTGCAAACGCTATTTCCTTGCAAGGAAGTGTCGCATTCACATTCATTTGAAGTGTAGACGAGGAATACATAACACTTCGCAAATCATATTATATCCTACCATGAAACATAGAAATGAGACGCGATATCGCGTTTTAAGAAGCATTAGAACTCTATCGCTACGATACCTAGACATCTCCAGACACTATTTCCTTGCAAGGAAGTGTCGCATTTACACTCATTTAAATCGTATACGAGGAATGCATAACACTTCGCAATGAATATTATATCTTATTATGAAACATAGATATGAGATGCAATATCTCGTTTTAAGAAGCATTTGAACTCTATTGCTACGATATCTAGACATCTGGAGACGCTATTTCCTAGCAAGGAAGTGTCGCATTTACATTCATTTGAAGTGTAGACGAGGAATACATAGCACTTCGCTAATCATATTATATCTTACCATGAAACATAGAAATGAGATGCGATATCGCGTTTTAGGAAGCATTAGAACTCCATTGCTACGATACCTAATCATCTGCAAACGCTATTTCCTTGCAAGGAAGTGTCGCATTTTCATTCATTTGAATCGTGGACGAGGAATGCATAACACTTCCCAATGAATATTATATCTTATCATGAAACATAGATATGAGGTGCGATATCGCGCTTTAAGAAGTATTAGAACTCTACTGCTACGATAGGTAGACATCTGCAAACGCTGTTTCCTTGCAAGGAAGTGTCACATTTACATTCATTTGAAGTGTAGAAGAGGAATACATGACACTTCGCAAATCATATTATATCTTACCATGAAAGATAGAAATGAGAAGCGATATCGCGTTTTAAGAATGTCACGTCCTGGCGAACAAATTAGTCGTATCCCAGGAGGCTGAATGACACAAGCCTTTTAGTCGCGAATTCGGTCCGGTATAAAACGAGTATGACCGGGTCCGTCGATTCTGGCAAGACGCGGGCACCGTAAACAATCGCGAACGCGTGTAAGGGGGGATTTTACTTACCTTTCGCTGATTTCCCTCTTCTACTTTCAGATGTGGCGATCGTCGAAGGTCGTTCTCGGGGGAGGAGTCGGCGTACGGCTGGCTGGAATCGGCGTTGTGACGGTGGAAGCTGCGATGAATGTCGCCGTCCGTCGATGAACGAAGAATTCTTGCGTTTTACCAACGTATTCCGCACGAGATAATGGATTAAATTCTTCCTCCCGGCGCGAAGAGTTCGTTTATAAACACTCAAGTTGTTACGAACTTGGAAGAATTTGTATTAAAATAAAATTGAATTTAGAAATGGAGATGGAATGAACTAGAACTTGATGTGGTAGAAAAATAATAAATAGTATTCTAAATCAAAGAGTACAAGAACAATTATTTCTAAGTATTAAGACTAGGTTAACTATGAATTAGGAATTAGAACAAAGACTTTAGGACTAGGAACCTCATCGAGGCTGCGCGACGGCCCTAAGGCGCGACTTGGAAGAGACTTGGAATTAGAAGTGCCCGAAGGCGAAATAGAACTGTACCGTACTGACGGTACTGACTGACTGTGTCTGACTGTCCGTCATGACTGTCTGTAATTGACTGTAGAGACTAACTGTCTCTGATTGACTGTGGAGACTAACTGTGTCTCCCAAGATGCGTCTGCGACCTCCCTGACTCTCGGAGCGCTTCGGTCGCGTGCGAACGTAGGTGGGAGTATGTGGACGCCGGAGTGGGGTCTCGGCGTTGCGTGGTGGGGCTAGCGGCGCGTGCCGCTGAGGCGGTCGCGGCTTACTTAATTAGCGCAACTTATGAATATAGAGGTACACGTATGAAATTAGAAATCACGCCTTAAATGTAAAATGTGTGTTGTTTGTGTCGTTATAAAGTTGTGTCGTGTAAATTCTATGAGCTAGGAATACAGAGCTTAGAATGTAAGAGTATATATATAATGTTAATTAATAATCTTAGAAATAGTATTTTGGGCATGGCAGATCTGGGATGGTGAAATCGTAGAGTCCTTTGTACGGTGAGGGTTCCCGTCGTCGGATCTCGTAGAGGTTGATTCTCCTGGCACGTCCCTGGAGTGAGCGAGAGGGCGAGTTTCCCTGCAGGTAAGAGTGAGACGGTGGGTGACTCGTTGAGTGGGAGCGAGACAGCGCACATGGTCCTTGGTGCGAGCGAGATGGCGCACGAGCTCCTCGGTGCGAGTGGGACAGAGTGTGTTGCCCTTGGAGCGAGAGAGGTGGCGAACACCTCTGCGGGTGCGAGTGAGACGGAGGGTAGGTCCCTTGGAGTGAGAGAGACGGCGAGCACCTCTGCGGGTGCGAGTGAGACGGAGGGTAGGTCCCTTGGAGTGAGAGAGACGGCGAGCACCTCTGCGGGTGCGAGCGAGTCGATGGTCGTAGCCCTTGGCCTGAGTGAGACGGCGAGTTGCGCCTGGGTGTTGCCTGTGGTGCAGGCGCGTGAGGGTGGTTGCTGTGGTGCGTTGAGAGGGTGGCAGGCGGCACGCCTGACGTCACAAGAAGCATTAGAAAGGTAATGCTACGATACGTAGACATCTGCAAACGCTATTTCTTTGCTAGGAAGTGTCGCACTTACATTCATTTGAAGTGTTGACGAGGAATACATAACACTTCGCAAATCATATTATATCTTACCATGAAACATGGAAATGAGATGCGATATCGCGTTTTAAGAAGCATTAGAACTCTACTGCTACGATAGGTAGACATCTGCAAACGCTGTTTCCTTGCAAGGAAGAGTCACATTTACATTCATATGAAGTGTAGACGAGGAATACATAACACTTCGCAAATAATATTATATCTTACCATGAAACATAGAAATGAGATTCGATATCGCGTTTATGAAGCATTAGAACTCTATTGCTACGATACGTAGACATCTGCAAACGCTATTTCCTTGCTAGGAAGTGTCGCATTTTCATTCATTTGAAGTGTAGACGAGGAATACATAACACTTCGCAAATCATGTTATATCTTACCATGAAACATAGAAATGAGATGCGATATCGCGTTTTAAGAATCATATGAACTCTATTGCTACGATACGTAGACATCTGCAATCGCTATTTCCTTGCAAGGAAGTGTCGCATTTACTTTCATTTGAATCGCAGACGAGGAATGCATAACACTTCGCAATGAATATTATATCTTATCATGAAACATAGAAATGAGATGCAATATCTCGTTTTAAGAAGCATTTGAACTCAATTGCTTCGGTACGTAGACATCGGCAAACGCTATTTCCTTGCAAGGAAGTATCGCATTCACATTTATTTGAAGTGTAGACGAGGAATACATAACACTTCGCAAGTCATATTACATCTTACCATGAAACATAGAAATGAGATGCGATATCGCGTTTTAAGAAGCATTAGAACTCTACTGCTACGATAGGTAGACATATGCAAACGCTATTTCCTTGCAAGGAAGTGTCGCATTTACATTCACTTGAAGTGTAGACGAGGAACACATCACACTTCGCGAATCATATTATATCTTACCATGAAACATAGAAATGAGATGCGATATTGTGCTTTGAGAAGCACTAGAACTCTATTGCTACGATACGTAGACATCTGCAAACGCTCTTTCCTTGCAAGGACGTGTCGCATTTACGTTCATTTGAATCATAGACGAGGAATGCATAACACTTCGCAATGAATATTATATCTTATCATGAAACATAAATATGAGATGCAATATCTCGTTTTAAGAAGCATTTGAACTCCATTGCTTCGATACGTAGACATTTGCAAACGCTATTTCTTTGCAAGGAAGTGTCGCATTTACATTCATTTGAAGTGTAGACGAGGAATACATAACACTTGGCAAATCATATTATATCTTACCATGAAACATGGAAATGAGATGCGATATCGCGTTTTAAGAAGCATTAGAACTCTACTGCTACGATAGGTAGACATCTGCAAACGCTGTTTCCTTGCAAGGAAGAGTCACATTTACATTCATATGAAGTGTAGACGAGGAATACATAACACTTCGCAAATAATATTATATCTTACCATGAAACATAGAAATGAGATTCGATATCGCGTTTATGAAGCATTAGAACTCTATTGCTACGATACGTAGACATCTGCAAACGCTATTTCCTTGCTAGGAAGTGTCGCATTTTCATTCATTTGAAGTGTAGACGAGGAATACATAACACTTCGCAAATCATGTTATATCTTACCATGAAACATAGAAATGAGATGCGATATCGCGTTTTAAGAATCATATGAACTCTATTGCTACGATACGTAGACATCTGCAATCGCTATTTCCTTGCAAGGAAGTGTCGCATTTACTTTCATTTGAATCGCAGACGAGGAATGCATAACACTTCGCAATGAATATTATATCTTATCATGAAACATAGAAATGAGATGCAATATCTCGTTTTAAGAAGCATTTGAACTCAATTGCTTCGGTACGTAGACATCGGCAAACGCTATTTCCTTGCAAGGAAGTATCGCATTCACATTTATTTGAAGTGTAGACGAGGAATACATAACACTTCGCAAGTCATATTACATCTTACCATGAAACATAGAAATGAGATGCGATATCGCGTTTTAAGAAGCATTAGAACTCTACTGCTACGATAGGTAGACATATGCAAACGCTATTTCCTTGCAAGGAAGTGTCGCATTTACATTCACTTGAAGTGTAGACGAGGAACACATCACACTTCGCGAATCATATTATATCTTACCATGAAACATAGAAATGAGATGCGATATTGTGCTTTGAGAAGCACTAGAACTCTATTGCTACGATACGTAGACATCTGCAAACGCTCTTTCCTTGCAAGGACGTGTCGCATTTACGTTCATTTGAATCATAGACGAGGAATGCATAACACTTCGCAATGAATATTATATCTTATCATGAAACATAAATATGAGATGCAATATCTCGTTTTAAGAAGCATTTGAACTCCATTGCTTCGATACGTAGACATTTGCAAACGCTATTTCTTTGCAAGGAAGTGTCGCATTTACATTCATTTGAAGTGTAGACGAGGAATACATAACACTTGGCAAATCATATTATATCTTACCATGAAACATAGAACTGAGATGCGATATCGCGTTTTAAGAAGCATTAGAACTCTATTGCTACGATACCTAGACATCTGCAAACGCTATTTCCTTGCAAGGAAGTGTCGCATTTACATTCATTTGAATCGTAGACGAGGAATGCATAACACTTCGCAATGAATATTAAATCTTACCATAAAACATAGAAATGAAATGCGATATCGCGTTTTAAGAATCATATGAACTCTATTGCTACGATACGTAGACATCTGCAATCGCTATTTCCTTGCAAGGAAGTGTCGCATTTACTTTCATTTGAATCGCAGACGAGGAATGCATAACACTTCGCAATGAATATTATATCTTATCATGAAACATAGAAATGAGATGCAATATCTCGTTTTATGAAGCATTTGAACTCAATTGCTTCGGTACGTAGACATCTGCAAACGCTATTTCCTTGCAAGGAAGTGTCGCATTTACATTCATTTGAAGTGTAGACGAGGAATACATAAAACTTCGCAAATCATATTATATCTTACCATGAAACATAGAAATGAGATGCGATATCGCGTTTTAGGAAGCATTAGAACTCTATTGCTACTATACCTAGACATCTGCAAACGCTATTTCCTTGCATGGACGTGTCGCATTTACGTTCATTTGAATCATAGACGAGGAATGCATAACACTTCGCAAAGAATATTATATCTTATCATGAAACATAAATATGAGATGCAATATCTCGTTTTAAGAAGCATTTGAACTCTATTGCTTCGATAAGTAGACATTTGCAAACGCTATTTCTTTGCAAGGAAGTGCCGCATTTACATTCATTTGAAGTGTAGACGAGGAATACATAACACTTGGCAAATCATATTATATCTTACCATGAAACATAGAACTGAGATGCGATATCGCGTTTTAAGAAGCATTAGAACTCTATTGCTACGATACCTAGACATCTGCAAACGCTATTTCCTTGCAAGGAAGTGTCGCATTTACATTCATTTGAATCGTAGACGAGGAATGCATAACACTTCGCAATGAATATTAAATCTTACCATAAAACATAGAAATGAAATGCGATATCGCGTTTTAAGAATCATATGAACTCTATTGCTACGATACGTAGACATCTGCAATCGCTATTTCCTTGCAAGGAAGTGTCGCATTTACTTTCATTTGAATCGCAGACGAGGAATGCATAACACTTCGCAATGAATATTATATCTTATCATGAAACATAGAAATGAGATGCAATATCTCGTTTTATGAAGCATTTGAACTCAATTGCTTCGGTACGTAGACATCTGCAAACGCTATTTCCTTGCAAGGAAGTGTCGCATTTACATTCATTTGAAGTGTAGACGAGGAATACATAAAACTTCGCAAATCATATTATATCTTACCATGAAACATAGAAATGAGATGCGATATCGCGTTTTAGGAAGCATTAGAACTCTATTGCTACTATACCTAGACATCTGCAAACGCTATTTCCTTGCATGGACGTGTCGCATTTACGTTCATTTGAATCATAGACGAGGAATGCATAACACTTCGCAAAGAATATTATATCTTATCATGAAACATAAATATGAGATGCAATATCTCGTTTTAAGAAGCATTTGAACTCTATTGCTTCGATACGTAGACATTTGCAAACGCTATTTCTTTGCAAGGAAGTGCCGCATTTACATTCATTTGAAGTGTAGACGAGGAATACATAACACTTGGCAAATCATATTATATCTTACCATGAAACATAGAACTGAGATGCGATATCGCGTTTTAAGAAGCATTAGAACTCTATTGCTACGATACCTAGACATCTGCAAACGCTATTTCCTTGCAAGGAAGTGTCGCATTTACATTCATTTGAATCGTAGACGAGGAATGCATAACACTTCGCAATGAATATTAAATCTTACCATGAAACATAGAAATGAGATGCGATGTCGCGTTTTAAGAATCATATGAACGCTATTGCTACTATACGTAGACATCTGCAATCGCTATTTCCTTGCAAGGAAGTGTCGCATTTACTTTCATTTGAATCGCAGACGAGGAATGCATAACACTTCGCAATGAATATTATATCTTATCATGAATCATAGAAATGAGATGCAATATCTCGTTTTTAGAAGCATTTGAACTCTGTTGCTTCGGTACGTAGACATCTGCAAACGCTATTTCCTTGCAAGGAAGTGTCGCATTCACATTTATTTGAAGTGTAGACGAGGAATACATAACACTTCGCAAATCATATTATATCCTACCATGAAACATAGAAATGAGATGCGATATCGCGTTATAAGTATCATAAGAACTCTACTGCTACGATAGGTAGACATCTGCAAACGCTGTTTCCTAGCAATGAAGTGTCACATTTACATTCATTTGAAGTGTAGACGAGGAATGCATAACACTTCGCAAATCATGTTATATCTTACCATGAAACATAGAAATGAGATGCGATATCGCGTTTTAAGAATCATATGAACTCTATTGCTACGATACGTAGACATCTGCAATCGCTATTTCCTTGCAAGGAAGTGTCGCAGTTACTTTCATTTGAATCGTAGACGAGGAATACATAACACTTCGCAAATCATATTATATCTTACCATGAAACATAGAAATGAGATGCGATATCGCGTTTTAGGAAGCATTAGAACTCTATTGCTACTATACCTAGACATCTGCAAACGCTATTTCCTTGCATGGACGTGTCGCATTTACGTTCATTTGAATCATAGACGAGGAATGCATAACACTTCGCAATGAATATTATATCTTACCATGAAACATAGAAATGAGATGCGTTATCGCGTTTTAAGAAGCATCAGAACTCAATGGCTACGATACGTAGACACCTGCAAACGCTATTTCCTTGCAAGGAAGTGTCGCATTTACATTCATTTGAAGTGTAGACGAGGAATACATCACACTTCGCGAATCATATTATATCTTACCATGAAACATAGAAATGAGATGCGATATTGTGTTTTGAGAAGCATTAGAACTCTATCGCTACTATACCTAGACATCTGCAGACGCTATTTCCTTTCAAGGAAGTGCCGCATTTACATTCATTTGAATCGTATACGAGGAATACATAACACTTCGCAAATCATATTATATCTTAAGATGAAACATACAAATGAGATGCGATATCGCGTTTTAGGAAGCATTAGAACTCTATTGCTACGATACGTAGACATCTGCAAACGCTATTTCCTTGCTAGGAAGTGTCGCATTTTCATTCATTTGAAGTGTAGACGAGGAATACATAGCACTTCGCAAATCATGTTATATCTTACCATGAAACATAGAAATGAGATGCGATATCGCGTTTTAAGAATCATATGAACTCCATTGCTACGATACCTAGACATCTGCAAACGCCATTTCCTTGCAAGGAAGTGTCGGATTTACACTCATTTGAAGTGTAGACGAGGAATACATAACACTTTGCAAATCATATTATATCTTACGAAAAAACATAGAAATGAGATGCGATATCGCGTTTTAAGAATCATAAGAACTCTGTTGCTACGATACGTAGACATCTGCAAACACTATTTCCTTGCAAGGAAGTGTCGCATTTACATTCATTTGAAGTGTAGACGAGGAATGCATAACACTTCGCAATGAATATTATATCTTACCATGAAACATAGAAATGAGATCCGATATCGAGTTTTAAGAAGCATTAGAAATCTATTGCTACGATACGTAAACATCTGCAAACGCTATTTCCTTGCAAGGAAGTGTCGCATTTACATTCATTTGAAGTGTAGACGAGGAATACATGACACTTCGCAAATCATATTATATCTTTCCATGAAACATAGAAATGAGATGCGATATCGCGTTTTATGAAGCATTAGAACTCTATCGCTACGATACCTAGACATCTCCAGACACTATTTCCTAGCAAGTAAGTGTCGCATTTACATTCATTTGAAGTGTAGACGAGGAATACATAACACTTCGCAAATCATATTATATCTTACCATGAAACATAGAAATGAGATGCGATATCAAGTTTTAAGAATCATAAGAACTCTATTGCTACGATAGGTAGACATCTGCAAACGCTATTTCCTTGCAAGAAAGTGTCGCATTTACATTCATATGAAGTGTAGACGAGGAATACATAACACTCCGCAAATCATATTATATCTTACCATGAAACATAGAAATGAGATGCGATATCGCGTTTTAAGAATCATATGAACTCTATTGCTACGATACGTAGACATCTGCAATCGCTATTTCCTTGCAAGGAAGTGTCGCATTTACTTTCATTTGAATCGCAGACGAGGAATGCATAACACTTCGCAATGAATATTATATCTTATCATGAAACATAGAAATGAGATGCAATATCTCGTTTTATGAAGCATTTGAACTCAATTGCTTCGGTACGTAGACATCTGCAAACGCTATTTCCTTGCAAGGAAGTGTCGCATTTACATTCATTTGAAGTGTAGACGAGGAATACATAACACTTCGCAAATCATATTATATCTTACCATGAAACATAGAAATGAGATGCGATATCGCGTTTTAGGAAGCATTAGAACTCTATTGCTACTATACCTAGACATCTGCAAACGCTATTTCCTTGCATGGACGTGTCGCATTTACGTTCATTTGAATCATAGACGAGGAATGCATAACACTTCGCAAAGAATATTATATCTTATCATGAAACATAAATATGAGATGCAATATCTCGTTTTAAGAAGCATTTGAACTCTATTGCTTCGATACGTAGACATTTGCAAACGCTATTTCTTTGCAAGGAAGTGCCGCATTTACATTCATTTGAAGTGTAGACGAGGAATACATAACACTTGGCAAATCATATTATATCTTACCATGAAACATAGAACTGAGATGCGATATCGCGTTTTAAGAAGCATTAGAACTCTATTGCTACGATACCTAGACATCTGCAAACGCTATTTCCTTGCAAGGAAGTGTCGCATCTACATTCATTTGAATCGTAGACGAGGAATGCATAACACTTCGCAATGGATATTAAATCTTACCATGAAACATAGAAATGAGATGCGATGTCGCGTTTTAAGAATCATATGAACTCTATTGCTACGATACGTAGACATCTGCAATCGCTATTTCCTTGCAAGGAAGTGTCGCATTTACTTTCATTTGAATCGCAGACGAGGAATGCATAACACTTCGCAATGAATATTATATCCTATCATGAAACATAGAAATGAGATGCAATATCTCGTTTTAAGAAGTATTTGAACTCAATTGCTTCGGTACGTAGACATCTGCAAACGCTATTTCCTTGCAAGGAAGTGTCGCATTCACATTTATTTGAAGTGTAGACGAGGAATACATAACACTTGGCAAATCATATTATATCTTACCATGAAACATAGAACTGAGATGCGATATCGCGTTCTAAGGAGCATTAGAACTCTATTGCTACGATACCTAGACATCTGCAAACGCTATTTCCTTGCAAGGAAGTGTCGCATTTACATTCATTTGAATCGTAGACGAGGAATGCATAACACTTCGCAATGAATATTAAATCTTACCATGAAACATAGAAATGAGATGCGATGTCGCGTTTTAAGAATCATATGAACGCTATTGCTACTATACGTAGACATCTGCAATCGCTATTTCCTTGCAAGGAAGTGTCGCATTTACTTTCATTTGAATCGCAGACGAGGAATGCATAACACTTCGCAATGAATATTATATCTTATCATGAATCATAGAAATGAGATGCAATATCTCGTTTTTAGAAGCATTTGAACTCTGTTGCTTCGGTACGTAGACATCTGCAAACGCTATTTCCTTGCAAGGAAGTGTCGCATTCACATTTATTTGAAGTGTAGACGAGGAATACATAACACTTCGCAAATCATATTATATCCTACCATGAAACATAGAAATGAGATGCGATATCGCGTTATAAGTATCATAAGAACTCTACTGCTACGATAGGTAGACATCTGCAAACGCTGTCTCCTAGCAATGAAGTGTCACATTTACATTCATTTGAAGTGTAGACGAGGAATGCATAACACTTCGCAAATCATGTTATATCTTACCATGAAACATAGAAATGAGATGCGATATCGCGTTTTAAGAATCATATGAACTCTATTGCTACGATACGTAGACATCTGCAATCGCTATTTCCTTGCAAGGAAGTGTCGCAGTTACTTTCATTTGAATCGTAGACGAGGAATACATAACACTTCGCAAATCATATTATATCTTACCATGAAACATAGAAATGAGATGCGATATCGCGTTTTAGGAAGCATTAGAACTCTATTGCTACTATACCTAGACATCTACAAACGCTATTTCCTTGCATGGACGTGTCGCATTTACGTTCATTTGAATCATAGACGAGGAATGCATAACACTTCGCAATGAATATTATATCTTACCATGAAACATAGAAATGAGATGCGTTATCGCGTTTTAAGAAGCATCAGAACTCAATGGCTACGATACGTAGACACCTGCAAACGCTATTTCCTTGCAAGGAAGTGTCGCATTTACATTCATTTGAAGTGTAGACGAGGAATACATCACACTTCGCGCATCATATTATATCTTACCATGAAACATAGAAATGAGATGCGATATTGTGTTTTGAGAAGCATTAGAACTCTATCGCTACTATACCTAGACATCTGCAGACGCTATTTCCTTTCAAGGAAGTGCCGCATTTACATTCATTTGAATCGTATACGAGGAATACATAACACTTCGCAAATCATATTATATCTTAAGATGAAACATACAAATGAGATGCGATATCGCGTTTTAGGAAGCATTAGAACTCTATTGCTACGATACGTAGACATCTGCAAACGCTATTTCCTTGCTAGGAAGTGTCGCATTTTCATTCATTTGAAGTGTAGACGAGGAATACATAGCACTTCGCAAATCATGTTACATCTTACCATGAAACATAGAAATGAGATGCGATATCGCGTTTTAAGAATCATATGAACTCCATTGCTACGATACCTAGACATCTGCAAACGCCATTTCCTTGCAAGGAAGTGTCGGATTTACACTCATTTGAAGTGTAGACGAGGAATACATAACACTTTGCAAATCATATTATATCTTACGAAAAAACATAGAAATGAGATGCGATATCGCGTTTTAAGAATCATAAGAACTCTGTTGCTACGATACGTAGACATCTGCAAACGCTCTTTCCTTGCAAGGAAGTGTCTCATTAACATTCATATGAAGTGTAGACGAGGAATACATATCACTTCGCAAATAGTATTATATCGTACCATGAAACATAGAAATGAGATTCGATATCGCGTTTTAGGAAGCATTAGAACTCTATTGCTACGATACGTAGACATCTGCAAACGCTATTTCCTTGCTAGGAAGTGTCGCATTTTCATTCATTTGAAGTGTAGACGAGGAATACATAACACTTCGCAAATCATGTTATATCTTACCATGAAACATAGAAATGAGATGCGATATCGCGTTTTAAGAATCATATGAACTCTATTGCTACGATACGTAGACATCTGCAATCGCTATTTCCATGCAAGGAAGTGTCGCAATTACTTTCATTTGAATCGTAGGCGAGGAATACATAACACTTCGCAAATCATATTATATCTTACCATGAAACATAGAAATGAGATGCGATATCGCGTTTTAGGAAGCATTAGAACTCTATTGCTACGATACCTAGACATCTGCAAACGCTATTTCCTTGAAAGGACGTGTCGCATTTACGTTCATTTGAAGTGTAGACGAGGAATACATAACACTTTGCAAATCATATTATATCTTACGATGAAACATAGAAGTGAGATGCGATATCGCGTTTTAAGAATCATAAGAACTCCATTGCTACGATACGTAGACAGCTGCAAACGCTCTTTCCTTGCAAGGAAGTGTCGCATTAACATTCATATGAAGTGTAGACGAGGAATACATAACACTTCGCAATGAATATTATATCTTACCTAGAAACATAGAAATGAGATCCGATATCGACTTTTAAGAAGCATTAGAAATCTATTGCTACGATACGTAAACATCTGCAAACGCTATTTCCTTGCAAGGAAGTGTCGCATTTACATTCATTTGAAGTGTAGACGAGGAATACATGACACTTCGCAAATCATATTATATCTTTCCATGAAACATAGAAATGAGATGCGATATCGCGTTTTATGAAGCATTAGAACTCTATCGCTACGATACCTAGACATCTCCAGACACTATTTCCTAGCAAGTAAGTGTCGCATTTACATTCATTTGAAGTGTAGACAAGGAATACATAACACTTCGCAAATCATATTATATCTTACCATGAAACATAGAAATGAGATGCGATATCGCGTTTTAGGAAGCATTAGAACTCTATTGCTACTATACCTAGACATCTACAAACGCTATTTCCTTGCATGGACGTGTCGCATTTACGTTCATTTGAATCATAGACGAGGAATGCATAACACTTCGCAATGAATATTATATCTTACCATGAAACATAGAAATGAGATGCGTTATCGCGTTTTAAGAAGCATCAGAACTCAATGGCTACGATACGTAGACACCTGCAAACGCTATTTCCTTGCAAGGAAGTGTCGCATTTACATTCATTTGAAGTGTAGACGAGGAATACATCACACTTCGCGCATCATATTATATCTTACCATGAAACATAGAAATGAGATGCGATATTGTGTTTTGAGAAGCATTAGAACTCTATCGCTACTATACCTAGACATCTGCAGACGCTATTTCCTTTCAAGGAAGTGCCGCATTTACATTCATTTGAATCGTATACGAGGAATACATAACACTTCGCAAATCATATTATATCTTAAGATGAAACATACAAATGAGATGCGATATCGCGTTTTAGGAAGCATTAGAACTCTATTGCTACGATACGTAGACATCTGCAAACGCTATTTCCTTGCTAGGAAGTGTCGCATTTTCATTCATTTGAAGTGTAGACGAGGAATACATAGCACTTCGCAAATCATGTTACATCTTACCATGAAACATAGAAATGAGATGCGATATCGCGTTTTAAGAATCATATGAACTCCATTGCTACGATACCTAGACATCTGCAAACGCCATTTCCTTGCAAGGAAGTGTCGGATTTACACTCATTTGAAGTGTAGACGAGGAATACATAACACTTTGCAAATCATATTATATCTTACGAAAAAACATAGAAATGAGATGCGATATCGCGTTTTAAGAATCATAAGAACTCTGTTGCTACGATACGTAGACATCTGCAAACGCTCTTTCCTTGCAAGGAAGTGTCTCATTAACATTCATATGAAGTGTAGACGAGGAATACATATCACTTCGCAAATAGTATTATATCGTACCATGAAACATAGAAATGAGATTCGATATCGCGTTTTAGGAAGCATTAGAACTCTATTGCTACGATACGTAGACATCTGCAAACGCTATTTCCTTGCTAGGAAGTGTCGCATTTTCATTCATTTGAAGTGTAGACGAGGAATACATAACACTTCGCAAATCATGTTATATCTTACCATGAAACATAGAAATGAGATGCGATATCGCGTTTTAAGAATCATATGAACTCTATTGCTACGATACGTAGACATCTGCAATCGCTATTTCCATGCAAGGAAGTGTCGCAATTACTTTCATTTGAATCGTAGGCGAGGAATACATAACACTTCGCAAATCATATTATATCTTACCATGAAACATAGAAATGAGATGCGATATCGCGTTTTAGGAAGCATTAGAACTCTATTGCTACGATACCTAGACATCTGCAAACGCTATTTCCTTGAAAGGACGTGTCGCATTTACGTTCATTTGAAGTGTAGACGAGGAATACATAACACTTTGCAAATCATATTATATCTTACGATGAAACATAGAAGTGAGATGCGATATCGCGTTTTAAGAATCATAAGAACTCCATTGCTACGATACGTAGACAGCTGCAAACGCTCTTTCCTTGCAAGGAAGTGTCGCATTAACATTCATATGAAGTGTAGACGAGGAATACATAACACTTCGCAATGAATATTATATCTTACCTAGAAACATAGAAATGAGATCCGATATCGACTTTTAAGAAGCATTAGAAATCTATTGCTACGATACGTAAACATCTGCAAACGCTATTTCCTTGCAAGGAAGTGTCGCATTTACATTCATTTGAAGTGTAGACGAGGAATACATGACACTTCGCAAATCATATTATATCTTTCCATGAAACATAGAAATGAGATGCGATATCGCGTTTTATGAAGCATTAGAACTCTATCGCTACGATACCTAGACATCTCCAGACACTATTTCCTAGCAAGTAAGTGTCGCATTTACATTCATTTGAAGTGTAGACAAGGAATACATAACACTTCGCAAATCATATTATATCTTACCATGAAACATAGAAATGAGATGCGATATCAAGTTTTAAGAATCATAAGAACTCTATTGCTACGATAGGTAGACATCTGCAAACGCTATTTCCTTGCAAGAAAGTGTCGCATTTACATTCATATGAAGTGTAGACGAGGAATACATAACACTCCGCAAATCATATTATATCTTACCATGAAACATAGAAATGAGATGCGATATCGCGTTTTAAGAAGCATTAGAACTCTATCGCTACGATACCTAGACATCTGCAGACGCTATTTCCTGGCAAGGAAGTGTCGCATTTACATTCATTTGAATCGTAGACGAGGAATGCATAACACTTTGCAATGAATATTATATCTTATCATGAAACATAGATATGGGATGCAATATCTCGTTTTAAGAAGCATTTGAACTCTATTGCTTCGATACGTAGACATCTGCAAACGCTATTTCCTTGCAAGGAAGTGTCGCATTTACATTCATCTGAAGTGTAAACGAGGAATACATAGCACTTCGCAAATCATATTATATCTTACCATGAAACATAGAAATGAGATTCGATATCGCGTTTTAAGAATCATAAGAACTCTATTGCTACTATACGTAGACATCTGCAAACGCTATTTCCTTGCAAGGAAGTGTCGCATTTACATTCATTTGAATCGTAGACGAGGAATGCATAACAATTCGCAATGAATATTATATCTTATCATGAAACATAGATATGAGATGCAATATCTCGTTTTAAGAAGCAGTTGAACTCTATTGCTTCGATACGTAGACATCTGCAAACGCTATTTCCCTGCAAGGAAGTGTCGCATTTACATTCATTTGAAGTGTAGACGAGGAATACATGACACTTCGCAAATCATATTATGTCTTACCATGAAACAAAGGAATGAGATGCGATATCGCGTTTTAAGAATCATTAGAAATCTATTGCTACGATACGTAGACATCAGCAGACGCTATTTCATTGGAAGGAAGTGTCGCATTTACATTCATTTGAATCGTATACGAGGAATGCATAACACTTCGCAATGAATATTATATCTTATCATGAAACATAGATATGAGATGCAATATCTCGTTTTAAGAAGCATTTGAACTCTATTGCTACGATACCTAGACATCTGCAAACACTATTTCCTTGCAAGGAAGTGTCGCATTTACATTCATTTGAAGTGTAGACGAGGAATGCATAACACTTCGCAATGAATATTATATCTTACCATGAAACATAGAAATGAGATCCGATATCGAGTTTTAAGAAGCATTAGAAATCTATTGCTACGATACGTAAACATCTGCAAACGCTATTTCCTTGCAAGGAAGTGTCGCATTTACATTCATTTGAAGTGTAGACGAGGAATACATGACACTTCGCAAATCATATTATATCTTTCCATGAAACATAGAAATGAGATGCGATATCGCGTTTTATGAAGCATTAGAACTCTATCGCTACGATACCTAGACATCTCCAGACACTATTTCCTAGCAAGTAAGTGTCGCATTTACATTCATTTGAAGTGTAGACGAGGAATACATAACACTTCGCAAATCATATTATATCTTACCATTAAACATAGAAATGAGATGCGATATCAAGTTTTAAGAATCATAAGAACTCTATTGCTACGATAGGTAGACATCTGCAAACGCTATTTCCTTGCAAGAAAGTGTCGCATTTACATTCATATGAAGTGTAGACGAGGAATACATAACACTCCGCAAATCATATTATATCTTACCATGAAACATAGAAATGAGATGCGATATCGCGTTTTAAGAAGCATTAGAACTCTATCGCTACGATACCTAGACATCTGCAGACGCTATTTCCTGGCAAGGAAGTGTCGCATTTACATTCATTTGAATCGTAGACGAGGAATGCATAACACTTTGCAATGAATATTATATCTTATCATGAAACATAGATATGGGATGCAATATCTCGTTTTAAGAAGCATTTGAACTCTATTGCTTCGATACGTAGACATCTGCAAACGCTATTTCCTTGCAAGGAAGTGTCGCATTTACATTCATCTGAAGTGTAAACGAGGAATACATAACACTTCGCAAATCATATTATATCTTACCATGAAACATAGAAATGAGATTCGATATCGCGTTTTAAGAATCATAAGAACTCTATTGCTACTATACGTAGACATCTGCAAACGCTATTTCCTTGCAAGGAAGTGTCGCATTTACATTCATTTGAATCGTAGACGAGGAATGCATAACAATTCGCAATGAATATTATATCTTATCATGAAACATAGATATGAGGTGCAATATCTCGTTTTAAGAAGCATTTGAACTCTATTGCTTCGATACGTAGACATCTGCAAACGCTATATCCCTGCAAGGAAGTGTCGCATTTACATTCATTTGAAGTGTAGACGAGGAATACATGACACTTCGCAAATCATATTATATCTTACCATGAAACAAAGAAATGAGATGCGATATCGCGTTTTAAGAATCATTAGAAATCTATTGCTACGATACGTAGACATCAGCAGACGCTATTTCATTGGAAGGAAGTGTCGCATTTACATTCATTTGAATCGTATACGAGGAATGCATAACACTTCGCAATGAATATTATATCTTATCATGAAACATAGATATGAGATGCAATATCTCGTTTTAAGAAGCATTTGAACTCTATTGCTACGATACCTAGACATCTGCAAACACTATTTCCTTGCAAGGAAGTGTCGCATTTACATTCATTTGAAGTGTAGACGAGTAATACATGACACTTCGCAAATCATATTATATCTTTCCATGAGACATAGAAATGAGATGCGATATCGCGTTTTATGAAGCATTAGAACACTATCGCTACGATACCTTGACATCTCCAGACACTATTTCCTAGCAAGGAAGTGTCGCATTTACATTCATTTGAAGTGTAGACGAGGAATACATAACACTTCGCAAATCATATTATATGTTACCATGAAACATAGAAATGAGATGCGATATCAAGTTTTAAGAATCATAAGAACTCTATTGCTACGATACGTAGACATCTGCAAACGCTATTTCCTTGCAAGGAAGTGTCGCATTTACACTCATTTGAATCGTATACGAGAAATGCATAACACTTCGCAATGAATATTATATCTTATCATGAAACAAAGGTATGAGATGCAATATCTCGTTTTAAGAAGCATTTGAACTCTATTGCTACGATACCTAGACATCTGCAGACGCTGTTTCCTAGCAAGGAAGTGTCGCATTTACATTCATTTGAAGTGTAGACGAGGAATACATGACACTTCGCAAATCATATTATATCTTTCCATGAAACATAGAAATGAGATGCGATATCGCGTTTTATGAAGCATTAGAACACTATCGCTACGATACCTAGACATCTCCAGACACTATTTCCTAGCAAGGAAGTGTCGCATTTACATTCATTTGAAGTGTAGACGAGGAATACATAACACTTCGCAAATCATATTATATCTTACCATGAAACATAGAAATGAGATGCGATATCAAGTTTTAAGAATCATAAGAACTCTATTGCTACGATACGTAGACATCTGCAAACGCTATTTCCTTGCAAGGAAGTGTCGCATTTACACTCATTTGAATCGTATACGAGAAATGCATAACACTTCGCAATGAATATTATATCTTATCATGAAACAAAGATATGAGATGCAATATCTCGTTTTAAGAAGCATTTGAACTCTATTGCTACGATACCTAGACATCTGCAGACGCTGTTTCCTAGCAAGGAAGTGTCGCATTTACATTCATTTGAAGTGCAGACGAGGAATACATGACACTTCGCAAATCATATTATATCTTACCATGAAACATAGAAATGAAATGCGATATCGCGTTTTAAGAAGCATTAGAACTCTATCGCTACGATACCTAGACATCTGCAGACGCTATTTCCTGGCAAGGAAGTGTCGCATTTACATTCATTTGAATCGTAGACGAGGAATGCATAACACTTTGCAATGAATATTATATCTTATCATGAAACATATATATGGGATGCAATATCTCGTTTTAAGAAGCATTTGAACTCTATTGCTTCGATACGTAGACATCTGCAAACGCTATTTCCTTGCAAGGAAGTGTCGCATTTACATTCATTTGAAGTGTAGACGTGGAATACATGACACTTCGCAAATCATATTATATCTTACCATGAAACAAAGAAATGAGATGCGATATCGCGCTTTAAGAATCATTAGAAATCTATTGCTACGATACGTAGACATCAGCAGACGCTATTTCATTGGAAGGAAGTGTCGCATTTACATTCATTTGAAGTGTGGACGAGGAATAAATGACACTTCGCAAATCATATTATATCTTTCCATGAAACATAGAAATGAGATGCGATATCGCGTTTTACGAAGCATTAGAACTCTATCGCTACGATACCTAGACATCTCCAGACACTATTTCCTAGCAAGGAAGTGTCGCATTTACATTCATTTGAAGTGTAGACGAGGAATACATAACACTTCGCAAATCATATTATATCTTACCATGAAACATAGAAATGAGATGCGATATCAAGTTTTAAGAATCATAAGAACTCTATTGCTACGATACGTAGACATCTGCAAACGCTATTTCCTTGCAAGGAAGTGTCGCATTTACACTCATTTGAATCGTATACGAGAAATGCATAACACTTCGTAATGAATATTATATCTTATCATGAAACAAAGATATGAGATGCAATATCTCGTTTTAAGAAGCATTTGAACTCTATTGCTACGATACCTAGACATCTGCAGACGCTGTTTCCTAGCAAGGAAGTGTCGCATTTACATTCATTTGAAGTGTAGACGAGGAATACATGACACTTCGCAAATCATATTATATCTTACCATGAAACATAGAAATGAGATGCGATATCAAGTTTTAAGAATCATAAGAACTCTATTGCTACGATACGTAGACATCTGCAAACGCTATTTCCTTGCAAGGAAGTGTCGCATTTACACTCATTTGAATCGTATACGAGAAATGCATAACACTTCGCAATGAATATTATATCTTATCATGAAACAAAGATATGAGATGCAATATCTCGTTTTAAGAAGCATTTGAACTCTATTGCTACGATACCTAGACATCTGCAGACGCTGTTTCCTAGCAAGGAAGTGTCGCATTTACATTCATTTGAAGTGTAGACGAGGAATACATGACACTTCGCAAATCATATTATATCTTTCCATGAAACATAGAAATGAGATGCGATATCGCGTTTTATGAAGCATTAGAACACTATCGCTACGATACCTAGACATCTCCAGACACTATTTCCTAGCAAGGAAGTGTCGCATTTACATTCATTTGAAGTGTAGACGAGGAATACATAACACTTCGCAAATCATATTATATCTTACCATGAAACATAGAAATGAGATGCGATATCAAGTTTTAAGAATCATAAGAACTCTATTGCTACGATACGTAGACATCTGCAAACGCTATTTCCTTGCAAGGAAGTGTCGCATTTACACTCATTTGAATCGTATACGAGAAATGCATAACACTTCGCAATGAATATTATATCTTATCATGAAACAAAGATATGAGATGCAATATCTCGTTTTAAGAAGCATTTGAACTCTATTGCTACGATACCTAGACATCTGCAGACGCTGTTTCCTAGCAAGGAAGTGTCGCATTTACATTCATTTGAAGTGCAGACGAGGAATACATGACACTTCGCAAATCATATTATATCTTACCATGAAACATAGAAATGAAATGCGATATCGCGTTTTAAGAAGCATTAGAACTCTATCGCTACGATACCTAGACATCTGCAGACGCTATTTCCTTTCAAGGAAGTGTCGCATTTACATTCATTTGAATCGTAGACGAGGAATGCATAACACTTTGCAATGAATATTATATCTTATCATGAAACATATATATGGGATGCAATATCTCGTTTTAAGAAGCATTTGAACTCTATTGCTTCGATACGTAGACATCTGCAAACGCTATTTCCTTGCAAGGAAGTGTCGCATTTACATTCATTTGAAGTGTAGACGAGGAATACATGACACTTCGCAAATCATATTATATCTTACCATGAAAGAAAGAAATGAGATGCGATATCGCGCTTTAAGAATCATTAGAAATCTATTGCTACGATACGTAGACATCAGCAGACGCTATTTCATTGGAAGGAAGTGTCGCATTTACATTCATTTGAAGTGTGGACGAGGAATAAATGACACTTCGCAAATCATATTATATCTTTCCATGAAACATAGAAATGAGATGCGATATCGCGTTTTACGAAGCATTAGAACTCTATCGCTACGATACCTAGACATCTCCAGACACTATTTCCTAGCAAGGAAGTGTCGCATTTACATTCATTTGAAGTGTAGACGAGGAATACATAACACTTCGCAAATCATATTATATCTTACCATGAAACATAGAAATGAGATGCGATATCAAGTTTTAAGAATCATAAGAACTCTATTGCTACGATACGTAGACATCTGCAAACGCTATTTCCTTGCAAGGAAGTGTCGCATTTACACTCATTTGAATCGTATACGAGAAATGCATAACACTTCGCAATGAATATTATATCTTATCATGAAACAAAGATATGAGATGCAATATCTCGTTTTAAGAAGCATTTGAACTCTATTGCTACGATACCTAGACATCTGCAGACGCTGTTTCCTAGCAAGGAAGTGTCGCATTTACATTCATTTGAAGTGTAGACGAGGAATACATGACACTTCGCAAATCATATTATATCTTACCATGAAACATAGAAATGAAATGCGATATCGCGTTTTAAGAAGCATTAGAACTCTATTGCTACGATAGGTAGACATCTGCAAACGCTATTTCCTTGCAAGGAAGTGTCGCATTTACATTCATATGAAGTGTAGACGAGGAATACATAACACTCCGCAAATCATATTATATCTTACCATGAAACATAGAAATGAGATGCGATATCGCGTTTTAAGAAGCATTAGAACTCTATCGCTACGATACCTAGACATCTGCAGACGCTATTTCCTGGCAAGGAAGTGTCGCATTTACATTCATTTGAATCGTAGACGAGGAATGCATAACACTTTGCAATGAATATTATATCTTATCATGAAACATAGATATGGGATGCAATATCTCGTTTTAAGAAGCATTTGAACTCTATTGCTTCGATACGTTGACATCTGCAAACGCTATTTCCTTGCAAGGAAGTGTCGCATTTACATTCATTTGAAGTGTAGACGAGGAATACATAACACCTCGCAAATCATGTTATATCTTACCATGAAACATAGAAATGAGATTCGATATCGCGTTTTAAGAATCATAAGAACTCTATTGCTACTATACGTAGACATCTGCAAACGCTATTTCCTTGCAAGGAAGTGTCGCATTTACACTCATTTGAATCGTAGACGAGGAATACATAACAATTCGCAATGAATATTATATCTTATCATGAAACATAGATATGAGATGCAATATCTCGTTTTAAGAAGCATTTGAACTCTATTGCTTCGATACGTAGACATCTGCAAACGCTATTTCCCTGCAAGGAAGTGTCGCATTTACATTCATTTGAAGTGTAGACGAGGAATACATGACACTTCGCAAATCATATTATATCTTACCATGAAACAAAGAATTGAGATGCGATATCGCGTTTTAAGAATCATTAGAAATCTATTGCTACGATACGTAGACATCAGCAGACGCTATTTCATTGGAAGGAAGTGTCGCATTTACATTCATTTGAATCGTATACGAGGAATGCATAACACTTCGCAATGAATATTATATCTTATCATGAAACATAGATATGAGATGCAATATCTCGTTTTAACAAGCATTTGAACTCTATTGCTACGATACCTAGACATCTGCAAACACTATTTCCTTGCAAGGAAGTGTCGCATTTACATTCATTTGAATCGTAGACGAGGAATGCATAACACTTCGCAATGAATATTATATCTTACCATGAAACATAGAAATGAGATCCGATATCGAGTTTTAAGAAGCATTAGAAATCTATTGCTACGATACGTAGACATCTGCAAACGCTATTTCCTTGCAAGGAAGTGTCGCATTTACATTCATTTGAAGTGTATACGAGTAATACATGACACTTCGCAAATCATATTATATCTTTCCATGAAACATAGAAATGAGATGCGATATCGCGTTTTATGAAGCATTAGAACTCTATCGCTACGATACCTAGACATCTCCAGACACTATTTCCTAGCAAGGAAGTGTCGCATTTACATTCATTTGAAGTGTAGACGAGGAATACATAACACTTCGCAAATCATATTGTATCTTACCATGAAACATAGAAATGAGATGCGATATCAAGTTTTAAGAATCATAAGAACTCTATTGCTACGATACGTAGACATCTGCAAACGCTATTTCCTTGCAAGGAAGTGTCGCATTTACACTCATTTGAATCGTATACGAGAAATGCATAACACTTCGCAATGAATATTATATCTTATCATGAAACAAAAATATGAGATGCAATATCTCGTTTTAAGAAGCATTTGAACTCTATTGCTTCGATACGTAGACATCTGCAAACGCTATTTCCTTGCAAGGAAGTGTCGCATTTACATTCATTTGAAGTGTAGACGATGAATACATAACACTTCGCAAATCATATTATATCTTACCATGAAACATAGAAATGAGATTCGATATCGCGTTTTAAGAATCATAAGAAGTCTATTGCTACTATACGTAGACATCTGCAAACGCTATTTCCTTGCAAGGAAGTGTCGCATTTACATTCATTTGAATCGTAGACGAGGAATGCATAACAATTCGCAATGAATATTATATCTTATCATGAAACATAGATATGAGATGCAATATCTCGTTTTAAGAAGCATTTGAACTCTATTGCTTCGATACGTAGACATCTGCAAACGCTATTTCGCTGCAAGGAAGTGGCGCATTTACATTCATTTGAAGTGTAGACGAGGAATACATGACACTTCGCAAATCATATTACATCTTACCATGAAACAAAGAAATGAGATGCGATATCGCGTTTTAAGAATCATTAGAAATCTATTGCTACGATACGTAGACATCAGCAGACGCTATTTCATTGGAAGGAAGTGTCGCATTTACATTCATTTGAAGTGTGGACGAGGAATAAATGACACTTCGCAAATCATATTATATCTTACCATGAAACATAGAAATGAGATTCGATATCGCGTTTTAAGAAGCATTAGAACTCTATTGCTACGATACGTAGACATCTGCAGACGCTATTTCCTTGCAAGGAAGTGTCGCATTTACATTCATTTGAAGTGCAGACGAGGAATACATAACACTTTGCAAATCATATTATATCTTACGGTGAAACATAGAAATGAGATGCGATATCGCGTTTTAAGAATCATAAGAACTCTATTGCTACGATACATAGACAGCTGCAAACGCTCTTTCCTTGCAAGGAAGTGTAGCATTAACATTCATATGAAGTGTAGACGAGGAATACATAACACTCCGCAATTCATATTATATCTTACCATGAAACATAGAAATGAGATGCGATATCGCGTTTTAAGAAGCATTAGAACTCTATCGCTACGATACCTAGACATCTGCAGACGCTATTTCCTGGCAAGGAAGTGTCGCATTTACATTCATTTGAATCGTAGACGAGGAATGCATAACACTTTGCAATGAATATTATATCTTATCATGAAACATAGATATGGGATGCAATATCTCGTTTTAAGAAGCATTTGAACTCTATTGCTTCGATACGTTGACATCTGCAAACGCTATTTCCTTGCAAGGAAGTGTCGCATTTACATTCATTTGAAGTGTAGACGAGGAATACATAACACTTCGCAAATCATATTATATCTTACCATGAAACATAGAAATGAGATTCGATATCGCGTTTTAAGAATCATAAGAACTCTATTGCTACTATACGTAGACATCTGCAAACGCTATTTCCTTGCAAGGAAGTGTCGCATTTACACTCATTTGAATCGTAGACGAGGAATGCATAACACTTCGCAATGAATATTATATCTTACCATGAAACATAGAAATGAGATTCGATATCGAGTTTTAAGAAGCATTAGAAATCTATTGCTACGATACGTAGACATCTGCAAACGCTATTTCCTTGCAAGGAAGTGTCGCATTTACATTCATTTGAAGTGTATACGAGTAATACATGACACTTCGCAAATCATATTATATCTTTCCATGAAACATAGAAATGAGATGCGATATCGCGTTTTATGAAGCATTAGATCTCTATCGCTACGATACCTAGACATCTCCAGACACTATTTCCTAGCAAGGAAGTGTCGCATTTACATTCATTTGAAGTGTAGACGAGGAATACATAACACTTCGCATATCATATTGTATCTTACCATGAAACATAGAAATGAGATGCGATATCAAGTTTTAAGTATCATAAGAACTCTATTGCTACGATACGTAGACATCTGCAAACGCTATTTCCTTGCAAGGAAGTGTCGCGTTTACACTCATTTGAATCGTATACGAGAAATGCATAACACTTCGCAATGAATATTATATCTTATCATGAAACAAAGATATGAGATGCAATATCTCGTTTTAAGAAGCGTTTGAACTCTATTGCTACGATACCTAGACATCTGCAGACGCTATTTCCCTGCAAGGAAGTGTCGCATTTACATTCATTTGAAGTGTAGACGAGGAATACATGACACTTCGCAAATCATACTATATCTTACCATGAAACATAGAAATGAAATGCGATATCGCGTTTTAAGAAGCATTAGAACTCTATTGCTACGATAGGTAGACATCTGCAAACGCTATTTCCTTGCAAGGAAGTGTCGCATTTACATTCATATGAAGTGTAGACGAGGAATACATAACACTCCGCAAATCATATTATATCTTACCATGAAACATAGAAATGAGATTCGATATCGCGTTCTAAGAATCATAAGAACTCTATTGCTACTATACGTAGACATCTGCAAACGCTATTTCCTTGCAAGGAAGTGTCGCATTTACATTCATTTGAATCGTAGACGAGGAATGCATAACAATTCGCAATGAATATTATATCTTATCATGAAACATAGATATGAGATGCAATATCTCGTTTTAAGAAGCATTTGAACTCTATTGCTTCGATACGTGACATCTGCAAACGCTATTTCCCTGCAAGGAAGTGGCGCATTTACATTCATTTGAAGTGTAGACGAGGAATACATGACACTTCGCAAATCATATTATATCTTACCATGAAACAAAGAAATGAGATGCGATATCGCGTTTTAAGAATCATTAGAAATCTGTTGCTACGATACGTAGACATCAGCAGACGCTATTTCATTGGAAGGAAGTGTCGCATTTACATTCATTTGAAGTGTGGACGAGGAATAAATGACACTTCGCAAATCATATTATATCTTACCATGAAACATAGAAATGAGATTCGATATCGCGTTTTAAGAATCATTAGAACCCTATTGCTACGATACGCAGACATCTGCAGACGCTATTTCCTTGCTAGGAAGTGTCGCATTTTCATTCATTTGAAGTGTAGACGAGGAATACATAACACTTCGCAAATCATGTTATATCTTACCATGAAACATAGAAATGAGATGCGATATCGCGTTTTAAGTATCATATGAACTCTATTGCTACGATACCTAGACAGCTGCAAACGCTCTTTCCTTGCAAGGAAGTGTAGCATTAACATTCATATGAAGTGTAGACGAGGACTACATAACACTTCGCAAATAATATTATATCTTACCATGAAACATAGAAATGAGATTCGATATCGCGTTTTAAGAGGCATTAGAACTCTATTGCTACGATACGTAGACATCTGCAAACGCTATTTCCTTGCTAGGAAGTGTCGCAATTTCATTCATTTGAAGTGTAGACGAGAAATGCATAACACTTCGCAAATCATGTTATATCTTACCATGAAACATAGAAATGAGATGCGATATCGCGTTTTAAGAATCATATGAACTCTATTGCTACGATACGTAGACATCTGCAATCGCTATTTCCTTGCAAGGAAGTGTCGCAGTTACTTTCATTTGAATCGTAGACGAGGAATACATAACACTTCGCAAATCATATTATATCTTACCATGAAACATAGAAATGAGATGCGATATCGCGTTTTAGGAAGCATTAGAACTCTATTGCTACTATACCTAGACATCTGCAAACGCTATTTCCTTGCAAGGACGTGTCGCATTTACGTTCATTTGAATCATAGACGAGGAATGCATAACACTTCGCAATGAATATTATATCTTATCATGAAACATAAATATGAGATGCAATATCTCGTTTTAAGAAGCATTTGAACTCTATTGCTTCGATACGTAGACATTTGCAAACGCTATTTCATTGCAAGGAAGTGTCGCATTTACATTCATTTGAAGTGTGGACGAGGAATACATAACACTTGGCAAATCATATTATATCTTACCATGAAACATAGAACTGAGATGCGATATCGCGTTTTAAGAAGCATTAGAACTCTATTGCTACGATACCTAGACATCTGCAAACGCTATTTCCTTGCAAGGAAGTGTCGCATTTACATTCATTTGAATCGTAGACGAGGAATGCATAACACTTCGCAATGAATATTAAATCTTACCATGAAACCTAGAAATGAGATGCGATATCGCGTCCTAAGAATCATATGAACTCTATTGCTACGATACGTAGACATCTGCAATCGCTATTTCCTTGCAAGGAAGTGTCGCATTTACTTTCATTTGAATCGCAGACGAGGAATGCATAACACTTCGCAATGAATATTATATCTTATCATGAAACATAGAAATGAGATGCAATATCTCGTTTTAAGAAACATTTGAACTCAATTGCTTCGGTACGTAGACATCTGCAAACGCTATTTCCTTGCAAGGAAGTGTCGCATTCACATTTATTTGAAGTGTAGACGAGGAATACATAACACTTCGCAAGTCATATTATATCTTACCATGAAACATAGAAATGAGATGCGATATCGCGTTTTAAGAATCATATGAACTCTATTGCTACGATACCTAGACATCTGCAAACGCTCTTTCCTTGCAAGGAAGTGTCGCATTAACATTCATATGAAGTGTAGACGAGGAATACATAACACTTCGCAAATAATATTATATCTTACCATGAAACATAGAAATGAGATGCGATATCGCGTTTTAGGAAGCATTAGAACTCTATTGCTACGATACCTAGACATCTGCAAACGCTATTTCCTTGCAAGGAAGTGTCGCATTTACATTCATTTGAAGTGTAGACGAGGAATACATAACACTTTGCAAATCATATTATATCTTACGATGAAACATAGAAATGAGATGCGATATCGCGTTTTAAGAATCATAAGAACACTATTGCTACGATACATAGACAGCTGCAAACGCTCTTTCCATGCAAGGAAGTGTAGCATTAACATTCATATGAAGTGTAGACGAGGAATACATAACACTTCGCAAATAATATTATATCTTACCATGAAACATAGAAATGAGATGCGATATCGCGTTTTAGGAAGCATTAGAATTCTATTGCTACGATACCTAGACATCTGCAAACGCTATTTCCTTGCAAGGAAGTGTCGCATTTACATTCATTTGAAGTGTAGACGAGGAATACATAACACTTTGCAAATCATATTATATCTTACGATGAAACATAGAAATGAGATGCGATATCGCGTTTTAAGAATCATAAGAACACTATTGCTACGATACCTAGACAGCTGCAAACGCTCTTTCCTTGCAAGGAAGTGTAGCATTAACATTCATATGAAGCGTAGACGAGGAATACATAACACTTCGCAAACAATATTATATCTTACCATGAAACATAGAAATGAGATTCGATATCGCGTTTTAAGAAGCATTAGAACTCTATTGCTACGATACGTAGACATCTGCAAACGCTATTTCCTTGCTAGGAAGTGTCGCATTTTCATTGATTTGAAGTGTATACGAGAAATGCATAACACTTCGCAAATCATGTTATATCTTACCATGAAACATAGAAATGAGATGCGATATTGTGCTTTGAGAAGCATTAGAACTCTATCGCTACGATACCTAGACATCTGCAGACGCTATTTCCTTTCAAGGAAGTGCCGCATTTACATTTAATTGAATCGTATACGAGGAATACATAACACTTCGCAAATCATATTATATCTTACCATGAAACATACAAATGAGATGCGATATCGCGTTTTAGGAATCATAAGAACTCTATTGCTACGATACGTAGACATCTGCAAACGCTATTTCCTTGCAAGGAAGTGTCGCATTTACACTCATTTGAATCGTATACGAGAAATGCATAACACTTCGCAATGAATATTATATCTTATCATGAAACAAAGATATGAGATGCAATATCTCGTTTTAAGAAGCATTTGAACTCTATTGCTACGATACCTAGACATCTGCAGACGCTGTTTCCTAGCAAGGAAGTGTCGCATTTACATTCATTTGAAGTGTAGACGAGGAATACATGACACTTCGCAAATCATATTATATCTTACCATGAAACATAGAAATGAAATGCGATATCGCGTTTTAAGAAGCATTAGAACTCTATTGCTACGATAGGTAGACATCTGCAAACGCTATTTCCTTGCAAGGAAGTGTCGCATTTACATTCATATGAAGTGTAGACGAGGAATACATAACACTCCGCAAATCATATTATATCTTACCATGAAACATAGAAATGAGATGCGATATCGCGTTTTAAGAAGCGTTAGAACTCTATCGCTACGATACCTAGACATCTGCAGACGCTATTTCCTGGCAAGGAAGTGTCGCATTTACATTCATTTGAATCGTAGACGAGGAATGCATAACACTTTGCAATGAATATTATATCTTATCATGAAACATAGATATGGGATGCAATATCTCGTTTTAAGAAGCATTTGAACTCTACTGCTTCGATACGTAGACATCTGCAAACGCTATTTCCTTGCGAGGAAGTGTCGCATTTACATTCATTTGAAGTGTAGACGAGGAATACATAACACTTCGCAAATCATATTATATCTTACCATGAAACATAGAAATGAGATTCGATATCGCGTTTTAAGAATCATAAGAACTCTATTGCTACTATACGTAGACATCTGCAAACGCTATTTCCTTGCAAGGAAGTGTCGCATTTACATTCATTTGAATCGTAGACGAGGAATGCGTAACAATTCGCAATGAATATTATATCTTATCATGAAACATAGATATGAGATGCAATATCTCGTTTTAAGAAGCATTTGAACCCTATTGCTTCGATACGTAGACATCTGCAAACGCTATTTCCCTGCAAGGAAGTGTCGCATTTACATTCATTTGAAGTGTAGACGAGGAATACATGACACTTCGCAAATCATATTATATCTTACCATGAAACAAAGAAATGCGATGCGATATCGCGTTTTAAGAATCATTAGAAATCTATTGCTACGATACGTAGACATCAGCAGACGCTATTTCATTGGAAGGAAGTGTCGCATTTACATTCATTTGAAGTGTGGACGAGGAATAAATGACACTTCGCAAATCATATTATATCTTACCATGAAACATAGAAATGAGATTCGATATCGCGTTTTAAGAAGAATTAGAACTCTATTGCTACGATACGTAGACATCTGCAGACGCTATTTCCTTGCTAGGAAGTGTCGCATTTTCATTCATTTGAAGTGTAGACGAGGAATACATAACACTTCGCAAATCATGTTATATCTTACCATGAAACATAGAAATGAGATGCGATATCGCGTTTTATGAATCATATGAACTCTATTGCTACGATACCTAGACATCTGCAAACGCTCTTTCCTTGCAAGGAAGTGTCGCATTAACATTCATATGAAGTGTAGACGAGGAATACATAACACTTCGCAAATAATATTATACCTTACCATGAAACATAGAAATGAGATGCGATATCGCGTTTTAGGAAGCATTAGAACTCTATTGCTACGATACCTAGACATCTGCAAACGCTATTTCTTTGCAAGGAAGTGTCGCATTTACATTCATATGAAGTGTAGACGAGGAATACATAACACTCCGCAAATCATATTATATCTTACCATGAAACATAGAAATGAGATGCGATATCGCGTTTTAAGAAGCGTTAGAACTCTATCGCTACGATACCTAGACATCTGCAGACGCTATTTCCTGGCAAGGAAGTGTCGCATTTACATTCATTCGAATCGTAGACGAGGAATGCATAACACTTTGCAATGAATATTATATCTTATCATGAAACATAGATATGGGATGCAATATCTCGTTTTAAGAAGCATTTGAACTCTATTGCTACGATACCTAGACATCTGCAGACGCTGTTTCCTAGCAAGGAAGTGTCGCATTTACATTCGTTTGAAGTGTAGACGAGGAATACATGACACTTCGCAAATCATATTATATCTTACCATGAAACATAGAAATGAGATGCGATATCGCGTTTTAAGAATCATATGAACTCTATTGCTACGATACGTAGACATCTGCAATCGCTATTTCCTTGCAAGGAAGTGTCGCAGTTACTTTCATTTGAATCGTAGACGAGGAATACATAACACTTCGCAAATCATATTATATCTTACCATGAAACATAGAAATGAGATGCGATATCGCGTTTTTGGAAGCATTAGAACTCTATTGCTACGATACGTAGACATCAGCAGACGCTATTTCATTGGAAGGAAGTGTCGCATTTACATTCATTTGAATCGTAGACGAGGAATGCATAACAATTCGCAATGAATATTATATCTTATCATGAAACATAGATATGAGATGCAATATCTCGTTTTAGGAAGCATTTGAACTCTATTGCTTCGATACGTAGACATCTGCAAACGCTATTTCCCTGCAAGGAAGTGTCGCATTTACATTCATTTGAAGTGTAGACGAGAATTACATGACACTTCGCAAATCATATTATATCTTACCATGAAACAAAGAAATGCGATGCGATATCGCGTTTTAAGAATCATTAGAAATCTATTGCTACGATACGTAGATATCAGCAGACGCTATTTCATTGGAAGGAAGTGTCACATTTACATTCATTTGAAGTGTGGACGAGGAATAAATGACACTTCGCAAATCATATTATATCTTACCATGAAACATAGAAATGAGATTCGATATCGCGTTTTAAGAAGCATTAGAACTCTATTGCTACGATACGTAGACATCTGCAGACGCTATTTCCTTGCTAGGAAATGTCGCATTTTCATTCATTTGAAGTGTAGACCAGGAATACATAACACTTCGCAAATCATGTTATATCTTACCATGAAACATAGAAATGAGATGCGATATCGCGTTTTAAGAATCATATGAACTCTATTTCTACGATACCTAGACATCTGCAAACGCTCTTTCCTTGCAAGGAAGTGTCGCATTAACATTCATATGAAGTGTAGACGAGGAATACATAACACTTCGCAAATAATATTATATCTTACCATGAAACATAGAAATGAGATGCGATATCGCGTTTTAGGAAGCATTAGAACTCTATTGCTACGATACCTAGACATCTGCAAACGCTATTTCCTTGCAAGGAAGTGTTGCATTTACATTCATTTGAAGTGTAGACGAGGAATACATAACACTTTGCAAATCATATTATATCTTACGATGAAACATAGAAATGAGATGCGATATCGCGTTTTAAGAATCATAAGAACTCTAATGCTACGATACATAGACAGCTGCAAACGCTCTTTCCTTGCAAGGAAGTGTAGCATTAACATTCATATGAAGTGTAGACGAGGAATACATAACACTTCGCAAATAATATTATATCTTACCATGAAACATAGAAATGAGATTCGATATCGCGTTTTAAGAAGCATTAGAACTCTATTGCTACGATACGTAGACATCTGCAAACGCTATTTCCTTGCTAGGAAGTGTCGCATTTTCATTCATTTGAAGTGTAGACGAGAAGTGCATAACACTTCGCAAATCATGTTATATCTTACCATGAAACAAAGAAATGAGATGCGATATCGCGTTTTAAGAATCATTAGAAATCTATTGCTACGATACGTAGACATCAGCAGACGCTATTTCATTGGAAGGAAGTGTCGCATTTACATTCATTTGAATCGTATACGAGGAATGCATAACACTTCGCAATGAATATTATATCTTACCATGAAACATAGAAATGAGAGTCGATATCGAGTTTCAAGAAGCATTAGAAATCTATTGCTACGATACGTAGACATCTGCAATCGCTATTTCCTTGCAAGCAAGTGTCGCAGTTACTTTCATTTGAATCGTAGACGAGGAATACATAACACTTCGCAAATCATATTATATCTTACCATGAAACATAGAAATGAGATGCGATATCGCGTTTTAGGAAGCATTAGAACTCTATTGCTACTATACCTAGACATCTGCAAACGCTATTTCCTTGCAAGGACGTGTCGCATTTACGTTCATTTGAATCATAGACGAGGAATGCATAACACTTCGCAATGAATATTATATCTTATCATGAAACATAAATATGAGATGCAATATCTCGTTTTAAGAAGCATTTGAACTCTATTGCTTCGATACGTAGACATTTGCAAACGCTATTTCTTTGCAAGGAAGTGTCGCATTTACATTCATTTGAAGTGTAGACGAGGAATACATAACACTTGGCAAATCATATTATATCTTACCATGAAACATAGAACTGAGATGCGATATCGCGTTTTAAGAAGCATTAGAACTCTATTGCTACGATACCTAGACATCTGCAAACGCTATTTCCTTGCAAGGAAGTGTCGCATTTACATTCATTTGAAGTGTGGACGAGGAATAAATGACACTTCGCAAATCATATTATATCTTACCATGAAACATAGAAATGAGATTCGATATCTCGTTTTAAGAAGCATTTGAACTCTATTGCTACGATACCTAGACATCTGCAGACGCTGTTTCCTAGCAAGGAAGTGTCGCATTTACATTCGTTTGAAGTGTAGACGAGGAATACATGACACTTCGCAAATCATATTATATCTTACCATGAAACATAGAAATGAGATGCGATATCGCGTTTTAAGAATCATATGAACTCTATTGCTACGATACGTAGACATCTGCAATCGCTATTTCCTTGCAAGGAAGTGTCGCAGTTACTTTCATTTGAATCGTAGACGAGGAATACATAACACTTCGCAAATCATATTATATCTTACGATGAAACATAGAAATGATATGCGATATCGCGTTTTAGGAAGCATTAGAACTCTATTGCTACTATACCTAGACATCTGCAAACGCTATTTCCTTGCAAGGACGTGTCGCATTTACGTTCATTCGAATCATAGACGAGGAATGCATAACACTTCGCAATGAATATTATATCTTATCATGAAACATAAATATGAGATGCAATATCTCGTTTTAAGAAGCATTTGAACTCTATTGCTACGATACGTAGACATCAGCAGATGCTATTTCATTGGAAGGAAGTGTCGCATTTACATTCATTTGAAGTGTGGACGAGGAATAAATGACACTTCGCAAATCATATTATATCTTACCATGAAACATAGAAATGAGATTCGATATCGCGTTTTAAGAAGCATTAGAACTCTATTGCTACGATACGTAGACATCTGCAAACGCTATTTCCCTGCAAGGAAGTATCGCATTTACATTCATTTGAGTCGTAGACGAGGAATGCATAACAATTCGCAATGAATATTATATCTTATCATGAAACATAGATTTGAGATGCAATATCTCGTTTTAAGAAGCATTTGAACTCTATTGCTTCGATACGTAGACATCTGCAAACGCTATTTCCCTGCAAGGAAGTATCGCATTTACATTCATTTGAAGTGTAGACGAGGAATACATGACACTTCGCAAATCATATTATATCTTACCATGAAACAAAGAAATGCGATGCGATATCGCGTTTTAAGAATCATTAGAAATCTATTGCTACGATACGTAGACATCAGCAGACGCTATTTCATTGGAAGGAAGTGTCGCATTTACATTCATTTGAAGTGTGGACGAGGAATAAATGACACTTCGCAAATCATATTATATCTTACCATGAAACATAGAAATGAGATTCGATATCGCGTTTTAAGAAGCATTAGAACTCTATTGCTACGATACGTAGACATCTGCAGACGCTATTTCCTTGCTAGGAAGTGTCGCATTTTCATTCATTTGAAGTGTAGACGAGGAATACATAACACTTCGCAAATCATGTTATATCTTACCATGAAACATAGAAATGAGATGCGATATCGCGTTTTAAGAAACATATGAACTCTATTGCTACGATACCTAGATATCTGCAAACGCTCTTTCCTTGCAAGGAAGTGTCGCATTAATATTCATATGAAGTGTAGACGAGGAATACATAACACTTCGCAAATAATATTATACCTTACCATGAAACATAGAAATGAGATGCGATATCGCGTTTTAGGAAGCATTAGAACTCTATTGCTACGATACCTAGACATCCGCAAACGCTATTTCCTTGCAAGGAAGTGTCGCATTTACATTCATTTGAAGTGAAGACGAGGAATACATAACACTTTGCAAATCATATTATATCCTACGATGAAACATAGAAATGAGATGCGATATCGCGTTTTAAGAATCATAAGAACTCTATTGCTACGATACATAGACAGCTGCAAACACTCTTTCCTTGCAAGGAAGTGTAGCATTAACATTCATATGAAGTTTAGACGAGGAATACAGAACACTTCGCAAATAATATTATATCTTACCATGAAACATAGAAATGAGATGCGATATCGCGTTTTAAGAATCATATGAACTCTATTGCTACGATACGTAGACATCTGCAATCGCTATTTCCTTGCAAGGAAGTGTCGCAGTTACTTTCATTTGAATCGTAGACGAGGAATACATAACACTTCGCAAATCATATTATATCTTACCATGAAACATAGGAATGAGATGCGATATCGCGTTTTAAGGAGCATTAGAACTCTATTGCTACGATACCTAGACATCTACAAACGCTATTTCCTTGCAAGGAAGTGTCGCATTTACATTCATTTGAAGTGTGGACGAGGAATAAATGACACTTCGCAAATCATATTATATCTTACCATGAAATATAGAAATGAGATTCGATATCGCGTTTTAAGAAGCATTAGAACTCTATTGCTACGATACGTAGACATCTGCAGACGCTATTTCCTTGCTAGGAAGTGTCGCATCTACATTCATTTGAAGTGTAGAAGAGGAATACATAACACTTCGCAAATCATATTATATCTTACCATGAAACATGGAAATGAGATGCGATACCGCGTTTTAAGAAGCATTAGAACTCTATTGCTACGATAGGTAGACATCTGCAAACGCTATTTCCTAGCAAGGAAGTGTCGCATTTACATTCATTTGAAGTGTAGACGAGGACTACGTAACACTTCTCGAATCATATTCTATCTTACCATGAAACATAGAAATGAGATGCTATATCGCGTTCTAAGAATCATAAGAACTCTATTGCTTCGATACGTAGACATCTGCAAACGCTATTTACTTGCAAGGAAGTGTCGCATTTACATTCATTTGAAGTGTAGACGAGTAATACATAACACTTCCCCAATCATATTATATGCTACCATGAAACATACAAATGAGATGCGATATCGCGTTTTAAGAAGCATTGGAACTCTATTGCTACGATACGTAGACATCTGCAAACGCTATTTCCTTGCAAGGAAGAGTCGCATTTACATTCATTTGATGTGTAGACGAAGAATATATGACACTTCGCAAATCATATTTTATCTTACCATGAAACATAGAAATGAGATGCGATATCGCGTTTTAAGAATCATAAGAACTCTATTGCTACGATACGTAGACATCTGCAAACGCTATTTCCTTGCAAGGAAGTGTCGCATTTACATTCATTTGAAGTGTAGAAGAGGAATACATAACACTTCGCAAATCATATTATATCTTACCATGAAACATAGGAATGAGATGCGATATCGCGTTTTAAGAAGCATTAGAACTCTATTGCTACGATAGGTAGACATCTGCAAACGCTATTTCCTAGCAAGGAAGTGTCGCATTTACATTCATTTGAAGTGTAGAAGAGGAATACATAACACTTCGCAAATCATATTATACCTTACCATGAAACATAGAAATGAGATGCGATATCGCGTTTTAAGAATCATTAGAACACAATTGCTACGACAGGCAGACATTTGCAAACGCTATTTCCTTGCAAGGAAGTGTCGCATTTACATTCATTTGAAGTGTATACGAGGAATACATAACACTTCGCAAATCATATTATACCTTACCATGAAACATAGAAATGAGATGCGATATCGCGTTTTAAGAATCATAAGAACTCTATTGCTACGATACGTAGACATCTGCAAACGCTATTTCCTTGCAAGGAAGTGTCGCATTTACATTCATTTGAAGTGTAGAAGAGGAATACATAACACTTCGCAAATCATATTATACCTTACCATGAAACATAGAAATGAGATGCGATATCGCGTTTTAAGAATCATTAGAACACTATTGCTACGATAGGTAGACATTTGCAAACGCTATTTCCTTGCAAGGAAGTGTCGCATTTACATTCATTTGAAGTGAAGACGGGGACTACATAACACTTCGCAAATCATATTATATCTTACCGTGAAACATAGAAATGAGATGCGATATCGCGTTTTAAGAAGTATTAGAACACTATTGCTAAGATAGGCAGACATTTGCAAACTCTATTTCCTTGCAAGGAAGTGTCGCATTTACATTCATTTGAAGTGTAGACGAGGAATACATAACACTTCCCCAATCATATTATATCTTACCATGAAACAAGGAAATGAGATGCGATATCGCGTTTAAGAAGCATTAGAACTCTATTGCTACGATACGTAGACATCTGCAAACGCTATTTCCTTGCAAGGAAGAGTCGCATTTACATTCATTTGAAGTGTAGAAGAGGAATACATAACACTTCGCAAATCATATTATATCTTAACATGAAACACAGGAATGAGATGCGATATCGCGTTTTAAGAAGCATTAGAACTCTATTGCTACGATACCTAGTCATCTGCAGACGCTATTTCCTAGCAGGGAAGTGTGGCATTTACATTCATTTGAAGTGTAGACGAGGAATGCATAACACTTCGCAATGAATATTATATCTTATCATGAAACATAAAAATGAGATGCGATATCGCGTTTTATGAATCATAAGAACTCTATTGCTACGATACCTAGACATCTGCAAACGCTATTTCCTTGCAAGGAAGTGTCGCATTTACATTCATTTGAAGTGTGGACGAGGAATAAATGACACTTCGCAAATCATATTATATCTTACCATGAAACATAGAAATGAGATTCGATATCGCGTTTTAAGAAGCATTAGAACTCTATTGCTACGATACGTAGACATCTGCAGACGCTATTTCCTTGCTAGGAAGTGTCGCATCTACATTCATTTGAAGTGTAGAAGAGGAATACATAACACTTCGCAAATCATATTATATCTTACCATGAAACATGGAAATGAGATGCGATACCGCGTTTTAAGAAGCATTAGAACTCTATTGCTACGATAGGTAGACATCTGCAAACGCTATTTCCTAGCAAGGAAGTGTCGCATTTACATTCATTTGAAGTGTAGACGAGGACTACGTAACACTTCTCGAATCATATTCTATCTTACCATGAAACATAGAAATGAGATGCTATATCGCGTTCTAAGAATCATAAGAACTCTATTGCTTCGATACGTAGACATCTGCAAACGCTATTTACTTGCAAGGAAGTGTCGCATTTACATTCATTTGAAGTGTAGACGAGTAATACATAACACTTCCCCAATCATATTATATGCTACCATGAAACATACAAATGAGATGCGATATCGCGTTTTAAGAAGCATTGGAACTCTATTGCTACGATACGTAGACATCTGCAAACGCTATTTCCTTGCAAGGAAGAGTCGCATTTACATTCATTTGATGTGTAGACGAAGAATATATGACACTTCGCAAATCATATTTTATCTTACCATGAAACATAGAAATGAGATGCGATATCGCGTTTTAAGAATCATAAGAACTCTATTGCTACGATACGTAGACATCTGCAAACGCTATTTCCTTGCAAGGAAGTGTCGCATTTACATTCATTTGAAGTGTAGAAGAGGAATACATAACACTTCGCAAATCATATTATATCTTACCATGAAACATAGGAATGAGATGCGATATCGCGTTTTAAGAAGCATTAGAACTCTATTGCTACGATAGGTAGACATCTGCAAACGCTATTTCCTAGCAAGGAAGTGTCGCATTTACATTCATTTGAAGTGTAGAAGAGGAATACATAACACTTCGCAAATCATATTATACCTTACCATGAAACATAGAAATGAGATGCGATATCGCGTTTTAAGAATCATTAGAACACAATTGCTACGACAGGCAGACATTTGCAAACGCTATTTCCTTGCAAGGAAGTGTCGCATTTACATTCATTTGAAGTGTATACGAGGAATACATAACACTTCGCAAATCATATTATACCTTACCATGAAACATAGAAATGAGATGCGATATCGCGTTTTAAGAATCATAAGAACTCTATTGCTACGATACGTAGACATCTGCAAACGCTATTTCCTTGCAAGGAAGTGTCGCATTTACATTCATTTGAAGTGTAGAAGAGGAATACATAACACTTCGCAAATCATATTATACCTTACCATGAAACATAGAAATGAGATGCGATATCGCGTTTTAAGAATCATTAGAACACTATTGCTACGATAGGTAGACATTTGCAAACGCTATTTCCTTGCAAGGAAGTGTCGCATTTACATTCATTTGAAGTGTAGACGAGGAATACATGACACTTCGCAAATCATATTATATCTTACCATGAAACATAGAAATGAGATGCGATATCGCGTCTTAATAAGCATTTGAACTCTATTGCTTCGATACGTAGACATCTGCAATCCCTACTTCCTTGCAAGGAAGTGTCGCATTTACATTCATTTGAAGTGTAGAAGAGGAATACATAACACTTCGCAAATCATATTATATCTTACCATGAAACATAGAAATGAGATGCGATATCGCGTTTTAAGAGGCATTAGAACTCTATTGCTACGATAGGTAGACATCTGCAAACGCTATTTCCTAGGAAGGAAGTGTCGCATTTACATTCATTTGAAGTGAAGACGGGGACTACATAACACTTCGCAAATCATATTATATCTTACCGTGAAACATAGAAATGAGATGCGATATCGCGTTTTAAGAAGTATTAGAACACTATTGCTAAGATAGGCAGACATTTGCAAACTCTATTTCCTTGCAAGGAAGTGTCGCATTTACATTCATTTGAAGTGTAGACGAGGAATACATAACACTTCCCCAATCATATTATATCTTACCATGAAACAAGGAAATGAGATGCGATATCGCGTTTAAGAAGCATTAGAACTCTATTGCTACGATACGTAGACATCTGCAAACGCTATTTCCTTGCAAGGAAGAGTCGCATTTACATTCATTTGAAGTGTAGAAGAGGAATACATAACACTTCGCAAATCATATTATATCTTAACATGAAACACAGGAATGAGATGCGATATCGCGTTTTAAGAAGCATTAGAACTCTATTGCTACGATACCTAGTCATCTGCAGACGCTATTTCCTAGCAGGGAAGTGTGGCATTTACATTCATTTGAAGTGTAGACGAGGAATGCATAACACTTCGCAATGAATATTATATCTTATCATGAAACATAAAAATGAGATGCGATATCGCGTTTTATGAATCATAAGAACTCTATTGCTACGATACGTAGACACATGCAAACGCTATTTCCTTGCAAGGAAGAGTCGCATTTACATTCATTTGAAGTGTAGACGAAAAATAAATGACACGTCGCAAATCATATTATATCTTACCATGAAACATGGAAATGAGATGCGATATCACGTTTTAAGAATCATAAGAACTCTATTGCTACGATACGTAGACATCTGCGAACGCTATTTCCTTGCAAGGAAGTGTCGCATTTACATTCATTTGAAGTGTAGACGAGGAATACATAACACTTCGCAAATCATATTATATCTTACCATGAAACATAGAAATGAGATGGGATATCGCGTCTTAAGAAGCATTTGAACTCTATTGCTTCGATACGTAGACATCTGCAAACGCTATTTCCTTGCAAGGAAGTGTCGCATTTACATTCATTTGAAGTGTAGACGAGGAATACATAACACTTCGCAATTCATATTATATCTTACCATGAAACATAGAAATGAGATGCGATATCGCGTTTAAAGAAGTATTAGAGCACTATTGCTAAGATAGGTAGACATTTGCAAACTCTATTTCCTTGCCAGGAAGTGTCGCATTTACATTCATTTGAAGTATAGAACAGGAATACATAACACTTCGCAAATCATATTATACCTTACCATGAAACATGGAAATGAGATGCGATATCGCGTTTTAAGAAGCATTAGAACTCTATTGCTACGATACGTAGACATCTGCAAACGCTATTTCCTTGCAAGGAAGAGTCCCATTTACATTCATTTGAAGTGTAGAAGAGGAATACATAACACTTCGCAAATCATATTATATCTTACCATGAAACATAGGAATGAGATGCGATATCGCGATTTAAGAAGCATTAGAACTCTATTGCTACGATACCTAGTCATCTGCAGACGCTATTTCCTAGCAGGGAAGTGTGGCATTTACATTCATTTGAAGTGTAGACGAGGAATGCATAACACATCGCAATAAATATTATATCTTATCATGAAACATAAAAATGAGATGCGATATCTCGTTTTAAGAAGCATTAGAACTCTATCCCTACGATACGTGGACATCTGCAAACGCTATTTCCTTGCAAGGAAGTGTCGCATCTACATTCATTTGAAGTGTAGAAGAGGAATACATAACACTTCGCAAATCATATTATATCTTACCATGGAACATGGAAATGAGATGCGATACCGCGTTTTAAGAAGCATTAGAACTCTATTGCTACGATAGGTGGACATCTGCAAACGCTATTTCCTAGCAAGGAAGTGTCGCATTTACATTCATTTGAAGTGTAGACGAGGACTACGTAACACTTCTCGAATCATATTCTATCTTACCATGAAACATAGAAATGAGATGCGATATCGCGTTCTAAGAATCATAAGAACACTATTGCTACGATACGTAGACATCTGCAAACGCTATTTCCTTGGAAGGAAGTGTCGCATTTACATTCATTTGAAGTGTAGACGAGTAATACATAACACTTCCCCAATCATATTATATGTTACCATGAAACATAGAAATGAGATGCGATATCGCGTTTTAAGAAGCATTGGAATTCTATTGCTACGATACGTAGACATCTGCAAACGCTATTTCCTTGCAAGGAAGAGTCGCATTTACATTCATTTGATGTGTAGACGAAGAATACATGACACTTCGCAAATCATATTTTATCTTACCATGAAACATAGAAATGAGATGCGATATCGCGCTTTATGAAGCATTAGAACTCTATTGCTACGATCCCTAGTCATCTGCAGACGCTATTTCCTAGCAGGGAAGTGTGGCATTTACATTCATTTGAAGTGTAGACGGGGAATACATGACACTTCGCAAATCATATTATACCTTACCATGAAACATAGAAATGAGATGCGATATCGCGTTTTAAGAAGCATTAGAACACTATTGCTACGATAGGTAGACACTTGCAAACGCAACTTCCTTGCAAGGAAGTGTCGCATTTACATTCATTTGAAGTGTAGACGAGGAATACATAACACATCGCAAATCATATTATATCTTACCATGAAACATAGAAATGAGATGCGATATCGCGTCTTAATAAGCATTTGAACTCTATTGCTTCGATACGTAGACATCTGCAATCCCTATTTCCTTGCAAGGAAGTGTCGCATTTACATTCATTTGAAGTGTAGAAGAGGAATACATAACACTTCGCAAATCATATTATATCTTACCATGAAACATAGATATGAGATGCGATATCGCGTTTTAAGAAGCATTAGAACTCTATTGCTACGATAGGTAGACATCTGCAAACTCTATTTCCTAGCAAGGAAGTGTCGCATTTACATTCATTTGAAGTGTAGACGGGGACTACATAACACTTCCCCAATCATATTATATCTTACCATGAAACATAGAAATGAGATGCGATATCGCGTTTTAAGAATCACAAGAACTCTATTGCTACGATACGTAGACATCTGCAAACGCTATTTCCTTGCAAGGAAGTGTCGCATTTACATTCATTTGAATTGTAGACGAGGAATACATAACACTTCGCAAATCATATTATATCTTACCGTGAAACATAGAAATGAGATGCGATATCGCGTTTTAAGAAGTAATAGAACACTATTGCTAAGATAGGTAGACATTTGCAAACTCTATTTCCTTGCAAGGAAGTGTCGCAATTACATTCATTTGAAGTGTAGACGGGGACTACATAACACTTCCCCAATCATATTACATCTTACCATGAAACATAGAAATGAGATGCGATATCGCGTTTTAAGAATCACAAGAACTCTATTGCTACGATACGTAGACATCTGCAAACGCTATTTCCTTGCAAGGAAGTGTCGCATTTACATTCATTTGAAGTGTAGACGAGGAATACATAACACTTCGCAAATCATATTATATCTTACCATGAAACATAGAAATGAGATGGGATATCGCGTTTTAAGAAGCATTAGAACTCTATTGCTACGATAGGTAGACATCTGCAAACGCTATTTCCTAGCAAGGAAGTGTCGCATTTACATTCATTTGAAGTGTAGACGAGGACTACGTAACACTTCTCGAATCATATTCTATCTTACCATGAAACATAGAAATGAGATGCGATATCGCGTTCTAAGAATCATAAGAACTCTATTGCTACGATACGTAGACATCTCCAATCGCTATTTCCTTGCAAGGAAGTGTCGCATTTACATTCATTTGAAGTGTAGACAAGGAAAACATAACACTTCGCAAATCATATTATACCTTACCATGAAACATAGAAATGAGATGCGATATCGCGTTTTAAGAATCATAAGAACTCTATTGCTACGATACGTAGACATCTGCAAACGCTATTTCCTTGCAAGGAAGAGTCGCATTTACATTCATTTGATGTGTAGACGAAGAATACATGACACTTCGCAAATCATATTTTATCTTACCATGAAACATAGAAATGAGATGCGATATCGCGCTTTGTGAAGCATTAGAACTCTATTGCTACGATCCCTAGTCATCTGCAGACGCTATTTCCTAGCAGGGAAGTGTGGCATTTACATTCATTTGAAGTGTAGACGGGGAATAAATGACACTTCGCAAATCATATTATACCTTACCATGAAACATAGAAATGAGATGCGATATCGCGTTTTATGAATCATAAGAACTCTATTGCTACGATACGTAGACACATGCAAACGCTATTTCCTTGCAAGGAAGAGTCGCATTTACATTCATTTGAAGTGTAGACGAAAAATACATGACACGTCGCAAATCATATTATATCTTACCATGAAACATAGAAATGAGATGCGATATCGCGTTTTAAGAAGCATTAGAACTCTATTGCTACGATACCTAGTCGTCTGCAGACGCTATTTCCTAGCGAGGAAGTGTCGCATTTACATTCATTTGAAGTGTAGACGAGGAATACATAACACATCGCAAATCATATTATATCTTACCATGAAACATAGAAATGAGATGCGATATCGCGCCTTAAGAAGCATTAGAACTCTATTACTACGATACCTAGACATCTGCAAACGCTATTTCCTAGCAAGGAAGTGTCGCATTTACATTCATTTGAAGTGTAGACGAGGACTACATGACACTTCGCAAATCATATTATATCTTACCATGAAACATAGAAATGAGATGCGAAATCGCGTTTTAAGGAGCATCAGAAATTCAATCCTACGATACGTACACATCTGCAAACGCTATTTCCTTGCAAAGAAGTCTCGCATTTACATTCATTTGAAGTGTAGACGAGGAATACATAACACTTCGCAAATCATATTATACCTTACCATGAAACATAGAAATGAGAACCAATATAGCGATTTAAGAATCATAAGAACTCTATTGCTACGATACGTAGACATCTGCAAACGCTATTTCCTTGCAAGGAAGTGCCGCATTTACATTCATTTGAATCGTAGACGAGGAATGCATAACACTTCGCAATGAATATTATATCTTACCATGAAACATAGAAATCAGATGCGATATCGCGTTTTAAGAAGCATTGGAAATCTAATGCTACGATACGTAGACATCTCCAAACGCTATTTCCTTGCAAGGAAGTGCCGCTTTGACATTCATTTGAGGTGTAGACGAGGAATACATAGCACTTCGCAAATCATGATATATCTTACCATGAAACATAGAAATGAGATGCGATATCGCGTTTTAAGAAGCACTAGAACTCTATTACTACGATACCTAGACTTCTGCAAACGCTATTTCCTAGCAAGGAAGTGTCGCATTTACATTCATTTGAAGTGTAGACGAGGACTACATAACACTTCGCAAATCATATTATATCTTACCATGAAACACAGAAATGAGATGCGATATCGCGTTTTAAGGAGCATTAGAACTCTATTGCTACGATACGTAGACATCTGCAAACGCTATTTCCTTGCAAGGAAGTGTCGCATTTACATTCATTTGAAGTGTAGAAGAGGAATACATAACACTTCGCAAATCATATTATATTTTACCATGAAGCATGGAAATGAGATGCCATATCGCGTTTTAAGAAGCATTAGAACTCTATTGCTACGATACGTAGACATCTGCAAACGCTATTTCCTTGCAAGGAAGAGTCGCATTTACATTCATTTGAAGTGTAGACGAGGAATACATAACACTTCGCATATCAGGTTATATCTTACCATGAAACATAGAAATGAGATGCGATATCGCGTTTTAAGAAGCATCAGATATTCAATGCTACGATACGTAGACATCTGCAAACGCTATTTCCTTGCAAGGAAGTGTCGCATTTACATTCATTTGAAGTGTAGACGAGGAATACATAACACTTCGCAAATCATATTATACCTTACCGTGAAACATAGAAAGGAGAAGCAATATCGCGATTTAAGAATCACAAGAACTCTATTGCTACGATACGTAGACATCTGCAAACGCTATTTCCTTGCAAGAATGTGTCGCATTTACATTCATTTGAAGTGTAGAAAAGGAATACATAACACTTAGCAAATCATATTATATCTTACCATGAAACATGGAAATGAGATGCGATATCGCGTTTTAAGAAGCATTAGAACTCTATTGCTACGATACGTAGACATCTGCAAACGCTATTTCCTTGCAAGGAAGAGTCGCATTTACATTCATTTGAAGTGTAGACGAAGAATACATGACACTTCGCAAATCATATTATATCTTACCATGAAACATAGAAATGAGATGCGATATCGCGTTTTAAGAAGCATTAGAAATCTATTGCTACGATACGTAGACATCTGCAAACGCCATTTCCTAGCGAGGAAGAGTGGCATTTACATTCATTTGAAGTGTAGAATAGGAATACAAGACACATCGCAAATCATATTATATCTTACCATGAAGCATGGAAATGAGATGCGATATGGCGTTCTAAGAAGCATTAGAACTCTATTGCTACGATAGGTAGACATTTGCAAACGCTACTTCCTTGCAAGGAAGTGTCGCACTTACATTCATTTGAAGTGTAGACGAGGAATACATAAAACTTCGCAAATCATATTATATCTTACCATGAAACATAGAAATGAGATGCGATATCGCGTTTTAAGAAGCATTAGAACTCTATTGCTAGGATACCTATACATCTGCAGACGCTAATTCCTAGCAAGGTAGTGTCGCATTCACGTTCATTTGAAGTGTAGACGAGGAATACGTAACACTTCGCATATCATATTATACCTTACCATGAAACATAGAAATGAGATGCGATATCGCGTTCTAAGAATCACAAGAACTCTATTGCTACGATACGTAGACATCTGCAAACGCTATTTCCTTGCAAGGAAGTGTCGCATTTACATTCATTTGAAGTGTAGACGAGGAATACATAACACTTCGCAAATCATATTATATCTTACCATGAAACATAGAAATGAGATGGGATATCGCGTTTTAAGAAGCATTAGAACTCTATTGCTACGATAGGTAGACATCTGCAAACGCTATTTCCTAGCAAGGAAGTGTCGCATTTACATTCATTTGAAGTGTAGACGAGGACTACGTAACACTTCTCGAATCATATTCTATCTTACCATGAAACATAGAAATGAGATGCGATATCGCGTTCTAAGAATCATAAGAACTCTATTGCTACGATACGTAGACATCTCCAATCGCTATTTCCTTGCAAGGAAGTGTCGCATTTACATTCATTTGAAGTGTAGACAAGGAAAACATAACACTTCGCAAATCATATTATACCTTACCATGAAACATAGAAATGAGATGCGATATCGCGTTTTAAGAATCATAAGAACTCTATTGCTACGATACGTAGACATCTGCAAACGCTATTTCCTTGCAAGGAAGAGTCGCATTTACATTCATTTGATGTGTAGACGAAGAATACATGACACTTCGCAAATCATATTTTATCTTACCATGAAACATAGAAATGAGATGCGATATCGCGCTTTGTGAAGCATTAGAACTCTATTGCTACGATCCCTAGTCATCTGCAGACGCTATTTCCTAGCAGGGAAGTGTGGCATTTACATTCATTTGAAGTGTAGACGGGGAATAAATGACACTTCGCAAATCATATTATACCTTACCATGAAACATAGAAATGAGATGCGATATCGCGTTTTATGAATCATAAGAACTCTATTGCTACGATACGTAGACACATGCAAACGCTATTTCCTTGCAAGGAAGAGTCGCATTTACATTCATTTGAAGTGTAGACGAAAAATACATGACACGTCGCAAATCATATTATATCTGACCATGAAACATAGAAATGAGATGCGATATCGCGTTTTAAGAAGCATTAGAACTCTATTGCTACGATACCTAGTCGTCTGCAGACGCTATTTCCTAGCGAGGAAGTGTCGCATTTACATTCATTTGAAGTGTAGACGAGGAATACATAACACATCGCAAATCATATTATATCTTACCATGAAACATAGAAATGAGATGCGATATCGCGCCTTAAGAAGCATTAGAACTCTATTACTACGATACCTAGACATCTGCAAACGCTATTTCCTAGCAAGGAAGTGTCGCATTTACATTCATTTGAAGTGTAGACGAGGACTACATGACACTTCGCAAATCATATTATATCTTACCATGAAACATAGAAATGAGATGCGAAATCGCGTTTTAAGGAGCATCAGAAATTCAATCCTACGATACGTACACATCTGCAAACGCTATTTCCTTGCAAAGAAGTCTCGCATTTACATTCATTTGAAGTGTAGACGAGGAATACATAACACTTCGCAAATCATATTATACCTTACCATGAAACATAGAAATGAGAACCAATATAGCGATTTAAGAATCATAAGAACTCTATTGCTACGATACGTAGACATCTGCAAACGCTATTTCCTTGCAAGGAAGTGCCGCATTTACATTCATTTGAATCGTAGACGAGGAATGCATAACACTTCGCAATGAATATTATATCTTACCATGAAACATAGAAATCAGATGCGATATCGCGTTTTAAGAAGCATTGGAAATCTAATGCTACGATACGTAGACATCTCCAAACGCTATTTCCTTGCAAGGAAGTGCCGCTTTGACATTCATTTGAGGTGTAGACGAGGAATACATAGCACTTCGCAAATCATGATATATCTTACCATGAAACATAGAAATGAGATGCGATATCGCGTTTTAAGAAGCACTAGAACTCTATTACTACGATACCTAGACTTCTGCAAACGCTATTTCCTAGCAAGGAAGTGTCGCATTTACATTCATTTGAAGTGTAGACGAGGACTACATAACACTTCGCAAATCATATTATATCTTACCATGAAACACAGAAATGAGATGCGATATCGCGTTTTAAGGAGCATTAGAACTCTATTGCTACGATACGTAGACATCTGCAAACGCTATTTCCTTGCAAGGAAGTGTCGCATTTACATTCATTTGAAGTGTAGAAGAGGAATACATAACACTTCGCAAATCATATTATATTTTACCATGAAGCATGGAAATGAGATGCCATATCGCGTTTTAAGAAGCATTAGAACTCTATTGCTACGATACGTAGACATCTGCAAACGCTATTTCCTTGCAAGGAAGAGTCGCATTTACATTCATTTGAAGTGTAGACGAGGAATACATAACACTTCGCATATCATATTATATCTTACCATGAAACATAGAAATGAGATGCGATATCGCGTTTTAAGAAGCATCAGATATTCAATGCTACGATACGTAGACATCTGCAAACGCTATTTCCTTGCAAGGAAGTGTCGCATTTACATTCATTTGAAGTGTAGACGAGGAATACATAACACTTCGCAAATCATATTATACCTTACCGTGAAACATAGAAAGGAGAAGCAATATCGCGATTTAAGAATCACAAGAACTCTATTGCTACGATACGTAGACATCTGCAAACGCTATTTCCTTGCAAGAATGTGTCGCATTTACATTCATTTGAAGTGTAGAAAAGGAATACATAACACTTAGCAAATCATATTATATCTTACCATGAAACATGGAAATGAGATGCGATATCGCGTTTTAAGAAGCATTAGAACTCTATTGCTACGATACGTAGACATCTGCAAACGCTATTTCCTTGCAAGGAAGAGTCGCATTTACATTCATTTGAAGTGTAGACGAAGAATACATGACACTTCGCAAATCATATTATATCTTACCATGAAACATAGAAATGAGATGCGATATCGCGTTTTAAGAAGCATTAGAAATCTATTGCTACGATACGTAGACATCTGCAAACGCCATTTCCTAGCGAGGAAGAGTGGCATTTACATTCATTTGAAGTGTAGAATAGGAATACAAGACACATCGCAAATCATATTATATCTTACCATGAAGCATGGAAATGAGATGCGATATGGCGTTCTAAGAAGCATTAGAACTCTATTGCTACGATAGGTAGACATTTGCAAACGCTACTTCCTTGCAAGGAAGTGTCGCACTTACATTCATTTGAAGTGTAGACGAGGAATACATAAAACTTCGCAAATCATATTATATCTTACCATGAAACATAGAAATGAGATGCGATATCGCGTTTTAAGAAGCATTAGAACTCTATTGCTAGGATACCTATACATCTGCAGACGCTAATTCCTAGCAAGGTAGTGTCGCATTCACGTTCATTTGAAGTGTAGACGAGGAATACGTAACACTTCGCATATCATATTATACCTTACCATGAAACATAGAAATGAGATGCGATATCGCGTTCTAAGAATCACAAGAACTCTATTGCTACGATACGTAGACATCTGCAAACGCTATTTCCTTGCAAGGAAGTGTCGCATTTACATTCATTTGAAGTGTAGACGAGGAATACATAACACTTCGCAAATCATATTATATCTTACCATGAAACATAGAAATGAGATGGGATATCGCGTTTTAAGAAGCATTAGAACTCTATTGCTACGATAGGTAGACATCTGCAAACGCTATTTCCTAGCAAGGAAGTGTCGCATTTACATTCATTTGAAGTGTAGACGAGGACTACGTAACACTTCTCGAATCATATTCTATCTTACCATGAAACATAGAAATGAGATGCGATATCGCGTTCTAAGAATCATAAGAACTCTATTGCTACGATACGTAGACATCTCCAATCGCTATTTCCTTGCAAGGAAGTGTCGCATTTACATTCATTTGAAGTGTAGACAAGGAAAACATAACACTTCGCAAATCATATTATACCTTACCATGAAACATAGAAATGAGATGCGATATCGCGTTTTAAGAATCATAAGAACTCTATTGCTACGATACGTAGACATCTGCAAACGCTATTTCCTTGCAAGGAAGAGTCGCATTTACATTCATTTGATGTGTAGACGAAGAATACATGACACTTCGCAAATCATATTTTATCTTACCATGAAACATAGAAATGAGATGCGATATCGCGCTTTGTGAAGCATTAGAACTCTATTGCTACGATCCCTAGTCATCTGCAGACGCTATTTCCTAGCAGGGAAGTGTGGCATTTACATTCATTTGAAGTGTAGACGGGGAATAAATGACACTTCGCAAATCATATTATACCTTACCATGAAACATAGAAATGAGATGCGATATCGCGTTTTATGAATCATAAGAACTCTATTGCTACGATACGTAGACACATGCAAACGCTATTTCCTTGCAAGGAAGAGTCGCATTTACATTCATTTGAAGTGTAGACGAAAAATACATGACACGTCGCAAATCATATTATATCTGACCATGAAACATAGAAATGAGATGCGATATCGCGTTTTAAGAAGCATTAGAACTCTATTGCTACGATACCTAGTCGTCTGCAGACGCTATTTCCTAGCGAGGAAGTGTCGCATTTACATTCATTTGAAGTGTAGACGAGGAATACATAACACATCGCAAATCATATTATATCTTACCATGAAACATAGAAATGAGATGCGATATCGCGCCTTAAGAAGCATTAGAACTCTATTACTACGATACCTAGACATCTGCAAACGCTATTTCCTAGCAAGGAAGTGTCGCATTTACATTCATTTGAAGTGTAGACGAGGACTACATGACACTTCGCAAATCATATTATATCTTACCATGAAACATAGAAATGAGATGCGAAATCGCGTTTTAAGGAGCATCAGAAATTCAATCCTACGATACGTACACATCTGCAAACGCTATTTCCTTGCAAAGAAGTCTCGCATTTACATTCATTTGAAGTGTAGACGAGGAATACATAACACTTCGCAAATCATATTATACCTTACCATGAAACATAGAAATGAGAACCAATATAGCGATTTAAGAATCATAAGAACTCTATTGCTACGATACGTAGACATCTGCAAACGCTATTTCCTTGCAAGGAAGTGCCGCATTTACATTCATTTGAATCGTAGACGAGGAATGCATAACACTTCGCAATGAATATTATATCTTACCATGAAACATAGAAATCAGATGCGATATCGCGTTTTAAGAAGCATTGGAAATCTAATGCTACGATACGTAGACATCTCCAAACGCTATTTCCTTGCAAGGAAGTGCCGCTTTGACATTCATTTGAGGTGTAGACGAGGAATACATAGCACTTCGCAAATCATGATATATCTTACCATGAAACATAGAAATGAGATGCGATATCGCGTTTTAAGAAGCACTAGAACTCTATTACTACGATACCTAGACTTCTGCAAACGCTATTTCCTAGCAAGGAAGTGTCGCATTTACATTCATTTGAAGTGTAGACGAGGACTACATAACACTTCGCAAATCATATTATATCTTACCATGAAACACAGAAATGAGATGCGATATCGCGTTTTAAGGAGCATTAGAACTCTATTGCTACGATACGTAGACATCTGCAAACGCTATTTCCTTGCAAGGAAGTGTCGCATTTACATTCATTTGAAGTGTAGAAGAGGAATACATAACACTTCGCAAATCATATTATATTTTACCATGAAGCATGGAAATGAGATGCCATATCGCGTTTTAAGAAGCATTAGAACTCTATTGCTACGATACGTAGACATCTGCAAACGCTATTTCCTTGCAAGGAAGAGTCGCATTTACATTCATTTGAAGTGTAGACGAGGAATACATAACACTTCGCATATCATATTATATCTTACCATGAAACATAGAAATGAGATGCGATATCGCGTTTTAAGAAGCATCAGATATTCAATGCTACGATACGTAGACATCTGCAAACGCTATTTCCTTGCAAGGAAGTGTCGCATTTACATTCATTTGAAGTGTAGACGAGGAATACATAACACTTCGCAAATCATATTATACCTTACCGTGAAACATAGAAAGGAGAAGCAATATCGCGATTTAAGAATCACAAGAACTCTATTGCTACGATACGTAGACATCTGCAAACGCTATTTCCTTGCAAGAATGTGTCGCATTTACATTCATTTGAAGTGTAGAAAAGGAATACATAACACTTAGCAAATCATATTATATCTTACCATGAAACATGGAAATGAGATGCGATATCGCGTTTTAAGAAGCATTAGAACTCTATTGCTACGATACGTAGACATCTGCAAACGCTATTTCCTTGCAAGGAAGAGTCGCATTTACATTCATTTGAAGTGTAGACGAAGAATACATGACACTTCGCAAATCATATTATATCTTACCATGAAACATAGAAATGAGATGCGATATCGCGTTTTAAGAAGCATTAGAAATCTATTGCTACGATACGTAGACATCTGCAAACGCCATTTCCTAGCGAGGAAGAGTGGCATTTACATTCATTTGAAGTGTAGAATAGGAATACAAGACACATCGCAAATCATATTATATCTTACCATGAAGCATGGAAATGAGATGCGATATGGCGTTCTAAGAAGCATTAGAACTCTATTGCTACGATAGGTAGACATTTGCAAACGCTACTTCCTTGCAAGGAAGTGTCGCACTTACATTCATTTGAAGTGTAGACGAGGAATACATAAAACTTCGCAAATCATATTATATCTTACCATGAAACATAGAAATGAGATGCGATATCGCGTTTTAAGAAGCATTAGAACTCTATTGCTAGGATACCTATACATCTGCAGACGCTAATTCCTAGCAAGGTAGTGTCGCATTCACGTTCATTTGAAGTGTAGACGAGGAATACGTAACACTTCGCATATCATATTATACCTTACCATGAAACATAGAAATGAGATGCGATATCGCGTTCTAAGAATCACAAGAACTCTATTGCTGTGATACGTTGACATCTGCAAACGCTATTTCCTTGCAAGGAAGTGTCGCATTTACATTCATTTGAATCGTAGACGAGAAATTCATAACACTTCGCAATGAATATTATATCTTATCATGAAACATAGAAATGAGTTGCGATATCTTGTTTTAAGAGGCATTTGAACACTATGTCTTCGATACGTAGACATCTGCAAACGCTATTTCCTAGCAAGGAAGTGTCGCGTTTTCATCCATTTGAATCGTAGACGAGGAATGCATAACACTTCGCAATGAATATTATATCTTATCATGAAACATAGAAATGAGGTGCGATATGTCGTTTTAAGAAGCATTAGAACTCTATCCCTACGATACGTAGACATCTGCAAACGCTATTTCCTTGCAAGGAAGTGTCGCATTTACATTCATTTGAAGTGTAGAAGAGGAATACATAACACTTCGCAGATCATATTATATCTTACCATGAAGCATGGAAATGAGATGCGGTATCGCGTTTTAAGAAGCATTAGAACTCTATTGCTACGATACCTAGTCATTTGCAGACGCTATTTCCTAGCAGGGAAGTGTGGCATTTACATTCATTTGAAGTGTAGACGAGGAATGCATAACACTTCGCAATGAATATTATTTCTTACCATGAAACACAGAAATGAGATGCGATATCGCGTTTTAAGGAGCATTAGAACTCTATTGCTACGATACGTAGACATCTGCAAACGCTATTTCCTTGCAAGGAAGTGTCGCATTTACATTCATTTGAAGTGTAGAAGAGGAATACATAACACTTCGCATATCATATTATATTTTACCATGAAGCATGGAAATGGGATGCCATATCGCGTTTTAAGAAGCATTAGAACTCTATTACTACGATACGTAGACATTTGCAAACGCTATTTCCTTGCAAGGAAGAGTCGCATTTACATTCATTTGAAGTGTAGACGAGGAATACATAACACTTCGCAAATCATGTTATACCTTACCGTGAAACATAGAAAGGAGAAGCAATATCGCGACTTAAGAATCACAAGAACTCTATTGCTACGATACGTAGACATCTGCAAACGCTATTTCCTTGCAAGAAAGTGTCGCATTTACATTCATTTGAAGTGTAGAAGAGGAATACATAACACTTAGCAAATCATATTATATCTTACCATGAAACATGGAAATGAGATGGGATATCGCGTTTTAAGAAGCATTAGGACTCTATTGCTACGATACGTAGACATCTGCAAACGCTAATTCCTTGCAAGGAAGAGTCGCATTTACATTCATTTGAAGTGTAGACGAAGAATACATGACACTTCGCAAATCATATTATATCTTACCATGAAACATAGAAATGAGATGCGATATCGCGTTTAAAGAAGCATTAGAAACCTATTGCTACGATACGTAGACATCTGCATACGCCATTTCCTAGCGAGGAAGAGTGGCATTCACATTCATTTGAAGTGTAGACGAGGAATACATAACACTTCGCATATCATATTATATCTTACCATGAAACATAGAAATGAGATGCGATATCGCGTTTTAAGAAGCATCAGAAATTCAATGCTACGATACGTAGACATCTGCAAACGCTATTTCCTTGCAAGGAAGTGTCGCATTTACATTCATTTGAAGTGTAGAAGAGGAATACATAACACTTCGCAAATCATATTATATCTTACCAAGAAGCATGGAAATGAGATGCGATATCGCGTTTTAAGAAGCATCAGAAATGCAATGCTACGATACGTAGACATCTGCAAACGCTATTTCCTTGCAAGGAAGTGTCGCATTTACATTCATTTGAAGTGTAGACGAGGAATACATAACACTTCGCAAATCATATTATACCTTACCATGAAACGTAGAAATGGGATGCGATATCGCGTTTTAAGAAGCATCAGAAATGCAATGCTACGATACGTAGACATCTCAAAACGCTACTTCCTTGCAAGGAAGTGTCGCATTTACATTCATTTGAAGTGTAGGCGAGGAATACATAACACTTCGCAATGAATATTACATCTTATCATGAAACATAGAAATGAGATGCGATATCTTGTTTTAAGAAGCATTTGAACACTATTGCTTCGATACGTAGACATCTGCAAACGCTATTTCCTAGCAAGGAAGTGTCGCATTTACATGCATTTGAATTGTAGACGAGGAATGCATAACACTTCGCAATGAATATTATATCTTATCATGAAACATAGAAATGAGATGCGAAATCGCGTTTTAAGAAGCATGAGAACACTATTGCTACGATAGGTAGACATTTGCAAACGCTACTTCCCTGCAAGGAAGTGTCGCACTTACATTCATTTGAAGTGTAGACGAGGAATACATAAAACTTCGCAAATCATATTATATCTTACCATGAAACATAGAAATGAGATGCGATATCGCGTTTTAAGAAGCATTAGAACTCTATTGCTAGGATACCTATACATCTGCAGACGCTAATTCCTAGCAAGGTAGTGTCGCATTTACATTCATTTGAAGTGTAGTCGTGGAATACATGACTCTTCGCAAATCATATTATATCTTACCATGAAACATAGAAATGAGATGCGATATCGCGTTCTAAGAATCACAAGAACTCTATTGCTGTGATACGTAGACATCTGCAAACGCTATTTCCTTGCAAGGAAGTGTCGCATTTACATTCATTTGAATCGTAGACGAGAAATTCATAACACTTCGCAATGAATATTATATCTTATCATGAAACATAGAAATGAGTTGCGATATCTTGTTTTAAGAGGCATTTGAACACTATGTCTTCGATACGTAGACATCTGCAAACGCTATTTCCTAGCAAGGAAGTGTCGCGTTTTCATCCATTTGAATCGTAGACGAGGAATGCATAACACTTCGCAATGAATATTATATCTTATCATGAAACATAGAAATGAGGTGCGATATGTCGTTTTAAGAAGCATTAGAACTCTATCCCTACGATACGTAGACATCTGCAAACGCTATTTCCTTGCAAGGAAGTGTCGCATTTACATTCATTTGAAGTGTAGAAGAGGAATACATAACACTTCGCAGATCATATTATATCTTACCATGAAGCATGGAAATGAGATGCGGTATCGCGTTTTAAGAAGCATTAGAACTCTATTGCTACGATACCTAGTCATTTGCAGACGCTATTTCCTAGCAGGGAAGTGTGGCATTTACATTCATTTGAAGTGTAGACGAGGAATGCATAACACTTCGCAATGAATATTATATCTTATCATGAAACATAGAAATGAGATGCGATATCTCGTTTTAAGAATCATAAGAACTCTATTGCTAGGATACGTAGACATCTGCAAACGCTATTTCCTTGCAAGGAAGTGTCGCATTTACATTCATTTGAAGTGTAGACGAGGAATACATAACACTTCCCCAATCATATTATATCTTACCATGAAACATAGAGATGAGATGCGATATCGCGTTTTAAGAATCGTAAGAACTCTATTGCTAGGATACGTAGACATCTGCAAACGCTATTTCCTTGCAAGGAAGTGTCGCATTTACATTCATTTGAAGTGTAGACGAGGAATACATAACACTTCCCCAATCATATTATATCTTACCATGAAACTTGGAAATGAGATGCGATATCGCGTTTTAGGAAGCATTAGAACTCTATTGCTTCGATACGTAGACATCTGCAAACGCTATTTCCTAGCAAGGAAGTGTCGCATTTACATTCATTTGAAGTGTAGGCGAGGAATACATAACACTTCGCAATGAATATTACATCTTATCATGAAACATAGAAATGAGATGCGATATCTTGTTTTAAGAAGCATTTGAACACTATTGCTTCGATACGTAGACATCTGCAAACGCTATTTCCTAGCAAGGAAGTGTCGCATTTACATGCATTTGAATCGTAGTCGAGGAATGCATAACACTTCGCAATGCATATTATATCTTATCATGAAACATAGAAATGAGGTGCGATATGTCGTTTTAAGAAGCATTAGAACTCTATCCCTACGCTACGTAGACATCTGCAAACGCTATTTCCTTGCAAGGAAGTGTCGCATTTACATTCATTTGAAGTGTAGAAGAGGAATACATAACACATCGCAAATCATATTATATCTTACCATGAAGCATGGAAATGAGATGCGATATCGCGTTTTAAGAAGCATTAGAACTCTATTGCTACGATACGTAGACATCTGCAAACGCTATTTCCTTGCGAGGAAGAGTCGCATTCACATTCATTTGAAGTGTAGACGAGGAATACATAAAACTTCGCATATCATATTATACCTTACCATGAAACATAGAAATGAGATGCGATATCGCGTTCTAAGAATCACAAGAACTCTATTGCTGTGATACGTAGACATCTGCAAACGCTATTTCCTTGCAAGGAAGTGTCGCATTTACATTCATTTGAATCGTAGACGAGAAATGCATAACACTTCGCAATGAATATTATGTCTTATCATGAAACATAGATATGAGATGCAATATCTCGTTCTAAGAAGCACTTGAACTCTATTGCTTCAATACGTAGACATATGTAAACGCTATTTCCTAGCAAGGAAGTGTCGCATTTACATTCATTTGAAGTGTAGGCGAGGAATACATAACACTTCGCAATGGATATTACATCTTATCATGAAACATAGAAATGAGTTGCGATATCTTGTCTTAAGAGGCATTTGAACACTATTGCTTCGATACGTAGACATCTGCAAACGCTATTTCCTAGCAAGGAATTGTCGCATTTACATTCATTTGAAGTGTAGGCGTGGAATACATAACACTTCGCAATGAATATTACATCTTACCATGAAGCATGGAAATGAGATGTGATATCGCGTTTTAAGAAGCATTAGAACTCTATTGCTACGATACGTAGACATCTGCAAACGCTATTTCCTTGCAAGGAAGAGTCGCATTTACATTCATTTGAAGTGTAGCCGAGGAATACATGACACATCGCAAATCATATTATATCTTACCATGAAACATAGAAATGAGTTGCGATATCGCGTTTTAAGAAGCATTAGAACTCTATTGCTACGATACCTATACATCTGCAGACGCTATTTCCTAGCAAGGTAGTGTCGCATTTACATTCATTTGAAGTGTATTCGTGGAATACGTGACACTTCGCAAATCATATTACATCTTACCATGAAACATAGAAATGAGATGCGATATCGCGTTTTAAGAAGCATTAGAAATCTATTGCTACGATACATAGACATCTGCAAACGCCATTTCCTAGCGAGGAAGAGTCGCATTCACATTCATTTGAAGTGTAGACGAGGAATACATAAAACTTCGCATATCATATTATATCGTACCATGAAACATAGAAATGAGATGCGATATCGCGTTCTATGAATCACAAGAACTCTATTGCTGCAATACGTAGACATCTGCAAACGCTATTTCCTTGCAAGGAAGTGTCGCATTTACATTCATTTGAATCGTTGACGAGAAATGCATAACACTTCGCAATGAATATTATATCTTATCATGAAACATAGATATGAGATGCAATATCTCGTTTTAAGAAGCATTTGAACTCTATTGCTTCAATACGTAGACATCTGCGAACGCTATTTCTTAGCAAGGAAGTGTCGCATTTACATTCATTTGTAGTGCAGGCGAGGAATACATAACACTTCGCAATGAATATTATATCTTACCATGAAGCATGGAAATGAGATGCGATATCGCGTTTTAAGAAGCATTAGAACTCTATTGCTACGATACGTAGACATCTGCAAACGCTATTTCCTGGCAAGGAAGTGACGCATTTACATTCATTTGAAGTGTAGACGAGGAATACATAACACTTCGCAAATCATATTATATCTTACCATGAAACATAGAAAGGGGATGCGATATCGCGTTTTAAGAAGCATTAGAACTCTATTGCTACGATACGTAGACATCTGCAAACGCTATTTCCTAGCGAGCGAGTGTCGCATTTACATTCATTTGAGGTGTAGACGAGGAATACATAACATCTCGCAAATCATATTACATCTTACCATGAAACATAGAAATGAGATGCGATATCGCGTTTTAAGAAGCATTAGAACTCTATTGCTACGATACGTAAACATCTGCAAACGCTATTTCCTTGCAAGGAAGTGTCGCATTTACATTCATTTGATGTGTAGACGAGGAATACATAACAATTCGCAAATCATATTATATCTTACCATGAAACATAGAAATGAGATGCGATATCGCGTTTTAAGAAGCATTTGAACTCTATTGCTTCGATACGTAGACATCTGCAAACGCTATTTCCTTGCAAGGAAGTGTCGCATTTACATTCATTTGAGGTGTAGACGAGGAATGCATAACACTTCGCAAATCATATTATATCTTACCATGAAACATAGAAATGAGAAGCGATGTCGCGTTTTAAGAAGCATTTGAACTCTATTGCTTCGATACGTATACATCTGCAAACGCTGTTTCCTTGCAAGGAAGTGTCGCATTTACTTTCGTTTGAATCGTAGACGAGGAATGCATAACACTTCGCAATGAATATTATATCTTACCATGATACATAGAAATGAGATGCGATATCGCGTTTTAAGAAGCATTAGAAATCTATTGCTACGATACGTAGACATCTGCAACGCTATTTCCTTGCAAGGAAGTGTCGCATTTACTTTCATTTGAATCGTAGACGAGGAATGCATAACACTTCGCAATGTATATTATATCTTATCATGAAACATAGATATGAGATGCAATATCTCGTTTTAAGAAGCATTTGAACTCTATTGCTTCGATACGTAGACATCTGCAAACGCTATTTCCATGCAAGGAAGTGTCGCATTTACTTGCATTTGAATCGTAGACGAGGAATGCATAACACTTCGCAATGAATATTATATCTTATCATGAAACATAGATATGAGATGCAGTATCTCGTTTTAAGAAGCATCTGAACTCTATTGCTTCGATACGTAGACATCTGCAAACGCTATTTCCTTACAAGGAAGTGTCGCATTTACATTAATTTGAAGTGTAGACGAGGAATACATAACATCTCGCAAATCATATTATATCTTACCATGAAACATAGAAATGAGATGCGATATCGCGTTTTAAGGAGCATTAATAAACTCTATTGCTTCGATACGTAGACATCTGCAAACGCTATTTCCTTGCAAGGAAGTGTCACTTTTACATTCATTTGAAGTGTAGACGAGGAATACATGACACATCGCAAATCATATTATATCTTACCATGAAACATAGAAATGAGATGCGATATCGCGTTTTAAGAAGCATTAGAACTCTATTGCTACGATACGTAAACATCTGCAAACGCTATTTCCTTGCAAGGAAGTGTCGCATTTACATTCATTTGATGTGTAGACGAGGAATACATAACACTTCGCAAATCATATTATATCTTACCATGAAACATAGAAATGGGATGCGATATCGCGTTTTAAGAAGCATTTGAACTCTATTGCTTCGATACGTAGACATCTGCAAACGCTATTTCCTTGCAAGGAAGTGTCGCATTTACATTCATTTGAGGTGTAGACGAGGAATGCATAACACTTCGCAAATCATATTATATCTTACCATGAAACATAGAAATGAGATGCGATATCGCCGTTTTAAGAAGCATTAGAAATCTATTGCTACGATACGTAGACATCTGCAAACGCTATTTCCTAGCGAGGAAGTATCACCATTCACATTCATTTGAAGTGTAGACGAGGAATACATAACACTCCGCAAATCATGTTATATCTTACCATGAAACATAGAAATGAGATGCGATATCGCGTTTTAAGTATCATATGAAATCTATTGCTACGATACGTAGACATCTGCAAACGCTATTTCCTTGCAAGGAAGTGTCGCATTTACTTTCATTTGAATCGTAGACGAGGAATGCATAACACTTCGCAATGAATATTATATCTTACCATGATACATAGAAATGAGATCCGATATCGCGTTTTAAGAAGCATTTGAACTCTATTGCTTCGATACGTAGACATCTGCAAACGCTATTTCCATGCAAGGAAGTGTCGCATTTACTTTCATTTGAATCGTAAACGAGGAATGCATAACACTTCGCAATGAATATTATATCTTATCATGAAACATAGGTATGAGATGCAGTATCTCGTTTTAAGAAGCATTTGAACTCTATTGCTTCGATACGTAGACATCTGCAAACGCTATTTCCTTACAAGGAAGTGTCGCATTTACATTAATTTGAAGTGTAGACGAGGAATACATAACATCTCGCAAATCATATTACATCTTACCATGAAACATAGAAATGAGATGCGATATCGCGTTTTAAGAAGCATTAATAAACTCTATTGCTTCGATACGTAGACATCTGCAAACGCTATTTCCTTGCAAGGAAGTGTCGCATTTACATTCATTTGAAGTGTAGACGAGGAATACATGACACTTCGCAAATCATATTATATCTTACCATGAAACATAGAAATGAGATGCGATATCGCGTTTTAAGAAGCATTAGAACTCTATTGCTACGATACGTAAACATCTGCAAACGCTATTTCCTTGCAAGGAAGTGTCGCATTTACATTCATTTGAGGTGTAGACGAGGAATACATGATACTTAGCAAATCATATTATAACTTACCATGAAACATAGAAATGAGATGCGATATCGCGTTTTAAGAAGCATTAGAACTCTATTGCTACGATACGTAAACATCTGCAAACGCTATTTCCTTGCAAGGAAGTGTCGCATTTACATTCATTTGATGTGTAGACGAGGAATACATAACACTTCGCAAACCATATTATATCTTACCATGAAACATAGAAATGAGATGCGATATCGCGTTTTAAGAAGCATTTGAACTCTATTGCTCCGATACGTAGACATCTGCAAACGCTATTTCCTTGCAAGGAAGTGTCGCATTTACATTCATTTGAGGTGTAGACGAGGAATGCATAGCACTTCGCAAATCATATTATATCTTACCATGAAACATAGAAATGAGATGCGATATCGCGTTTTAAGAAGCATTAGAAATCTATTGCTACGATACGTAGACATCTGCAAACGCTATTTCCTTGCAAGGAAGTTTCTCATTTACATTCATTTGATGTGTAGACGAGGAATACATAACACTTCGCAAATCATATTATACCTTAAACATAGTAGTTTATACCATAAACATTACCATGAAACATAGAAATGAGATGCGAAATCGCGTTTTAAGAATTATAAGAGCTCTATTGCTACGATACGTAGACATCTGCAAACGCTATTTCCTTGCAAGGAAGTGTCGCATTTACATTCATTTGATGTGTAGACGAGGAATACATAACACTTCGCAAATCATATTATATCTTACCATGAAACATAGAAATGAGATGCGATATCGCGTTTTAAGAAGCATTTGAACTCTATTGCTACGATACGTAGACATCTGCAATCGCTGTTTCCTTGCAAGGAAGTGTCGCATTTACTTTCATTTGAATCGTAGACGAGGAATGCATAACACTTCGCAATGAATATTATATCTTATCATGAAACATAGATATTAGATGCAATATCTCGTTTTAAGAAGCACCGGAACTCTATTGCTACGATACCTAGACATCTGCAGACGCTATTTCCTTACAAGGAAGTGTCGCATTTACATTAATTTGAAGTGTAGACGAGGAATACATAACATCTCGCAAATCATATTACATCTTACCATGAAACATAGAAATGAGATGCGATATCGCGTTTTAAGAAGCATTAATAAACTCTATTGCTTCGATACGTAGACATCTGCAAACGCTATTTCTTGCAAGGAAGTGTCGCATTTACATTCATTTGAAGTAGACGAGGAATACATGACACTTCGCAAATCATTGATTATATCTTATCATGAAACATAGAAATGAGATGTGATATCGCGTTTTAGAAGCATTAGAACTCTATTGCTACGATAACGTAAACATCTGCAAACGCTATTTCCTTGCAAGGAGGTGTCGCATTTACATTCATTTGATGTGTAGACGAGGAATACATAACACTTCGCAAATCATATTATATCTTACCATGAAACATAGAAATGAGATGCGATATCGCGTTTTAAGAAGCATTTGAACTCTATTGCTTCGATACGTAGACATCTGCAAACGCTATTTCCTTGCAAGGAAGTGTCGCATTTACATTAATTTGAGGTGTAGACGAGGAATGCATAACACTTCGCAAATCGTATTATATGTTACCATGAAACATAGAAATGAGATGCGATATCGCGTTTTAAGAAGCATTAGAAATCCTTGCTACGATACGTAGACATCTGCAAACGCTATTTCCTAGCAAGGAAGTGTCGCATTTACATTCATTTGAAGTGTAGACGAGGAATACATGATACTTAGCAAATCATATTATATCTTACCATGAAACATAGAAATGAGATGCGATATCGCGTTTTAAGAAGCATTAGAACACTATTGCTTCGATACGTAGACATCTGCAAACGCTATTTCCTTGCAAGGATGTGTCGCATTTACATTCATTTGAAGTGTAGACGAGGATACATAACACTTCGCAAATCATATTATATCTTACCATGAAACATAGAAATGAGATGCGATATCGCGTTTAAGAAGCATTAGAACTCTATTGCTTCGATACGTAGACATCTGCAAACGCTATTTTCCTGCAAGGAAGTGTCGCATTTACATTCATTTGAGGTGTAGACGAGGAATACATAGCACGTCGCAAATCATATTATATCTTACCATGAAACATAGAAATGAGATTGCGATATCGCCGGTTTTAAGAAGCATTAGAAATCTATTGCTACGATACGTAGACATCTGCAAACGCTTTTCCTTGCAAGGAAGTGTCGCATTTTCATTCATTTGAGGTGTAGACGAGGAATACATACACTTCGCAAATCATATTATATGTTACCATGAAACATAGAAATGAGATGCGATATCGCGTTTTAAGAAGCATTTGAACTGTATTGCTACGATACGTAGACATCTGCAATCGCTGTTTCCTTGCAAGGAAGTGTCGCATTTACTTTCATTTGAATCGTAGACGAGGAATGCATAACACTTCACAATGAATATTATATCTTACCGGGAAACATAGAAATGATGATGCGATATCGCGATTTAAGAAGCTTTAGAACACTATTGCTTCGATACATAGACATCTGCAAACGCTATTTCCTAGCAAGGAAGTTTCGCATTTACATTCATTTGAAGTGTAGACGAGGAATACATAACACTTCGCAAATCATATTATACCTTACCATGAAACATAGAAATGAGATGCGATATCGCTTTTTAAGAATCATAAGAACTCTATTGCTACGATACGCAGACATCTGCAAACGCTATTTCCTATCAAGGAAGTTTCGCATTTACATTCATTTGAAGTGTAGACGAGGAATACATAACACTTCGCAAATCATATTATACCTTACCATGAAACATAGAAATGAGATGCGATATCGCTTTTAAGAATCATAAGAACTCTATTGCTACGATACGTAGACATCTGCAAACGCTATTTCCTTGCAAGGAAGTGTCGCATTTACATTCATTTGAATCGTAGCAGAGGAATGCATAACACTTCACAAATCATAATACATCTTACCATGAAACGTAGAAATGAGATGCGATATCGCGTTTTAAGAAGCACTAGAACTCTAATTGCTACGATACCCAGACATCTGCAGACGCTATTTCCTAACAAGGAAGTGTCGCATTACATTCATTTTGAAGTGTAAACGAGGAATACATGACACTTCGCAAATCATGTTATATCTTACCATGAAACATAGAAATGGGATGCGATATCGGGTTTAAGGATCATAAGAACTCTATTGCTACGATACGTAGACATCTGCAAACGCTATTTCCTTGCAAGGAAGTGTCGCATTTTCTATCACTTGAATCGTAGGCGAGGAATGCATAGCACTTCGCAATGAATATTATATCTTATCATGAAACATAGATATGAGATGCAGTATCTCGTTTTAAGAAGCATTTGAACTCTATTGCTTCGATACGTAGACATTTGCAAACGCTATTCCTTGCAAGGAAGCATCGCATTTACATTCATTTGAAGTGCAGACGAGGAATACATAGCACTTCGCAAATCATATTACACCTTACCATGAAACATAGAAATGAGATGCGATATCGCGTTTCAAGAAGCATTAGAACTCTATTGCTACGATAGGTAGACATCTGCAAACGCTATTTCCTTGCAAGGAAGTGTCGTATTTACATTGATTTGAAGTGTAGACGAGGAATACATAACACTTCGCAAATCATATTATATCTTACCATGAATCATAGGAATGAGATGCGATATCGCGTTTTAAGTATCATAAGAACTCTATTGCTCCGATACGTAGACATCTGCAAACGCTATTTCCTTGCAAGGAAGTGTCGCATTTACATTCATTTGAGGTGTAGACGAGGAATGCATAGCACTCGCAAATCATATTATATCTTACCATGAAACATAGAAATGAGATGCGATATCGCGTTTTAAGAAGCATTAGAAATCTATTGCTACGATACGTAGACATCTGCAAACGCTATTTCCTTGCAAGGAAGTTTCTCATTTACATTCATTGATGTGTAGACGAGGAATACATAACACTTCGCAAATCATATTATACCTTAAACATAGTAGTTTATACCATAAACATTACCATGAAACATAGAAATGAGATGCGAAATCGCGTTTTAAGAATTATAAGAGCTCTATTGCTACGATACGTAGACATCTGCAAACGCTATTTCCTTGCAAGGAAGTGTCGCATTTACATTCATTTGATGTGTAGACGAGGAATACATAACACTTCGCAAATCATATTATATCTTACCATGAAACATAGAAATGAGATGCGATATCGCGTTTTAAGAAGCATTTGAACTCTATTGCTACGATACGTAGACATCTGCAATCGCTGTTTCCTTGCAAGGAAGTGTCGCATTTACTTTCATTTGAATCGTAGACGAGGAATGCATAACACTTCGCAATGAATATTATATCTTATCATGAAACATAAATATTAGATGCAATATCTCGTTTTAAGAAGCACCGGAACTCTATTGCTACGATACCTAGACATCTGCAGACGCTATTTCCTTACAAGGAAGTGTCGCATTTACATTAATTTGCAGTGTAGACGAGGAATACATAACATCTCGCAAATCATATACATCTTACCATGAAACATAGAAATGAGATGCGATATCGCGTTTTAAGAAGCATTAATAAACTCTATTGCTTCGATACGTAGACATCTGCAAACGCTATTTCCTTGCAAGGAAGTGTCGCATTTACATTCATTTGAAGTGTAGACGAGGAATACATGACACTTCGCAAATCATATTATATCTTATCATGAAACATAGAAATGAGATGTGATATCGCGTTTTAAGAAGCATTAGAACTCTATTGTCTACGATACGTAAACATCTGCAAACGCTATTTCCTTGCAAGGCGGTGTCGCAATTTACATTCATTTGATGTGTAGACGAGGAATACATAACACTTCGCAAATCATATTATATCTTACCATGAAACATAGAAATGAGATGCGATATCGCGTTTTAAGAAGCATTTGAACTCTATTGCTTCGATACGTAGACATCTGCAAACGCTATTTCCTTGCAAGGAAGTGTCGCATTTACATTAATTTGAGGTGTAGACGAGGAATGCATAACACTTCGCAAATCGTATTATATGTTACCATGAAACATAGAAATGAGATGCGATATCGCGTTTTAAGAAGCATTAGAAATCCCTTGCTACGATACGTAGACATCTGCAAACGCTATTTCCTTGCAAGGTTGTGTCGCATTTACATTCATTTGATGTGTAGACGAGGAATACATAACACTTCGCAAATCATATTATACCTTACCATGAAACATAGAAATGAGATGCGAAATCGCGTTTTAAGAATTATAAGAGCTCTATTGCTACGATACGTAAGCATCTGCAAACGCTATTTCCTTGCAAGGAAGTGTCGCATTTACATTCATTTGAGGTGTAGGCGAGGAATACATAACACTTCGCAAATCATATTATATCTTACCATGAAACATAGAAATGAGATGCGATATCGCGTTTTAAGAAGCATTTGAACTCTATTGCTACGATACGTAGACATCTGCAATCGCTGTTAACCTTGCAAGGAAGTGTCGCATTTACTTTCATTTGAATCGTAGACGAGGAATGCATAACACTTCACAATGAATATTATATCTTACCATGAAACATAGAAATGAGATGCGATATCGCGATTTAAGAAGCTTTAGAACACTATTGCTTCGATACGTAGACATCTGCAAACGCTATTTTCCTGCAAGGATGTGTCGCATTTACATTCATTTGAGGTGTAGACGAGGAATACATAGCACTTCGCAAATCATATTATATCTTACCATGAAACATAGAAATGAGATGCGATATCGCCGTTTTAAGAAGCATTAGAAACCTATTGCTACGATACGTAGACATCTGCAAACGCTATTTCCTTGCAAGGAAGTGTCGCATTTACTTTCATTTGAATCGTAGACGAGGAATGCATAACACTTCGCAATGAATATTATATCTTATCATGAAACATAGATATTAGATGCAATATCTCGTTTTAAGAAGCATTGGAACTCTATTGCTACGATACCTAGACATCTGCAGACGCTATTTCCTAGTGAGGAAGTGTCGCATTAACATTCATTTGAAGTGTAGACGAGGAATACATAACACTTCGCAAAACATTTTATATCTTACCATGAAACATAGAAATGGGATGCGATATCGGGTTTTAAGAATCATAAGAACTCTATTGCTACGATACGTAGACATCTGCAAACGCTATTTCCTTGCAAGGAAGTGTCGCATTTTCTTTCATTTGAATCGTAGGCGAGGAATGCATAGCACTTCGCAATGGATATTATATCTTATCATGAAACATAGATATGAGATGCAGTATCTCGTTTTAAGAAGCATTTGAACTCTATTGCTTCGATACGTAGACATTTGCAAACGCTATTTCCTTGCAAGGAAGCATCGCATTTACATTCATTTGAAGTGTAGACGAGGAATACATAGCACTTCGCAAATCATATTACATCTTACCATGAAACATAGAAATGAGATGCGATATCGCGTTTTAAGAAGCATTAGAACTCTATTGCTACGATACCTAGATATCTGCAGACGCTATTTCCCAGCAAGGAAGTGTCGCATTTACATTCATTTGAAGTGTAGACGGGGAAGACATGACACTTCGCAAATCATATTATATCTTACCATGAAACATAGAAGTGAGATGCGATATCGCGTTTTAAGGAGCATTAGAATACTATTGCTACGATAGGCAGATATTTGCAAACGCTATTTCCTTGCAAGGAAGTGTCGTATTTACATTCATTTGAAGTATAGACGTGGAATACATAACACTTCGCAAATCATATTATATCTTACCATGAAACATAGAAATGAGATGCGATATCGCGTTTCAAGAATCATAAGAACTCTATTGTTACGATACGTAGACATCTGCAAACGCTATTTCCTTGCAAGGAAGTGTCGCATTTACATTCATTTGAGGTGTAGACGAGGAATACATAGCACTTCGCAAATCATATTATACCTTACCATGAAACATAGAAATGAGGTGCGAAATCCCGTTTTAAGAATTATAAGAGCTCTATTGCTACGATACGTAGACATCTGCAAATGCTTTTCCTTGCAAGGAAGTGTCGCATTTTCATTCATTTGAGGTGTAGACGAGGAATACATAACACTTCGCAAATCATATTATATGTTACCATGAAACATAGAAATGAGATGCGATATCGCGTTTTAAGAAGCATTTGAACTGTATTGCTACGATACGTAGACATCTGCAATCGCTGTTTCCTTGCAAGGAAGTGTCGCATTTACTTTCATTTGAATCGTAGACGAGGAATGCATAACACTTCACAATGAATATTATATCTTACCGGGAAACATAGAAATGAGATGCGATATCGCGATTTAAGAAGCTTTAGAACACTATTGCTTCGATACATAGACATCTGCAAACGCTATTTCCTAGCAAGGAAGTTTCGCATTTACATTCATTTGAAGTGTAGACGAGGAATACATAACACTTCGCAAATCATATTATACCTTACCATGAAACATAGAAATGAGATGCGATATCGCTTTTTAAGAATCATAAGAACTCTATTGCTACGATACGCAGACATCTGCAAACGCTATTTCCTATCAAGGAAGTTTCGCATTTACATTCATTTGAAGTGTAGACGAGGAATACATAACACTTCGCAAATCATATTATACCTTACCATGAAACATAGAAATGAGATGCGATATCGCTTTTTAAGAATCATAAGAACTCTATTGCTACGATACGTAGACATCTGCAAACGCTATTTCCTTGCAAGGAAGTGTCGCATTTACATTCATTTGAATCGTAGCAGAGGAATGCATAACACTTCACAAATCATAATACATCTTACCATGAAACGTAGAAATGAGATGCGATATCGCGTTTTAAGAAGCACTAGAAATCTATTGCTACGATACCCAGACATCTGCAGACGCTATTTCCTAACAAGGAAGTGTCGCATTTACATTCATTTGAAGTGTAAACGAGGAATACATGACACTTCGCAAATCATGTTATATCTTACCATGAAACATAGAAATGGGATGCGATATCGGGTTTTAAGGATCATAAGAACTCTATTGCTACGATACGTAGACATCTGCAAACGCTATTTCCTTGCAAGGAAGTGTCGCATTTTCTATCACTTGAATCGTAGGCGAGGAATGCATAGCACTTCGCAATGAATATTATATCTTATCATGAAACATAGATATGAGATGCAGTATCTCGTTTTAAGAAGCATTTGAACTCTATTGCTTCGATACGTAGACATTTGCAAACGCTATTTCCTTGCAAGGAAGCATCGCATTTACATTCATTTGAAGTGCAGACGAGGAATACATAGCACTTCGCAAATCATATTACACCTTACCATGAAACATAGAAATGAGATGCGACATCGCGTTTCAAGAAGCATTAGAACTCTATTGCTACGATAGGTAGACATCTGCAAACGCTATTTCCTTGCAAGGAAGTGTCGTATTTACATTGATTTGAAGTGTAGACGAGGAATACATAACACTTCGCAAATCATATTATATCTTACCATGAATCATAGGAATGAGATGCGATATCGCGTTTTAAGTATCATAAGAACTCTATTGTTACGATACGTAGACATCTGCAAACGCTATTTCCTTGGAAGGAAGTGTCGCATTTACGTTCATTTGAATCGTAGACGAGGAATGCATAACACTTCGCAAATCATATTATATCTTACCATGAAACATAGAAATGAGATGCGATATCGCGTTTTAAGAAGCATTTGAACTCTATTGCTTCGATACGTAGACATCTGCAAACGCTATTTCCTTGCAAGGAAGTGTCGCATTTACATTCATTTGAAGTGTAGACGAGGAATACATAACACTTCGCAAATCATATTATATCTTACCATGAAACATAGAAAGGAGATGCGATATCGCGTTTTAAGAAGCATTAGAACTCTATTGCTACGATACGTAGATATCTGCAAACGCTATTTCCTAGCGAGCGAGTGTCGCATTTACATTCATTTGAAGTGTAGACGAGGAATACATAACACTTCGCAAATCATATTGTATCTTACCATGAAACATAGAAATGAGATGCGATATCGCGTTTTAAGAAGCATTAGAAATCTATTGCTACGATACGTAGGCATCTGCAAACGCTATTTCCTTGCAAGGAAGTGTCGCATTTACTTTCATTTGAATCGTAGACGAGGAATGCATAACACTTCGCAATGTATATTATATCTTATCATGAAACATAGATATGAGTAGCAATATCTCGTTTTAAGAAGCATTTGAACTCTATTGCTACGATACGTAAACATCTGCAAACGCTATTTCCTTGCAAGGAAGTGTCGCATTTACATTCGTTTGATGTGTAGACGAGGATTACATAATACTTCGCAAATCATATTATACCTTACCATGAAACATAGAAATGAGATGCGAAATCGCGTTTTAAGAATTATAAGAGCTCTATTGCTACGATACGTAGACATCTGCAAACGCTATTTCCTTGCAAGGAAGTGTCGCATTTACATTCATTTGAGGTGTAGACAAGGAATACATAACACTTCACAATGAATATTATATCTTACCGGGAAACATAGAAATGAGATGCGATATCGCGATTTAAGAAGCTTTAGAACACTATTGCTTCGATACGTAGACATCTGCAAACGCTATTTCCTAGCAAGGAAGTTTCGCATTTACATTCATTTGAAGTGTAGACGAGGAATACATGATACTTAGCAAATTATATTATATCTTACCATGAAACATAGAAATGAGATGCGATATCGCGATTTAAGAAGCATTAGAACACTATTGCTTCGATACGTAGACAACTGCAAACGCTATTTCCTTGCAAGTATGTGTCGCATTTACATTCATTTGAAGTGTAGACGAGGAATACATAACACTTCGCAAATCATATTATATGTTACCATGAAACATAGAAATGTGATGCGATATCGCGTTTTGAGAATCAGTAGAAATCTATTGCTACGATACGTACACATCTGCAAACGCTATTTCCTTGCAAGGAAGTGTTGCGTTTACTTTCATTTGAATCGTAGACGAGGAATGCATAACACTTCGCAATGTATATTATATCTTACCATGATACATAGAAATGAGATGCGATATCGCGTTTTATGAAGCATTAGAACACTATTGCTACTATAGGTAGACATCTGCAAATGCTATTTCCTTGCAAGGAAGTATCGCATTTACTTTCATTTGAATCGTAGACGAGGAATGCATAACACTTCGCAATGAATATTATATCTTACCATGAAACATAGAAATGAGATGCGATATCGCGTTTTAAGAAGCATTAGAACTCTATTGCTACGATAGGTAGACATCTGCAAACGCTATTTCCTTGGAAGGAAGTGTCGCATTTACGTTCATTTGAATCGTAGACGAGGAATGCATAACACTTCGCAAATCATATTATATCTTACCATGAAACATAGAAATGAGATGCGACATCGCGTTTTAAGAAGCATTTGAACTCTATTGCTTCGATACGTAGACATCTGCAAACGCTATTTCCTTGCAAGGAAGTGTCGCATTTACATTCATTTGAAGTGTAGACGAGGAATACATAACACTTCGCAAATCATATTATATCTTACCATGAAACATAGAAAGGAGATGCGATATCGCGTTTTAAGAAGCATTAGAACTCTATTGCTACGATACGTAGATATCTGCAAACGCTATTTCCTAGCGAGCGAGTGTCGCATTTACATTCATTTGAAGTGTAGACGAGGAATACATAACACTTCGCAAATCATATTATATCTTATCATGAAACATAGATATGAGTAGCAATATCTCGTTTTAAGAAGCATTTGAACTCTATTGCTACGATACGTAAACATCTGCAAACGCTATTTCCTTGCAAGGAAGTGTCGCATTTACATTCATTTGAAGTGTAAACGAGGAATACATGACACTTCGCAAATCATGTTATATCTTACCATGAAACATAGAAATGGGATGCGATATCGGGTTTTAAGAATCATAAGAACTCTATTGCTACGATACGTAGACATCTGCAAACGCTATTTCCTTGCAAGGAAGTGTCGCATTTTCTATCACTTGAATCGTAGGCGAGGAATGCATAGCACTTCGCAATGAATATTATATCTTATCATGAAACATAGATATGAGATGCAGTATCTCGTTTTAAGAAGCATTTGAACTCTATTGCTTCGATACGTAGACATTTGCAAACGCTATTTCCTTGCAAGGAGGCATCGCATTTACATTCATTTGAAGTGCAGACGAGGAATACATAGCACTTCGCAAATCATATTACACCTTACCATGAAACATAGAAATGAGATGCGATATCGCGTTTCAAGAAGCATTAGAACTCTATTGCTACGATAGGTAGACATCTGCAAACGCTATTTCCTTGCAAGGAAGTGTCGTATTTACATTGATTTGAAGTGTAGACGAGGAATACATAACACTTCGCAAATCATATTATATCTTACCATGAATCATAGGAATGAGATGCGATATCGCGTTTTAAGTATCATAAGAACTCTATTGTTACGATACGTAGACATCTGCAAACGCTATTTCCTTGGAAGGAAGTGTCGCATTTACGTTCATTTGAATCGTAGACGAGGAATGCATAACACTTCGCAAATCATATTATATCTTACCATGAAACATAGAAATGAGATGCGATATCGCGTTTTAAGAAGCATTTGAACTCTATTGCTTCGATACGTAGACATCTGCAAACGCTATTTTCCTTGCAAGGAAGTGTCGCATTTACATTCATTTGAAGTGTAGACGAGGAATACATAACACTTCGCAAATCATATTATATCTTACCATGAAACATAGAAAGGAGATGCGATATCGCGTTTTAAGAAGCATTAGAACTCTATTGCTACGATACGTAGATATCTGCAAACGCTATTTCCTAGCGAGCGAGTGTCGCATTTACATTCATTTGAAGTGTAGACGAGGAATACATAACACTTCGCAAATCATATTGTATCTTACCATGAAACATAGAAATGAGATGCGATATCGCGTTTTAAGAAGCATTAGAAATCTATTGCTACGATACGTAGGCATCTGCAAACGCTATTTCCTTGCAAGGAAGTGTCGCATTTACTTTCATTTGAATCGTAGACGAGGAATGCATAACACTTCGCAATGTATATTATATCTTATCATGAAACATAGATATGAGTAGCAATATCTCGTTTTAAGAAGCATTTGAACTCTATTGCTACGATACGTAAACATCTGCAAACGCTATTTCCTTGCAAGGAAGCATCGCATTTACATTCATTTGAAGTGCAGACGAGGAATACATAGCACTTCGCAAATCATATTACACCTTACCATGAATCATAGGAATGAGATGCGATATCGCGTTTTAAGTATCATAAGAACTCTATTGTTACGATACGTAGACATCTGCAAACGCTATTTCCTTGGAAGGAAGTGTCGCATTTACGTTCATTTGAATCGTAGACGAGGAATGCATAACACTTCGCAATGTATATTATATCTTATCATGAAACATAGATATGAGTAGCAATATCTCGTTTTAAGAAGCACTTGAACTCTATTGCTACGATACGTAAACATCTGCAAACGCTATTTCCTTGCAAGGAAGTGTCGCATTTACATTCGTTTGATGTGTAGACGAGGATTACATAATACTTCGCAAATCATATTATACCTTACCATGAAACATAGAAATGAGATGCGAAATCGCGTTTTAAGAATTATAAGAGCTCTATTGCTACGATACGTAGACATCTGCAAACGCTATTTCCTTGCAAGGAAGTGTCGCATTTACATTCATTTGAGGTGTAGACGAGGAATACATAACACTTCACAATGAATATTATATCTTACCGGGAAACATAGAAATGAGATGCGATATCGCGATTTAAGAAGCTTTAGAACACTATTGCTTCGATACGTAGACATCTGCAAACGCTATTTCCTAGCAAGGAAGTTTCGCATTTACATTCATTTGAAGTGTAGACGAGGAATACATGATACTTAGCAAATCATATTATATCTTACCATGAAACATAGAAATGAGATGCGATATCGCGATTTAAGAAGCATTAGAACACTATTGCTTCGATACGTAGACAACTGCAAACGCTATTTCCTTGCAAGGATGTGTCGCATTTACATTCATTTGAAGTGTAGACGAGGAATACATAACACTTCGCAAATCATATTATATGTTACCATGAAACATAGAAATGTGATGCGATATCGCGTTTTGAGAAGCAGTAGAAATCTATTGCTACGATACGTACACATCTGCAAACGCTATTTCCTTGCAAGGAAGTGTTGCATTTACTTTCATTTGAATCGTAGACGAGGAATGCATAACACTTCGCAATGTATATTATATCTTACCATGATACATAGAAATGAGATGCGATATCGCGTTTTATGAAGCATTAGAACACTATTGCTACTATAGGTAGACATCTGCAAATGCTATTTCCTTGCAAGGAAGTATCGCATTTACTTTCATTTGAATCGTAGACGAGGAATGCATAACACTTCGCAATGAATATTATATCTTACCATGAAACATAGAAATGAGATGCGATATCGCGTTTTAAGAAGCATTAGAACTCTATTGCTACGATAGGTAGACATCTGCAAACGCTATTTCCTTGCAAGGAAGTGTCGTATTTACATTGATTTGAAGTGTAGACGAGGAATACATAACACTTCGCAAATCATATTATATCTTACCATGAATCATAGGAATGAGATGCGATATCGCGTTTTAAGTATCATAAGAACTCTATTGTTACGATACGTAGACATCTGCAAACGCTATTTCCTTGGAAGGAAGTGTCGCATTTACGTTCATTTGAATCGTAGACGAGGAATGCATAACACTTCGCAAATCATATTATATCTTACCATGAAACATAGAAATGAGATGCGATATCGCGTTTTAAGAAGCATTTGAACTCTATTGCTTCGATACGTAGACATCTGCAAACGCTATTTCCTTGCAAGGAAGTGTCGCATTTACATTCATTTGAAGTGTAGACGAGGAATACATAACACTTCGCAAATCATATTATATCTTACCATGAAACATAGAAAGGAGATGCGATATCGCGTTTTAAGAAGAATTAGAACTCTATTGCTACGATACGTAGATATCTGCAAACGCTATTTCCTAGCGAGCGAGTGTCGCATTTACATTCATTTGAAGTGTAGACGAGGAATACATAACACTTCGCAAATCATATTGTATCTTACCATGAAACATAGAAATGAGATGCGATATCGCGTTTTAAGAAGCATTAGAAATCTATTGCTACGATACGTAGGCATCTGCAAACGCTATTTCCTTGCAAGGAAGTGTCGCATTTACTTTCACTTGAATCGTAGACGAGGAATGCATAACACTTCGCAATGTATATTATATCTTATCATGAAACATAGATATGAGTAGCAATATCTCGTTTTAAGGAGCATTTGAACTCTATTGCTACGATACGTAAACATCTGCAAACGCTATTTCCTTGCAAGGAAGTGTCGCATTTACATTCGTTTGATGTGTAGACGAGGATTACATAACACTTCGCAAATCATATTATACCTTACCATGAAACATAGAAATGAGATGCGAAATCGCGTTTTAAGAATTATAAGAGCTCTATTGCTACGATACGTAGACATCTGCAAACGCTATTTCCTTGCAAGGAAGTGTCGCATTTACATTCATTTGAGGTGTAGACGAGTAATACATAACACTTCACAATGAATATTATATCTTACCGGGAAACATAGAAATGAGATGCGATATCGCGATTTAAGAAGCTTTAGAACACTATTGCTTCGATACGTAGACATCTGCAAACGCTATTTCCTAGCAAGGAAGTTTCGCATTTACATTCATTTGAAGTGTAGACGAGGAATACATGATACTTAGCAAATCATATTATATCTTACCATGAAACATAGAAATGAGATGCGATATCGCGATTTAAGAAGCATTAGAACACTATTGCTTCGATACGTAGACAACTGCAAACGCTATTTCCTTGCAAGGATGTGTCGCATTTACATTCATTTGTAGTGCAGACGAGGAATACATAACACTTCGCAAATCATATTATATGTTACCATGAAACATAGAAATGTGATGCGATATCGCGTTTTGAGAAGCAGTAGAAATCTATTGCTACGATACGTACACATCTGCAAACGCTATTTCCTTGCAAGGAAGTGTTGCATTTACTTTCATTTGAATCGTAGACGAGGAATGCATAACACTTCGCAATGTATATTATATCTTACCATGATACATAGAAATGAGATGCGATATCGCGTTTTATGAAGCATTAGAACACTATTGCTACTATAGGTAGACATCTGCAAATGCTATTTCCTTGCAAGGAAGTATCGCATTTACTTTCATTTGAATCGTAGACGAGGAATGCATAACACTTCGCAATGAATATTATATCTTACCATGAAACATAGAAATGAGATGCGATATCGCGTTTTAAGAAGCATTAGAACTCTATTGCTACGATAGGTAGACATCTGCAAACGCTATTTCCTTGCAAGGACGTGTCGTATTTACATTGATTTGAAGTGTAGACGAGGAATACATAACACTTCGCAAATCATATTATATCTTACCATGAATCATAGGAATGAGATGCGATATCGCGTTTTAAGTATCATAAGAACTCTATTGTTACGATACGTAGACATCTGCGAACGCTATTTCCTTGGAAGGAAGTGTCGCATTTACGTTCATTTGAATCGTAGACGAGGAATGCATAACACTTCGCAAATCATATTATATCTTACCATAAAACATAGAAATGAGATGCGATATCGCGTTTTAAGAAGCATTTGAACTCTATTGCTTCGATACGTAGACATCTGCAAACGCTATTTCCTTGCAAGGAAGTGTCGCATTTACATTCATTTGAACTGTAGACGAGGAATACATAACACTTCGCAAACCATATTATATCTTACCATGAAACATAGAAAGGAGATGCGATATCGCGTTTTAAGAAGCATTAGAACTCTATTGCTACGATACGTAGATATCTGCAAACGCTATTTCCTAGCGAGCGAGTGTCGCATTTACATTCATTTGAAGTGTAGACGAGGAATACATAACACTTCGCAAATCATATTGTATCTTACCATGAAACATAGAAATGAGATGCGATATCGCGTTTTAAGAAGCATTAGAATTCTATTGCTACGATACGTAGGCATCTGCAAACGCTATTTCCTTGCAAGGAAGTGTCGCATTTACTTTCATTTGAATCGTAGACGAGGAATGCATAACACTTCGCAATGTATATTATATCTTATCATGAAACATAGATATGAGTAGCAATATCTCGTTTTAAGAAGCATTTGAACTCTATTGCTACGATACGTAAACATCTGCAAACGCTATTTCCTTGCAAGGAAGTGTCGCATTTACATTCGTTTGATGTGTAGACGAGGATTACATAACACTTCGCAAATCATATTATACCTTACCATGAAACATAGAAATGAGATGCGAAATCGCGTTTTAAGAATTATAAGAGCTCTATTGCTACGATACGTAGACATCTACAAACGCTATTTCCTTGCAAGGAAGTGTCGCATTTACATTCATTTGAGGTGTAGACGAGGAATACATAACACTTCGCAAATCATATTATATGTTACCATGAAACATAGAAATGAGATGCGATATCGCGTTTTAAGAAGCATTTGAACTCTATTGCTACGATACGTAGACATCTGCAATCGCTGTTTCCTTGCAAGGAAGTGTCGCATTTACTTTCATTTGAATCGTAGGCGAGGAATGCATAGCACTTCACAATGAATATTATATCTTACCGGGAAACATAGAAATGAGATGCGATATCGCGATTTAAGAAGCTTTAGAACACTATTGCTTCGATACGTAGACATCTGCAAACGCTATTTCCTAGCAAGGAAGTTTCGCATTTACATTCATTTGAAGTGTAGACGAAGAATACATGATACTTAGCAAATCATATTATATCTTACCATGAAACATAGAAATGAGATGCGATATCGCGATTTAAGAAGCATTAGAACACTATTGCTTCGATACGTAGACAACTGCAAACGCTATTTCCTTGCAAGGATGTGTCGCATTTACATTCATTTGAAGTGTAGACGAGGAATACATAACACTTCGCAAATCATATTATATGTTACCATGAAACATAGAAATGAGATGCGATATCGCGTTTTGAGAAGCAGTAGAAATCTATTGCTACGATACGTACACATCTGCAAACGCTATTTCCTTGCAAGGAAGTGTTGCATTTACTTTCATTTGAATCGTAGACGAGGAATGCATAACACTTCGCAATGTATATTATATCTTACCATGATACATAGAAATGAGATGCGATATCGCGTTTTATGAAGCATTAGAACACTATTGCTACTATAGGTAGGCATCTGCAAATGCTATTTCCTTGCAAGGAAGTATCGCATTTACTTTCATTTGAATCGTAGACGAGGAATGCATAACACTTCGCAATGAATATTATATCTTACCATGAAACATAGAAATGAGATGCGATATCGCGTTTTAAGAAGCATTAGAACTCTATTGCTACGATAGGTAGACATCTGCAAACGCTATTTCCTTGCAAGGAAGTGTCGTATTTACATTGATTTGAAGTGTAGACGAGGAATACATAACACTTCGCAAATCATATTATATCTTACCATGAATCATAGGAATGAGATGCGATATCGCGTTTTAAGTATCATAAGAACTCTATTGTTACGATACGTAGACATCTGCAAACGCTATTTCCTTGGAAGGAAGTGTCGCATTTACGTTCATTTGAATCGTAGACGAGGAATGCATAACACTTCGCAAATCATATTATATCTTACCATGAAACATAGAAATGAGATGCGATATCGCGTTTTAAGAAGCATTTGAACTCTATTGCTTCGATACGTAGACATCTGCAAACGCTATTTCCTTGCAAGGAAGTGTCGCATTTACATTCATTTGAAGTGTAGACGAGGAATACATAACACTTCGCAAATCATATTATATCTTACCATGAAACATAGAAAGGAGATGCGATATCGCGTTTTAAGAAGAATTAGAACTCTATTGCTACGATACGTAGATATCTGCAAACGCTATTTCCTAGCGAGCGAGTGTCGCATTTACATTCATTTGAAGTGTAGACGAGGAATACATAACACTTCGCAAATCATATTGTATCTTACCATGAAACATAGAAATGAGATGCGATATCGCGTTTTAAGAAGCATTAGAAATCTATTGCTACGATACGTAGGCATCTGCAAACGCTATTTCCTTGCAAGGAAGTGTCGCATTTACTTTCACTTGAATCGTAGACGAGGAATGCATAACACTTCGCAATGTATATTATATCTTATCATGAAACATAGATATGAGTAGCAATATCTCGTTTTAAGGAGCATTTGAACTCTATTGCTACGATACGTAAACATCTGCAAACGCTATTTCCTTGCAAGGAAGTGTCGCATTTACATTCGTTTGATGTGTAGACGAGGATTACATAACACTTCGCAAATCATATTATACCTTACCATGAAACATAGAAATGAGATGCGAAATCGCGTTTTAAGAATTATAAGAGCTCTATTGCTACGATACGTAGACATCTGCAAACGCTATTTCCTTGCAAGGAAGTGTCGCATTTACATTCATTTGAGGTGTAGACGAGTAATACATAACACTTCACAATGAATATTATATCTTACCGGGAAACATAGAAATGAGATGCGATATCGCGATTTAAGAAGCTTTAGAACACTATTGCTTCGATACGTAGACATCTGCAAACGCTATTTCCTAGCAAGGAAGTTTCGCATTTACATTCATTTGAAGTGTAGACGAGGAATACATGATACTTAGCAAATCATATTATATCTTACCATGAAACATAGAAATGAGATGCGATATCGCGATTTAAGAAGCATTAGAACACTATTGCTTCGATACGTAGACAACTGCAAACGCTATTTCCTTGCAAGGATGTGTCGCATTTACATTCATTTGTAGTGTAGACGAGGAATACATAACACTTCGCAAATCATATTATATGTTACCATGAAACATAGAAATGTGATGCGATATCGCGTTTTGAGAAGCAGTAGAAATCTATTGCTACGATACGTACACATCTGCAAACGCTATTTCCTTGCAAGGAAGTGTTGCATTTACTTTCATTTGAATCGTAGACGAGGAATGCATAACACTTCGCAATGTATATTATATCTTACCATGATACATAGAAATGAGATGCGATATCGCGTTTTATGAAGCATTAGAACACTATTGCTACTATAGGTAGACATCTGCAAATGCTATTTCCTTGCAAGGAAGTATCGCATTTACTTTCATTTGAATCGTAGACGAGGAATGCATAACACTTCGCAATGAATATTATATCTTACCATGAAACATAGAAATGAGATGCGATATCGCGTTTTAAGAAGCATTAGAACTCTATTGCTACGATAGGTAGACATCTGCAAACGCTATTTCCTTGCAAGGACGTGTCGTATTTACATTGATTTGAAGTGTAGACGAGGAATACATAACACTTCGCAAATCATATTATATCTTACCATGAATCATAGGAATGAGATGCGATATCGCGTTTTAAGTATCATAAGAACTCTATTGTTACGATACGTAGACATCTGCGAACGCTATTTCCTTGGAAGGAAGTGTCGCATTTACGTTCATTTGAATCGTAGACGAGGAATGCATAACACTTCGCAAATCATATTATATCTTACCATAAAACATAGAAATGAGATGCGATATCGCGTTTTAAGAAGCATTTGAACTCTATTGCTTCGATACGTAGACATCTGCAAACGCTATTTCCTTGCAAGGAAGTGTCGCATTTACATTCATTTGAACTGTAGACGAGGAATACATAACACTTCGCAAACCATATTATATCTTACCATGAAACATAGAAAGGAGATGCGATATCGCGTTTTAAGAAGCATTAGAACTCTATTGCTACGATACGTAGATATCTGCAAACGCTATTTCCTAGCGAGCGAGTGTCGCATTTACATTCATTTGAAGTGTAGACGAGGAATACATAACACTTCGCAAATCATATTGTATCTTACCATGAAACATAGAAATGAGATGCGATATCGCGTTTTAAGAAGCATTAGAATTCTATTGCTACGATACGTAGGCATCTGCAAACGCTATTTCCTTGCAAGGAAGTGTCGCATTTACTTTCATTTGAATCGTAGACGAGGAATGCATAACACTTCGCAATGTATATTATATCTTATCATGAAACATAGATATGAGTAGCAATATCTCGTTTTAAGAAGCATTTGAACTCTATTGCTACGATACGTAAACATCTGCAAACGCTATTTCCTTGCAAAGAAGTGTCGCATTTACATTCGTTTGATGTGTAGACGAGGATTACATAACACTTCGCAAATCATATTATACCTTACCATGAAACATAGAAATGAGATGCGAAATCGCGTTTTAAGAATTATAAGAGCTCTATTGCTACGATACGTAGACATCTACAAACGCTATTTCCTTGCAAGGAAGTGTCGCATTTACATTCATTTGAGGTGTAGACGAGGAATACATAACACTTCGCAAATCATATTATATGTTACCATGAAACATAGAAATGAGATGCGATATCGCGTTTTAAGAAGCATTTGAACTCTATTGCTACGATACGTAGACATCTGCAATCGCTGTTTCCTTGCAAGGAAGTGTCGCATTTACTTTCATTTGAATCGTAGGCGAGGAATGCATAGCACTTCACAATGAATATTATATCTTACCGGGAAACATAGAAATGAGATGCGATATCGCGATTTAAGAAGCTTTAGAACACTATTGCTTCGATACGTAGACATCTGCAAACGCTATTTCCTAGCAAGGAAGTTTCGCATTTACATTCATTTGAAGTGTAGACGAGGAATACATGATACTTAGCAAATCATATTATATCTTACCATGAAACATAGAAATGAGATGCGATATCGCGATTTAAGAAGCATTAGAACACTATTGCTTCGATACGTAGACAACTGCAAACGCTATTTCCTTGCAAGGATGTGTCGCATTTACATTCATTTGAAGTGTAGACGAGGAATACATAACACTTCGCAAATCATATTATATGTTACCATGAAACATAGAAATGAGATGCGATATCGCGTTTTGAGAAGCAGTAGAAATCTATTGCTACGATACGTACACATCTGCAAACGCTATTTCCTTGCAAGGAAGTGTTGCATTTACTTTCATTTGAATCGTAGACGAGGAATGCATAACACTTCGCAATGTATATTATATCTTACCATGATACATAGAAATGAGATGCGATATCGCGTTTTATGAAGCATTAGAACACTATTGCTACTATAGGTAGGCATCTGCAAATGCTATTTCCTTGCAAGGAAGTATCGCATTTACTTTCATTTGAATCGTAGACGAGGAATGCATAACACTTCGCAAATCATATTATACCTTACCATGAAACATAGAAATGAGATGCGAAATCGCGTTTTAAGAATTATAAGAGCTCTATTGCTACGATACGTAGACATCTACAAACGCTATTTCCTTGCAAGGAAGTGTCGCATTTACATTCATTTGAGGTGTAGACGAGGAATGCATAACACTTCGCAATGTATATTATATCTTATCATGAAACATAGATATGAGTAGCAATATCTCGTTTTAAGGAGCATTTGAACTCTATTGCTACGACACGTAAACATCTGCAAACGCTATTTCCTTGCAAGGAAGTGTCGCATTTACATTCGTTTGATGTGTAGACGAGGATTACATAACACTTCGCAAATCATATTATACCTTACCATGAAACATAGAAATGAGATGCGAAATCGCGTTTTAAGAATTATAAGAGCTCTATTGCTACGATACGTAGACATCTGCAAACGCTATTTCCTTGCAAGGAAGTGTCGCATTTACATTCATTTGAGGTGTAGACGAGGAATACATAACACTTCACAATGAATATTATATCTTACCGGGAAACATAGAAATGAGATGCGATATCGCGATTTAAGAAGCTTTAGAACACTATTGCTTCGATACGTAGACATCTGCAAACGCTATTTCCTAGCAAGGAAGTTTCGCATTTACATTCATTTGAAGTGTAGACGAGGAATACATGATACTTAGCAAATCATATTATATCTTACCATGAAACATAGAAATGAGATGCGATATCGCGTTTTAAGAAGCATTAGAACACTATTGCTTCGATACGTAGACATCTGCAAACGCTGTTTCCTTGCAAGGAAGTGTCGCATTTACTTTCATTTGGATCGTAGACGAGGAATGCATAACACTTCGCAATGAATATTATATCTTACCATGAAACATAGAAATGAGATGCGATATCGCGTTTTAAGAAGCATTAGAACTCTATTGCTTCGATACGTAGACATCTGCAAACGCTATTTCCTTGTAAGGAAGTGTCGCATTTACATTCATTTGAAGTGTAGACGAGAAATACATAATACTTCGCAAATCATATTATATCTTACCATGAAACATAGAAATGAGATGCGATATCGCGTTTTAAGAACCATTAGAACTCTATTGCTACGATAGGTAGACATCTGCAATCGCTATTTCCTTGCAAGGAAGTATCGCATTTACATTCATTTGAGTCGTAGACGAGGAATGCATAACACTTCGCAATGAATATTATATCTTATCATGAAACATAGATATGAGATGCAATACCTCGTTCTAAGAAGCATTAGAAATCCATTGCTCCGATACGTAAACATCTGCAAACGCTATTTCCTTGCAAGGAAGTGTCGCATTTACATTCATTTAATGTGTAGACGAGGGTTACATAACACTTCGCAAATCATATTATATCTTACCATGAAACATAGAAATGAGATGCGATATCGCGTTTTAAGAAGCATTAGAAATCTATTGCTACGATACGTAGACATCTGCAAACGCTATTTCCTTGCAAGGAAGTGTCGCATTTACTTTCATTTGAATCGTAGACGAGGAATGCATAACACTTCGCAATGTATATTATATCTTATCATGAAACATAGATATGAGATGCAATATCCCGTTTTAAGAAGCATTTGAACTCTATTGCTTCGATACGTAGATATCTGCAAATGCTATTTCCTTGCAAGGAAGTGTCGCATTTACATTCACTTGAAGTGTAGGCGAGGAATACATAACACTTCGCAAATCATATTATACCTTACCATGAAACATAGAAATGAGATGCGAAATCGCGTTTTAAGAATTATAAGAGCTCTATTGCTACGATACGTAGACATCTGCAAACGCTATTTCCTTGCAAGGAAGTGTCGCATTTACATTCATTTGAGGTGTAGACGAGGAATACATTAAACTTCGCAAATCATATTATATGTTACCATGAAACATAGAAATGAGATGCGATATCGCGTTTTAAGAAGCATTTGAACTCTATTGCTACGATACGTAGACATCTGCAATCGCTGTTTCCTTGCAAGGAAGTGTCGCATTTACTTTCATTTGAATCGTAGACGAGGAATGCATAACACTTCGCAATGTATATTATATCTTATCATGAAACATAGATATGAGATGCAATATCTCGTTTTAAGAAGCATTTGAACTCTATTGCTTCGATACGTAGACATTTGCAAACGCTATTTCCCTGCAAGGAAGTGTCGCATTTACATTCATTTGAAGTGTAGACGAGGAATACATGACACTTCGCAAATCATATCATATCTTACCATGAAACATAGAAATGAGATGCGATATCGCGATTTAAGAAGCTTTAGAACACTATTGCTTCGATACGTAGACATCTGCAAACGCTATTTCCTAGCAAAAAAGTGTCGCATTTACATTCATTTGAAGTGTAGACGAGGAATACATGATACTTAGCGAATCATATTATATCTTACCATGAAACATAGAAATGAGATGCGATATCGCGTTTTAAGAAGCATTAGAACACTATTGCTTCGATAAGTAGACATCTGCAAACGCTATTTCCTTGCAAGGAAGTGTCGCATTTACATTCATTTGAACTGTAGACGAGGAATACATAACACTTCGCAAACCATATTATATCTTACCATGAAACATAGAAAGGAGATGCGATATCGCGTTTTAAGAAGCATTAGAACTCTATTGCTACGATACGTAGATATCTGCAAACGCTATTTCCTAGCGAGCGAGTGTCGCATTTACATTCATTTGAAGTGTAGACGAGGAATACATAACACTTCGCAAATCATATTGTATCTTACCATGAAACATAGAAATGAGATGCGATATCGCGTTTTAAGAAGCATTAGAATTCTATTGCTACGATACGTAGGCATCTGCAAACGCTATTTCCTTGCAAGGAAGTGTCGCATTTACTTTCATTTGAATCGTAGACGAGGAATGCATAACACTTCGCAATGTATATTATATCTTATCATGAAACATAGATATGAGTAGCAATATCTCGTTTTAAGAAGCATTTGAACTCTATTGCTACGATACGTAAACATCTGCAAACGCTATTTCCTTGCAAAGAAGTGTCGCATTTACATTCGTTTGATGTGTAGACGAGGATTACATAACACTTCGCAAATCATATTATACCTTACCATGAAACATAGAAATGAGATGCGAAATCGCGTTTTAAGAATTATAAGAGCTCTATTGCTACGATACGTAGACATCTACAAACGCTATTTCCTTGCAAGGAAGTGTCGCATTTACATTCATTTGAGGTGTAGACGAGGAATACATAACACTTCGCAAATCATATTATATGTTACCATGAAACATAGAAATGAGATGCGATATCGCGTTTTAAGAAGCATTTGAACTCTATTGCTACGATACGTAGACATCTGCAATCGCTGTTTCCTTGCAAGGAAGTGTCGCATTTACTTTCATTTGAATCGTAGGCGAGGAATGCATAGCACTTCACAATGAATATTATATCTTACCGGGAAACATAGAAATGAGATGCGATATCGCGATTTAAGAAGCTTTAGAACACTATTGCTTCGATACGTAGACATCTGCAAACGCTATTTCCTAGCAAGGAAGTTTCGCATTTACATTCATTTGAAGTGTAGACGAGGAATACATGATACTTAGCAAATCATATTATATCTTACCATGAAACATAGAAATGAGATGCGATATCGCGATTTAAGAAGCATTAGAACACTATTGCTTCGATACGTAGACAACTGCAAACGCTATTTCCTTGCAAGGATGTGTCGCATTTACATTCATTTGAAGTGTAGACGAGGAATACATAACACTTCGCAAATCATATTATATGTTACCATGAAACATAGAAATGAGATGCGATATCGCGTTTTGAGAAGCAGTAGAAATCTATTGCTACGATACGTACACATCTGCAAACGCTATTTCCTTGCAAGGAAGTGTTGCATTTACTTTCATTTGAATCGTAGACGAGGAATGCATAACACTTCGCAATGTATATTATATCTTACCATGATACATAGAAATGAGATGCGATATCGCGTTTTATGAAGCATTAGAACACTATTGCTACTATAGGTAGGCATCTGCAAATGCTATTTCCTTGCAAGGAAGTATCGCATTTACTTTCATTTGAATCGTAGACGAGGAATGCATAACACTTCGCAAATCATATTATACCTTACCATGAAACATAGAAATGAGATGCGAAATCGCGTTTTAAGAATTATAAGAGCTCTATTGCTACGATACGTAGACATCTACAAACGCTATTTCCTTGCAAGGAAGTGTCGCATTTACATTCATTTGAGGTGTAGACGAGGAATGCATAACACTTCGCAATGTATATTATATCTTATCATGAAACATAGATATGAGTAGCAATATCTCGTTTTAAGGAGCATTTGAACTCTATTGCTACGACACGTAAACATCTGCAAACGCTATTTCCTTGCAAGGAAGTGTCGCATTTACATTCGTTTGATGTGTAGACGAGGATTACATAACACTTCGCAAATCATATTATACCTTACCATGAAACATAGAAATGAGATGCGAAATCGCGTTTTAAGAATTATAAGAGCTCTATTGCTACGATACGTAGACATCTGCAAACGCTATTTCCTTGCAAGGAAGTGTCGCATTTACATTCATTTGAGGTGTAGACGAGGAATACATAACACTTCACAATGAATATTATATCTTACCGGGAAACATAGAAATGAGATGCGATATCGCGATTTAAGAAGCTTTAGAACACTATTGCTTCGATACGTAGACATCTGCAAACGCTATTTCCTAGCAAGGAAGTTTCGCATTTACATTCATTTGAAGTGTAGACGAGGAATACATGATACTTAGCAAATCATATTATATCTTACCATGAAACATAGAAATGAGATGCGATATCGCGTTTTAAGAAGCATTAGAACACTATTGCTTCGATACGTAGACATCTGCAAACGCTGTTTCCTTGCAAGGAAGTGTCGCATTTACTTTCATTTGGATCGTAGACGAGGAATGCATAACACTTCGCAATGAATATTATATCTTACCATGAAACATAGAAATGAGATGCGATATCGCGTTTTAAGAAGCATTAGAACTCTATTGCTTCGATACGTAGACATCTGCAAACGCTATTTCCTTGTAAGGAAGTGTCGCATTTACATTCATTTGAAGTGTAGACGAGAAATACATAATACTTCGCAAATCATATTATATCTTACCATGAAACATAGAAATGAGATGCGATATCGCGTTTTAAGAACCATTAGAACTCTATTGCTACGATAGGTAGACATCTGCAATCGCTATTTCCTTGCAAGGAAGTATCGCATTTACATTCATTTGAGTCGTAGACGAGGAATGCATAACACTTCGCAATGAATATTATATCTTATCATGAAACATAGATATGAGATGCAATACCTCGTTCTAAGAAGCATTAGAAATCCATTGCTCCGATACGTAAACATCTGCAAACGCTATTTCCTTGCAAGGAAGTGTCGCATTTACATTCATTTAATGTGTAGACGAGGGTTACATAACACTTCGCAAATCATATTATATCTTACCATGAAACATAGAAATGAGATGCGATATCGCGTTTTAAGAAGCATTAGAAATCTATTGCTACGATACGTAGACATCTGCAAACGCTATTTCCTTGCAAGGAAGTGTCGCATTTACTTTCATTTGAATCGTAGACGAGGAATGCATAACACTTCGCAATGTATATTATATCTTATCATGAAACATAGATATGAGATGCAATATCCCGTTTTAAGAAGCATTTGAACTCTATTGCTTCGATACGTAGATATCTGCAAATGCTATTTCCTTGCAAGGAAGTGTCGCATTTACATTCACTTGAAGTGTAGGCGAGGAATACATAACACTTCGCAAATCATATTATACCTTACCATGAAACATAGAAATGAGATGCGAAATCGCGTTTTAAGAATTATAAGAGCTCTATTGCTACGATACGTAGACATCTGCAAACGCTATTTCCTTGCAAGGAAGTGTCGCATTTACATTCATTTGAGGTGTAGACGAGGAATACATTAAACTTCGCAAATCATATTATATGTTACCATGAAACATAGAAATGAGATGCGATATCGCGTTTTAAGAAGCATTTGAACTCTATTGCTACGATACGTAGACATCTGCAATCGCTGTTTCCTTGCAAGGAAGTGTCGCATTTACTTTCATTTGAATCGTAGACGAGGAATGCATAACACTTCGCAATGTATATTATATCTTATCATGAAACATAGATATGAGATGCAATATCTCGTTTTAAGAAGCATTTGAACTCTATTGCTTCGATACGTAGACATTTGCAAACGCTATTTCCCTGCAAGGAAGTGTCGCATTTACATTCATTTGAAGTGTAGACGAGGAATACATGACACTTCGCAAATCATATCATATCTTACCATGAAACATAGAAATGAGATGCGATATCGCGATTTAAGAAGCTTTAGAACACTATTGCTTCGATACGTAGACATCTGCAAACGCTATTTCCTAGCAAAAAAGTGTCGCATTTACATTCATTTGAAGTGTAGACGAGGAATACATGATACTTAGCGAATCATATTATATCTTACCATGAAACATAGAAATGAGATGCGATATCGCGTTTTAAGAAGCATTAGAACACTATTGCTTCGATAAGTAGACATCTGCAAACGCTGTTTCCTTGCAAGGAAGTGTCGCATTTACTTTCATTTGGATCGTAGACGAGGAATGCATAACACTTCGCAATGAATATTATATCTTACCATGAAACATAGAAATGAGGTGCGATATCGCGTTTTAAGAAGCATTAGAACTCTATTGCTTCGATACGTAGACATCTGCAAACGCTATTTCCTTGTAAGGAAGTGTCGCATTTACATTCATTTGAAGTGTAGACGAGGAATACATAACACTTCGCAAATCATATTATACCTTACCATGAAACATAGAAATGAGATGCGAAATCGCGTTTTAAGAATTATATGAACTCTATTGCTACGATACGTAGACATCTGCAAACGCTATTTCCTTGGAAGGAAGTGTCGCATTTACTTTCATTTGAATCGTAGACGAGGAATGCATAACACTTCGCAATGAATATTATATCTTATCATGAAACATAGATATTAGATGCAATATCTCGTTTTAAGAAGCATTGGATCTCTATTGCTACGATACCTAGACATCTGCAGACGCTATTTCCTAGCGAGGAAGTATCGCATTCACATTCATTTGAAGTGTAGACGAGGAATACATGACACTTCGCAAATCATGTTATATCTTACCATGAAACATAGAAATGAGATGCGATATCGCGTTTTAGGAAGCATTAGAAAGCTATTGCTACGATACGTAGACATCTGCAAACGCTATTTCCTAGCGAGGAAGTATCGCATTCACATTCATTTGAAGTGTAGACGAGGAATACATAACACTTCGCAAATCATGTTATATCTTACCATGAAACATAGAAATGAGATGCGATATCGCGTTTTAAGAAGCATTAGAACTCTATTGCTACGATACGTAGACATCTGCAAGCGCTATTTCCTTGCAAGGAAGTGTCGCATTTACATTCATTTGTATCGTAGGCGAGGAATGCATAGCACTTCGCAATGAATATTATATCTTATCATGAAACATAGATATGAGATGCAATATCTCGTTTTAAGAAGCATCGGAACTCTATTGCTACGATACCTAGACATCTGCAGTCGCTATTTCCTAGCGAGGAAGTGTCGCATTCACATTCATTTGAAGTGTAGACGAGGAATACATAACACTTCGCAAATCATATTATACCTTACCATGAAACATAGAAATGAGATGCGATATCGCTTTTTAAGAATCATAAGAACACTATTGCTACGATACGTAGACATCTGCAAACGCTATTTCCTTGCAAGGAAGTGTCGCTTTTACATTCATTTGAATCGTAGGCGAGGAATGCACAGCACTTCGCAATGAATATTATATCATATCATGAAACATAGATATGAGATGCAGTATCTCGTTTTAAGAAGCATTTGAACTCTATTGCTTCGATACGTAGACATTTGCAAACGCTATTTCCTTGCAAGGAAGCATCGCATTTACATTCATTTGAAGTGTAGACGAGGAATACATAACACTTCGCAAATCATATTACATCTTACCATGAAACATAGAAATGAGATGCGATATCGCGTTTTAAGAAGCATTAGAACTCTATTGCTACGATACCTAGACATCTGCAGACGCTATTTCCCAGCAAGGAAGTGTCGCATTTACATTCATTTGAAGTGTAGACGAGGATGACATGACACTTCGCAAATCATATTATACCTTACCATGAAACATAGAAATGAGATGCGATATCGCTTTTTAAGGATCATAAGAACACTATTGCTACGATACGTAGACATCTGCAAACGCTATTTCCTTGCAAGGAAGTGTCGCTTTTACATTCATTTGAATCGTAGGCGAGGAATGCACAGCACTTCGCAATGAATATTATATCATATCATGAAACATAGATATGAGATGCAGTATCTCGTTTTAAGAAGCATTTGAACTCTATTGCTTCGATACGTAGACATTTGCAAACGCTATTTCCTTGCAAGGAAGCATCGCATTTACATTCATTTGAAGTGTAGACCAGGAATACATAACACTTCGCAAATCATATTACATCTTACCATGAAACATAGAAATGAGATGCGATATCGCGTTTTAAGAAGCATTAGAACTCTATTGCTACGATACCTAGACATCTGCAGACGCTATTTCCTAGCGAGGAAGTGTCACATTCACATTCATTTGAAGTGTAGACGAGGAATACATAACACTTCGCAAATCATATTATACCTTACCATGAAACATAGAAATGAGATGCGATATCGCTTTTTAAGAATCATAAGAACTCTATTGCATCGATACGTAGACATTTGCAATCGCTATTTCCTTGCAAGGAAGCATCGCATTTACATTCATTTGAAGTGTAGACGAGGAAGATATGTAACTTTGCAAATCATATTATATCTTACCATGAAACATAGAAATGAGATGCGATATCGCGTTTTAAGAAGCATTGGAAATCTATTGCTACGGTACGTAGACAACTGCAAACGCTATTTCCTAGCGAGGAAGTGTCGCATTCACATTCATTTGAAGTGTAGACGAGGAATACATAACACTTCGCAAATCATATTATACCTTACCATGAAACATAGAAATGAGATGCGATATCGCGTTTTAAGAATCATAAGAACTCTATTGCTACGATACGTAGACATCTGCAAACGCTATTTCCTTGCAAGGATGTGTCGCATTTACATTCATTTGAATCGTAGACGAGAAATGCATAACACTTCGCAATGAATATTATATCTTATCATGAAACATAGGTATGAGATGCAATATCTCGTTTTAAGAAGCATTTGAACTCTATTGCTTCGATACGTAGACATCTGCAAACGCTATTTCCTTGTAAGGAAGTGTCGCATTTACATTCATTTGATGTGTAGACGAGGAATACATAATACTTCGCAAATCATATTATATCTTACCATGAAACATAGAAATGAGATGCGATATCGCGTTTTAAGGAGCATTAGAACTCTATTGCTACGATAGGTAGACATCTGCAATCGCTATTTCCTTGCAAGGAAGTGTCGCATTTACATTCATTTGAAGTGTAGACGTGGAATACATAACACTTCGCAAATCATATTATATCTTATCATGAAACATAGAAATGAGATGCGAAATCGCGTTTTAAGAATTATAAGAACTCTATTGCTACGATACGTAGACATCTGCAAACGCTATTTCCTTGCAAGGAAGTGTCGCATTTACTTTCATTTGAATCGTAGACGAGGAATGCATAACACTTCTCAAATCAAATTATATCTTACCATGAAACATAGAAATGAGATGCGATATCGCGTTTTAAGAATCATAAGAACTCTATTGCTACGATACGTAGACATCTGCAAACGCTATTTCCTTGCAAGGAAGTTTTGCATTTACATTCATTTGAATCGTAGACGAGAAATGCATAACACTTCGCAATGAATATTATATCTTATCATGAAACATAGGTATGAGATGCAATACCTCGTTTTATGAAGCATTTGAACTCTATTGCTTCGATACGTAGACATCTACAAACGCTATTTCCTTGTAAGGAAGTGTCGCATTTACATTCATTTGAAGTGTAGACGAGGAATACATAACACTTCTCAAATCATATTATATCTTACCATGAAACATAGAAATGAGATGCGATGTCGCGATTTAAGAAGCATTAGAACTCTATTGCTACGATAGGTAGACATCTGCAATCGCTATTTCCTTGCAAGGAAGCGTCGCATTTACATTCATTTGAAGTGTAGACGAGGAATACATAACACTTCGCAAATCATATTATATCTTATCATGAAACATAGAAATGAGATGCGATATCGCGTTTTAAGAATCATTAGAACTCTATTGCTACGATACCTAGACATCTGCAGACGCTATATCCTAGCAAGGAAGTGTCGCATTTACGTTCATTTGAAGTGTAGACGAGGAATACATGTTACTTCGCAAATCATATTATATCTTACCATGAAACATAGAAATGAGATGCGAAATCGCGTTTTAAGAATTATAAGAACTCTATTGCTACGATACGTAGACATCTGCAAACGCTATTTCCTTGCAAGGAAGTGTCGCATTTACTTTCATTTGAATCGTAGACGAGGAATGCATAACACTTCGCAATGAATATTATATCTTATCATGAAACATAGTTATTAGATGCAATATCTCGTTTTAAGAAGCATTGGAACTCTATTGCTACGATACGTAGACATCTGCAAACGCTATTTCCTAGCGAGGAAGTATCGCATTCACATTCATTTGAAGTGTAGACGAGGAATACATGACACTTCGCAAATCATGTTATATCTTACCATGAAACATAGAAATGAAATGCGATATCGCGTTTTAGGAAGCATTAGAAAGCTATTGCTACGATACGTAGACATCTGCAAACGCTATTTCCTAGCGAGGAAGTATCGCATTCACATTCATTTGAAGTGTAGACGAGGAATACATAACACTTCGCAAATCATGTTCTATCTTACCATGAAACATAGAAGTGAGATGCGATATCGCGTTTTAAGAAGCATTAGAACTCTATTGCTACGATAGGTAGACATCTGCAATCGCTATTTCCTTGCAAGGAAGTGTCGCATTTACATTCATTTGAAGTGTAGACGAGGAATACATAACACTTCGCAAATCATATTATATCTTACCATGAAACATAGAAATAAGATGCGATATCGCGTTTTAAGAAGCATTAGAACTCTACTGCTACGATAAGTAGACATCTGCAATCGCTATTTCCTTGCAAGGAAGTGTCGCATTTACTTTCATTTGAGTCGTAGACGAGGAATGCATAACACTTCGCAATGCATATTATATCTTACCATGATACATAGAAATGAGATGCGATATCGCGTTTTAAGAAGCATTAGAACACTATTGCTACGATACGTAGACATCTGCAGACGCTATTTCCTAGCAAGGAAGTGTCGCTTTTACATTCATTTGAAGTGTAGACGAGGAATACATAACACTTCGCAATGAATATTACATCTAATCATGAAATATAGAATTGAGATGCGATATCTTGTTTTAAGAAGCATTAGAACTCTAGTGCTACGATACCTAGACATCTGCAGACGCTATTTCCTGGCAAGGAAGTGTCGCATTTGCATTCATTTGAAGTGTAGACGAGGAATACATAATACTTCGCAATGAATATTATATCTTATCATGAAACATAGATATGAGATGCAATATCTCGTTTTACGAAGCATTTGAACTCTATTGCTTCGATACGTAGACATCTGCAAACGCTATTTCCTTGCAAGGAAGTGTCGCATTTACATTCATCTGAAGTGTAGACGAGGAATACGTTACACTTCGCAAATCATATTACATCTTACCATGAAACATAGAAATGAGATGCGATATCGCGTTTTAAGAAGCATTAAAACTATATTGCTACGATACCTAGACATCTGCAGACGCTATTTCCTAGCAAGGAAGTGTCGCATTTATATTCATTTGAAGTGTAGACGAGGAATACATAACACTTCGCAATGAATATTATATCTTATCATGAAATATAGAATTGAGATGCGATATTTTGTTTTAAGAAGCATTTGAACTCTATTGCTTCGATACGTAGACATCTGCAAACGCTATTTCCTAGCAAGGAAGTGTCGCATTTACATACATTTGAATCGTAGACGAGGAATGCATAACACTTCGCAATGAATATTATATCTTATCATGAAACATAGATATGAGATGCAATATCTCGTTTTAGGAAGCATTTGAACACTATTGCTTCGATACGTAGATATCTGCAGACGCTATTTCCTAGCAAGGAAGTGACGCATTTACATTCGTTTGAAGTGTAGACGAGGTATACATAACACATCGCAAATCATGTTATATCTTACCATGAAACACAGAAATGAGATGCGATATCGCGTTTTAAGAAGCATTAGAAAGCTATTGCTACGGTACGTAGACATCTGCAAACGCTATTTCCTAGCGGGGAAGTATCGCATTCACATTCATTTGAAGTGTAGACGAGGAATACATGACACTTCGCAAATCATGTTATATCTTACCATAAAACATGGAAATGAGATGCTATATCGCGTTTTAAGAAGCATTAGAAATCTATTGCTACGATACGTAGACATCTGCAAACGCTATATCCTAGCGAGGAAGTGTCGCATTTACATTCATTTGAAGTGTAGACGAGGAATACATAACACTTCGCAAATCATATTACATCTTACCATGAAACATAAAAATGAGATGCGATATCGCGTTTTAAGAAGCATTAGAACTCTATTGCTACGATACCTAGACATCTGCAGACGCTATTTCCTGGCAAGGAAATGTCGCATTTACTTTCATTTGAAGTGTAGACGTGGAATACATAATACTTCGCAATGAATATTATATCTTATCATGAAATATAGAATTGAGATGCGATATTTTGTTTTAAGAAGCATTTGAACTCTATTGCTTCGATACGTAGACATCTGCAAACGCTATTTCCTGGCAAGGATGTGTCGCATTTACATCCATTTGAATCGTAGACGAGGAATGCATAACACTTCGCAATGAATACTATATCTTATCATGAAACATAGATATGAGATGCAATATCTCGTTTTAAGAAGCATTTGAACACATTTGCTTCGATACGTATACATCTGCAAACGCTGTTTCCTTGCAAGGAAGTGTCGCATTTACTTTCATTTGAATCGTAGACGAGGAATGCATAACACTTCGCAATGAATATTATATCTTACCATGATACATAGAAATGAGATGCGATATCGCGTTTTAAGAAGCATTAGAACACTATTGCTACGATAGGTAGACATCTGCAGACGCTATTTCCTAGCAAGGAAGTGTCGCATTTACATTCATTTGAAGTGTAGACGAGGAATACATAATACTTCGCAATGAATATTATATCTTATCATGAAACATAGATATGAGATGCAATATCTCGTTTTACGAAGCATTTGAACTCTATTGCTTCGATACGTAGACATCTGCAGACGCTATTTCCTAGCAAGGAAGTATCGCATTCATATTCATTTGAAGTGTAGACGAGGTATACATAACACATCGCAAATCATGTTATATCTTACCATGAAACATAGAAATGAGATGCGATATCGCGTTTTAAGAAGCATTAGAAAGCTATTGCTACGGTACGTAGACATCTGCAAACGCTATTTCCTAGCGGGGAAGTATCGCATTCACATTCATTTGAATCGTAGACGAGGAATGCATAACACTTCGCAATGCATATTATATCTTACCATGATACATAGAAATGAGATGCGATATCGCGTTTTAAGAAGCATTAGAACACTATTGCTACGATACGTAGACATCTGCAGACGCTATTTCCTAGCAAGGAAGTGTCGCTTTTACATTCATTTGAAGTGTAGACGAGGAATACATAACACTTCGCAATGAATATTACATCTAATCATGAAATATAGAATTGAGATGCGATATCTTGTTTTAAGAAGCATTAGAACTCTAGTGCTACGATACCTAGACATCTGCAGACGCTATTTCCTGGCAAGGAAGTGTCGCATTTGCATTCATTTGAAGTGTAGACGAGGAATACATAATACTTCGCAATGAATATTATATCTTATCATGAAACATAGATATGAGATGCAATATCTCGTTTTACGAAGCATTTGAACTCTATTGCTTCGATACGTAGACATCTGCAAACGCTATTTCCTTGCAAGGAAGTGTCGCATTTACAATCATCTGAAGTGTAGACGAGGAATACATTACACTTCGCAAATCATATTACATCTTACCATGAAACATAGAAATGAGATGCGATATCGCGTTTTAAGAAGCATTAAAACTATATTGCTACGATACCTAGACATCTGCAGACGCTATTTCCTAGCAAGGAAGTGTCGCATTTACATTCATTTGAAGTGTAGACGAGGAATACATAACACTTCGCAATGAATATTACATCTTATCATGAAATATAGAATTGAGATGCGATATTTTGTTTTAAGAAGCATTTGAACTCTATTGCTTCGATACGTAGACATCTGCAAACGCTATTTCCTAGCAAGGAAGTGTCGCATTTACATACATTTGAATCGTAGACGAGGAATGCATAACACTTCGCAATGAATATTATATCTTATCATGAAACATAGATATGAGATGCAATATCTCGTTTTAGGAAGCATTTGAACACTATTGCTTCGATACGTAGATATCTGCAGACGCTATTTCCTAGCAAGGAAGTGACGCATTTACATTCGTTTGAAGTGTAGACGAGGTATACATAACACATCGCAAATCATGTTATATCTTACCATGAAACACAGAAATGAGATGCGATATCGCGTTTTAAGAAGCATTAGAAAGCTATTGCTACGGTACGTAGACATCTGCAAACGCTATTTCCTAGCGGGGAAGTATCGCATTCACATTCATTTGAAGTGTAGACGAGGAATACATGACACTTCGCAAATCATGTTATATCTTACCATAAAACATAGAAATGAGGTGCTATATCGCGTTTTAAGAAGCATTAGAAATCTATTGCTACGATACGTAGACAACTGCAAACGCTATATCCTAGCGAGGAAGTGTCGCATTTACATTCATTTGAAGTGTAGACGAGGAATACATAACACTTCGCAAATCATATTACATCTTACCATGAAACATAAAAATGAGATGCGATATCGCGTTTTAAGAAGCATTAGAACTCTATTGCTACGATACCTAGACATCTGCAGACGCTATTTCCTGGCAAGGAAATGTCGCATTTACATTCATTTGAAGTGTAGACGTGGAATACATAATACTTCGCAATGAATATTATATCTTATCATGAAATATAGAATTGAGATGCGATATTTTGTTTTAAGAAGCATTTGAACTCTATTGCTTCGATACGTAGACATCTGCAAACGCTATTTCCTAGCAAGGAAGTGTCGCATTTACATCCATTTGAATCGTAGACGAGGAATGCATAACACTTCGCAATGAATACTATATCTTATCATGAAACATAGATATGAGATGCAATATCTCGTTTTAAGAAGCATTTGAACACATTTGCTTCGATACGTATACATCTGCAAACGCTGTTTCCTTGCAAGGAAGTGTCGCATTTACTTTCATTTGAATCGTAGACGAGGAATGCATAACACTTCGCAATGAATATTATATCTTACCATGATACATAGAAATGAGATGCGATATCGCGTTTTAAGAAGCATTAGAACACTATTGCTACGATAGGTAGACATCTGCAGACGCTATTTCCTAGCAAGGAAGTGTCGCATTTTCATTCATTTGAAGTGTAGACGAGGAATACATAATACTTCGCAATGAATATTATATCTTATCATGAAACATAGATATGAGATGCAATATCTCGTTTTACGAAGCATTTGAACTCTATTGCTTCGATACGTAGACATCTGCAGACGCTATTTCCTAGCAAGGAAGTATCGCATTCATATTCATTTGAAGTGTAGACGAGGTATACATAACACATCGCAAATCATGTTATATCCTACCATGAAACATAGAAATGAGATGCGATATCGCGTTTTAAGGAGCATTAGAAAGCTATTGCTACGGTACGTAGACATCTGCAAACGCTATTTCCTAGCGGGGAAGTATCGCATTCACATTCATTTGAAGTGTAGACGAGGAATACATGACACTTCGCAAATCATGTTATATCTTACCATAAAACATAGAAATGAGATGCTATATCGCGTTTTAAGAAGCATTAGAAATCTATTGCTACGATACGTAGACATCTGCAAACGCTATATCCTAGCGAGGAAGTGTCGCATTTACATTCATTTGAAGTGTAGACGAGGAATACATAACACTTCGCAAATCATATTACATCTTACCATGAAACATAAAAATGAGATGCGATATCGCGTTTTAAGAAGCATTAGAACTCTATTGCTACGATACCTAGACATCTGCAGACGCTATTTCCTGGCAAGGAAGTGTCGCATTTACATTCATTTGAAGTGTAGACGTGGAATACATAATACTTCGCAATGAATATTATATCTTATCATGAAACATAGATATGAGATGCAATATCTCGTTTTACGAAGCATTTGAACTCTATTGCTTCGATACGTAGACATCTGCAGACGCTATTTCCTTGCAAGGAAGTGTCGCATTTACATTCATTTGAAGTGTAGACGAGGAATACATAACACTTCGCAAACCATGTTATATCTTACCATGAAACATAGAAATCAGATGCGATATCGCGTTTTAAGAAGCATTAGAAAGCTATTGCTACGATACGTAGACATCTGCAAACGCTATTTCCTAGCGGGGAAGTATCGCATTCACATTCATTTGAAGTGTAGACGAGGAATACATGACACTTCGCAAATCATGTTATATCTTACCATGAAACATAGAAATGAGATGCGCGTTTTATGAAGCATTAGAAAGCTATTGCTACGATACGTAGACATCTGCAAACGCTATTTCCTAGCGAGGAAGTATCGCATTCACATTCATTTGAAGTGTAGACGAGGAATACATAACACTTCGCAAATCATATTATATCTTACCACGAAACATAGAAATGAGATGCGAAATCGCGTTTTAAGAATTATAAGAACTCTATTGCTACAATACGTAGACATCTGCAAACGCTATTTCCTTGCAAGGAAGTGTCGCATTTACTTTCATTTGAATCGTAGACGAGGAATGCATAACACTTCGCAATGAATATTATATCTTATCATGAAACATAGTTATTAGATGCAATATCTCGTTTTAAGAAGCATTGGAACTCTATTGCTACGATACGTAGACATCTGCAAACGCTATTTCCTAGCGAGGAAGTATCGCATTCACATTCATTTGAAGTGTAGACGAGGAATACATGACACTTCGCAAATCATGTTATATCTTACCATGAAACATAGAAATGAGATGCGATATCGCGTTTTAGGAAGCATTAGAAAGCTATTGCTACGATACGTAGACATCTGCAAACGCTATTTCCTAGCGAGGAAGTATCGCATTCACATTCATTTGAAGTGTAGACGAGGAATACATAACACTTCGCAAATCATATTATATCTTACCATGAAACATAGAAATGAGATGCGATATCGCGTTTCAAGAATCATAAGAACTCTATTGTTACGATACGTAGACATCTGCAAACGCTATTTCCTTGCAAGGAAGTGTCGCATTTACTTTCATTTGAATCGTAGACGAGGAATACATAACACTTCACAAATCATATTACATCTTACCATGAAACATAGAAATGAGATGCGATATCGCGTTTTAAGAAGCATTAAAACTATATTGCTACGATACCTAGACATCTGCAGACGCTATTTCCTAGCAAGGAAGTGTCGCATTTACATTCATTTGAAGTGTAGACGAGGAATACATAACACTTCGCAATGTATATTACATCTTATCATGAAATATAGAATTGAGATGCGATATCTTGTTTTAAGAAGCATTTGAACTCTATTGCTTCGATACGTAGACATCTGCAAACGCTATTTCCTAGCAAGGAAGTGTCGCATTTACATCCATTTGAATCGTAGACGAGGAATGCTTAACACTTCGCAATGAATATTATATCTTATCATGAAACATAGATATGAGATGCAATATCTCGTTTTAGGAAGCATTTGAACTCTATTGCTTCGATACGTAGACATCTGCAGACGCTATTCCCTAGCAAGGAAGTGTCGCATTTACATTCGCTTGAAGTGTAGACGAGGAATACATGACACTTCGCAAATCATATTATGTCTTACCATGAAACATAGAAATGAGATGCTATATCGCGTTTTAAGAAGCATTAGAAATCTATTGCTACGATACGTAGACATCTGCAAACGCTATTTCCTAGCGAGGAAGTGTCGCATTTACATTCATTTGAAGTGTAGACGAGGTATACATAACACTTCGCAAATCATATTACATCTTACCATGAAACATAGAAATGAAATGCGATATCGCGTTTTAAGAAGCATTAGAACTCTATTGCTAGGATACCTAGACATCTGCAGACGCTATTTCCTGGCAAGGAAGTGTCGCATTTACATTCATTTGAAGTGTAGACGAGGAATACATAATAATTCGCAATGAATATTATATCTTATCATGAAACATAGATATGAGATGCAATATCTCGTTTTACGAAGCATTTGAACTCTATTGCTTCGATACGTAGACATCTGCAAACGCTATTTCCTTGCAAGGAAGTGTCGCATTTACATTCATCTGGAGTGTAGACGAGGAATACATAACACTTCGCAAATCATATTATATCTTACCATAAAACATAGAAATGAGATGCGATATCGCGTTTTACAAAACATCAGAAATCCATTGCTACGATACGTAGACATCTGCAAACGCTATTTCCTTGCAAGGAAGTGTCGCATTTACATTCATTTGAAGTGTAGACGACGAATACATAACACTTCGCAAATCATATTAAACCTTACCATGAAACATAGAAATGAGATGCGATATCGCGTTTTAAGGAGAATTAGAACACTATTGCTACGATAGGTAGACATTTGCAAACGCTATTTCCTTGCAAGGAAGTGTCGCATTTACATTCATTTGAACCGTAGACGAGGAAAAGCATAACACTTCGCAATGAATATTATATCTTATCATGAAGCATAGATATGAGATGCAATATCTCGTTTTAAGAAGCATTTGAACACTATTGCTTCGACACGTAGACATCTGCAAACGCTATTTCCTTGCAAGGAAGTGTCGCATTTACATTCATTTGAAGTGTAGACGAGGAATACATAACACTTCGCAAATCATATTATATCTTACCATGAAACATAGAAATGAGATGCGATATCGCGATTTAAGAAGCATTGGAACTCTAATGCTACGATAGGTAGACATCTGCAATCGCTATTTCCTTGCAAGGAAGTGTCGCATTTACATTCATTTGAAGTGTAGACGAGGAATACATAACACTTCGCAAATCATATTATATCTTACCATGAAACATAGAAATGACATGCGATATCGCCGTTTTAAGAAGCATTTGAACTCTATTGCTTCGATACGTAGACATCTGCAAACGCTATTTCCTAGCAAGGAAGTGTCGCATTTACATTCATTTGAAGTGTAGACAAGGAATACATAACACTTCGCAAATCATGTTATATCTTACCATGAAACATAGAAATGAGATGCGATATCGCGTTTTAGGAAGCATTAGAAAGCTATTGCTACGATACGTGGACATCTGCAAACGCTATTTCCTAGCGAGGAAGTATCGCATTCACATTCATTTGAAGTGTAGCCGAGAAATACATAACACTTCGCTAATCATGTTATATCTTACCATGAAACATAGAAATGAGATGCGATATCGCGTTTTAAGAAGCATTAGAAAGCTATTGCTACGATACGTAGACATCTGCAAACGCTATTTCCTAGCGGGGAAGTATCGCATTCACATTCATTTGAAGTGTAGGCGAGGAATACATGACACTTCGCAAATCATGTTATATCTTACCATGAAACACAGAAATGAGATGCGATATCGCGTTTTAGGAAGCATTAGAAAGCTATTGCTACGATACGTAGACATCTGCAAACGCTATTTCCTAGCGGGGAAGTATCGCATTCACATTCATTTGAAGTGTAGACGAGGAATACATGACACTTCGCAAATCATGTTATATCTTACCATGAAACATAGAAATGAGATGCGATATCGCGTTTTAGGAAGCATTAGAAAGCTATTGCTACGATACGTAGACATCTGCAAACGCTATTTCCTTGCAAGGAAGTGTCGCATTTACATTCATTTGAAGTGTAGACGAGGAATACATAACACTTCGCAAATCATATTATACCTTACCATGAAACATAGAAATGAGATGCTATATCGCGTTTTAAGAAGCATTAGAAATCTATTGCTACGATACGTAGACATCTGCAAACGCTATTTCCTAGCGAGGAAGTGTCGCATTTACATTCATTTGAAGTGTAGACGAGGTATACATAACACTTCGCAAATCATATTACATCTTACCATGAAACATAGAAATGAAATGCGATATCGCGTTTTAAGAAGCATTAGAACTCTATTGCTAGGATACCTAGACATCTGCAGACGCTATTTCCTGGCAAGGAAGTGTCGCATTTACATTCATTTGAAGTGTAGACGAGGAATACATAATAATTCGCAATGAATATTATATCTTATCATGAAACATAGATATGAGATGCAATATCTCGTTTTACGAAGCATTTGAACTCTATTGCATCGATACGTAGACATCTGCAAACGCTATTTCCTTGCAAGGAAGTGTCGCATTTACATTCATCTGGAGTGTAGACGAGGAATACATAACACTTCGCAAATCATATTATATCTTACCATAAAACATAGAAATGAGATGCGATATCGCGTTTTACAAAACATCAGAAATCCATTGCTACGATACGTAGACATCTGCAAACGCTATTTCCTTGCAAGGAAGTGTCGCATTTACATTCATTTGAAGTGTAGACGACGAATACATAACACTTCGCAAATCATATTAAACCTTACCATGAAACATAGAAATGAGATGCGATATCGCGTTTTAAGGAGAATTAGAACACTATTGCTACGATAGGTAGACATTTGCAAACGCTATTTCCTTGCAAGGAAGTGTCGCATTTACATTCATTTGAACCGTAGACGAGGAAAAGCATAACACTTCGCAATGAATATTATATCTTATCATGAAGCATAGATATGAGATGCAATATCTCGTTTTAAGAAGCATTTGAACACTATTGCTTCGACACGTAGACATCTGCAAACGCTATTTCCTTGCAAGGAAGTGTCGCATTTACATTCATTTGAAGTGTAGACGAGGAATACATAACACTTCGCAAATCATATTATATCTTACCATGAAACATAGAAATGAGATGCGATATCGCGATTTAAGAAGCATTGGAACTCTAATGCTACGATAGGTAGACATCTGCAATCGCTATTTCCTTGCAAGGAAGTGTCGCATTTACATTCATTTGAAGTGTAGACGAGGAATACATAACACTTCGCAAATCATATTATATCTTACCATGAAACATAGAAATGACATGCGATATCGCCGTTTTAAGAAGCATTTGAACTCTATTGCTTCGATACGTAGACATCTGCAAACGCTATTTCCTAGCAAGGAAGTGTCGCATTTACATTCATTTGAAGTGTAGACAAGGAATACATAACACTTCGCAAATCATGTTATATCTTACCATGAAACATAGAAATGAGATGCGATATCGCGTTTTAGGAAGCATTAGAAAGCTATTGCTACGATACGTGGACATCTGCAAACGCTATTTCCTAGCGAGGAAGTATCGCATTCACATTCATTTGAAGTGTAGCCGAGAAATACATAACACTTCGCTAATCATGTTATATCTTACCATGAAACATAGAAATGAGATGCGATATCGCGTTTTAAGAAGCATTAGAAAGCTATTGCTACGATACGTAGACATCTGCAAACGCTATTTCCTAGCGGGGAAGTATCGCATTCACATTCATTTGAAGTGTAGGCGAGGAATACATGACACTTCGCAAATCATGTTATATCTTACCATGAAACACAGAAATGAGATGCGATATCGCGTTTTAGGAAGCATTAGAAAGCTATTGCTACGATACGTAGACATCTGCAAACGCTATTTCCTAGCGGGGAAGTATCGCATTCACATTCATTTGAAGTGTAGACGAGGAATACATGACACTTCGCAAATCATGTTATATCTTACCATGAAACATAGAAATGAGATGCGATATCGCGTTTTAGGAAGCATTAGAAAGCTATTGCTACGATACGTAGACATCTGCAAACGCTATTTCCTTGCAAGGAAGTGTCGCATTTACATTCATTTGAAGTGTAGACGAGGAATACATAACACTTCGCAAATCATATTATACCTTACCATGAAACATAGAAATGAGATGCGATATCGCGTTTTAAGAAGAATTAGAACACTATTGCTACGATAGGTAGACATTTGCAAACGCTACTTCCTTGCAAGGAAGTGTCGCATTTACATTCATTTGAACCGTAGACGAGGAAAAGCATAACACTTCGCAATGAATATTATATCTTATCATGAAGCATAGATATGAGATGCAATATCTCGTTTTAAGAAGCATTTGAACACTATTGCTTCGACACGTAGACATCTGCAAACGCTATTTCCTTGCAAGGAAGTGTCGCATTTACATTCATTTGAAGTGTAGACGAGGAATACATAACACTTCGCAAATCATATTATATCTTACCATGAAACATAGAAATGAGATGCGATATCGCGATTTAAGAAGCATTGGAACTCTAATGCCACGATAGGTAGACATCTGCAATCGCTATTTCCTTGCAAGGAAGTGTCGCATTTACATTCATCTGAAGTGTAGACGAGGAATACATAACACTTCGCAAATCATATTATATCTTACCATAAAACATAGAAATGAGATGCGATATCGCGTTTTAAGAAGCATCAGAAATCCATTGCTACGATACGTAGACATCTGCAAACGCTATTTCCTTGCAAGGAAGTGTCGCATTTACATTCATTTGAAGTGTAGACGAGGAATACATAACACTTCGCAAATCATATTATACCTTACCATGAAACATAGAAATGAGATGCGATATCGCGTTTTAAGAAGAATTAGAACACTATTGCTACGATAGGTAGACATTTGCAAACGCTATTTCCTTGCAAGGAAGTGTCGCATTTACATTCATTTGAACCGTAGACGAGGAAAAGCATAACACTTCGCAATGAATATTATATCTTATCATGAAGCATAGATATGGGATGCAATATCTCGTTTTAAGAAGCATTTGAACACTATTGCTTCGACACGTAGACATCTGCAAACGCTATTTCCTTGCAAGGAAGTGTCGCATTTACATTCATTTGAAGTGTAGACGAGGAATACATAACACTTCGCAAATCATAATATATCTTACCATGAAACATAGAAATGAGATGCGATATCGCGTTTTAAGAAGCATTGGAACTCTAATGCCACGATAGGTAGACATCTGCAATCGCTATTTCCTTGCAAGGAAGTGTCGCATTTACATTCATTTGAAGTGTAGACGAGGAATACATAACACTTCGCAAATCATATTATATCTTACCATGAAACATAGAAATGTGATGCGATATCGCCGTTTTAAGAAGCATTAGAAATCTATTGCTACGATACGTAGACATCTGCAAACGCTATTTCCTAGCGAGGAAGTATCGCATTCACATTCATTTGAAGTGTAGACGATGTATACATAACACATCGCAAATCATGTTATATCTTACCATGAAACATAGAAATGAGATGCGATATCGCGTTTTAAGAAGCATTAGAAAGCTATTGCTACGATACGTAGACATCTGCAAACGCTATTTCCTAGCGGGGAAGTACCGCATTCACATTCATTTGAAGCGTAGACGAGGAATACATGACACTTCGCAAATCATGTTATATCTTACCATGAAACATAGAAATGAGGTGCTATATCGCGTTTTAAGAAGCATTAGAAATCTATTGCTACGATACGTAGACATCTGCAAACGCTATTTCCTAGCGAGGAAGTGTCGCATTTACATTCATTTGAAGTGTAGACGAGGAATACATAACACTTCGCAAATCATATTACATCTTACCATGAAACATATAAATGAGATGCGATATCGCGTTTTAAGAAGCATTAGAACTCTATTGCTACGATACCTAGACATCTGCAGACGCTATTTCCTGGCAAGGAAGTGTCGCATTTACATTCATTTGAAGTGTAGACGAGGAATACATAATACTTCGCAATGAATATTATATCTTATCATGAAACATAGATATGAGATGCAATATCTCGTTTTACGAAGCATTTGAACTCTATTGCTTCGTTACGTAGACATCTGCAAACGCTATTTCCTTGCAAGGAAGTGTCGCATTTACATTCATCTGAAGTGTAGACGAGGAATACATAACACTTCGCAAATCATATTATATCATACCATAAAACATAGAAATGAGATGCGATATCGCGTTTTAAGAAGCATCAGAAATCTATTGCTACGATACGTAGACATCTGCAAACGCTATTTCCTTGCAAGGAAGTGTCGCATTTACATTCATTTGAAGTGTAGACGAGGAATACATAACACTTCGCAAATCATATTATACCTTACCATGAAACATAGAAATGAGATGCGATATCGCGTTTTAAGAAGAATTAGAACACTATTGCTACGATAGGTAGACATTTGCAAACGCTACTTCCTTGCAAGGAAGTGTCGTATTTACATTCATTTGAACCGTAGACGAGGAAAAGCATAACACTTCGCAATGAATATTATATCTTATCATGAAGCATAGATATGAGATGCAATATCTCGTTTTAAGAAGCATTTGAACACTATTGCTTCGACACGTAGACATGTGCAAACGCTATTTCCTTGCAAGGAAGTGTCGCATTTACATTCATTTGAAGTGTAGACGAGGAATACATCACACTTCGCAAATCATATTATATCTTACCATGAAACATAGAAATGAGATGCGATATCGCGTTTTAAGAAGCATTGGAACTCTAATGCTACGATAGGTAGACATCTGCAATCGCTATTTCCTTGCAAGGAAGTGTCGCATTTACATTTATTTGAAGTGTAGACGAGGAATACATAACACTTCGCAAATAATATTATATCTTACCATGAAACATAGAAATGAGATGCGATATCGCCGTTTTAAGAAGCATTAGAAATCTATTGCTACGATACGTAGACATCTGCAAACGCTATTTCCTAGCGAGGAAGTATCGCATTCACATTCATTTGAAGTGTAGACGAGGTATACATAACACATCGCAAATCATGTTATATCTTACCATGAAACATAGAAATGAGATGCGATATCGCGTTTCAAGAAGCATTAGAAAGCTATTGCTACGATACGTAGACATCTGCAAACGCTATTTCCTAGCGGGGAAGTATCGCATTCACATTCATTTGAAGCGTAGACGAGGAATACATGACACTTCGCAAATCATGTTATATCTTACCATGAAACATAGAAATGAGATGCGCGTTTTAGGAAGCATTAGAAAGCTATTGCTACGATACGTAGACATCAGCAAACGCTGTTTCCTAGCGAGGAAGTATCGCATTCACATTCATTTGAAGTGTAGACGAGGAATACATAACACTCCGCAAATCATGTTATATCTTACCATGAAACATAGAAATGAGATGCGATATCGCGTTTTAAGAAGCATTAGAAAGCTATTGCTACGATACGTAGATATCTGCAAACGCTATTTCCTAGCGGGGAAGTATCGCATTCACATTCATTTGAAGTGTAGACGAGGAATACATGACACTTCGCAAATCATATTATATCTTACCATAAAACATAGAAATGAGATGCGATATCGCGTTTTAAGAAGCATCAGAAATCCATCGCTACGATACGTTGACATCTGCAAACGCTATTTCCTTGCAAGGAAGTGTCGCATTTACATTCATTTGAAGTGTAGACGAGGAATACATAACACTTCGCAAATCATATTATATCTTACCATGAAACATAGAAATGAGATGCGATATCGCGTTTTAAGAAGCGTTAGAACTCTATTGCTACGAAACGTAGACATCTGCAAACGCTATTTCCTTGCAAGGAAGTGTCGCATTTACATTCATTTGAAGTGTAGACGAGGAATGCATAACACTTCGCAATGAATATTATATCTTATCAGGAAACACAGATATGAGATGCAATATCTCGTTTTAAGAAGCATTTGAACTCTATTGCTTCGATACGTAGACATCTGCAAACGGTATTTCCTAGCAAGGATGTGTCGCATTTACATTCATTTGAAGTGTAGACGAGGTATACATAACACATCGCAAATCATGTTATATCTTACCATGAAACATAGAAATGAGATGCGATATCGCGTTTTAAGAAGCATTAGAAAGCTATTGCTACGATACGTAGACATCTGCAAACGCTATTTCCTAGCGGGGAAGTATCGCATTCACATTCATTTGAAGCGTAGACGAGGAATACATGACACTTCGCAAATCATGTTATATCTTACCATGAAACATAGAAATGAGATGCTATATCGCGTTTTAAGAAGCATTAGAAATCTATTGCTACGATACGTAGAATCTGCAAACGCTATTTCCTAGCGAGGAAGTGTCGCATTTACATTCATTTGAAGTGTAGACGAGGAATACATAACACTTCGCAAATCATATTACATCTTACCATGAAACATAGAAATGAGATGCGATATCGCGTTTTAAGAAGCATTAGAACTCTATTGCTACGATACCTAGACATCTGCAGACGCTATTTCCTGGCAAGGAAGTGTCGCATTTACATTCATTTGAAGTGTAGACGAGGAATACATAACACTTCGCAAATCATATTATATCTTACCATGAAACATAGAAATGACATGCGATATCGCCGTTTTAAGAAGCATTTGAACTCTATTGCTTCGATACGTAGACATCTGCAAACGCTATTTCCTAGCAAGGAAGTGTCGCATTTACATTCATTTGAAGTGTAGACAAGGAATACATAACACTTCGCAAATCATGTTATATCTTACCATGAAACATAGAAATGAGATGCGATATCGCGTTTTAGGAAGCATTAGAAAGCTATTGCTACGATACGTGGACATCTGCAAACGCTATTTCCTAGCGAGGAAGTATCGCATTCACATTCATTTGAAGTGTAGCCGAGGAATACATAACACTTCGCTAATCATGTTATATCTTACCATGAAACATAGAAATGATATGCGATATCGCGTTTTAAGAAGCATTAGAAAGCTATTGCTACGATACGTAGACATCTGCAAACGCTATTTCCTAGCGGGGAAGTATCGCATTCACATTCATTTGAAGTGTAGGCGAGGAATACATGACACTTCGCAAATCATGTTATATCTTACCATGAAACACAGAAATGAGATGCGATATCGCGTTTTAGGAAGCATTAGAAAGCTATTGCTACGATACGTAGACATCTGCAAACGCTATTTCCTTGCAAGGAAGTGCGCATTTACATTTAGTTGATGTGTAGACGAGGAATACATAACACTTCGCAAATCATATTATATCTTACCATGAAACATAGAAATGAGATGCGATATCGCGTTTTAAGAAGCATTAGAACTCTATTGCTACGAAACGTAGACATCTGCAAACGCTATTTCCTAGCAAGGAAGTGTCGCATTTACATTCATTTGAAGTGTAGGCGAGGAATACATAACACTTCGCAATGAATATTACATCTTATCATGAAATATAGAATCGAGATGCGATATCTTGTTTTAAGAAGCATTTGACCTCTATTGCTTCGATACGTAGACATCTGCAAACGCTATTTCCTAGCAAGCAAGTGTCGCATTTACATCCATTTGAATCGTAGACGAGGAATGCATAACACTTCGCAAATCATATTATATCTTACCATGAAACATGGAAATGAGATGCGATATCGCGTTTTAAGAAGCATTAGAACTCTATTGCTACGATACCTAGACATCTGCAGACGCTATTTCCTAGCAAGGAAGTGTCGCATTTACATTCGTTTGAAATGTAGACGAGGAATACATGATACTTCGCAAATCATATTATATCAAACCATGAAACATAGAAATGAGATGCGATATCGCGTTTTAAGAAGCATTAGAACTCTATTGCTACGATACCTAGACATCTTCAGATGCTATTTCCTAGCAAGGAAGTGTCGCATTTACATTCATTTGAAGTGTAGACGAGGAATACATGATACTTCGCAAATCATATTATATCTTACCATGAAACATAGAAATGAGATGCGATATCGCGTTCTAAGAAGCATTAGAACACTACTGCTACGATAGGTAGACATCTGCTAACGCCATTTCCTAGCGAGGAAGTGTCGCATTTATATTCATTTGAAGTGTAGGCGAGAAATACATAACACTTCGCAATGAATATTATATCTTATCATGAAACAGAGAATTGAGATGCGATATCTTGTTTTAAGAAGCGTTTGAACTCTATTGCTTCGATACGTAGACATCTGCAAACGCTATTTCCTAGCAAGGAAGTGTCGCATTTTCATCCATTTGAATCGTAGACGAGGAATGCATAACACTTCGCAATGAATATTATATCTTATCATGGAACATAGATATGAGATGCGATATCGCGTTTTAAGAATCATATGAACTCTATTGCTACGATACGTAGACATCTGCAGACGCTATTTCCTAGCCAGGAAGTGTCGCATTTACATTCATTTGAAGTGTAGACGAGGAATACACAACACTTCGCAAATCATATTATATCTTACCATGAAACATAGAAATGAGATGCGATGTCTCGTTTTAAGAAGCATTAGAAATCTATTGCTACGATACGTAGACATCTGCAAACGCCATTTCCTAGCGAGGAAGTGTCGCATTCACATTCATTTGAAGTGTAGGCGAGGAATACATAACACTTCGCAATGAATATTACATCCTATCATGAAACATAGAATTAAGATGCGATATCTTGTTTTAGGAAGCATTTGAACTCTATTGCTTCGATACGTGGACATCTGCAAACGCTATTTCCTTGCAAGGAAGGGTCGCATTTACATTCATTTGAAGTGTAGACGAGGAATACATGATACTTCGCAAATCATATTATATCTTACCATGAAACATAGAGATGAGATGCGATATCGCGTTTTAAGAAGCATTTGAACACAATTGCTTCGATACGTAGACATCTGCAAACGCTATTTCCTTGCAAGGAAGTGTCGCATTTACATTTATTTGTAGTGTAGACGAGGAATACATGACACTTTGCAAATCATAGTATATCTTACCATGAAACATAGAAATGAGATTCGATATGGCGTTTTAAGTAGCATTAGAAAGCTATTGCTACGATACGTAGACATCTGCAAACGCTATTTCCTTGCAAGGAAGTGCGCATTTACATTTAGTTGATGTGTAGACGAGGAATACATAACACTTCGCAAATCATGATATATCTTACCATGAAACATAGAATTGAGATGCGATATCGCGTTTTAAGAACATATGAACTCTATTACTACTAGACGTAGACATCTGCAATCGCTATTTCCTTGCAAGGAAGTGTCGCATTTACATTCATTTGAAGTGCAGGCGAGGAATACATCACACATCGCAAATCATATTATATCTTACCATGAAACATAGAAATGAGATGCGATATCGCGTTTTAAGAAGCATTAGAACTCTATTGCTACGATACGTTGACATCTGCAAACGCTATTTCCTTGCAAGGAAATGTCGCATTTACATTCATTTGAATCGTAGACGAGGAATGCATAACACTTCTCAATGAATATTATATCTTATCAGGAAACATAGATATGAGATGCAATATCTCGTTTTAAGAATCATATGAACTCTATTGCTACGAGACGTAGACATTTGCAAACGCTATTTCCTAGCAAAGAAGTGTCGCATTTACATTCATTTGAAGTGTAGACGAGGAATACATAACACTTCGCAAATCATATTATATCTTACTATGAAACATAGAAATGAGATGCGATGTCGCGTTTTAAGAATCATAAGAAATCTATTGCTACGATACGTAGACATCTGCAAACGCTATTTCCTTGCATGGAAGTGTCGCATTTACATTCATTTGAATCGTAGACGAGGAATGCATTACACTTCGCAATGAATATTATATCTTATCAGGAAACATAGATATGAGATGCAATATCTCGTTTTAAGAAGCATTTGAACTTTATTGCTTCGATACGTAGACATCTACAAACGCTATTTCCTAGCAAGGAAGAGTCGCATTTACATTCATTTGAAGTGTAGGCGAGGAATACATAACACTTCGCAATGAATATTACATCTTATCATGAAATATAGAATTGAGATGCGATATCTTGTTTTAAGAAGCATTTGACCTCTATTGCTTCGATACGTAGACATCTGCAAACGCTATTTCCTAGCATGGAAGTGTCGCATTTACATCCATTTGAATCGTAGACGAGGAATACATAACGCTTCGCAATGAATATTACATCTTATCATGAAATATAGAATTGAGATGCGATATCTTGTTTTAAGAAGCATTTGAACTCTATTGCTTCGATACGTAGACATCTGCAAACGCTATTTCCTAGCAAGGAAGTGTCGCATTTACATCCATTTGAATCGTATACGAGGAATGCATAACACTTCGCAATGAATATTATAGCTTATCATGAAACATAGATATGAGATGCAATATCTCGTTTTAGGAAGCATTTGAACTCTATTGGTTCGATACGTAGACATCTGCAAACGCTATTTCCTAGCGAGGAAGTATCGCATTCACATTCATTTGAAGTGTAGACGAGGAATACATAACACTTCGAAAATCATGTTATATCTTACCATGAAACATAGAAATGAGATGCGATATCGCGTTTTAAGAATCATTTGAACTCTATTGCTTCGATACGTAGACATCTGCAAACGCTATTTCCTTGCAGGGAAGTGTCGCATTTACATTCATTTGAAGTGTAGACGAGGAATACATGATACTTCGCAAATCATATTATATCTTACCATGAAACATAGAAATGAGATGCGATATCGCGTTTTAAGAAGCATTAGAACACTATTGCTACGATAGGTAGACATTTGCAAACGCTATTTCCTAGGAAAGAAGTCTCGCATTTACATTCATTTGAAGTATAGGCGAGGAATACATAACACTTCGCAAATAATATTACATCTTACCATGAAACATAGAAATGAGATGCGATATCGCATTTTAGGAAGCATTAGAACTCTATTGCTACGATACGTAGACTTCTGCAAACGCTATTTCCTTGCAAGGAAGTGTCGCATTTACATTCATTTGAAGTGTAGACGAGGAATACATAACACTTCGCAAATCATATTATATCTTACCATGAAACATAGAAATGAGATGCGACATCGCGTTTTAAGAAGCATTAGAACTCTATTGCTACGATACCTAGACATCTGCAGACGCTATTTCCTAGCAAGGAAGTGTCGCATTTACATTCACTTGAAATGTAGACGAGGAATACATGATACTTCGCAAATCATATTATATCATACCTTGAAACATAGGAATGAGTTGCGATATCGCGTTTTAAGAAGCATTAGAACTCTATTGCTACGATACCTAGACATCTGCAGACGCTATTTCCTAGCAAGGAAGTGTCGCATTTACATTCATTTGAAGTGTAGACGAGGAATACATGATACTTCGCAAATCATATTATATCATACCATGAAACATGGAAATGAGATGCGATATCGCGTTTTAAGAAGCATTAGAACTCTATTGCTACGATACCTAGACATCTGCAGATGCTATTTCCTAGCAAGGAAGTGTCGCATTTACATTCATTTGAAGTGTAGACGAGGAATACATGATACTTCGCAAATCACATTATATCATACCATGAAACATGGAAATGAGATGCGATATCGCGTTTAAAGAAGCATTAGAACTCTATTGCTACGATACCTAGACATCTGCAGATGCCATTTCCTAGCAAGGAAGTGTCGCATTTACATTCATTTGAAGTGTAGACGAGGAATACATGATACTTCGCAAATCATATTATATCTTACCATGAAACATAGAAATGAGATGCGATATCGCGTTTTAAGAAGCATTAGAACTCTATTGCTACGATACGTAGACTCCTGCAAACGCCATTTCCTAGCAAGGAAGTGTCGCATTTACATTCATTTGAATCGTAGACGAGGAATGCATAACACATCGCAATGAATATTATATCTTATCAGAAAATATAGATATGAGATGCAATATCTCGTTTTAAGAAGCGTTTGAACTCTATTGCTTCGATACGTAGACATCTGCAAACGCTATTTCCTAGCAAGGAAGTGTCGCATTTACATTCATTTGAAGTGTAGACGAGGATTACATAACACTTCGCAAATCATATTATATCTTACCATGAAACATAGAAATGAGATGCGATATCGCGTTTTAAGAAGCATTAGAACTCTATTGCTACGATACGTAGACTTCTGCAATCGCTATTTCCTAGCAAGTAAGTGTCGCATTTACATTCATTTGAATCGTAGGCGAGGAATGCATAACACTTCGCAATGAATATTATATCTTATCATGAAACATAGATATGAGATGCAATATCTCGTTTTAAGAAGCATTTGAACTCTATTGCTTCGATACGTAGACATCTGAAAACGCTATTTCCTTGCAAGGAAGTGTCGCATTTACATTCATTTGAAGTGTAGACGAGGAATACATAACACTTCGCAAATCATATTATATCTTACCATGAAACATAGAAATGAGATGCGACATCGCGTTCTAAGAAGCATTAGAACACTACTGCTACGATAGGTAGACATTTGCAAACGCTATTTCCTTGCAAGGAAGTGTCGCATTTACATTCATTTGAAGTGTAGACGAGGAATACATAACACTCCGCAAATCATATTATATCTTACCATGAAACATAGAAATGAGATGCGATATCGCGTTTTAAGAATCATAGGAACTCTACTGCTACGATACCTAGACATCTGCAAACGCTATTTCCTCGCAAGGAAGTGTCGCATTTACATTCATTTGAATCGTAGACGAGGAATGCATAACACATCGCAATGAATATTATATCTTATCAGGAAATATAGATATGAGATGCAATATCTCGTTTTAAGAAGCATTTGAACTCTATTGCTTCGATACGTAGACATCTGCAAACGCTATTTCCTAGCAAGGAAGTGTCGCATTTACATTCATTTGAAGTGTAGACGAGGATTACATAACACTTCGCAAATCATATTATATCTTACCATGAAACATAGAAATGAGATGCGATATCGCGTTTTAAGAATCATAAGAACTCTATTGCTACGATACGTTGACATCTGCAAACGCTATTTCCTTGCAAGGAAGTGCGCATTTACATTTAGTTGATGTGTAGACGAGGAATACATAACACTTCGCAAATCATATTATATCTTACCATGAAACATAGAAATGAGATACGATATCGCGTTTCAAGAAGCATTAGAACACTATTGCTACGATAGGTAGACATTTGCAAACGCTATTTCCTAGCAAAGAAGTCTCGCATTTACATTCATTTGAAGTATAGGCGAGGAATACATAACACTTCGCAAATAATATTACATCTTACCATGAAACATAGAAATGAGATACGATATCGCGTTTTAAGAAGCATTAGAACTCTATTGCTACGATACGTAGACTTCTGCAATCGCTATTTCCTAGCAAGGAAGTGTCGCATTTACATTCATTTGAATCGTAGGCGAGGAATGCATAACACTTCGCAATGAATATTATATCTTATCATGAAACATAGATATGAGATGCAATATCTCGTTTTAAGAAGCATTTGAACTCTATTGCTTCGATACGTAGACATCTGAAAACGCTATTTCCTTGCAAGGAAGTGTCGCATTTACATTCATTTGAAGTGTAGACAAGGAATACATGACACTTCGCAAATCATGTTATATCTTACCATGAAACATAGAAATGAGATTCGACATCGCGTTTTAAGAACCATTAGAAAGCTATTGCTACCATACGTAGACATCTGCAAACGCTATTTCCTAGCGAGGAAGTATCGCATTCACATTCATTTGAAGTGTAGACAAGGAATACATAACACTTCGCAAATCATGTTATATCTTACCATGAAACATAGAAATGAGATGCGATATCGCGTTTTAAGTAGCATTAGAACTCTATTGCTACGATACCTAGAAATCTGCAGATGCTATTTCCTAGCAAGGAAGTGTCGCATTTACATTCAATTGAAGTGTAGACGAGGAATACATTATACTTCGCAAATCATATTATATCTTACCATGAAACATAGAAATGAGATGCGATATCGCGTTTTAAGAATCACAAGAACTCTATTGCTACGAGACGTAGACATCTGCAATCGCTATTTCCTTGCAAGGAAGTGTCGCATTTACATTCATTTGAAGTGTAGACGAGGAATACATAACACTTCGCAAATCATATTATATTTTACCATGAAACATAGAAATGAGATGCGATATCGCGTTTTAAGAAGCATTAGAACTCTATTGCTACGATACCTAGACATCTGCAAACGCTATTTCCTTGCAAAGAAGTGTCGCATTTACATTCATTTGAAGTGTAGACGAGGAATACATAACACTTCGCAAATCATATTATATCTTACCATGAAACATAGAAATGAGATGCGGTATCGCGTTTTAAGAATCAAAAGAACTATATTGCTACGATACGTTGACATCTGCAAACGCTATTTCCTTGCAAGGAAGTGCGCATTTACATTTAGTTGATGTGTAGACGAGGAATAGATAACACTTCGCAAATCATATTATATCTTACCATGAAATATAGAAATGAGATGCGATATCGCGTTTTAAGAAGCATTAGAACTCTATTGCTACGATATGTAGACATCTGCAAACGCTATTTCCTTGCAAGGAAGTGTCGCACTTACATTCATTTGAAGTGTAGACGAGGAATACATAACACTTCGCAAATCATATTATATCTTACCATGAAACATAGAAATGAGATGCGATATCGCGTTTTAAGTAGCATTAGAACTCTATTGCTACGATACCTAGACATCTGCAGACGCTATTTCCTAGCAAGGAAGTGTCGCAGTTACATTCAATTGAAGTGTAGACGAGGAATACATTATACTTCGCAAATCATATTATATCTTACCATGAAACATAGAAATGTGATGCGATATCGCGTTTTAAGAATCATAAGAACTCTATTGCTACGATACGTAGACATCTGCAAACGCTATTTCCTTGCAAGGAAGTGTCGCATTTACATTCATTTGAAGCGTAGACGAGGAATGCATAACACTTCGCAATGAATATTATATCTTATCAGGAAACATAGATATGCGATGCAATATCTCGTTTTAAGAAGCATTTGAACTCTATTGCTTCGATACGTAGACATCTGCAAACGCTATTTCCTTGCAAGGAAGTGCCGCATTTACATTCATTTGAAGTGTAGACGAGGAATACATAACACTTCGCAAATCATATTATATCTTACCATGAAACATAGAAATGAGATGCGGTATCGCGTTTTAAGAATCATAAGAACTATATTGCTACGATACGTTGACATCTGCAAACGCTATTTCCTTGCAAGGAAGTGCGCATTTACATTTAGTTGATGTGTAGACGAGGAATAGATAACACTTCGCAAATCATATTATATCTTACCATGAAACATAGAAATGAGATGCGATATCGCGTCTAAGATTCATAAGAACTCTATTGCTACGATACGTAGACATCTGCAAACGCTATTTCCTTGCAAGGAAGTGTCGCATTTACATTCATTTGAATCGTAGACGAGGAATGCATAACACGTCGAAATGAATATTATATCTTATCAGGAAACATAGATATGAGATGCAATATCTCGTTTTAAGAAGCATTTGAACTCTATTGCTTCGATACGTAGACATCTGCAAACGCTATTTCCTAGCAAGGAAGTGTCGCATTTACATTCATTTGAAGTGTAGGCGAGTAATACGTGACACTTCGCAAATCATATTATATCTTACCATGAAACATAGAAATGAGCATCGATATCGCGTTTTAAGAAGCATTAGAAAGCTATTGCTACGATACGTAGACATCTGCAAATGCTATTTCCTGGCGAGGAAGTATCGCATTCACATTCATTTGAAGTGTAGACGAGGAATACATGATACTTCGCAAATCATATTATATCTTACCATGAAACATAGAAATGAGATGCGATATCGCGTTTTAAGAATCATAAGAACTCTATTGCTACGATACGTAGACATCTGCAAACGCTATTTCCTTGCAAGGAAGTGTCGCATTTACATTCATTTGAATCGTAGACGAGGAATGCATAACACTTCGCAATGAATATTATATTTTACCATGAAACATAGAAATGAGATGCGATATCGCGTTTTAAGAATCATAAGAACTCTATTGCTACGGTACGTAGACATCTGCAAACGCTATTTCCTTGCAAGGAAGTGTCGCATTTACATTCATTTGAATCGTAGACGAGGAATGCATAACACTTCGAAATGAATATTATATCTTATCAGGAAACATAGATATGAGATGCAATATCTCGTTTTAAGAAGCATTTGAACTCTATTGCTTCGATGCGTAGACGTCTGCAAACGCTATTTCCTAGCAAGGAAGTGTCGCATTTACATTCATTTGAAGTGTAGGCGAGGAATACGTGACACTTCGCAAATCATATTATATCTTACCATGAAACATAGAAATGAGATGCGATATCGCGTTTTAAGAAGCATTAGAACTCTATTGCTACGATACCTATACATCTGCAGACGCTATTTCCTAGCGAGGAAGTGTCGCATTCACATTCATTTCAAGTGTAGACGAGGAATACATGATACTTCGCAAATCATATTATATCTTACCATGAAACATAGAAATGAGATGCGATATCGCGTTTTAAGAATCATAAGAACTCTATTGCTACGATACGTAGACATCTGCAAACGCTATTTCCTTGCAAGGAAGTGTCGCATTTACATTCATTTGAATCGTAGACGAGGAATGCATAACACTTCGCAATGAATATTATATTTTACCATGAAACATAGAAATGAGATGCGATATCGCGTTTTAAGAATCATAAGAACTCTATTGCTACGATACGTAGACATCTGCAAACGCTATTTCCTTGCAAGGAAGTGTCGCATTTACATTCATTTGAATCGTAGACGAGGAATGCATAACACTTCGAAATGAATATTATATCTTATCAGGAAACATAGATATGAGATGCAATATCTCGTTTTAAGAAGCATTTGAACTCTATTGCTTCGATGCGTAGACGTCTGCAAACGCTATTTCCTAGCGAGGAAGTGTCGCATTTACATTCATTTGAAGTGTAGGCGAGGAATACGTGACACTTCGCAAATCATATTATATCTTACCATGAAACATAGAAATGAGAATCGATATCGCGTTTTAAGAAGCATTAGAAAGCTATTGCTACGATACGTAGACATCTGCAAATGCTATTTCCTGGCGAGGAAGTATTGAATTCACATTCATTTGAAGTGTAGACGAGGAAAACATGACACTTCGCAAATCATGTTATATCTTACCATGAAACATAGAAATGAGATGCGATATCGCGTTTTAAGAAGCATTAGAACACTATTGCTACGATACCTAGACATCTGCAGACGCTATTTCCTAGCAAGGAAGTTTCGCATTTACATTCAATTGAAGGGTGTACGAGGAATACATGATACTTCGCAAATCATATTATATCTTACCGTGAAACATAGAAATGAGATGCGAAATCGCGTTTTAAGAAGCATTAGAACTCTATTGCTACGATACCTAGACATCTACAGACGCTATTTCCTAGCAAGGAAGTGTCGCATTTACATTCATTTGAAGTGTAGACGAGGAATACATGATACTTCGCAAATCATATTATTTCTTACCATGAAACATAGAAATGAGATGCGATATCGCGTTTTAAGAATCATAAGAACTCTATTGCTACGATACGTAGACATCTGCAAACGCTATTTCCTAGCAAGGAAGTGTCGCATTTACATTCATTTGAAGTGTAGACGAGGAATACAAGATACATCGCAAATCATATTATACCTTACCATGAAACATAGAAATGAGATGCGATATCGCGTTTTAAGAATCATAAGAACTCTATTGCTACGATACCTAGACATCTGCAAACGCTATTTCCTCGCAAGGAAGTGTCGCATTTACATTCATTTGAATCGTAGACGAGGAATGCATAACACATCGCAATGAATAATATATCTTATCAGGAAACATAGATATGAGATGCAATATCTCGTTTTAAGAAGCATTTGAACTCTATTGCTTCGATACGTAGACATCTGCAAACGCTATTTCCTAGCAAGGAAGTGTCGCATTTACATTCATTTGAAGTGTAGACGAGGAATACATAATACTTCGCAAATCATATTATATCTTACCATGAAACATAGAAATGAGATGCGACATCGCGTTCTAAGAAGCATTAGAACACTACTGCTACGATAGGTAGACATTTGCAAACGCTATTTCCTTGCAAGGAAGTGTCGCATTTACATTCATTTGAAGTGTAGACGAGGAATACATAACACTTCGCAAATCATATTATATCTTACCATGAAACATAGAAATGAGATGCGATATCGCGTTTTAAGAATCATAGGAACTCTATTTCTACGATACGTAGACATTTGCAAACGCTATTTCCTTGCAAAGAAGTGTCGCATTTACATTCATTTGAAGTGTAGACGATGAATACATAACACTTCGCAAATCATATTATATCTTACCATGAAACATAGAAATGAGATGCGATATCGCGTTTTAAGAATCAGGGGAACTCTATTGCTACGATACGTAGACATCTGCAAACGCTATTTCCTTGCGAGGAAGTGTCGCATTTACATTCATTTGAATCGTAGAGAAGGAATACATAGCACTTCGCAAATCATGTTATATCTTACCATGAAACATAGAAATGAGATGCGATATCGCGTTTTATGAATCATATGAACTCTATTGCTACGAGACGTAGACATCTGCAATCGCTATTTCCTTCCAAGGAAGTGTCGCATTTACATTCATTTGTAGTGTAGACGAGGAATACATAACACTTCGCAAATCATATTATATCTTACCATGAAACATAGATATGAGATGCAATATCTCGTTTTAAGAAGCATTTGAACTCTATTGCTTCGATACGTAGACATCTGCAAACGCTATTTCCTAGCAAGGAAGTGTCGCATTAAATTCATTTGAAGTGTAGACGAGGAATACATGATACTTCGCAAATCATATTATATCTTACCATGAAACATAGAAATGAGATGCGATATCGCGTTTTAAGAATCATAGGAACTCTATTGCTACGATACCTAGACATCTGCAAACGCTATTTCCTCGCAAGGAAGTGTTGCATTTACATTCATTTGAATCGTAGACGTGGAATGCATAACACATCGCAATGAATATTATATCGTATCAGGAAACATAGATATGAGATGCAATATCTCGTTTTAAGAAGCATTTGAACTCTATTGCTTCGATACGTAGACATCTGCAAACGCTATTTCCTAGCAAGGAAGTGTCGCATTTACATTCATTTGAAGTGTAGACGAGGAATACATAACACTTCGCAAATCATATTATATCTTACCATGAAACATAGAAATGAGATGCGACATCGCGTTCTAAGAAGCATTAGAACACTACTGCTACGATAGGTAGACATTTGCAAACGCTATTTCCTTGCAAGGAAGTGTCGCATTTACATTCATTTGAAGTGTAGACGAGGAATACATAACACTTCGCAAATCATATTATGTCTTACCATGAAACATAGAAATGAGATGCGATATCGCGTTTTAAGAATCATAGGATCTCTATTGTTACGATACGTAGACATCAGCAAGCGCTATTTCCTTGCAAAGAAGTGTGGCATTTACATTCATTTGAAGTGTAGACGAGGAATACATAACACTTCGCAAATCATATAATATCTTACCATGAAACATAGAAATGAGATGCGATATCGCGTTTTAAGAATCATAGGAACTCTATTGCTACGATACGTAGACATCTGCAAACGCTATTTCCTTGCAAGGAAGTGTCGCATTTACATTCATTTGAATCGTAGACAAGGAATACATAACACTTCGCAAATCATGTTATATCTTACCATGAAACACAGAAATGAGATGCGATATCGCGTTTTAAGAAGCATTAGAACTCTATTGCTACGATACCTAGACATCTACAGACGCTATATCCTAGCAAGGAAGTGTCGCATTTACATTCATTTGAAGTGTAGACGAGGAATACATGATACTTCGCAAATCATATTATTTCTTACCATGAAACATAGAAATGAGATGCGATATCGCGTTTTAAGAATCATAAGAACTCTATTGCTACGATACGTAGACATCTGCAAACGCTATTTCCTAGCAAGGAAGTGTCGCATTTACATTCATTTGAAGTGTAGACGAGGAATACAAGATACATCGCAAATCATATTATATCTTACCATGAAACATAGAAATGAGATGCGATATCGCGTTTTAAGAATCATATGAACTCTATTGCTACGAGACGTAGACATCTGCAGACGCTATTTCCTAGCAAGGAAGTGTCGCATTTACATTCATTTGAAGTGTAGACGAGGAATACATAACACTTCGCAAATCATATTATATCTTACCATGAAACATAGAATTGAGATGCGATATCGCGTTTTAAGAAGCAGTAGAACTCTATTGCTACGATACGTAGACATCTGCAAACGCTATTTCCTTGCAAGGAAGTGTCGCATTTACATTCATTTGAATCGTAGACAAGGAATACATAACACTTCGCAAATCATATTATATCTTACCATGAAACATAGAAATGAGAATCGATATCGCGTTTTAAGAAGCATTAGAAAGCTATTGCTACGATACGTAGACATCTGCAAATGCTATTTCCTGGCGAGGAAGTATCGAATTCACATTCATTTGAAGTGTAGACGAGGAATACATGACACTTCGCAAATCATGTTATATCTTACCATGAAACATAGAAATGAGATGCGATATCGCGTTTTAAGAAGCATTAGAACTCTATTGCTACGATACCTAGATATCTGCAGACGCTATTTCCTAGCAAGGAAGTGTCGCATTTACATTCATTTGAAGTGTAGACGAGGAATACATGATACTTCGCAAATCATATTATATCTTACCATGAAACATAGAAATGAGATGCGATATCGCGTTTTAAGTATCATAATAACTCTATTGCTACGATACCTAGACATCTGCAAACGCTATTTCCTCGCAAGGAAGTGTCGCATTTACATTCGTTTGAATCGTAGACGAGGAATGCATAACACTTCGAAATGAATAATATATCTTACCATGAAACATAGAAATGAGATGCGATATCGCGTTTTAAGAATCAGAGGAACTCTATTGCTACGATACGTAGACATCTGCAAACGCTATTTCCTTGCGAGGAAGTGTCGCATTTACATTCATTTGAATCGTAGACAAGGAATACATAACACTTCGCAAATCATGTTATATCTTACCATGAAACATAGAAATGAGATGCGATATCGCGTTTTAAGAATCATATGAACTCTATTGCTACGAGACGTAGACATCTGCAATCGCTATTTCCTTCCAAGGAAGTGTCGCATTTACATTCATTTGTAGTGTAGACGAGGAATACATAACACTTCGCAAATCATATTATATCTTACCATGAAACATAGATATGAGATGCAATATCTCGTTTTAAGAAGCATTTGAACTCTATTGCTTCGATACGTAGACATCTGCAAACGCTATTTCCTCGCAAGGAAGTGTCGCATTTACATTCATTTGAATCGTAGACGAGGAATGCATAACACATCGCAATGAATATTATATCTTATCAGGAAACATAGATATGAGATGCAATATCTCGTTTTAAGAAGCATTTGAACTCTATTGCTTCGATACGTAGACATCTGCAAACGCTATTTCCTAGCAAGGAAGTGTCGCATTTACATTCATTTGAAGTGTAGACGAGGAATACATAACACTTCGCAAATCATATTATATCTTACCATGAAACATAGAAATGAGATGCGACATCGCGTTCTAAGAAGCATTAGAACACTACTGCTACGATAGGTAGACATTTGCAAACGCTATTTCCTTGCAAGGAAGTGTCGCATTTACATTCATTTGAAGTGTAGACGAGGAATACATAACACTTCGCAAATCATATAATATCTTACCATGAAACATAGAAATGAGATGCGATATCGCGTTTTAAGAATCAGAGGAACTCTATTGCTAAGATACGTAGACATCTGCAAACGCTATTTCCTTGCAAGGAAGTGTCGCATTTACATTCATTTGAATCGTAGACAAGCAATACATAACACTTCGCAAATCATGTTATATCTTACCATGAAACATAGAAATGAGATGCGACATCGCGTTCTAAGAAGCATTAGAACACTACTGCTACGATAGGTAGACATTTGCAAACGCTATTTCCTTGCAAGGAAGTGTCGCATTTACATTCATTTGAAGTGTAGACGAGGAATACATAACACTTCGCAAATCATATTATATCTTACCATGAAACATAGAAATGAGATGCGATATCGCGTTTTAAGAATCATAGGAACTCTATTGCTACGATACGTAGACATCTGCAAACGCTATTTCCTTGCAAAGAAGTGTCGCATTTACATTCATTTGATGTGTAGGCGAGGAATACGTGACACTTCGCAAATCATATTATATCTTACCATGAAACATAGAAATGAGATGCGATATCGCGTTTTAAGAAGCATTAGAACACTATTGCTACGGTACCTAGACATCTGCAGACGCTATTTCCTAGCAAGGAAGTATCGCATTTACATTCATTTGTAGTGTAGACGAGGAATACATAATACTTCGCAAATCATATTATATCTTACCATGAAACATAGAAATGAGATGCGAAATCGCGTTTTAAGAAGCATTAGAACTCTATTGCTACGATACCTAGACATCTACAGACGCTATTTCCTAGCAAGGAAGTGTCGCATTTACATTCATTTGAAGTGTAGACGAGGAATACATGATACTTCGCAAATCATATTATTTCTTACCATGAAACATAGAAATGAGATGCGATATCGCGTTTTAAGAATCATAAGAACTCTATTGCTACGATACGTAGACATCTGCAAACGCTATTTCCTAGCAAGGAAGTGTCGCATTTACATTCATTTGAAGTGTAGACGAGGAATACAAGATACATCGCAAATCATATTATACCTTACCATGAAACATAGAAATGAGATGCGATATCGCGTTTTAAGAATCATAAGAACTCTATTGCTACGATACCTAGACATCTGCAAACGCTATTTCCTCGCAAGGAAGTGTCGCATTTACATTCATTTGAATCGTAGACGAGGAATGCATAACACATCGCAATGAATAATATATCTTATCAGGAAACATAGATATGAGATGCAATATCTCGTTTTAAGAAGCATTTGAACTCTATTGCTTCGATACGTAGACATCTGCAAACGCTATTTCCTAGCAAGGAAGTGTCGCATTTACATTCATTTGAAGTGTAGACGAGGAATACATAATACTTCGCAAATCATATTATATCTTACCATGAAACATAGAAATGAGATGCGACATCGCGTTCTAAGAAGCATTAGAACACTACTGCTACGATAGGTAGACATTTGCAAACGCTATTTCCTTGCAAGGAAGTGTCGCATTTACATTCATTTGAAGTGTAGACGAGGAATACATAACACTTCGCAAATCATATTATATCTTACCATGAAACATAGAAATGAGATGCGATATCGCGTTTTAAGAATCATAGGAACTCTATTTCTACGATACGTAGACATTTGCAAACGCTATTTCCTTGCAAAGAAGTGTCGCATTTACATTCATTTGAAGTGTAGACGATGAATACATAACACTTCGCAAATCATATTATATCTTACCATGAAACATAGAAATGAGATGCGATATCGCGTTTTAAGAATCAGAGGAACTCTATTGCTACGATACGTAGACATCTGCAAACGCTATTTCCTTGCGAGGAAGTGTCGCATTTACATTCATTTGAATCGTAGACAAGGAATACATAGCACTTCGCAAATCATGTTATATCTTACCATGAAACATAGAAATGAGATGCGATATCGCGTTTTATGAATCATATGAACTCTATTGCTACGAGACGTAGACATCTGCAATCGCTATTTCCTTCCAAGGAAGTGTCGCATTTACATTCATTTGTAGTGTAGACGAGGAATACATAACACTTCGCAAATCATATTATATCTTACCATGAAACATAGATATGAGATGCAATATCTCGTTTTAAGAAGCATTTGAACTCTATTGCTTCGATACGTAGACATCTGCAAACGCTATTTCCTAGCAAGGAAGTGTCGCATTAAATTCATTTGAAGTGTAGACGAGGAATACATGATACTTCGCAAATCATATTATATCTTACCATGAAACATAGAAATGAGATGCGATATCGCGTTTTAAGAATCATAGGAACTCTATTGCTACGATACCTAGACATCTGCAAACTATTTCCTCGCAAGGAAGTGTTGCATTTACATTCATTTGAATCGTAGACGTGGAATGCATAACACATCGCAATGAATATTATATCGTATCAGGAAACATAGATATGAGATGCAATATCTCGTTTTAAGAAGCATTTGAACTCTATTGCTTCGATACGTAGACATCTGCAAACGCTATTTCCTAGCAAGGAAGTGTCGCATTTACATTCATTTGAAGTGTAGACGAGGAATACATAACACTTCGCAAATCATATTATATCTTACCATGAAACATAGAAATGAGATGCGACATCGCGTTCTAAGAAGCATTAGAACACTACTGCTACGATAGGTAGACATTTGCAAACGCTATTTCCTTGCAAGGAAGTGTCGCATTTACATTCATTTGAAGTGTAGACGAGGAATACATAACACTTCGCAAATCATATTATGTCTTACCATGAAACATAGAAATGAGATGCGATATCGCGTTTTAAGAATCATAGGATCTCTATTGTTACGATACGTAGACATCAGCAAGCGCTATTTCCTTGCAAAGAAGTGTGGCATTTACATTCATTTGAAGTGTAGACGAGGAATACATAACACTTCGCAAATCATATAATATCTTACCATGAAACATAGAAATGAGATGCGATATCGCGTTTTAAGAATCATAGGAACTCTATTGCTACGATACGTAGACATCTGCAAACGCTATTTCCTTGCAAGGAAGTGTCGCATTTACATTCATTTGTATCGTAGACAAGGAATACATAACACTTCGCAAATCATGTTATATCTTACCATGAAACACAGAAATGAGATGCGATATCGCGTTTTAAGAAGCATTAGAACTCTATTGCTACGATACCTAGACATCTACAGACGCTATATCCTAGCAAGGAAGTGTCGCATTTACATTCATTTGAAGTGTAGGCGAGGAATACATGATACTTCGCAAATCATATTATTTCTTACCATGAAACATAGAAATGAGATGCGATATCGCGTTCGAAGAATCATAAGAACTCTATTGCTACGATACGTAGACATCTGCAAACGCTATTTCCTAGCAAGGAAGTGTCGCATTTACATTCATTTGAAGTGTAGACGAGGAATACAAGATACATCGCAAATCATATTATATCTTACCATGAAACATAGAAATGAGATGCGATATCGCGTTTTAAGAATCATATGAACTCTATTGCTACGAGACGTAGACATCTGCAGACGCTATTTCCTAGCAAGGAAGTGTCGCATTTACATTCATTTGAAGTGTAGACGAGGAATACATAACACTTCGCAAATCATATTATATCTTACCATGAAACATAGAATTGAGATGCGATATCGCGTTTTAAGAAGCAGTAGAACTCTATTGCTACGATACGTAGACATCTGCAAACGCTATTTCCTTGCAAGGAAGTGTCGCATTTACATTCATTTGAATCGTAGACAAGGAATACATAACACTTCGCAAATCATATTATATCTTACCATGAAACATAGAAATGAGAATCGATATCGCGTTTTAAGAAGCATTAGAAAGCTATTGCTACGATACGTAGACATCTGCAAATGCTATTTCCTGGCGAGGAAGTATCGAATTCACATTCATTTGAAGTGTAGACGAGGAATACATGACACTTCGCAAATCATGTTATATCTTACCATGAAACATAGAAATGAGATGCGATATCGCGTTTTAAGAAGCATTAGAACTCTATTGCTACGATACCTAGATATCTGCAGACGCTATTTCCTAGCAAGGAAGTGTCGCATTTACATTCATTTGAAGTGTAGACGAGGAATACATAACACTTCGCAAATCATATTATATCTTACCATGAAACATAGATATGAGATGCAATATCTCGTTTTAAGAAGCATTTGAACTCTATTGCTTCGATACGTAGACATCTGCAAACGCTATTTCCTCGCAAGGAAGTGTCGCATTTACATTCATTTGAATCGTAGACGAGGAATGCATAACACATCGCAATGAATATTATATCTTATCAGGAAACATAGATATGAGATGCAATATCTCGTTTTAAGAAGCATTTGAACTCTATTGCTTCGATACGTAGACATCTGCAAACGCTATTTCCTAGCAAGGAAGTGTCGCATTTACATTCATTTGAAGTGTAGACGAGGAATACATAACACTTCGCAAATCATATTATATCTTACCATGAAACATAGAAATGAGATGCGACATCGCGTTCTAAGAAGCATTAGAACACTACTGCTACGATAGGTAGACATTTGCAAACGCTATTTCCTTGCAAGGAAGTGTCGCATTTACATTCATTTGAAGTGTAGACGAGGAATACATAACACTTCGCAAATCATATAATATCTTACCATGAAACATAGAAATGAGATGCGATATCGCGTTTTAAGAATCATAGGAACACTATTGCTACGATACGTAGACATCTGCAAACGCTATTTCCTTGCAAAGAAGTGTCGCATTTACATTCATTTGAAGTGTAGACGATGAATACATAACACTTCGCAAATCATATTATATCTTACCATGAAACATAGAAATGAGATGCGATATCGCGTTTTAAGAATCAGAGGAACTCTATTGCTACGATACGTAGACATCTGCAAACGCTATTTCCTTGCAAGGAAGTGTCGCATTTACATTCATTTGAATCGTAGACAAGCAATACATAACACTTCGCAAATCATGTTATATCTTACCATGAAACATAGAAATGAGATGCGATATCGCGTTTTAAGAATCATATGAACTCTATTGCTACGAGACGTAGACATCTGCAATCGCTATTTCCTTCCAAGGAAGTGTCGCATTTACATTCATTTGAAGTGTAGACGAGGAATACATAACACTTCGCAAATCATATTATATCTTACCATGAAACATAGAATTGAGATGCGATATCGCGTTTTAAGAATCATTAGAACTCTATTGCTACGATACCTAGACATCTGCAGACGCTATTTCCTAGCAAGGAAGTGTCGCATTTACATTCATTTGAAGTGTAGACGAGGAATACATGATACTTCGCAAATCATATTATATCTTACCATGAAACTTAGAAATGAGATGCGATATCGCGTTTTAAGAATCATAAGAACTCTATTGCTACGATACCTAGACATCTGCAAACGCTATTTCCTTCCAAGGAAGTGTCGCATTTACATTCATTTGAAGTGTAGACGAGGAATACATAACACTTCGCAAATCATATTATATCTTACCATGAAACATAGAAATGAGATGCGATATCGCGTTTTAAGAAGCATTAGAACACTATTGCTACGGTACCTAGACATCTGCAGACGCTATTTCCTAGCAAGGAAGTATCGCATTTACATTCATTTGTAGTGTAGACGAGGAATACATAATACTTCGCAAATCATATTATATCTTACCATGAAGCATAGAAATGAGATGCGACATCGCGTTCTAAGAAGCATTAGAACACTACTGCTACGATAGGTAGACATTTGCAAACGCTATTTCCTTGCAAGGAAGTGTCGCATTTACATTCATTTGAAGTGTAGACGAGGAATACATAACACTTCGCAAATCATATTATATCTTACCATGAAACATAGAAATGAGATGCGATATCGCGTTTTAAGAATCATAGGAACACTATTGCTACGATACGTAGACATCTGCAAACGCTATTTCCTTGCAAAGAAGTGTCGCATTTACATTCATTTGAAGTGTAGACGATGAATACATAACACTTCGCAAGTCATATTATATCTTACCATGAAACATAGAAATGAGATGCGATATCGCGTTTTAAGAATCAGAGGAACTCTATTGCTACGATACGTAGACATCTGCAAACGCTATTTCCTTGCAAGGAAGTGTCGCATTTACATTCATTTGAATCGTAGACAAGCAATACATAACACTTCGCAAATCATGTTATATCTTACCATGAAACATAGAAATGAGATGCGATATCGCGTATTAAGAATCATATGAACTCTATTGCTACGAGACGTAGACATCTGCAATCGCTATTTCCTTCCAAGGAAGTGTCGCATTTACATTCATTTGAAGTGTAGACGAGGAATACATAACACTTCGCAAATCATATTATATCTTACCATGAAACATAGAAATGAGATGCGATATCGCGTTTTAAGAAGCATTTGAACTCTATTGCTACGAGACGTAGACATCTGCAATCGCTATTTCCTTGCAAGGAAGTGTCGCATTTACATTCATTTGAAGTGTAGACGAGGAATACATAACACTTCGCAAATCATATTATATTTTACCATGAAACATAGAAATGAGATGCGATATCGCGTTTTAAGAAGCATTAGAACTCTATTGCTACGATACCTAGACATCTGCAGACGCTATTTCCTAGCAAGAAAGTGTCGCATTTACATTCATTTGAAGTGTAGACGAGGAATACATGATACTTCGCAAATCATATTATATCTTACCATGAAACATAGAAATGAGATGCGATATCGCGTTTTAAGAATCATAAGAACTCTATTGCTACGATACCTAGACATCTGCAAACGCTATTTCCTCGCAAGGAAGTGTCGCATTTACATTCATTTGAATCGTAGACGAGGAATGCATAACACATCGCAATGAATATTATATCTTATCAGGAAACATATATATGAGATGCAATATCTCGTTTTAAGAAGCATTTGAACTCTATTGCTTCGATACGTAGACATCTGCAAACGCTATTTCCTAGCAAGGAAGTGTCGCATTTACATTCATTTGAAGTGTAGACGAGGAATACATAACACTTCGCAAATCATATTATATCTTACCATGAAACATAGAAATGAGATGCGACATCGCGTTCTAAGAAGCATTAGAACACTACTGCTACGATAGGTAGACATTTGCAAACGCTATTTCCTTGCAAGGAAGTGTCGCATTTACATTCATTTGAAGTGTAGACGAGGAATACATAACACTTCGCAAATCATATTATATCTTACCATGAAACATAGAAATGAGATGCGATATCGCGTTTTAAGAATCATAGGAACTCTATTGCTACGATACGTAGACATCTGCAAACGCTATTTCCTTGCAAAGAAGTGTCGCATTTACATTCATTTGAAGTGTAGACGAGGAATACATAACACTTCGCAAATCATATTATATCTTACCATGACACATAGAAATGAGATTCGACATCGCGTTTTAAGAAGCATTAGATAGCTATTGCTACAATACGTAGACATCTGCAAACGCTATTTCCTAGCGAGGAAGTATCGCATTCACATTCATTTGAAGTGTAGACAAGGAATACATAACACTTCGCAAATCATGTTATATCTTACAATGAAACATAGAAATGAGATGCGATATCGCGTTTTAAGAATCATATGAACTCTATTGCTACGAGACGTAGACATCTGCAATCGCTATTTCCTAGCATGGAAGTGTCGCATTTACATTCATTTGATGTGTAGGCGAGGAATACGTGACACTTCGCAAATCATATTATATCTTACCATGAAACATAAAAATGAGATGCGATATCGCGTTTTAAGAAGCATTAGAACACTATTGCTACGGTACCTAGACATCTGCAGACGCTATTTCCTAGCAAGGAAGTATCGCATTTACATTCATTTGTAGTGTAGACGAGGAATACATAATACTTCGCAAATCATATTATATCTTACCATGAAACATTGAAATGAGGTGCGACATCGCGTTCTAAGAAGCATTAGAACACTACTGCTCCGATAGGTAGACATTTGCAAACGCTATTTCCTTGCAAGGAAGTGTCGCATTTACATTCATTTGAAGTGTAGACGAGGAATACATAACACTTCGCAAATCATATTATATCTTACCATGAAACATAGAAATGAGTTGCGATATCGCGTTTTAAGAATCATAGGAACACTATTGCTACGATACGTAGACATCTGCAAACGCTATTTCCTTGCAAAGAAGTGTCGCATTTACATTCATTTGAAGTGTAGACGATGAATACATAACACTTCGCAAATCATATTATATCTTACCATGAAACATAGAAATGAGATGCGATATCGCGTTTTAAGAATCAGAGGAACTCTATTGCTACGATACGTAGACATCTGCAAACGCTATTTCCTTGCAAGGAAGTGTCGCATTTACATTCATTTGAATCGTAGACAAGCAATACATAACACTTCGCAAATCATGTTATATCTTACCATGAAACATAGAAATGAGATGCGATATCGCGTTTTAAGAATCATATGAACTCTATTGCTACGAGACGTAGACATCTGCAATCGCTATTTCCTTCCAAGGAAGTGTCGCATTTACATTCATTTGAAGTGTAGACGAGGAATACATAACACTTCGCAAATCATATTATATCTTACCATGAAACATAGAATTGAGATGCGATATCGCGTTTTAAGAATCATATGAACTCTATTGCTACGTGACGTAGACATCTGCAATCGCTATTTCCTAGCAAGGAAGTGTCGCATTTACATTCATTTGATGTGTAGGCGAGGAATACGTGACACTTCGCAAATCATATTATATCTTACCATGAAACATAGAAATGAGATGCGATATCGCGTTTTAAGAAGCATTAGAACACTATTGCTACGGTACCTAGACATCTGCAGACGCTATTTCCTAGCAAGGAAGTATCGCATTTACATTCATTTGTAGTGTAGACGAGGAATACATAATACTTCGCAAATCATATTATATCTTACCATGAAACATAGAAATGAGATGCGATATCGCGTTTTATGAAGCATTAGAACACTATTGCTACGAGACGTAGACATCTGCAATCGCTATTTCCTTGCAAGGAAGTGGCGCATTTACATTCATTTGAAGTGTAGACGAGGAATACATAACACTTCGCAAATCATATTATATCTTACCATGGAACATAGAAATGAGATGCGATATCGCGTTTTAAGAAGCATTAGAACTCTATTGCTACGATACCTAGATATCTGCAGACGCTATTTCCTAGCAAGGAACTGTCGCATTTAGATTCATTTGAAGTGTAGACGAGGAATACATGATACTTCGCAAATCATATTATATCTTACAATGAAACATAGAAATGAGATGCGATATCGCGTTTTAAGCATCATAAGAACACTATTGCTACGATACGTAGACATCTGGAAACGCTATTTCCTTGCAAGGAAGTGTCGCATTTACATTCATTTGAATCGCAGACAAGGAATGCGTAACACTTCGCAATGAATATTATATCTTATCAGGAAACATAGATATGAGATGCAATATCTCGTTTTAAGAAGCATTTGAACTCTATTGCTTCGATACGTAGACATCTGCAAACGCTATTTCCTAGCAAGGAAGTGTCGCATTTACATTCATTTGAAGTGTAGGCGAGGAATACGTGACACTTCGCAAATCATATTACATCTTACCATGAAACATAGAAATGAGATGCGATATCGCGTTTTAAGAAGCATTAGAACTCTATTGCTACGATACATAGACATCAGCAAACGCAATTTCCTTGCAAGGAAGTGTCGCATTTACATTCATTTGAATCGTAGACGAGGAATGCATAACACTTCGCAATGAATATTATATCTTATCAGGAGACATAGATATGAGATGCAATATCTCGTTTTAAGAAGCATTTGAACTCTATTGCTTCGATACGTAGACATCTGCAAACGCTATTTCCTAGCAAGGAAGTGTCGCATTTACATTCATTTGAAGTGTAGGCGAGAAATACGTGACACTTCGCAAATCATATTATATCTTACCATGAAACATAGAAATGAGATGCGATATCGCGTTTTAAGAAGCATTAGAACTCTATTGCTACGATACCTAGACATCTGCAAACGCTATTTCCTAGCAAGGAAGTATCGCATTTACAATCATTTGTAGTGTAGACGAGGAATACATGACACTTCGCAAATCATATTATATCTTACCATGAAACATAGAAATGAGATGCGATATCGCGTTTTAAGGAGCATTAGAACTCTATTGCTTCGATACGTAGACATCTGCAATTGCTATTTCCTTGCAAGGAAGTGTCACATTTACTTTCATTTGAAGTGTAGACGAGGAATACATAACACTTCGCAAATCATGTTATATCTTACCATGAAACATAGAAATGAGATGCGATATCGCGTTTTAAGAATCATATGAACTCTATTGCTACGATACGTACATATCTGCAATCGCTATTTCCTTGCAAGGAAGTGTCGCATTTACATTCATTTGAAGTGTAGACGAGGAATACATAACACTTCGCAAATCATATTATATCTTACCATGAAACATAGAAATGAGAATCGAAATCGCGTTTTAAGAAGCATTAGAAAGCTATTGCTACGATACGTAGACATCTGCAAACGCTATTTGCTAGCGAGGAAGTATCGCATTCACATTCATTTGAAGTGTAGACAAGGAATACATAACACTTCGCAAATCATGTTATATCTTACCATGAAACATAGAAATGAGATGCGATATCGCGTTTTAAGAATCATATGAACTCTATTGCTACGAGACGTAGACATCTGCAATCGCTATTTCCTTGCAAGGAAGTGTCTCATTTACATTCATTTGAATCGTAGACGAGGAATGCATAACACTTCGCAATGAATATTATATCTTACCATGAAACATAGAAATGAGATGCGATATCGCGTTTTAAGAAGCATTAGAACTCTATTGCTACGGTACGTAGACATCTGCAAACGCTATTTCCTAGCGAGGAAGTGTCGCATTCACATTCATTTCAAGTGTAGACGAGGAATACATGACATTTCGCAAGTCATGTTATATCTTACCATGAAACCTAGAAATGAGATGCGATATCGCGTTTTAAGAATCATATGAACTCTATTGCTACGATACCTAGACATCTGCAATCGCTATTTCCTTGCAAGGAAGTGTCACATTTACTTTCATTTGAAGTGTAGACGAGGAATACATAACACTTCGCAAATCATGTTATATCTTACCATGAAACATAGAAATGAGATGCGATATCGCGTTTTAAGAATCTTATGAACTCTATTGCTACGATACGTACATATCTGCAATCGCTATTTCCTTGCAAGGAAGTGTCGCATTTACATTCATTTGAAGTGTAGACGAGGAATACATAACACTTCGCAAATCATATTATATCTTACCATGAAACATAGAAATGAGAATCGAAATCGCGTTTTAAGAAGCATTAGAAAGCTATTGCTACGGTACGTAGACATCTGCAAACGCTATTTCCTAGTGAGGAAGTATCGCATTCACATTCATTTGAAGTGTAGACAAGGAATACATAACACTTCGCAAATCATGTTATATCTTACCATGAAACATAGAAATGAGATGCGATATCGCGTTTTAAGAATCATACGAACTCTATTGCTACGAGACGTAGACATCTGCAATCGCTATTTCCTTGCAAGGAAGTGTCGCACTAGACATCTGCAATCGCTATTTCCTTGCAAGGAAGTGTCGCATTCACATTCATTTGAAGTGTAGACGAGGAATACATGACACTTCGCAAGTCATGTTATATCTTACCATGAAACCTAGAAATGAGATGCGATATCGCGTTTTAAGAATCATATGAACTCTATTGCTACGATACGTAGACATCTGCAATCGCTATTCCCTTACAAGGAAGTGTCGCATTTACTTTCATTTGAAGTGTAGACGAGGAATACATAACACTTCGCAAATCATATTATATCTTACCTTGAATCATAGAAATGAGATGCGATATCGCGTTTTAAGGAGCATTAGAACTCTATTGCTACGGTACGTAGACATCTGCAAACGCTATTTCCTAGCGAGGAAGTGTCGCATTCACATTCATTTGAAGTGTAGACGAGGAATACATGACACTTCGCAAGTCATGTTATATCTTACCATGAAACCTAGAAATGAGATGCAATATCTCGTTTTGAGAAGCATTTGAACTCTATTGCTTCGATACGTAGACATCTGCAAACGCTATTTCCTAGCGAGGAGGTATCGCATTCACATTCATTTGAAGTGTAGACGAGGAATACATAACACTTCGCAAATCATATTATATCTTACCATGAAACATAGAAATGAGATGCGATATCGCGTTTTAAGAATCATAAGAACTCTATTGCTACGATACGTAGACATCTGCAAACGCTATTTCCTTGCAAGGAAGTGTCGCATTTACATTCATTTGAATGGTAGACGAGGAATGCATAACACTTCGCAATGAATATTATATCTTATCAGGAAACATAGGTATGAGATGCAATATCTCGTTTTGAGAAGCATTTGAACTCTATTGCTTCGATACGTAGACATCTGCAAACGCTATTTCCTAGCGAGGAGGTATCGCATTCACATTCATTTGAAGTGAGGACAAGGAATACATAACACTTCGCAAATCATGTTATATCTTACCATGAAACATAGAAGTGAGATGCGATATCGCGTTTTAAGAAGCATTAGAACTCTATTGCTACGATACCTAGACATCTGCAGACGCTATTTCCTAGCAAGGAAGTGTCGCATTTACATTCATTTGAAGTGTAGACGAGGAATACATGATACTTCGCAAATCATATTATATCTTACCATGAAACATAGAAATGAGATGCGATATCGCGTTTTAAGAAGCATTAGAACTATATTGCTACGATACCTAGACATCTGCAGACGCTATTTCCTAGCTAGGAAGTGTCGCATTTACATTCATTTGAAGTGTAGACGAGGAAAACATGATACTTCGCAAATCCTTTAATATCTTACCATGAAACATAGAAATGAGATGCGATATCGCGTTTAGGAAGCATTAGAACACTATTGCTACGATAGGTAGACATTTGCAAACGCTATTTCCTAGCGAGGAAGTATCGCATTCACATTCATTTGAAGTGTAGACAAGGAATACATAACACTTCGCAAATCATGTTATATCTTACCATGAAACATGGAATTGATATGCGATATCGCGTTTTAAGAACATATGAACTCTATTGCTACGAGACGTAGACATCTGCAATCGCTATTTCCTTGCAAGGAAGTGTCGCATTTACATTCATTTGAAGTGTAGACTAGGAATACATCACACTTCGCAAATCATATTATATCTTAGCATGAAACATAGAAATGAGATGCGATATCGCGTTTTAAGAAGCATTAGAACTCTATTGCTACGATACCTAGACATCTGCAGACGCTATTTCCTAGCGAGGAAGTATCGCATTCACATTCATTTGAAGTGTAGACAAGGAATACATAACACTTCGCAAAGCATGTTATATCTTACCATGAAACATAGAAATGAGATGCGATATCGCGTTTTAAGAATCATATGAACTCTATTGCTTCGATACGTAGACATCTGCAAACGCTATTTCCTAGCGAGGAAGTGTCGCATTCACATTCATTTGAAGTGTAGACGAGGAATACATGACACTTCGCAAGTCATGTTATATCTTACCATGAAACCTAGAAATGAGATGCGATATCGCGTTTTAAGAATCATATGAACTTTATTGCTACGATACGTAGACATCTGCAATCGCTATTTCCTTGCAAGGAAGTGTCGCATTTACTTTCATTTGAAGTGTAGACGAGGAATACATAACACTGCGCAAATCATATTAAATCTTACCATGAAACATAGAAGTGAGATGCGATATCGCGTTTTAAGAAGCATTAGAACTCTATTGCTACGATACCTAGACATCTGCAGACGCTATTTCCTAGCAAGGAAGTGTCGCATTTACATTCATTTGAAGTGTAGACGAGGAATACATGATACTTCGCAAATCATATTATATCTTACCATGAAACATAGAAATGAGATGCGGTATCGCGTTTTAAGAAGCATTTGAACTCTATTGCTTCGATACGTTGACATCTGCAAACGCTATTTCCAAGCGAGGAAGTGTCGCATTTACATTCATTTGAAGTGTAGACGAGGAATACATAACTCTTCGCAAATCATATTATATCTTACCATGAAACATAGAAATGAGATTCGATATCGCGTTTTATGAAGCATTAGAAAGCTATTGCTACGATACGTAGACATCTGCAAACGCTATTTCCTAGTGAGGAAGTATCGCATTCACATTCAATTTGAAGTGTAGACGAGGAAAACATGATACTTCGCAAATCATGTTATGTCTTACCATGAAACATAGAAATGAGATGCGATACCGCGTTATAAGAATCATATGAACTCTATTGCTACGATACGTAGACATCTGCAATCGCTATTTCCTTGCAAGGAAGTGTCGCATTTACATTCATTTGAAGTGTAGACGAGGAATACATAACACTCCGCAAATCATATTATATCTTACCATGAAACATAGAAATGAGATGCGATATCGCGTTTTAAGAATCATAAGAACTCTATTGCAACGATACGTAGACATCTGTAAACGCTATTTCCTCGCAAAGATGTGTCGCATTTACATTCATTTAAAGTGTAGGCGAGGAATACATAACACTTCGCAAATCATATTATATCTTACCATGAAACATAGGAATGAGATGCGATATCGCGTTTTAAGAAGCATTAGAACTCTATTGCTACGATACGTTGACATCTGCAAACGCTATTTCCTTGCAAGGAAATGTCGCATTTACATTCATTTGAATCGTAGACGAGGAATGCATAACACTTCGCAATGAATATTATATCTTACCATGAAACATAGAAATGAGACGCGATATCGCGTTTTAAGAACCATTAGAAATCTATTGCTACGATACGTAGGCATCTGCAAACGCTATTTCCTAGCGAGGAAGTGTCGCATTCACATTCATTTGAAGTGTAGACGAGGAATACATGATACTTCGCAAATCATATTATATCTTACTATGAAACATAGAAATGAGATGCGATATCGCGTTTTAAGAAGCATTAGAACTCTATTGCTACGATACCTAGACATCTGCAGACGCTATTTCCTAGCAAGGAAGTGTCGCATTTACATTCATTTGAAGTGTAGACGAGGAATACATGACACTTCGCAAATCATATTATATCTTACCATGAAATATAGAAATGAGATGCGATATCGCGTTTTAAGAAGCATTGGAAACCTTTTGCTACGATACGTAGACATCTGCAAACGCTATTTCATAGCGAGGAAGTGTCGCATTCACATTCATTTGAAGTGTAGACGAGGCATACATAACACTTCTCAAATCATATTATATCTTACCATGAAACATTGAAATGAGATGCGATATAGCGTTTTAAGAAGCATTAGAAATCTATTGCTACGATACGTAGACATCTGCAAACGCAACTTCCTTGCAAGGAAGTGTCGCATTTACATTCATTTGAATCGTAGACGAGGAATGCATAACACTTCGCAAATCATATTATATATCACCATGAAACATAGAAATGAAATGCGATATCGCGTTTTAAGAAGCATTAGAACTCTATTGCTACGATACCTAGACATCTGCAGACGCTATTTCCTAGCGAGGAAGTATCGCATTCACATTCATTTGAAGTGTAGACAAGGAATACATAACACTTCGCAAATCATGTTATGTCTTACCATGAAACATAGAAATGAGATGCGATATCGCGTTTTAAGAAGCATTAGAACTCTATTGCTACGATACGTTGACATCTGCAAACGCTATTTCCTTGCAAGGAAATGTCGCATTTACATTCATTTGAATCGTACACGAGGAATGCATAACACGTCGCAATGAATATTATATCTTATCAGGAAACATAGATATGAGATGCAATATCTCGTTTTAAGAAGCATTTGAACTCTATTGCTTCGATACGTAGACATCTGCAAACGCTATTTCCTAGCAAGGAAGTGTCGCATTTACATTCATTTGAAGTGTAGGCGAGGAATACATGACACTTCGCAAATCATATTATATCTCACCATGAAACATAGAAATGAGATTCGATATCGCGTTTTAAGAAGCATTCGAAAGCTATTGCTACGATACGTAGACATCTGCAAACGCTATATCCTTGCAAGGAAGTGTCGCATTTACATTCATTTGATGTGTAGACGAGGAATACATAACACTTCGCAAATCATATTATATCTTACCATGAAACATAGAAATGAGATGCGATATCGCGTTTTAAGAATCATAAGAACTCTATTGCTACGATACGTAGACATCTGCAAACGCTATTTCCTTGCAAGGAAGTGTCGCATTTACATTCATTTTAAGAGTAGACGAGGAATACATAACACTTCGCAAATCATAATGTATCTTACCATGAAACATAGAAATGAGATGCGGTATCGCGTTTTAAGAAGCATTTGAACTCTATTGCTTCGATACGTTGACATCTGCAAACGCTATTTCCAAGCGAGGAAGTGTCGCATTTACATTCATTTGAAGTGTAGACGAGGAATACATAACTCTTCGCAAATCATATTATATCTTACCATGAAACATAGAAATGAGATTCGATATCGCGTTTTATGAAGCATTAGAAAGCTATTGCTACGATACGTAGACATCTGCAAACGCTATTTCCTAGTGAGGAAGTATCGCATTCACATTCAATTTGAAGTGTAGACGAGGAAAACATGATACTTCGCAAATCATGTTATGTCTTACCATGAAACATAGAAATGAGATGCGATACCGCGTTATAAGAATCATATGAACTCTATTGCTACGATACGTAGACATCTGCAATCGCTATTTCCTTGCAAGGAAGTGTCGCATTTACATTCATTTGAAGTGTAGACGAGGAATACATAACACTCCGCAAATCATATTATATCTTACCATGAAACATAGAAATGAGATGCGATATCGCGTTTTAAGAATCATAAGAACTCTATTGCAACGATACGTAGACATCTGTAAACGCTATTTCCTCGCAAAGATGTGTCGCATTTACATTCATTTAAAGTGTAGGCGAGGAATACATAACACTTCGCAAATCATATTATATCTTACCATGAAACATAGGAATGAGATGCGATATCGCGTTTTAAGAAGCATTAGAACTCTATTGCTACGATACGTTGACATCTGCAAACGCTATTTCCTTGCAAGGAAATGTCGCATTTACATTCATTTGAATCGTAGACGAGGAATGCATAACACTTCGCAATGAATATTATATCTTACCATGAAACATAGAAATGAGACGCGATATCGCGTTTTAAGAACCATTAGAAATCTATTGCTACGATACGTAGGCATCTGCAAACGCTATTTCCTAGCGAGGAAGTGTCGCATTCACATTCATTTGAAGTGTAGACGAGGAATACATGATACTTCGCAAATCATATTATATCTTACTATGAAACATAGAAATGAGATGCGATATCGCGTTTTAAGAAGCATTAGAACTCTATTGCTACGATACCTAGACATCTGCAGACGCTATTTCCTAGCAAGGAAGTGTCGCATTTACATTCATTTGAAGTGTAGACGAGGAATACATGACACTTCGCAAATCATATTATATCTTACCATGAAATATAGAAATGAGATGCGATATCGCGTTTTAAGAAGCATTGGAAACCTTTTGCTACGATACGTAGACATCTGCAAACGCTATTTCATAGCGAGGAAGTGTCGCATTCACATTCATTTGAAGTGTAGACGAGGCATACATAACACTTCTCAAATCATATTATATCTTACCATGAAACATTGAAATGAGATGCGATATAGCGTTTTAAGAAGCATTAGAAATCTATTGCTACGATACGTAGACATCTGCAAACGCAACTTCCTTGCAAGGAAGTGTCGCATTTACATTCATTTGAATCGTAGACGAGGAATGCATAACACTTCGCAAATCATATTATATATCACCATGAAACATAGAAATGAAATGCGATATCGCGTTTTAAGAAGCATTAGAACTCTATTGCTACGATACCTAGACATCTGCAGACGCTATTTCCTAGCGAGGAAGTATCGCATTCACATTCATTTGAAGTGTAGACAAGGAATACATAACACTTCGCAAATCATGTTATGTCTTACCATGAAACATAGAATTGAGATGCGATATCGCGTTTTAAGAAGCATTAGAACTCTATTGCTACGATACGTTGACATCTGCAAACGCTATTTCCTTGCAAGGAAATGTCGCATTTACATTCATTTGAATCGTAGACGAGGAATGCATAACACGTCGCAATGAATATTATATCTTATCAGGAAACATAGATATGAGATGCAATATCTCGTTCTAAGAAGCATTAGAACTCTATTGCTTCGATACGTAGACATCTGCAAACGCTATTTCCTAGCAAGGAAGTGTCGCATTTACATTCATTTGAAGTGTAGGCGAGGAATACATGACACTTCGCAAATCATATTATATCTCACCATGAAACATAGAAATGAGATTCGATATCGCGTTTTAAGAAGCATTCGAAAGCTATTGCTACGATACGTAGACATCTGCAAACGCTATTTCCTTGCAAGAAAGTGTCGCATTTACATTCATTTGTAGTGCAGACGAGGAATACATGACACTTCGCAAATCATATTATATCTTACCATGAAACATAGAAATGAGACTCGATATCGCGTTTTAAGTAGCATTAGAAAGCTATTGCTACGATACGTAGACATCTGCAAACGCTATTTCCTAGCGAGGAAGTATCGCATTCATATTCATTTGAAGTGTAGACGAGGAATACACAATACTTCGCAAATCATGTTATATCTTACCATAAAACATAGAAATGAGATGCGATGTCGCGTTTTAAGAAGCATTAGAACTCTATTGTTACGATACGTAGACATCTGCAAACGCTATTTCCTTGCAAGGAAGTGCACATTTACATTTAGTTGATGTGTAGACGAGGAATACATAACACTTCGCAAATCATATTATATCTTACCATGAAACATAGAAATGAGATGCGATGTCGCGTTTTAAGAAGCATTAGAACTCTATTGCTACGATACGTAGACATCTGCAAACGCTATTTCCTTGCAAGGAAGTGCACATTTACTTTTAGTTGATGTGTAGACGAGGAATACATAACACTTCGCAAATCATATTATATCTTACCATGAAACATAGAAATGAGATGCGATGTCGCGTTTTAAGAAGCATTAGAGCTCTATTGCTACGATACGTAGACATCTGCAAACGCTATTTCCTTGCAAGGAAGTGTCGCATTTACATTCATTTGAATCGTAGACGAGGAATGCATAACACTTCTCAATGAATATTATATCTTATCAGGAAACATAGATACGAGATGCAATATCTCGTTTTAAGAAGCATTTGAACTCTATTGCTTCGATACGTAGACATCTGCAAACGCTATTTCCTAGCAAGGAAGTGTCGCATTTACATTCATTTGAAGTGTAAGCGGGGAATACATGACACTTCGCAAATCATATTATATATCACCATGAAACATAGAAATGAGATGCGATATCGCGATTTAAGAAGCATTAGAACTCTATTGCTACGATACCTAGACATCTGGAGACGCTATTTCCTAGCAAGGAAGTGTCGCATTTACATTCATTTGAAGTGTAGACGAGGAATACATGATACTTCGCAAATCATATTATATCTTACCATGAAACATAGAAATGAGATGCGATATCGCGTTTTAAGAAGCATTAGAACTATATTGCTACGATACCTAGACATCTGCAGACGCTATTTCCTAGCAAGGAAGTGTCGCATTTACAATCATTTGAAGTGTAGACGAGGAATACATGATACTTCGCAAATCATATTATATCTTACCATGAAACATAGAAATGAGATGCGGTATCGCGTTTTAAGAAGCATTTGAACCCTATTGCTTCGATACGTAGACATCTGCAAACGCTATTTCCTAGCGAGGAAGTGTCGCATTTACATTCATTTGAAGTGTAGACGAGGAATACATAACTCTTCGCAAATCATATTATATCTTACCATGAAACATAGAAATGAGATTCGATATCGCGTTTTATGAAGCATTAGAAAGCTATTGCTACGATACGTAGACATCTGCAAACGCTATTTCCTAGTGAGGAAGTATCGCATTCACATTCAATTTGAAGTGTAGACGAGGAAAACATGATACTTCGCAAATCATGTTATATCTTACCATGAAATAGAAATGAGATGCGATACCGCGTTATAAGAATCATATGAACTCTATTGCTACGATACGTAGACATCTGCAATCGCTATTTCCTTGCAAGGAAGTGTCGCATTTACATTCATTTGAAGTGTAGACGAGGAATACATAACACTCCGCAAATCATATTATATCTTACCATGAAACATAGAAATGAGATGCGATATCGCGTTTTAAGAATCATAAGAACTCTATTGCAACGATACGTAGACATCTGTAAACGCTATTTCCTCGCAAAGATGTGTCGCATTTACATTCATTTAAAGTGTAGGCGAGGAATACATAACACTTCGCAAATCATATTATATCTTACCATGAAACATAGGAATGAGATGCGATATCGCGTTTTAAGAAGCATTAGAACTCTATTGCTACGATACGTTGACATCTGCAAACGCTATTTCCTTGCAAGGAAATGTCGCATTTACATTCATTTGAATCGTAGACGAGGAATACATAACACTTCGCAATGAATATTATATCTTATCATGAAACATAGATATGAGATGCAATATCTCGTTTTAAGAAGCATCAGAAAGCTATTGCTACGAAACGTAGACATCTGCAAACGCTATTTCCTAGCGAGGAAGTGTCGCATTTACATTCATTTGAAGTGTAGACGAGGAATACATAACACTTCGCAAATCATATTATATCTTACCATGAAACATTGGAATGAGATGCGATATAGCGTTTTAAGAAGCATTAGAACTCTATTGCTACGATACGTAGACATCTGCAAACGCTATTTCCTTGCAAGGAAGTGTCGCATTTACATTCATTTGAATCGTAGACGAGGAATACATAACACTTCGCAAATCATATTATATCTTACCATGAAACATAGAAATGAGATGCGATATCGCGTTTTAAGAAGCATTAGAACTCTATTGCTGCGATACCTAGACATCTGCAGACGCTATTTCCTAGCAAGGTAGTGTCGCATTTACATTCATTTGAATTGTAGACGAGGAAAACATAACACTTCGCAAATCATATTATATCTTACCATGAAACATAGAACTGAGATGCGGTATCGCGTTTTAAGAAGCATTAGAATACTATTGCTACGATAGGTAGGCATTTGCAAACGCTATATCCTTGCAAGGAAGTGTCGCATTTACATTCATTTGATGTGTAGACGAGGAATACATAACACTTCGCAAATCATATTATATCTTACCATGAAACATAGAAATGAGATGCGATATCGCGTTTTAAGAATCATAAGAACTCTATTGCTACGATACGTAGACATCTGCAAACGCTATTTCCTTGCAAGGAAGTGTCGCATTTACATTCATTTTAAGAGTAGACGAGGAATACATAACACTTCGCAAATCATAATGTATCTTACCATGAAACATAGAAATGAGATGCAATATCTCGTTTTAAGAAGCATTTGAACTCTGTTGCTACGGTACGTAGACATCTGCAAACGCTATTTCCTTGCAAGGAAGTGTCGCATTTACATTCATTTGAATCGTAAACGAGGAATGCATAACACTTCGCAATGAATATTATATCTTACCATGAAACATAGAAATGAGACGCGATATCGCGTTTTAAGAACCATTAGAAATCTATTGCTACGATACGTAGGCATCTGCAAACGCTATTTCCTAGCGAGGAAGTGTCGCATTCACATTCATTTGAAGTGTAGACGAGGAATACATGATACTTCGCAAATCATATTATATCTTACTATGAAACATAGAAATGAGATGCGATATCGCGTTTTAAGAAGCATTAGAACTCTATTGCTACGATACCTAGACATCTGCAGACGCTATTTCCTAGCAAGGAAGTGTCGCATTTACATTCATTTGAAGTGTAGACGAGGAATACATGACACTTCGCAAATCATATTATATCTTACCATGAAACATAGAAATGAGATGCGATATCGCATTTTAAGAAGCATTGGAAACCTTTTGCTACGATACGTAGACATCTGCAAACGCTATTTCATAGCGAGGAAGTGTCGCATTCACATTCATTTGAAGTGTAGACGAGGCATACATAACACTTCGCAAATCATATTATATCTTACCATGAAACATTGAAATGAGATGCGATATAGCGTTTTAAGAAGCATTAGAAATCTATTGCTACGATACGTAGACATCTGCAAACGCAATTTCCTTGCAAGGAAGTGTCGCATTTACATTCATTTGAATCGTAGACGAGGAATGCATAACACTTCGCAAATCATGTTATATCTTACCATGAAACATAGAATTGAGATGCGATATCGCGTTTTAAGAACATATGAACTCTATTGCTACGAGACGTACACATCTGCAATCGCTATTTCCTTGCAAGGAAGTGTCGCATTTACATTCATTTGAAGTGTAGACGAGGAATACATTACACTTCGCAAATCATATTATATCTTACCATGAAACATAGAAATGAGATGCGATATCGCGTTTTAAGAAGCATTAGAACTCTATTGCTACGATACGTTGACATCTGCAAACGCTATTTCCTTGCAAGGAAATGTCGCATTTACATTCATTTGAATCGTAGACGAGGAATGCATAACACGTCGCAATGCATATTATATCTTATCAGGAAACATAGATATGAGATGCAATATCTCGTTTTAAGAAGCATTTGAACTCTATTGCTTCGATACGTAGACATCTGCAAACGCTGTTTCCTAGCAAGGAAGTGTCGCATTTACATTCATTTGAAGTGTAGGCGAGGAATACATGACACTTCGCAAATCATATTATATCTCACCATGAAACATAGAAATGAGATTCGATATCGCGTTTTAAGAAGCATTCGAAAGCTATTGCTACGATACGTAGACATCTGCAAACGCTACTTCCTTGCAAGAAAGTGCCGCATTTACATTCATTTGTAGTGTAGACGAGGAATACATGACACTTCGCAAATCATATTATATCTTACCATGAAACATAGAAATGAGACTCGATATCGCGTTTTAAGTAGCATTAGAAAGCTATTGCTACGATACGTAGACATCTGCAGGCGCTATTTCCTAGCGAGGAAGTATCGCATTCACATTCATTTGAAGTGTAGACAAGGAATACATAACACTTCGCAAATCATGTTATATCTTACCATGAAACATAGAATTGAGATGCGATATCGCGTTTTATGAACATATGAACTCTATTGCTACGAGACGTAGACATCTGCAATCGCTATTTCCTTGCAAGGAAGTGTCGCATCTACATTCATTTGAAGTGTAGACGAGGAATACATCACACTTCGCAAATCATATTATATCTTACCATGAAACATAGAAATGTGATGCGATATCGCGTTTTAAGAAGCATTAGAACTCTATTGCTACGATACGTTGACATCTGCAAACGCTATTTCCTTGCAAGGAAATGTCGCATTTACATTCATTTGAATCGTAGACGAAGAATGCATAACACGTCGCAATGTATATTATATCTTATCAGGAAACATAGATATGAGATGCAATATCTCGTTTTAAGAAGCATTTGAACTCTATTGCTTCGATACGTAGACATCTGCAAACGCTATTTCCTAGCAAGGAAGTGTCGCATTTACATTCATTTGAAGTGTAAGCGAGGAATACATGACACTCCGCAAATCATATTATATCTCACCATGAAACATAGAAATGAGATTCGATATCGCGTTTGAAGATGCATTAGAAAGCTATTGCTACGATACGTAGACATCTGCAAACGCTATTTCCTTGCAAGAAAGTGTCGCATTTACATTCATTTGTAGTGTAGACGAGGAATACATGACACTTCGCAAATCATGTTATATCTTACCATGAAACATAGAAATGAGACTCGATATAGCGTTTTAAGTAGCATTAGAAAGCTATTGCTACGATACGTAGACATCTGCAAACGCTATTTCCTAGCGAGGAAGTATCGCATTCACATTCATTTGAAGTGTAGACGAGGAATACACAATACTTCGCAAATCATATTATATCTTACTATGAAACATAGAAATGAGATGCGATATCGCGTTTTAAGAAGCATTGGAAACCTTTTGCTACGATACGTAGACATCTGCAAACGCTATTTCATAGCGAGGAAGTGTCGCATTCACATTCATTTGAAGTGTAGACGAGGCATACATAACACTTCGCAAATCATATTATATCTTACCATGAAACATTGAAATGAGATGCGATATAGCGTTTTAAGAAGCATTAGAAATCTATTGCTACGATACGTAGACATCTGCAAACGCAATTTCCTTGCAAGGAAGTGTCGCATTTACATTCATTTGAATCGTAGACGAGGAATGCATAACACTTCGCAAATCATGTTATATCTTACCATGAAACATAGAATTGAGATGCGATATCGCGTTTTAAGAACATATGAACTCTATTGCTACGAGACGTAGACATCTGCAATCGCTATTTCCTTGCAAGGAAGTGTCGCATTTACATTCATTTGAAGTGTAGACGAGGAATACATCGCACTTCGCAAATCATATTATATCTTACCATGAAACATAGAAATGAGATGCGATATCGCGTTTTAAGAAGCATTAGATCTCTATTGCTACGATACGTTGACATCTGCAAACGCTATTTCCTTGCAAGGAAATGTCGCATTTACATTCATTTGAATCGTAGACGAGGAATGCATAACACGTCGCAATGAATATTATATCTTATCAGGAAACATAGATATGAGATGCAATATCTCGTTTTAAGAAGCATTTGAACTCTATTGCTTCGATACGTAGACATCTGCAAACGCTGTTTCCTAGCAAGGAAGTGTCGCATTTACATTCATTTGAAGTGTAGGCGAGGAATTCATGACACTTCGCAAATCATATTATATCTCACCATGAAACATAGAAATGAGATTCGATATCGCGTTTTAAGAAGCATTCGAAAGCTATTGCTACGATACGTAGACATCTGCAAACGCTATTTCCTTGCAAGAAAGTGCCGCATTTACATTCATTTGTAGTGTAGACGAGGAATACATGACACTTCGCAAATCATATTATATCTTACCATGAAACATAGAAATGAGACTCGATATCGCGTTTTAAGTAGCATTAGAAAGCTATTGCTACGATACGTAGACATCTGCAAACGCTATTTCCTAGCGAGGAAGTATCGCATTCATATTCATTTGAAGTGTAGACGAGGAATACACAATACTTCGCAAATCATGTTATATCTTACCATAAAACATAGAAATGAGATGCGATGTCGCGTTTTAAGAAGCATTAGAACTCTATTGCTACGATACGTAGACATCTGCAAACGCTATTTCCTTGCAAGGAAGTGCACATTTACATTTAGTTGATGTGTAGACGGGGAATACATAACACTTCGCAAATCATATTATATCTTACCATGAAACATAGAAATGAGATGCGATGTCGCGTTTTAAGAAGCATTAGAACTCTATTGCTACGATACGTAGACATCTGCAAACGCTATTTCCTTGCAAGGAAGTGTCGCATTTACATTCATTTGAATCGTAGACGAGGAATGCATAACACTTCGCAATGAATATTATATCTTAACAGGAAACATAGATATGAGATGCAATATCTCGTTCTAAGAAGCATTTGAACTCTATTGCATCGATACGTAGACATCTGCAAACGCTATTTTCTAGCAAGGAAGTGTCGCATTTACATTCATTTGAAGTGTAGGCGAGGAATACATGACACTTCGCAAATCATATTATATATCACCATGAAACATAGAAATGAGATGCGATATCGCGTTTTAAGAAGCATTAGAACTCTATTGCTACGATACGTTGACATCTGCAAGCGCTATTTCCTTGCAAGGAAATGTCGCATTTACATTCATTTGAATCGTAGACGAGGAATGCATAACACTTCGCAATGAATATTATATCTTATCAGGAAACATAGATATGAGATGCAATATCTCGTTTTAAGAAGCATTTGAACTCTATTGCTTCGATACGTAGACATCTGCAAATGCTATTTCCATGCAAGGAAATGTCGCATTTACATTCATTTGAATCGTAGACGAGGAATGCATAACACGTCGCAATGAATATTATATCTTATCAGGAAACATAGATATGAGATGCAATACCTCGTTTTAAGAAGCATTTGAACTCTATTGCTTCGATACGTAGACATCTGCAAACGCTATTTCCTAGCAAGGAAGTGTCGCATTTACATTCGTTTGAAGTGTAGGCGAGGAATACATGACACTTCGCAAATCATATTATATCTCACCATGAAACATAGAAATGAGATGCGATATCGCGTTTTAAGAAGCATTAGAACTCTATTGCTACGATACCTAGACATCTGCAGACGCTATTTCCTAGCGAGGAACTATCGCATTCACATTCATTTGAAGTGTAGACAAGGAATACATAACACTTCGCAAATCATGTTATATCTTACCATGAAACATAGAATTGAGATGCGATATCGCGTTTTAAGAACATATGAACTCTGTTGCTACGAGACGTAGACATCTGCAATCGCTATTTCCTTGCAAGGAAGTGTCGCATTTACATTCATTTGAAGTGTAGACGAGGAATACATAACACTTCGCAAATCATATTATATCTTACCATGAAACATAGAAATGAGATGCGATATCGCGTTTTAAGAAGCATTAGAACTCTATATTGCTACGATACGTTGACATCTGCAAACGCTATTTCCTTGCACGGAAATGTCGCATTTACATTCATTTGATTCGTAGACGAGGAATGCATAACACGTCGCAATGAATATTATATCTTATCAGGAAACATAGATATGAGATGCAATATCTCGTTTTAAGAAGCATTTGAACTCTATTGCTTCGATACGTAGACATCTGCAAATGCTATTTCCATGCAAGGAAGTGTCGCATTTACATTCATTTGAAGTGTAGACGAGGAATACATGACACTTCGCAAATCATATTATATCTTACCATGAAACATAGAAATGAGATGCGATATCGCGTTTTAAGAAGCATTGGAAACCTTTTGCTACGATACGTAGACATCTGCAAACGCTATTTCATAGCGAGGAAGTGTCGCATTCACATTCATTTGAAGTGTAGACGAGGCATACATAACACTTCGCAAATCATATTATATCTTACCATGAAACATTGAAATGAGATGCGATATAGCGTTTTAAGAAGCATTAGAAATCTATTGCTACGATACGTAGACATCTGCAAACGCAATTTCCTTGCAAGGAAGTGTCGCATTTACATTCATTTGAATCGTAGACGAGTAATGCATAACACTTCGCAAATCATGTTATATCTTACCATGAAACATAGAATTGAGATGCGATATCGCGTTTTAAGAACATATGAACTCTATTGCTACGAGACGTAGACATCTGCAATCGCTATTTCCTTGCAAGGAAGTGCGCATTTACATTTAGTTGATGTGTAGACGAGGAATACATAACACTTCGCAAATCATATTATATCTTAAAATGAAACATAGAAATGAGATGCGATATCGCGTTTTAAGAAGCATTAGAACTCTATTGCTACGATACGTAGACATCTGCAAACGCTATTTCCTTGCAAGGAAGTGTCGCATTTACATTCATTTGAATCGTAGACGAGGAATGCATAACACTTCGCAATGAATATTATATCTTATCAGGAAACATAGATACGAGATGCAATATCTCGTTTTAAGAAGCATTTGAACTCTATTGCTTCGATACGTAGACATCTGCAAACGCTATTTCCTAGCAAGGAAGTGTCGCATTTACATTCATTTGAAGTGTAAGCGAGGAATACATGACACTTCGCAAATCATATTACATATCACCATGAAACATAGAAATGAGATGCGATATCGCGATTTAAGAAGCATTAGAACTCTATTGCTACGATACCTAGACATCTGCAGGCGCTATTTCCTAGCGAGGAAGTATCGCATTCACATTCATTTGAAGTGTAGACAAGGAATACATAACACTTCGCAAATCATGTTATATCTTACCATGAAACATAGAATTGAGATCCGATATCGCGTTTTAAGAACATATGAACTCTATTGCTACGAGACGTAGACATCTGCAATCGCTATTTCCTTGCAAGGAAGTGTCGCATTTACATTCATTTGAAGTGTAGACGAGGAATACATCACACTTCGCAAATCATATTATATCTTACTATGAAACATAGAAATGAGATGCGATGTCGCGTTTTAAGAAGCATTAGAACTCTATTGCTACGATACGTAGACATCTGCAAACGCTATTTCCTTGCAAGGAAGTGCACATTTACATTTAGTTGATGTGTAGACGAGGAATACATAACACTTCGCAAATCATATTATATCTTACCATGAAACATAGAAATGAGATGCGATATCGCGTTTTAAGAAGCATTAGAACTCTATTGCTACGATACGTAGACATCTGCAAACGCTATTTCCTTGCAAGGAAGTGTCGCATTTACATTCATTTGAATCGTAGACGAGGAATGCATAACACTTCGCAATGAATATTATATCCTAACAGGAAACATAGATATGAGATGCAATATCTCGTTCTAAGAAGCATTTGAACTCTATTGCATCGATACGTAGACATCTGCAAACGCTATTTTCTAGCAAGGAAGTGTCACATTTACATTCATTTGAAGTGTAGGCGAGGAATACATGACACTTCGCAAATCATATTATATATCACCATGAAACATAGAAATGAGATGCGATATCGCGTTTTAAGAAGCATTAGAACTCTATTGCTACGATACGTTGACATCTGCAAGCGCTATTTCCTTGCAAGGAAATGTCGCATTAACATTCATTTGAATCGTAGACGAGGAATGCATAACACTTCGCAATGAATATTATATCTTATCAGGAAACATAGATATGAGATGCAATATCTCGTTTTAAGAAGCATTTGAACTCTATTGCTTCGATACGTAGACATCTGCAAATGCTATTTCCATGCAAGGAAATGTCGCATTTACATTCATTTGAATCGTAGACGAGGAATGCATAACACGTCGCAATGAATATTATATCTTATCAGGAAACATAGATATGAGATGCAATACCTCGTTTTAAGAAGCATTTGAACTCTATTGCTTCGATACGTAGACATCTGCAAACGCTATTTCCTAGCAAGGAAGTGTCGCATTTACATTCGTTTGAAGTGTAGGCGAGGAATACATGACACTTCGCAAATCATATTATATCTCACCATGAAACATAGAAATGAGATGCGATATCGCGTTTTAAGAAGCATTAGAACTCTATTGCTACGATACCTAGACATCTGCAGACGCTATTTCCTAGCGAGGAACTATCGCATTCACATTCATTTGAAGTGTAGACAAGGAATACATAACACTTCGCAAATCATGTTATATCTTACCATGAAACATAGAATTGAGATGCGATATCGCGTTTTAAGAACATATGAACTCTGTTGCTACGAGACGTAGACATCTGCAATCGCTATTTCCTTGCAAGGAAGTGTCGCATTTACATTCATTTGAAGTGTAGACGAGGAATACATAACACTTCGCAAATCATATTATATCTTACCATGAAACATAGAAATGAGATGCGATATCGCGTTTTAAGAAGCATTAGAACTCTATATTGCTACGATACGTTGACATCTGCAAACGCTATTTCCTTGCACGGAAATGTCGCATTTACATTCATTTGATTCGTAGACGAGGAATGCATAACACGTCGCAATGAATATTATATCTTATCAGGAAACATAGATATGAGATGCAATATCTCGTTTTAAGAAGCATTTGAACTCTATTGCTTCGATACGTAGACATCTGCAAATGCTATTTCCATGCAAGGAAGTGTCGCATTTACATTCATTTGAAGTGTAGACGAGGAATACATGACACTTCGCAAATCATATTATATCTTACCATGAAACATAGAAATGAGATGCGATATCGCGTTTTAAGAAGCATTGGAAACCTTTTGCTACGATACGTAGACATCTGCAAACGCTATTTCATAGCGAGGAAGTGTCGCATTCACATTCATTTGAAGTGTAGACGAGGCATACATAACACTTCGCAAATCATATTATATCTTACAATGAAACATTGAAATGAGATGCGATATAGCGTTTTAAGAAGCATTAGAAATCTATTGCTACGATACGTAGACATCTGCAAACGCAATTTCCTTGCAAGGAAGTGTCGCATTTACATTCATTTGAATCGTAGACGAGTAATGCATAACACTTCGCAAATCATGTTATATCTTACCATGAAACATAGAATTGAGATGCGATATCGCGTTTTAAGAACATATGAACTCTGTTGCTACGAGACGTAGACATCTGCAATCGCTATTTCCTTGCAAGGAAGTGTCGCATTTACATTCATTTGAATCGTAGACGAGGAATGCATAACACTTCGCAATGAATATTATATCTTATCAGGAAACATAGATACGAGATGCAATATCTCGTTTTAAGAAGCATTTGAACTCTATTGCTTCGATACGTAGACATCTGCAAACGCTATTTCCTAGCAAGGAAGTGTCGCATTTACATTCATTTGAAGTGTAAGCGAGGAATACATGACACTTCGCAAATCATATTACATATCACCATGAAACATAGAAATGAGATGCGATATCGCGATTTAAGAAGCATTAGAACTCTATTGCTACGATACCTAGACATCTGCAGGCGCTATTTCCTAGCGAGGAAGTATCGCATTCACATTCATTTGAAGTGTAGACAAGGAATACATAACACTTCGCAAATCATGTTATATCTTACCATGAAACATAGAATTGAGATCCGATATCGCGTTTTAAGAACATATGAACTCTATTGCTACGAGACGTAGACATCTGCAATCGCTATTTCCTTGCAAGGAAGTGTCGCATTTACATTCATTTGAAGTGTAGACGAGGAATACATCACACTTCGCAAATCATATTATATCTTACTATGAAACATAGAAATGAGATGCGATGTCGCGTTTTAAGAAGCATTAGAACTCTATTGCTACGATACGTAGACATCTGCAAACGCTATTTCCTTGCAAGGAAGTGCACATTTACATTTAGTTGATGTGTAGACGAGGAATACATAACACTTCGCAAATCATATTATATCTTACCATGAAACATAGAAATGAGATGCGATATCGCGTTTTAAGAAGCATTAGAACTCTATTGCTACGATACGTAGACATCTGCAAACGCTATTTCCTTGCAAGGAAGTGTCGCATTTACATTCATTTGAATCGTAGACGAGGAATGCATAACACTTCGCAATGAATATTATATCTTAACAGGAAACATAGATATGAGATGCAATATCTCGTTCTAAGAAGCATTTGAACTCTATTGCATCGATACGTAGACATCTGCAAACGCTATTTTCTAGCAAGGAAGTGTCACATTTACATTCATTTGAAGTGTAGGCGAGGAATACATGACACTTCGCAAATCATATTATATATCACCATGAAACATAGAAATGAGATGCGATATCGCGTTTTAAGAAGCATTAGAACTCTATTGCTACGATACGTTGACATCTGCAAGCGCTATTTCCTTGCAAGGAAATGTCGCATTAACATTCATTTGAATCGTAGACGAGGAATGCATAACACTTCGCAATGAATATTATATCTTATCAGGAAACATAGATATGAGATGCAATATCTCGTTTTAAGAAGCATTTGAACTCTATTGCTTCGATACGTAGACATCTGCAAATGCTATTTCCATGCAAGGAAATGTCGCATTTACATTCATTTGAATCGTAGACGAGGAATGCATAACACGTCGCAATGAATATTATATCTTATCAGGAAACATAGATATGAGATGCAATACCTCGTTTTAAGAAGCATTTGAACTCTATTGCTTCGATACGTAGACATCTGCAAACGCTATTTCCTAGCAAGGAAGTGTCGCATTTACATTCGTTTGAAGTGTAGGCGAGGAATACATGACACTTCGCAAATCATATTATATCTCACCATGAAACATAGAAATGAGATGCGATATCGCGTTTTAAGAAGCATTAGAACTCTATTGCTACGATACCTAGACATCTGCAGACGCTATTTCCTAGCGAGGAACTATCGCATTCACATTCATTTGAAGTGTAGACAAGGAATACATAACACTTCGCAAATCATGTTATATCTTACCATGAAACATAGAATTGAGATGCGATATCGCGTTTTAAGAACATATGAACTCTGTTGCTACGAGACGTAGACATCTGCAATCGCTATTTCCTTGCAAGGAAGTGTCGCATTTACATTCATTTGAAGTGTAGACGAGGAATACATAACACTTCGCAAATCATATTATATCTTACCATGAAACATAGAAATGAGATGCGATATCGCGTTTTAAGAAGCATTAGAACTCTATATTGCTACGATACGTTGACATCTGCAAACGCTATTTCCTTGCACGGAAATGTCGCATTTACATTCATTTGAATCGTAGACGAGGAATGCATAACACGTCGCAATGAATATTATATCTTATCAGGAAACATAGATATGAGATGCAATATCTCGTTTTAAGAAGCATTTGAACCCTATTGCTTCGATACGTAGACATCTGCAAACGCTATATCCTAGCAAGTAAGTGTCGCATTTACATTCATTTGAAGTGTAGGCGAGGAATACATGACACTTCGCAAATCATATTATATATCACCATGAAACATAGAAATGAAATGCGATATCGCGTTTTAAGAAGCATTAGAACTCTATTGCTACGATACCTAGACATCTGCAGACGCTATTTCCTAGCGAGGAAGTATCGCATTCACATTCATTTGAAGTGTAGACAAGGAATACATAACACTTCGCAAATCATGTTATGTCTTACCATGAAACATAGAATTGAGATGCGATATCGCGTTTTAAGAACATATGAACTCTATTGCTACGAGACGTAGACATCTGCAATCGCTATTTCCTTGCAAGGAAGTGTCGCATTTACATTCATTTGAAGTGCAGACGAGGAATACATAACACTTCGCAAATCATAGTATATCTTACCATGAAACATAGAAATGAGATGCGATATCGCGTTTTAAGAAGCATTAGAACTCTATTGCTACGATACCTAGACATCTGCAGACGCTATTTCCTAGCAAGGAAGTGTCGCATTTACAATCATTTGAAGTGTAGGCGAGGAATACATGACACTTCGCAAATCATATTATATCTCACCATGAAACATAGAAATGAGATTCGATATCGCGTTTTAAGAAGCATTAGAAAGCTATTGCTACGATACGTAGACATCTGCAAACGCTATTTCCTAGCGAGGAAGTATCGCATTCACATTCATTTGAAGTGTAGACAAGGAATACATAACACTTCGCAAATCATGTTATATCTTACCATAAAACATAGAATTGAGATGCGATATCGCGTTTTAAGCATCCTATGAACTCTATTGCTACGAGACGTAGACATCTGCAAACGCTATTTCCTAGCAAGGAAGTGTCGCTTTTACATTCATTTGAAGTGTAGACGAGGAATACATCACACTTCGCAAATCATATTATATCTTACCATGAAACATAGAAATGAGATGCGATATCGCGTTTTAGGAAGCATTAGAACTCTATTGCTACGATACGTTGACATCTGCAAACGCTATTTCCTTGCAAGGAAATGTCGCATTTACATTCATTTGAATCGTAGACGAGGAATGCATAACACTTCGCAATGAATATTATATCTTATCAGGAAACATAGATATGAGATGCAATATCTCGTTTTAAGAAGCATTTGAACTCTATTGCTTCGATACGTAGACATCTGCAAACGCTATTTCCTAGCAAGGAAGTGTCGCATTTACATTCATTTGAAGTGTAGGCGAGGAATACGTGACACTTCGCAAATCATATTATATCTTACCATGAAACATTGAAATGAGATGCGATATCGCGTTTTAAGAAGCATTAGAACTGTTTTGCTACGATATCTAGACATCTGCAGACGCTATTTCCTAGCAAGGAAGTATCGCATTTTCATTCATTTGTAGTGTAGACGAGGAATACATGACATTTCGCAAATCATGTTATATCTTACCATGAAACATAGAAATGAGATGCGATATCGCGTTTTAAGAAGCATTAGAACTCTATTGCTACGATACCTAGACATCTGCATACGCTATTTCCTTGCAAGGAAGTGTCGCATTTACATTCATTTGAATCGTAGACAAGGAATACATAACACTTCGCAAATCATGTTATATCTTACCATGAAACATAGAAATGAGATGCGATATCGCGTTTTAAGAATCATATGAACTCTATTGCTACGAGACGTAGACATCTGCAATCGCTATTTCCTTGCAAGGAAGTGTCGCATTTACATTCATTTGAAGTGTAGACGAGGAATACATAACACTTCGCAAATCATATTATATCTTACCATGAAACATAGAAATGAGATGCGATATCGCGTTTTAAGAATCATAAGAACTCTATTGCTACGATACGTAGACATCAGCAATCGCTATTTCCTTGCAAGGAAGTGTCGCATTTACATTCATTTGAAGTGTATACGAGGAATACATGACACTTCGCAAATCATATTATATCTTACCATGAAACCTAGAAATGAGATGCGATATCGCGTTTTAAGAAGCATTAGAACTCTATTGCTACGATACCTAGACATCTGCAGACGCTATTTCCTAGCAAGGAAGTGTCTCATTTACAATCATTTGTAGTGTAGACGAGGAATAAATGACACTTCGCAAATCATATTATATCTTACCATGAAACATAGAAATGAGATGTGATATCGCGTTTTATGAAGCATTAGAACACTATTGCTACGAGACGTAGACATCTGCAAACGCTATTTCCTAGCAAGGAAGTGTCGCATTTACATTCATTTGAAGTGTAGGCGAGGAATACGTGACACTTCGCAAATCATATTATATCTTACCATGAAACATAGAAATGAGATGCGATATCGCGTTTTAAGAAGCATTAGAACTCTATTGCTACGATACCTAGACATCTGCAGACGCTATTTCCTAGCAAGGAAGTATCGCATTTACATTCATTTGTAGTGTAGACGAGGAATACATGACACTTCGCAAATCATGTTATGTCTTACCATGAAACATAGAAATGAGATGCGATATCATGTTTTAAGAAGCATTAGAACACTATTGCTATTATAGGTAGACATTTGCAAACGCTATTTCCTAGCAAAGAAGTGTCGCATTTACATTCGTTTGAAGTGTAGACGAGGAATACATAACACTTCGCAAATCATATTATATCTTACCATGAAACATAGAAATGAGATGCAATATCGCGTTTTAAGAAGCATTAGAACTCTATTGCTACGATACGCAGACATCTGCAAACGCTATTTCCTTGCAAGGAAGTGTCGCATTTACATTCATTTGAATCGTAGACGAGGAATGCATAACACTTCGCAATGAATATTATATCTTATCAGGAAACATAGATATGAGATGCAATATCTCGTTTTAAGAATCACATGAACTCTATTGCTACGATACGTAGACATCTGCAGACGCTATTTCCTTGCATGGAAGTGTCGCATTTACATTCATTTGAAGTGTAGACGAGGAATACATAACACTTCGCAATGAATATTATATCTTATCATGAAACATAGATATGAGATGCAATATCTCGTTTTAAGAAGCATTAGAAAGCTATTGCTACGATACATAGACATCTGCAAACGCTATTTCCTAGCGAGGAAGTATCGCATTCACATTCATCTGAAGTGTAGACGAGGAATACATAACACTTCGCAAATCATGTTATATCTTACCATGAAACATTGAAATGAGATACGATATCGCGTTTTAAGAATCATATGAACTCTATTGCTACGATACGTAGACACCTGCAATCGCTATTTCCTTGCAAGGAAGTGTCGCATTTACATTCATTTGAAGTGTAGACGAGGAATACATAACGCTTCGCAAATCATATTATATCTTACCATGAAACATAGAAATGAGATGCGATATCGCGTTTTAAGAAGCATTAGAACTCTATTGCTACGATACGTAGACACCTTCAAACGCTATATCCTAGTGAGGAAGTGTCGCATTCACATTCATTTGAAGTGTAGACGAGGAAAACATGACACTTCGCAAATCATATTATATCTTACCATGAAACGTAGAAATGAGATGCAATATAGCGTTTTAAGAATCATAAGAACTCTATTGCTACGATACGTAGGCATCTGCAAACGCTATTTCCTTGCATGGAAGTGTCGCATTTACATTCATTTGAACCGTAGACGAGGAATGCATAACACTTCGCAATGAATATTATATCTTGTCAAGAAACATAGATATGAGATGCGATATCGCGTTTTAAGAATCACATGAACTCTATTGCTACGAGACGTAGATATCTGCATTCGCTATTTCCTTGCAAGGAAGTGTCGCATTTACATTCATTTGAAGTGTAGACGAGGAATACATAACACTTCGCAAATCATATTACATCTTACCATGAAACATAGAAATGAGATGCGATATCGCGTTTTAAGAAGCATTAGAACTCTATTGCTACGATACCTAGACATCTGCAGACGCTATTTCCTAGCAAGGAAGTATCTCATTTACAATCATTTGTAGTGTAGACGAGGAATACATGACACTTCGCAAATCATATTATATCTTACCATGAAACATAGAAATGAGATGTGATATCGCGTTTTATGAAGCATTAGAACACTATTGCTACGAGACGTAGACATCTGCAAACGCTATTTCCTAGCAAGGAAGTGTCGCATTTACATTCATTTGAAGTGTAGGCGAGGAATACGTGACACTTCGCAAATCATATTATATCTTACCATGAAACATAGAAATGAGATGCGATATCGCGTTTTAAGAAGCATTAGAACTCTTTTGCTACGATACCTAGACATCTGCAGACGCTATTTCCTAGCAAGGAAGTATCGCATTTACATTCATTTGTAGTGTAGACGAGGAATACATGACACTTCGCAAATCATGTTATATCTTACCATGAAACATAGAAATGAGATGCGATATCGCGTTTTAAGAAGCATTAGAACACTATTGCTACAATAGGTAGACATTTGCAAACGCTATTTCCTAGCAAAGAAGTCTCGCATTTACATTCATTTGAAGTATAGGCGAGGAATACATAACTCTTCGCAAATAATATTACATCTTACCATGAAACATAGAATTGAGATGCGATATCGCGTTTTAAGAATCATATGAACTCTATTGCTACGATACGTAGACTTCTGCAAACGCTATTTCCTAGCAAGGAAGTGTCGCTTTTACATTCATTTGAAGTGTAGACGAGGAATACATAACACTTCGCAAATCATATTATATCTTACCATGAAACATAGAAATGAGATGCGATATCGCGTTTTAAGAAGCATTAGAACTCTATTGCTACGATACCTAGACATCAGCAAACGCTATTTCCTTGCAAGGAAGTGTCGCATTTACATTCATTTGAATCGTAGACGAGGAATGCATAACACTTCGCAATGAATATTATATCTTATCAGGAAACATAGATATGAGATGCAATATCTCGTTTTAAGAATCATATGAACTCTATTGCTACGATACGTAGACATCTGCAGACGCTATTGCCTAGCAAGGAAGTGTCGCATTAACATTCATTTGAAGTGTAGACGAGGAATACATGATACTTCGCAAATCATATTATATCTTACCATGAAACATAGAAATGAGGTGCGATATCGCGTTTTAAGAAGCATTAGAACACTATTGCTACGATATGTAGACATTTGCAAACGCTATTTCCTAGCAAAGAAGTGTCGCATTTACATTCATTTGAAGTGTAGACGAGGAATACATAAAACTTCGCAAATCATATTATATCTTACCATGAAACATAGAAATGAGATGCGATATCGCGTTTTAAGAAGCATTGGGACTCTATTGCTACGATACCTAGACATCTGCAGACGCTATTTCCTTGCAAGGAAGTGTCGCATTTACATTCATTTGAAGTGTAGACGAGGAATACATGACACTTCGCAAATCATATTATATCTTGCCATGAAACATAGAAATGAGATGCGATATCGCGTTTTAAGAAGCATTAGAACACTATTGCTACGATAGGTAGACATTTGCAAACGCTATTTCCTAGCAAAGAAGTGTCGCATTTACATTCATTTGAAGTGTAGACGAGGAATACATAAAACTTCGCAAATCATATTATATCTTATCATGAAACATAGAAATGAGATGCGATATCGCGTTTTAAGAAGCATTAGAACTCTATTGCTACGATACCTAGATATCTGCAGACGCTATTTCCTTGCAAGGAAGTGTCGCATTTACATTCATTTGAAGTGTAGACGAGGAATACATGACACTTCGCAAATAATATTATATCTTACCATGAAACATAGAAATGAGATGCGATATCGCGTTTTAAGAAGCATTAGAACACTATTGCTACGATAGGTAGACATTTGCAAACGCTATTTCCTAGCAAAGAAGTGACGCATTTACATTCATTTGATGTGTAGACGAGGAATACATAACACTTCGCAAATCATATTATATCTTACCATGAAGCATAGAAACGATATGCAATATCGCGTTTTAAGAATCATAGGAACTCTATTGCTACGATACGTAGACATCTGCAATCGCTATTTCCTTGCAAGGAAGTGTCGCATTTACATTCATTTGAAGTGTAGACGAGGAATACATCACACTTCGCAAATCATATTATATCTTACCATGAAACATAGAAATGATATGCGATATCGCGTTTTAAGAAGCATTAGAACTCCATTGCTACGATACGTAGACATCTGCAAACGCTATTTCCTTGCAAGGAAGTGTCGCATTTACATTCATTTGAATCGTAGACAAGGAATGCATAACACTTCGCAATGAACATTATATCTTATCAGGAAACATAGATACGAGATGCAATATCTCGTTTTTTGAAGCACTTGAACTCTATTGCTTCGATACGTAGATATCTGCAAACGCTATTTCCTAGCAAGGAAGTGTCGCATTTACATCCATTTGAATCGTAGATGAGGAATGCATAACACTTCGCAATGAATATTATATCTTACCATGAAACATAGAAATGAGATGCGATATCGCGTTTTAAGAAGCATTAGAACTCTATTGCTGCGATACCTAGACATCTGCATTCGCTATTTCCTTGCAAGGAAGTGTCGCATTTACATTCATTTGAAGTATAGACGAGGAATACATAACACTTCGCAAATCATATTACATCTTACCATGAAACATAGAAATGAGATGCGATATCGCGTTTTAAGAAGCATTAGAACTCTATTGCTACGATACCTAGACATCTGCAGACGCTATTTCCTAGCAAGGAAGTATCTCATTTACAATCATTTGTAGTGTAGACGAGGAATACATGACACTTCGCAAATCATATTATATCTTACCATGAAACATAGAAATGAGATGTGATATCGCGTTTTATGAAGCATTAGAACACTATTGCTACGAGACGTAGACATCTGCAAACGCTATTTCCTAGCAAGGAAGTGCCGCATTTACATTCATTTGTAGTGTAGGCGAGGAATACGTGACACTTCGCAAATCATATTATATCTTACCATAAAACATAGAAATGAGATGCGATATCGCGTTTTAAGAAGCATTAGAACTCTTTTGCTACGATACCTAGACATCTCCAGACGCTATTTCCTAGCAAGGAAGTATCGCATTTACATTCATTTGTAGTGTAGACGAGGAATACATGACACTTCGCAAATCATGTTATATCTTACCATGAAACATAGAAATGAGATGCGATATCGCGTTTTAGGAAGCATTAGAACTCTATTGCTACGATACGTTGACATCTGCAAACGCTATTTCCTTGCAAGGAAATGTCGCATTTACATTCATTTTAATCGTAGACGAGGAATGCATAACACTTCGCAATGAATATTATATCTTATCAGGAAACATAGATATGAGATGCAATATCTCGTTTTAAGAAGCATTTGAACTCTATTGCTTCGATACGTAGACATCTGCAAACGCTATTTCCTAGCAAGGAAGTGTCGCATTTACATTCATTTGAAGTGTAGGCGAGGAATACGTGGCACTTCGCAAATCATATTATATCTTACCATGAAACATAGAAATGAGATGCGATATCGCGTTTTAGGAAGCATTAGAACTGTTTTGCTACGATACCTAGACATCTGCAGACGCTATTTCCTAGCAAGGAAGTATCGCATTTACATTCATTTGTAGTGTAGACGAGGAATACATGACATTTCGCAAATCATGTTATATCTTACCATGAAACATAGAAATGAGATGCGATATCGCGTTTTAAGAAGCATTAGAACTCTATTGCTGCGATACCTAGACATCTGCAGATGCTATTTCCTAGCAAGGAAGTGTCGCATTTACATTCATTTGAAGTGTAGACGAGGAATACATGATACTTCGCAAATCATACTATATCTTACCATGAAACATAGAAATGAGATGCGATATCGCGTTTTAAGAAGCATTAGAACACTATTGCTACGATAGGTAGACATTTGCAAACGCTATTTCCTAGGAAAGAAGTCTCGCATTTACATTCATTTGAAGTATAGGCGAGGAATACATAACACTTCGCAAATAATATTACATCTTACCATGAAACATAGAAATGAGATGCGATATCGCGTTTTAAGAAGCATTAGAACACTATTGCTACGATAGGTAGACATTTGCAAACGCTATTTCCTAGCAAAGAAGTCTCGCATTTACATTCATTTGAAGTGTAGACGAGGAATACATGACACTTCGCAAATCATATTATATCTTACCATGAAACATAGAAATGAGATTCGATATCGCGTTTTAAGATGTATTAGAAAGCTATTGCTACGATACGTAGACATCTGCAAATGCTATTTCCTAGCGAGGAAGTATCGCATTCACATTCGTTTGAAGTGTAGACAAGGAATACATAACACTCCGCAAATCATGTTATATCTTACCATGAAACATAGAAATGAGATGCTATTTCGCGTTTTAAGAATCACATGAACTCTATTGCTACGAGACGTAGACATCTGCATTCGCTATTTCCTTGCAAGGAAGTGTCGCATTTACATTCATTTGAATCGTAGACGAGGAATGCATAACACTTCGCAATGAATATTATATCTTATCAGGAAACATAGATATGAGATGCAATATCTCGTTTTAAGAATCATATGAACTCTATTGCTACGATACGTAGACATCTGCAGACGCTATTGCCTAGCAAGGAAGTGTCGCATTAACATTCATTTGAAGTGTAGACGAGGAATACATGATACTTCGCAAATCATATTATATCTTACCATGAAACATAGAAATGAGGTGCGATATCGCGTTTTAAGAAGCATTAGAACACTATTGCTACGATATGTAGACATTTGCAAACGCTATTTCCTAGCAAAGAAGTGTCGCATTTACATTCATTTGAAGTGTAGACGAGGAATACATAAAACTTCGCAAATCATATTATATCTTACCATGAAACATAGAAATGAGATGCGATATCGCGTTTTAAGAAGCATTAGGACTCTATTGCTACGATACCTAGACATCTGCAGACGCTATTTCCTTGCAAGGAAGTGTCGCATTTACATTCATTTGAAGTGTAGACGAGGAATACATGACACTTCGCAAATCATATTATATCTTGCCATGAAACATAGAAATGAGATGCGATATCGCGTTTTAAGAAGCATTAGAACACTATTGCTACGATAGGTAGACATTTGCAAACGCTATTTCCTAGCAAAGAAGTGTCGCATTTACATTCATTTGAAGTGTAGACGAGGAATACATAAAACTTCGCAAATCATATTATATCTTATCATGAAACATAGAAATGAGATGCGATGTCGCGTTTTAAGAAGCATTAGAACTCTAATGCTACGATACCTAGATATCTGCAGACGCTATTTCCTTGCAAGGAAGTGTCGCATTTACATTCATTTGAAGTGTAGACGAGGAATACATGACACTTCGCAAATCATATTATATCTTACCATGAAACATAGAAATGAGATGCGATATCGCGTTTTAAGAAGCATTAGAACACTATTGCTACGATAGGTAGACATTTGCAAACGCTATTTCCTAGCAAAGAAGTGACGCATTTACATTCATTTGAAGTGTAGACGAGGAATACATAACACTTCGCAAATCATATTATATCTTACCATGAAGCATAGAAACGATATGCAATATCGCGTTTTAAGAATCATAGGAACTCTATTGCTACGATACGTAGACATCTGCAATCGCTATTTCCTTGCAAGGAAGTGTCGCATTTACATTCATTTGAAGTGTAGACGAGGAATACATCACACTTCGCAAATCATATTATATCTTACCATGAAACATAGAAATGATATGCGATATCGCGTTTTAAGAAGCATTAGAACTCCATTGCTACGATATGTAGACATCTGCAAACGCTATTTCCTTGCAAGGAAGTGTCGCATTTACATTCATTTGAATCGTAGACAAGGAATGCATAACACTTCGCAATGAACATTATATCTTATCAGGAAACATAGATACGAGATGCAATATCTCGTTTTTTGAAGCACTTGAACTCTATTGCTTCGATACGTAGACATCTGCAAACGCTATTTCCTAGCAAGGAAGTGTCGCATTTACATCCATTTGAATCGTAGATGAGGAATGCATAACACTTCGCAATGAATATTATATCTTACCATGAAACATAGAAATGAGATGCGATATCGCGTTTTAAGAAGCATTAGAACTCTATTGCTGCGATACCTAGACATCTGCATTCGCTATTTCCTTGCAAGGAAGTGTCGCATTTACATTCATTTGAAGTATAGACGAGGAATACATAACACTTCGCAAATCATATTACATCTTACCATGAAACATAGAAATGAGATGCGATATCGCGTTTTAAGAAGCATTAGAACTCTATTGCTACGATACCTAGACATCTGCAGACGCTATTTCCTAGCAAGGAAGTATCTCATTTACAATCATTTGTAGTGTAGACGAGGAATACATGACACTTCGCAAATCATATTATATCTTACCATGAAACATAGAAATGAGATGTGATATCGCGTTTTATGAAGCATTAGAACACTATTGCTACGAGACGTAGACATCTGCAAACGCTATTTCCTAGCAAGGAAGTGCCGCATTTACATTCATTTGTAGTGTAGGCGAGGAATACGTGACACTTCGCAAATCATATTATATCTTACCATAAAACATAGAAATGAGATGCGATATCGCGTTTTAAGAAGCATTAGAACTCTTTTGCTACGATACCTAGACATCTCCAGACGCTATTTCCTAGCAAGGAAGTATCGCATTTACATTCATTTGTAGTGTAGACGAGGAATACATGACACTTCGCAAATCATGTTATATCTTACCATGAAACATAGAAATGAGATGCGATATCGCGTTTTAGGAAGCATTAGAACTCTATTGCTACGATACGTTGACATCTGCAAACGCTATTTCCTTGCAAGGAAATGTCGCATTTACATTCATTTTAATCGTAGACGAGGAATGCATAACACTTCGCAATGAATATTATATCTTATCAGGAAACATAGATATGAGATGCAATATCTCGTTTTAAGAAGCATTTGAACTCTATTGCTTCGATACGTAGACATCTGCAAATGCTATTTCCTAGCGAGGAAGTATCGCATTCACATTCGTTTGAAGTGTAGACAAGGAATACATAACACTCCGCAAATCATGTTATATCTTACCATGAAACATAGAAATGAGATGCTATATCGCGTTTTAAGAATCACATGAACTCTATTGCTACGAGACGTAGACATCTGCATTCGCTATTTCCTTGCAAGGAAGTGTCGCATTTACATTCATTTGAAGTATAGACGAGGAATACATAACACTTCGCAAATCATATTACATCTTACCATGAAACATAGAAATGAGATGCGATATCGCGTTTTAAGAAGCATTAGAACTCTATTGCTACGATACCTAGACATCTGCAGACGCTATTTCCTAGCAAGGAAGTATCTCATTTACAATCATTTGTAGTGTAGACGAGGAATACATGACACTTCGCAAATCATATTATATCTTACCATGAAACATAGAAATGAGATGTGATATCGCGTTTTATGAAGCATTAGAACACTATTGCTACGAGACGTAGACATCTGCAAACGCTATTTCCTAGCAAGGAAGTGCCGCATTTACATTCATTTGTAGTGTAGGCGAGGAATACGTGACACTTCGCAAATCATATTATATCTTACCATAAAACATAGAAATGAGATGCGATATCGCGTTTTAAGAAGCATTAGAACTCTATTGCTACGATACGTAGACTTCTGCAAACGCTATTTCCTAGCAAGGAAGTGTCGCTTTTACATTCATTTGAAGTGTAGACGAGGAATACATCACACTTCGCAAATCATATTATATCTTACCATGAAACATAGAAATGAGATGCGATATCGCGTTTTAGGAAGCATTAGAACGCTATTGCTACGATACGTTGACATCTGCAAACGCTATTTCCTTGCAAGGAAATGTCGCATTTACATTCATTTGAATCGTAGACGAGGAATGCATAACACTTCGCAATGAATATTATATCTTATCAGGAAACATAGATATGAGATGCAATATCTCGTTTTAAGAAGCATTTGAACTCTATTGCTTCGATACGTAGACATCTGCAAACGCTATTTCCTAGCAAGGATGTGTCGCATTTACATTCATTTGAAGTGTAGGCGAGGAATACATGACACTTCGCAAATCATATTATATCTTACCATGAAACATAGAAATGAGATGCGATATCGCGTTTTAAGAAGCATTAGAACACTATTGCTACAATAGGTAGACATTTGCAAACTCTATTTCCTAGCAAAGAAGTCTCGCATTTACATTCATTTGAAGTATAGGCGAGGAATACATAACTCTTCGCAAATAATATTACATCTTACCATGAAACATAGAATTGAGATGCGATATCGCGTTTTAAGAATCATATGAACTCTATTGCTACGATACGTAGACATCTGCAAACGCTATTTCCTTGCAAGGAAGTGTCGCATTTACATTCATTTGAATCGTAGACGAGGAATGCATAACACTTCGCAATGAATATTATATCTTATCAGGAAACATAGACATGAGATGCAATATCTCGTTTTAAGAATCATATGAACTCTATTGCTACGATACGTAGACATCTGCAGACGCTATTTCCTTGCATGGAAGTGTCGCATTTACATTCATTTGAAGTGTAGACGAGGAATACATAACACTTCGCAATGAATATTATATCTTATCATGAAACATAGATATGAGATGCAATATCTCGTTTTAAGAAGCAATAGAAAGCTATTGCTACGATACGTAGACATCTGCAAACGCTATTACCTAGCGAGGGAGTATCGCATTCACATTCATTTGAAGTGTAGACGGGGAATACATAACACTTCGCAAATCATGTTATATCTTACCATGAAACATAGAAATGAGATGCGATATCGCGTTTTAAGAATCATATGAACTCTATTGCTACGATACGTAGACATCTGCAATCGCTATTTCCTTGCAAGGAAGTGTCGCATTTACATTCATTTGAAGTGTAGACGAGGAATACATAACACTTCGCAAATCATATTATATCTTACCATGAAACATAGAAATGAGATGAGATATCGCGTTTTAAGAAGCATTAGAACTCTATTGCTACGATACGTAGACATCTGCAGACGCTATTTCCTAGCAAGGAAGTGTCGCATTTACATTCATTTGAAGTGTAGACGAGGAATACATAACACTTCGCAAATCATATTATATCTTACCATGAAACATAGAAATGAGATGCGATATCGCGTTTTAAGAAGCATTAGAACTCTATTGCTGCGATACCTAGACATCTGCAGATGCTATTTCCTAGCAAGGAAGTGTCGCATTTACATTCATTTGAAGTGTAGACGAGGAATACATGATACTTCGCAAATCATACTATATCTTACCATGAAACATAGAAATGAGATGCGATATCGCGTTTTAAGAAGCATTAGAACACTATTGCTACGATAGGTAGACATTTGCAAACGCTATTTCCTAGGAAAGAAGTCTCGCATTTACATTCATTTGAAGTATAGGCGAGGAATACATAACACTTCGCAAATAATATTACATCTTACCATGAAACATAGAAATGAGATGCGATATCGCGTTTTAAGAAGCATTAGAACACTATTGCTACGATAGGTAGACATTTGCAAACGCTATTTCCTAGCAAAGAAGTCTCGCATTTACATTCATTTGAAGTGTAGACGAGGAATACATGACACTTCGCAAATCATATTATATCTTACCATGAAACATAGAAATGAGATTCGATATCGCGTTTTAAGAAGTATTAGAAAGCTATTGCTACGATACGTAGACATCTGCAAATGCTATTTCCTAGCGAGGAAGTATCGCATTCACATTCGTTTGAAGTGTAGACAAGGAATACATAACACTCCGCAAATCATGTTATATCTTACCATGAAACATAGAAATGAGATGCTATATCGCGTTTTAAGAATCACATGAACTCTATTGCTACGAGACGTAGACATCTGCATTCGCTATTTCCTTGCAAGGAAGTGTCGCATTTACATTCATTTGAAGTATAGACGAGGAATACATAACACTTCGCAAATCATATTACATCTTACCATGAAACATAGAAATGAGATGCGATATCGCGTTTTAAGAAGCATTAGAACTCTATTGCTACGATACCTAGACATCTGCAGACGCTATTTCCTAGCAAGGAAGTATCTCATTTACAATCATTTGTAGTGTAGACGAGGAATACATGACACTTCGCAAATCATATTATATCTTACCATGAAACATAGAAATGAGATGTGATATCGCGTTTTATGAAGCATTAGAACACTATTGCTACGAGACGTAGACATCTGCAAACGCTATTTCCTAGCAAGGAAGTGCCGCATTTACATTCATTTGTAGTGTAGGCGAGGAATACGTGACACTTCGCAAATCATATTATATCTTACCATAAAACATAGAAATGAGATGCGATATCGCGTTTTAAGAAGCATTAGAACTCTTTTGCTACGATACCTAGACATCTCCAGTCGCTATTTCCTAGCAAGGAAGTATCGCATTTACATTCATTTGTAGTGTAGACGAGGAATACATGACACTTCGCAAATCATGTTATATCTTACCATGAAACATAGAAATGAGATGCGATATCGCGTTTTAAGAAGCATTAGAACACTATTGCTACAATAGGTAGACATTTGCAAACGCTATTTCCTAGCAAAGAAGTCTCGCATTTACATTCATTTGAAATATAGGCGAGGAATACATAACTCTTCGCAAATAATATTACATCTTACCATGAAACGTAGAATTGAGATGCGATATCGCGTTTTAAGAATCATATGAACTCTATTGCTACGATACGTAGACTTCTGCAAACGCTATTTCCTAGCAAGGAAGTGTCGCTTTTACATTCATTTGAAGTGTAGACGAGGAATACATCACACTTCGCAAATCATATTATATCTTACCATGAAACATAGAAATGAGATGCGATATCGCGTTTTAGGAAGCATTAGAACGCTATTGCTACGATACGTTGACATCTGCAAACGCTATTTCCTTGCAAGGAAATGTCGCATTTACATTCATTTGAATCGTAGACGAGGAATGCATAACACTTCGCAATGAATATTATATCTTATCAGGAAACATAGATATGAGATGCAATATCTCGTTTTAAGAAGCATTTGAACTCTATTGCTTCGATACGTAGACATCTGCAAACGCTATTTCCTAGCAAGGATGTGTCGCATTTACATTCATTTGAAGTGTAGGCGAGAAATACATGACACTTCGCAAATCATATTATATCTTACCATGAAACATAGAAATGAGATGCGATATCGCGTTTTAAGAAGCATTAGAACACTATTGCTACAATAGGTAGACATTTGCAAACTCTATTTCCTAGCAAAGAAGTCTCGCATTTACATTCATTTGAAGTATAGGCGAGGAATACATAACTCTTCGCAAATAATATTACATCTTACCATGAAACATAGAATTGAGATGCGATATCGCGTTTTAAGAATCATATGAACTCTATTGCTACGATACGTAGACATCTGCAAACGCTATTTCCTTGCAAGGAAGTGTCGCATTTACATTCATTTGAATCGTAGACGAGGAATGCATAACACTTCGCAATGAATATTATATCTTATCAGGAAACATAGACATGAGATGCAATATCTCGTTTTAAGAATCATATGAACTCTATTGCTACGATACGTAGACATCTGCAGACGCTATTTCCTTGCATGGAAGTGTCGCATTTACATTCATTTGAAGTGTAGACGAGGAATACATAACACTTCGCAATGAATATTATATCTTATCATGAAACATAGATATGAGATGCAATATCTCGTTTTAAGAAGCATTAGAAAGCTATTGCTACGATACGTAGACATCTGCAAACGCTATTACCTAGCGAGGGAGTATCGCATTCACATTCATTTGAAGTGTAGACGGGGAATACATAACACTTCGCAAATCATGTTATATCTTACCATGAAACATAGAAATGAGATGCGATATCGCGTTTTAAGAATCATATGAACTCTATTGCTACGATACGTAGACATCTGCAATCGCTATTTCCTTGCAAGGAAGTGTCGCATTTACATTCATTTGAAGTGTAGACGAGGAATACATAACACTTCGCAAATCATATTATATCTTACCATGAAACATAGAAATGAGATGAGATATCGCGTTTTAAGAAGCATTAGAACTCTATTGCTACGATACGTAGACATCTGCAGACGCTATTTCCTAGCAAGGAAGTGTCGCATTTACATTCATTTGAAGTGTAGACGAGGAATACATAACACATTTCGATTATCATATTATATCTTACCATGAAACATAGAAATGAGATGCGATATCGCGTTTTAAGAAGCATTAGAACTCTATTGCTACGATACGTAGACATCTTCAAACGCTATTTCCTAGCGAGGAAGTGTCGCATTCACATTCATTTGAAGTGTAGACGAGGAATACATGACACTTCGCAAATCATATTATATCTTACCATGAAACGTAGAAATGAGATGCAATATAGCGTTTTAAGAATCATAAGAACTCTATTGCTACGATACGTAGACATCTGCAAACGCTATTTCCTTGCATGGAAGTGTCGCATTTACATTCATTTGAACCGTAGACGAGGAATGCATAACACTTCGCAATGAATATTATATCTTATCATGAAACATAGATATGAGATGCGATATCGCGTTTTAAGTAGCATTAGAACTCTATTGCTACGATACGTAGACATCTGCAAACGCTATTTCCTTGCAAGGAAGTGTCGCATTTACATTCATTTGAATCGTAGACGAGGAATGCATAACACTTCGCAATGAATATTATATCTTATCAGGAAACATAGACATGAGATGGAATATCTCGCTTTAAGAATCATATGAACTCTATTGCTACGATACGTAGACATCTGCAGACGCTATTTCCTTGCATGGAAGTGTCGCCTTTACATTCATTTGAAGTGTAGACGAGGAATACATAGCACTTCGCAAATCATGTTATATCTTACCTTGAAACATAGAAATGAGATGCGATATCGCGTTTTAAGAATCATATGAACTCTATTACTACGATACGTAGACATCTGCAATCGCTATTTCCTTGCAAGGAAGTGTCGCATTTACATTCATTTGGAGTGTAGACGAGGAATACATAACACTTCGCAAATCATATTATATCTTACCATGAAACATAGAAATGAGATGCGATATCGCGTTTTAAGTAGCATTAGAACTCTATTGCTACGATACCTAGACATCTGCAGACGCTATTTCCTAGCAAGGAAGTGTCGCATTTACATTCATTTGAAGTGTAGACGAGGAATACATGATACTTCGCAAATCATATTATATCTTACCATGAAACATAGAAATGAGATGCGATATCGCGTTTTAAGAAGCATTAGAACACTATTGCTACGATAGGTAGACATTTGCAAACGCTATTTCCTAGCAAAGAAGTGTCGCATTTACATTCATTTGAAGTGTAGACGAGGAATACATAACACTTCGCAAATCATATTATATCATACCATGAAACATAGAAATGAGATGCGATATCGTGTTTTAAGAAGCATTAGAACTCTATTGCTACGATACGTAGACATCTGCAAACGCTATTTCCTTGCATGGAAGTGTCGCATTTACATTCATTTGAAACGTAGACGAGGAATGCATAACACTTCGCAATGAATATTATATCTTATCATGATACATAGATATGAGATGCAATATCTCGTTTTAAGAAGCATTAGAAAGCTATTGCTACGATACGTAGACATCTGCAAACGCTATTTCCTTGCAAGGAAGTGTCGCATTTACATTCATTTGAAGTGTAGACGAGGAATAAATAACACTTCGCAATGAATATTATATCTTATCAGGAAACATAGATATGAGATGCAATATCTCGTTTTAGGAATCATATGAACTCTATTGCTACGATACGTAGACATCTGCAGACGCTATTTCCTTGCATGGAAGTGTCGCATTTACATTCATTTGAAGTGTAGACGAGGAATACATAACACTTCGCAATGAATATTATATCTTATCATGAAACATAGATATGAGATGCAATATCTCGTTTTAAGAAGCATTAGAAAGCTATTGCTACGATACGTAGACATCTGCAAACGCTATTTCCTAGCGAGGAAGTATCGCATTCACATTCATTTGAAGTGTAGGCGAGGAATACGTGACACTTCGCAAATCATATTATATCTTACCATGAAACATAGAAATGAGATGCGATATCACGTTTTAAGAAGCATTAGAACACTATTGCTATGATAGGTAGACATTTGCAAACGCTATTTCCTAGCAAAGAAGTGTCGCATTTACATTCGTTTGAAGTGTAGACGAGGAATACATAACACTTCGCAAATCATATTATATCTTACCATGAAACATAGAAATGAGATGCGATATCGCGTTTTAAGAAGCATTAGAACTCTATTGCTACGATACGCAGACATCTGCAAACGCTATTTCCTTGCAAGGAAGTGTCGCATTTACATTCATTTGAATCGTAGACGAGGAATGCATAACACTTCGCAATGAATATTATATCTTATCAGGAAACATAGATATGAGATGCAATATCTCGTTTTAAGAATCACATGAACTCTATTGCTTCGATACGTAGACATCTGCAAACGCTATTTCCTAGCAAGGAAGTGTCGCATTTACATCCATTTGAATCGTAGATGAGGAATGCATAACACTTCGCAATGAATATAATACCTTACCATGAAACATAGAAATGAGATGCGATATCGCGTTTTAAGAAGCATTAGAACTCTATTGCTGCGATACCTAGACATCTGCAGATGCTATTTCCTAGCAAGGAAGTGTCGCATTTACATTCATTTGAAGTGTAGACGAGGAATACATGATACTTCGCAAATCATACTATATCTTACCATGAAACATAGAAATGAGATGCGAAATCGCGTTTTAAGAAGCATTAGAACACTATTGCTACGATAGGTAGACATTTGCAAACGCTATTTCCTAGGAAAGAAGTCTCGCATTTACATTCATTTGAAGTATAGGCGAGGAATACATAACACTTCGCAAATAATATTACATCTTACCATGAAACATAGAAATGAGATGCGATATCGCGTTTTAAGAAGCATTAGAACACTATTGCAACGATAGGTAGACATTTGCAAACGCTATTTCCTAGCAAAGAAGTCTCGCATTTACATTCATTTGAAGTATAGGCGAGGAATACATAACACTTCGCAAATAATATTACATCTTACCATGAAACATAGAAATGAGATGCGATATCGCGTTTTAAGAAGCATTAGAACTCTATTGCTACGATACCTAGACATCTGCAGACGCTATTTCCTAGCAAGGAAGTGTCGCATTTACATTCATTTGAAGTGTAGACGAGGAATACATGATACTTCGCAAATAATATTACATCTTACCATGAAACATAGAAATGAGATGCGACATCGCGTTTTAAGAAGCATTAGAATTCTATTGCTACGATACGTAGACTTCTGCAAACGCTATTTCCTAGCAAGGAAGTGTCGTATTTACATTCATTTGAATCGTAGGCGAGGAATGCATAACACTTCGCAATGAATATTATATCTTATCATGAAACATAGATATGAGATGCAATATCTCGTTTTAAGAAGCATTTGAACTCTATTGCTTCGATACGTAGACATCTGCAAACGCTATTTCCTAGCAAGGAAGTGTCGCATTTACATCCATTTGAATCGTAGACGAGGAATGCATAACACTTCGCAATGAATATTATATCTTATCATGAAACATAGATATGAGATGCAATATCTCGTTTTAGGAAGCATTAGAACTCTATTGCTACGATACGTTGACATCTGCAAACGCTATTTCCTTGCAAGGAAATGTCGCATTTACATTCATTTTAATCGTAGACGAGGAATGCATAACACTTCGCAATGAATATTATATCTTATCAGGAAACATAGATATGAGATGCAATATCTCGTTTTAAGAAGCATTTGAACTCTATTGCTTCGATACGTAGACATCTGCAAACGCTATTTCCTAGCAAGGAAGTGTCGCATTTACATTCATTTGAAGTGTAGGCGAGGAATACGTGGCACTTCGCAAATCATATTATATCTTACCATGAAACATAGAAATGAGATGCGATATCGCGTTTTAGGAAGCATTAGAACTGTTTTGCTACGATACCTAGACATCTGCAGACGCTATTTCCTAGCAAGGAAGTATCGCATTTACATTCATTTGTAGTGTAGACGAGGAATACATGACATTTCGCAAATCATGTTATATCTTACCATGAAACATAGAAATGAGATGCGATATCGCGTTTTAAGAAGCATTAGAACTCTATTGCTGCGATACCTAGACATCTGCAGATGCTATTTCCTAGCAAGGAAGTGTCGCATTTACATTCATTTGAAGTGTAGACGAGGAATACATGATACTTCGCAAATCATACTATATCTTACCATGAAACATAGAAATGAGATGCGATATCGCGTTTTAAGAAGCATTAGAACACTATTGCTACGATAGGTAGACATTTGCAAACGCTATTTCTTACGAAAGAAGTCTCGCATTTACATTCATTTGAAGTATAGGCGAGGAATACATAACACTTCGCAAATAATATTACATCTTACCATGAAACATAGAAATGAGATGCGATATCGCGTTTTAAGAAGCATTAGAACACTATTGCTACGATAGGTAGACATTTGCAAACGCTATTTCCTAGCAAAGAAGTCTCGCATTTACATTCATTTGAAGTGTAGACGAGGAATACATGACACTTCGCAAATCATATTATATCTTACCATGAAACATAGAAATGAGATTCGATATCGCGTTTTAAGAAGTATTAGAAAGCTATTGCTACGATACGTAGACATCTGCAAATGCTATTTCCTAGCGAGGAAGTATCGCATTCACATTCGTTTGAAGTGTAGACAAGGAATACATAACACTCCGCAAATCATGTTATATCTTACCATGAAACATAGAAATGAGATGCTATATCGCGTTTTAAGAATCACATGAACTCTATTGCTACGAGACGTAGACATCTGCATTCGCTATTTCCTTGCAAGGAAGTGTCGCATTTACATTCATTTGAAGTATAGACGAGGAATACATAACACTTCGCAAATCATATTACATCTTACCATGAAACATAGAAATGAGATGCGATATCGCGTTTTAAGAAGCATTAGAACTCTATTGCTACGATACCTAGACATCTGCAGACGCTATTTCCTAGCAAGGAAGTATCTCATTTACAATCATTTGTAGTGTAGACGAGGAATACATGACACTTCGCAAATCATATTATATCTTACCATGAAACATAGAAATGAGATGTGATATCGCGTTTTATGAAGCATTAGAACACTATTGCTACGAGACGTAGACATCTGCAAACGCTATTTCCTAGCAAGGAAGTGCCGCATTTACATTCATTTGTAGTGTAGGCGAGGAATACGTGACACTTCGCAAATCATATTATATCTTACCATAAAGCATAGAAATGGGATGCGATATCGCGTTTTAAGAAGCATTAGAACTCTTTTGCTACGATACCTAGACATCTCCAGACGCTATTTCCTAGCAAGGAAGTATCGCATTTACATTCATTTGTAGTGTAGACGAGGAATACATGACACTTCGCAAATCATGTTATATCTTACCATGAAACATAGAAATGAGATGCGATATCGCGTTTTAAGAAGCATTAGAACACTATTGCTACAATAGGTAGACATTTGCAAACGCTATTTCCTAGCAAAGAAGTCTCGCATTTACATTCATTTGAAGTATAGGCGAGGAATACATAACTCTTCGCAAATAATATTACATCTTACCATGAAACATAGAATTGAGATGCGATATCGCGTTTTAAGAATCATATGAACTCTATTGCTACGATACGTAGACATCTGCAAACGCTATTTCCTTGCAAGGAAGTGTCGCATTTACATTCATTTGAATCGTAGACGAGGAATGCATAACACTTCGCAATGAATATTATATCTTATCAGGAAACATAGACATGAGATGCAAGATCTCGTTTTAAGAATCATATGAACTCTATTGCTACGATACGTAGACATCTGCAGACGCTATTTCCTTGCATGGAAGTGTCGCATTTACATTCATTTGAAGTGTAGACGAGGAATACATAACACTTCGCAATGAATATTATATCTTATCATGAAACATAGATATGAGATGCAATATCTCGTTTTAAGAAGCATTAGAAAGCTATTGCTACGATACGTAGACATCTGCAAACGCTATTTCCTAGCGAGGAAGTATCGCATTCACATTCATTTGAAGTGTAGACGAGGAATACATAACACTTCGCAAATCATGTTATATCTTACCATGAAACATAGAAATGAGATGCGATTTCGCGTTTTAAGAATCATATGAACTCTATTGCTACGATACGTAGACATCTGCAATCGCTATTTCCTTGCAAGGAAGTGTCGCATTTACATTCATTTGAAGTGTAGACGAGGAATACATAACACTTCGCAAATCATATTATATCTTACCATGAAACATAGAAATGAGATGCGATATCGCGTTTCAAGTAGCATTGGAACTCTATTGCTACGATACCTAGACATCTGCAGACGCTATTTCCTAGCAAGGAAGTGTCGCATTTACATTCATTTGAAGTGTAGACGAGGAATACATGATACTTCGCAAATCATATTATATCTTACCATGAAACATAGAAATGAGATGCGATATCGCGTTTTAAGAAGCATTAGAACACTATTGCTACGATAGGTAGACATTTGCAAACGCTATTTCCTAGCAAAGAAGTGTCGCATTTACATTCATTTGAAGTGTAGACGAGGAATACATAACACTTCGCAAACCATATTATATCATACCATGAAACATAGAAATGAGATGCGAAATCGCGTTTTAAGAAGCATTAGAACTCTATTGCTACGATACCTAGACATCTGCAGACGCTATTTCCTAGCAAGGAAGTGTCGCATTTACATTCATTTGAAGTGTAGACGAGGAATACATGATACGTCGCAAATCATATTATATCTTACCATGAAACATAGAAATGAGATGCGATATCGCGTTTTGAGACGTATTAGAACACTATTGCTACGACAGGTAGACATTTGCAAACGCTATTTCCTGGCAAAGAAGTGTCGCATTCACGTTCATTTGAAGTGTAGACGAGGAATACATAACACTTCGCAAATCATATTATATCCTATCATGAAACATAGAAATGAGATGCGATATCGCGTTTTAAGAAGCATTAGAACTCTATTGCTACGATACGTAGACATCTGCAAACGCTATTTCCTAGCGAGGAAGTGTCGCATTCACATTCATTTGAAGTGTAGACGAGGAATACATGACACTTCGCAAATCGTATTATATCTTACCACGAAACGTAGAAATGAGATGCAATATAGCGTTTTAAGAATCATAAGAACTCTATTGCTACGATACGTAGACATCTGCAATCGCTATTTCCTTGCATGGAAGTGTCGCATTTACATTCATTTGAAACGTAGACGAGGAATGCATAACACTTCGCAATGAATATTATATCTTATCAGGAAACATAGATATGAGATGCAATATCTCGTTTTAAGAATCATATGAACTCTATTGCTACGATACGTAGGCATCTGCAGACGCTATTGCCTAGCCAGGAAGTGTCGCATTTACATTCATTTGAAGTGTAAACGAGGAATACATGATACGTCGCAAATCATATTATATCTTACCATGAAACATAGAAATGAGATGCGATATCGCGTTTTGAGAAGTATTAGAACACTATTGCTACGACAGGTAGACATTTGCAAACGCTATTTCCTGGCAAAGAAGTGTCGCATTCACGTTCATTTGAAGTGTAGACGAGGAATACATAACACTTCGCAAATCATATTATATCTTATCATGAAACATAGAAATGAGATGCGATATCGCGTTTTAAGAAGCATTAGAACTCTATTGCTACGATACGTAGACATCTGCAAACGCTATTTCCTAGCGAGGAAGTGTCGCATTCACATTCATTTGAAGTGTAGACGAGGAATACATGACACTTCGCAAATCATATTATATCTTACCACGAAACGTAGAAATGAGATGCAATATAGCGTTTTAAGAATCATAAGAACTCTATTGCTACGATACGTAGACATCTGCAATCGCTATTTCCTTGCATGGAAGTGTCGCATTTACATTCATTTGAAACGTAGACGAGGAATGCATAACACTTCGCAATGAATATTATATCTTATCATGAAACATAGATATGAGATGCAATATCTCGTTTTAAGAAGCATTTGAACTCTATTGCTACGATACCTAGACATCTGCAGACGCTATTTCCTAGCAAGGAAGTGTCGCATTTACATTCATTTGAAGTGTAGACGAGGAATACATGATACTTCGCAAATCATATTATATCTATACCATGAAACATAGAAATGAGATTCGATATCGCGTTTTGAGAAGCATTAGAAAGCTATTGCTACGATACGTAGATATCTGCAAACGCTATTTCTTAGCAAGGAAGTATCGCATTCACATTCATTTGAAGTGTAGACGAGGAATACATAACACTTCGCAAATCATGTTATATCTTACCATGAAACATAGAAATGAGATGCGATATCGCGTTTTAAGAATCATATGAACTCTACTGCTACGATACGTAGACATCTGCAATCGCTATTTCCTTGCAAGGAAGTGTCGCATTTACTTTCATTTGAAATGTAGACGAGGAATACATAACACTTCGCAAATCATATTATATCTTACCATGAAACACAGAAATGAGATGCGATATCGCGTTTTAAGAAGCATTAGAACTCTGTTGCTACGATACCTAGACATCTGCAGACGCTATTTCCTAGCAAGGAAGTGTCGCATTAACATTCATTTGAAGTGTAGACGAGGAATACATGATACTTCGCAAATCATATTATATCTTACCATGAAACATAGAAATGAGATGCGATATCGCGTTTTAAGAAGCATTAGAGCACTATTGCTACGATAGGTAGACATTTGCAAACGCTATTTCCTAGCAAAGAAGTGTCGCATTTACATTCATTTGAAGTGTAGACGAGGAATACATAACACTTCGCAAATCATATTATATCTTACCATGAAACATAGAAATGAGATGCGATATCGCGTTTTGAGAAGTATTAGAACACTATTGCTACGACAGGTAGACATTTGCAAACGCTATTTCCTGGCAAAGAAGTGTCGCATTCACGTTCATTTGAAGTGTAGACGAGGAATACATAACACTTCGCAAATCATATTATATCTTATCATGAAACATAGAAATGAGATGCGATATCGCGTTTTAAGAAGCATTAGAACTCTATTGCTACGATACGTAGACATCTGCAAACGCTATTTCCTAGCGAGGAAGTGTCGCATTCACATTCATTTGAAGTGTAGACGAGGAATACATGACACTTCGCAAATCATATTATATCTTACCACGAAACGTAGAAATGAGATGCCATATAGCGTTTTAAGAATCATAAGAACTCTATTGCTACGATACGTAGTCATCTGCAATCGCTATTTCCTTGCATGGAAGTGTCGCATTTACATTCATTTGAAACGTAGACGAGGAATGCATAACACTTCGCAATGAATATTATATCTTATTATGAATCATAGATATGAGATGCAATATCTCGTTTTAAGAAGCATTTGAACTCTATTGCTACGATACCTAGACATCTGCAGACGCTATTTCCTAGCAAGGAAGTGTCGCATTTACATTCATTTGAAGTGTAGACGAGGAATACATGATACTTCGCAAATCATATTATATCTATACCATGAAACATAGAAATGAGATTCGATATCGCGTTTTGAGAAGCATTAGAAAGCTATTGCTACGATACGTAGATATCTGCAAACGCTATTTCTTAGCAAGGAAGTATCGCATTCACATTCATTTGAAGTGTAGACGAGGAATACATAACACTTCGCAAATCATGTTATATCTTACCATGAAACATAGAAATGAGATGCGATATCGCGTTTTAAGAATCATATGAACTCTATTGCTACGATACGTAGACATCTGCAATCGCTATTTCCTTGCAAGGAAGTGTCGCATTTACTTTCATTTGAAATGTAGACGAGGAATACATAACACTTCGCAAATCATATTATATCTTACCATGAAACATAGAAATGAGATGCGATATCGCGTTTTAAGAAGCATTAGAACTCTGTTGCTACGATACCTAGACATCTGCAGACGCTATTTCCTAGCAAGGAAGTGTCGCATTAACATTCATTTGAAGTGTAGACGAGGAATACATGATACTTCGCAAATCATATTATATCTTACCATGAAACATAGAAATGAGATGCGATATCGCGTTTTAAGAAGCATTAGAGCACTATTGCTACGATACGTAGACATCTGCAATCGCTATTTCCTTGCATGGAAGTGTCGCATTTACATTCATTTGAAACGTAGACGAGGAATGCATAACACTTCGCAATGAATATTATATCTTATCATGAAACATAGATATGAGATGCAATATCTCGTTTTAAGAAGCATTTGAACTCTATTGCTACGATACCTAGACATCTGCAGACGCTATTTCCTAGCAAGGAAGTGTCGCATTTACATTCATTTGAAGTGTAGACGAGGAATACATGATACTTCGCAAATCATATTATATCTATACCATGAAACATAGAAATGAGATTCGATATCGCGTTTTGAGAAGCATTAGAAAGCTATTGCTACGATACGTAGATATCTGCAAACGCTATTTCTTAGCAAGGAAGTATCGCATTCACATTCATTTGAAGTGTAGACGAGGAATACATAACACTTCGCAAATCATGTTATATCTTACCATGAAACATAGAAATGAGATGCGATATCGCGTTTTAAGAATCATATGAACTCTACTGCTACGATACGTAGACATCTGCAATCGCTATTTCCTTGCAAGGAAGTGTCGCATTTACTTTCATTTGAAATGTAGACGAGGAATACATAACACTTCGCAAATCATATTATATCTTACCATGAAACACAGAAATGAGATGCGATATCGCGTTTTAAGAAGCATTAGAACTCTGTTGCTACGATACCTAGACATCTGCAGACGCTATTTCCTAGCAAGGAAGTGTCGCATTAACATTCATTTGAAGTGTAGACGAGGAATACATGATACTTCGCAAATCATATTATATCTTACCATGAAACATAGAAATGAGATGCGATATCGCGTTTTAAGAAGCATTAGAGCACTATTGCTACGATAGGTAGACATTTGCAAACGCTATTTCCTAGCAAAGAAGTGTCGCATTTACATTCATTTGAAGTGTAGACGAGGAATACATAACACTTCGCAAATCATATTATATCTTACCATGAAACATAGAAATGACATGCGATATTGCGTTTTAAGAAGCATTAGAACTCTATTGCTACGATACGTAGACATCTGCAATCGCTATTTCCTTGCAAGGAAGTGTCGCATTTACTTTCATTTGAAATGTAGACGAGGAATACATAACACTTCGCAAATCATATTATATCTTACCATGAAACATAGAAATGAGATGCGATATCGCGTTTTAAGAAGCATTAGAACTCTGTTGCTACGATACCTAGACATCTGCAGACGCTATTTCCTAGCAAGGAAGTGTCGCATTAACATTCATTTGAAGTGTAGACGAGGAATACATGATACTTCGCAAATCATATTATATCTTACCATGAAACATAGAAATGAGATGCGATATCGCGTTTTAAGAAGCATTAGAGCACTATTGCTACGATAGGTAGACATTTGCAAACGCTATTTCCTAGCAAAGAAGTGTCGCATTTACATTCATTTGAAGTGTAGACGAGGAATACATAACACTTCGCAAATCATATTATATCTTACCATGAAACATAGAAATGAGATGCGATATCGCGTTTTAAGAAGCATTAGAACACTATTGCTACGATAGGTAGACATTTGCAAACGCTATTTCCTAGCAAAGAAGTGTCGCATTTACATTCATCTGAAGTGTAGGCGAGGAATACATAACACTTCGCAAATCATATTATATCTTACCATGAAACATAGAAATGAGATGCGATATCGCGTTTTAAGAAGCATTAGAACTCTATTGCAACGATACGTAGACATCTGCAAACGCTATTTCCCTGCAAGGAAGTGTCGCATTTACATTCATTTGAATCGTAGACGGGGAATGCATAACACTTCGCAATGAATATTATATCTCATCATGAAACATAGATATGAGATGCAATATCTCGTTTTAAGAAGCGTTTGAACACTATTGCTTCGATACGTAGACATCTGCAAAAGCTATTTCCTAGCAAGGAAGTGTCGCATTTACATTCATTTGAAGTGTAGACGAGGAATACATAACACTTCGCAAATCATATTATATCTTATCATGAAACATAGAAATGGGATGCGATATCGCGTTTTAAGAAGCATTAGAACTCTATTGCTACGATACGTAGACATCTGCAAACGCTATTTCCTAGCGAGGAAGTGTCGCATTCACATTCATTTGAAGTGTAGACGAGGAATACATGACACTTCGCAAATCATATTATATCTTACCATGAAATGTAGAAATGAGATGCAATATAGCGTTTTAAGAATCATAAGAACCCTATTGCTACGATACGTAGACATCTGCAAACGCTATTTCCTTGCATGGAAGTGTCGCATTTACATTCATTTGAAACGTAGACGAGGAATGCATAACACTTCGCAAATCATATTATATCTTACCATGAAACATAGAAATGAGATGCGATATCGCGTTTTAAGAAGCACTAGAACTCTATTGCTGCGATACGTAAACATCTGCAAACGCTATTTCCTTGCAAGGAAGAGTCGCATTTACATTCATTTGAATCGTAGACGAGGAATACATGATACTTCGCAAATCATATTATATCTATACCATGAAACATAGAAATGAGATTCGATATCGCGTTTTAAGAAGCATTAGAAAGCTATTGCTACGACACGTAGATATCTGCAAACGCTATTTCCTAGCGAGGAAGTATCGCATTTACATTCATTTGACGTGTAGACGAGGAATACATAACACTTCGCAAATCATGTTATATCTTACCATGAAACATAGAAATGAGATGCGATATCGCGTTTTAAGAATCATATGAACTCTATTGCTACGATACGTAGACATCTGCAATCGCTATTTCCTTGCAAGGAAGTGTCGCATTTACATCCATTTGAAGTGTAGGCGAGGAATACATAACACTTCGCAAATCATATTATATCTTACCATGAAACATAGAAATGAGATGCGATATCGCGTTTTAAGAAGCACTAGAACTCTATTGCTACGATACGTAGACATCTGCAAACGCTATTTCCTTGCAAGGAAGTGTCGCATTTTCATTCATTTGAATCGTAGACGAGGAATACATAACACTTCGCCAATCATATTATATCTTACCATGAAGCATAGAAATGAGATGCGATATCGCGTTTTAAGTAGCATTAGAACTCTATTGCTACGATACCTAGACATCGGCAGACGCTATTTCCTAGCAAGGAAGTGTCGCATTTACATTCATTTGAAGTGTAGACTAGGAATACATGATACTTCGCAAATCATATTATATCTTGCCATGAAACATAGAAATGAGAGGCGATATCGCGTTTTAAGAAGCATTAGAACTCTATTGCTACGATACGTAGACATCTGCAAACGCTATTTCCTTGCAAGGAAGTGTCGCATTTACATTCATTTGAATCGTAGACGAGGAATACATAACACTTCGCAAATCATATTATATCTTACCATGAAGCATAGAAATGAGATGCGATATCGCGTTTTAAGTAGCATTAGAACTCTATTGCTACGATACCTAGACATCGGCAGACGCTATTTCCTAGCAAGGAAGTGTCGCATTTACATTCATTTGAAGTGTAGACGAGGAATACATGATACTTCGCAAATCATATTATATCTTACCATGAAACATAGAAATGAGATTCGATATCGCGTTTTAAGAAGCATTAGAAAGCTATTGCTACGATACGTAGACATCTGCAAACGCTATTTCCTAGCGAGGAAGTATCGCATTCACATTCATTTGAAGTGTAGACGAGGAATACATAACACTTCGCAAATCATGTTATATCTTACCATGAAACATAGAAATGAGATGCGATATCGCGTTTTAAGAATCATATGAACTCTATTGCCACGATACGTAGACATCTGCAATCGCTATTTCCTTGCAAGGAAGTGTCGCATTTACATTCATTTGAAGAGTAGACGAGGATTACATAACACTTCGCAAATCATATTATATCTTTCCATGAAGCATAGAAATGAGATGCGATATCGCGTTTTAAGTAGCATTAGAACTCTATTGCTACGAAACCTAGACATCGGCAGACGCTATTTCCTAGCAAGGAAGTGTCGCATTTACATTCATTTGAAGTGTAGACGAGGAATACATGATACTTTGCAAATCATATTATATCTTACCATGAAACATAGAAATGAGATGCGATATCGCGTTTTAAGAAGCATTAGAACACTATTGCTACGATAGGTAGACATTTGCACACGCTATTTCCTAGCAAAGAAGTGTCGCATTTACATTCATTTGAAGTGTAGACGAGGAATACATAACACTTCGCAAATCATATTATATCTTACCATGAAACATAGAAATGAGATGCGATATCGCGTTTTAAGTAGCATTAGAACTCTGTTCCTACGATACGTAGGCATCTGCAGACGCTATTGCGTAGCAAGGAAGTGTCGCATTTACATTCATTTGAAGTGTAGACGAGGAATACGTGATACTTCGCAAATCATATTATATCTTACCATGAAACATAGAGATGAGATGCGATATCGCGTTTTAAGTAGCAATAGAACTCTGTCCCTACGATACGTAGACATCTGCAAACGCAATTTCCTAGCGAGGAAGTGTCGCATTCACATTCATTTGAATTGTAGACGAGGAATACATGACACTTCGCAAATCATATTATATCTTACCATGAAACGTAGAAGTGAGATGCAATATAGCGTTTTTAGAATCATAAGAACTCTATTGCTACGATACGTAGACATCTGCAAATGCTATTTCTTTGCATGGAAGTGTCGCATTTACATTCATTTGAATCGTAGACGAGGAATGCATAACACTCCGCAATGAATATTATATCTTATCATCAAACATAGATATGAGATGCAATATCTCGTTTTAAGAAGCATTAGAAAGCTATTGCTACGATACATAGACATCTGCAAACGCTATTTCCTAGCGAGGAAGTATCGCATTCACATTCATTTGATGTGTAGACGAGGAATACATAACACTTCGCAAATCATGTTATATCTTACCATGAAACATAGAAACGAGGTGCGATATCGCGTTTTAAGAATCATATGAACTCTATTGCTACGATACGTAGACATCTGCAATCGCTATTTCCTTGCAAGGAAGTGTCGCATTTACATCCATTTGAAGTGTAGGCGAGGAATACATAACACTTCGCAAATCATATTATATCTTACCATGAAACATAGAAATGAGATGCGATATCGCGTTTTAAGAAGCACTAGAACTCTATTGCTACGATACGTAGACATCTGCAATCGCTATTTCCTTGCATGGAAGTGTCGCATTTACATTCATTTGAAACGTAGACGAGGAATGCATAACACTTCGCAATGAATATTATATCTTATTATGAATCATAGATATGAGATGCAATATCTCGTTTTAAGAAGCATTTGAACTCTATTGCTACGATACCTAGACATCTGCAGACGCTATTTCCTAGCAAGGAAGTGTCGCATTTACATTCATTTGAAGTGTAGACGAGGAATACGTGATACTTCGCAAATCATATTATATCTATACCATGAAACATAGAAATGAGATTCGATATCGCGTTTTGAGAAGCATTAGAAAGCTATTGCTACGATACGTAGATATCTGCAAACGCTATTTCTTAGCAAGGAAGTATCGCATTCACATTCATTTGAAGTGTAGACGAGGAATACATAACACTTCGCAAATCATGTTATATCTTACCATGAAACATAGAAATGAGATGCGATATCGCGTTTTAAGAATCATATGAACTCTATTGCTACGATACGTAGACATCTGCAATCGCTATTTCCTTGCAAGGAAGTGTCGCATTTACTTTCATTTGAAATGTAGACGAGGAATACATAACACTTCGCAAATCATATTATATCTTACCATGAAACATAGAAATGAGATGCGATATCGCGTTTTAAGAAGCATTAGAACTCTGTTGCTACGATACCTAGACATCTGCAGACGCTATTTCCTAGCAAGGAAGTGTCGCATTAACATTCATTTGAAGTGTAGACGAGGAATACATGATACTTCGCAAATCATATTATATCTTACCATGAAACATAGAAATGAGATGCGATATCGCGTTTTAAGAAGCATTAGAGCACTATTGCTACGATAGGTAGACATTTGCAAACGCTATTTCCTAGCAAAGAAGTGTCGCATTTACATTCATTTGAAGTGTAGACGAGGAATACATAACACTTCGCAAATCATATTATATCTTACCATGAAACATAGAAATGAGATGCGATATCGCGTTTTAAGAAGCATTAGAACACTATTGCTACGATAGGTAGACATTTGCAAACGCTATTTCCTAGCAAAGAAGTGTCGCATTTACATTCATCTGAAGTGTAGGCGAGGAATACATAACACTTCGCAAATCATATTATATCTTACCATGAAACATAGAAATGAGATGCGATATCGCGTTTTAAGAAGCATTAGAACTCTATTGCAACGATACGTAGACATCTGCAAACGCTATTTCCCTGCAAGGAAGTGTCGCATTTACATTCATTTGAATCGTAGACGGGGAATGCATAACACTTCGCAATGAATATTATATCTCATCATGAAACATAGATATGAGATGCAATATCTCGTTTTAAGAAGCGTTTGAACACTATTGCTTCGATACGTAGACATCTGCAAAAGCTATTTCCTAGCAAGGAAGTGTCGCATTTACATTCATTTGAAGTGTAGACGAGGAATACATAACACTTCGCAAATCATATTATATCTTATCATGAAACATAGAAATGGGATGCGATATCGCGTTTTAAGAAGCATTAGAACTCTATTGCTACGATACGTAGACATCTGCAAACGCTATTTCCTAGCGAGGAAGTGTCGCATTCACATTCATTTGAAGTGTAGACGAGGAATACATGACACTTCGCAAATCATATTATATCTTACCATGAAACGTAGAAATGAGATGCAATATAGCGTTTTAAGAATCATAAGAACCCTATTGCTACGATACGTAGACATCTGCAAACGCTATTTCCTTGCATGGAAGTGTCGCATTTACATTCATTTGAAACGTAGACGAGGAATGCATAACACTTCGCAAATCATATTATATCTTACCATGAAACATAGAAATGAGATGCGATATCGCGTTTTAAGAAGCACTAGAACTCTATTGCTGCGATACGTAAACATCTGCAAACGCTATTTCCTTGCAAGGAAGAGTCGCACTTACATTCATTTGAATCGTAGACGAGGAATACATGATACTTCGCAAATCATATTATATCTATACCATGAAACATAGAAATGAGATTCGATATCGCGTTTTAAGAAGCATTAGAAAGCTATTGCTACGACACGTAGATATCTGCAAACGCTATTTCCTAGCGAGGAAGTATCGCATTTACATTCATTTGACGTGTAGACGAGGAATACATGATACTTTGCAAATCATATTATATCTTACCATGAAACATAGAAATGAGATGCGATATCGCGTTTTAAGAAGCATTAGAACACTATTGCTACGATAGGTAGACATTTGCACACGCTATTTCCTAGCAAAGAAGTGTCGCATTTACATTCATTTGAAGTGTAGACGAGGAATACATAACACTTCGCAAATCATATTATATCTTACCATGAAACATAGAAATGAGATGCGATATCGCGTTTTAAGTAGCATTAGAACTCTGTTCCTACGATACGTAGGCATCTGCAGACGCTATTTCCTTGCAAGGAAGTGTCGCATTTTCATTCATTTGAATCGTAGACGAGGAATACATAACACTTCGCCAATCATATTATATCTTACCATGAAGCATAGAAATGAGATGCGATATCGCGTTTTAAGTAGCATTAGAACTCTATTGCTACGATACCTAGACATCGGCAGACGCTATTTCCTAGCAAGGAAGTGTCGCATTTACATTCATTTGAAGTGTAGACTAGGAATACATGATACTTCGCAAATCATATTATATCTTGCCATGAAACATAGAAATGAGAGGCGATATCGCGTTTTAAGAAGCATTAGAACTCTATTGCTACGATACGTAGACATCTGCAAACGCTATTTCCTTGCAAGGAAGTGTCGCATTTACATTCATTTGAATCGTAGACGAGGAATACATAACACTTCGCAAATCATATTATATCTTACCATGAAGCATAGAAATGAGATGCGATATCGCGTTTTAAGTAGCATTAGAACTCTATTGCTACGATACCTAGACATCGGCAGACGCTATTTCCTAGCAAGGAAGTGTCGCATTTACATTCATTTGAAGTGTAGACGAGGAATACATGATACTTCGCAAATCATATTATATCTTACCATGAAACATAGAAATGAGATTCGATATCGCGTTTTAAGAAGCATTAGAAAGCTATTGCTACGATACGTAGACATCTGCAAACGCTATTTCCTAGCGAGGAAGTATCGCATTCACATTCATTTGAAGTGTAGACGAGGAATACATAACACTTCGCAAATCATGTTATATCTTACCATGAAACATAGAAATGAGATGCGATATCGCGTTTTAAGAATCATATGAACTCTATTGCCACGATACGTAGACATCTGCAATCGCTATTTCCTTGCAAGGAAGTGTCGCATTTACATTCATTTGAAGAGTAGACGAGGAATACATAACACTTCGCAAATCATATTATATCTTTCCATGAAGCATAGAAATGAGATGCGATATCGCGTTTTAAGTAGCATTAGAACTCTATTGCTACGAAACCTAGACATCGGCAGACGCTATTTCCTAGCAAGGAAGTGTCGCATTTACATTCATTTGAAGTGTAGACGAGGAATACATGATACTTTGCAAATCATATTATATCTTACCATGAAACATAGAAATGAGATGCGATATCGCGTTTTAAGAAGCATTAGAACACTATTGCTACGATAGGTAGACATTTGCACACGCTATTTCCTAGCAAAGAAGTGTCGCATTTACATTCATTTGAAGTGTAGACGAGGAATACATAACACTTCGCAAATCATATTATATCTTACCATGAAACATAGAAATGAGATGCGATATCGCGTTTTAAGTAGCATTAGAACTCTGTTCCTACGATACGTAGGCATCTGCAGACGCTATTGCGTAGCAAGGAAGTGTCGCATTTACATTCATTTGAAGTGTAGACGAGGAATACGTGATACTTCGCAAATCATATTATATCTTACCATGAAACATAGAGATGAGATGCGATATCGCGTTTTAAGTAGCAATAGAACTCTGTCCCTACGATACGTAGACATCTGCAAACGCAATTTCCTAGCGAGGAAGTGTCGCATTCACATTCATTTGAATTGTAGACGAGAAATACATGACACTTCGCAAATCATATTATATCTTACCATGAAACGTAGAAGTGAGATGCAATATAGCGTTTTTAGAATCATAAGAACTCTATTGCTACGATACGTAGACATCTGCAAATGCTATTTCCTTGCATGGAAGTGTCGCATTTACATTCATTTGAATCGTAGACGAGGAATGCATAACACTCCGCAATGAATATTATATCTTATCATCAAACATAGATATGAGATGCAATATCTCGTTTTAAGAAGCATTAGAAAGCTATTGCTACGATACATAGACATCTGCAAACGCTATTTCCTAGCGAGGAAGTATCGCATTCACATTCATTTGATGTGTAGACGAGGAATACATAACACTTCGCAAATCATGTTATATCTTACCATGAAACATAGAAACGAGGTGCGATATCGCGTTTTAAGAATCATATGAACTCTATTGCTACGATACGTAGACATCTGCAATCGCTATTTCCTTGCAAGGAAGTGTCGCATTTACATCCATTTGAAGTGTAGGCGAGGAATACATAACACTTCGCAAATCATATTATATCTTACTATGAAACATAGAAATGAGATGCGATATCGCGTTTTAAGAAGCACTAGAACTCTATTGCTACGATACGTAGACATCTGCAAACTCTATTTCCTTGCAAGGAAGTGTCGCATTTTCATTCATTTGAATCGTAGACGAGGAATACATAACACTTCGCCAATCATATTATATCTTACCATGAAGCATAGAAATGAGATGCGATATCGCGTTTTAAGTAGCATTAGAACTCTATTGCTACGATACCTAGACATCGGCAGACGCTATTTCCTAGCAAGGAAGTGTCGCATTTACATTCATTTGAAGTGTAGACTAGGAATACATGATACTTCGCAAATCATATTATATCTTACCATGAAACATAGAAATGAGATGCGATATCGCGTTTTAAGAAGCATTAGAACTCTATTGCTACGATACGTAGACATCTGCAAACGCTATTTCCTTGCAAGGAAGTGTCGCATTTACATTCATTTGAATCGTAGACGAGGAATACATAACACTTCGCAAATCATATTATATCTTACCATGAAGCATAGAAATGAGATGCGACATCGCGTTTTAAGTAGCATTAGAACTCTATTGCTACGATACCTAGACATCGGCAGACGCTATTTCCTAGCAAGGAAGTGTCGCATTTACATTCATTTGAAGTGTAGACGAGGAATACATGATACTTCGCAAATCATATTATATCTTACCATGAAACATAGAAATGAGATTCGATATCGCGTTTTAAGAAGCATTAGAAAGCTATTGCTACGATACGTAGACATCTGCAAACGCTATTTCCTAGCGAGGAAGTATCGCATTCACATTCATTTGAAGTGTAGACGAGGAATACATAACACTTCGCAAATCATGTTATATCTTACCATGAAACATAGAAATGAGATGCGATATCGCGTTTTAAGAATCATATGAACTCTATTGCCACGATACGTAGACACCTGCAATCGCTATTTCCTTGGAAGGAAGTGTCGCATTTACATTCATTTGAAGAGTAGACGAGGAATACATAACACTTCGCAAATCATATTATATCTTTCCATGAAGCATAGAAATGAGATGCGATATCGCGTTTTAAGTAGCATTAGAACTCTATTGCTACGAAACCTAGACATCGGCAGACGCTATTTCCTAGCAAGGAAGTGTCGCATTTACATTCATTTGAAGTGTAGATGAGGAATACATGATACTTCGCAAATCATATTATATCTTACCATGAAACATAGAAATGAGATGCGATATCGCGTTTTAAGAAGCATTAGAACACTATTGCTACGATAGGTAGACATTTGCACACGCTATTTCCTAGCAAAGAAGTGTCGCATTTACATTCATTTGAAGTGTAGACGAGGAATGCATAACACTTCGCAATGAATATTATATCTTATCATCAAACATAGATATGAGATGCAATATCTCGTTTTAAGAAGCATTAGAAAGCTATTGCTACGATACGTAGACATCTGAAAACGCTATTTCCTAGCGAGGAAGTATCGCATTCACATTCATTTGATGTGTAGACGAGGAATACATAACACTTCGCAAATCATGTTATATCTTACCATGAAACATAGAAATGAGATGCGATATCGCGTTTTAAGAATCATTTGAACTCTATTGCTACGATACGTAGACATCTGCAATCGCTATTTCCTTGCAAGGAAGTGTCGCATTTACATTCATTTGAAGTGTAGACGAGGAATACATAACACTTCGCAAATCATATTATATCTTACCATGAAACATAGAAATGAGGTGCTATATCGCGTTTTGAGAAGCATTAGAACACGATTGCTACGATAGGTAGACATTTGCAAACGCTATTTCCTAGCAAAGAATTGTCGCATTTACATTCATTTGAAGTGTAGACGAGGAATACATAACACTTCGCAAATCATATTATATCTTATCATGAAACATAGAAATGAGATGCGATATCGCGTTTTAAGAAGCATTAGAACTCTATTGCTACGATACGTAGACATCTGCAAACGCTATTTCCTAGCGAGGAAGTGTCGCATTCACATTCATTTGAAGTGTAGACGAGGAATACATGACACTTCGCAAATCATATTATATCTTACCACGAAACGTAGAAATGAGATGCAATATAGCGTTTTAAGAATCATAAGAACTCTATTGCTACGATACGTAGACATCTGCAAACGCTATTTCCTTGCATGGAAGTGTCGCATTTACATTCATTTGAAACGTAGACGAGGAATGCATAACACTTCGCAATGAATATTATATCTTATCATGAAACGTAGATATGAGATGCAATATCTCGTTTTAAGAAGCATTTGAACCCTATTGCTACGATACCTAGACATCTGCAGACGCTATTTCCTAGCAAGGAAGTGTCGCATTTACATTCATTTGAAGTGTAGACGAGGAATACATGACACTTCGCAAATCATATTATATCTTACCATGAAACATAGAAATGAGATGCGATATCGCGTTTTAAGAAGCATTAGAACACTATTGCTACGATAGGTAGACATTTGCAAACGCTATTTCCTAGCAAAGAAGTGTCGCATTTACATTCATTTGAATCGTAGACGGGGAATGCATAACACTTCGCAATGAATATTATATCTCATCATGAAACATAGATATGAGATGCAATATCTCGTTTTAAGAAGCGTTTGAACTCTATTGCTTCGATACGTAGACATCTGCAAAAGCTATTTCCTAGCAAGGAAGTGTCGCATTTACATTCATTTGAAGTGTAGACGAGGAATACATAACACTTCGCAAATCATATTATATCTTATCATGAAACATAGAAATGGGATGCGATATCGCGTTTTAAGAAGCATTAGAACTCTATTGCTACGATACGTAGACATCTGCAAACGCTATTTCCTAGCGAGGAAGTGTCGCATTCCCATTCATTTGAAGTGTAGACGAGGAATACATAACACTTCGCAAATCATGTTATATCTTTCCATGAAACATAGAAATGAGATGCGATATCGCGTTTTAAGAAGCATTAGAACACTATTGCTACGATAGGTAGACATTTGCAAACGCTATTTCCTAGCAAAGAAGTGTCGCATTTACATTCATTTGAAGTGTAGACGAGGAATACATAACACTTCGCAAATCATATTATATCTTACCATGAAACATAGAAATGACATGCGATATTGCGTTTTAAGAAGCATTAGAACTCTATTGCTACGATACCTAGACATCTGCAGACGCTATTTCCTTGCAAGGAAGTGTCGCATTTACATTCATTTGAAGTGTAGACGAGGAATACATGACACTTCGCAAATCATATTATATCTTACCATGAAACATAGAAATGAGATGCGATATCGCGTTTTAAGTAGCATTAGAACTCTGTTCCTACGATACGTAGGCATCTGCAGACGCTATTGCGTAGCAAGGAAGTGTCGCATTTACATTCATTTGAAGTGTAGACGAGGAATACGTGATACTTCGCAAATCATATTATATCTTACCATGAAACATAGAGATGAGATGCGATATCGCGTTCTAAGAAGCATTAGAACTCTATTGCTTCGATACTTAGACATCTGCAAACGCTATTTCCTTGCAAGGAAGTGTCGCATTTACATTCATTTGAAGTGTAGACGAGGAATACAAATCACTTCGCAAATCATATTATATCTTACCATGAAACATAGAAATGAGGTGCGATATCGCGTTTTGAGAAGCATTAGAACACTATTGCTACGATAGGTAGACATTTGCAAACGCTATTTCCTAGCAAAGAAGTGTCGCATTTACATTCATTTGAAGTGTAGACGAGGAATACATAACACTTCGCAAATCATATTATATCTTATCATGAAACATAGAAATGAGATGCGATATCGCGTTTTAAGAAGCATTAGAACTCTATTGCTACGATACGTAGACATCTGCAAAAGCTATTTCCTAGCGTGGAAGTGTCGCATTTACATTCATTTGAAGTGTAGACGAGGAATACATGATACTTCGCAAATCATATTATATCTATACCATGAAACATAGAAATGAGATTCGATATCGCGTTTTAAGAAGCATTAGAAAGCAATTGCTACGATACGTAGATATCTGCAAACGCTATTTCCTAGCGAGGAAGTACCGCATTCACATTCATTTGAAGTGTAGACGAGGAATACATAACACTTCGCAAATCATATTATATCTTATCATGAAACATAGAAATGAGATGCAATATCGCGTTTTAAGAAGCATTAGAACTCTATTGCTACGATACGTAGACATATGCAAACGCTATTTCCCTGCAAGGAAGTGTCGCATTTACATTCATTTGAATCGTAGACGGGGAATGCATAACACTTCGCAATGAATATTATATCTCATCATGAAACATAGATATGAGATGCAATATCTCGTTTTAAGAAGCATTTGATCTCTATTGCTTCGATACGTAGACATCTGCAAAAGCTATTTCCTAGCAAGGAAGTGTCGCATTTACATTCATTTGAAGTGTAGACGAGGAATACATAACACTTCGCAAATCATGTTATATCTTACCATGAAACATAGAAATGAGATGCGATATCGCGTTTTAAGAATCATATGAACTCTATTGCTACGATAGGTAGACATTTGCACACGCTATTTCCTAGCAAAGAAGTGTCGCATTTACATTCATTTGAAGTGTAGACGAGGAATGCATAACACTTCGCAATGAATATTATATCTTATCATCAAACATAGATATGAGATGCAATATCTCGTTTTAAGAAGCATTAGAAAGCTATTGCTACGATACGTAGACATCTGAAAACGCTATTTCCTAGCGAGGAAGTATCGCATTCACATTCATTTGATGTGTAGACGAGGAATACATAACACTTCGCAAATCATGTTATATCTTACCATGAAACATAGAAATGAGATGCGATATCGCGTTTTAAGAATCATTTGAACTCTATTGCTACGATACGTAGACATCTGCAATCGCTATTTCCTTGCAAGGAAGTGTCGCATTTACATTCATTTGAAGTGTAGACGAGGAATACATAACACTTCGCAAATCATATTATATCTTACCATGAAACATAGAAATGAGGTGCTATATCGCGTTTTGAGAAGCATTAGAACACGATTGCTACGATAGGTAGACATTTGCAAACGCTATTTCCTAGCAAAGAATTGTCGCATTTACATTCATTTGAAGTGTAGACGAGGAATACATAACACTTCGCAAATCATATTATATCTTATCATGAAACATAGAAATGAGATGCGATATCGCGTTTTAAGAAGCATTAGAACTCTATTGCTACGATACGTAGACATCTGCAAACGCTATTTCCTAGCGAGGAAGTGTCGCATTCACATTCATTTGAAGTGTAGACGAGGAATACATGACACTTCGCAAATCATATTATATCTTACCACGAAACGTAGAAATGAGATGCAATATAGCGTTTTAAGAATCATAAGAACTCTATTGCTACGATACGTAGACATCTGCAAACGCTATTTCCTTGCATGGAAGTGTCGCATTTACATTCATTTGAAACGTAGACGAGGAATGCATAACACTTCGCAATGAATATTATATCTTATCATGAAACGTAGATATGAGATGCAATATCTCGTTTTAAGAAGCATTTGAACCCTATTGCTACGATACCTAGACATCTGCAGACGCTATTTCCTAGCAAGGAAGTGTCGCATTTACATTCATTTGAAGTGTAGACGAGGAATACATGACACTTCGCAAATCATATTATATCTTACCATGAAACATAGAAATGAGATGCGATATCGCGTTTTAAGAAGCATTAGAACACTATTGCTACGATAGGTAGACATTTGCAAACGCTATTTCCTAGCAAAGAAGTGTCGCATTTACATTCATTTGAATCGTAGACGGGGAATGCATAACACTTCGCAATGAATATTATATCTCATCATGAAACATAGATATGAGATGCAATATCTCGTTTTAAGAAGCGTTTGAACTCTATTGCTTCGATACGTAGACATCTGCAAAAGCTATTTCCTAGCAAGGAAGTGTCGCATTTACATTCATTTGAAGTGTAGACGAGGAATACATAACACTTCGCAAATCATATTATATCTTATCATGAAACATAGAAATGGGATGCGATATCGCGTTTTAAGAAGCATTAGAACTCTATTGCTACGATACGTAGACATCTGCAAACGCTATTTCCTAGCGAGGAAGTGTCGCATTCCCATTCATTTGAAGTGTAGACGAGGAATACATAACACTTCGCAAATCATGTTATATCTTTCCATGAAACATAGAAATGAGATGCGATATCGCGTTTTAAGAAGCATTAGAACACTATTGCTACGATAGGTAGACATTTGCAAACGCTATTTCCTAGCAAAGAAGTGTCGCATTTACATTCATTTGAAGTGTAGACGAGGAATACATAACACTTCGCAAATCATATTATATCTTACCATGAAACATAGAAATGACATGCGATATTGCGTTTTAAGAAGCATTAGAACTCTATTGCTACGATACCTAGACATCTGCAGACGCTATTTCCTTGCAAGGAAGTGTCGCATTTACATTCATTTGAAGTGTAGACGAGGAATACATGACACTTCGCAAATCATATTATATCTTACCATGAAACATAGAAATGAGATGCGATATCGCGTTTTAAGTAGCATTAGAACTCTGTTCCTACGATACGTAGGCATCTGCAGACGCTATTGCGTAGCAAGGAAGTGTCGCATTTACATTCATTTGAAGTGTAGACGAGGAATACGTGATACTTCGCAAATCATATTATATCTTACCATGAAACATAGAGATGAGATGCGATATCGCGTTCTAAGAAGCATTAGAACTCTATTGCTTCGATACTTAGACATCTGCAAACGCTATTTCCTTGCAAGGAAGTGTCGCATTTACATTCATTTGAAGTGTAGACGAGGAATACAAATCACTTCGCAAATCATATTATATCTTACCATGAAACATAGAAATGAGGTGCGATATCGCGTTTTGAGAAGCATTAGAACACTATTGCTACGATAGGTAGACATTTGCAAACGCTATTTCCTAGCAAAGAAGTGTCGCATTTACATTCATTTGAAGTGTAGACGAGGAATACATAACACTTCGCAAATCATATTATATCTTATCATGAAACATAGAAATGAGATGCGATATCGCGTTTTAAGAAGCATTAGAACTCTATTGCTACGATACGTAGACATCTGCAAAAGCTATTTCCTAGCGTGGAAGTGTCGCATTTACATTCATTTGAAGTGTAGACGAGGAATACATGATACTTCGCAAATCATATTATATCTATACCATGAAACATAGAAATGAGATTCGATATCGCGTTTTAAGAAGCATTAGAAAGCAATTGCTACGATACGTAGATATCTGCAAACGCTATTTCCTAGCGAGGAAGTACCGCATTCACATTCATTTGAAGTGTAGACGAGGAATACATAACACTTCGCAAATCATATTATATCTTATCATGAAACATAGAAATGAGATGCAATATCGCGTTTTAAGAAGCATTAGAACTCTATTGCTACGATACGTAGACATATGCAAACGCTATTTCCCTGCAAGGAAGTGTCGCATTTACATTCATTTGAATCGTAGACGGGGAATGCATAACACTTCGCAATGAATATTATATCTCATCATGAAACATAGATATGAGATGCAATATCTCGTTTTAAGAAGCATTTGATCTCTATTGCTTCGATACGTAGACATCTGCAAAAGCTATTTCCTAGCAAGGAAGTGTCGCATTTACATTCATTTGAAGTGTAGACGAGGAATACATAACACTTCGCAAATCATGTTATATCTTACCATGAAACATAGAAATGAGATGCGATATCGCGTTTTAAGAATCATATGAACTCTATTGCTACGTTACGTAGACATCTGCAATCGCTATTTCCTTGCAAGGAAGTGTCGCATTTACATTCATTTAACGTGTAGGCGAGGAATACATAACACTTCGCAAATCATATTATATCTTACCATGAAACATAGAAATGAGATGCGATATCGCGTTTTAGGAAGCACTAGAACTCTATTGCTACGATACGTAGACATCTGCAAACGCTATTTCCTTGCAAGGAAGTGTCGCATTTACATTCACTTGAATCGTAGACGAGGAATACATAACACTTCGCCAATCATATTATATCTTACCATGAAGCATAGAAATGAGATGCGATATCGCGTTTTAAGTAGCATTAGAACTCTATTGCTACGATACCTAGTCATCGGCAGACGCTATTTCCTAGCAAGGAAGTGTCGCATTCACATTCATTTGAAGTGTAGGCGAGGAATACATGATACTTCGCAAATCATATTATATCTTACCATGAAACATAGAAATGAGATGCGATATCGCGTTTTAAGAAGCATTAGAACACTATTGCTACGATACGTAGACATCTGCAAACGCTATTTCCTTGCAAGGAAGTGTCGCATTTACATTCATTTGAATCGTAGACGAGGAATACATAACACTTCGCAAATCATATTATATCTTACCATGAAGCATAGAAATGAGATGCGATATCGCGTTTTAAGTAGCATTAGAACTCTATTGCTACGATACCTAGACATCGGCAGACGCTATTTCCTAGCAAGGAAGTGTCGCATTTACATTCATTTGAAGTGTAGACGAGGAATACATGATACTTCGCAAATCATATTATATCTTACCATGAAACATAGAAATGACATTCGATATCGCGTTTTAAGAAGCATTAGAAAGCTATTGCTACGATACGTAGACATCTGCAAACGCAATTTCCTAGCGAGGAAGTATTGCATTCACATTCATTTGAAGTGTAGACGAGGAATACATAACACTTCGCAAATCATGTTATATCTTACCATGAAACATAGAAATGAGATGCGATATCGGGTTTTAAGAATCATAAGAACTCTATTGCCACGATACGTAGACATCTGCAATCGCTATTTCCTTGCAAGGAAGTGTCGCATTTACATTCATTTGAAGAGTAGACGAGGAATACATAACACTTCGCAAATCATATTATATCTTTCCATGAAGCATAGAAATGAGATGCGATATCGCGTTTTAAGTAGCATTAGAACTCTATTGCTACGATACCTAGACATCGGCAGACGCTATTTCCTAGCAAGGAAGTGTCGCATTTACATTCATTTGAAGTGTAGACGAGGAATACATGATACTTCGCAAATCATATTATATCTTACCATGAAACATAGAAATGAGATGCGATATCGCGTTTTAAGAAGCATTAGAACACTATTGCTACGATAGGTAGACATTTGCAAACGCTATTTCCTAGCAAAGAAGTGTCGCATTTACATTCATTTGAAGTGTAGACGAGGAATACATAACACTTCGCAAATCATATTATATCTTACCATGAAACATAGAAATGAGATGCGATATCGCGTTTTAAGGAGCATTAGAACCCTATTGCTACGATACGTAGACATCTGCAAACGCTATTTCCTTGCATAGAAGTGTCGCATTTACATTCATTTGAAACGTAGGCGAGGAATGCATAACACTTCGCAAATCATATTATATCTTACCATGAAACATAGAAATGAGATGCGATATCGCGTTTTAAGAATCATATGAACGCTATTGCTACGATACGTAGACATTTGCAATCGCTATTTCCTTGCAAGGAAGTGTCGCACTTACATTCATTTGAAGTGTAGGCGAGGAATACATAACACTTCGCAAATCATATTATATTTTCCCATGAAACATAGAAATGAGATGCGATATCGCGTTTTAAGAAGCATTAGAAAGCTATTGCTACGATACGTAGACATCTGCAAACGCTATTTCCTAGCGAGGAAGTATCGCATTCACATTCATTTGATGTGTAGACGAGGAATACATAACACTTCGCAAATCATGTTATATCTTACCATGAAACATAGAAATGAGATGCGATATCGCGTTTTAAGAATCATTTGAACTCTATTGCTACGATACGTAGACATCTGCAATCGCTATTTCCTTGCAAGGAAGTGTCGCATTTACATTCATTTGAATCGTAGACGAGGAATACATAACACTTCGCAAATCATATTATATCTTACCATGAAGCATAGAAATGAGATGCGACATCGCGTTTTAAGTAGCATTAGAACTCTATTGCTACGATACCTAGACATCGGCAGACGCTATTTCCTAGCAAGGAAGTGTCGCATTTACATTCATTTGAAGTGTAGACGAGGAATACATGATACTTCGCAAATCATATTATATCTTACCATGAAACATAGAAATGAGATTCGATATCGCGTTTTAAGAAGCATTAGAAAGCTATTGCTACGATACGTAGACATCTGCAAACGCTATTTCCTAGCGAGGAAGTATCGCATTCACATTCATTTGAAGTGTAGACGAGGAATACATAACACTTCGCAAATCATGTTATATCTTACCATGAAACATAGAAATGAGATGCGATATCGCGTTTTAAGAATCATATGAACTCTATTGCCACGATACGTAGACACCTGCAATCGCTATTTCCTTGGAAGGAAGTGTCGCATTTACATTCATTTGAAGAGTAGACGAGGAATACATAACACTTCGCAAATCATATTATATCTTTCCATGAAGCATAGAAATGAGATGCGATATCGCGTTTTAAGTAGCATTAGAACTCTATTGCTACGAAACCTAGACATCGGCAGACGCTATTTCCTAGCAAGGAAGTGTCGCATTTACATTCATTTGAAGTGTAGATGAGGAATACATGATACTTCGCAAATCATATTATATCTTACCATGAAACATAGAAATGAGATGCGATATCGCGTTTTAAGAAGCATTAGAACACTATTGCTACGATAGGTAGACATTTGCACACGCTATTTCCTAGCAAAGAAGTGTCGCATTTACATTCATTTGAAGTGTAGACGAGGAATGCATAACACTTCGCAATGAATATTATATCTTATCATCAAACATAGATATGAGATGCAATATCTCGTTTTAAGAAGCATTAGAAAGCTATTGCTACGATACGTAGACATCTGAAAACGCTATTTCCTAGCGAGGAAGTATCGCATTCACATTCATTTGATGTGTAGACGAGGAATACATAACACTTCGCAAATCATGTTATATCTTACCATGAAACATAGAAATGAGATGCGATATCGCGTTTTAAGAATCATTTGAACTCTATTGCTACGATACGTAGACATCTGCAATCGCTATTTCCTTGCAAGGAAGTGTCGCATTTACATTCATTTGAAGTGTAGACGAGGAATACATAACACTTCGCAAATCATATTATATCTTACCATGAAACATAGAAATGAGGTGCTATATCGCGTTTTGAGAAGCATTAGAACACGATTGCTACGATAGGTAGACATTTGCAAACGCTATTTCCTAGCAAAGAATTGTCGCATTTACATTCATTTGAAGTGTAGACGAGGAATACATAACACTTCGCAAATCATATTATATCTTATCATGAAACATAGAAATGAGATGCGATATCGCGTTTTAAGAAGCATTAGAACTCTATTGCTACGATACGTAGACATCTGCAAACGCTATTTCCTAGCGAGGAAGTGTCGCATTCACATTCATTTGAAGTGTAGACGAGGAATACATGACACTTCGCAAATCATATTATATCTTACCACGAAACGTAGAAATGAGATGCAATATAGCGTTTTAAGAATCATAAGAACTCTATTGCTACGATACGTAGACATCTGCAAACGCTATTTCCTTGCATGGAAGTGTCGCATTTACATTCATTTGAAACGTAGACGAGGAATGCATAACACTTCGCAATGAATATTATATCTTATCATGAAACGTAGATATGAGATGCAATATCTCGTTTTAAGAAGCATTTGAACCCTATTGCTACGATACCTAGACATCTGCAGACGCTATTTCCTAGCAAGGAAGTGTCGCATTTACATTCATTTGAAGTGTAGACGAGGAATACATGACACTTCGCAAATCATATTATATCTTACCATGAAACATAGAAATGAGATGCGATATCGCGTTTTAAGAAGCATTAGAACACTATTGCTACGATAGGTAGACATTTGCAAACGCTATTTCCTAGCAAAGAAGTGTCGCATTTACATTCATTTGAATCGTAGACGGGGAATGCATAACACTTCGCAATGAATATTATATCTCATCATGAAACATAGATATGAGATGCAATATCTCGTTTTAAGAAGCGTTTGAACTCTATTGCTTCGATACGTAGACATCTGCAAAAGCTATTTCCTAGCAAGGAAGTGTCGCATTTACATTCATTTGAAGTGTAGACGAGGAATACATAACACTTCGCAAATCATATTATATCTTATCATGAAACATAGAAATGGGATGCGATATCGCGTTTTAAGAAGCATTAGAACTCTATTGCTACGATACGTAGACATCTGCAAACGCTATTTCCTAGCGAGGAAGTGTCGCATTCCCATTCATTTGAAGTGTAGACGAGGAATACATAACACTTCGCAAATCATGTTATATCTTTCCATGAAACATAGAAATGAGATGCGATATCGCGTTTTAAGAAGCATTAGAACACTATTGCTACGATAGGTAGACATTTGCAAACGCTATTTCCTAGCAAAGAAGTGTCGCATTTACATTCATTTGAAGTGTAGACGAGGAATACATAACACTTCGCAAATCATATTATATCTTACCATGAAACATAGAAATGACATGCGATATTGCGTTTTAAGAAGCATTAGAACTCTATTGCTACGATACCTAGACATCTGCAGACGCTATTTCCTTGCAAGGAAGTGTCGCATTTACATTCATTTGAAGTGTAGACGAGGAATACATGACACTTCGCAAATCATATTATATCTTACCATGAAACATAGAAATGAGATGCGATATCGCGTTTTAAGTAGCATTAGAACTCTGTTCCTACGATACGTAGGCATCTGCAGACGCTATTGCGTAGCAAGGAAGTGTCGCATTTACATTCATTTGAAGTGTAGACGAGGAATACGTGATACTTCGCAAATCATATTATATCTTACCATGAAACATAGAGATGAGATGCGATATCGCGTTCTAAGAAGCATTAGAACTCTATTGCTTCGATACTTAGACATCTGCAAACGCTATTTCCTTGCAAGGAAGTGTCGCATTTACATTCATTTGAAGTGTAGACGAGGAATACAAATCACTTCGCAAATCATATTATATCTTACCATGAAACATAGAAATGAGGTGCGATATCGCGTTTTGAGAAGCATTAGAACACTATTGCTACGATAGGTAGACATTTGCAAACGCTATTTCCTAGCAAAGAAGTGTCGCATTTACATTCATTTGAAGTGTAGACGAGGAATACATAACACTTCGCAAATCATATTATATCTTATCATGAAACATAGAAATGAGATGCGATATCGCGTTTTAAGAAGCATTAGAACTCTATTGCTACGATACGTAGACATCTGCAAAAGCTATTTCCTAGCGTGGAAGTGTCGCATTTACATTCATTTGAAGTGTAGACGAGGAATACATGATACTTCGCAAATCATATTATATCTATACCATGAAACATAGAAATGAGATTCGATATCGCGTTTTAAGAAGCATTAGAAAGCAATTGCTACGATACGTAGATATCTGCAAACGCTATTTCCTAGCGAGGAAGTACCGCATTCACATTCATTTGAAGTGTAGACGAGGAATACATAACACTTCGCAAATCATATTATATCTTATCATGAAACATAGAAATGAGATGCAATATCGCGTTTTAAGAAGCATTAGAACTCTATTGCTACGATACGTAGACATATGCAAACGCTATTTCCCTGCAAGGAAGTGTCGCATTTACATTCATTTGAATCGTAGACGGGGAATGCATAACACTTCGCAATGAATATTATATCTCATCATGAAACATAGATATGAGATGCAATATCTCGTTTTAAGAAGCATTTGATCTCTATTGCTTCGATACGTAGACATCTGCAAAAGCTATTTCCTAGCAAGGAAGTGTCGCATTTACATTCATTTGAAGTGTAGACGAGGAATACATAACACTTCGCAAATCATGTTATATCTTACCATGAAACATAGAAATGAGATGCGATATCGCGTTTTAAGAATCATATGAACTCTATTGCTACGTTACGTAGACATCTGCAATCGCTATTTCCTTGCAAGGAAGTGTCGCATTTACATTCATTTAACGTGTAGGCGAGGAATACATAACACTTCGCAAATCATATTATATCTTACCATGAAACATAGAAATGAGATGCGATATCGCGTTTTAGGAAGCACTAGAACTCTATTGCTACGATACGTAGACATCTGCAAACGCTATTTCCTTGCAAGGAAGTGTCGCATTTACATTCACTTGAATCGTAGACGAGGAATACATAACACTTCGCCAATCATATTATATCTTACCATGAAGCATAGAAATGAGATGCGATATCGCGTTTTAAGTAGCATTAGAACTCTATTGCTACGATACCTAGTCATCGGCAGACGCTATTTCCTAGCAAGGAAGTGTCGCATTCACATTCATTTGAAGTGTAGGCGAGGAATACATGATACTTCGCAAATCATATTATATCTTACCATGAAACATAGAAATGAGATGCGATATCGCGTTTTAAGAAGCATTAGAACACTATTGCTACGATACGTAGACATCTGCAAACGCTATTTCCTTGCAAGGAAGTGTCGCATTTACATTCATTTGAATCGTAGACGAGGAATACATAACACTTCGCAAATCATATTATATCTTACCATGAAGCATAGAAATGAGATGCGATATCGCGTTTTAAGTAGCATTAGAACTCTATTGCTACGATACCTAGACATCGGCAGACGCTATTTCCTAGCAAGGAAGTGTCGCATTTACATTCATTTGAAGTGTAGACGAGGAATACATGATACTTCGCAAATCATATTATATCTTACCATGAAACATAGAAATGACATTCGATATCGCGTTTTAAGAAGCATTAGAAAGCTATTGCTACGATACGTAGACATCTGCAAACGCAATTTCCTAGCGAGGAAGTATTGCATTCACATTCATTTGAAGTGTAGACGAGGAATACATAACACTTCGCAAATCATGTTATATCTTACCATGAAACATAGAAATGAGATGCGATATCGGGTTTTAAGAATCATAAGAACTCTATTGCCACGATACGTAGACATCTGCAATCGCTATTTCCTTGCAAGGAAGTGTCGCATTTACATTCATTTGAAGAGTAGACGAGGAATACATAACACTTCGCAAATCATATTATATCTTTCCATGAAGCATAGAAATGAGATGCGATATCGCGTTTTAAGTAGCATTAGAACTCTATTGCTACGATACCTAGACATCGGCAGACGCTATTTCCTAGCAAGGAAGTGTCGCATTTACATTCATTTGAAGTGTAGACGAGGAATACATGATACTTCGCAAATCATATTATATCTTACCATGAAACATAGAAATGAGATGCGATATCGCGTTTTAAGAAGCATTAGAACACTATTGCTACGATAGGTAGACATTTGCAAACGCTATTTCCTAGCAAAGAAGTGTCGCATTTACATTCATTTGAAGTGTAGACGAGGAATACATAACACTTCGCAAATCATATTATATCTTACCATGAAACATAGAAATGAGATGCGATATCGCGTTTTAAGGAGCATTAGAACCCTATTGCTACGATACGTAGACATCTGCAAACGCTATTTCCTTGCATAGAAGTGTCGCATTTACATTCATTTGAAACGTAGGCGAGGAATGCATAACACTTCGCAAATCATATTATATCTTACCATGAAACATAGAAATGAGATGCGATATCGCGTTTTAAGAATCATATGAACGCTATTGCTACGATACGTAGACATTTGCAATCGCTATTTCCTTGCAAGGAAGTGTCGCACTTACATTCATTTGAAGTGTAGGCGAGGAATACATAACACTTCGCAAATCATATTATATTTTCCCATGAAACATAGAAATGAGATGCGATATCGCGTTTTAAGAAGCATTAGAAAGCTATTGCTACGATACGTAGATATCTGCAAACGCTATTTCCTAGCGAGGAAGTATCGCATTCACATTCATTTGAAGTGTAGACGAGGAATACATAACACTTCGCAAATCATGATATATCTTACCATAAAACATAGAAGTGAGATGCGATATCGCGTTTTAAGTATCATATGAACTCTATTGCTACGATACGTAGACATCTGCAATCGCTATTTCCTTGCAAGGAAGTGTCGCATTTACTTTCATTTGAAATGTAGACGAGGAATACATAACACTTCGCAAATCATATTATATCTTACCATGAAACATAGAAATGAGATGCGATATCGCGTTTTAAGAAGCATTAGGACACTATTGCTACGATAGGTAGACATTTGCAAACTCTATTTCCTAGCAAAGAAGTGTCGCATTTACATTCATTTGAAGTGTAGACGAGGAATACATAACACTTCGCAAACCATATTATATCTTACCATGAAACATAGAAATGACATGCGATATTGCGTTTTAAGAAGCATTAGAACTCTATTGCTACGATACCTAGACATCTGCAGACGCTATTCCCTTGCAAGGAAGTGTCGCTTTTACATTCATTTGAAGTGTAGACGAGGAATACATGACACTTCGCAAATCATATTATATCTTACCATGAAACATAGAAATGAGATGCGATATCGCGTTTTGAGAAGCATTGGAACACTATTGCTACGATAGGTAGACATTTGCAAACGCTATTTCCTAGCAAAGAAGTGTCGCATTTACATTCATTTGAAGTGTAGGCGAGGAATACATAACACTTCATAAATCATATTATATCTTACCATGAACCATAGAAATGAGATGCGATATCGCGTTTTAAGAAGCATTAGAACTCTATTGCTACGATACGTAGACATCTGCAATCGCTATTTCCTTGCAAGGAAGTGTCGCATTTACATTCATTTGAAACGTAGACGAGGAATGCATAACACTTCGCAATGAATATTATATCTTATCAAGAAACATAGATATGAGATGCAATATCTCGTTTTAAGAAGCATTTGAACTCTATTGCTTCGATACGTAGACATCTGGAAACGCTATTTCCTTGCAAGGAAGTGTCGCATTTACATTCATTTGAAACGTAGACGAGGAATGCATAACACTTCGCAAAGAATATAATATCTTATCATGAGACATAGAAAAGAGATGCAATATCTCGTTTTAAGAAGCATTTGAACTCTATTGCTTCGATACGTAGACATCTGCAAACGCTATTTCCTAGCAACGAAGTGTCGCATTTACATTCATTTGAAGTGTAGACGAGGACTACATAACACTTCGCAATTCATATTATATCTTACCATGAAACATAGAAATGAGATGCGATATCGCGTTTTAAGTAGCATTAGAACTCTATTGCTACGATACCTAGACATCTGCAAACGCCATTTCCTAGCGAGGAAGTGTCGCATTCACATTCATTTGAAGTGTAGACGAGGAATACATGATACTTCGCAAATCATATTATATCTTACCATGAAACATAGAAATGAGATGCGATATCGCGATTTAAGAATCATAAGAACTCTATTGCTACGATACGTAGACATCTGCAAACGCTATTTCCCTGCAAGGAAGTGTCGCATTTACATTCATTTGAACCGTAGACGAGGAATGCATAACACTTCGCAAAGAATATTATATTTTATTATGAAACATGGATATGAGATGCAATATCTCGTTTTAAGAAGCATTTGAACTCTATTGCTTCGATACGTAGACATCTGCAAACGCTATTTCCTAGCAAGGAAGTGTCGCATTTACTTTCATTTGAAGTGTAGACGAGGAATACATAACACTTCGCAAATCACATTATATCTTACCATGAAACATAGAAATAAGGTTCGATATCGCATTTTAAGAAGCATTAGAAAGCTATTGCTATGATACGTAGACATCTGCAAACGCTATTTCCTAGCGAGGACGTATCGCATTCACATTCATTTGAAGTGTAGACGAGGAATACATAACACTTCGCAAATCATGTTATATCTTACCATGAAACATAGAAATGAGATGCGATATCGCGTTTTAGGAATCATATGAACTCTATTGCTACGATACGTAGACATCTGCAATCGCTATATCCGTGCAAGGAAGTGTCGCATTTACATTCATTTGAAGTGTAGACGAGGAATACATAACACTTCGCAAATCATATTATATCTTACCCTGAAAAATAGAAATGAGTTGCGATATCGCGTTTTAAGAAACATTAGAACTCTATTGCTACGATACGTAGACATCTGCAAACGCTATTTCCTTGCAAGGAAGTGTCGCATTTACATTCATTTGAATCGTAGACGAGGAATGCATAACACTTCGCAATGAATATTATATCCTATCAAGAAACATAGATATGAGATGCAATATCTCGTTTTAAGAAGCAGTTGAACTCTATTGCTTCGATAAGTAGACATCTGCAAGCGCTATTTACTAGCAAGGAAGTGTCGCATTTACATTCATTTGAAGTGTAGACGAGGAATAGATAACACTTCGCAAATCATATTACATCTTACCATTAAACATAGAAATGAGATGCGATATCGCGTTTTAAGAAGCATTAGAAATCTATTGCTACGATACCTAGACATCTGCAAACGCCATTTCCTAGCGAGGAAGTGTCGCATTCACATTCATTTGAAGTGTAGACGAGGAAAACATGATACTGCGCAAATCATTTTATATCATACCATGAAACATAGGAATGAGATGCGATATCGCGTTCTAAGAATATAAGAACTCTATTGCTACGATACGTAGACATCTGCAAACGCTATTTCCTTGCAAGGAAGTGTCGCATTTACATGCATTTGAATCGTAGACGAGGAATGCATAACACTTAGCAAAGAATATTATATCTTATCAGAAAACATAGATAAGAGATGCAATATCTCTTTTTAAGAAGCATTTGAACTCTATTGCTTCGATACGTAGACATCTGCAAACGCTATTTCCTAGCAAGGAAGTGTCGCATTTACATTCATTTGAAGTGTACGCGAGGAATACATAACACTTCGCAAATCATATTATATCTTACCATAAAACATAGATAAGAGATGCAATATCTCTTTTTTAAGAAGCATTTGAACTCTATTGCTTCGATACGTAGACATCTGCAAACGCTATTTCCTAGCAAGGAAGTGTCGCATTTACATTCATTTGAAGTGTAGGCGAGGAATACATAACACTTCGCAATGAATATTACATCTTATCATGAAACATAGAAATGAGATGCGATATCTTGTTTTAAGAAGCATTTGATCTCTATTGCTTCGATACGTAGACATCTGCAAACGCTATTTCCTAGCAAGGAAGTGTCGCATTTACATTCATTTGAAGTGTAGACGAGGAATACATGACACTTCGCAAATCATATTATATCGTACCATGAAACATAGAAATGGGATGCGATATCGCGTTTTAAGAAGCGTCAGAAATCTATTGCTACGATACGTAGACATCTGCAGACGCTATTTCCTTGCAAGGAAGTGTCGCATTTACATTCATTTGAAGTATAGACGAGGAATACATAACATTTCGCACATCATATTATATCTTACCATGAAACATAGAAATGAGATTCGATATCGCGTTTTAAGAAGCATTAGAACACTATTGGTACGATAGGTAGACATTTGCAGACGCTATTTCCTAGCGAGGAAGTGTCGCATTTACATTCATTTGAAGTGTAGACGAGGAATACATGACACTTCGCAAATCATATTATATCTTACCATGAAACATAGATAAGAGATGCAATATCTCTTTTTTAAGAAGCAATTGAACTCTATTGCTTCGATATGTAGACATCTGCAAACGCTATTTCCTAGCAAGTAAGTGTCGCATTTACATTCATTTGATGTGTAGGCGAGGAATGCACATCACTTCGCAATGAATATTATATCTTATCATGAAACATAGATATGAGATGCAATATCTCAATTTAAGAAGCATTTCAACTCTATTGCTACGATAGGTAGACATTTGCAGACGCTATTTCCTAGCGAGGAAGTGTCGCATTTACATTCATTTGAAGTGTAGACGAGGAATACATGACACTTCGCAAATCATATTATATCTTACCATGAAACATAGATAAGAGATGCAATACCTCTTTCTTAAGAAGCATTTGAACTCTATTGCTTCGATACGTAGACATCTGCAAACGCTATTTCCTAGCAAGTAAGTGTCGCATTTACATTCATTTGAAGTGTAGGCGAGGAATACATAACACTTCGCAATGAATATTACATCTCACCATGAAACATAGAAATGAGATGCGATATCGCGTTTTAAGAAGCATTAGAACTCTATTGCTACGATACCTAGACATCTGCAGACGCTATTTCCTAGCAAGGAAGTGTCGCATTTACATTCATTTGAAGTGTAGACAAGGAATACATAACACTTCGCAAATCATATTATATCTTACCATGAAACATAGAAATGAGATGCGATATCTTGTTTTAAGAAGCATTTGAACTCTATTTCTTCGATACGTAGACATCTGCAAACGCTATTTCCTAGCAACGAAGTGTCGCATTTACATTCATTTGAAGTGTAGACGAGGACTACATAACACTTCGCAAATCATATTATATCTTACCATGAAACATAGAAATGAGATGCGATATCGCGTTTTAAGAATCATAAGAACTCTATTGCTACGATACGTAGACATCTGCGAACGCTATTTCCTTGCAAGGAAGTGTCGCATTTACATTCATTTGAATCGTAGACGAGGAATGCATAACACTTCGCAACGAATATTATATCTTATCATGAAACATAGAAATGAGATGCGATATCGCGTTTTAAGAATCATAAGAACTCTAATGCTACGATACGCAGACATCTGCAAACGCTATTTCCTTGCAAGGAAGTGTCGCATTTACATTCATTTGAATCGTAGACGAGGAATGCATATCACTTCGCAGTGAATATTATATCTTATCATGAAACATAGATATGAGATGCAATATCTCGTTTTAAGAAGCATTTGATCTCTATTGCTTCGATAAGTAGACATCTGCAAGCGCTATTTACTAACAAGGAAGTGTCGCATTTACATTCATTTGAAGTGTAGACGAGGAATAGATAACACTTCGCAAATCATATTACATCTTACCATGAAACATAGAAATGGGATGCGATATCGCGTTTTAAGGAGCATTAGAACTCTATTGCTACGATACCTAGACATCTGCAGGCGCTATTTCCTAGCAAGGAAGTGTCGCATTTACATTCATTTGAAGTGTAGACGAGGAATACATTGCACTTCGCAAATCATATTATATCTTACCATGAAACATAGAAATGGGATGCGATATCGCGTTTTAAGAAGCGTCAGAAATCTATTGCTACGATACGTAGACATCTGCAAACGCTATTTCCTTGCAAGGAAGTGTCGCATTTACATTCATTTGAAGTATAGACGAGGAATACATAACATTTCGCACATCATATTATATCTTACCATGAAACATAGAAATGAGATTCGATATCGCGTTTTAAGAAGCATTAGAACACTATTGATACGATAGGTAGAAATTTGCAAACGCTATTTCCTTGCAAGGAAGTGTCGCATTTACATTCGTTTGCAGTGTAGACGAGGAATACATAACACTTCGCAAATCATATTATATCTTACCATGAAACATGGAAATGAGTTGCGATATCGCGTTTTAAGAATCATAAGAACTCTATTGCTACGATACCTAGACATCTGCAGACGCTATTTCCTTGCAAGGAAGTGTCGCATTTACATTCATTTGAAGTGTAGACGAGGAATACATGACACTTCGCAAATCATATTATATCATACCATGAAACATAGAAATGAGATGCGATATCGCGTTTTAAGAAGCATTAGAACTCTATTGCTACGATAGGTAGACATTTGCAGACGCTATTTCCTAGCGAGGAAGTGTCGCATTTACATTCATTTGAAGTGTAGACGAGGAATACATGACACTTCGCAAATCATATTATATCTTACCATGAAACATAGATAAGAGATGCAATATCTCTTTTTTAAGAAGCAATCGAACTCTATTGCTTCGATATGTAGACATCTGCAAACGCTATTTCCTAGCAAGTAAGTGTCGCATTTACATTCATTTGATGTGTAGGCGACGAATACATAACACTTCGCAATGAATATTACATCTTATCATGAAACATAGAAATGAGATGCGATATCTTGTTTTAAGAAGTATTTGAACTCTATTGCTACGATACGTAGACATCTGCAAAGGCTATTTCCTTGCAAGGAAGTGTCGCATTTACATTCATTTGAATCGTAGACGAGGAATGCATGACACTTCGCAAATCATATTATATCTTACCATGAAACATAGAAATGAGATGCGTTAACGCGTTTTAAGAAGCATCAGAAATCCATTGCTACGATACGTAGACATCAGCAAACGCTATTTCCTAGCAAGGAAGTGTCGCATTTACATTCATTTGAAGTGTAGACGAGGAATACATAACACTTCGCAAATCATATTATATGTTACCATGAAACATAGAAATGAGATGCGATATCGCGTTTTAAGAAGCATTAGAACTCTATTGCTACGATACCTAGACATCTGCAGACGCTATTTCCTAGCAAGGTTGTGTCGCATTTACATTCATTTGAAGTGTAGACGAGGAATACATGATACTTCACAAATTGTATTATATCTTACCATGAAACATAGAAATGAGATGCGATATCGCGTTTTAAGAATCATAAGAACTCTATTGCTACGATACGTAGACATCTGCAAACGCTATTTCCTTGCAAGGATGTGTCGCATTAACATTCATTTGAATCGTAGACGAGGCATGCATAACACTTCGCAACGAATATTACATCTTATCATGAAACATAGAAATGAGATGCGATATCGCGTTTTAAGAATCATAAGAACTCTATTGCTACGATACGCAGACATCTGCAAACGCTATTTCCTTGCAAGGAAGTGTCGCATTTACATTCATTTGAATCGTAGACGAGGAATGCACATCACTTCGCAATGAATATTATATCTTATCATGAAACATAGATATGAGATGCAATATCTCGATTTAAGAAGCATTTCAACCCTATTGCTACGATAGGTAGACATTTGCAGACGCTATTTCCTAGCGAGGAAGTGTCGCATTTACATTCATTTGAAGTGTAGACGAGGAATACATGACACTTCGCAAATCATATTATATCTTACCATGAAACATAGATAAGAGAAGCAATACCTCTTTCTTAAGAAGCATTTGAACTCTATTGCTTCGATACGTAGACATCTGCAAACGCTATTTCCTAGCAACGAAGTGTCGCATTTACATTCATTTGAAGTGTAGACGAGGAATACATGACACTTCGCAAATCATATTATATCTTACCATGAAACATAGATAAGAGATGCAATACCTCTTTCTTAAGAAGCATTTGAACTCTATTGCTTCGATACGCAGACATCTGCAAACGCTATTTCCTTGCAGGGAAGTGTCGCATTTACATTCATTTGAATCGTGGACGAGGAATGCATATCACTTCGCAATGAATATTATATCTTATCATGAAACATAGATATGAGATGCAATATCTCGTTTTAAGAAGCATTTGAACTCTATTGCTTCGATAAGTAGACATCTGCAAGCGCTATTTACTAACAAGGAAGTGTCGCATTTACATTCATTTGAAGTGTAGACGAGGAATAGATAACACTTCGCAAATCATATTACATCTTACCATGAAACATAGAAATGGGATGCGATATCGCGTTTTAAGGAGCATTAGAACTCTATTGCTACGATACCTAGACATCTGCAGACGCTATTTCCTAGCAAGGAAGTGTCGCATTTACATTCATTTGAAGTGTAGACGAGGAATACATGATACTTCACAAATTGTATTATATCTTACCATGAAACATAGAAATGAGATGCGATATCGCGTTTTAAGAATCATAAGAACTCTATTGCTACGATACGTAGACATCTGCAAACGCTATTTCCTTGCAAGGAAGTGTCGCATTTACATTCATTTGAATCGTAGACGAGGCATGCATAACACTTCGCAACGAATATTACATCTTATCATGAAACATAGAAATGAGATGCGATATCTTGTTTTAAGAGGCATTTGATCTCTATTGCTTCGATACGTAGACATTTGCAGACGCTATTTCCTAGCAAGGTAGTGTCGCATTTACATTCATTTGAAGTGTAGACGAGGAATACATGATACTTCACAAATTGTATTATATCTTACCATGAAACATAGAAATGAGATGCGATATCGCGTTTTAAGAATCATAAGAACTCTATTGCTACGATACGTAGACATCTGCAAACGCTATTTCCTTGCAAGGATGTGTCGCATTAACATTCATTTGAATCGTAGACGAGGCATGCATAACACTTCGCAACGAATATTACATCTTATCATGAAACATAGAAATGAGATGCGATATCGCGTTTTAAGAATCATAAGAACTCTATTGCTACGATACGCAGACATCTGCAAACGCTATTTCCTTGCAAGGAAGTGTCGCATTTACATTCATTTGAATCGTAGACGAGGAATGCACATCACTTCGCAATGAATATTATATCTTATCATGAAACATAGATATGAGATGCAATATCTCGATTTAAGAAGCATTTCAACCCTATTGCTACGATAGGTAGACATTTGCAGACGCTATTTCCTAGCGAGGAAGTGTCGCATTTACATTCATTTGAAGTGTAGACGAGGAATACATGACACTTCGCAAATCATATTATATCTTACCATGAAACATAGATAAGAGATGCAATACCTCTTTCTTAAGAAGCATTTGAACTCTATTGCTTCGATACGTAGACATCTGCAAACGCTATTTCCTAGCAAGTAAGTGTCGCATTTACATTCATTTGAAGTGTAGGCGAGGAATACATAACACTTCGCAATGAATATTACATCTCACCATGAAACATAGAAATGAGATGCGATATCGCGTTTTAAGAAGCATTAGAACTCTATTGCTACGATACCTAGACATCTGCAGACGCTATTTCCTAGCAAGGAAGTGTCGCATTTACATTCATTTGAAGTGTAGACAAGGAATACATAACACTTCGCAAATCATATTATATCTTACCATGAAACATAGAAATGTGATGCGATATCTTGTTTTAAGAAGCATTTGAACTCTATTGCTTCGATACGTAGACATCTGCAAACGCTATTTCCTAGCAACGAAGTGTCGCATTTACATTCATTTGAAGTGTAGACGAGGACTACATAACACTTCGCAAATCATATTATATCTTACCATGAAACATAGAAATGAGATGCGATATCGCGTTTTAAGAATCATAAGAACTCTATTGCTACGATACGTAGACATCTGCAAAGGCTATTTCCTTGCAAGGAAGTGTCGCATTTACATTCATTTGAATCGTAGACGAGGAATGCATGACACTTCGCAAATCATATTATATCTTACCATGAAACATAGAAATGAGATGCGTTAACGCGTTTTAAGAAGCATCAGAAATCCATTGCTACGATACGTAGACATCAGCAAACGCTATTTCCTTGCAAGAAAGTGTCGCATTTACATTCATTTGAAGTGTAGACGAGGAATACATAACACTTCGCAAATCATATTATATCTTACCATGAAACATAGAAATGAGATGCGATAACGCGTTTTATGAATCATAAGAACTCTATTGCTACGATACATAGACATCTGGAAACGCTATTTCCTAGCAAGGAAGTGTCGCATTTACATTCATTTGAAGTGTAGACGAGGAATACATAACACTTCGCAAATCATATTATATCTTACCATGAAACATAGAAATGAGATGCGATATCGCGTTTTAAGAAGCATTAGAACTCTATTGCTACGATACCTAGACATCTGCAGACGCTATTTCCTAGCAAGGTAGTGTCGCATTTACATTCATTTGAAGTGTAGACGAGGAATACATGATACTTCACAAATTCTATTATATCTTACCATGAAACATAGAAATGAGATGCGATATCGCGTTTTAAGAATCATAAGAACTCTATTGCTACGATACGTAGACATCTGCAAACGCTATTTCCTTGCAAGGATGTGTCGCATTTACATTCATTTGAATCGTAGACGAGGCATGCATAACACTTCGCAACGAATATTACATCTTATCATGAAACATAGAAATGAGATGCGATATCGCGTTTTAAGTATCATAAGAACTCTATTGCTACGATACGCAGACATCTGCAAACGCTATTTCCTTGCAAGGAAGTGTCGCATTTACATTCATTTGAATCGTAGACGAGGAATGCACATCACTTCGCAATGAATATTATATCTTATCATGAAACATAGATATGAGATGCGATATCGCGTTTTAAGAATCATAAGAACTCTATTGCTACGATACGCAGACATCTGCAAACGCTATTTCCTTGCAAGGAAGTGTCGCATTTACATTCATTTGAATCGTAGACGAGGAATGCACATCACTTCGCAATAAATATTATATCTTATCATGAAACATGGATATGAGATGCAATATCTCGATTTAAGAAGCATTTCAACTCTATTGCTACGATAGGTAGACATTTGCAGACGCTATTTCCTAGCGAGGAAGTGTCGCATTTACATTCATTTGAAGTGTAGACGAGGAATACATGACACTTCGCAAATCATATTATATCTTACCATGAAACATAGATAAGAGATGCAATATCTCTTTCTTAAGAAGCATTTGAACTCTATTGCTTCGATACGTAGACATCTGCAAACGCTATTTCCTAGCAAGTAAGTGTCGCATTTACATTCATTTGAAGTGTAGGCGAGGAATACATAACACTTCGCAATGAATATTACATCTCACCATGAAACATAGAAATGAGATGCGATATCGCGTTTTAAGAAGCATTAGAACTCTATTGCTACGATACCTAGACATCTGCAGACGCTATTTCCTAGCAAGGAAGTGTCGCATTTACATTCATTTGAAGTGTAGACAAGGAATACATACCACTTCGCAAATCATATTGTATCTTACCATGAAACATGGAAATGAGTTGCGATATCGCGTTTTAAGAATCATAAGAACTCTATTGCTAGGATACCTAGACATCTGCAGACGCTATTTCCTTGCAAGGAAGTGTCGCATTTACATTCATTTGAAGTCTAGACGAGGAATACATGACACTTCGCAAATCATATTATATCATACCATGAAACATAGAAATGAGATGCGATATCGCGTTTTAAGAAGCATTAGAACTCTATTGCTACGATAGGTAGACATTTGCAGACGCTATTTCCTAGCGAGGAAGTGTCGCATTTACATTCATTTGAAGTGTAGACGAGGAATACATGACACTTCGCAAATCATATTATATCTTACCATGAAACATAGATAAGAGATGCAATATCTCTTTTTTAAGAAGCAATTGAACTCTATTGCTTCGATATGTAGACATCTGCAAACGCTATTTCCTAGCAAGTAAGTGTCGCATTTACATTCATTTGATGTGTAGGCGAGGAATACATAACACTTCACAATGAATATTACATCTTATCATGAAACATAGAAATGAGATGCGATATCTTGTTTTAAGAAGTATTTGAACTCTATTGCTACGATACGTAGACATCTGCAAAGGCTATTTCCTTGCAAGGAAGTGTCGCATTTACATTCATTTGAATCGTAGACGAGGAATGCATGACACTTCGCAAATCATATTATATCTTACCATGAAACATAGAAATGAGATGCGTTAACGCGTTTTAAGAAGCATCAGAAATCCATTGCTACGATACGTAGACATCAGCAAACGCTATTTCCTAGCAAGGAAGTGTCGCATTTACATTCATTTGAAGTGTAGACGAGGAATACATAACACTTCGCAAACCATATTATATCTTACCATGAAACATAGAAATGAGATGCGATATCGCGTTTTAAGAAGCATTAGAACTCTATTGCTACGATACGCAGACATCTGCAAACGCTATTTCCTTGCAAGGAAGTGTCGCATTTACATTCATTTGAATCGTAGACGAGGAATGCACATCACTTCGCAATGAATATTATATCTTATCATGAAACATAGATATGAGATGCAATATCTCGATTTAAGAAGCATTTCAACCCTATTGCTACGATAGGTAGACATTTGCAGACACTATTTCCTAGCGAGGAAGTGTCGCATTTACATTCATTTGAAGTGTAGACGAAGAATACATACCACTTCGCAAATCATATTACATCTTACCATGAAACATAGAAATGAGATGCGATATCGCGTTATAAGAAGCATTAGAACTCTATTGCTACGATACGTAGACATCTGCAAACGCTATTTCCTTGCAAGGATGTGTCGCATTAACATTCATTTGAATCGTAGACGAGGCATGCATAACACTTCGCAACGAATATTACATCTTATCATGAAACATAGAAATGAGATGCGATATCGCGTTTTAAGAATCATAAGAACTCTATTGCTACGATACGCAGACATCTGCAAACGCTATTTCCTTGCAAGGAAGTGTCGCATTTACATTCATTTGAATCGTAGACGAGGAATGCACATCACTTCGCAATGAATATTATATCTTATCATGAAACATAGATATGAGATGCAATATCTCGATTTAAGAAGCATTTCAACCCTATTGCTACGATAGGTAGACATTTGCTGACGCTATTTCCTAGCGAGGAAGTGTCGCATTTACATTCATTTGAAGTGTAGACGAGGAATACATGACACTTCGCAAATCATATTATATCTTACCATGAAACATAGATAAGAGATGCAATACCTCTTTCTTAAGAAGCATTTGAACTCTATTGCTTCGATACGTAGACATCTGCAAACGCTATTTCCTAGCAAGTAAGTGTCGCATTTACATTCATTTGAAGTGTAGGCGAGGAATACATAACACTTCGCAATGAATATTACATCTCACCATGAAACATAGAAATGAGATGCGATATCGCGTTTTAAGAAGCATTAGAACTCTATTGCTACGATACCTAGACATCTGCAGACGCTATTTCCTAGCAAGGAAGTGTCGCATTTACATTCATTTGAAGTGTAGACAAGGAATACATAACACTTCGCAAATCATATTATATCTTACCATGAAACATAGAAATGTGATGCGATATCTTGTTTTAAGAAGCATTTGAACTCTATTGCTTCGATACGTAGACATCTGCAAACGCTATTTCCTAGCAACGAAGTGTCGCATTTACATTCATTTGAAGTGTAGACGAGGACTACATAACACTTCGCAAATCATATTATATCTTACCATGAAACATAGAAATGAGATGCGATATCGCGTTTTAAGAATCATAAGAACTCTATTGCTACGATACGTAGACATCTGCAAAGGCTATTTCCTTGCAAGGAAGTGTCGCATTTACATTCATTTGAATCGTAGACGAGGAATGCATGACACTTCGCAAATCATATTATATCTTACCATGAAACATAGAAATGAGATGCGTTAACGCGTTTTAAGAAGCATCAGAAATCCATTGCTACGATACGTAGACATCAGCAAACGCTATTTCCTTGCAAGAAAGTGTCGCATTTACATTCATTTGAAGTGTAGACGAGGAATACATAACACTTCGCAAATCATATTATATCTTACCATGAAACATAGAAATGAGATGCGATAACGCGTTTTATGAATCATAAGAACTCTATTGCTACGATACATAGACATCTGGAAACGCTATTTCCTAGCAAGGAAGTGTCGCATTTACATTCATTTGAAGTGTAGACGAGGAATACATAACACTTCGCAAATCATATTATATCTTACCATGAAACATAGAAATGAGATGCGATATCGCGTTTTAAGAAGCATTAGAACTCTATTGCTACGATACCTAGACATCTGCAGACGCTATTTCCTAGCAAGGTAGTGTCGCATTTACATTCATTTGAAGTGTAGACGAGGAATACATGATACTTCACAAATTGTATTATATCTTACCATGAAACATAGAAATGAGATGCGATATCGCGTTTTAAGAATCATAAGAACTCTATTGCTACGATACGTAGACATCTGCAAACGCTATTTCCTTGCAAGGATGTGTCGCATTTACATTCATTTGAATCGTAGACGAGGCATGCATAACACTTCGCAACGAATATTACATCTTATCATGAAACATAGAAATGAGATGCGATATCGCGTTTTAAGTATCATAAGAACTCTATTGCTACGATACGCAGACATCTGCAAACGCTATTTCCTTGCAAGGAAGTGTCGCATTTACATTCATTTGAATCGTAGACGAGGAATGCACATCACTTCGCAATGAATATTATATCTTATCATGAAACATAGATATGAGATGCGATATCGCGTTTTAAGAATCATAAGAACTCTATTGCTACGATACGCAGACATCTGCAAACGCTATTTCCTTGCAAGGAAGTGTCGCATTTACATTCATTTGAATCGTAGACGAGGAATGCACATCACTTCGCAATAAATATTATATCTTATCATGAAACATGGATATGAGATGCAATATCTCGATTTAAGAAGCATTTCAACTCTATTGCTACGATAGGTAGACATTTGCAGACGCTATTTCCTAGCGAGGAAGTGTCGCATTTACATTCATTTGAAGTGTAGACGAGGAATACATGACACTTCGCAAATCATATTATATCTTACCATGAAACATAGATAAGAGATGCAATATCTCTTTCTTAAGAAGCATTTGAACTCTATTGCTTCGATACGTAGACATCTGCAAACGCTATTTCCTAGCAAGTAAGTGTCGCATTTACATTCATTTGAAGTGTAGGCGAGGAATACATAACACTTCGCAATGAATATTACATCTCACCATGAAACATAGAAATGAGATGCGATATCGCGTTTTAAGAAGCATTAGAACTCTATTGCTACGATACCTAGACATCTGCAGACGCTATTTCCTAGCAAGGAAGTGTCGCATTTACATTCATTTGAAGTGAAGACAAGGAATACATAACACTTCGCAAATCATATTATATCTTACCATGAAACATAGAAATGAGATGCGATATCTTGTTATAAGAAGCATTTGAACTCCATTGCTTCGATACGTAGACATCTGCAAACGCTATTTCCTAGCAACGAAGTGTTGCATTTACATTCATTTGAAGTGTAGACGAGGACTACATAACACTTCGCAAATCATATTATATCTTACCATGAAACATAGAAATGAGATGCGATATCGCGTTTTAAGAATCATAAGAACTCTATTGCTACGATACGTAGACATCTGCGAACGCTATTTCCTTGCAAGGAAGTGTCGCATTTACATTCATTTGAAGTGTAGACGAGGAATACATAACACTTCGCAACGAATATTATATCTTATCATGAAACATAGAAATGAGATGCGATATCGCGTTTTAAGAATCATAAGAACTCTATTGCTACGATACGCAGACATCTGCAAACGCTATTTCCTTGCAAGGAAGTGTCGCATTTACATTCATTTGAATCGTAGACGAGGAATGCATATCACTTCGCAATGAATATTATATCTTATCATGAAACATAGATATGAGATGCAATATCTCGTTTTAAGAAGCATTTGAACTCTATTGCTTCGATAAGTAGACATCTGCAAGCGCTATTTACTAACAAGGAAGTGTCGCATTTACATTCATTTGAAGTGTAGACGAGGAATAGATAACACTTCGCAAATCATATTACATCTTACCATGAAACATAGAAATGGGATGCGATATCGCGTTTTAAGGAGCATTAGAACTCTATTGCTACGATACCTAGACATCTGCAGACGCTATTTCCTAGCAAGGAAGTGTCGCATTTACATTCATTTGAAGTGTAGACGAGGAATACATGATACTTCACAAATTGTATTATATCTTATCATGAAACATAGAAATGAGATGCGATATCGCGTTTTAAGAATCATAAGAACTCTATTGCTACGATACGCAGACATCTGCAAACGCTATTTCCTTGCAAGGAAGTGTCGCATTTACATTCATTTGAATCGTAGACGAGGAATGCATATCACTTCGCAATGAATATTATATCTTATCATGAAACATAGATATGAGATGCAATATCTCGTTTTAAGAAGCATTTGAACTCTATTGCTTCGATAAGTAGAAATCTGCAAGCGCTATTTACTAACAAGGAAGTGTCGCATTTACATTCATTTGAAGTGTAGACGAGGAATAGATAACACTTCGCAAATCATATTACATCTTACCATGAAACATAGAAATGGGATGCGATATCGCGTTTTAAGGAGCATTAGAACACTATTGCTCCGATACCTAGACATCTGCAGACGCTATTTCCTAGCAAGGAAGTGTCGCATTTACATTCATTTGAAGTGTAGACGAGGAATACATGATACTTCACAAATTGTATTATATCTTACCATGAAACATAGAAATGAGATGCGATATCGCGTTTTAAGAATCATAAGAACTCTACTGCTACGATACGTAGACATCTGCAAACGCTATTTCCTTGCAAGGAAGTGTCGCATTTACATTCATTTGAATCGTAGACGAGGCATGCATAACACTTCGCAACGAATATTACATCTGATCATGAAACATAGAAATGAGATGCGATATCGCGTTTTAAGAATGATAAGAACTCTATTGCTACGATACGCAGACATCTGCAAACGCTATTTCCTTGCAAGGAAGTGTCGCATTTACATTCATTTGAATCGTAGACGAGGAATGCACATCACTTCGCAATGAATATTATATCTTATCATGAAACATAGATATGAGATGCAATATCTCGATTTAAGAAGCATTTCAACTCTATTGCTACGATAGGCAGACATTTGCAGACGCTATTTCCTAGCGAGGAAGTGTCGCATTTACATTCATTTGAAGTGTAGACGAGGAATACATGACACTTCGCAAATCATATTATATCTTACAATGAAACATAGATAAGAGATGCAATATCTCTTTCTTAAGAAGCATTTGAACTCTATTGCTTCGATACGTAGACATCTGCAAACGCTATTTCCTTGCAAGAAAGTGTCGCATTTACATTCATTTGAAGTGTAGACGAGGAATACATAACACTTCGCAAATCATATTATATCTTACCATGAAACATAGAAATGAGATGCGATAACGCGTTTTATGAATCATAAGAACTCTATTGCTACGATACCTAGACATCTGGAAACGCTATTTCCTAGCAAGGAAGTGTCGCATTTACATTCATTTGAAGTGTAGACGAGGAATACATAACACTTCGCAAATCATATTATATCTTACCATGAAACATAGAAATGAGATGCGATATCGCGTTTTAAGAAGCATTAGAACTCTATTGCTACGATACCTAGACATCTGCAGACGCTATTTCCTAGCAAGGTAGTGTCGCATTTACATTCATTTGAAGCGTAGACGAGGAATACATGATACTTCACAAATTGTATTATATCTTACCATGAAACATAGAAATGAGATGCGATATCGCGTTTCAAGAATCATAAGAACTCTATTGCTACGATACGTAGACATCTGCAAACGCTATTTCCTTGCAAGGATGTGTCGCATTTACATTCATTTGAATCGTAGACGAGGCATGCATAACACTTCGCAACGAATATTACATCTTATCATGAAACATAGAAATGAGATGCGATATCGCGTTTTAAGAATGATAAGAACTCTATTGCTACGATACGCAGACATCTGCAAACGCTATTTCCTTGCAAGGAAGTGTCGCATTTACATTCATTTGAATCGTAGACGAGGAATGCACATCACTTCGCAATGAATATTATATCTTATCATGAAACATAGATATGAGATGCAATATCTCGATTTAAGAAGCATTTCAACTCTATTGCTACGATAGGCAGACATTTGCAGACGCTATTTCCTAGCTAGGAAGTGTCGCATTTACATTCATTTGAAGTGTAGACGAGGAATACATGACACTTCGCAAATCATATTATATCTTACAATGAAACATAGATAAGAGATGCAATATCTCTTTCTTAAGAAGCATTTGAACTCTATTGCTTCGATACGTAGACATCTGCAAACGCTATTTCCTTGCAAGAAAGTGTCGCATTTACATTCATTTGAAGTGTAGACGAGGAATACATAACACTTCGCAAATCATATTATATCTTACCATGAAACATAGAAATGAGATGCGATAACGCGTTTTATGAATCATAAGAACTCTATTGCTACGATACCTAGACATCTGGAAACGCTATTTCCTAGCAAGGAAGTGTCGCATTTACATTCATTTGAAGTGTAGACGAGGAATACATAACACTTCGCAAATCATATTACATCTTATCATGAAACATAGAAATGAGATGCGATATCGCGTTTTAAGAATCATAAGAACTCTATTGCTACGATACGCAGACATCTGCAAACGCTATTTCCTTGCAAGGAAGTGTCGCATTTACATTCATTTGAATCGTAGACGAGGAATGCACATCACTTCGCAATAAATATTATATCTTATCATGAAACATGGATATGAGATGCAATATCTCGATTTAAGAAGCATTTCAACTCTATTGCTACGATAGGTAGACATTTGCAGACGCTATTTCCTAGCGAGGAAGTGTCGCATTTACATTCATTTGAAGTGTAGACGAGGAATACATGACACTTCGCAAATCATATTATACCTTACCATGAAACATAGATAAGAGATGCAATATCTCTTTCTTAAGAAGCATTTGAACTCTATTGCTTCGATACGTAGACATCTGCAAACGCTATTTCCTAGCAAGTAAGTGTCGCATTTACATTCATTTGAAGTGTAGGCGAGGAATACATAACACTTCGCAATGAATATTACATCTCACCATGAAACATAGAAATGAGATGCGATATCGCGTTTTAAGAAGCATTAGAACTCTATTGCTACGATACCTAGACATCTGCAGACGCTATTTCCTAGCAAGGAAGTGTCGCATTTACATTCATTTGAAGTGTAGACAAGGAATACATAACACTTCGCAAATCATATTATATCTTACCATGAAACATAGAAATGAGATGCGATATCTTGTTATAAGAAGCATTTGAACTCTATTGCTTCGATACGTAGACATCTGCAAACGCTATTTCCTAGCAACGAAGTGTCGCATTTACATTCATTTGAAGTGTAGACGAGGACTACATAACACTTCGCAAATCATATTATATCTTACCATGAAACATAGAAATGAGATGCGATATCGCGTTTTAAGAATCATAAGAACTCTATTGCTACGATACGTAGACATCTGCGAACGCTATTTCCTTGCAAGGAAGTGTCGCATTTACATTCATTTGAAGTGTAGACGAGGAATACATAACACTTCGCAACGAATATTATATCTTATCATGAAACATAGAAATGAGATGCGATATCGCGTTTTAAGAATCATAAGAACTCTATTGCTACGATACGCAGACATCTGCAAACGCTATTTCCTTGCAAGGAAGTGTCGCATTTACATTCATTTGAATCGTAGACGAGGAATGCATATAACTTCGCAATGAATATTATATCTTATCATGAAACATAGATATGAGATGCAATATCTCGTTTTAAGAAGCATTTGAACTCTATTGCTTCGATAAGTAGACATCTGCAAGCGCTATTTACTAACAAGGAAGTGTCGCATTTACATTCATTTGAAGTGTAGACGAGGAATAGATAACACTTCGCAAATCATATTACATCTTACCATGAAACATAGAAATGGGATGCGATATCGCGTTTTAAGGAGCATTAGAACTCTATTGCTACGATACCTAGACATCTGCAGACGCTATTTCCTAGCAAGGAAGTGTCGCATTTACATTCATTTGAAGTGTAGACGAGGAATACATGATACTTCACAAATTGTATTATATCTTACCATGAAACATAGAAATGAGATGCGATATCGCGTTTTAAGAATCATAAGAACTCTACTGCTACGATACGTAGACATCTGCAAACGCTATTTCCTTGCAAGGAAGTGTCGCATTTACATTCATTTGAATCGTAGACGAGGCATGCATAACACTTCGCAACGAATATTACATCTTATCATGAAACATAGAAATGAGATGCGATATCGCGTTTTAAGAATGATAAGAACTCTATTGCTACGATACGCAGACATCTGCAAACGCTATTTCCTTGCAAGGAAGTGTCGCATTTACATTCATTTGAATCGTAGACGAGGAATGCACATCACTTCGCAATGAATATTATATGTTATCATGAAACATAGATATGAGATGCAATATCTCGATTTAAGAAGCATTTCAACTCTATTGCTACGATAGGTAGACATTTGCAGACGCTATTTCCTAGCGAGGAAGTGTCGCATTTACATTCATTTGAAGTGTAGACGAGGAATACATGACACTTCGCAAATCATATTATATCTTACAATGAAACATAGATAAGAGATGCAATATCTCTTTCTTAAGAAGCATTTGAACTCTATTGCTTCGATACGTAGACATCTGCAAACGCTATTTCCTTGCAAGAAAGTGTCGCATTTACATTCATTTGAAGTGTAGACGAGGAATACATAACACTTCGCAAATCATATTATATCTTACCATGAAACATAGAAATGAGATGCGATAACGCGTTTTATGAATCATAAGAACTCTATTGCTACGATACCTAGACACCTGGAAACGCTATTTCCTAGCAAGGAAGTGTCGCATTTACATTCATTTGAAGTGTAGACGAGGAATACATAACACTTCGCAAATCATATTATATCTTACCATGAAACATAGAAATGAGATGCGATATCGCGTTTTAAGAAGCATTAGAACTTTATTGCTACGATACCTAGACATCTGCAGACGCTATTTCCTAGCAAGGAAGTGTCGCATTTACATTCATTTGAAGTGTAGACGAGGAATACATAACACTTCGCAAATCATATTATGTCTTACCATGAAACATAGAAATGAGATGCGATATCGCGTTTTAAGAAGCATTAGAACTCTATTGCTACGATACCTATACATCTGCAGACGCTATTTCCTAGCAAGGTAGTGTCGCATTTACGTTCATTTGAAGTGTAGACGTGGAATACATGACACTTCGCAAATCATATTATATCTTACCATGAAACATAGAAATGAGATGCGATATCGCGTTCTAAGAAGCATTAGAAATCTATTGCTACGATACGTAGGCATCTGCAAACGCCATTTCCTAGCGAGGAAGTGTCGCATTCACATTCATTTGAAGTGTAGATGAGGAATACATAACACTTCGCAAATCATATTATATCTTATCATGAAACATAGATATGAGATGCAATATCTCGTTTTAAGAAGCATTTGAACTCTATTGCTTCGATAAGTAGACATCTGCAAGCGCTATTTACTAACAAGGAAGTGTCGCATTTACATTCATTTGAAGTGTAGACGAGGAATGCATAACACTTCGCAAATCATATTATATCTTACCATGAAACATAGAAATGAGATGCGATATCTCGTTTTAAGAAGCATTAGAACTCTATTGCTACAATACGTGGACATCTGCAAACGCTATTTCCTTGCAAGGAAGTGTCACATTTACATTCATTTGAAGTGTAGACGAGGAATGCATAACACTTCGCAATGAATATTATATCTTATCATGAAACATAGATATGAGTTGCAATATCTCGTTTTAAGAAGCATTTGAACTCTATTTCTTCGATACGTAGAGAACTGCGAACGCTATTTCCTGGCAAGGAAGTGTCGCATTTACATTCATTTGAAGTGTAGACGAGGAATACATAACACTTCGCAAATCATATTATATCTTACCATGAATCATAGAAATGAGATCCGATATCGCGTTTTAAGAATCATAAGAACTCTATTGCTACGATACGTAGACATCTGCAAACGCTATTTCCTTGCAACGAAGTGTCGCATTTACATTCATTTGAAGCCTGGACGAGAAATACATGACACTTCGCAAATCATATTATATCTTACCATGAAACATAGAAATGAGATGCGTTACCGCGTTTTAAGAAGCATCAGAAATCCATTGCTACGATACGTAGACATCTGCAAACGCTATTTCCTTGCAAGAAAGTGTCGCATTTAGATTCATTTGAAGTGTAGACGAGGAATACATAACACTTCGCAAATCATATTATACCTTACAATGAAACATAGAAATGAGATGCGATATCGCGTTTTAAGAAGCAGCAGAAATCCATTGCTACGATACGTAGACATCTGCAAACGCTATTTCCTTGCAAGAAAGAGTCGCATTTACATTCATTTGAAATGTAGACGAGGAATACATAACACTCCGCAAATCATATTATATCTTACCATGAAACATAGAAATGAGATGCGATATCGCGTTTTAAGAATCATAAGAACTCTATTGCTACGATACGTAGACATCTGCAAACGCTATTTCTTTGCAAAGAAGTGTCGCATTTACATTCATTTGAAGTGTAGACGAGGAATACATAACACTTCGCAGATCATATTATATCTTACCATGAAACATAGAAATGAGATGCGATATCGTGTTTTAAGAAGCATTAGAACTCTATTCCTACGATACCTAGACATCTGCAGACGCTATTTCCTAGCAAGGAAGTGTCGCATTTACATTCATTTGAAGTGTAGACGAGGAATACATGACACTTCACAAACCATATAATATCTTACCATGAAACATAGAAATGAGATGCTATATCGCGTTTTAAGTATCATAAGAACTCTATTGCTACGATACGTATACATCTGCAAACGCTATTTCCTTGCAGGGAAGTGTCGCATTTACATTAATTTGAAGTGTAGACGAGGAATACATGACACTTCGCAAATCATATTATATCTTACCATGAATCATAGAAGTGAGATGCGATATCGCGTTCTAAGAAGCAGCAGAAATCCATTGCTGCGATTCGTAGACATCTGCAAACGCTATTTCCTTGCAAGAAAGTGTCGCATTTACATTCATTTGAAGTGTAGACGAGGAATACATAACACTTCGCAAATCATATTATATCTTACAATGAAACATAGAAATGAGATGCGATATCGCGTTTTAAGAAGCAGCAGAAATCCATTGCTACGATACGTAGACATCAGCAAACGCTATTTCCTTGCAAGAAGGAGTCGCATTTACATTCATTTGAAATGTAGACGAGGAATACATAACACTCTGCAAATCATATTATATCTTACCATGAAACATAGAAATGAGATGCGATATCGCGTTTTAAGAATCATAAGAACTCTATTGCTACGATACGTAGACATCTGCAAACGCTATTTCTTTGCAAAGAAGTGTCGCATTTACATTCATTTGAAGTGTAGACCAGGAATACATAACACTTCGCAAATCATATTATATCTTACCATGAAACATAGAAATGAGATGCGATATCGTGTTTTAAGAAGCATTAGAACACTATTCCTACGATACCTAGACATCTGCAGACGCTATTTCCTAGCAAGGAAGTGTCGCATTTACATTCATTTGAAGTGTAGACGAGGAATACATGACACTTCACAAACCATATAATATCTTACCATGAAACATAGAAATGAGATGCGATATCGCGTTTTAAGTATCATAAGAACTCTATTTCTACGATACGTAGACATCTGCAAACGCTATTTCCTTGCAAGGAAGTGTCGCATTTACATTCATTTGAAGTGTAGACGAGGAATACATAACACTTCGCAAATCATATTATATCTTACCATGAAACATAGAAATGAGATCCGATATCGCGTTTTAAGAATCATAAGAACTCTATTGCTACGATACGTAGACATCTGCAAACGCTATTCCCTTGCAACGAAGTGTCGCATTTACATTGATTTGAAGCCTGGACGAGGAATACATGACACTTCGCAAATCATATTATATCTTACCATGAAACATCGAAATGAGATGCGTTATCGCGTTTTAAGAAGCATCAGAAATCCATTGCTACGATACGTAGACATCTGCAAACGCTATTTCCTTGCAAGAAAGTGTCGCATTTACATTCATTTGAAGTGTAGACGAGGAATACATAACACTTCGCAAATCATATTATACCTTACCATGGAACATAGAAATGAGATGCGATATCGCGTTTTAAGAAGCATTAGAACTCTATTGCTACGATACGTAGACATCTGCAAATGCTATTTCCTTGCAGGGAAGTGTCGCATTTACATTAATTTGAAGTGTAGACGAGGAATACATGACACTTCGCAAATCATATTATATCTTACCATGAATCATAGAAGTGAGATGCGATATCGCGTTTTAAGAAGCAGCAGAAATCCATTGCTACGATACGTAGACATCTGCAAACGCTATTTCCTTGCAAGAAAGTGTCGCATTTACATTCATTTGAAGTGTAGACGAGGAATACATAACACTTCGCAAATCATATTATATCTTACCATGAAACATAGAAATGAGATCCGATATCGCGTTTTAAGAATCACAAGAACTCTATTGCTACGATACGTAGACATCTGCAAACGCTATTTCCTTGCAACGAAGTGTCGCATTTACATTCATTTGAAGCCTGGACGAGGAATACATGACACTTCGCAAATCATATTATATCTTACCATGAAACATAGAAATGAGATGCGTTATCGCGTTTTAAGAAGCATCAGAAATCCATTGCTACGATACGTAGACATCTGCAAACGCTATTTCCTTGCAAGAAAGTGTCGCATTTACATTCATTTGAAGTGTAGACGAGGAATACATAACACTTCGCAAATCATATTATACCTTACCATGGAACATAGAAATGAGATGCGATATCGCGTTTTAAGAAGCATTAGAACTCTATTGCTACGATACGTAGACATTTGCAAACGCTATTTCCTTGCAGGGAAGTGTCGCATTTACATTAATTTGAAGTGTAGACGAGGAATACATGACACTTCGCAAATCATATTATATCTTACCATGAATCATAGAAGTGAGATGCGATATCGCGTTTTAAGAAGCAGCAGAAATCCATTGCTACGATACGTAGACATCTGCAAACGCTATTTCCTTGCAAGAAAGTGTCGCATTTACATTCATTTGAATCGTAGACGAGGAATACATAACACTTCGCAAATCATATTATACCTTACCATGAAACATAGAAATAAGATCCGATATCGCGTTTTAAGAATCATAAGAACTCTATTGCTACGATACGTAGACATCTGCAAACGCATTTTCCTTGCAGGGAAGTGTCGCATTTACATTCATTTGCAGTGTAGACGAGGAATACATAACACTTCGCAAATCATATTATATCTTACCATGAAACATAGAAATGAGATACGATATCGCGTTTTAAGAAGCATTAGAACTCTATTGCTACGATACCTAGACATCTGCAAACGCTATTTCCTTGCAAAGAAGTGTCGCAATTACATTCATTTGAAGTGTAGACGAGGAATACATAACACTTCGCAAATCATATTATATCTTACCATGAAACATAGAAATGAGATCAGATATCGCGTTTTAAGAATCATAAGAACTCTATTGCTACGATACGTAGACATCTGCAAACGCTATTTCCTTGCAGCGAAGTGTCGCATTTACATTCATTTGAAGTGTAGACGAGGAATACATAACACTTCGCAAATCATATTATATCTTACCATGAAACATAGAAATGAGATGCGTTACCGCGTTCTAAGAAGCATCAGAAATCCATTGCTACGATACGTAGACATCTGCAAACGCTATTTCCTTGCAAGAAAGTGTCGCATTTAGATTCATTTGAAGTGTAGACGAGGAATACATAACACTTCGCAAATCATATTATACCTTACAATGAAACATAGAAATGAGATGCGATATCGCGTTTTAAGAAGCAGCAGAAATCCATTGCTACGATACGTAGACATCTGCAAACGCTATTTCCTTGCAAGAAGGAGTCGCATTTACATTCATTTGAAATGTAGACGAGGAATACATAACACTCTGCAAATCATATTATATCTTACCATGAAACATAGAAATGAGATGCGATATCGCGTTTTAAGAATCATAAGAACTCTATTGCTACGATACGTAGACATCTGCAAACGCTATTCCCTTGCAACGAAGTGTCGCATTTACATTGATTTGAAGCCTGGACGAGGAATACATGACACTTCGCAAATCATATTATATCTTACCATGAAACATCGAAATGAGATGCGTTATCGCGTTTTAAGAAGCATCAGAAATCCATTGCTACGATACGTAGACATCTGCAAACGCTATTTCCTTGCAAGAAAGTGTCGCATTTACATTCATTTGAAGTGTAGACGAGGAATACATAACACTTCGCAAATCATATTATACCTTACCATGGAACATAGAAATGAGATGCGATATCGCGTTTTAAGAAGCATTAGAACTCTATTGCTACGATACGTAGACATCTGCAAACGCTATTTCCTTGCAGGGAAGTGTCGCATTTACATTAATTTGAAGTGTAGACGAGGAATACATGACACTTCGCAAATCATATTATATCTTACCATGAATCATAGAAGTGAGATGCGATATCGCGTTTTAAGAAGCAGCAGAAATCCATTGCTACGATACGTAGACATCTGCAAACGCTATTTCCTTGCAAGAAAGTGTCGCATTTACATTCATTTGAAGTGTAGACGAGGAATACATAACACTTCGCAAATCATATTATATCTTACCATGAAACATAGAAATGAGATCCGATATCGCGTTTTAAGAATCATAAGAACTCTATTGCTACGATACGTAGACATCTGCAAACGCTATTTCCTTGCAACGAAGTGTCGCATTTACATTCATTTGAAGCCTGGACGAGGAATACATGACACTTCGCAAATCATATTATATCTTACCATGAAACATAGAAATGAGGTGCGTTATCGCGTTTTAAGAAGCATCAGAAATCCATTGCTACGATACGTAGACATCTGCAAACGCTATTTCCTTGCAAGAAAGAGTCGCATTTACATTCATTTGAAATGTAGACGAGGAATACATAACACTCCGCAAATCATATTATATCTTACCATGAAACATAGAAATGAGATCCGATATCGCGTTTTAAGAAGCATTAGAACACTATTGCTACGACAGGTAGACATTTGCAAACGCTATTTCCTTGCAAGGAAGTGTCGCATTTACATTCATTTGAATCGTAGACGAGGAATGCATAACACTTCGCAATGAATATTATATCGTATCATGAAACATAGATATGAGATGCAATATCTCGTTTTAAGAAGCATTTGAACTCTATTGCTTCGATACGTAGACATCTGAAAACGCTATTTCCTTGCAAGGAAGTGCGCATTTACATTTAGTTGATGTGTAGACGAGGAATACATAACACTTCGCAAATCATATTATACCTTACCATGAAACATAGAAATAAGATCCGATATCGCGTTTTAAGAATCATAAGAACTCTATTGCTACGATACGTAGACATCTGCAAACGCTATTTCCTTGCAGGGAAGTGTCGCATTTATATTCATTTGAAGTGTAGACGAGGAATACATGACACTTCGCAAATCATATTATATCTTACCATGAAACATAGAAATGAGATCCGATATCGCGTTTTAAGGATCATAAGAACTCTATTGCTACGATACGTAGACATCTGCAAACGCTATTTCCTTGCAAGGAAGTGTCGCATTTACATTCATTTGAAGCCTGGACGTGGAATACATGACACTTCGCAAATCATATTATATCTTACCATGAAACATAGAAATGAGATGCGTTATCGCGTTTTAAGAAGCATCAGAAATCCATTGCTACGATACGTAGACATCTGCAAACGCTATTTCCTTGCAAGAAAGTGTCGCATTTACATTCATTTGAAGTGTAGACGAGGAATACATAACACTTCGCAAATCATATTATACCTTACCATGGAACATAGAAATGAGATGCGATATCGCGTTTTAAGAAGCATTAGAACTCTATTGCTACGATACGTAGACATCTGCAAACGCTATTTCCTTGCAGGGAAGTGTCGCATTTACATTAATTTGAAGTGTAGACGAGGAATACATGACACTTCGCAAATCATATTATATCTTACCATGAATCATAGAAGTGAGATGCGATATCGCGTTTTAAGAAGCAGCAGAAATCCATTGCTACGATACGTAGACATCTGCAAACGCTATTTCCTTGCAAGAAAGTGTCGCATTTACATTCATTTGAATCGTAGACGAGGAATACATAACACTTCGCAAATCATATTATACCTTACCATGAAACATAGAAATAAGATCCGATATCGCGTTTTAAGAATCATAAGAACTCTATTGCTACGATACGTAGACATCTGCAAACGCAATTTCCTTGCAGGGAAGTGTCGCATTTACATTCATTTGCAGTGTAGACGAGGAATACATAACACTTCGCAAATCATATTATATCTTACCATGAAACATAGAAATGAGATACGATATCGCGTTTTAAGAAGCATTAGAACTCTATTGCTACGATACCTAGACATCTGCAAACGCTATTTCCTTGCAAGGAAGTGTCGCATTTACATTCATTTGAAGTGTAGACGAGGAATACATAACACTTCGCAAATCATATTATATCTTACCATGAAACATAGAAATGAGATGCGATATCGCGTTTTAAGAAGCATTAGAACTCTATTGCTACGATACGTAGACATCTGCAAACGCTATTTCCTTGCAAGGAAGTGTCGCATTTACATTCATTTGAAGCGTGGACGAGGAATACATAACACTTCGCAAATCATATTATATCTTACCATGAACCATAGAAGTGAGATGCGACATCGCGTTTTAAGAAGCAGCAGAAATCCATTGCTAAGATACGTAGACATTTGCAAACGCTATTTGCTTGCAAGAAAGTGTCGCATTTACATTCATTTGAAGTGTAGACGAGGAATACATAACACTTCGCAAATCATATTATATCTTACCATGAAACATAGAAATGAGATCCGATATCGCGTTTTAAGGATCATAAGAACTCTATTGCTACGATACGTAGACATCTGCAAACGCTATTTCCTTGCAAGGAAGTGTGGCATTTACATTCATTTGAAGCCTGGACGTGGAATACATGACACTTCGCAAATCATATTATATCTTACCATGAAACATAGAAATGAGATGCGTTATCGCGTTTTAAGAAGCATCAGAAATCCATTGCTACGATACGTAGACATCTGCAAACGCTATTTCCTTGCAAGAAAGTGTCGCATTTACATTCATTTGAAGTGTAGACGAGGAATACATAACACTTCGCAAATCATATTATACCTTACCATGGAACATAGAAATGAGATGCGATATCGCGTTTTAAGAAGCATTAGAACTCTATTGCTACGATACGTAGACATCTGCAAACGCTATTTCCTTGCAGGAAGTGTCGCATTTACATTAATTTGAAGTGTAGACGAGGAATACATGACACTTCGCAAATCATATTATATCTTACCATGAATCATAGAAGTGAGATGCGATATCGCGTTTTAAGAAGCAGCAGAAATCCATTGCTACGATACGTAGACATCTGCAAACGCTATTTCCTTGCAAGAAAGTGTCGCATTTACATTCATTTGAATCGTAGACGAGGAATGCATAACACTTCGCAAATCATATTATATCTTACCATGAAACATAGAAATGAGATGCGATATCGCGTTTTAAGAAGCATTAGAACTCTATTGCTACGATACCTAGACATCTGCAGACGCTATTTCCTAGTAAGGAAGTGTCGCATTTACATTCATTTAAAGTGTAGACGAGGAATACATAACACTTCGCAAATCATATTATATCTTACCATGAAACATAGAAATGAGATGCGACATCGCGTTTTAAGAAGCATTAGAACTCTATTGCTACGATACGTAGACATCTGCAAACGCTATTTCCTTGCAAGGAAGTGTCGCATTTACATTCATTTGAAGTTTGGACGAGGAATACATGACACTTCGCGAATCATATTATATCTTACCATGAAACATAGAAATGAGATGCGATATCGCGTTTTAAGTAGCATTAGAACACTATTGCTACGATAGGTAGACATTTGCAAACGCTATTTCCTTGCAAGGAAGTGTCGCATTTACATTCATTTGAAGCCTGGACGTGGAATACATGACACTTCGCAAATCATATTATATCTTACCATGAAACATAGAAATGAGATGCGTTATCGCGTTTTAAGAAGCATCAGAAATCCATTGCTACGATACGTAGACATCTGCAAACGCTATTTCCTTGCAAGAAAGTGTCGCATTTACATTCATTTGAATCGTAGACGAGGAATGCATAACACTTCGCAAATCATATTATATCTTACCATGAAACATAGAAATGAGATGCGATATCGCGTTTTAAGAAGCATTGGAACTCTATTGCTACGATACCTAGACATCTGCAGACGCTATTTCCTAGTAAGGAAGTGTCGCATTTACATTCATTTAAAGTGTAGACGAGGAATACATAACACTTCGCAAATCATATTATATCTTACCATGAAACATAGAAATGAGATGCGACATCGCGTTTTAAGAAGCATTAGAACTCTATTGCTACGATACGTAGACATCTGCAAACGCTATTTCCTTGCAAGGAAGTGTCGCATTTACATTCATTTGAAGTGTAGACGAGGAATACATGACACTTCGCAAATCATATTATATCTTACCATGAAACATAGAAATGAGATGCGATATCGCGTTTTAAGTAGCATTAGAACACTATTGCTACGATAGGTAGACATTTGCAAACGCTATTTCCTTGCAAGGAAGTGTCGCATTTACATTCATTTGAAGCCTGGACGTGGAATACATGACACTTCGCAAATCATATTATATCTTACCATGAAACATAGAAATGAGATGCGTTATCGCGTTTTAAGAAGCATCAGAAATCCATTGCTACGATACGTAGACATCTGCAAACGCTATTTCCTTGCAAGAAAGTGTCGCATTTACATTCATTTGAAGTGTAGACGAGGAATACATAACACTTCGCAAATCATATCATACCTTACCATGGAACATAGAAATGAGATGCGATATCGCGTTTTAAGAAGCATTAGAACTCTATTGCTACGATACGTAGACATCTGCAAACGCTATTTCCTTGCAGGGAAGTGTCGCATTTACATTAATTTGAAGTGTAGACGAGGAATACATGACACTTCGCAAATCATATTATATCTTACCATGAATCATAGAAGTGAGATGCGATATCGCGTTTTAAGAAGCAGCAGAAATCCATTGCTACGATACGTAGACATCTGCAAACGCTATTTCCTTGCAAGAAAGTGTCGCATTTACATTCATTTGAAGTGTAGACGAGGAATACATGACACTTCGCAAATCATATTATACCTTACCATGAAACATAGGAATAAGATCCGATATCGCGTTTTAAGAATCATAAGAACTCTATTGCTACGATACGTAGACATCTGCAAACGCAATTTCCTTGCAGGGAAGTGTCGCATTTACATTCATTTGCAGTGTAGACGAGGAATACATAACACTTCGCAAATCATATTATATCTTACCATGAAACATAGAAATGAGATACGATATCGCGTTTTAAGAAGCATTAGAACTCTATTGCTACGATACCTAGACATCTGCAAACGCTATTTCCTTGCAAAGAAGTGTCGCAATTACATTCATTTGAAGTGTAGACGAGGAATACATAACACTTCGCAAATCATATTATATGTTACCATGAAACATAGAAATGAGATCAGATATCGCGTTTTAAGAATCATAAGAACTCTATTGCTACGATACGTAGACATCTGCAAACGCTATTTCCTTGCAGCGAAGTGTCGCATTCACATTCATTTGAAGTGTAGACGAGGAATACATGACACTTCGCAAATCATATTATATCTTACCATGAATCATAGAAGTGAGATGCGATATCGCGTTTTAAGAAGCAGCAGAAATCCATTGCTACGATACGTAGACATCTGCAAACGCTATTTCCTTGCAAGAAAGTGTCGCATTTACATTCATTTGAAGTGTAGACGAGGAATACATAACACTTCGCAAATCATATTATATCTTACCATGAAACATAGAAATGAGATCCGATATCGCGTTTTAAGAATCATAAGAACTCTATTGCTACGATACGTAGACATCTGCAAACGCTATTTCCTTGCAAGGAAGTGTCGCATTTACATTCATTTGAAGTGTAGACGAGGAATACATAACACTTCGCAAATCATATTATATCTTACCATGAAACATAGAAATGAGATGCGATATCGCGTTTTAAGAAGCATTAGAACTCTATTGCTACGATACGTAGACATCTGCAAACGCTATTTCCTTGCAAGGAAGTGTCGCATTTACATTCATTTGAAGCGCGGACGAGGAATACATAACACTTCGCAAATCATATTATATCTTACCATGAACCATAGAAGTGAGATGCGATATCGCGTTTTAAGAAGCAGCAGAAATCCATTGCTAAGATACGTAGACATTTGCAAACGCTATTTGCTTGCAAGAAAGTGTCGCATTTACATTCATTTGAAGTGTAGACGAGGAATACATAACACTTCGCAAATCATATTATATCTTACCATGAAACATAGATATGAGATCCGATATCGCGTTTTAAGGATCATAAGAACTCTATTGCTACGATACGTAGACATCTGCAAACGCTATTTCCTTGCAAGGAAGTGTGGCATTTACATTCATTTGAAGCCTGGACGTGGAATACATGACACTTCGCAAATCATATTATATCTTACCATGAAACATAGAAATGAGATGCGTTATCGCGTTTTAAGAAGCATCAGAAATCCATTGCTACGATACGTAGACATCTGCAAACGCTATTTCCTTGCAAGAAAGTGTCGCATTTACATTCATTTGAAGTGTAGACGAGGAATACATAACACTTCGCAAATCATATTATACCTTACCATGGAACATAGAAATGAGATGCGATATCGCGTTTTAAGAAGCATTAGAACTCTATTGCTACGATACGTAGACATCTGCAAACGCTATTTCCTTGCAGGAAGTGTCGCATTTACATTAATTTGAAGTGTAGACGAGGAATACATGACACTTCGCAAATCATATTATATCTTACCATGAATCATAGAAGTGAGATGCGATATCGCGTTTTAAGAAGCAGCAGAAATCCATTGCTACGATACGTAGACATCTGCAAACGCTATTTCCTTGCAAGAAAGTGTCGCATTTACATTCATTTGAATCGTAGACGAGGAATGCATAACACTTCGCAAATCATATTATATCTTACCATGAAACATAGAAATGAGATGCGATATCCCGTTTTAAGAAGCATTAGAACTCTATTGCTACGATACCTAGACATCTGCAGACGCTATTTCCTAGTAAGGAAGTGTCGCATTTACATTCATTTAAAGTGTAGACGAGGAATACATAACACTTCGCAAATCATATTATATCTTACCATGAAACATAGAAATGAGATGCGACATCGCGTTTTAAGAAGCATTAGAACTCTATTGCTACGATACGTAGACATCTGCAAACGCTATTTCCTTGCAAGGAAGTGTCGCATTTACATTCATTTGAAGTGTAGACGAGGAATACATGACACTTCGCGAATCATATTATATCTTACCATGAAACATAGAAATGAGATGCGATATCGCGTTTTAAGTAGCATTAGAACACTATTGCTACGATAGGTAGACATTTGCAAACGCTATTTCCTTGCAAGGAAGTGTCGCATTTACATTCATTTGAAGCCTGGACGTGGAATACATGACACTTCGCAAATCATATTATATCTTACCATGAAACATAGAAATGAGATGCGTTATCGCGTTTTAAGAAGCAGCAGAAATCCATTGCTAAGATACGTAGACATTTGCAAACGCTATTTGCTTGCAAGAAAGTGTCGCATTTACATTCATTTGAAGTGTAGACGAGGAATACATAACACTTCGCAAATCATATTATATCTTACCATGAAACATAGAAATGAGATCCGATATCGCGTTTTAAGGATCATAAGAACTCTATTGCTACGATACGTAGACATCTGCAAACGCTATTTCCTTGCAAGGAAGTGTGGCATTTACATTCATTTGAAGCCTGGACGTGGAATACATGACACTTCGCAAATCATATTATATCTTACCATGAAACATAGAAATGAGATGCGTTATCGCGTTTTAAGAAGCATCAGAAATCCATTGCTACGATACGTAGACATCTGCAAACGCTATTTCCTTGCAAGAAAGTGTCGCATTTACATTCATTTGAAGTGTAGACGAGGAATACATAACACTTCGCAAATCATATTATACCTTACCATGGAACATAGAAATGAGATGCGATATCGCGTTTTAAGAAGCATTAGAACTCTATTGCTACGATACGTAGACATCTGCAAACGCTATTTCCTTGCAGGAAGTGTCGCATTTACATTAATTTGAAGTGTAGACGAGGAATACATGACACTTCGCAAATCATATTATATCTTACCATGAATCATAGAAGTGAGATGCGATATCGCGTTTTAAGAAGCAGCAGAAATCCATTGCTACGATACGTAGACATCTGCAAACGCTATTTCCTTGCAAGAAAGTGTCGCATTTACATTCATTTGAATCGTAGACGAGGAATGCATAACACTTCGCAAATCATATTATATCTTACCATGAAACATAGAAATGAGATGCGATATCGCGTTTTAAGAAGCATTAGAACTCTATTGCTACGATACCTAGACATCTGCAGACGCTATTTCCTAGTAAGGAAGTGTCGCATTTACATTCATTTAAAGTGTAGACGAGGAATACATAACACTTCGCAAATCATATTATATCTTACCATGAAACATAGAAATGAGATGCGACATCGCGTTTTAAGAAGCATTAGAACTCTATTGCTACGATACGTAGACATCTGCAAACGCTATTTCCTTGCAAGGAAGTGTCGCATTTACATTCATTTGAAGTTTGGACGAGGAATACATGACACTTCGCGAATCATATTATATCTTACCATGAAACATAGAAATGAGATGCGATATCGCGTTTTAAGTAGCATTAGAACACTATTGCTACGATAGGTAGACATTTGCAAACGCTATTTCCTTGCAAGGAAGTGTCGCATTTACATTCATTTGAAGCCTGGACGTGGAATACATGACACTTCGCAAATCATATTATATCTTACCATGAAACATAGAAATGAGATGCGTTATCGCGTTTTAAGAAGCATCAGAAATCCATTGCTACGATACGTAGACATCTGCAAACGCTATTTCCTTGCAAGAAAGTGTCGCATTTACATTCATTTGAATCGTAGACGAGGAATGCATAACACTTCGCAAATCATATTATATCTTACCATGAAACATAGAAATGAGATGCGATATCGCGTTTTAAGAAGCATTGGAACTCTATTGCTACGATACCTAGACATCTGCAGACGCTATTTCCTAGTAAGGAAGTGTCGCATTTACATTCATTTAAAGTGTAGACGAGGAATACATAACACTTCGCAAATCATATTATATCTTACCATGAAACATAGAAATGAGATGCGACATCGCGTTTTAAGAAGCATTAGAACTCTATTGCTACGATACGTAGACATCTGCAAACGCTATTTCCTTGCAAGGAAGTGTCGCATTTACATTCATTTGAAGTGTAGACGAGGAATACATGACACTTCGCAAATCATATTATATCTTACCATGAAACATAGAAATGAGATGCGATATCGCGTTTTAAGTAGCATTAGAACACTATTGCTACGATAGGTAGACATTTGCAAACGCTATTTCCTTGCAAGGAAGTGTCGCATTTACATTCATTTGAAGCCTGGACGTGGAATACATGACACTTCGCAAATCATATTATATCTTACCATGAAACATAGAAATGAGATGCGTTATCGCGTTTTAAGAAGCATCAGAAATCCATTGCTACGATACGTAGACATCTGCAAACGCTATTTCCTTGCAAGAAAGTGTCGCATTTACATTCATTTGAAGTGTAGACGAGGAATACATAACACTTCGCAAATCATATCATACCTTACCATGGAACATAGAAATGAGATGCGATATCGCGTTTTAAGAAGCATTAGAACTCTATTGCTACGATACGTAGACATCTGCAAACGCTATTTCCTTGCAGGGAAGTGTCGCATTTACATTAATTTGAAGTGTAGACGAGGAATACATGACACTTCGCAAATCATATTATATCTTACCATGAATCATAGAAGTGAGATGCGATATCGCGTTTTAAGAAGCAGCAGAAATCCATTGCTACGATACGTAGACATCTGCAAACGCTATTTCCTTGCAAGAAAGTGTCGCATTTACATTCATTTGAAGTGTAGACGAGGAATACATGACACTTCGCAAATCATATTATACCTTACCATGAAACATAGGAATAAGATCCGATATCGCGTTTTAAGAATCATAAGAACTCTATTGCTACGATACGTAGACATCTGCAAACGCAATTTCCTTGCAGGGAAGTGTCGCATTTACATTCATTTGCAGTGTAGACGAGGAATACATAACACTTCGCAAATCATATTATATCTTACCATGAAACATAGAAATGAGATACGATATCGCGTTTTAAGAAGCATTAGAACTCTATTGCTACGATACCTAGACATCTGCAAACGCTATTTCCTTGCAAAGAAGTGTCGCAATTACATTCATTTGAAGTGTAGACGAGGAATACATAACACTTCGCAAATCATATTATATGTTACCATGAAACATAGAAATGAGATCAGATATCGCGTTTTAAGAATCATAAGAACTCTATTGCTACGATACGTAGACATCTGCAAACGCTATTTCCTTGCAGCGAAGTGTCGCATTCACATTCATTTGAAGTGTAGACGAGGAATACATGACACTTCGCAAATCATATTATATCTTACCATGAATCATAGAAGTGAGATGCGATATCGCGTTTTAAGAAGCAGCAGAAATCCATTGCTACGATACGTAGACATCTGCAAACGCTATTTCCTTGCAAGAAAGTGTCGCATTTACATTCATTTGAAGTGTAGACGAGGAATACATAACACTTCGCAAATCATATTATATCTTACCATGAAACATAGAAATGAGATCCGATATCGCGTTTTAAGAATCATAAGAACTCTATTGCTACGATACGTAGACATCTGCAAACGCTATTTCCTTGCAAGGAAGTGTCGCATTTACATTCATTTGAAGTGTAGACGAGGAATACATAACACTTCGCAAATCATATTATATCTTACCATGAAACATAGAAATGAGATGCGATATCGCGTTTTAAGAAGCATTAGAACTCTATTGCTACGATACGTAGACATCTGCAAACGCTATTTCCTTGCAAGGAAGTGTCGCATTTACATTCATTTGAAGCGCGGACGAGGAATACATAACACTTCGCAAATCATATTATATCTTACCATGAACCATAGAAGTGAGATGCGATATCGCGTTTTAAGAAGCAGCAGAAATCCATTGCTAAGATACGTAGACATTTGCAAACGCTATTTGCTTGCAAGAAAGTGTCGCATTTACATTCATTTGAAGTGTAGACGAGGAATACATAACACTTCGCAAATCATATTATATCTTACCATGAAACATAGATATGAGATCCGATATCGCGTTTTAAGGATCATAAGAACTCTATTGCTACGATACGTAGACATCTGCAAACGCTATTTCCTTGCAAGGAAGTGTGGCATTTACATTCATTTGAAGCCTGGACGTGGAATACATGACACTTCGCAAATCATATTATATCTTACCATGAAACATAGAAATGAGATGCGTTATCGCGTTTTAAGAAGCATCAGAAATCCATTGCTACGATACGTAGACATCTGCAAACGCTATTTCCTTGCAAGAAAGTGTCGCATTTACATTCATTTGAAGTGTAGACGAGGAATACATAACACTTCGCAAATCATATTATACCTTACCATGGAACATAGAAATGAGATGCGATATCGCGTTTTAAGAAGCATTAGAACTCTATTGCTACGATACGTAGACATCTGCAAACGCTATTTCCTTGCAGGAAGTGTCGCATTTACATTAATTTGAAGTGTAGACGAGGAATACATGACACTTCGCAAATCATATTATATCTTACCATGAATCATAGAAGTGAGATGCGATATCGCGTTTTAAGAAGCAGCAGAAATCCATTGCTACGATACGTAGACATCTGCAAACGCTATTTCCTTGCAAGAAAGTGTCGCATTTACATTCATTTGAATCGTAGACGAGGAATGCATAACACTTCGCAAATCATATTATATCTTACCATGAAACATAGAAATGAGATGCGATATCCCGTTTTAAGAAGCATTAGAACTCTATTGCTACGATACCTAGACATCTGCAGACGCTATTTCCTAGTAAGGAAGTGTCGCATTTACATTCATTTAAAGTGTAGACGAGGAATACATAACACTTCGCAAATCATATTATATCTTACCATGAAACATAGAAATGAGATGCGACATCGCGTTTTAAGAAGCATTAGAACTCTATTGCTACGATACGTAGACATCTGCAAACGCTATTTCCTTGCAAGGAAGTGTCGCATTTACATTCATTTGAAGTGTAGACGAGGAATACATGACACTTCGCGAATCATATTATATCTTACCATGAAACATAGAAATGAGATGCGATATCGCGTTTTAAGTAGCATTAGAACACTATTGCTACGATAGGTAGACATTTGCAAACGCTATTTCCTTGCAAGGAAGTGTCGCATTTACATTCATTTGAAGCCTGGACGTGGAATACATGACACTTCGCAAATCATATTATATCTTACCATGAAACATAGAAATGAGATGCGTTATCGCGTTTTAAGAAGCATCAGAAATCCATTGCTACGATACGTAGACATCTGCAAACGCTATTTCCTTGCAAGAAAGTGTCGCATTTACATTCATTTGAATCGTAGACGAGGAATGCATAACACTTCGCAAATCATATTATATCTTACCATGAAACATAGAAATGAGATGCGATATCGCGTTTTAAGAAGCATTGGAACTCTATTGCTACGATACCTAGACATCTGCAGACGCTATTTCCTAGTAAGGAAGTGTCGCATTTACATTCATTTAAAGTGTAGACGAGGAATACATAACACTTCGCAAATCATATTATATCTTACCATGAAACATAGAAATGAGATGCGACATCGCGTTTTAAGAAGCATTAGAACTCTATTGCTACGATACGTAGACATCTGCAAACGCTATTTCCTTGCAAGGAAGTGTCGCATTTACATTCATTTGAAGTGTAGACGAGGAATACATGACACTTCGCAAATCATATTATATCTTACCATGAAACATAGAAATGAGATGCGATATCGCGTTTTAAGTAGCATTAGAACACTATTGCTACGATAGGTAGACATTTGCAAACGCTATTTCCTTGCAAGGAAGTGTCGCATTTACATTCATTTGAAGCCTGGACGTGGAATACATGACACTTCGCAAATCATATTATATCTTACCATGAAACATAGAAATGAGATGCGTTATCGCGTTTTAAGAAGCATCAGAAATCCATTGCTACGATACGTAGACATCTGCAAACGCTATTTCCTTGCAAGAAAGTGTCGCATTTACATTCATTTGAAGTGTAGACGAGGAATACATAACACTTCGCAAATCATATTATACCTTACCATGAAACATAGAAATGAGATGCGATATCGCGTTTTAAGAAGCAGCAGAAATCATTTGCTACGGTACGTAGACATCTGCAAACGCTATTTCCTTGCAAGAAAGTGTCGCATTTACATTCATTTGAAGTGTAGACGACGGATACATAACACTTCGCAAATCATATTATACCTTACCAAGAATCATGGAAATGAGATGCGATATCGCGTTTTAGGAATCATAAGAACTCTATTGCTACGATACGTAGACATCTGCAAACGCTATTTCCTTGCAAGAAAGTGTCGCATTTACATTCATTTGAATCGTAGACGAGGAATGCATAACACTTCGCAAATCATATTATATCTTACCATGAAACATAGAAATGAGATGCGATATCGCGTTTTAAGAAGCATTAGAACTCTATTGCTACGATACCTAGACATCTGCAGACGCTATTTCCTAGCAAGGAAGTGTCGTATTTACATTCATTTAAAGTGTAGACAAGGAATACATAACACTTCGCAAATCATATTATATCTTACCATGAAACATAGAAATGAGATGCGACATCGCGTTTTAAGAAGCATTAGAACTCTATTGCTACGATACGTAGACAGCTGCAAACGCTATTTCCTTGTAAGGAAGTGTCGCATTTACATTCATTTGAAGTGTAGACGAGGAATACATGACACTTCGCAAATCATATTATATCTTACCATTAAACATAGAAATGAGATGCGATATCGCGATTTAAGAAGCATTAGAACACTATTGCTACGATAGGTAGACATTTGCAAACGCTATTTCCTTGCAAGGAAGTGTCGCATTTACATTCATTTGCAGTGTAGACGAGGAATACATAACACTTCGCAAATCATATTATATCTTACCATGAAACATAGAAATGAGATACGATATCGCGTTTTAAGAAGCATTAGAACTCTATTGCTACGATACCTAGACATCTGCAGACGCTATTTCCTAGCAAGGAAGTGTCGTATTTACATTCATTTAAAGTGTAGACAAGGAATGCATAACACTTCGCAAATCATATTATATCTTACCATGAAACATAGAAATGAGATGCGACATCGCGTCTTAAGAAGCATTAGAACTCTATTGCTACGATACGTAGACAGCTGCAAACGCTATTTCCTTGTAAGGAAGTGTCGCATTTACATTCATTTGAAGTGTAGACGAGGAATACATGACACTTCGCAAATCATATTATATCTTACCATTAAACATAGAAATGAGATGCGATATCGCGATTTAAGAAGGATTAGAACACTATTGCTACGATAGGTAGACATTTGCAAACGCTATTTCCTTGCAAGGAAGTGTCGCATTTACATTCATTTGCAGTGTAGACGAGGAATACATAACACTTCGCAAATCATATTATATCTTACCATGAAACATAGAAATGAGATACGATATCGCGTTTTAAGAAGCATTAGAACTCTATTGCTACGATACCTAGACATCTGCAAACGCTATTTCCTTGCAAAGAAGTGTCGCAATTACATTCATTTGAAGTGTAGACGAGGAATACATAACACTTCGCAAATCATATTATATCTTACCATGAAACATAGAAATGAGATCAGATATCGCGTTTTAAGAATCATAAGAACTCTATTGCTACGATACGTAGACATCTGCAAACGCTATTTCCTTGCAGCGAAGTGTCGCATTCACATTCATTTGAAGTGTAGACGAGGAATACATGACACTTCGCAAATCATATTATATCTTACCATGAATCATAGAAGTGAGATGCGATATCGCGTTTTAAGAAGCAGCAGAAATCATTTGCTACGGTATGTAGACATCTGCAAACGCTATTTCCTTGCAAGAAAGTGTCGCATTTACATTCATTTGAAGTGTAGACGACGGATACATAACACTTCGCAAATCATATTATACCTTACCAAGAATCATGGAAATGAGATGCGATATCGCGTTTTAAGAATCATAAGAACTCTATTGCTACGATACGTAGACATCTGCAAACGCTATTTCCTTGCAAGAAAGTGTCGCATTTACATTCATTTGAATCGTAGACGAGGAATGCATAACACTTCGCAAATCATATTATATCTTACCATGAAACATAGAAATGAGATGCGATATCGCGTTTTAAGAAGCATTAGAACTCTATTGCTACGATACCTAGACATCTGCAGACGCTATTTCCTAGCAAGGAAGTGTCGTATTTACATTCATTTAAAGTGTAGACAAGGAATACATAACACTTCGCAAATCATATTATATCTTACCATGAAACATAGAAATGAGATGCGACATCGCGTTTTAAGAAGCATTAGAACTCTATTGCTACGATACGTAGACATCTGCAAACGCTATTTCCTTGTAAGGAAGTGTCGCATTTACATTCATTTGAAGTGTAGACGAGGAATACATGACACTTCGCAAATCATATTATATCTTACCATTAAACATAGAAATGAGATGCGATATCGCGATTTAAGAAGCATTAGAACACTATTGCTACGATAGGTAGACATTTGCAAACGCTATTTCCTTGCAAGGAAGTGTCGCATTTACATTCATTTGTAGTGTAGACGAGGAATACATAACACTTCGCAAATCATATTATATCTTACCATGAAACATAGAAATGAGATACGATATCGCGTTTTAAGAAGCATTAGAACTCTATTGCTACGATACCTAGACATCTGCAAACGCTATTTCCTTGCAAAGAAGTGTCGCAATTACATTCATTTGAAGTGTAGACGAGGAATACATAACACTTCGCAAATCATATTATATCTTACCATGAAACATAGAAATGAGATCAGATATCGCGTTTTAAGAATCATAAGAACTCTATTGCTACGATACGTAGACATCTGCAAACGCTATTTCCTTGCAACGAAGTGTCGCATTTACATTCATTTGAAGCCTGGACGAGAAATACATGACACTTCGCAAATCATATTATATCTTACCATGAAACATAGAAATGAGATGCGTTACCGCGTTTTAAGAAGCATCAGAAATCCATTGCTACGATACGTAGACATCTGCAAACGCTATTTCCTTGCAAGAAAGTGTCGCATTTAGATTCATTTGAAGTGTAGACGAGGAATACATAACACTTCGCAAATCATATTATACCTTACAATGAAACATAGAAATGAGATGCGATATCGCGTTTTAAGAAGCAGCAGAAATCCATTGCTACGATACGTAGACATCTGCAAACGCTATTTCCTTGCAAGAAAGAGTCGCATTTACATTCATTTGAAATGTAGACGAGGAATACATAACACTCCGCAAATCATATTATATCTTACCATGAAACATAGAAATGAGATGCGATATCGCGTTTTAAGAATCATAAGAACTCTATTGCTACGATACGTAGACATCTGCAAACGCTATTTCTTTGCAAAGAAGTGTCGCATTTACATTCATTTGAAGTGTAGACGAGGAATACATAACACTTCGCAGATCATATTATATCTTACCATGAAACATAGAAATGAGATGCGATATCGTGTTTTAAGAAGCATTAGAACTCTATTCCTACGATACCTAGACATCTGCAGACGCTATTTCCTAGCAAGGAAGTGTCGCATTTACATTCATTTGAAGTGTAGGCGAGGAATACATGACACTTCACAAACCATATAATATCTTACCATGAAACATAGAAATGAGATGCTATATCGCGTTTTAAGTATCATAAGAACTCTATTGCTACGATACGTAGACATCTGCAAACGCTATTTCCTTGCAAGGAAGTGTCGCATTTACATTCATTTGAAGTGTAGACGAGGAATACATAACACTTCGCAAATCATATTATATCTTACCATGAAACATAGAAATGAGGTCCGATATCGCGTTTTAAGAATCATAAGAAATCTATTGCTACGATACGTAGACATATGCAAACGCTATTCCCTTGCAACGAAGTGTCGCATTTACATTGATTTGAAGCCTGGACGAGGAATACATGACACTTCGCAAATCATATTATATCTTACCATGAAACATAGAAATGAGATGCGTTATCGCGTTTTAAGAAGCATCAGAAATCCATTGCTGCGATACGTAGACATCTGCAAACGCTATTTCCTTGCAAGAAAGTGTCGCATTTACATTCATTTGAAGTGTAGACGAGGAATACATAACACTTCGCAAATCATATTATACCTTACCATGGAACATAGAAATGAGATGCGATATCGCGTTTTAAGAAGCATTAGAACTCTATTGCTACGATACGTATACATCTGCAAACGCTATTTCCTTGCAGGGAAGTGTCGCATTTACATTAATTTGAAGTGTAGACGAGGAATACATGACACTTCGCAAATCATATTATATCTTACCATGAATCATAGAAGTGAGATGCGATATCGCGTTTTAAGAAGCAGCAGAAATCCATTGCTACGATTCGTAGACATCTGCAAACGCTATTTCCTTGCAAGAAAGTGTCGCATTTACATTCATTTGAAGTGTAGACGAGGAATACATAACACTTCGCAAATCATATTATATCTTACAATGAAACATAGAAATGAGATGCGATATCGCGTTTTAAGAAGCAGCAGAAATCCATTGCTACGATACGTAGACATCTGCAAACGCTATTTCCTTGCAAGAAGGAGTCGCATTTACATTCATTTGAAATGTAGACGAGGAATACATAACACTCTGCAAATCATATTATATCTTACCATGAAACATAGAAATGAGATGCGATATCGCGTTTTAAGAATCATAAGAACTCTATTGCTACGATACGTAGACATCTGCAAACGCTATTTCTTTGCAAAGAAGTGTCGCATTTACATTCATTTGAAGTGTAGACCAGGAATACATAACACTTCGCAAATCATATTATATCTTACCATGAAACATAGGAATGAGATGCGATATCGTGTTTTAAGAAGCATTAGAACTCTATTCCTACGATACCTAGACATCTGCAGACGCTATTTCCTAGCAAGGAAGTGTCGCATTTACATTCATTTGAAGTGTAGACGAGGAATACATGACACTTCACAAACCATATAATATCTTACCATGAAACATAGAAATGAGATGCGATATCGCGTTTTAAGTATCATAAGAACTCTATTTCTACGATACGTAGACATCTGCAAACGCTATTTCCTTGCAAGAAAGTGTCGCATTTACATTCATTTGAATCGTAGACGAGGAATACATAACACTTCGCAAATCATATTATACCTTACCATGAAACATAGAAATAAGATCCGATATCGCGTTTTAAGAATCATAAGAACTCTATTGCTACGATACGTAGACATCTGCAAACGCTATTCCCTTGCAACGAAGTGTCGCATTTACATTGATTTGAAGCCTGGACGAGGAATACATGACACTTCGCAAATCATATTATATCTTACCATGAAACATCGAAATGAGATGCGTTATCGCGTTTTAAGAAGCATCAGAAATCCATTGCTACGATACGTAGACATCTGCAAACGCTATTTCCTTGCAAGAAAGTGTCGCATTTACATTCATTTGAAGTGTAGACGAGGAATACATAACACTTCGCAAATCATATTATACCTTACCATGGAACATAGAAATGAGATGCGATATCGCGTTTTAAGAAGCATTAGAACTCTATTGCTACGATACGTAGACATCTGCAAACGCTATCTCCTTGCAGGGAAGTGTCGCATTTACATTAATTTGAAGTGTAGACGAGGAATACATGACACTTCGCAAATCATATTATATCTTACCATGAATCATAGAAGTGAGATGCGATATCGCGTTTTAAGAAGCAGCAGAAATCCATTGCTACGATACGTAGACATCTGCAAACGCTATTTCCTTGCAAGAAAGTGTCGCATTTACATTCATTTGAAGTGTAGACGAGGAATACATAACACTTCGCAAATCATATTATATCTTACCATGAAACATAGAAATGAGATCCGATATCGCGTTTTAAGAATCATAAGAACTCTATTGCTACGATACGTAGACATCTGCAAACGCTATTTCCTTGCAACGAAGTGTCGCATTTACATTCATTTGAAGCCTGGACGAGGAATACATGACACTTCGCAAATCATATTATATCTTACCATGAAACATAGAAATGAGATGCGATATCGCGTTTTAAGAAGCATCAGAAATCCATTGCTACGATACGTAGACATCTGCAAACGCTATTTCCTTGCAAGAAAGAGTCGCATTTACATTCATTTGAAATGTAGACGAGGAATACATAACACTCCGCAAATCATATTATATCTTACCATGAATCATAGAAGTGAGATGCGATATCGCGTTTTAAGAAGCAGCAGAAATCCATTGCTACGATTCGTAGACATCTGCAAACGCTATTTCCTTGCAAGAAAGTGTCGCATTTACATTCATTTGAAGTGTAGACGAGGAATACATAACACTTCGCAAATCATATTATATCTTACAATGAAACATAGAAATGAGATGCGATATCGCGTTTTAAGAAGCAGCAGAAATCCATTGCTACGATACGTAGACATCTGCAAACGCTATTTCCTTGCAAGAAGGAGTCGCATTTACATTCATTTGAAATGTAGACGAGGAATACATAACACTCTGCAAATCATATTATATCTTACCATGAAACATAGAAATGAGATGCGATATCGCGTTTTAAGAATCATAAGAACTCTATTGCTACGATACGTAGACATCTGCAAACGCTATTTCTTTGCAAAGAAGTGTCGCATTTACATTCATTTGAAGTGTAGACCAGGAATACATAACACTTCGCAAATCATATTATATCTTACCATGAAACATAGGAATGAGATGCGATATCGTGTTTTAAGAAGCATTAGAACTCTATTCCTACGATACCTAGACATCTGCAGACGCTATTTCCTAGCAAGGAAGTGTCGCATTTACATTCATTTGAAGTGTAGACGAGGAATACATGACACTTCACAAACCATATAATATCTTACCATGAAACATAGAAATGAGATGCGATATCGCGTTTTAAGTATCATAAGAACTCTATTTCTACGATACGTAGACATCTGCAAACGCTATTTCCTTGCAAGAAAGTGTCGCATTTACATTCATTTGAATCGTAGACGAGGAATACATAACACTTCGCAAATCATATTATACCTTACCATGAAACATAGAAATAAGATCCGATATCGCGTTTTAAGAATCATAAGAACTCTATTGCTACGATACGTAGACATCTGCAAACGCTATTCCCTTGCAACGAAGTGTCGCATTTACATTGATTTGAAGCCTGGACGAGGAATACATGACACTTCGCAAATCATATTATATCTTACCATGAAACATCGAAATGAGATGCGTTATCGCGTTTTAAGAAGCATCAGAAATCCATTGCTACGATACGTAGACATCTGCAAACGCTATTTCCTTGCAAGAAAGTGTCGCATTTACATTCATTTGAAGTGTAGACGAGGAATACATAACACTTCGCAAATCATATTATACCTTACCATGGAACATAGAAATGAGATGCGATATCGCGTTTTAAGAAGCATTAGAACTCTATTGCTACGATACGTAGACATCTGCAAACGCTATCTCCTTGCAGGGAAGTGTCGCATTTACATTAATTTGAAGTGTAGACGAGGAATACATGACACTTCGCAAATCATATTATATCTTACCATGAATCATAGAAGTGAGATGCGATATCGCGTTTTAAGAAGCAGCAGAAATCCATTGCTACGATACGTAGACATCTGCAAACGCTATTTCCTTGCAAGAAAGTGTCGCATTTACATTCATTTGAAGTGTAGACGAGGAATACATAACACTTCGCAAATCATATTATATCTTACCATGAAACATAGAAATGAGATCCGATATCGCGTTTTAAGAATCATAAGAACTCTATTGCTACGATACGTAGACATCTGCAAACGCTATTTCCTTGCAACGAAGTGTCGCATTTACATTCATTTGAAGCCTGGACGAGGAATACATGACACTTCGCAAATCATATTATATCTTACCATGAAACATAGAAATGAGGTGCGTTATCGCGTTTTAAGAAGCATCAGAAATCCATTGCTACGATACGTAGACATCTGCAAACGCTATTTCCTTGCAAGAAAGAGTCGCATTTACATTCATTTGAAATGTAGACGAGGAATACATAACACTCCGCAAATCATATTATATCTTACCATGAAACATAGAAATGAGATCCGATATCGCGTTTTAAGAAGCATTAGAACACTATTGCTACGACAGGTAGACATTTGCAAACGCTATTTCCTTGCAAGGAAGTGTCGCATTTACATTCATTTGAATCGTAGACGAGGAATGCATAACACTTCGCAATGAATATTATATCGTATCATGAAACATAGATATGAGATGCAATATCTCGTTTTAAGAAGCATTTGAACTCTATTGCTTCGATACGTAGACATCTGAAAACGCTATTTCCTTGCAAGGAAGTGCGCATTTACATTTAGTTGATGTGTAGACGAGGAATACATAACACTTCGCAAATCATATTATACCTTACCATGAAACATAGAAATAAGATCCGATATCGCGTTTTAAGAATCATAAGAACTCTATTGCTACGATACGTAGACATCTGCAAACGCTATTTCCTTGCAGGGAAGTGTCGCATTTATATTCATTTGAAGTGTAGACGAGGAATACATGACACTTCGCAAATCATATTATATCTTACCATGAAACATAGAAATGAGATCCGATATCGCGTTTTAAGGATCATAAGAACTCTATTGCTACGATACGTAGACATCTGCAAACGCTATTTCCTTGCAAGGAAGTGTCGCATTTACATTCATTTGAAGCCTGGACGTGGAATACATGACACTTCGCAAATCATATTATATCTTACCATGAAACATAGAAATGAGATGCGTTATCGCGTTTTAAGAAGCATCAGAAATCCATTTCTACGATACGTAGACATCTGCAAACGCTATTTCCTTGCAAGAAAGTGTCGCATTTACATTCATTTGAAGTGTAGACGAGGAATACATAACACTTCGCAAATCATATTATACCTTACCATGGAACATAGAAATGAGATGCGATATCGCGTTTTAAGAAGCATTAGAACTCTATTGCTACGATACGTAGACATCTGCAAACGCTATTTCCTTGCAGGGAAGTGTCGCATTTACATTAATTTGAAGTGTAGACGAGGAATACATGACACTTCGCAAATCATATTATATCTTACCATGAATCATAGAAGTGAGATGCGATATCGCGTTTTAAGAAGCAGCAGAAATCCATTGCTACGATACGTAGACATCTGCAAACGCTATTTCCTTGCAAGAAAGTGTCGCATTTACATTCATTTGAATCGTAGACGAGGAATACATAACACTTCGCAAATCATATTATACCTTACCATGAAACATAGAAATAAGATCCGATATCGCGTCTTAAGAATCATAAGAACTCTATTGCTACGATACGTAGACATCTGCAAACGCAATTTCCTTGCAGGGAAGTGTCGCATTTACATTCATTTGCAGTGTAGACGAGGAATACATAACACTTCGCAAATCATATTATATCTTACCATGAAACATAGAAATGAGATACGATATCGCGTTTTAAGAAGCATTAGAACTCTATTGCTACGATACCTAGACATCTGCAAACGCTATTTCCTTGCAAAGAAGTGTAGCAATTACATTCATTTGAAGTGTAGACGAGGAATACATAACACTTCGCAAATCATATTATATCTTACCATGAAACATAGAAATGAGATCAGATATCGCGTTTTAAGAATCATAAGAACTCTATTGCTACGATACGTAGACATCTGCAAACGCTATTTCCTTGCAGCGAAGTGTCGCATTCACATTCATTTGAAGTGTAGACGAGGAATACATGACACTTCGCAAATCATATTATATCTTACCATGAAACATAGAAATGAGATGCGATATCGCGTTTTAAGAAGCATTAGAACTCTATTGCTACGATACGTAGACATCTGCAAACGCTATTTCCTTGCAAAGAAGTGTCGCATTTACATTCATTTGAAGCGTGGACGAGGAATACATAACACTTCGCAAATCATATTATATCTTACCATGAACCATAGAAGTGAGATGCGATATCGCGTTTTAAGAAGCAGCAGAAATCCATTGCTAAGATACGTAGACATTTGCAAACGCTATTTGCTTGCAAGAAAGTGTCGCATTTACATTCATTTTAAGTGTAGACGAGGAATACATAACACTTCGCAAATCATATTATATCTTACCATGAAACATAGAAATGAGATCCGATATCGCGTTTTAAGGATCATAAGAACTCTATTGCTACGATACGTAGACATCTGCAAACGCTATTTCCTTGCAAGGAAGCGTGGCATTTACATTCATTTGAAGCCTGGACGTGGAATACATGACACTTCGCAAATCATGTTATATCTTACCATGAAACATAGAAATGAGATGCGTTATCGCGTTTTAAGAAGCATCAGAAATCCATTGCTACGATACGTAGACATCTGCAAACGCTATTTCCTTGCAAGAAAGTGTCGCATTTACATTCATTTGAAGTGTAGACGAGGAATACATAACACTTCGCAAATCATATTATACCTTACCATGGAACATAGAAATGAGATGCGATATCGCGTTTTAAGAAGCATTAGAACTCTATTGCTACGATACGTAGACATCTGCAAACGCTATTTCCTTGCAGGAAGTGTCGCATTTACATTAATTTGAAGTGTAGACGAGGAATACATGACACTTCGCAAATCATATTATATCTTACCATGAATCATAGAAGTGAGATGCGATATCGCGTTTTAAGAAGCAGCAGAAATCCATTGCTACGATACGTAGACATCTGCAAACGCTATTTCCTTGCAAGAAAGTGTCGCATTTACATTCATTTGAATCGTAGACGAGGAATGCATAACACTTCGCAAATCATATTATATCTTACCATGAAACATAGAAATGAGATGCGATATCGCGTTTTAAGAAGCATTAGAACTCTATTGCTACGATACCTAGACATCTGCAGACGCTATTTCCTAGTAAGGAAGTGTCGCATTTACATTCATTTAAAGTGTAGACGAGGAATACATAACACTTCGCAAATCATATTATATCTTACCATGAAACATAGAAATGAGATGCGACATCGCGTTTTAAGAAGCATTAGAACTCTATTGCTACGATACGTAGACATCTGCAAACGCTATTTCCTTGCAAGGAAGTGTCGCATTTACATTCATTTGAAGTGTAGACGAGGAATACATGACACTTCGCGAATCATATTATATCTTACCATGAAACATAGAAATGAGATGCGATATCGCGTTTTAAGTAGCATTAGAACACTATTGCTACGATAGGTAGACATTTGCAAACGCTATTTCCTTGCAAGGAAGTGTCGCATTTACATTCATTTGAAGCCTGGACGTGGAATACATGACACTTCGCAAATCATATTATATCTTACCATGAAACATAGAAATGAGATGCGTTATCGCGTTTTAAGAAGCATCAGAAATCCATTGCTACGATACGTAGACATCTGCAAACGCTATTTCCTTGCAAGAAAGTGTCGCATTTACATTCATTTGAATCGTAGACGAGGAATGCATAACACTTCGCAAATCATATTATATCTTACCATGAAACATAGAAATGAGATGCGATATCGCGTTTTAAGAAGCATTAGAACTCTATTGCTACGATACCTAGACATCTGCAGACGCTATTTCCTAGTAAGGAAGTGTCGCATTTACATTCATTTAAAGTGTAGACGAGGAATACATAACACTTCGCAAATCATATTATATCTTACCATGAAACATAGAAATGAGATGCGACATCGCGTTTTAAGAAGCATTAGAACTCTATTGCTACGATACGTAGACATCTGCAAACGCTATTTCCTTGCAAGGAAGTGTCGCATTTACATTCATTTGAAGTGTAGACGAGGAATACATGACACTTCGCAAATCATATTATATCTTACCATGAAACATAGAAATGAGATGCGATATCGCGTTTTAAGTAGCATTAGAACACTATTGCTACGATAGGTAGACATTTGCAAACGCTATTTCCTTGCAAGGAAGTGTCGCATTTACATTCATTTGAAGCCTGGACGTGGAATACATGACACTTCGCAAATCATATTATATCTTACCATGAAACATAGAAATGAGATGCGTTATCGCGTTTTAAGAAGCATCAGAAATCCATTGCTACGATACGTAGACATCTGCAAACGCTATTTCCTTGCAAGAAAGTGTCGCATTTACATTCATTTGAAGTGTAGACGAGGAATACATAACACTTCGCAAATCATATTATACCTTACCATGAAACATAGAAATGAGATGCGATATCGCGTTTTAAGAAGCAGCAGAAATCATTTGCTACGGTACGTAGACATCTGCAAACGCTATTTCCTTGCAAGAAAGTGTCGCATTTACATTCATTTGAAGTGTAGACGACGGATACATAACACTTCGCAAATCATATTATACCTTACCAAGAATCATGGAAATGAAATGCGATATCGCGTTTTAGGAATCATAAGAACTCTATTGCTACGATACGTAGACATCTGCAAACGCTATTTCCTTGCAAGAAAGTGTCGCATTTACATTCATTTGAATCGTAGACGAGGAATGCATAACACTTCGCAAATCATATTATATCTTACCATGAAACATAGAAATGAGATGCGATATCGCGTTTTAAGAAGCATTAGAACTCTATTGCTACGATACCTAGACATCTGCAGACGCTATTTCCTAGCAAGGAAGTGTCGTATTTACATTCATTTAAAGTGTAGACAAGGAATACATAACACTTCGCAAATCATATTATATCTTACCATGAAACATAGAAATGAGATGCGACATCGCGTTTTAAGAAGCATTAGAACTCTATTGCTACGATACGTAGACAGCTGCAAACGCTATTTCCTTGTAAGGAAGTGTCGCATTTACATTCATTTGAAGTGTAGACGAGGAATACATGACACTTCGCAAATCATATTATATCTTACCATTAAACATAGAAATGAGATGCGATATCGCGATTTAAGAAGCATTAGAACACTATTGCTACGATAGGTAGACATTTGCAAACGCTATTTCCTTGCAAGGAAGTGTCGCATTTACATTCATTTGCAGTGTAGACGAGGAATACATAACACTTCGCAAATCATATTATATCTTACCATGAAACATAGAAATGAGATACGATATCGCGTTTTAAGAAGCATTAGAACTCTATTGCTACGATACCTAGACATCTGCAGACGCTATTTCCTAGCAAGGAAGTGTCGTATTTACATTCATTTAAAGTGTAGACAAGGAATACATAACACTTCGCAAATCATATTATATCTTACCATGAAACATAGAAATGAGATGCGACATCGCGTTTTAAGAAGCATTAGAACTCTATTGCTACGATACGTAGACATCTGCAAACGCTATTTCCTTGTAAGGAAGTGTCGCATTTACATTCATTTGAAGTGTAGACGAGGAATACATGACACTTCGCAAATCATATTATATCTTACCATTAAACATAGAAATGTGATGCGATATCGCGATTTAAGAAGCATTAGAACACTATTGCTACGATAGGTAGACATTTGCAAACGCTATTTCCTTGCAAGGAAGTGTCGCATTTACATTCATTTGCAGTGTAGACGAGGAATACATAACACTTCGCAAATCATATTATATCTTACCATGAAACATAGAAATGAGATACGATATCGCGTTTTAAGAAGCATTAGAACTCTATTGCTACGATACCTAGACATCTGCAAACGCTATTTCCTTGCAAAGAAGTGTCGCAATTACATTCATTTGAAGTGTAGACGAGGAATACATAACACTTCGCAAATCATATTATATCTTACCATGAAACATAGAAATGAGATCAGATATCGCGTTTTAAGAATCATAAGAACTCTATTGCTACGATACGTAGACATCTGCAAACGCTATTTCCTTGCAGCGAAGTGTCGCATTCACATTCATTTGAAGTGTAGACGAGGAATACATGACACTTCGCAAATCATATTATATCTTACCATGAATCATAGAAGTGAGATGCGATATCGCGTTTTAAGAAGCAGCAGAAATCCATTGCTACGATACGTAGACATCTGCAAACGCTATTTCCTTGCAAGAAAGTGTCGCATTTACATTCATTTGAAGTGTAGACGAGGAATACATAACACTTCGCAAATCATATTATATCTTACCATGAAACATAGAAATGAGATCCGATATCGCGTTTTAAGAATCATAAGAACTCTATTGCTACGATACGTAGACATCTGCAAACGCTATTTCCTTGCAAGGAAGTGTCGCATTTACATTCATTTGAAGCGTGGACGAGGAATACATGACACTTCGCAAATCATATTATATCTTACCATGAAACATAGAAATGAGATGCGACATCGCGTCTTAAGAAGCATTAGAACTCTATTGCTACGATGCCTAGACATCTGCAGACGCTATTTCCTAGCAAGGAAGTGTCGCATTTACATTCATTTGAAGCGTGGACGAGGAATACATAACACTTCGCAAATCATATTACATCTTACCATGAACCATAGAAGTGAGATGCGATATCGCGTTTTAAGAAGCAGCAGAAATCCATTGCTAAGATACGTAGACATTTGCAAACGCTATTTGCTTGCAAGAAAGTGTCGCATTTACATTCATTTGAAGTGTAGACGAGGAATACATAACACTTCGCAAATCATATTATATCTTACCATGAAACATAGAAATGAGATCCGATATCGCGTTTTAGGAATCATAAGAACTCTATTGCTACGATACGTAGACATCTGCAAACGCTATTTCCTTGCAAGAAAGTGTCGCATTTACATTCATTTGAATCGTAGACGAGGAATGCATAACACTTCGCAAATCATATTATATCTTACCATGAAACATAGAAATGAGATGCGATATCGCGTTTTAAGAAGCATTAGAACTCTATTGCTACGATACCTAGACATCTGCAGACGCTATTTCCTAGCAAGGAAGTGTCGTATTTACATTCATTTAAAGTGTAGACAAGGAATACATAACACTTCGCAAATCATATTATATCTTACCATGAAACATAGAAATGAGATGCGACATCGCGTTTTAAGAAGCATTAGAACTCTATTGCTACGATACGTAGACAGCTGCAAACGCTATTTCCTTGTAAGGAAGTGTCGCATTTACATTCATTTGAAGTGTAGACGAGGAATACATGACACTTCGCAAATCATATTATATCTTACCATTAAACATAGAAATGAGATGCGATATCGCGATTTAAGAAGCATTAGAACACTATTGCTACGATAGGTAGACATTTGCAAACGCTATTTCCTTGCAAGGAAGTGTCGCATTTACATTCATTTGCAGTGTAGACGAGGAATACATAACACTTCGCAAATCATATTATATCTTACCATGAAACATAGAAATGAGATACGATATCGCGTTTTATGAAGCATTAGAACTCTATTGCTACGATACCTAGACATCTGCAGACGCTATTTCCTAGCAAGGAAGTGTCGTATTTACATTCATTTAAAGTGTAGACAAGGAATACATAACACTTCGCACATCATATTATATTTTACCATGAAACATAGAAATGAGATGCGACATCGCGTTTTAAGAAGCATTAGAACTCTATTGCTACGATACGTAGACATCTGCAAACGCTATTTCCTTGTAAGGAAGTGTCGCATTTACATTCATTTGAAGTGTAGACGAGGAATACATGACACTTCGCAAATCATATTATATCTTACCATTAAACATAGAAATGAGATGCGATATCGCGATTTAAGAAGCATTAGAACACTATTGCTACGATAGGTAGACATTTGCAAACGCTATTTCCTTGCAAGGAAGTGTCGCATTTACATTCATTTGTAGTGTAGACGAGGAATACATAACACTTCGAAAATCATATTATATCTTACCATGAAACATAGAAATGAGATACGATATCGCGTTTTAAGAAGCATTAGAACTCTATTGCTACGATACCTAGACATCTGCAAACGCTATTTCCTTGCAAAGAAGTGTCGCAATTACATTCATTTGAAGTGTAGACGAGGAATACATAACACTTCGCAAATCATATTATATCTTACCATGAAACATAGAAATGAGATCAGATATCGCGTTTTAAGAATCATAAGAACTCTATTGCTACGATACGTAGACATCTGCAAACGCTATTTCCTTGCAGCGAAGTGTCGCATTCACATTCATTTGAAGTGTAGACGAGGAATACATGACACTTCGCAAATCATATTATATCTTACCATGAATCATAGAAGTGAGATGCGATATCGCGTTTTAAGAAGCAGCAGAAATCCATTGCTACGATACGTAGACATCTGCAAACGCTATTTCCTTGCAAGAAAGTGTCGCATTTACATTCATTTGAAGTGTAGACGAGGAATACATAACACTTCGCAAATCATATTATATCTTACCATGAAACATAGAAATGAGATCCGATATCGCGTTTTAAGAATCATAAGAACTCTATTGCTACGATACGTAGACATCTGCAAACGCTATTTCCTTGCAAGGAAGTGTCGCATTTACATTCATTTGCAGTGTAGACGAGGAATACATAACACTTCGCAAATCATATTATATCTTACCATGAAACATAGAAATGAGATACGATATCGCGTTTTAAGAAGCATTAGAACTCTATTGCTACGATACCTAGACATCTGCAGACGCTATTTCCTAGCAAGGAAGTGTCGTATTTACATTCATTTAAAGTGTAGACAAGGAATACATAACACTTCGCACATCATATTATATTTTACCATGAAACATAGAAATGAGATGCGACATCGCGTTTTAAGAAGCATTAGAACTCTATTGCTACGATACGTAGACATCTGCAAACGCTATTTCCTTGTAAGGAAGTGTCGCATTTACATTCATTTGAAGTGTAGACGAGGAATACATGACACTTCGCAAATCATATTATATCTTACCATTAAACATAGAAATGAGATGCGATATCGCGATTTAAGAAGCATTAGAACACTATTGCTACGATAGGTAGACATTTGCAAACGCTATTTCCTTGCAAGGAAGTGTCGCATTTACATTCATTTGTAGTGTAGACGAGGAATACATAACACTTCGAAAATCATATTATATCTTACCATGAAACATAGAAATGAGATACGATATCGCGTTTTAAGAAGCATTAGAACTCTATTGCTACGATACCTAGACATCTGCAAACGCTATTTCCTTGCAAAGAAGTGTCGCAATTACATTCATTTGAAGTGTAGACGAGGAATACATAACACTTCGCAAATCATATTATATCTTACCATGAAACATAGAAATGAGATCAGATATCGCGTTTTAAGAATCATAAGAACTCTATTGCTACGATACGTAGACATCTGCAAACGCTATTTCCTTGCAGCGAAGTGTCGCATTCACATTCATTTGAAGTGTAGACGAGGAATACATGACACTTCGCAAATCATATTATATCTTACCATGAATCATAGAAGTGAGATGCGATATCGCGTTTTAAGAAGCAGCAGAAATCCATTGCTACGATACGTAGACATCTGCAAACGCTATTTCCTTGCAAGAAAGTGTCGCATTTACATTCATTTGAAGTGTAGACGAGGAATACATAACACTTCGCAAATCATATTATATCTTACCATGAAACATAGAAATGAGATCCGATATCGCGTTTTAAGAATCATAAGAACTCTATTGCTACGATACGTAGACATCTGCAAACGCTATTTCCTTGCAAGGAAGTGTCGCATTTACATTCATTTGAAGCGTGGACGAGGAATACATGACACTTCGCAAATCATATTATATCTTACCATGAAACATAGAAATGAGATGCGATATCGCGTTTTAAGAAGCATTAGAACTCTATTGCTACGATACCTAGACATCTGCAGACGCTATTTCCTAGCAAGGAAGTGTCGCATTTACATTCATTTGAAGTGTAGACGAGGAATACATAACACTTCGCAAATCATATTATATCTTACCATGAAACATAGAAATGAGATGCGATATCGCGTTTTAAGAAGCATTAGAACTCTATTGCTACGATACGTAGACATCTGCAAACGCTATTTCCTTGCAAGGAAGTGTCGCATTTACATTCATTTGAAGCGTGGACGAGGAATACATAACACTTCGCAAATCATATTATATCTTACCATGAACCATAGAAGTGAGATGCGATATCGCGTTTTAAGAAGCAGCAGAAATCCATTGCTACGATACGTAGACATCTGCAAACGCTATTTGCTTGCAAGAAAGTGTCGCATTTACATTCATTTGAAGTGTAGACGAGGAATACATAACACTTCGCAAATCATATTATATCTTACCATGAAACATAGAAATGAGATCCGATATCGCGTTTTAAGGATCATAAGAACTCTATTGCTACGATACGTAGACATCTGCAAACGCTATTTCCTTGCAAGGAAGTGTGGCATTTACATTCATTTGAAGTCTGGACGTGGAATACATGACACTTCGCAAATCATATTATATCTTACCATGAAACATAGAAATGAGATGCGATATCGCGTTTTAAGAAGCATTAGAACTCTATTGCTACGATACGTAGACATCTGCAAACGCTATTTCCTTGCAGGAAGTGTCGCATTTACATTAATTTGAAGTGTAGACGAGGAATACATGACACTTCGCAAATCATATTATATCTTACCATGAATAATAGAAGTGAGATGCGATATCGCGTTTTAAGAAGCAGCAGAAATCCATTGCTACGATACGTAGACATCTGCAAACGCTATTTCCTTGCAAGAAAGTGTCGCATTTACATTCATTTGAATCGTAGACGAGGAATGCATAACACTTCGCAAATCATATTATATCTTACCATGAAACATAGAAATGAGATGCGACATCGCGTTTTAAGAAGCATTAGAACTCTATTGCTACGATACGTAGACATCTGCAAACGCTATTTCCTTGCAAGAAAGTGTCGCATTTACATTCATTTGAATCGTAGACGAGGAATGCATAACACTTCGCAAATCATATTATATCTTACCATGAAACATAGAAATGAGATCAGATATCGCGTTTTAAGAATCATAAGAACTCTATTGCTACGATACGTAGACATCTGCAAACGCTATTTCCTTGCAGCGAAGTGTCGCATTCACATTCATTTGAAGTGTAGACGAGGAATACGTGACACTTCGCAAATCATATTATATCTTACCATGAATCATAGAAGTGAGATGCGATATCGCGTTTTAAGAAGCAGCAGAAATCCATTGCTACGATACGTAGACATCTGCAAACGCTATTTCCTTGCAAGAAAGTGTCGCATTTACATTCATTTGAAGTGTAGACGAGGAATACATAACACTTCGCAAATCATATTATATCTTACCATGAAACATAGAAATGAGATGCGACATCGCGTTTTAAGAAGCATTAGAACTCTATTGCTACGATACGTAGACATCTGCAAACGCTATTTCCTTGCAAGAAAGTGTCGCATTTACATTCATTTGAATCGTAGACGAGGAATGCATAACACTTCGCAAATCATATTATATCTTACCATGAAACATAGAAATGAGATCAGATATCGCGTTTTAAGAATCATAAGAACTCTATTGCTACGATACGTAGACATCTGCAAACGCTATTTCCTTGCAGCGAAGTGTCGCATTCACATTCATTTGAAGTGTAGACGAGGAATACATGACACTTCGCAAATCATATTATATCTTACCATGAATCATAGAAGTGAGATGCGATATCGCGTTTTAAGAAGCAGCAGAAATCCATTGCTACGATACGTAGACATCTGCAAACGCTATTTCCTTGCAAGAAAGTGTCGCATTTACATTCATTTGAAGTGTAGACGAGGAATACATAACACTTCGCAGATCATATTATATCTTACCATGAAACATAGAAATGAGATCCGATATCGCGTTTTAAGAATCATAAGAACTCTATTGCTACGATACGTAGACATCTGCAAACGCTATTTCCTTGCAAGGAAGTGTCGCATTTACATTCATTTGAAGCGTGGACGAGGAATACATGACACTTCGCAAATCATATTATATCTTACCATGAAACATAGAAATGAGATGCGATATCGCGTTTTAAGAAGCATTAGAACTCTATTGCTACGATACCTAGACATCTGCAGACGCTATTTCCTAGCAAGGAAGTGTCGCATTTACATTCATTTGAAGTGTAGACGAGGAATACATAACACTTCGCAAATCATATTATATCTTACCATGAAACATAGAAATGAGATGCGATATCGCGTTTTAAGAAGCATTAGAACTCTATTGCTACGATACGTAGACATCTGCAAACGCTATTTCCTTGCAAGGAAGTGTCGCATTTACATTCATTTGAAGCGTGGACGAGGAATACATAACACTTCGCAAATCATATTATATCTTACCATGAACCATAGAAGTGAGATGCGATATCGCGTTTTAAGAAGCAGCAGAAATCCATTGCTAAGATACGTAGACATTTGCAAACGCTATTTGCTTGCAAGAAAGTGTCGCATTTACATTCACTTGAAGTGTAGACGAGGAATACATAACACTTCGCAAATCATATTATATCTTACCATGAAACATAGAAATGAGATCCGATATCGCGTTTTAAGGATCATAAGAACTCTATTGCTACGATACGTAGACATCTGCAAACGCTATTTCCTTGCAAGGAAGTGTGGCATTTACATTCATTTGAAGTCTGGACGTGGAATACATGACACTTCGCAAATCATATTATATCTTACCATGAAACATAGAAATGAGATGCGATATCGCGTTTTAAGAAGCATTAGAACTCTATTGCTACGATACGTAGACATCTGCAAACGCTATTTCCTTGCAGGAAGTGTCGCATTTACATTAATTTGAAGTGTAGACGAGGAATACATGACACTTCGCAAATCATATTATATCTTACCATGAATCATAGAAGTGAGATGCGATATCGCGTTTTAAGAAGCAGCAGAAATCCATTGCTACGATACGTAGACATCTGCAAACGCTATTTCCTTGCAAGAAAGTGTCGCATTTACATTCATTTGAATCGTAGACGAGGAATGCATAACACTTCGCAAATCATATTATATCTTACCATGAAACATAGAAATGAGATGCGCCATCGCGTTTTAAGAAGCATTAGAACTCTATTGCTACGATACGTAGACATCTGCAAACGCTATTTCCTTGCAAGAAAGTGTCGCATTTACATTCATTTGAATCGTAGACGAGGAATGCATAACACTTCGCAAATCATATTATATCTTACCATGAAACATAGAAATGAGATCAGATATCGCGTTTTAAGAATCATAAGAACTCTATTGCTACGATACGTAGACATCTGCAAACGCTATTTCCTTGCAGCGAAGTGTCGCATTCACATTCATTTGAAGTGTAGACGAGGAATACATGACACTTCGCAAATCATATTATATCTTACCATGAATCATAGAAGTGAGATGCGATATCGCGTTTTAAGAAGCAGCAGAAATCCATTGCTACGATACGTAGACATCTGCAAACGCTATTTCCTTGCAAGAAAGTGTCGCATTTACATTCATTTGAAGTGTAGACGAGGAATACATAACACTTCGCAAATCATATTATATCTTACCATGAAACATAGAAATGAGATGCGACATCGCGTTTTAAGAAGCATTAGAACTCTATTGCTACGATACGTAGACATCTGCAAACGCTATTTCCTTGCAAGAAAGTGTCGCATTTACATTCATTTGAATCGTAGACGAGGAATGCATAACACTTCGCAAATCATATTATATCTTACCATGAAACATAGAAATGAGATCAGATATCGCGTTTTAAGAATCATAAGAACTCTATTGCTACGATACGTAGACATCTGCAAACGCTATTTCCTTGCAGCGAAGTGTCGCATTCACATTCATTTGAAGTGTAGACGAGGAATACATGACACTTCGCAAATCATATTATATCTTACCATGAATCATAGAAGTGAGATGCGATATCGCGTTTTAAGAAGCAGCAGAAATCCATTGCTACGATACGTAGACATCTGCAAACGCTATTTCCTTGCAAGAAAGTGTCGCATTTACATTCATTTGAAGTGTAGACGAGGAATACATAACACTTCGCAGATCATATTATATCTTACCATGAAACATAGAAATGAGATCCGATATCGCGTTTTAAGAATCATAAGAACTCTATTGCTACGATACGTAGACATCTGCAAACGCTATTTCCTTGCAAGGAAGTGTCGCATTTACATTCATTTGAAGCGTGGACGAGGAATACATGACACTTCGCAAATCATATTATATCTTACCATGAAACATAGAAATGAGATGCGATATCGCGTTTTAAGAAGCATTAGAACTCTATTGCTACGATACCTAGACATCTGCAGACGCTATTTCCTAGCAAGGAAGTGTCGCATTTACATTCATTTGAAGTGTAGACGAGGAATACATAACACTTCGCAAATCATATTATATCTTACCATGAAACATAGAAATGAGATGCGATATCGCGTTTTAAGAAGCATTAGAACTCTATTGCTACGATACGTAGACATCTGCAAACGCTATTTCCTTGCAAGGAAGTGTCGCATTTACATTCATTTGAAGCGTGGACGAGGAATACATAACACTTCGCAAATCATATTATATCTTACCATGAACCATAGAAGTGAGATGCGATATCGCGTTTTAAGAAGCAGCAGAAATCCATTGCTAAGATACGTAGACATTTGCAAACGCTATTTGCTTGCAAGAAAGTGTCGCATTTACATTCATTTGAAGTGTAGACGAGGAATACATAACACTTCGCAAATCATATTATATCTTACCATGAAACATAGAAATGAGATCCGATATCGCGTTTTAAGGATCATAAGAACTCTATTGCTACGATACGTAGACATCTGCAAACGCTATTTCCTTGCAAGGAAGTGTGGCATTTACATTCATTTGAAGTCTGGACGTGGAATACATGACACTTCGCAAATCATATTATATCTTACCATGAAACATAGAAATGAGATGCGATATCGCGTTTTAAGAAGCATTAGAACTCTATTGCTACGATACGTAGACATCTGCAAACGCTATTTCCTTGCAGGAAGTGTCGCATTTACATTAATTTGAAGTGTAGACGAGGAATACATGACACTTCGCAAATCATATTATATCTTACCATGAATCATAGAAGTGAGATGCGATATCGCGTTTTAAGAAGCAGCAGAAATCCATTGCTACGATACGTAGACATCTGCAAACGCTATTTCCTTGCAAGAAAGTGTCGCATTTACATTCATTTGAATCGTAGACGAGGAATGCATAACACTTCGCAAATCATATTATATCTTACCATGAAACATAGAAATGAGATGCGCCATCGCGTTTTAAGAAGCATTAGAACTCTATTGCTACGATACGTAGACATCTGCAAACGCTATTTCCTTGCAAGAAAGTGTCGCATTTACATTCATTTGAATCGTAGACGAGGAATGCATAACACTTCGCAAATCATATTATATCTTACCATGAAACATAGAAATGAGATCAGATATCGCGTTTTAAGAATCATAAGAACTCTATTGCTACGATACGTAGACATCTGCAAACGCTATTTCCTTGCAGCGAAGTGTCGCATTCACATTCATTTGAAGTGTAGACGAGGAATACATGACACTTCGCAAATCATATTATATCTTACCATGAATCATAGAAGTGAGATGCGATATCGCGTTTTAAGAAGCAGCAGAAATCCATTGCTACGATACGTAGACATCTGCAAACGCTATTTCCTTGCAAGAAAGTGTCGCATTTACATTCATTTGAAGTGTAGACGAGGAATACATAACACTTCGCAAATCATATTATATCTTACCATGAAACATAGAAATGAGATGCGACATCGCGTTTTAAGAAGCATTAGAACTCTATTGCTACGATACGTAGACATCTGCAAACGCTATTTCCTTGCAAGAAAGTGTCGCATTTACATTCATTTGAATCGTAGACGAGGAATGCATAACACTTCGCAAATCATATTATATCTTACCATGAAACATAGAAATGAGATCAGATATCGCGTTTTAAGAATCATAAGAACTCTATTGCTACGATACGTAGACATCTGCAAACGCTATTTCCTTGCAGCGAAGTGTCGCATTCACATTCATTTGAAGTGTAGACGAGGAATACATGACACTTCGCAAATCATATTATATCTTACCATGAATCATAGAAGTGAGATGCGATATCGCGTTTTAAGAAGCAGCAGAAATCCATTGCTACGATACGTAGACATCTGCAAACGCTATTTCCTTGCAAGAAAGTGTCGCATTTACATTCATTTGAAGTGTAGACGAGGAATACATAACACTTCGCAGATCATATTATATCTTACCATGAAACATAGAAATGAGATCCGATATCGCGTTTTAAGAATCATAAGAACTCTATTGCTACGATACGTAGACATCTGCAAACGCTATTTCCTTGCAAGGAAGTGTCGCATTTACATTCATTTGAAGCGTGGACGAGGAATACATGACACTTCGCAAATCATATTATATCTTACCATGAAACATAGAAATGAGATGCGATATCGCGTTTTAAGAAGCATTAGAACTCTATTGCTACGATACCTAGACATCTGCAGACGCTATTTCCTAGCAAGGAAGTGTCGCATTTACATTCATTTGAAGTGTAGACGAGGAATACATAACACTTCGCAAATCATATTATATCTTACCATGAAACATAGAAATGAGATGCGATATCGCGTTTTAAGAAGCATTAGAACTCTATTGCTACGATACGTAGACATCTGCAAACGCTATTTCCTTGCAAGGAAGTGTCGCATTTACATTCATTTGAAGCGTGGACGAGGAATACATAACACTTCGCAAATCATATTATATCTTACCATGAACCATAGAAGTGAGATGCGATATCGCGTTTTAAGAAGCAGCAGAAATCCATTGCTAAGATACGTAGACATTTGCAAACGCTATTTGCTTGCAAGAAAGTGTCGCATTTACATTCATTTGAAGTGTAGACGAGGAATACATAACACTTCGCAAATCATATTATATCTTACCATGAAACATAGAAATGAGATCCGATATCGCGTTTTAAGGATCATAAGAACTCTATTGCTACGATACGTAGACATCTGCAAACGCTATTTCCTTGCAAGGAAGTGTGGCATTTACATTCATTTGAAGTCTGGACGTGGAATACATGACACTTCGCAAATCATATTATATCTTACCATGAAACATAGAAATGAGATGCGATATCGCGTTTTAAGAAGCATTAGAACTCTATTGCTACGATACGTAGACATCTGCAAACGCTATTTCCTTGCAGGAAGTGTCGCATTTACATTAATTTGAAGTGTAGACGAGGAATACATGACACTTCGCAAATCATATTATATCTTACCATGAATCATAGAAGTGAGATGCGATATCGCGTTTTAAGAAGCAGCAGAAATCCATTGCTACGATACGTAGACATCTGCAAACGCTATTTCCTTGCAAGAAAGTGTCGCATTTACATTCATTTGAATCGTAGACGAGGAATGCATAACACTTCGCAAATCATATTATATCTTACCATGAAACATAGAAATGAGATGCGACATCGCGTTTTAAGAAGCATTAGAACTCTATTGCTACGATACGTAGACATCTGCAAACGCTATTTCCTTGCAAGAAAGTGTCGCATTTACATTCACTTGAATCGTAGACGAGGAATGCATAACACTTCGCAAATCATATTATATCTTACCATGAAACATAGAAATGAGATCAGATATCGCGTTTTAAGAATCATAAGAACTCTATTGCTACGATACGTAGACATCTGCAAACGCTATTTCCTTGCAGCGAAGTGTCGCATTCACATTCATTTGAAGTGTAGACGAGGAATACATGACACTTCGCAAATCATATTATATCTTACCATGAATCATAGAAGTGAGATGCGATATCGCGTTTTAAGAAGCAGCAGAAATCCATTGCTACGATACGTAGACATCTGCAAACGCTATTTCCTTGCAAGAAAGTGTCGCATTTACATTCATTTGAAGTGTAGACGAGGAATACATAACACTTCGCAAATCATATTATATCTTACCATGAAACATAGAAATGAGATGCGACATCGCGTTTTAAGAAGCATTAGAACTCTATTGCTACGATACGTAGACATCTGCAAACGCTATTTCCTTGCAAGAAAGTGTCGCATTTACATTCATTTGAATCGTAGACGAGGAATGCATAACACTTCGCAAATCATATTATATCTTACCATGAAACATAGAAATGAGATCAGATATCGCGTTTTAAGAATCATAAGAACTCTATTGCTACGATACGTAGACATCTGCAAACGGTATTTCCTTGCAGCGAAGTGTCGCATTTACATTCATTTGAAGCGTGGACGAGGAATACATGACACTTCGCAAATCATATTATATCTTACCATGAAACATAGAAATGAGATGCGATATCGCGTTTTAAGAAGCATTAGAACACTATTGCTACGATACCTAGACATCTGCAGACGCTATTTCCTAGCAAGGAAGTGTCGCATTTACATTCATTTGAAGTGTAGACAAGGAATACATAACACTTCGCAAATCACATTATATCTTACCATGAAACATAGAAATGAGATGCGATATCGCGTTTTAAGAAGCATTAGAACTCTATTGCTCCGATACGTAGACATCTGCAAACGCTATTTCCTTGCAAGGAAGTGTCGCATTTACATTCATTTGAACCGTGGACGAGGAATACATAACACTTCGCAAATCATATTATATCTTACCATGAAACATAGAAATGAGATGCGATATCGCGTTTTAAGAAGCAGCAGAAATCCATTGCTACGATACGTAGACATCTGCAAACGCTATTTGCTTGCAAGAAAGTGTCGCATTTACATTCATTTGAAGTGTAGACGAGGAATACATAACAATTCGCAAATCATATTATATCTTACCATGAAACATAGAATTGAGATCCGATATCGCGTTTTAAGAATCATAAGAACTCTATTGCTACTATACGTAGACATCTGCAAACGCTATTTCCTTGCAAGGAAGTGTCGCATTTACATTCATTTGAAGCGTGGACGAGGAATACATGACACTTCGCAAATCATATTATATCTTACCATGAAACATAGAAATGAGATGCGATATCGCGTTTTAAGAAGCATTAGAACTCTATTGCTACGATACCTAGACCTCTGCAGACGCTATTTCCTAGCAAGGAAGTGTCGCATTTACATTCATTTGAAGTGTAGACAAGGAATACATAACACTTCGCAAATCATATTATATCTTACCATGAAACATAGAAATGAGATGCGATATCGCGTTTTAAGAAGCATTAGAACTCTATTGCTACGATTCGTAGACATCTGCAAACGCTATTTCCTTGCAAGAAAGTGTCGCATTTACATTCATTTGAAGTGTAGACGAGGAATACATAACACTTCGCAAATCATATTATACCTTACCATGAAACATAGAAATAAGTTCCGATATCGCGTTTTAAGAATCATAAGAACTCTATTGCTACGATACGTAGACATCTGGAAACGCTATTTCCTTGCAAGGAAGTGTCGCATTTACTTTCATTTGAATCGCAGACGAGGAATGCATAACACTTCGCAATGAATATTATATCTTATCATGAAACATAGAAATGAGATGCAATATCTCGTTTTAAGAAGCATTTCAACTCTATTGCTTCGGTACGTAGACATCTGCAAACGCTATTTCCTTGCAAGGAAGGGTCGCATTCACATTCATTTGAAGTGTAGACGAGGAATACATAACACTTCGCAAATCATATTATATCTTACCATGAAACATAGAAATGAGATCCGATGTCGCGTTTTAAGAATCATAAGAAGTCTATTGCTACGATACGTAGACATCTGCAAACGCTATTTCCTTGCAAGGAAGTGTCGCATTTACATTCATTTGAACCGTGGACGAGGAATACATGACACTTCGCAAATCATATTATATCTTACCATGAAACATAGAAATGAGATGCGATATCGCGTTTTAAGAAGCATCAGAAATCCATTGCTACGATACGTAGACATCTGCAAACGCTATTTCCTTGCAAGAAAGTGTCGCATTTACATTCATTTGAAGTGTAGACGAGGAATACATAACACTTCGCAAATCATATTATACCTTACCATGAAACATAGAAATGAGATGGGATATCGCGTTTAAAGAAGCAGCAGAATTCCATTGCTACGATACGTAGACATCTGCAAACGCTATTTCCTTGCAAGAAAGTGTCGCATTTACATTCATTTGAAGTGTAGACGACGTATACATAACACTTCGCAAATAATATTATACCTTACCATGAAACATAGAAATGAGATGCGATATCGCGTTTTAAGAATCATAAGAACTCTATTGCTACGATACGTAGACATCTGCAAACGCTATTTCCTTGCAAGGAAGTGTCGCATTTACATTGATCTGAAGTGTTGACGAGGAATACATGACACTTCGCAAATCATATAATATCTTACCATGAAACATAGAAATGAGATGCGATATCGCGTTTTAAGAATCATAAGAACTCTATTGCTACGATACGTAGACATCTGCAAACGCTATTTCCTTACAAGGAAGTGTCGCATTTACATTCATTTGATGTGTAGACGAGGAATACATAACACTTCGCAAATCATATTATATCTTACCATGAAACATAGAAATGAGATGCGATATCGCGTTTTAAGAAGCATTAGAACTCTACTGCTACGATACGTAGACATCTGCAAACGCCATTTCCTAGCGAGGAAGTGTCGCATTCACATTCATTTGAAGCGTGGACGAGGAATACATGACACTTCGCAAATCATATTATATCTTACCATGAAACATAGAAATGAGATGCGATATCGCGTTTTAAGAAGCATTAGAACTCTATTGCTACGATACCTAGACCTCTGCAGACGCTATTTCCTAGCAAGGAAGTGTCGCATTTACATTCATTTGAAGTGTAGACAAGGAATACATAACACTTCGCAAATCATATTATATCTTACCATGAAACATAGAAATGAGATGCGATATCGCGTTTTAAGAAGCATTAGAACTCTATTGCTACGATTCGTAGACATCTGCAAACGCTATTTCCTTGCAAGAAAGTGTCGCATTTACATTCATTTGAAGTGTAGACGAGGAATACATAACACTTCGCAAATCATATTATACCTTACCATGAAACATAGAAATAAGTTCCGATATCGCGTTTTAAGAATCATAAGAACTCTATTGCTACGATACGTAGACATCTGGAAACGCTATTTCCTTGCAAGGAAGTGTCGCATTTACTTTCATTTGAATCGCAGACGAGGAATGCATAACACTTCGCAATGAATATTATATCTTATCATGAAACATAGAAATGAGATGCAATATCTCGTTTTAAGAAGCATTTCAACTCTATTGCTTCGGTACGTAGACATCTGCAAACGCTATTTCCTTGCAAGGAAGGGTCGCATTCACATTCATTTGAAGTGTAGACGAGGAATACATAACACTTCGCAAATCATATTATATCTTACCATGAAACATAGAAATGAGATCCGATGTCGCGTTTTAAGAATCATAAGAAGTCTATTGCTACGATACGTAGACATCTGCAAACGCTATTTCCTTGCAAGGAAGTGTCGCATTTACATTCATTTGAACCGTGGACGAGGAATACATGACACTTCGCAAATCATATTATATCTTACCATGAAACATAGAAATGAGATGCGATATCGCGTTTTAAGAAGCATCAGAAATCCATTGCTACGATACGTAGACATCTGCAAACGCTATTTCCTTGCAAGAAAGTGTCGCATTTACATTCATTTGAAGTGTAGACGAGGAATACATAACACTTCGCAAATCATATTATACCTTACCATGAAACATAGAAATGAGATGGGATATCGCGTTTAAAGAAGCAGCAGAATTCCATTGCTACGATACGTAGACATCTGCAAACGCTATTTCCTTGCAAGAAAGTGTCGCATTTACATTCATTTGAAGTGTAGACGACGTATACATAACACTTCGCAAATAATATTATACCTTACCATGAAACATAGAAATGAGATGCGATATCGCGTTTTAAGAATCATAAGAACTCTATTGCTACGATACGTAGACATCTGCAAACGCTATTTCCTTGCAAGGAAGTGTCGCATTTACATTGATCTGAAGTGTTGACGAGGAATACATGACACTTCGCAAATCATATAATATCTTACCATGAAACATAGAAATGAGATGCGATATCGCGTTTTAAGAATCATAAGAACTCTATTGCTACGATACGTAGACATCTGCAAACGCTATTTCCTTACAAGGAAGTGTCGCATTTACATTCATTTGATGTGTAGACGAGGAATACATAACACTTCGCAAATCATATTATATCTTACCATGAAACATAGAAATGAGATGCGATATCGCGTTTTAAGGAGCATTAGAACTCTACTGCTACGATACGTAGACATCTGCAAACGCCATTTCCTAGCGAGGAAGTGTCGCATTCACATTCATTTGAAGTGTAGACGAGGAATACATAACACTTCGCAAATCATATTATATCTTACCATGAAACATAGAAATGGGATCCGATGTCGCGTTTTAAGAATCATAAGAAATCTATTGCTACGATACGTAGACATCTGCAAACGCTATTTCCTTGCAAGGAAGTGTCGCATTTACATTCATTTGAAGCGTGGACGAGGAATACATGACACTTCGCAAATCATATTATATCTTACCATGAAACATAGAAATGAGATGCGATATCGCGTTTTAAGAAGCATTAGAACTCTACTGCTACGATACGTAGACATCTGCAAACGCCATTTCCTAGCGAGGAAGTGTCGCATTCACATTCATTTGAAGTGTAGACGAGGAATACATAACACTTCGCAAATCATATTGTATCTTACCATGAAACATAGAAATGAGATCCGATATCGCGTTGTAAGAATCATAAGAACTCTATTGCTACGATACGTAGACATCTGCAAACGCTATTTCCTTGCAGGGAAGTGTCGCATTTACATTCATTTGAAGTGTAGACGAGGAATACATGACACTTCGCAAATCATATTATATCTTACCATGAAACGTAGAAATGAGATGCGATATCGCGTTTTAAGAATCATAAGAACTCTATTGCTACGATACGTAGACATCTGCAAACGCTATTTCCTTGCAAGGAAGTGTCGCATTTACATTCATTTGAAGTGTAGACGAGGAATACATGACACTTCGCAAATCATATTATATCTTACCATGAAACATTGAAATGAGATGCGATATCGCGTTTTAAGAATCATAAGAACTCTATTGCTAAGATACGTAGACATCTGCAAATGCTATTTCCTTGCTAGGAAGTGTCGCATTCACATTCATTTGAAGTGTAGACGAGGAATACAAAACACTTCGCAAATCATATTATATCTTACCATGAAACATTGAAATCAGATGAGATATCGCGTTCTAAGAATCATAAGAACTCTACTGTTACGATACGTAGACATCTGCAGACGCTATTTCCTTGCAAGGAAGTGTCGCATTTACGTTCATTTGAATCGTAGACGAGGAATGCATAACACATCGCAAAGTATATTATATCTTATCATGACACATAGATATGAAATGCAATATCTCGTTTTAAGAAGCATTTGAACTCTATTGCTTCGATACGTAGACATCTGCAAACGCTATTTCCTTGCAAGGAAGTGTCGCATTTACATTCATTTGAAGTGTAGACGAGGAATACATGATACTTCGCAAATCATATTATATCTTACCATGAAACATAGAAATGAGATGCGATATCGCGTTTTAAGAAGCATTTGAACTCTATTGCTTCGATACGTAGACATCTGCAAACGCTATTTCCTTGCAAGGAAGTGTCGCATTTCGTTCATTTGAATCGTAGACGAGGAATGCATAACACTTCGCAATGAATATTATATCTTATCATGAAACATAGATATGAAATGGAATATCTCGTTTAAAGAAACATTTGAACTCTATTGCTTCGATACGTAGACATTTGCAAACCCTATTTCCTTGCAAGGAAGTGTCGCATTTACATTCATTTGAAGTGTAGACAAGGAATACATAACACTTCCCCAATCATATTATATCTTACCATGAAACATAGAAATGAGATGCGATATCGCGTCTTAAGAAGCATTAGAACTCTATTGCTACGATACCTGGACATCTGCAGACGCTATTTCCTAGCAAGGAAGTGTCGCATTTACATTCATTTGAAGTGTAGACGAGGAATACATGACACTTCGCAAATCATATTATATCCTACCATGAAACATAGAAATGAGATGCGATATCGCGTTTTAAGAAGCATTAGAACTCTATTGCTACGATACGTAGACATCTGTAAACGCTATTTCCTTGCAAGGAAGTGTCGCATTTACATTCATTTGAAGTGCAGACGAGGAATACATAACACTTCGCAAATCATATTATATATTACCATGAAACATAGAAATGAGATCCGATATCGCGTTGTAAGAATCATAAGAACTCTATTGCTACGATACGTAGACATCTGCAAACGCTATTTCCTTGCAGGGAAGTGTCGCATTTACATTCATTTGAAGTGTAGACGAGGAATACATGACACTTCGCAAATCATATTATATCTTACCATGAAACGTAGAAATGAGATGCGATATCGCGTTTTAAGTATCATAAGAACTCTATTGCTACGATACGTAGACATCTGCAAACGCTATTTCCTTGCAAGGAAGCGTCGCATTTACATTCATTTGAAGTGTAGACGAGGAATACAAGACACTTCGCAAATCATATTATATCTTACCATGAAAAATTGAAATGAGAAGCGATATCGCGTTTTAAGAATCATAAGAACTCTATTGCTACGATACGTAGACATCTGAAAATGCTATTTCCTTGCAAGGAAGTGTCGCATTCACATTCATTTGAAGTGTAGACGAGGAATACATAACACTTCGCAAATCATATTATATCTTACCATGAAACATTGAAATGAGATGCGATATCGCGTTTTAAGAATCATAAGAACTCTATTGCTACGATACGTAGACATCTGCAAACGCTATTTCCTTGCAAGGAAGTGTCGCATTTACATTCATTTGAAGTGTAGACGAGGAATACATAACACTTCGCAAATCATATTATATCTTACCATGAAACACAGGAATGAGATGGGATATCGCGTTTTAAGAAGCATTAGAAAGCTATTGCTACGATACGTAGACATCTGCAAACGCTATTTCCTAGCGAGGAAGTATCGCATTCACATTCATTTGAAGTGTAGACGAGGAATACATAACACTTCGCAAATCATGTTATATCTTAACATGAAACATAGAAATGAGATGCGATATCGCGTTTTAAGAAGCATTAGAAATCTATTGCTACGATACGTAGACATCTGCAAACGCTACTTCCTAGCGAGGAAGTGTCGCATTCACATTCATTTGAAGTGTAGACGAGGTACACATAACACTTCGCAAATCATATTATATCTTACCATGAAACATAGATATGAGATGCGATATCGCGCTTTAAGTAGCATTAGAAAGCTAATGCTACGATACGTAGACATCTGCAAACGCTATTTCCTAGCGACGAAGTATCGCATTCACATTCATTTGATGTGTAGACGAGGAATACATAACACTTCGCAAATCATGTTATATCTTACCATGAAACATAGAAATGAGATGCGATATCGCGTTTTCAGAAGCATTAGAAATCTATTGCTACGGTACGTAGACATCTGCAAACGCTATTTCCTAGCGAGGAAGTGTCGCATTCACATTCATTTGAAGTGTAGACGAGGAATACATAACATTTCGCAAATCATATTATATCTTACCATGAAACATAGATATGAGATGCGATATCGCGTTTTAAGAAGCATTAGAAAGCTAATGCTACGATACGTAGATATCTGCAAACGCTATTTCCTAGCGAGGAAGTATCGCATTCACATTCATTTGATGTGTAGACGAGGAATACATAACACTTCGCAAATCATGTTATATCTTACCATGAAACATAGAAATGAGATGCGATATCGCGTTCTAAGAATCATATGAACTCTATTGCTACGATACCTAGACATCTGCAAACGCTGTTTCCTTGCAAGGAAGTGTCGCATTTACTTTCATTTGAAGTGTAGACGAGGAATATATAACACTTCGCAAATCATATTATATCTTACCATGAAACATAGAAATGAGATGCGATATCGCGTTTTAAGAAGCATTAGAACTCTATTGCTACGATAGGTAAACATCTGCAAACGCTATTTCCTTGCAAGGAAGTGTTGCATTTACATTCATTTGAAGTGTAGACGAGGAATACATGACACTTCGCAAATCATATTATATCTTACCATGAAACATAGAAATGAGATGCGATATCGCGTTTTAAGAAGCATTAGAAAGCTATTGCTGCGATACGTAGACATCTGCAAACGCTATTACCTAGCGAGGAAGTATCGCATTCACATTCATTTGAAGTGTAGACGAGGAATACATAACACTTCGCAAATCATGTTATATCTTACCATGAAACATAGAAATGAGATGCGATATCGCGTTTTAAGAATCATATGAACTCTATTGCTACGATACGTAGACATCTGCAATCGTTATTTCCTTGCAAGGAAGTGTCGCATTTACTTTCATTTGAATCGTAGACGAGGAATGCATAACACTTCCCAATGAATATTATATCTTATCATGAAACATAGATATGAGATGCAATTTCTCGTTTTAAGAAGCATTTGAACTCTATTGCTTCGATACGTAGACATATGCAAACGCTATTTCCTTGCTAGGATGTGTCGCATTTACATTCACTTGAAGTGTAGACGAGGAATACATAACACTTAGGCAAATCATATTATATCTTACCATGAAACATAGAAATGAGATGCGATATCGCGTTTTAAGAAGCATTAGAAATCTATTGCTACGATACGTATACATCTGCAAACGCTATTTCCTTGCGAGGAAGTGTCGCATTCACATTCATTTGAAGTGTAGACGAGGTTTACATAACACTTCGCAAATCTTATTATATCTTAGCATGAAACATAGAAATGAGATGCGATATCGCGTTTTAAGAGGCATTAGAAAGCTATTGCTACGATACGTAGACATCTGCAAACGCTATTTCCTAGCGAGGAAGGAGTCGCATTTACATTCATTTGAATTGTAGACGAGGAATACATAACATTTCGCAAATGATGTTATATCTTACCATGAAACATAGAAATGAGATGCGGTATCGCGTTTTAAGAATCATATGAACTCTATTGCTACGATACCTAGACATCTGCAGACGCTACTTCCTAGCAAGGAAGTGTCGCATTTACATTCATTTGAAGTGTAGACGAGGAATACATGACACTTCGCAAATCCTATTATATCTTACCATGGAACATAGGAATGAGATGCGATATCGCGTTTTAAGAAGCATTAGAAAGCTATTGCTACGACACGTAGACATCTGCAAACGCTATTTCCTAGCGAGGAAGTATCGCATTTACATTCATTTGAAGTGTAGACGAGGAATACATAACACTTCGCAAATCATATTATAACTTACCATGAAACATAGAAATGAGATGCGATATCGCGTTTTAAGTAGCATTAGAACACTATCGCTACGATACCTAGACATCTGCAGACGCTATTTCCTAGCAAGGAAGTGTCGCATTTACATTCATTTGAAGTGTAGAGTAGGAATACTTAACACTTCGCAAATCATATTACGTCTTGCCATGAAACATAGAAATGAGGTGCGATATCGCGTTTTAAGTAGCATTAGAACTCTATTGCTACGATACCTAGATATCTGCAGACGCTATTTCCTAGCAAGGAAGTGTCGCATTCACATTCATTTGAAGTGTAGACGAGGAAAACATAACACTTCGCAAATCATATTATATCTTACCATGAAACATAGATATGAGATGCGATATCGCGTTTTAAGAAGCATTAGAAAGCTAATGCTACGATACGTAGACATCTGCAAACGCTACTTCCTAGCGACGAAGTATCGCATTCACATTCATTTGATGTGTAGACGAGGAATACATAACACTTCGCAAATCATGTTATATCTTACCATGAAACATAGAAATGAGATGCGATATCGCGTTTTAAGAAGCATTAGAATTCTACTGCTACGGTACGTAGACATCTGCAAACGCTATTTCCTAGCGAGAAAGTGTCGCATTCACATTCATTTGAAGTGTAGACGAGGAATACATAACATTTCGCAAATCATATTATATCTTACCATGAAACATAGATATGAGATGCGATATCGCGTTTTAAGAAGCATTAGAAAGCTAATGCTACGATACGTAGATATCTGCAAACGCTATTTCCTAGCGAGGAAGTGTCGCATTCACATTCATTTGAAGTGCAGACGAGGAATACATAACACTTCGCAAATCATAATATACCTTACCATGAAACATAGAAATGAGATGCGATATCGCGTTTTAAGAAGCATTAGAACACTATCGCTACGATACCTAGACATCTGCAGACGCTATTTCCTAGCAGGGAAGTGTCGCATTTACATTCATTTGATGTGTAGACGAGGAATACATAACACTTCGCAAATCATATTATATCTTGCCATGAAACATAGAAATGAGATGCGATATCGCGTTTTAAGAAGCATTAGAAATCTATTGCTACGATACGTAGATATCTGCAAACGCTATTTCCTAGCGAGGAAGTGTCGCATTCACATTCATTTGAAGTGTAGACGAGGAATACATAACACTTCGCAAATCATAATATATCTTACCATGAAACATAGAAATGAGATGCGATATCGCGTTTTAAGAAGCATTAGAACACTTTCGCTACGATACCTAGACATCTGCAGACGCTATTTCCTAGCAAGGAAGTGTCGCGTTTACATTCATTTGAAGTGTAGACGAGGAATACATAACACTTCGCAAATCACATTATATCTTGCCATGAAACATAGAAATGAGATGCGATATCGCGTTTTAAGAAGCATTAGAAATCTATTGCTACGATACATAGACATCTGCAAACGCTATTTCCTAGCGAGGAAGTGTCGCATTCACATTCATTTGAAGTGTAGACGAGGAATACATAACACTTCGCAAATCATATTATATCTTACCATGAAAGATAGAAATGAGATGCGATATCGCGTTTTAAGAAGCATTAGAAATCTATTGCTACGATACGTAGACATCTGCAAACGCTATTTCCTAGCGAGGAAGTGTCGCATTCACATTCATTTGAAGTGTAGACGAGGAACACATAACACTTCGCAAATCATATTATATCTTACCATGAAACACAGGAATGAGATGGGATATCGCGTTTTAAGAAGCATTAGAAAGCTATTGCTACGATACGTAGACATATGCAAACGCTATTTCCTTGCAAGGAAGTGTCGCATTTACACTCATTTGAAGTGTAGAGGAGGAATACATAACACTTCGCAAATCATATTACATCTTACCATGAAACATAGAAATGAAATGCGCTATCGAGTTTTAAGAAGCATTAGAACACTATTGCTACGATAGGTAGATATTTGCAAACGCTATTACCTGGCAAGGAAATATCGCATTTACATTCATTTGAAGTGTAGAGGAGGAATACATAACACTTCGCAAATCATATTACATCTTACCATGAAACATAGAAATGTGATGCGATATCGCGTTTTAAGAAGCATTAGAACTCTATTGCTACGATACCTAGACATCTGCAGACGCTATTTCCAAACAAGGAAGTTTCGCATTTACATTCATTTTAAGTGTAGAGGAGGAATACTTAACACTTCGCAAATCATATTACGTCTTACCATGAAACATAGAAATGAGATGCGATATCGCGTTTTAAGAAGCATTAGAACTCTATTGCTACGATACCTAGATATCTGCAGACGCTATTTCCTAGCGAGGAAGTGTCGCATTTACATTCATTTGAAGTGTAGACGAGGAATACATGACACTTCGCAAATCATATTATATCTTACCATGAAACATAGAAATGAGATGCGATATCGCGTTTTAGGAAGAATTAGAAAGCTATTGCTACGATACGTAGACATCTGCAAACGCTATTTCCTAGCGAGGAAGTATCGCATTCACATTCATTTGAAGTGTAGACGAGGAATACATAACACTTCGCAAATCATATTACATCTTACCATGAAACATAGAAATGAGATGCGATATCGCGTTTTAAGAAGCAATAGAACTCTATTGCTACGATAGGTAAACATCTGCAAACGCTATTTCCTTGCAAGGAAGTGTCGCAATGACATTCATTTGAAGTGTAGACGAGGAATACATAACACTTCGCAAATCATATTATATCTTGCCATGAAACATAGAAATGAGATGCGATATCGCGTTTTAAGAAGCATTAGAAATCTATTGCTATGATACGTAGATATCTGCAAACGCTATTTCCTAGCGAGGAAGTGTCGCATTCACATTCATTTGAAGTGTAGAAGAGGAATACATAACACTTCGCAAATCATAATATATCTTACCATGAAACATAGAAATGAGATGCGATATCGCGTTTTAAGAATCATATGAACTCTATTGCTACGATACGTAGACATCTGCAATCGTTATTTCCTTGCAAGGATGTGTCGCATTTACTTTCATTTGAATCGTAGACGAGGAGTGCATAACACTTCCCAATGAATATTATATCTTATCATGAAACATAGATATGAGATGCGATATCTCGTTTTAAGAAGCATTACAACACTATTGCTACGATAGGTAGACAACTGCAAACGCTATTTCCTTGCAAGGAGGTGTCGCATTTACATTCATTAGAAGTGTAGAGGAGGAATACATAACACTTCGCAAATCATATTATATCTTACCATGAAACATAGAAATGAGATGCGATATCGCGTTTTAAGAAGCACTAGAAAGCTATTGCTACGATACGTAGACATCTGCAAACGCTATTTCCTAGCGAGGAAGTATCGCATTCACATTCATTTGAAGTGTAGACGAGGAATACATGACACTTCGCAAATCATATTATATCTTACCATGAAACAGAGAAATTAGATGCGATATCACGTTTTAAGAAGCATTAGAAATCTATTGCTACGATACGTAGACATCTGCAAACGCTATTTCCTAGCGAGGAAGTGTCGCATTCACATTCATTTGAAGTGTAGACGAGGAATACATAACACTTCGCAAATCATATCATATCTTACCATGAAACACAGGAATGAGATGGGATATCGCGTTTTAAGAAGCATTAGAAAGCTATTGCTACGATACGTAGACATCTGCAAACGCTATTTCCTAGCGAGGAAGTATCGCATTCACATTCATTTGAAGTGTAGACGAGGAATACATAACACTTCGCAAATCATGTTATATCTTAACATGAAACATAGAAATGAGATGCGATATCGCGTTTTAAGAAGCATTAGAAATCTATTGCTACGATACGTAGACATCTGCAAACGCCATTTCCTAGCGAGGAAGTGTCTCATTCACATTCATTTGAAGTGTAGACGAGGAATACATAACACTTCGCAAATCATATTATATCTTACCATGAAAGATAGAAATGAGATGCGATATTGCGTTTTAAGAATCATAAGAACTCTATTGCTACGATACGTAGACAACTGCAAACGCTATTTCCTTGCAAGGAAGTGTCACATTTACATTCATTTGAATCGCATACGAGGAATGCATAACACTTCGCTATGAATATTATATCTTATCATTAAACATAGATATGAGATGCAATATCTCGTTTTAAGAAGCATTTGAACTCTATTGCTACGATACGTAGACATCAGCAAACGCTATTTCCTAGCAGGGAAGTGTCGCATTTACATTCATTTGAAGTGTAGACAAGGAATACATAACACTTCGCAAATCATATTATATCTTGCCATGAAACATAGAAATGAGATGCGATATCGCGTTTTAAGAAGCATTAGAAATCTATTGCTACGATACGTAGACATCTGCAAACGTTATTTCCTTGCAACGAAGTGTCGCATTTACATTCATTTGAAGTGTAGAGGAGGAATACATAACACTTCGCAAATCATATTACATCTTACCATGAAACATAGAAATGAGATGCGATATCGCGTTTTAAGAAGCAATAGAACTCTATTGCTACGATAGGTAAACATCTGCAAACGCTATTTTCTTGCAAGCAAGTGTCGCATTTACATTCTTTTGTAGTGAATACGAGGTATGCATGACACTTCGCAATGAACATTATATCTTATCATGAAACATAGAAGTGAGATGCGATATCGCGTTTTAAGAAGCATTAGACATCTATTGCTACTATACGTAGACACCTGCAAACGCTATTTCTTTGGAAGGAAGTGTCGCATTTACATTCATTTGAAGTGTAGACGAGGAATACATAACACTTCGCAAATCAGATTATATCTTGCCATGAAACATAGAAATGAGATGCGATATCGCGTTTTAAGAAGCATTAGAAATCTATTGCTACGATACGTAGACATCTGCAAACGCCATTTCCTAGCGAGGAAGTGTCGCATTCACATTCATTTGAAGTGTAGACGAGGAATACATAACACTTCGCAAATCATATTATATCTTACCATGAAAGATAGAAATGAGATGCGATATTGCGTTTTAAGAATCATAAGAACTCTATTGCTACGATACGTAGACAACTGCAAACGCTATTTCCTTGCAAGGAAGTGTCGCATTTACATTCATTTGAATCGCATACGAGGAATGCATAACACTTCGCTATGAATATTATATCTTATCATTAAACATAGATATGAGATGCAATATCTCGTTTTAAGAAGCATATGAACTCTATTGCTACGATACGTAGACATCAGCAAACGCTATTTCCTAGCAGGGAAGTGTCGCATTTACATTCATTTGAAGTGTAGACAAGGAATACATAACACTTCGCAAATCATATTATATCTTGCCATGAAACATAGAAATGAGATGCGATATCGCGTTTTAAGAAGCATTAGAAATCTATTGCTACGATACGTAGACATCTGCAAACGTTATTTCCTTGCAACGAAGTGTCGCATTTACATTCATTTGAAGTGTAGAGGAGGAATACATAACACTTCGCAAATCATATTACATCTTACCATGAAACATAGAAATGAGATGCGATATCGCGTTTTAAGAAGCAATAGAACTCTATTGCTACGATAGGTAAACATCTGCAAACGCTATTTTCTTGCAAGCAAGTGTCGCATTTACATTCTTTTGTAGTGAATACGAGGTATGCATGACACTTCGCAATGAACATTATATCTTATCATGAAACATAGAAGTGAGATGCGATATCGCGTTTTAAGAAGCATTAGACATCTATTGCTACTATACGTAGACACCTGCAAACGCTATTTCTTTGGAAGGAAGTGTCGCATTTACATTCATTTGAAGTGTAGACGAGGAATACATAACACTTCGCAAATCAGATTATATCTTGCCATGAAACATAGAAATGAGATGCGATATCGCGTTTTAAGAAGCATTAGAAATCTATTGCTACGATACGTAGACATCTGCAAACGCCATTTCCTAGCGAGGAAGTGTCGCATTCACATTCATTTGAAGTGTAGACGAGGAATACATAACACTTCGCAAATCATATTATATCTTACCATGAAAGATAGAAATGAGATGCGATATCGCGTTTTAAGAATCATAAGAACTCTATTGCTACGATACGTAGACAACTGCAAACGCTATTTCCTTGCAAGGAAGTGTCGCATTTACATTCATTTGAATCGCATACGAGGAATGCATAACACTTCGCTATGAATATTATATCTTATCATTAAACATAGATATGAGATGCAATATCTCGTTTTAAGAAGCATTTGAACTCTATTGCTACGATACGTAGACATCAGCAAACGCTATTTCCTTGCAAGGAAGTGTCGCATTTACATTCATTTGAAGTGTAGACGAGGAATACATAACACTTCGCAAATCATATTATATCTTACCATGAAACATAGAAATGAGATGCGATATCTCGTTTTAAGAAGCATTACAACACTATTGCTACGATAGGTAGACAACTGCAAACGCTATTTCCTTGCAAGGAGGTGTCGCATTTACATTCATTAGAAGTGTAGAGGAGGAATACATAACACTTCGCAAATCATATTATATCTTACCATGAAACATAGAAATGAGATGCGATATCGCGTTTTAAGAAGCACTAGAAAGCTATTGCTACGATACGTAGACATCTGCAAACGCTATTTCCTAGCGAGGAAGTATCGCATTCACATTCATTTGAAGTGTAGACGAGGAATACATGACACTTCGCAAATCATATTATATCTTACCATGAAACAGAGAAATTAGATGCGATATCGCGTTTTAAGAAGCATTAGAAATCTATTGCTACGATACGTAGACATCTGCAAACGCTATTTCCTAGCGAGGAAGTGTCGCATTCACATTCATTTGAAGTGTAGACGAGGAATACATAACACTTCGCAAATCATATTATATCTTGCCATGAAACATAGAAATGAGATGCGATATCGCGTTTTAAGAAGCATTAGAAATCTATTGCTACGATACGTAGATATCTGCAAACGCTATTTCCTAGCGAGGAAGTGTCGCATTCACATTCATTTGAAGTGTAGACGAGGAATACATAACACTTCGCAAATCATAATATATCTTACCATGAAACATAGAAATGAGATGCGATATCGCGTTTTAAGAAGCATTAGAACACTTTCGCTACGATACCTAGACATCTGCAGACGCTATTTCCTAGCAAGGAAGTGTCGCGTTTACATTCATTTGAAGTGTAGACGAGGAATACATAACACTTCGCAAATCACATTATATCTTGCCATGAAACATAGAAATGAGATGCGATATCGCGTTTTAAGAAGCATTAGAAATCTATTGCTACGATACATAGACATCTGCAAACGCTATTTCCTAGCGAGGAAGTGTCGCATTCACATTCATTTGAAGTGTAGACGAGGAATACATAACACTTCGCAAATCATATTATATCTTACCATGAAAGATAGAAATGAGATGCGATATCGCGTTTTAAGAAGCATTAGAAATCTATTGCTACGATACGTAGACATCTGCAAACGCTATTTCCTAGCGAGGAAGTGTCGCATTCACATTCATTTGAAGTGTAGACGAGGAATACATAACACTTCGCAAATCATATTATATCTTACCATGAAACACAGGAATGAGATGGGATATCGCGTTTTAAGAAGCATTAGAAAGCTATTGCTACGATACGTAGACATATGCAAACGCTATTTCCTTGCAAGGAAGTTTCGCATTTACACTCATTTGAAGTGTAGAGGAGGAATACATAACACTTCGCAAATCATATTACATCTTACCATGAAACATAGAAATGAAATGCGCTATCGAGTTTTAAGAAGCATTAGAACACTATTGCTACGATAGGTAGATATTTGCAAACGCTATTACTTGGCAAGGAAATATCGCATTTACATTCATTTGAAGTGTAGAGGAGGAATACATAACACTTCGCAAATCATATTACATCTTACCATGAAACATAGAAATGTGATGCGATATCGCGTTTTAAGAAGCATTAGAACTCTATTGCTACGATACCTAGACATCTGCAGACGCTATTTCCAAACAAGGAAGTTTCGCATTTACATTCATTTTAAGTGTAGAGGAGGAATACTTAACACTTCGCAAATCATATTACGTCTTACCATGAAACATAGAAATGAGATGCGATATCGCGTTTTAAGAAGCATTAGAACTCTATTGCTACGATACCTAGATATCTGCAGACGCTATTTCCTAGCGAGGAAGTGTCGCATTTACATTCATTTGAAGTGTAGACGAGGAATACATGACACTTCGCAAATCATATTATATCTTACCATGAAACATAGAAATGAGATGCGATATCGCGTTTTAGGAAGCATTAGAAAGCTATTGCTACGATACGTAGACATCTGCAAACGCTATTTCCTAGCGAGGAAGTATCGCATTCACATTCATTTGAAGTGTAGACGAGGAATACATAACACTTCGCAAATCATATTACATCTTACCATGAAACATAGAAATGAGATGCGATATCGCGTTTTAAGAAGCAATAGAACTCTATTGCTACGATAGGTAAACATCTGCAAACGCTATTTCCTTGCAAGGAAGAGTCGCAATTACATTCATTTGAAGTGTAGACGAGGAATACATAACACTTCGCAAATCATATTATATCTTGCCATGAAACATAGAAATGAGATGCGATATCGCGTTTTAAGAAGCATTAGAAATCTATTGCTACGATACGTAGATATCTGCAAACGCTATTTCCTAGCGAGGAAGTGTCGCATTCACATTCATTTGAAGTGTAGAAGAGGAATACATAACACTTCGCAAATCATAATATATCTTACCATGAAACATAGAAATGAGATGCGATATCGCGTTTTAAGAAGCATTAGAACACTTTCGCTACGATACCTAGACATCTGCAGACGCTATTTCCTAGCAAGGAAGTGTCGCGTTTACATTCATTTGAAGTGTAGACGAGGAATACATAACACTTCGCAAATCATATTATATCTTGCCATGAAACATAGAAATGAGATGCGATATCGCGTTTTAAGAAGAATTAGAAATCTATTGCTACGATACATAGACATCTGCAAACGCTATTTCCTAGCGAGGAGGTGTCGCATTCACATTCATTTGAAGTGTAGACGAGGAATACATAACACTTCGCAAATCATATTATATCTTACCATGAAAGATAGAAATGAGATGCGATATCGCGTTTTAAGAATCATATGAACTCTATTGCTACGATACGTAGACATCTGCAATCGTTATTTCCTTGCAAGGATGTGTCGCATTTACTTTCATTTGAATCGTAGACGAGGAGTGCATAACACTTCCCAATGAATATTATATCTTATCATGAAACATAGATATGAGATGCGATATCTCGTTTTAAGAAGCATTAGAACTCTATTGCTACGATACCTAGACATCTGCAGACGCTATTTCCAAACAAGGAAGTTTCGCATTTACATTCATTTTAAGTGTAGAGGAGGAATACTTAACACTTCGCAAATCATAGTACGTCTTACCATGAAACATAGCAATGAGATGCGAAATCGCGATTTAAGAAGCATTAGAACTCTATTGCTACGATACCTAGACATTTGCAGACGCTATTTCCTAGCAAGGAAGTGTCGCATTTACATTCATTTGAAGTGTAGAGGAGGAATACATAACACTTCGCAAATCATATTACATCTTACCATGAAACATAGAAATGAGATGCGATATCGCGTTTTAAGAAGCAATAGAACTCTATTGCTACGATAGGTAAACATCTGCAAACGCTATTTTCTTGCAAGGAAGTGTCGCATTTACATTCATTTGAAGTGTAGACGAGGAATACATAACACTTCGCAAATCAGATTATATCTTGCCATGAAACATAGAAATGAGATGCGATATCGCGTTTTAAGAAGCATTAGAAATCTATTGCTACGATACGTAGACATCTGCAAACGCCATTTCCTAGCGAGGAAGTGTCGCATTCACATTCATTTGAAGTGTAGACGAGGAATACATAACACTTCGCAAATCATATTATATCTTACCATGAAAGATAGAAATGAGATGCGATATCGCGTTTTAAGAATCATAAGAACTCTATTGCTACGATACGTAGACAACTGCAAACGCTATTTCCTTGCAAGGAAGTGTCGCATTTACATTCATTTGAATCGCATACGAGGAATGCATAACACTTCGCTATGAATATTATATCTTATCATTAAACATAGATATGAGATGCAATATCTCGTTTTAAGAAGCATTTGAACTCTATTGCTACGATACGTAGACATCAGCAAACGCTATTTCCTTGCAAGGAAGTGTCGCATTTACATTCATTTGAAGTGTAGACGAGGAATACATAACATTTCGCAAATCATATTATATCTTACCATGAAACATAGAAATGAGATGCGATATCTCGTTTTAAGAAGCATTACAACACTATTGCTACGATAGGTAGACAACTGCAAACGCTATTTCCTTGCAAGGAGGTGTCGCATTTACATTCATTAGAAGTGTAGAGGAGGAATACATAACACTTCGCAAATCATATTATATCTTACCATGAAACATAGAAATGAGATGCGATATCGCGTTTTAAGAAGCACTAGAAAGCTATTGCTACGATACGTAGACATCTGCAAACGCTATTTCCTAGCGAGGAAGTATCGCATTCACATTCATTTGAAGTGTAGACGAGGAATACATGACACTTCGCAAATCATATTATATCTTACCATGAAACAGAGAAATTAGATGCGATAACGCGTTTTAAGAAGCATTAGAAATCTATTGCTACGATACGTAGACATCTACAAACGCTATTTCCTAGCGAGGAAGTGTCGCATTCACATTCATTTGAAGTGTAGACGAGGAATACATAACACTTCGCAAATCATATTATATCTTACCATGAAACACAGGAATGAGATGGGATATCGCGTTTTAAGAAGCATTAGAAAGCTATTGCTACGATACGTAGACATCTGCAAACGCTATTTCCTAGCGAGGAAGTATCGCATTCACATTCATTTGAAGTGTAGACGAGGAATACATAACACTTCGCAAATCATGTTATATCTTAACATGAAACATAGAAATGAGATGCGATATCGCGTTTTAAGAAGCATTAGAAATCTATTGCTACGATACGTAGACATCTGCAAACGCTACTTCCTAGCGAGGAAGTGTCGCATTCACATTCATTTGAAGTGTAGACGAGGAACACATAACACTTCGCAAATCATATTATATCTTACCATGAAACATAGATATGAGATGCGATATCGCGCTTTAAGTAGCATTAGAAAGCTAATGCTACGATACGTAGACATCTGCAAACGCTATTTCCTAGCGACGAAGTATCGCATTCACATTCATTTGATGTGTAGACGAGGAATACATAACACTTCGCAAATCATGTTATATCTTACCATGAAACAAAGAAATGAGATGCGATATCGCGTTTTCAGAAGCATTAGAAATCTATTGCTACGGTACGTAGACATCTGCAAACGCTATTTCCTAGCGAGGAAGTGTCGCATTCACATTCATTTGAAGTGTAGACGAGGAATACATAACATTTCGCAAATCATATTATATCTTACCATGAAACATAGATATGAGATGCGATATCGCGTTTTAAGAAGCATTAGAAAGCTAATGCTACGATACGTAGATATCTGCAAACGCTATTTCCTAGCGAGGAAGTATCGCATTCACATTCATTTGAAGTGTAGACGAGGAATACATAACACTTCGCAAATCATGTTATATCTTACCATGAAACATAGAAATGAGATGCGATATCGCGTTCTAAGAATCATATGAACTCTATTGCTACGATACCTAGACATCTGCAAACGCTGTTTCCTTGCAAGGAAGTGTCGCATTTACTTTCATTTGAAGTGTAGACGAGGAATATATAACACTTCGCAAATCATATTATATCTTACCATGAAACATAGAAATGAGATGCGATATCGCGTTTTAAGAAGCATTAGAACTCTATTGCTACGATAGGTAAACATCTGCAAACGCTATTTCCTTGCAAGGAAGTGTTGCATTTACATTCATTTGAAGTGTAGACGAGGAATACATGACACTTCGCAAATCATATTATATCTTACCATGAAACATAGAAATGAGATGCGATATCGCGTTTTAAGAAGCATTAGAAAGCTATTGCTGCGATACGTAGACATCTGCAAACGCTATTACCTAGCGAGGAAGTATCGCATTCACATTCATTTGAAGTGTAGACGAGGAATACATAACACTTCGCAAATCATGTTATATCTTACCATGAAACATAGAAATGAGATGCGATATCGCGTTTTAAGAATCATATGAACTCTATTGCTACGATACGTAGACATCTGCAATCGTTATTTCCTTGCAAGGAAGTGTCGCATTTACTTTCATTTGAATCGTAGACGAGGAATGCATAACACTTCCCAATGAATATTATATCTTATCATGAAACATAGATATGAGATGCAATTTCTCGTTTTAAGAAGCATTTGAACTCTATTGCTTCGATACGTAGACATATGCAAACGCTATTTCCTTGCTAGGATGTGTCGCATTTACATTCACTTGAAGTGTAGACGAGGAATACATAACACTTAGGCAAATCATATTATATCTTACCATGAAACATAGAAATGAGATGCGATATCGCGTTTTAAGAAGCATTAGAAAGCTATAGCTACGATACGTAGACATCTGCAAACGCTATTTCCTAGCAAGGAAGTATCGCATTCACATTCATTTGAAGTGTAGACGAGGAATACATAACACTTCGCAAATCATGTTATATCTTACCATGAAACATAGAAATGAGATGCGATATCGCGTTTTAAGAAGCATTAGAACTCTATTGCTACGATACGTAGACATCTGCAAACGCCATTTCCTTGCAAGGAAGTGTCGCATTTACATTCATTTGAAGTGTAGACGAGGAATACATAACACTTCGCAAATCATATTATATCTTACCATGAAACATAGAAATGAGATGCGATATCTCGTTTTAAGAAGCATTAGAAATCTATTGCTACGATAGGTAAACATCTGCAAACGCTATTTCCTTGCAAGGAACTGTCGCGTTTACATTCATTTGAAGTGTAGAAGAGGAATACATGACTCTTCGCAAATCATATTATATCTTACCATGAAACATAGAAATGAGATGCGATATCGCGTTTTAAGAAGCGTTAGAAAGCTATTGCTACGATACGTAGACATCTGCAAACGCTATTTCCTTGCAAGGAAGTGTCGCATTTACATTCATTTGAAGTGTAGAAGAGGCATACATGACTCTTCGCAAATCATATTATATCTTACCATGAAACAGAGAAATGAGATGCGATATCGCGTATTAAGAAGCATTAGAACTCTATTGCTACGATACCTAGACATCTGCAGACGCTATTTCCTAGCAAGGAAGTGTCGCATTTACATTCATTTGAAGTGTAGAGGAGGAATACATAACACTTCGCAAATCATATTACATCTTACCATGAAACATAGAAATGAGATGCGATATCGCGTTTTAAGAAGCTTTAGAACTCTATTGCTACGATAGGTAAACATCTGCAAACGCTATTTCCTTGCAAGGAAGTGTCGCATTCACATTCATTTGAAGTGTAGACGAGGAATACATAACACTTCGCAAACCATATTATATCTTACCATGAAACATAGAAATGAGATGCGATATCGCGTTTTAAGATGCATTAGAAAGCTAATGCTACGATACGTAGACATCTGCAAACGCTACTTCCTAGCGACGAAGTATCGCATTCACATTCATTTGATGTGTAGACGAGGAATACATAACACTTCGCAAATCATGTTATATCTTACCATGAAACATAGAAATGAGATGCGATATCGCGTTTTAAGAAGCATTAGAAATCTATTGCTACGGTACGTAGACATCTGCGAACGCTATTTCCTAGCGAGGAAGTGTCGCATTCACATTCATTTGAAGTGTAGACGAGGAATACATAACATTTCGCAAATCATATTATATCTTACCATGAAACATAGATATGAGATGCGATATCGCGTTTTAAGAAGCATTAGAAAGCTAATGCTACGATACGTAGATATCTGCAAACGCTATTTCCTAGCGAGGAAGTGTCGCATTCACATTCATTTGAAGTGTAGACGAGGAATACATAACACTTCGCAAATCATAATATATCTTACCATGAAACATAGAAATGAGATGCGATATCGCGTTTTAAGTAGCATTTGAACACTATCGCTACGATACCTAGACATCTGCAGACGCTATTTCCTAGCAAGGAAGTGTCGCATTTACATTCATTTGAAGTGTAGTCGAGGAATACATAACTCTTCGCAAATCATATTATATCTTGCCATGATACATAGAAATGAGATGCGATATCGCGTTTTAAGAAGCATTAGAACTCTATTGCTACGATACCTAGACATCTGCAGACGCTATTTCCTAGCAAGGAAGTGTCGCATTTACATTCATTTGAAGTGCAGAGGAGGAATACATAACACTTCGCAAATCATATTACATCTTACCATGAAACATAGAAATGAGATGCGATATCGCGTTTTAAGAAGCATTAGAACACTATCGCTACGATACCTAGACATCTGCAGACGCTATTTCCTAGCAGGGAAGTGTCGCATTTACATTCATTTGAAGTGTAGACAAGGAATACATAACACTTCGCAAATCATATTATATCTTGCCATGAAACATAGAAATGAGATGCGATATCGCGTTTTAAGAAGCATTAGAAATCTATTGCTACGATACGTAGACATCTGCAAACGCTATTTCCTAGCGAGGAGGTGTCGCATTCACATTCACTTGAAGTGTAGACGAGGAATACATAACACTTCGCAAATCATAATATATCTTACCATGAAACATAGAAATGAGATGCGATATCGCGTTTTAAAAAGCATTAGAACACTTTCGCTACGATACCTAGACATCTGCAGACGCTATTTCCTAGCGAGGAAGTATCGCATTCACATTCATTTGAAGTGTAGACGAGGAATACATGACACTTCGCAAATCATATTATATCTTACCATGAAACAGGGAAATGAGATGCGATATCGCGTTTTAAGAAGCATTAGAAATCTATTGCTACGATACGTATACATCTGCAAACGCTATTTCCTTGCGAGGAAGAGTCGCATTCACATTCATTTGAAGTGTAGACGAGGTTTACATAACACTTCGCAAATCTTATTATATCTTAGCATGAAACATAGAAATGAGATGCGATATCGCGTTTTAAGAAGCATTAGAAAGCTATTGCTACGACACGTAGACATCTGCAAACGCTATTTCCTAGCGAGGAAGTATCGCATTTACATTCATTTGAAGTGTAGACGAGGAATACATAACACTTCGCAAATCATATTATAACTTACCATGAAACATAGAAATGAGATGCGATATCGCGTTTTAAGTAGCATTAGAACACTATCGCTACGATACCTAGACATCTGCTGACGCTATTTCCTAGCAAGGAAGTGTCGCATTTACATTCATTTGAAGTGTAGAGTAGGAATACTTAACACTTCGCAAATCATATTACGTCTTGCCATGAAACATAGAAATGAGATGCGATATCGCGTTTTAAGAAGCATTAGAACTCTATTGCTACGATACCTAGATATCTGCAGACGCTATTTCCTAGCAAGGAAGTGTCGCATTTACATTCATCTGAAGTGTAGACGAGGAATACATGACACTTCGCAAATCATATTATATCTTACCATGAAACATAGAAATGAGATGCGATATCGCGTTTTAAGAATCATTAGAAAGCTATTGCTACGATACGTAGACATCTGCAATCGCTATTTCCTAGCGAGGAAGTATCGCATTCACATTCATTTGAAGTGTAGACGAGGAATACATAACACTTCGCAAATCATATTATATCTTACGATGAAACATAGAAATGAGATGCGATATCGCGTTTTAAGAAGCATTAGAGCACTATTGCTACGATAGGTAGACATTTGCAAACGCTATTTCCTTGCAAGGAAGTGTCGCATTTACATTCATTTGAAGTGTAGACGAGGAATACATAACACTTCGCAAATCAGATTATATCTTGCCATGAAACATAGAAATGAGATGCGATATCGCGTTTTAAGTAGCATTAGAAATCTATTGCTACGATACGTAGACATCTGCAAACGCCATTTCCTAGCGAGGAAGTGTCGCATTCCCATTCATTTGAAGTGTAGACGAGGAATACATAACACTTCGCAAATCATATTATATCTTACCATGAAAGATAGAAATGAGATGCGATATCGCGTTTTAAGAATCATAAGAACTCTATTGCTACGATACGTAGACAACTGCAAACGCTATTTCCTTGCAAGGAAGTGTCGCATTTACATTCATTTGAATCGCATACGAGGAATGCATAACACTGCGCAATGAATATTATATCTTATCATGAAACATAGATATGAGATGCAATATCTCGTTTTAAGAAGCATTTGAACTCTATTGCTTCGATACGTAGACATATGCAAACGCTATTTCCTTGCAAGGAAGTGTCGCATTTACATTCATTTTAAGTGTAGAGTAGGAATACTTAACACTTCGCAAATCATATTACGTCTTACCATGAAACATAGAAATGAGATGCGATATCGCATTTTAAGAAGCACTAGAACTCTATTGCTACGATACCTAGATATCTGCAGACGCTATTTCCTAGCAAGGAAGTGTCGCATTTACATTCATTTGAAGTGTAGACGAGGAATACATGACACTTCGCAAATCATATTATATCTTACCATGAAACATAGAAATGAGATGCGATATCGCGTTTTAAGAAGCATTAGAAAGCTATTGCTACGATAGGTAGACAACTGCAAACGCTATTTCCTTGCAAGGTGGTGTCGCATTTACATTCATTAGAAGTGTAGAGGAGGAATACATAACACTTCGCAAATCATATTATATCTCACCATGAAACATAGAAATGAGATGCGATATCGCGTTTTAAGAAGCACTAGAAAGCTATTGCTACGATACGTAGACATCTGCAAACGCTATTTCCTAGCGAGGAAGTATCGCATTCACATTCATTTGAAGTGTAGACGAGGAATACATAACACTTCGCAAATCATGTTATATCTTACCATGAAACATAGAAATGAGATGCGATATCGCGTTTTAAGAAGCTTTAGAAATCTATTGCTACGATACGTAGACATCTGCAAACGCTACTTCCTAGCGAGGACGTGTCGCATTCACGTTCATTTGAAGTGTAGACGAGGAACACATAACACTTCGCAAATCATATTATATCTTACCATGAAACATAGATATGAGATGCGGTATCGCGTTTTAAGAAGCATTAGAAAGCTAATGCTACGATACGTAGACATCTGCAATCGTTAATTCCTTGCAAGGAAGTGTCGCATTTACTTTCATTTGAATCGTGGACGAGGAATGCATAACACTTCCCAATGAATATTATATATTATCATGAAACATAGATATGAGATGCAATTTCTCGTTTTAAGAAGCATTTGAACTCTATTGCTTCGATACGTAGACATATGCAAACGCTATTTCCTTGCAAGGATGTGTCGCAATTACATTCACTTGAAGTGTAGACGAGGAATACATAACACTTAGGCAAATCATATTATATCTTACCATGAAACATTGAAATGAGATGCGATATCGCGTTTTAAGAAGCATTAGAAAGCTATAGCTACGATACGTAGAAATCTGCAAACGCTATTTCCTAGCAAGGAAGTATCGCATTCACATTCATTTGAAGTGTAGACGAGGAATACATAACACTTCGCAAATCATGTTATATCTTACCACGAAACATAGAAATGAGATGCTATATCGCGTTTTAAGAATCATATAAACTCTATTGCTACGATACGTACACATCTGCAAACGCTATTTCCTAGCGAGGAAGTGTCGCATTCACATTCATTTGAAGTGTGGACGAGGAATACATAACACTTCGCAAATCATATTATATCTTACCATGAAACATAGAAATGAGATGCGATATCGCGTTTAAAGAGGCGTTAGAAAGCTATTGCTACGATACGTAGACATCTGCAAACGCTATTTCCTAGCGTGGAAGTATCGCATTCACATTCATTTGAAGTGTAGACGAGGAATACATAACACTTCGCAAATCATGTTATATCTTACCATGAAACATAGAAATGAGATGCGATATCGCGTTCTAAGAAGCACTAGAAATATATTGCTACGATACGTAGACATCTGCAAACGCTATTTTCTAGCGAGGAAGTGTCGCATTCACATTCATTTGAAGTGTAGACGAGGAATACATGACACTTCGCAAATCATATTATATCTTACCATGAAACAGGGAAATGAGATGCGATATCGCGTTTTAAGAAGCATTAGAAATCTATTGCTACGATACGTATACATCTGCAAACGCTATTTCCTTGCGAGGAAGAGTCGCATTCACATTCATTTGAAGTGTAGACGAGGTTTACATAACACTTCGCAAATCTTATTATATCTTAGCATGAAACATAGAAATGAGATGCGATATCGCGTTTTAAGAAGCATTAGAAAGCTATTGCTACGACACGTAGACATCTGCAAACGCTATTTCCTAGCGAGGAAGTATCGCATTTACATTCATTTGAAGTGTAGACGAGGAATACATAACACTTCGCAAATCATATTATAACTTACCATGAAACATAGAAATGAGATGCGATATCGCGTTTTAAGTAGCATTAGAACACTATCGCTACGATACCTAGACATCTGCTGACGCTATTTCCTAGCAAGGAAGTGTCGCATTTACATTCATTTGAAGTGTAGAGTAGGAATACTTAACACTTCGCAAATCATATTACGTCTTGCCATGAAACATAGAAATGAGATGCGATATCGCGTTTTAAGAAGCATTAGAACTCTATTGCTACGATACCTAGATATCTGCAGACGCTATTTCCTAGCAAGGAAGTGTCGCATTTACATTCATCTGAAGTGTAGACGAGGAATACATGACACTTCGCAAATCATATTATATCTTACCATGAAACATAGAAATGAGATGCGATATCGCGTTTTAAGAATCATTAGAAAGCTATTGCTACGATACGTAGACATCTGCAATCGCTATTTCCTAGCGAGGAAGTATCGCATTCACATTCATTTGAAGTGTAGACGAGGAATACATAACACTTCGCAAATCATATTATATCTTACGATGAAACATAGAAATGAGATGCGATATCGCGTTTTAAGAAGCATTAGAGCACTATTGCTACGATAGGTAGACATTTGCAAACGCTATTTCCTTGCAAGGAAGTGTCGCATTTACATTCATTTGAAGTGTAGACGAGGAATACATAACACTTCGCAAATCAGATTATATCTTGCCATGAAACATAGAAATGAGATGCGATATCGCGTTTTAAGTAGCATTAGAAATCTATTGCTACGATACGTAGACATCTGCAAACGCCATTTCCTAGCGAGGAAGTGTCGCATTCCCATTCATTTGAAGTGTAGACGAGGAATACATAACACTTCGCAAATCATATTATATCTTACCATGAAAGATAGAAATGAGATGCGATATCGCGTTTTAAGAATCATAAGAACTCTATTGCTACGATACGTAGACAACTGCAAACGCTATTTCCTTGCAAGGAAGTGTCGCATTTACATTCATTTGAATCGCATACGAGGAATGCATAACACTGCGCAATGAATATTATATCTTATCATGAAACATAGATATGAGATGCAATATCTCGTTTTAAGAAGCATTTGAACTCTATTGCTTCGATACGTAGACATATGCAAACGCTATTTCCTTGCAAGGAAGTGTCGCATTTACATTCATTTTAAGTGTAGAGTAGGAATACTTAACACTTCGCAAATCATATTACGTCTTACCATGAAACATAGAAATGAGATGCGATATCGCATTTTAAGAAGCACTAGAACTCTATTGCTACGATACCTAGATATCTGCAGACGCTATTTCCTAGCAAGGAAGTGTCGCATTTACATTCATTTGAAGTGTAGACGAGGAATACATGACACTTCGCAAATCATATTATATCTTACCATGAAACATAGAAATGAGATGCGATATCGCGTTTTAAGAAGCATTAGAAAGCTATTGCTACGATAGGTAGACAACTGCAAACGCTATTTCCTTGCAAGGTGGTGTCGCATTTACATTCATTAGAAGTGTAGAGGAGGAATACATAACACTTCGCAAATCATATTATATCTCACCATGAAACATAGAAATGAGATGCGATATCGCGTTTTAAGAAGCACTAGAAAGCTATTGCTACGATACGTAGACATCTGCAAACGCTATTTCCTAGCGAGGAAGTATCGCATTCACATTCATTTGAAGTGTAGACGAGGAATACATAACACTTCGCAAATCATGTTATATCTTACCATGAAACATAGAAATGAGATGCGATATCGCGTTTTAAGAAGCTTTAGAAATCTATTGCTACGATACGTAGACATCTGCAAACGCTACTTCCTAGCGAGGACGTGTCGCATTCACGTTCATTTGAAGTGTAGACGAGGAACACATAACACTTCGCAAATCATATTATATCTTACCATGAAACATAGATATGAGATGCGTTATCGCGTTTTAAGAAGCATTAGAAAGCTAATGCTACGATACGTAGACATCTGCAATCGTTAATTCCTTGCAAGGAAGTGTCGCATTTACTTTCATTTGAATCGTGGACGAGGAATGCATAACACTTCCCAATGAATATTATATATTATCATGAAACATAGATATGAGATGCAATTTCTCGTTTTAAGAAGCATTTGAACTCTATTGCTTCGATACGTAGACATATGCAAACGCTATTTCCTTGCAAGGATGTGTCGCAATTACATTCACTTGAAGTGTAGACGAGGAATACATAACACTTAGGCAAATCATATTATATCTTACCATGAAACATTGAAATGAGATGCGATATCGCGTTTTAAGAAGCATTAGAAAGCTATAGCTACGATACGTAGAAATCTGCAAACGCTATTTCCTAGCAAGGAAGTATCGCATTCACATTCATTTGAAGTGTAGACGAGGAATACATAACACTTCGCAAATCATGTTATATCTTACCACGAAACATAGAAATGAGATGCTATATCGCGTTTTAAGAATCATATAAACTCTATTGCTACGATACGTACACATCTGCAAACGCTATTTCCTAGCGAGGAAGTGTCGCATTCACATTCATTTGAAGTGTGGACGAGGAATACATAACACTTCGCAAATCATATTATATCTTACCATGAAACATAGAAATGAGATGCGATATCGCGTTTAAAGAGGCGTTAGAAAGCTATTGCTACGATACGTAGACATCTGCAAACGCTATTTCCTAGCGTGGAAGTATCGCATTCACATTCATTTGAAGTGTAGACGAGGAATACATAACACTTCGCAAATCATGTTATATCTTACCATGAAACATAGAAATGAGATGCGATATCGCGTTCTAAGAAGCACTAGAAATATATTGCTACGATACGTAGACATCTGCAAACGCTATTTTCTAGCGAGGAAGTGTCGCATTCACATTCATTTGAAGTGTAGACGAGGAATACATGACACTTCGCAAATAATATTATATCTTACCATGAAACATAGATATGAGATGCAATATCTCGTTATAAGAAGCATTTGAACTCTATTGCTTCGATACGTAGACATCTGCAAACGCTATTTCCTAGCGAGGAAGTATCGCATTTACATTCATTTGAAGTGTAGACGAGGAATACATGACACTTCGTAAATCATATTATATCTTACCATGAAACATAAAAATGAGATACGATATCGCATTTTAAGAATCATAAGAACTCTATTCCTACGATAGGTAGACATCTGCAAACGCTATTTCCTTGCAACTAAGTGTCGCATTTACATTCATTTGAATCGTAGACGAGGAATGCATAACACTTCGCAATGAATATTATATCTTATCATGAAACATAGATATGAGATGCAATATTTCGTTTTAAGTAGCATTTGAACTCTATTGCTTCGATGCGTGGACATCAGCAAACCCTATTTCCTTGCAAGGAAGTGTCGCATTTACATTCATTTGAAGTGTGGACGAGGAATACATAACACTTCGCAAATCATATTATATCTTACCATGAAACATAGAAATGAGATGCGATATCGCGTTTTAAGAATCATTAGAAAGCTATTGCTACGATACGTAGACATCTGCAATCGCTATTTCCTAGCGAGGAAGTATCGCATTCACATTCATTTGAAGTGTAGACGAGGAATACATAACACTTCGCAAATCATATTATATCTTACCATGAAACATAGAAATGAGATGCGATATCGCGTTTTAAGAAGCATTAGAGCACTATTGCCACGATAGGTAGACATTTGCAAACGCTATTTCCTTGCAAGGAAGTGTCGCATTTACATTCATTTGAAGTGTAGACGAGGAATACATAACACTTCGCAAATCAGATTATATCTTGCCATGAAACATAGAAATGAGATGCGATATCGCGTTTTAAGTAGCATTAGAAATCTATTGCTACGATACGTAGACATCTGCAAACGCCATTTCCTAGCGAGGAAGTGTCGCATTCCCATTCATTTGAAGTGTAGACGAGGAATACATAACACTTCGCAAATCATATTATATCTTACCATGAAAGATAGAAATGAGATGCGATATCGCGTTTTAAGAATCATAAGAACTCTATTGCTACGATACGTAGACAACTGCAAACGCTATTTCCTTGCAAGGAAGTGTCGCATTTACATTCATTTGAATCGCATACGAGGAATGCATAACACTGCGCAATGAATATTATATCTTATCATGAAACATAGATATGAGATGCAATATCTCGTTTTAAGAAGCATTTGAACTCTATTGCTTCGATACGTAGACATATGCAAACGCTATTTCCTTGCAAGGAAGTGTCGCATTTACATTCATTTTAAGTGTAGAGTAGGAATACTTAACACTTCGCAAATCATATTACGTCTTACCATGAAACATAGAAATGAGATGCGATATCGCATTTTAAGAAGCACTAGAACTCTATTGCTACGATACCTAGATATCTGCAGACGCTATTTCCTAGCAAGGAAGTGTCGCATTCACATTCATTTGAAGTGTAGACGAGGAATACATAACACTTAGGCAAATCATATTATATCTTACCATGAAACATTGAAATGAGATGCGATATCGCGTTTTAAGAAGCATTAGAAAGCTATAGCTACGATACGTAGAAATCTGCAAACGCTATTTCCTAGCAAGGAAGTATCGCATTCACATTCATTTGAAGTGTAGACGAGGAATACATAACACTTCGCAAATCATGTTATATCTTACCACGAAACATAGAAATGAGATGCGATATCGCGTTTTAAGAATCATATAAACTCTATTGCTACGATACGTACACATCTGCAAACGCTATTTCCTAGCGAGGAAGTGTCGCATTCACATTCATTTGAAGTGTGGACGAGGAATACATAACACTTCGCAAATCATATTATATCTTACCATGAAACATAGAAATGAGATGCGATATCGCGTTTTAAGAAGCGTTAGAAAGCTATTGCTACAATACGTAGACATCTGCAAACGCTATTTCCTAGCGAGGAAGTAACGCATTCACATTCATTTGAAGTGTAGACGAGGAATACATAACACTTCGCAAATCATGTTATATCTTACCATGAAACATAGAAATGAGATGCGATATCGCGTTTTAAGAATCATAAGAACTCTATTGCTACGATACGTAGACAACTGCAAACGCTATTTCCTTGCAAGGAAGTGTCGCATTTACATTCATTTGAATCGCATACGAGGAATGCATAACACTGCGCAATGAATATTATATCTTATCATGAAACATAGATATGAGATGCAATATCTCGTTTTAAGAAGCATTTGAACTCTATTGCTTCGATACGTAGACATATGCAAACGCTATTTCCTTGCAAGGAAGTGTCGCATTTACATTCATTTTAAGTGTAGAGTAGGAATACTTAACACTTCGCAAATCATATTACGTCTTACCATGAAACATAGAAATGAGATGCGATATCGCATTTTAAGAAGCACTAGAACTCTATTGCTACGATACCTAGATATCTGCAGACGCTATTTCCTAGCAAGGAAGTGTAGCATTTACATTCATTTGAAGTGTAGACGAGGAATACATGACACTTCGCAAATCATATTATATCTTACCATGAAACATAGAAATGAGATGCGATATCGCGTTTTAAGAAGCATTAGAAAGCTATTGCTACGATAGGTAGACAACTGCAAACGCTATTTCCTTGCAAGGTGGTGTCGCATTTACATTCATTAGAAGTGTAGAGGAGGAATACATAACACTTCGCAAATCATATTATATTTCACCATGAAACATAGAAATGAGATGCGATATCGCGTTTTAAGAAGCTTTAGAAATCTATTGCTACGATACGTAGACATCTGCAAACGCTATTTCCTAGCGAGGAAGTATCGCATTCACATTCATTTGAAGTGTAGACGAGGAATACATAACACTTCGCAAATCATGTTATATCTTACCATGAAACATAGAAATGAGATGCGATATCGCGTTTTAAGAAGCTTTAGAAATCTATTGCTACGATACGTAGACATCTGCAAACGCTACTTCCTAGCAAGGAAGTGTCGCATTTACATTCATTTTAAGTGTAGAGTAGGAATACTTAACATTTCGCAAATCATATTACGTCTTACCATGAAACATAGAAATGAGATGCGATATCGCATTTTAAGAAGCACTAGAACTCTATTGCTACGATACCTAGATATCTGCGGACGCTATTTCCTAGCAAGGAAGTGTCGCATTTACATTCATTTGAAGTGTAGACGAGGAATACATGACACTTCGCAAATCATATTATATCTTACCATGAAACATAGAAATGAGATGCGATATCGCGTTTTAAGAAGCATTAGAAAGCTATTGCTACGATAGGTAGACAACTGCAAACGCTATTTCCTTGCAAGGTGGTGTCGCATTTACATTCATTAGAAGTGTAGAGGAGGAATACATAACACTTCGCAAATCATATTATATCTCACCATGAAACATAGAAATGAGATGCGATATCGCGTTTTAAGAAGCACTAGAAAGCTATTGCTACGATACGTAGACATCTGCAAACGCTATTTCCTAGCGAGGAAGTATCGCATTCACATTCATTTGAAGTGTAGACGAGGAATACATAACACTTCGCAAATCATGTTATATCTTACCATGAAACATAGAAATGAGATGCGATATCGCGTTTTAAGAAGCTTTAGAAATCTATTGCTACGATACGTAGACATCTGCAAACGCTACTTCCTAGCGAGGACGTGTCGCATTCACGTTCATTTGAAGTGTAGACGAGGAACACATAACACTTCGCAAATCATATTATATCTTACCATGAAACATAGATATGAGATGCGGTATCGCGTTTTAAGAAGCATTAGAAAGCTAATGCTACGATACGTAGACATCTGCAATCGTTAATTCCTTGCAAGGAAGTGTCGCATTTACTTTCATTTGAATCGTGGACGAGGAATGCATAACACTTCCCAATGAATATTATATATTATCATGAAACATAGATATGAGATGCAATTTCTCGTTTTAAGAAGCATTTGAACTCTATTGCTTCGATACGTAGACATATGCTAACGCTATTTCCTTGCAAGGATGTGTCGCAATTACATTCACTTGAAGTGTAGACGAGGAATACATAACACTTAGGCAAATCATATTATATCTTACCATGAAACATTGAAATGAGATGCGATATCGCGTTTTAAGAAGCATTAGAAAGCTATAGCTACGATACGTAGAAATCTGCAAACGCTATTTCCTAGCAAGGAAGTATCGCATTCACATTCATTTGAAGTGTAGACGAGGAATACATAACACTTCGCAAATCATGTTATATCTTACCACGAAACATAGAAATGAGATGCGATATCGCGTTTTAAGAATCATATAAACTCTATTGCTACGATACGTACACATCTGCAAACGCTATTTCCTAGCGAGGAAGTGTCGCATTCACATTCATTTGAAGTGTGGACGAGGAATACATAACACTTCGCAAATCATATTATATCTTACCATGAAACATAGAAATGAGATGCGATATCGCGTTTTAAGAAGCGTTAGAAAGCTATTGCTACGATACGTAGACATCTGCAAACGCTATTTCCTAGCGTGGAAGTATCGCATTCACATTCATTTGAAGTGTAGACGAGGAATACATAACACTTCGCAAATCATGTTATATCTTACCATGAAACATAGAAATGAGATGCGATATCGCGTTCTAAGAAGCATTAGAAATATATTGCTACGATACGTAGACATCTGCAAACGCTATTTTCTAGCGAGGAAGTGTCGCATTCACATTCATTTGAAGTGTAGACGAGGAATACATGACACTTCGCAAATAATATTATATCTTACCATGAAACATAGATATGAGATGCAATATCTCGTTATAAGAAGCATTTGAACTCTATTGCTTCGATACGTAGACATCTGCAAACGCTATTTCCTAGCGAGGAAGTATCGCATTTACATTCATTTGAAGTGTAGACGAGGAATACATGACACTTCGTAAATCATATTATATCTTACCATGAAACATAAAAATGAGATACGATATCGCATTTTAAGAATCATAAGAACTCTATTCCTACGATAGGTAGACATCTGCAAACACTATTTCCTTGCAACTAAGTGTCGCATTTACATTCATTTGAATCGTAGACGAGGAATGCATAACACTTCGCAATGAATATTATATCTTATCATGAAACATAGATATGAGATGCAATATTTCGTTTTAAGTAGCATTTGAACTCTATTGCTTCGATGCGTGGACATCAGCAAACCCTATTTCCTTGCAAGGAAGTGTCGCATTTACATTCATTTGAAGTGTGGACGAGGAATACATAACACTTCGCAAATCATATTATATCTTACCATGAAACATAGAAATGAGATGCGATATCGCGTTTTAAGAAGCATTGGAAAGCTATTGCTACGATACGTAGACATCTGCAAACGCTATTTCCTAGCGAGGAAGTAACGCATTCACATTCATTTGAAGTGTAGACGAGGAATACATAACACTTCGCAAATCATGTTATATCTTACCATGAAACATAGAAATGAGATGCGATATCGCGTTTTAAGAATCATATGAACTCTATTGCTACGATACGTAGACATCTGCAAACGCTATTTCCTAGCGAGGAAGGAGTCGCATTTACATTCATTTGAATTGTAGACGAGGAATACATAACATTTCGCAAATGATGTTATATCTTACCATGAAACATAGAAATGAGATGCGATATCGCGTTTTAGGAATCATATGAACTCTATTGCTACGATACGTAGACGTCTGCAAACGCTATGTCCTGGCAAGGAAGTGTCGCATTCACATTCATTTGAAGTGTGGACGAGGAATACATAACACTTCGCAAATCATATTATATCTTACCATGAAACATAGATATGAGATGCGATATCGCGTTTTAAGAAGCATTAGAAAGCTAATGCTACGATACGTAGACATCTGCAAACGCTATTTCCTAGCGAGGAAGTATCGCATTCACATTCATTTGAAGTGTAGACGAGGAATACATAACACTTCGCAAATCATGTTATATCTTACCATGAAACATAGAAATGAGATGCGATATCGCGTTTTAAGAAGCTTTAGAAATCAATTGCTACGATACGTAGACATCTGCAAACGCTACTTCCTAGCGAGGACGTGTCGCGTTCACGTTCATTTGAAGTGTAGACGAGGAACACATAACACTTCGCAAATCATATTATATCTTACCATGAAACATAGATATGAGATGCGGTATCGCGTTTTAAGAAGCATTAGAAAGCTAATGCTACGATACGTAGACATCTGCAATCGTTAATTCCTTGCAAGGAAGTGTCGCATTTACTTTCATTTGAATCGTGGACGAGGAATACATAACACTTCCCAATGAATATTATATATTATCATGAAACATAGATATGAGATGCAATTTCTCGTTTTAAGAAGCATTTGAACTCTATTGCTTCGATACGTTGACATATGCAAACGCTATTTCCTTGCAAGGATGTGTCGCAATTACATTCACTTGAAGTGTAGACGAGGAATACATAACACTTAGGCAAATCATATTATATCTTACCATGAAACATTGAAATGAGATGCGATATCGCGTTTTAAGAAGCATTAGAAAGCTATAGCTACGATACGTAGAAATCTACAAACGCTATTTCCTAGCAAGGAAGTATCGCATTCACATTCATTTGAAGTGTAGACGAGGAATACATAACACTTCGCAAATCATGTTATATCTTACCACGAAACATAGAAATGAGATGCGATATCGCGTTTTAAGAATCATATAAACTCTATTGCTACGATACGTACACATCTGCAAACGCTATTTCCTAGCGAGGAAGTGTCGCATTCACATTCATTTGAAGTGTGGACGAGGAATACATAACACTTCGCAAATCATATTATATCTTACCATGAAACATAGAAATGAGATGCGATATCGCGTTTTAAGAAGCGTTAGAAAGCTATTGCTACAATACGTAGACATCTGCAAACGCTATTTCCTAGCGAGGAAGTAACGCATTCACATTCATTTGAAGTGTAGACGAGGAATACATAACACTTCGCAAATCATGTTATATCTTACCATGAAACATAGAAATGAGATGCGATATCGCGTTTTAAGAATCATAAGAACTCTATTGCTACGATACGTAGACAACTGCAAACGCTATTTCCTTGCAAGGAAGTGTCGCATTTACATTCATTTGAATCGCATACGAGGAATGCATAACACTGCGCAATGAATATTATATCTTATCATGAAACATAGATATGAGATGCAATATCTCGTTTTAAGAAGCATTTGAACTCTATTGCTTCGATACGTAGACATATGCAAACGCTATTTCCTTGCAAGGAAGTGTCGCATTTACATTCATTTTAAGTGTAGAGTAGGAATACTTAACACTTCGCAAATCATATTACGTCTTACCATGAAACATAGAAATGAGATGCGATATCGCATTTTAAGAAGCACTAGAACTCTATTGCTACGATACCTAGATATCTGCAGACGCTATTTCCTAGCAAGGAAGTGTAGCATTTACATTCATTTGAAGTGTAGACGAGGAATACATGACACTTCGCAAATCATATTATATCTTACCATGAAACATAGAAATGAGATGCGATATCGCGTTTTAAGAAGCATTAGAAAGCTATTGCTACGATAGGTAGACAACTGCAAACGCTATTTCCTTGCAAGGTGGTGTCGCATTTACATTCATTAGAAGTGTAGAGGAGGAATACATAACACTTCGCAAATCATATTATATCTCACCATGAAACATAGAAATGAGATGCGATATCGCGTTTTAAGAATCATAAGAACTCTATTGCTACGATACGTAGACAACTGCAAACGCTATTTCCTTGCAACTAAGTGTCGCATTTACATTCATTTGAATCGTAGACGAGGAATGCATAACACTTCGCAATGAATATTATATCTTATCATGAAACATAGATATGAGATGCAATATTTCGTTTTAAGTAGCATTTGAACTCTATTGCTTCGATGCGTGGACATCAGCAAACCCTATTTCCTTGCAAGGATGTGTCGCAATTACATTCACTTGAAGTGTAGACGAGGAATACATAACACTTAGGCAAATCATATTATATCTTACCATGAAACATTGAAATGAGATGCGATATCGCGTTTTAAGAAGCATTAGAAAGCTATAGCTACGATACGTAGAAATCTGCAAACGCTATTTCCTAGCAAGGAAGTATCGCATTCACATTCATTTGAAGTGTAGACGAGGAATACATAACACTTCGCAAATCATGTTATATCTTACCACGAAACATAGAAATGAGATGCGATATCGCGTTTTAAGAATCATATAAACTCTATTGCTACGATACGTACACATCTGCAAACGCTATTTCCTAGCGAGGAAGTGTCGCATTCACATTCATTTGAAGTGTGGACGAGGAATACATAACACTTCGCAAATCATATTATATCTTACCATGAAACATAGAAATGAGATGCGATATCGCGTTTTAAGAAGCGTTAGAAAGCTATTGCTACGATACGTAGACATCTGCAAACGCTATTTCCTAGCGTGGAAGTATCGCATTCACATTCATTTGAAGTGTAGACGAGGAATACATAACACTTCGCAAATCATGTTATATCTTACCATGAAACATAGAAATGAGATGCGATATCGCGTTCTAAGAAGCATTAGAAATATATTGCTACGATACGTAGACATCTGCAAACGCTATTTTCTAGCGAGGAAGTGTCGCATTCACATTCATTTGAAGTGTAGACGAGGAATACATGACACTTCGCAAATAATATTATATCTTACCATGAAACATAGATATGAGATGCAATATCTCGTTATAAGAAGCATTTGAACTCTATTGCTTCGATACGTAGACATCTGCAAACGCTATTTCCTAGCGAGGAAGTATCGCATTTACATTCATTTGAAGTGTAGACGAGGAATACATGACACTTCGTAAATCATATTATATCTTACCATGAAACATAAAAATGAGATACGATATCGCATTTTAAGAATCATAAGAACTCTATTCCTACGATAGGTAGACATCTGCAAACACTATTTCCTTGCAACTAAGTGTCGCATTTACATTCATTTGAATCGTAGACGAGGAATGCATAACACTTCGCAATGAATATTATATCTTATCATGAAACATAGATATGAGATGCAATATTTCGTTTTAAGTAGCATTTGAACTCTATTGCTTCGATGCGTGGACATCAGCAAACCCTATTTCCTTGCAAGGAAGTGTCGCATTTACATTCATTTGAAGTGTGGACGAGGAATACATAACACTTCGCAAATCATATTATATCTTACCATGAAACATAGAAATGAGATGCGATATCGCGTTTTAAGAAGCATTGGAAAGCTATTGCTACGATACGTAGACATCTGCAAACGCTATTTCCTAGCGAGGAAGTAACGCATTCACATTCATTTGAAGTGTAGACGAGGAATACATAACACTTCGCAAATCATGTTATATCTTACCATGAAACATAGAAATGAGATGCGATATCGCGTTTTAAGAATCATATGAACTCTATTGCTACGATACGTAGACATCTGCAAACGCTATTTCCTAGCGAGGAAGGAGTCGCATTTACATTCATTTGAATTGTAGACGAGGAATACATAACATTTCGCAAATGATGTTATATCTTACCATGAAACATAGAAATGAGATGCGATATCGCGTTTTAGGAATCATATGAACTCTATTGCTACGATACGTAGACGTCTGCAAACGCTATGTCCTGGCAAGGAAGTGTCGCATTCACATTCATTTGAAGTGTGGACGAGGAATACATAACACTTCGCAAATCATATTATATCTTACCATGAAACATAGATATGAGATGCGATATCGCGTTTTAAGAAGCATTAGAAAGCTAATGCTACGATACGTAGACATCTGCAAACGCTATTTCCTAGCGAGGAAGTATCGCATTCACATTCATTTGAAGTGTAGACGAGGAATACATAACACTTCGCAAATCATGTTATATCTTACCATGAAACATAGAAATGAGATGCGATATCGCGTTTTAAGAAGCTTTAGAAATCAATTGCTACGATACGTAGACATCTGCAAACGCTACTTCCTAGCGAGGACGTGTCGCGTTCACGTTCATTTGAAGTGTAGACGAGGAACACATAACACTTCGCAAATCATATTATATCTTACCATGAAACATAGATATGAGATGCGGTATCGCGTTTTAAGAAGCATTAGAAAGCTAATGCTACGATACGTAGACATCTGCAATCGTTAATTCCTTGCAAGGAAGTGTCGCATTTACTTTCATTTGAATCGTGGACGAGGAATGCATAACACTTCCCAATGAATATTATATATTATCATGAAACATAGATATGAGATGCAATTTCTCGTTTTAAGAAGCATTTGAACTCTATTGCTTCGATACGTAGACATATGCAAACGCTATTTCCTTGCAAGGATGTGTCGCAATTACATTCACTTGAAGTGTAGACGAGGAATACATAACACTTAGGCAAATCATATTATATCTTACCATGAAACATTGAAATGAGATGCGATATCGCGTTTTAAGAAGCATTAGAAAGCTATAGCTACGATACGTAGAAATCTGCAAACGCTATTTCCTAGCAAGGAAGTATCGCATTCACATTCATTTGAAGTGTAGACGAGGAATACATAACACTTCGCAAATCATGTTATATCTTACCACGAAACATAGAAATGAGATGCGATATCGCGTTTTAAGAATCATATAAACTCTATTGCTACGATACGTACACATCTGCAAACGCTATTTCCTAGCGAGGAAGTGTCGCATTCACATTCATTTGAAGTGTGGACGAGGAATACATAACACTTCGCAAATCATATTATATCTTACCATGAAACATAGAAATGAGATGCGATATCGCGTTTTAAGAAGCGTTAGAAAGCTATTGCTACAATACGTAGACATCTGCAAACGCTATTTCCTAGCGAGGAAGTAACGCATTCACATTCATTTGAAGTGTAGACGAGGAATACATAACACTTCGCAAATCATGTTATATCTTACCATGAAACATAGAAATGAGATGCGATATCGCGTTTTAAGAATCATAAGAACTCTATTGCTACGATACGTAGACAACTGCAAACGCTATTTCCTTGCAAGGAAGTGTCGCATTTACATTCATTTGAATCGCATACGAGGAATGCATAACACTGCGCAATGAATATTATATCTTATCATGAAACATAGATATGAGATGCAATATCTCGTTTTAAGAAGCATTTGAACTCTATTGCTTCGATACGTAGACATATGCAAACGCTATTTCCTTGCAAGGAAGTGTCGCATTTACATTCATTTTAAGTGTAGAGTAGGAATACTTAACACTTCGCAAATCATATTACGTCTTACCATGAAACATAGAAATGAGATGCGATATCGCATTTTAAGAAGCACTAGAACTCTATTGCTACGATACCTAGATATCTGCAGACGCTATTTCCTAGCAAGGAAGTGTAGCATTTACATTCATTTGAAGTGTAGACGAGGAATACATGACACTTCATAATCATATTATATCTTACCATGAAACATAGAAATGAGATGCGATATCGCGTTTTAAGAAGCATTAGAAAGCTATTGCTACGATAGGTAGACAACTGCAAACGCTATTTCCTTGCAAGGTGGTGTCGCATTTACATTCATTAGAAGTGTAGAGGAGGAATACATAACACTTCGCAAATCATATTATATCTCACCATGAAACATAGAAATGAGATGCGATATCGCGTTTTAAGAATCATAAGAACTCTATTGCTACGATACGTAGACAACTGCAAACGCTATTTCCTTGCAACTAAGTGTCGCATTTACATTCATTTGAATCGTAGACGAGGAATGCATAACACTTCGCAATGAATATTATATCTTATCATGAAACATAGATATGAGATGCAATATTTCGTTTTAAGTAGCATTTGAACTCTATTGCTTCGATGCGTGGACATCAGCAAACCCTATTTCCTTGCAAGGATGTGTCGCAATTACATTCACTTGAAGTGTAGACGAGGAATACATAACACTTAGGCAAATCATATTATATCTTACCATGAAACATTGAAATGAGATGCGATATCGCGTTTTAAGAAGCATTAGAAAGCTATAGCTACGATACGTAGAAATCTGCAAACGCTATTTCCTAGCAAGGAAGTATCGCATTCACATTCATTTGAAGTGTAGACGAGGAATACATAACACTTCGCAAATCATGTTATATCTTACCACGAAACATAGAAATGAGATGCGATATCGCGTTTTAAGAATCATATAAACTCTATTGCTACGATACGTACACATCTGCAAACGCTATTTCCTAGCGAGGAAGTGTCGCATTCACATTCATTTGAAGTGTGGACGAGGAATACATAACACTTCGCAAATCATATTATATCTTACCATGAAACATAGAAATGAGATGCGATATCGCGTCTTAAGAAGCGTTAGAAAGCTATTGCTACGATACGTAGACATCTGCAAACGCTATTTCCTAGCGTGGAAGTATCGCATTCACATTCATTTGAAGTGTAGACGAGGAATACATAACACTTCGCAAATCATGTTATATCTTACCATGAAACATAGAAATGAGAAGCGATATCGCGTTCTAAGAAGCATTAGAAATATATTGCTACGATACGTAGACATCTGCAAACGCTATTTTCTAGCGAGGAAGTGTCGCATTCACATTCATTTGAAGTGTAGACGAGGAATACATGACACTTCGCAAATAATATTATATCTTACCATGAAACATAAATATGAGATGCAATATCTCGTTATAAGAAGCATTTGAACTCTATTGCTTCGATACGTAGACATCTGCAAACGCTATTTCCTAGCGAGGAAGTATCGCATTTACATTCATTTGAAGTGTAGACGAGGAATACATGACACTTCGTAAATCATATTATATCTTACCATGAAACATAAAAATGAGATACGATATCGCATTTTAAGAATCATAAGAACTCTATTCCTACGATAGGTAGACATCTGCAAACGCTATTTCCTTGCAACTAAGTGTCGCATTTACATTCATTTGAATCGTAGACGAGGAATGCATAACACTTCGCAATGAATATTATATCTTATCATGAAACATAGATATGAGATGCAATATTTCGTTTTAAGTAGCATTTGAACTCTATTGCTTCGATGCGTGGACATCAGCAAACCCTATTTCCTTGCAAGGAAGTGTCGCATTTACATTCATTTGAAGTGTGGACGAGGAATACATAACACTTCGCAAATCATATTATATCTTACCATGAAACATAGAAATGAGATGCGATATCTCGTTTTAAGAAGCATTGGAACACTATTGCTACGATAGGTAGACATTTGCAAACGCTATTTCCTGGCAAGGAAGTGTCGCATTTACATTCATTTGAAGTGTAGAGGAGGAATACATAACACTTCGCAAATCACATTATATCTTACCATGAAACATAGAAATGAGATGCGATATCGCGTTTTAAGAAGCATTGGAAAGCTATTGCTACGATACGTAGACATCTGCAAACGCTATTTCCTAGCGAGGAAGTAACGCATTCACATTCATTTGAAGTGTAGACGAGGAATACATAACACTTCGCAAATCATGTTATATCTTACCATGAAACATAGAAATGAGATGCGATATCGCGTTTTAAGAATCATATGAACTCTATTGCTACGATACCTAGACATCTGCAATCGCTATTTCCTAGCGAGGAAGTGTCGCATTCACATTCATTTGAAGTGTAGACGAGGAATACGTAGCACTTCGCAAATCATATTATATCTTACCATGAAACATAGAAATTAGATGCGATATCGCGTTTTAAGAAGCATTAGAAAGCTATTGCTACGATACGTAGACATCTGCAAACGCTATTTCCTTGCAAGGAAGTGTCGCATTTACATTCATTTGAAGTGTAGACGAGGAATACATGAAACTTCGCAAATCATATTACATCTTACCATGAAACATAGAAATGAGATGCGATATCGCGTTTTAAGAAGCATTAGAAACCTATTGCTACGATACGTAGACATCTGCAAACGCTATTTCCTAGCGAGGAAGTATCGCATTCACATTCATTTGAAGTGTGGACGAGGAATACATAACACTTCGCAAATCATATTATATCTTACCATGAAATATAGATATGAGATGCGATATCGCGTTTTAGGAAGCATTAGAAAGCTAATGCTACGATACATAGACATCTGCAAACGCTATTTCCTAGCGAGGAAGTATCGCATTCACATTCATTTGAAGTGTAGACGAGGAATACATAACACTTCGCAAATCATATCATATCTTACCATGAAACATAGAAATGAGATGCGATACCGCGTTTTAAGAAGCATTAGAACACTATTGCTACGATAGGTAGACATTTGCAAACGCTATTTCCTGGCAAGGAAATGTCACATTTACAAACATTTGAAGTGTAGAGGAGGAATACATAACATTTCGCAAATCATGTTATATCTTACCATGAAACATAGAAATGAGATGCGATATCGCGTTTTAAGAATCATATGAACTCTATTGCTACGATACGTAGACATCTGCAAACGCTATTTCCTAGCGAGGAAGTATCGCATTCACATTCATTTGAAGCGTAGACGAGGAGTACATGACACTTCGCAAATCATGTTATATCTTACCATGAAACATAGAAATGAGATGCGATATCGCGTTTTAAGAATCATATGAACTCTATTGCTACGATACGTAGATATCTGCAATCGCTATTTCCTAGCGAGGAAGTGTCGCATTCACATTCATTTGAAGTGTAGACGAGGAATACGTAGCACTTCGCAAATCATATTATATCTTACCATGAAACATAGAAATTAGATGCGATATCGCGTTTTAAGAAGCATTAGAAAGTTATTGCTACGATACGTAGACATCTGCAAACGCTATTTCCTAGCGAGGAAGTATCGCATTCACATTCATTTGAAGTGTAGACGAGGAATACTTGACACTTCGCAAATAATATTATATCTTACCATGAAACATAGAAATGAGATGTGATATCGCGTTTTAAGAAGCATTAGAAAGCTATTGCTACGATACGTAGACATCTGCAAACGCTATTTCCTAGCGAGGAAGTATCGCATTCACATTCATTTGAAGTGTAGACGAGGAATACATGACACTTCGCAAATCATGTTATATCTTACCATGAAACATAGAAATGAGATGCGATATCGCGTTTTAAGAATCATATGAACTCTATTGCTACGATACGTAGACATCTGCAATCGCTATTTCCTAGCGAGGAAGCGTCGCATTCACATTTATTTGAAGTGTAGACGAGGAATACGTAGCACTTCGCAAATCATATTATATCTTACCATGATACATAGAAATTAGATGCGATATCGCGTTTTAAGAAGCATTAGAAAGCTATTGCTACGATACGTAGACATCTGCAAACGCTATTTCCTTGCAAGGAAGTGTCGCATTTACATTCATTTGAAGTGTAGACGAGGAATGCATAACACTTCGCAATGAATATTATATCTTATCATGAAACATAGATATGAGATGCAATATCTCGTTTTAAGAAGCATTTGAACTCTATGCTTCGATACGTAGACATCTGCAAACGTTATTTCCTTGCAAGGAAGTGTCGCATTTACATTCATTTGAAGTGTAGACGAGGAATACATAACACTTCGCAAATCATATTACATCTTACCATGAAACATAGGAATGAGATGCGATATCGCGTTTTAAGAAGCATTACAACTCTATTGCTACGATACGTAGACATCTGCAGACGCTATTTCCTAGCAAGGAAGTGTCGCATTTACTTTCATTTGAAGTGTAGACGAGGAATATGTGACACTTCGCAAGTCATATTATATCTTACCATGAAACATAGAAATAAGATGCGATATCGCGCTTTAAGAAGCATTAGAAATCTATTGCTACGATACGTAGACATCTGCAAACGCTATGTCCTGGCAAGGATGTGTCGCATTTACATCCATTTGAATCGTAGACGAGGAATGCATAACACTTCGCAATGAATATTATATCTTATCTTGAAACATAGATATGAGATGCGATATCACGTTTTAAGAAGCATTAGAACTCCATCCCTACGATAAGTAGACATCTGCAAACGCTATTTCCTTGCAAGGTAGTGTCGCATTTACAAACATTTGAAGTGTAGAGGAGGAATACATAACATTTCGCAAATCATGTCATATCTTACCATGAAACATAGAAATGAGATGCGATATCGCGTTTTAAGAATCATATGAACTCTATTGCTACGATACGTAGACATCTGCAAACGCTATTTCCTAGCGAGGAAGTATCGCATTCACATTCATTTGAAGCGTAGACGAGGAGTACATGACACTTCGCAAATCATGTTATATCTTACCATGAAACATAGAAATGAGATGCGATATCGCGTTTTAAGAATCATATGAACTCTATTGCTACGATACGTAGATATCTGCAATCGCTATTTCCTAGCGAGGAAGTGTCGCATTCACATTCATTTGAAGTGTAGACGAGGAATACGTAGCACTTCGCAAATCATATTATATCTTACCATGAAACATAGAAATTAGATGCGATATCGCGTTTTAAGAAGCATTAGAAAGTTATTGCTACGATACGTAGACATCTGCAAACGCTATTTCCTAGCGAGGAAGTATCGCATTCACATTCATTTGAAGTGTAGACGAGGAATACATGACACTTCGCAAATAATATTATATCTTACCATGAAACATAGAAATGAGATGTGATATCGCGTTTTAAGAAGCATTAGAAAGCTATTGCTACGATACGTAGACATCTGCAAACGCTATTTCCTAGCGAGGAAGTATCGCATTCACATTCATTTTAAGTGTAGACGAGGAATACATGACACTTCGCAAATCATGTTATATCTTACCATGAAACATAGAAATGAGATGCGATATCGCGTTTTAAGAATCATATGAACTCTATTGCTACGATACGTAGACATCTGCAAACGCTATTTCCTAGCGAGGAAGTATCGCATTCACATTCATTTGAAGTGTAGACGTGGAATACATGACACTTCGCAAATCATGTTATATCTTACCATGAAACATAGAAATGAGATGCGATATCGCGTTTTAAGAATCATATGAACTCTATTGCTACGATACGTAGACATCTGCAATCGCTATTTCCTAGCGAGGAAGCGTCGCATTCACATTTATTTGAAGTGTAGACGAGGAATACGTAGCACTTCGCAAATCATATTATATCTTACCATGATACATAGAAATTAGATGCGATATCGCGTTTTAAGAAGCATTAGAAAGCTATTGCTACGATACGTAGACATCTGCAAACGCTATTTCCTTGCAAGGAAGTGTCGCATTTACATTCATTGGAAGTGTAGACGAGGAATGCATAACACTTCGCAATGAATATTATATCTTATCATGAAACATAGATATGAGATGCAATATCTCGTTTTAAGAAGCATTTGAACTCTATGCTTCGATACGTAGACATCTGCAAACGTTATTTCCTTGCAAGGAAGTGTCGCATTTACATTCATTTGAAGTGTAGACGAGGAATACATGACACTTCGCAAATAATATTATATCTTACCATGAAACATAGAAATGAGATGTGATATCGCGTTTTAAGAAGCATTAGAAAGCTATTGCTACGATACGTAGACATCTGCAAACGCTATTTCCTAGCGAGGAAGTATCGCATTCACATTCATTTGAAGTGTAGACGAGGAATACATGACACTTCGCAAATCATGTTATATGTTACCATGAAACATAGAAATGAGATGCGATATCGCGTTTTAAGAATCATATGAACTCTATTGCTACGATACGTAGACATCTGCAATCGCTATTTCCTAGCGAGGAAGCGTCGCATTCACATTTATTTGAAGTGTAGACGAGGAATACGTAGCACTTCGCAAATCATATTATATCTTACCATGATACATAGAAATTAGATGCGATATCGCGTTTTAAGAAGCATTAGAAAGCTATTGCTACGATACGTAGACATCTGCAAACGCTATTTCCTTGCAAGGAAGTGTCGCATTTACATTCATTTGAAGTGTAGACGAGGAATGCATAACACTTCGCAATGAATATTATATCTTATCATGAAACATAGATATGAGATGCAATATCTCGTTTTAAGAAGCATTTGAACTATATGCTTCGATACGTAGACATCTGCAAACGTTATTTCCTTGCAAGGAAGTGTCGCATTTACATTCATTTGAAATGTAGACGAGGAATGCATAACCCTTCGCAATGAATATTATATCTTATCATGAAACATAGATATGAGATGCAATATCTGGTTTTAAGAAGCATTTGAAATCTATGCTTCGATACGTAGACATCTGCAAACGTTATTTCCTTGCAAGGAAGTGTCGCATTTACATTCATTTGAAGTGTAGACGAGGAATACATAACACTTCGCAAATCATATTACATCTTACCATGAAACATAGGAATGAGATGCGATATCGCGTTTTAAGAAGCATTACAACTCTATTGCTACGATACGTAGACATCTGCAGACGCTATTTCCTAGCAAGGAAGTGTCGCATTTACATTCATTTGAAGTGTAGACGAGGAATATATGACACTTCGCAAGTCATATTATATCTTACCATAAAACATAGAAATGAGATGCGATATCGCGTTTTAAGAAGCATTAGACATTTATTGCTACTATACGTAGACACCTGCAAACGCTATTTCTTTGGAAGGAAGTGTCGCATTTACATTCATTTGAAGTGTAGACGAGGAATACATAACACTTAACAAATCATATTATATCTTACCATGAAACATAGAAATAAGATGCGATATCGCGCTTTAAGAAGCATTAGAAATCTATTGCTACGATACGTAGACATCTGCAAACGCTATGTCCTGGCAAGGATGTGTCGCATTTACATCCATTTGAATCGTAGACGAGGAATGCATAACACTTCGCAATGAATATTATATCTTATCTTGAAACATAGATATGAGATGCGATATCACGTTTTAAGAAGCATTAGAACTCCATCCCTACGATAAGTAGACATCTGCAAACGCTATTTCCTTGCAAGGAAGTGTCGCATTTACATTCATTTGAAGTGTAGACGAGGAATATATGACACTTCGCAAATCATATTATATCTTACCATGAAACATAGAAATGAGATGCGATATCGCGTTTTAAGAAGCGTTAGACATCCATTGCTACGATACGTAGACATCTGCAAACGCTATTTCTTTGGAAGGAAGTGTCGCATTTACATTCATTTGAAGTGTAGACGAGGAATATATGACACTTCGCAAATCATATTATATCTTACCATGAAACATAGAAATGAGATGCGATATCGCGTTTTAAGAAGCATTAGAAATCTATTGCTACGATACGTAGACATCTGCAAACGCTATTTCCTAGCGAGGAAGTGTCGCATTCACATTCATTTGAAGTGTGGACGAGGAATACATAACACTTCGCAAATCATATTATATCTTACCATGAAACATAGATATGAGATGCGATATCGCGTTTTAAGAAGCATTAGAAAGCTATTGCTACGATACGTAGACATCTGCAAACGCTATTTCCTAGCGAGGAAGTATCGCATTCACATTCATTTGAAGTGTAGACGAGGAATGCATAACACTTCGCAATGAATATTATATCTTATCATGAAACATAGATATGACATGCAATATCTCGTTTTAAGAAGCATTTGAACTCTATTGCTTCGATACGTAGACATATGCAAACGCTATTTCCTTGCAAGGATGTGTCGCAATTACATTCACTTGAAGTGTAGACGAGGAATACATAACACTTAGGCAAATCATATTATATCTTACCATGAAACATTGAAATGAGATGCGATATCGCGTTTTAAGAAGCATTAGAATGCTATAGCTACGATACGTAGACATCTGCAAACGCTATTTCCTAGCAAGGAAGTATCGCATTCACATTCATTTGAAGTGTAGACGAGGAATACATAACACTTCGCAAATCATGTTATATCTTACCACGAAACATAGAAATGAGATGCGATATCGCGTTTTAAGAATCATATAAACTCTATTGCTACGATACGTACACATCTGCAAACGCTATTTCCTAGCGAGGAAGTGTCGCATTCACATTCATTTGAAGTGTGTACGAGGAATACATAACACTTCGCAAATCATATTATATCTTACCATGAAACATAGAAATGAGATGCGATATCGCGTTTTAAGAAGCGTTAGAAAGCTATTGCTACGATACGTAGACATCTGCAAACGCTATTTCCTAGCGTGGAAGTATCGCATTCACATTCATTTGAAGTGTAGACGAGGAATACATAACACTTCGCAAATCATGTTATATCTTACCATGAAACATAGAAATGAGATGCGATATCGCGTTTTAAGAATCATATAAACTCTATTGCTACGATACGTACACATCTGCAAACGCTATTTCCTAGCGAGGAAGTGTCGCATTCACATTCATTTGAAGTGTGGACGAGGAATACATAACACTTCGCAAATCATATTATATCTTACCATGAAACATAGAAATGAGATGCGATATCGCGTCTTAAGAAGCGTTAGAAAGCTATTGCTACGATACGTAGACATCTGCAAACGCTATTTCCTAGCGTGGAAGTATCGCATTCACATTCATTTGAAGTGTAGACGAGGAATACATAACACTTCGCAAATCATGTTATATCTTGCCATGAAACATAGAAATGAGAAGCGATATCGCGTTCTAAGAAGCATTAGAAATATATTGCTACGATACGTAGACATCTGCAAACGCTATTTTCTAGCGAGGAAGTGTCGCATTCACATTCATTTGAAGTGTAGACGAGGAATACATGACACTTCGCAAATAATATTATATCTTACCATGAAACATAAATATGAGATGCAATATCTCGTTATAAGAAGCATTTGAACTCTATTGCTTCGATACGTAGACATCTGCAAACGCTATTTCCTAGCGAGGAAGTATCGCATTTACATTCATTTGAAGTGTAGACGAGGAATACATGACACTTCGTAAATCATATTATATCTTACCATGAAACATAAAAATGAGATACGATATCGCATTTTAAGAATCATAAGAACTCTATTCCTACGATAGGTAGACATCTGCAAACGCTATTTCCTTGCAACTAAGTGTCGCATTTACATTCATTTGAATCGTAGACGAGGAATGCATAACACTTCGCAATGAATATTATATCTTATCATGAAACATAGATATGAGATGCAATATTTCGTTTTAAGTAGCATTTGAACTCTATTGCTTCGATGCGTGGACATCAGCAAACCCTATTTCCTTGCAAGGAAGTGTCGCATTTACATTCATTTGAAGTGTGGACGAGGAATACATAACACTTCGCAAATCATATTATATCTTACCATGAAACATAGAAATGAGATGCGATATCTCGTTTTAAGAAGCATTGGAACACTATTGCTACGATAGGTAGACATTTGCAAACGCTATTTCCTGGCAAGGAAGTGTCGCATTTACATTCATTTGAAGTGTAGAGGAGGAATACATAACACTTCGCAAATCACATTATATCTTACCATGAAACATAGAAATGAGATGCGATATCGCGTTTTAAGAAGCATTGGAAAGCTATTGCTACGATACGTAGACATCTGCAAACGCTATTTCCTAGCGAGGAAGTAACGCATTCACATTCATTTGAAGTGTAGACGAGGAATACATAACACTTCGCAAATCATGTTATATCTTACCATGAAACATAGAAATGAGATGCGATATCGCGTTTTAAGAATCATATGAACTCTATTGCTACGATACCTAGACATCTGCAATCGCTATTTCCTAGCGAGGAAGTGTCGCATTCACATTCATTTGAAGTGTAGACGAGGAATACGTAGCACTTCGCAAATCATATTATATCTTACCATGAAACATAGAAATTAGATGCGATATCGCGTTTTAAGAAGCATTAGAAAGCTATTGCTACGATACGTAGACATCTGCAAACGCTATTTCCTTGCAAGGAAGTGTCGCATTTACATTCATTTGAAGTGTAGACGAGGAATACATGAAACTTCGCAAATCATATTACATCTTACCATGAAACATAGAAATGAGATGCGATATCGCGTTTTAAGAAGCATTAGAAACCTATTGCTACGATACGTAGACATCTGCAAACGCTATTTCCTAGCGAGGAAGTATCGCATTCACATTCATTTGAAGTGTGGACGAGGAATACATAACACTTCGCAAATCATATTATATCTTACCATGAAATATAGATATGAGATGCGATATCGCGTTTTAGGAAGCATTAGAAAGCTAATGCTACGATACATAGACATCTGCAAACGCTATTTCCTAGCGAGGAAGTATCGCATTCACATTCATTTGAAGTGTAGACGAGGAATACATAACACTTCGCAAATCATATCATATCTTACCATGAAACATAGAAATGAGATGCGATACCGCGTTTTAAGAAGCATTAGAACACTATTGCTACGATAGGTAGACATTTGCAAACGCTATTTCCTGGCAAGGAAATGTCACATTTACAAACATTTGAAGTGTAGAGGAGGAATACATAACATTTCGCAAATCATGTTATATCTTACCATGAAACATAGAAATGAGATGCGATATCGCGTTTTAAGAATCATATGAACTCTATTGCTACGATACGTAGACATCTGCAAACGCTATTTCCTAGCGAGGAAGTATCGCATTCACATTCATTTGAAGCGTAGACGAGGAGTACATGACACTTCGCAAATCATGTTATATCTTACCATGAAACATAGAAATGAGATGCGATATCGCGTTTTAAGAATCATATGAACTCTATTGCTACGATACGTAGATATCTGCAATCGCTATTTCCTAGCGAGGAAGTGTCGCATTCACATTCATTTGAAGTGTAGACGAGGAATACGTAGCACTTCGCAAATCATATTATATCTTACCATGAAACATAGAAATTAGATGCGATATCGCGTTTTAAGAAGCATTAGAAATTTATTGCTACGATACGTAGACATCTGCAAACGCTATTTCCTAGCGAGGAAGTATCGCATTCACATTCATTTGAAGTGTAGACGAGGAATACTTGACACTTCGCAAATAATATTATATCTTACCATGAAACATAGAAATGAGATGTGATATCGCGTTTTAAGAAGCATTAGAAAGCTATTGCTACGATACGTAGACATCTGCAAACGCTATTTCCTAGCGAGGAAGTATCGCATTCACATTCATTTGAAGTGTAGACGAGGAATACATGACACTTCGCAAATCATGTTATATCTTACCATGAAACATAGAAATGAGATGCGATATCGCGTTTTAAGAATCATATGAACTCTATTGCTACGATACGTAGACATCTGCAATCGCTATTTCCTAGCGAGGAAGCGTCGCATTCACATTTATTTGAAGTGTAGACGAGGAATACGTAGCACTTCGCAAATCATATTATATCTTACCATGATACATAGAAATTAGATGCGATATCGCGTTTTAAGAAGCATTAGAAAGCTATTGCTACGATACGTAGACATCTGCAAACGCTATTTCCTTGCAAGGAAGTGTCGCATTTACATTCATTTGAAGTGTAGACGAGGAATGCATAACACTTCGCAATGAATATTATATCTTATCATGAAACATAGATATGAGATGCAATATCTCGTTTTAAGAAGCATTTGAACTCTATGCTTCGATACGTAGACATCTGCAAACGTTATTTCCTTGCAAGGAAGTGTCGCATTTACATTCATTTGAAGTGTAGACGAGGAATACATAACACTTCGCAAATCATATTACATCTTACCATGAAACATAGGAATGAGATGCGATATCGCGTTTTAAGAAGCATTACAACTCTATTGCTACGATACGTAGACATCTGCAGACGCTATTTCCTAGCAAGGAAGTGTCGCATTTACTTTCATTTGAAGTGTAGACGAGGAATATGTGACACTTCGCAAGTCATATTATATCTTACCATGAAACATAGAAATAAGATGCGATATCGCGCTTTAAGAAGCATTAGAAATCTATTGCTACGATACGTAGACATCTGCAAACGCTATGTCCTGGCAAGGATGTGTCGCATTTACATCCATTTGAATCGTAGACGAGGAATGCATAACACTTCGCAATGAATATTATATCTTATCTTGAAACATAGATATGAGATGCGATATCACGTTTTAAGAAGCATTAGAACTCCATCCCTACGATAAGTAGACATCTGCAAACGCTATTTCCTTGCAAGGAAGTGTCGCATTTACAAACATTTGAAGTGTAGAGGAGGAATACATAACATTTCGCAAATCATGTCATATCTTACCATGAAACATAGAAATGAGATGCGATATCGCGTTTTAAGAATCATATGAACTCTATTGCTACGATACGTAGACATCTGCAAACGCTATTTCCTAGCGAGGAAGTATCGCATTCACATTCATTTGAAGCGTAGACGAGGAGTACATGACACTTCGCAAATCATGTTATATCTTACCATGAAACATAGAAATGAGATGCGATATCGCGTTTTAAGAATCATATGAACTCTATTGCTACGATACGTAGATATCTGCAATCGCTATTTCCTAGCGAGGAAGTGTCGCATTCACATTCATTTGAAGTGTAGACGAGGAATACGTAGCACTTCGCAAATCATATTATATCTTACCATGAAACATAGAAATTAGATGCGATATCGCGTTTTAAGAAGCATTAGAAAGTTATTGCTACGATACGTAGACATCTGCAAACGCTATTTCCTAGCGAGGAAGTATCGCATTCACATTCATTTGAAGTGTAGACGAGGAATACATGACACTTCGCAAATAATATTATATCTTACCATGAAACATAGAAATGAGATGTGATATCGCGTTTTAAGAAGCATTAGAAAGCTATTGCTACGATACGTAGACATCTGCAAACGCTATTTCCTAGCGAGGAAGTATCGCATTCACATTCATTTTAAGTGTAGACGAGGAATACATGACACTTCGCAAATCATGTTATATCTTACCATGAAACATAGAAATGAGATGCGATATCGCGTTTTAAGAATCATATGAACTCTATTGCTACGATACGTAGACATCTGCAAACGCTATTTCCTAGCGAGGAAGTATCGCATTCACATTCATTTGAAGTGTAGACGTGGAATACATGACACTTCGCAAATCATGTTATATCTTACCATGAAACATAGAAATGAGATGCGATATCGCGTTTTAAGAATCATATGAACTCTATTGCTACGATACGTAGACATCTGCAATCGCTATTTCCTAGCGAGGAAGCGTCGCATTCACATTTATTTGAAGTGTAGACGAGGAATACGTAGCAATTCGCAAATCATATTATATCTTACCATGATACATAGAAATTAGATGCGATATCGCGTTTTAAGAAGCATTAGAAAGCTATTGCTACGATACGTAGACATCTGCAAACGCTATTTCCTTGCAAGGAAGTGTCGCATTTACATTCATTGGAAGTGTAGACGAGGAATGCATAACACTTCGCAATGAATATTATATCTTATCATGAAACATAGATATGAGATGCAATATCTCGTTTTAAGAAGCATTTGAACTCTATGCTTCGATACGTAGACATCTGCAAACGTTATTTCCTTGCAAGGAAGTGTCGCATTTACATTCATTTGAAGTGTAGACGAGGAATACATGACACTTCGCAAATAATATTATATCTTACCATGAAACATAGAAATGAGATGTGATATCGCGTTTTAAGAAGCATTAGAAAGCTATTGCTACGATACGTAGACATCTGCAAACGCTATTTCCTAGCGAGGAAGTATCGCATTCACATTCATTTGAAGTGTAGACGAGGAATACATGACACTTCGCAAATCATGTTATATCTTACCATGAAACATAGAAATGAGATGCGATATCGCGTTTTAAGAATCATATGAACTCTATTGCTACGATACGTAGACATCTGCAATCGCTATTTCCTAGCGAGGAAGCGTCGCATTCACATTTATTTGAAGTGTAGACGAGGAATACGTAGCACTTCGCAAATCATATTATATCTTACCATGATACATAGAAATTAGATGCGATATCGCGTTTTAAGAAGCATTAGAAAGCTATTGCTACGATACGTAGACATCTGCAAACGCTATTTCCTTGCAAGGAAGTGTCGCATTTACATTCATTTGAAGTGTAGACGAGGAATGCATAACACTTCGCAATGAATATTATATCTTATCATGAAACATAGATATGAGATGCAATATCTCGTTTTAAGAAGCATTTGAACTATATGCTTCGATACGTAGACATCTGCAAACGTTATTTCCTTGCAAGGAAGTGTCGCATTTACATTCATTTGAAATGTAGACGAGGAATGCATAACCCTTCGCAATGAATATTATATCTTATCATGAAACATAGATATGAGATGCAATATCTCGTTTTAAGAAGCATTTGAAATCTATGCTTCGATACGTAGACATCTGCAAACGTTATTTCCTTGCAAGGAAGTGTCGCATTTACATTCATTTGAAGTGTAGACGAGGAATACATAACACTTCGCAAATCATATTACATCTTACCATGAAACATAGGAATGAGATGCGATATCGCGTTTTAAGAAGCATTACAACTCTATTGCTACGATACGTAGACATCTGCAGACGCTATTTCCTAGCAAGGAAGTGTCGCATTTACATTCATTTGAAGTGTAGACGAGGAATATATGACACTTCGCAAATCATATTATATCTTACCATGAAACATAGAAATGAGATGCGATATCGCGTTTTAAGAAGCATTAGAAATCTATTGCTACGATACGTAGACATCTGCAAACGCTATTTCCTAGCGAGGAAGTGTCGCATTCACATTCATTTGAAGTGTGGACGAGGAATACATAACACTTCGCAAATCATATTATATCTTACCATGAAACATAGATATGAGATGCGATATCGCGTTTTAAGAAGCATTAGAAAGCTATTGCTACGATACGTAGACATCTGCAAACGCTATTTCCTAGCGAGGAAGTATCGCATTCACATTCATTTGAAGTGTAGACGAGGAATGCATAACACTTCGCAATGAATATTATATCTTATCATGAAACATAGATATGACATGCAATATCTCGTTTTAAGAAGCATTTGAACTCTATTGCTTCGATACGTAGACATATGCAAACGCTATTTCCTTGCAAGGATGTGTCGCAATTACATTCACTTGAAGTGTAGACGAGGAATACATAACACTTAGGCAAATCATATTATATCTTACCATGAAACATTGAAATGAGATGCGATATCGCGTTTTAAGAAGCATTAGAATGCTATAGCTACGATACGTAGACATCTGCAAACGCTATTTCCTAGCAAGGAAGTATCGCATTCACATTCATTTGAAGTGTAGACGAGGAATACATAACACTTCGCAAATCATGTTATATCTTACCACGAAACATAGAAATGAGATGCGATATCGCGTTTTAAGAATCATATAAACTCTATTGCTACGATACGTACACATCTGCAAACGCTATTTCCTAGCGAGGAAGTGTCGCATTCACATTCATTTGAAGTGTGTACGAGGAATACATAACACCTCGCAAATCATATTATATCTTACCATGAAACATAGAAATGAGATGCGATATCGCGTTTTAAGAAGCGTTAGAAAGCTATTGCTACGATACGTAGACATCTGCAAACGCTATTTCCTAGCGTGGAAGTATCGCATTCACATTCATTTGAAGTGTAGACGAGGAATACATAACACTTCGCAAATCATGTTATATCTTACCATGAAACATAGAAATGAGATGCGATATCGCGTTCTAAGAAGCATTAGAAATATATTGCTACGATACGTAGACATCTGCAAACGCTATTTTCTAGCGAGGAAGTGTCGCATTCACATTCATTTGAAGTGTAGACGAGGAATACATGACACTTCGCAAATAATATTATATCTTACCATGAAACATAGATATGAGATGCAATATCTCGTTATAAGAAGCATTTGAACTCTATTGCTTCGATACGTAGACATCTGCAAACGCTATTTCCTAGCGAGGAAGTATCGCATTTACATTCATTTGAAGTGTAGACGAGGAATACATGACACTTCGTAAATCATATTATATCTTACCATGAAACATAAAAATGAGACACGATATCGCATGTTAAGAATCATAAGAACTCTATTCCTACGATAGGTAGACATCTGCAAACGCTATTTCCTTGCAACTAAGTGTCGCATTTACATTCATTTGAATCGTAGACGAGGAATGCATAACACTTCGCAATGAATATTATATCTTATCATGAAACATAGATATGAGATGCAATATTTCGTTTTAAGTAGCATTTGAACTCTATTGCTTCGATGCGTGGACATCAGCAAACCCTATTTCCTTGCAAGGAAGTGTCGCATTTACATTCATTTGAAGTGTGGACGAGGAATACATTACACTTCGCAAATCATATTATATCTTACCATGAAACATAGAAATGAGATGCGATATCTCGTTTTAAGAAGCATTGGAACACTATTGCTACGATAGGTAGACATTTGCAAACGCTATTTCCTGGCAAGGAAGTGTCGCATTTACATTCATTTGAAGTGTAGAGGAGGAATACATAACACTTCGCAAATCACATTATATCTTACCATGAAACATAGAAATGAGATGCGATATCGCGTTTTAAGAAGCATTGGAAAGCTATTGCTACGATACGTAGACATCTGCAAACGCTATTTCCTAGCGAGGAAGTAACGCATTCACATTCATTTGAAGTGTAGACGAGGAATACATAACACTTCGCAAATCATGTTATATCTTACCATGAAACATAGAAATGAGATGCGATATCGCGTTTTAAGAAGCATTAGAACTCTATTGCTACGATACGTAGACATCTGCAAACGCCATTTCCTTGCAAGGAAGTGTCGCATTTACATTCATTTGAAGTGTAGACGAGGAATACATAACACTTCGCAAATCATATTATATCTTACCATGAAACATAGAAATGAGATGCGATATCTCGTTTTAAGAAGCATTAGAAATCTATTGCTACGATAGGTAAACATCTGCAAACGCTATTTCCTTGCAAGGAACTGTCGCGTTTACATTCATTTGAAGTGTAGAAGAGGAATACATGACTCTTCGCAAATCATATTATATCTTACCATGAAACATAGAAATGAGATGCGATATCGCGTTTTAAGAAGCGTTAGAAAGCTATTGCTACGATACGTAGACATCTGCAAACGCTATTTCCTTGCAAGGAAGTGTCGCATTTACATTCATTTGAAGTGTAGAAGAGGCATACATGACTCTTCGCAAATCATATTATATCTTACCATGAAACAGAGAAATGAGATGCGATATCGCGTATTAAGAAGCATTAGAACTCTATTGCTACGATACCTAGACATCTGCAGACGCTATTTCCTAGCAAGGAAGTGTCGCATTTACATTCATTTGAAGTGTAGAGGAGGAATACATAACACTTCGCAAATCATATTACATCTTACCATGAAACATAGAAATGAGATGCGATATCGCATTTTAAGAAGCTTTAGAACTCTATTGCTACGATAGGTAAACATCTGCAAACGCTATTTCCTTGCAAGGAAGTGTCGCATTCACATTCATTTGAAGTGTAGACGAGGAATACATAACACTTCGCAAACCATATTATATCTTACCATGAAACATAGAAATGAGATGCGATATCGCGTTTTAAGAAGCATTAGAAAGCTAATGCTACGATACGTAGACATCTGCAAACGCTACTTCCTAGCGACGAAGTATCGCATTCACATTCATTTGATGTGTAGACGAGGAATACATAACACTTCGCAAATCATGTTATATCTTACCATGAAACATAGAAATGAGATGCGATATCGCGTTTTAAGAAGCAATAGAAATCTATTGCTACGGTACGTAGACATCTGCAAACGCTATTTCCTAGCGACGAAGTGTCGCATTCACATTCATTTGAAGTGTAGACGAGGAATACATAACATTTCGCAAATCATATTATATCTTACCATGAAACATAGATATGAGATGCGATATCGCGTTTTAAGAAGCATTAGAAAGCTAATGCTACGATACGTAGATATCTGCAAACGCTATTTCCTAGCGAGGAAGTGTCGCATTCACATTCATTTGAAGTGTAGACGAGGAATACATAACACTTCGCAAATCATAATATATCTTACCATGAAACATAGAAATGAGATGCGATATCGCGTTTTAAGTAGCATTTGAACACTATCGCTACGATACCTAGACATCTGCAGACGCTATTTCCTAGCAAGGAAGTGTCGCATTTACATTCATTTGAAGTGTAGTCGAGGAATACATAACACTTCGCAAATCATATTATATCTTGCCATGATACATAGAAATGAGATGCGATATCGCGTTTTAAGAAGCATTAGAACTCTATTGCTACGATACCTAGACATCTGCAGACGCTATTTCCTAGCAAGGAAGTGTCGCATTTACATTCATTTGAAGTGTAGTCGAGGAATACATAACACTTCGCAAATCATATTATATCTTGCCATGATACATAGAAATGAGATGCGATATCGCGATTTAAGAAGCATTAGAACTCTATTGCTACGATACCTAGACATCTGCAGACGCTATTTCCTAGCAAGGAAGTGTCGCATTTACATTCATTTGAAGTGCAGAGGAGGAATACATAACACTTCGCAAATCATATTACATCTTACCATGAAACATAGAAATGAGATGCGATATCGCGTTTTAAGAAGCATTAGAACACTATCGCTACGATACCTAGACATCTGCAGACGCTATTTCCTAGCAGGGAAGTGTCGCATTTACATTCATTTGAAGTGTAGACAAGGAATACATAACACTTCGCAAATCATATTATATCTTGCCATGAAACATAGAAATGGGATGCGATATCGCGTTTTAAGAAGCATTAGAAATCTATTGCTACGATACGTAGACATCTGCAAACGCTATTTCCTAGCGAGGAAGTGTCGCATTCACATTCACTTGAAGTGTAGACGAGGAATACATAACACTTCGCAAATCATAATATATCTTACCATGAAACATAGAAATGAGATGCGATATCGCGTTTTAAGAAGCATTAGAACACTTTCGCTACGATACCTAGACATCTGCAGACGCTATTTCCTAGCGAGGAAGTATCGCATTCACATTCATTTGAAGTGTAGACGAGGAATACATGACACTTCGCAAATCATATTATATCTTACCATGAAACAGGGAAATGAGATGCGATATCGCGTTTTAAGAAGCATTAGAAATCTATTGCTACGATACGTATACATCTGCAAACGCTATTTCCTTGCGAGGAAGTGTCGCATTCACATTCATTTGAAGTGTAGACGAGGTTTACATAACACTTCGCAAATCTTATTATATCTTAGCATGAAACATAGAAATGAGATGCGATATCGCGTTTTAAGAAGCATTAGAAAGCTATTGCTACGATACGTAGACATCTGCAAACGCTATTTCCTAGCGAGGAAGGAGTCGCATTTACATTCATTTGAATTGTAGACGAGGAATACATAACATTTCGCAAATGATGTTATATCTTACCATGAAACATAGAAATGAGATGCGATATCGCGTTTTAAGAATCATATGAACTCTATTGCTACGATACCTAGACATCTGCAGACGCTACTTCCTAGAAAGGAAGTGTCGCATTTACATTCATTTGAAGTGTAGACGAGGAATACATGACACTTCGCAAATCCTATTATATCTTACCATGGAACATAGGAATGAGATGCGATATCGCGTTTTAAGAAGCATTAGAAAGCTATTGCTACGATACGTAGACATCTGCAAACGCTATTTCCTAGCGTGGAAGTATCGCATTCACATTCATTTGAAGTGTAGACGAGGAATACATAACACTTCGCAAATCATGTTATATCTTACCATGAAACATAGAAATGAGATGCGATATCGCGTTCTAAGAAGCATTAGAAATATATTGCTACGATACGTAGACATCTGCAAACGCTATTTTCTAGCGAGGAAGTGTCGCATTCACATTCATTTGAAGTGTAGACGAGGAATACATGACACTTCGCAAATAATATTATATCTTACCATGAAACATAGATATGAGATGCAATATCTCGTTATAAGAAGCATTTGAACTCTATTGCTTCGATACGTAGACATCTGCAAACGCTATTTCCTAGCGAGGAAGTATCGCATTTACATTCATTTGAAGTGTAGACGAGGAATACATGACACTTCGTAAATCATATTATATCTTACCATGAAACATAAAAATGAGATACGATATCGCATTTTAAGAATCATAAGAACTCTATTCCTACGATAGGTAGACATCTGCAAACGCTATTTCCTTGCAACTAAGTGTCGCATTTACATTCATTTGAATCGTAGACGAGGAATGCATAACACTTCGCAATGAATATTATATCTTATCATGAAACATAGATATGAGATGCAATATTTCGTTTTAAGTAGCATTTGAACTCTATTGCTTCGATGCGTGGACATCAGCAAACCCTATTTCCTTGCAAGGAAGTGTCGCATTTACATTCATTTGAAGTGTGGACGAGGAATACATAACACTTCGCAAATCATATTATATCTTACCATGAAACATAGAAATGAGATGCGATATCTCGTTTTAAGAAGCATTGGAACACTATTGCTACGATAGGTAGACATTTGCAAACGCTATTTCCTGGCAAGGAAGTGTCGCATTTACATTCATTTGAAGTGTAGAGGAGGAATACATAACACTTCGCAAATCACATTATATCTTACCATGAAACATAGAAATGAGATGCGATATCGCGTTTTAAGAAGCATTGGAAAGCTATTGCTACGATACGTAGACATCTGCAAACGCTATTTCCTAGCGAGGAAGTAACGCATTCACATTCATTTGAAGTGTAGGCGAGGAATACATAACACTTCGCAAATCATGTTATATCTTACCATGAAACATAGAAATGAGATGCGATATCGCGTTTTAAGAATCATATGAACTCTATTGCTACGATACGTAGACATCTGCAAACGCTATTTCCTAGCGAGGAAGGAGTCGCATTTACATTCATTTGAATTGTAGACGAGGAATACATAACATTTCGCAAATGATGTTATATCTTACCATGAAACATAGAAATGAGATGCGATATCGCGTTTTAAGAATAATATGAACTCTATTGCTACGATACGTAGACATCTGCAAACGCTATGTCCTGGCAAGGAAGTGTCGCATTCACATTCATTTGAAGTGTGGACGAGGAATACATAACACTTCGCAAATCATATTATATCTTACCATGAAACATAGATATGAGATGCGATATCGCGTTTTAAGAAGCATTAGAAAGCTAATGCTACGATACGTAGACATCTGCAAACGCTATTTCCTAGCGAGGAAGTATCGCATTCACATTCATTTGAAGTGTAGACGAGGAATACATAACACTTCGCAAATCATATCATATCTTACCATGAAACATAGAAATGAGATGCGATATCGCGTTTTAAGAAGCATTAGAACACTATTGCTACGATAGGTAGACATTTGCATACGCTATTTCCTGGCAAGGAAATGTCGCATTTACAAACATTTGAAGTATAGACGAGGAATACATAACACTTCGCAAATCATATTATATCTTACCATGAAACATAGAAATGAGATGCGATATCGCGTTTTAAGAAGCATTAGAAAGCTAATGCTACGATACGTAGACATCTGCAAACGCTACTTCCTAGCGACGAAGTATCGCATTCACATTCATTTGATGTGTAGACGAGGAATACATAACACTTCGCAAATCATGTTATATCTTACCATGAAACATAGAAATGAGATGCGATATCGCGTTTTAAGAAGCGATAGAAATCTATTGCTACGGTACGTAGACATCTGCAAACGCTATTTCCTAGCGACGAAGTGTCGCATTCACATTCATTTGAAGTGTAGACGAGGAATACATAACATTTCGCAAATCATATTATATCTTACCATGAAACATAGATATGAGATGCGATATCGCGTTTTAAGAAGCATTAGAAAGCTAATGCTACGATACGTAGATATCTGCAAACGCTATTTCCTAGCGAGGAAGTGTCGCATTCACATTCATTTGAAGTGTAGACGAGGAATACATAACACTTCGCAAATCATAATATATCTTACCATGAAACATAGAAATGAGATGCGATATCGCGTTTTAAGTAGCATTTGAACACTATCGCTACGATACCTAGACATCTGCAGACGCTATTTCCTAGCAAGGAAGTGTCGCATTTACATTCATTTGAAGTGTAGTCGAGGAATACATAACACTTCGCAAATCATATTATATCTTGCCATGATACATAGAAATGAGATGCGATATCGCGTTTTAAGAAGCATTAGAACTCTATTGCTACGATACCTAGACATCTGCAGACGCTATTTCCTAGCAAGGAAGTGTCGCATTTACATTCATTTGAAGTGTAGTCGAGGAATACATAACACTTCGCAAATCATATTATATCTTGCCATGATACATAGAAATGAGATGCGATATCGCGATTTAAGAAGCATTAGAACTCTATTGCTACGATACCTAGACATCTGCAGACGCTATTTCCTAGCAAGGAAGTGTCGCATTTACATTCATTTGAAGTGCAGAGGAGGAATACATAACACTTCGCAAATCATATTACATCTTACCATGAAACATAGAAATGAGATGCGATATCGCGTTTTAAGAAGCATTAGAACACTATCGCTACGATACCTAGACATCTGCAGACGCTATTTCCTAGCAGGGAAGTGTCGCATTTACATTCATTTGAAGTGTAGACAAGGAATACATAACACTTCGCAAATCATATTATATCTTGCCATGAAACATAGAAATGGGATGCGATATCGCGTTTTAAGAAGCATTAGAAATCTATTGCTACGATACGTAGACATCTGCAAACGCTATTTCCTAGCGAGGAAGTGTCGCATTCACATTCACTTGAAGTGTAGACGAGGAATACATAACACTTCGCAAATCATAATATATCTTACCATGAAACATAGAAATGAGATGCGATATCGCGTTTTAAGAAGCATTAGAACACTTTCGCTACGATACCTAGACATCTGCAGACGCTATTTCCTAGCGAGGAAGTATCGCATTCACATTCATTTGAAGTGTAGACGAGGAATACATGACACTTCGCAAATCATATTATATCTTACCATGAAACAGGGAAATGAGATGCGATATCGCGTTTTAAGAAGCATTAGAAATCTATTGCTACGATACGTATACATCTGCAAACGCTATTTCCTTGCGAGGAAGTGTCGCATTCACATTCATTTGAAGTGTAGACGAGGTTTACATAACACTTCGCAAATCTTATTATATCTTAGCATGAAACATAGAAATGAGATGCGATATCGCGTTTTAAGAAGCATTAGAAAGCTATTGCTACGATACGTAGACATCTGCAAACGCTATTTCCTAGCGAGGAAGGAGTCGCATTTACATTCATTTGAATTGTAGACGAGGAATACATAACATTTCGCAAATGATGTTATATCTTACCATGAAACATAGAAATGAGATGCGATATCGCGTTTTAAGAATCATATGAACTCTATTGCTACGATACCTAGACATCTGCAGACGCTACTTCCTAGAAAGGAAGTGTCGCATTTACATTCATTTGAAGTGTAGACGAGGAATACATGACACTTCGCAAATCCTATTATATCTTACCATGGAACATAGGAATGAGATGCGATATCGCGTTTTAAGAAGCATTAGAAAGCTATTGCTACGATACGTAGACATCTGCAAACGCTATTTCCTAGCGTGGAAGTATCGCATTCACATTCATTTGAAGTGTAGACGAGGAATACATAACACTTCGCAAATCATGTTATATCTTACCATGAAACATAGAAATGAGATGCGATATCGCGTTCTAAGAAGCATTAGAAATATATTGCTACGATACGTAGACATCTGCAAACGCTATTTTCTAGCGAGGAAGTGTCGCATTCACATTCATTTGAAGTGTAGACGAGGAATACATGACACTTCGCAAATAATATTATATCTTACCATGAAACATAGATATGAGATGCGATATCTCGTTTTAAGAAGCATTGGAACACTATTGCTACGATAGGTAGACATTTGCAAACGCTATTTCCTGGCAAGGAAGTGTCGCATTTACATTCATTTGAAGTGTAGAGGAGGAATACATAACACTTCGCAAATCACATTATATCTTACCATGAAACATAGAAATGAGATGCGATATCGCGTTTTAAGAAGCATTGGAAAGCTATTGCTACGATACGTAGACATCTGCAAACGCTATTTCCTAGCGAGGAAGTAACGCATTCACATTCATTTGAAGTGTAGACGAGGAATACATAACACTTCGCAAATCATGTTATATCTTACCATGAAACATAGAAATGAGATGCGATATCGCGTTTTAAGAATCATATGAACTCTATTGCTACGATACGTAGACATCTGCAAACGCTATTTCCTAGCGAGGAAGGAGTCGCATTTACATTCATTTGAATTGTAGACGAGGAATACATAACATTTCGCAAATGATGTTATATCTTACCATGAAACATAGAAATGAGATGCGATATCGCGTTTTAAGAATAATATGAACTCTATTGCTACGATACGTAGACATCTGCAAACGCTATGTCCTGGCAAGGAAGTGTCGCATTCACATTCATTTGAAGTGTGGACGAGGAATACATAACACTTCGCAAATCATATTATATCTTACCATGAAACATAGATATGAGATGCGATATCGCGTTTTAAGGAGCATTAGAAAGCTAATGCTACGATACGTAGACATCTGCAAACGCTATTTCCTAGCGAGGAAGTATCGCATTCACATTCATTTGAAGTGTAGACGAGGAATACATAACACTTCGCAAATCATATCATATCTTACCATGAAACATAGAAATGAGATGCGATATCGCGTTTTAAGAAGCATTAGAACACTATTGCTACGATAGGTAGACATTTGCATACGCTATTTCCTGGCAAGGAAATGTCGCATTTACAAACATTTGAAGTATAGACGAGGAATACATAACACTTCGCAAATCATATTATATCTTACCATGAAACATAGAAATGAGATGCGATATCGCGTTTTAAGAATCATTAGAAAGCTATTGCTACGATACGTAGACATCTGCAAACGCTATTTCCTAGCGCGGAAGTATCGCATTCACATTCATTTGAAGTGTAGACGAGGAATACATGACACTTCGCAAATAATATTATATCTTACCATGAAACATAGAAATGAGATGCGATGTCGCGTTTTAAGAAGCATTAGAAAGCTATTGCTACGATACGTAGACATCTGCAAACGCTATTTCCTAGCGAGGAAGTATCGCATTCACATTCATCTGAAGTGTAGACGAGGAGTACATGACACTTCGCAAATCATGTTATATCTTACCATGAAACATAGAAATGAGATGCGATATCGCGTTTTAAGAATCATATGAACTCTATTGCTACGATACCTAGACATCTGCAATCGCTATTTCCTAGCGAGGAAGTGTCGCAATCACATTCATTTGAAGTGTAGACGAGGAATACGTAGCACTTCGCAAATCATATTATATCTTACCATGAAACATAGAAATTAGATGCGATATCGCGTTTTAAGAAGCATTAGAAAGCTATTGCTACGATACGTAGACATCTGCAAACGCTATTTCCTTGCAAGGAAGTGTCGCATTTACATTCATTTGAAGTGTAGACGAGGAATACAGGAAACTTCGCAAATCATATTACATCTTACCACGAAACATAGAAATGAGATGCGATATCGCGTTTTAAGAAGCATTAGAAACCTATTGCTACGATACGTAGACATCTGCAAACGCTATTTCCTAGCGAGGAAGTATCGCATTCACATTCATTTGAAGTGTGGACGAGGAATACATAACACTTCGCAAATCATATTATATCATACCATGAAATATAGATATGAGATGCGATATCGCGTTTTAGGAAGCATTAGAAAGCTAATGCTACGATACGTAGACATCTGCAAACGCTATTTCCTAGCGAGGAAGTATCGCATTCACATTCATTTGAAGTGTAGACGAGGAATACATAACACTTCGCAAATCATATCATATCTTACCATGAAACATAGAAATGAGATGCGATATCGCGTTTTAAGAAGCATTAGAACACTATTGCTACGATAGGTAGACATTTGCAAACGCTATTTCCTGGCAAGGAAATGTCACATTTACAAACATTTGAAGTGTAGAGGAGGAATACATAACATTTCGCAAATCATGTTATATCTTACCATGAAACATAGAAATGAGATGCGATATCGCGTTTTAAGAATCATATGAACTCTATTGCTACGATACGTAGACATCTGCAAACGCTATTTCCTAAAGAGGAAGTATCGCATTCACATTCATTTGAAGCGTAGACGAGAAGTACATGACACTTCGCAAATCATGTTATATCTTACCATGAAACATAGAAATGAGATGCGATATCGCGTTTTAAGAATCATATGAACTCTATTGCTACGATACGTAGATATCTGCAATCGCTATTTCCTAGCGAGGAAGTGTCGCATTCACATTCATTTGAAGTGTAGACGAGGAATACGTAGCACTTCGCAAATCATATTATATCTTACCATGAAACATAGAAATTAGATGCGATATCGCGTTTTAAGAAGCATTAGAAAGTTATTGCTACGATACGTAGACATCTGCAAACGCTATTTCCTAGCGAGGAAGTATCGCATTCACATTCATTTGAAGTGTAGACGAGGAATACATGACTCTTCGCAAATAATATTATATCTTACCATGAAACATAGAAATGAGATGTGATATCGCGTTTTAAGAAGCATTAGAAAGCTATTGCTACGATACGTAGACATCTGCAAACGCTATTTCCTAGCGAGGAAGTATCGCATTCACATTCATTTGAAGTGTAGACGAGGAATACATGACACTTCGCAAATCATGTTATATCTTACCATGAAACATAGAAATGAGATGCGATATCGCGTTTTAAGAATCATATGAACTCTATTGCTACGATACGTAGACATCTGCAAACGCTATTTCTTTGGAAGGAAGTGTCGCATTTACATTCATTTGAAGTGTGGACGAGGAATACATAACACTTAACAAATCATATTATATCTTACCATGAAACATAGAAATAAGATGCGATATCGCGCTTTAAGAAGCATTAGAAATCTACTGCTACGATACGTAGACATCTGCAAACGCTATGTCCTGGCAAGGATGTGTCGCATTTACATCCATTTGAATCGTAGACGAGGAATGCATAACACTTCGCAATGAATATTATATCTTATCTTGAAACATAGATATGAGATGCGATATCACGTTTTAAGAAGCATTAGAACTCCATCCCTACGATAAGTAGACATCTGCAAACGCTATTTCCTTGCAAGGAAGTGTCGCATTTACATTCATTTGAAGTGTAGACGAGGAATATATGACACTTCGCAAATCATATTATATCTTACCATGAAACATAGAAATGAGATGCGATATCGCGTTTTAAGAAGCGTTAGACATCTATTGCTACGATACGTAGACATCTGCAAACGCTATTTCTTTGGAAGGAAGTGTCGCATTTACATTCATTTGAAGTGTGGACGAGGAATACATAACACTTCGCAAATCATATTATATCTTACCATGAAACATAGATATGAGATGCGATATCGCGTTTTAAGAAGCATTAGAAAGCTATTGCTACGATACGTAGACATCTGCAAACGCTATTTCCTAGCGAGGAAGTATCGCATTCACATTCATTTGAAGTGTAGACGCGGAATGCATAACACTTCGCAATGAATATTATATCTTATCATGAAACATAGATATGAGATGCAATATCTCGCTTTAAGAAGCATTAGAACTCTATTGCTACGATACCTACTTCCTTGCTACTTCCTAGCAAGGAAGTGTCGCATTTACATTCATTTGAAGTGTAGACGAGGAATACATGACACTTCGCAAATCATATAGTATCTTACCATGGAACATAGTAATGAGATGCGATATAACGTTTTAAGAAGCATTAGAAAGCTATTGCTACGATACGTAGACATCTGCAAACGCTATTTCCTAGCGAGGAAGTATCGCATTCACATTCATTTGAAGCGTAGACGAGGAATACATAACACTTCGCAAATCATGTTATATCTTACCATGAAACATAGAAATGAAATGCGATATCGCGTTTTAAGAATCATATGAACTCCATTGCTACGATACGTAGACATCTGCAATCGTTATTTCCATGCAAGGAAGTGTCGCATTTACTTTCATTTGAATCGTAGACGAGGAATGCATAACACTTCGCAATGAATATTATATCTTATCATGAAACATAAATATGAGATGCAATATCTCGTTTTAAGAAGCATTTGAACTCTATTGCTTCGATACGTAGACATCTGAAAACGCTATTTCCTTGCAAGGAAGTGTCGCATTTACATTCATTTGATGTGTAGACGAGGAATACATAACACTTTGCAAATCATATTACATCTTACCATGAAACATAGAAATGAGATGCGATATCGCGTTTTAAGAAGCATTAGAAAGCTATTGCTACGATACGTAGACATCTGCAAACGCTATTTTCTAGCGAGGAAGTATCGCATTCACATTCATTTGAAGGGTAGACTAGGAATACATGACACTTCGCAAATCATATTATATCTTACCATGAAACATAGAAATGAGATGCGATATCGCGTTTTAAGAAGCATTAGAAATCTATTGCTATGATACGTAGACATCTGCAAACGCTATTTCCTTGCTAGGAAGTGTCGCATTTACATTCATTTGAAGTGTAGACGAGGAATACATGACACTTCGCAAATCATATTATATCTTACCATGAAACATAGAAATGAGATGCGATATCGCGTTTTAAGAAGCATTAGATGTCTATTGCTACGATACGTGGACATCTGCAAACGCTATTTCCTTGAAAGGAAGTGTCGCATTTACATTCATTTGAAGTGTAGACGAGGAATACATAACACTTCGCAAATCATATTATATCTTACCATGAAACATAGGAATGAGATGCGATATCGCGTTTTAAGAAGCATTAGAAAGCTATTGCTACGATACGTAGACATCTGCAAACGCTATTTCCTAGCGAGGAAGTATCGCATTCACATTCATTTGAAGTGTAGACGAGGAATGCATAACACTTCGCAATGAATATTATATCTTATCATGAAACATAGATATGAGATGCAATATCTCGCTTTAAGAAGCATTAGAACTCTATTGCTACGATACCTACTTCCTTGCTACTTCCTAGCAAGGAAGTGTCGCATTTACATTCATTTGAAGTGTAGACGAGGAATACATGACACTTCGCAAATCATATAGTATCTTACCATGGAACATAGTAATGAGATGCGATATAACGTTTTAAGAAGCATTAGAAAGCTATTGCTACGATACGTAGACATCTGCAAACGCTATTTCCTAGCGAGGAAGTATCGCATTCACATTCATTTGAAGCGTAGACGAGGAATACATAACACTTCGCAAATCATGTTATATCTTACCATGAAACATAGAAATGAAATGCGATATCGCGTTTTAAGAATCATATGAACTCCATTGCTACGATACGTAGACATCTGCAATCGTTATTTCCATGCAAGGAAGTGTCGCATTTACTTTCATTTGAATCGTAGACGAGGAATGCATAACACTTCGCAATGAATATTATATCTTATCATGAAACATAAATATGAGATGCAATATCTCGTTTTAAGAAGCATTTGAACTCTATTGCTTCGATACGTAGACATCTGAAAACGCTATTTCCTTGCAAGGAAGTGTCGCATTTACATTCATTTGATGTGTAGACGAGGAATACATAACACTTTGCAAATCATATTACATCTTACCATGAAACATAGAAATGAGATGCGATATCGCGTTTTAAGAAGCATTAGAAAGCTATTGCTACGATACGTAGACATCTGCAAACGCTATTTTCTAGCGAGGAAGTATCGCATTCACATTCATTTGAAGGGTAGACGAGGAATACATGACACTTCGCAAATCATATTATATCTTACCATGAAACATAGAAATGAGATGCGATATCGCGTTTTAAGAAGCATTAGAAATCTATTGCTATGATACGTAGACATCTGCAAACGCTATTTCCTTGCTAGGAAGTGTCGCATTTACATTCATTTGAAGTGTAGACGAGGAATACATGACACTTCGCAAATCATATTATATCTTACCATGAAACATAGAAATGAGATGCGATATCGCGTTTTAAGAAGCATTAGATGTCTATTGCTACGATACGTGGACATCTGCAAACGCTATTTCCTTGAAAGGAAGTGTCGCATTTACATTCATTTGAAGTGTAGACGAGGAATACATAACACTTCGCAAATCATATTATATCTTACCATGAAACATAGGAATGAGATGCGATATCGCGTTTTAAGAAGCATTAGAAAGCTATTGCTACGATACGTAGACATCTGCAAACGCTATTTCCTAGCGAGGAAGTATCGCATTCACATTCATTTGAAGTGTAGACGAGGAATGCATAACACTTCGCAATGAATATTATATCTTATCATGAAACATAGATATGAGATGCAATATCTCGTTTTAAGAAGCATTAGAACTCTATTGCTACGATACCTACTTCCTTGCTACTTCCTAGCAAGGAAGTGTCGCATTTACATTCATTTGAAGTGTAGACGAGGAATACATGACACTTCGCAAATCATATAGTATCTTACCATGGAACATAGAAATGAGATGCGATATAGCGTTTTAAGAAGCATTAGAAAGCTATTGCTACGATACGTAGACATCTGCAAACGCTATTTCCTAGCGAGGAAGAATCGCATTCACATTCATTTGAAAGGTAGACGAGGAATACATGACACTTCGCAATGAATATTATATCTTATCATGAAACACAGATATGAGATGCAATATCTCGTTTTAAGAAGCATTTGAACTCTATTGCTTCGATAAGTAGACATCTGCAAACGCTATTTCCTTGCAAGAAAGTGTCGCATTTACATTCATTTGAAGTGTAGACGAGGAATACATGACACTTCGCAAATCATATTATATCTTACCATGAAACAGAAATGAGATGCGATATCGCGTTTTAAGAAGCATTACCTATCTATTGCTACGATACGTAGACATCTGCAAACGCTATTTCCTAGCATGGAAGTGTCGCATTTACATTCCATTGAAGTGAATACGAGGTATGCAAGACACTTCGCCATGGATATTATATCTTATCATGAAACATAGAAATGAGATGCGACATCTCGTTTTAAGAAGTATTAGAACACTATTCTTACGATACGTGGTCATCTGCAAACGCTATTTCCTAGCGAGGAAGTATCGCATTCACATTCATTTGAAGTGTAGACGAGGAATGCATAACACTTCGCAATGAATATTATATCTTATCATGAAACATAGATATGAGATGCAATATCTCGCTTTAAGAAGCATTAGAACTCTATTGCTACGATACCTACTTCCTTGCTACTTCCTAGCAAGGAAGTGTCGCATTTACATTCATTTGAAGTGTAGACGAGGAATACATGACACTTCGCAAATCATATAGTATCTTACCATGGAACATAGTAATGAGATGCGATATAACGTTTTAAGAAGCATTAGAAAGCTATTGCTACGATACGTAGACATCTGCAAACGCTATTTCCTAGCGAGGAAGTATCGCATTCACATTCATTTGAAGCGTAGACGAGGAATACATAACACTTCGCAAATCATGTTATATCTTACCATGAAACATAGAAATGAAATGCGATATCGCGTTTTAAGAATCATATGAACTCCATTGCTACGATACGTAGACATCTGCAATCGTTATTTCCATGCAAGGAAGTGTCGCATTTACTTTCATTTGAATCGTAGACGAGGAATGCATAACACTTCGCAATGAATATTATATCTTATCATGAAACATAAATATGAGATGCAATATCTCGTTTTAAGAAGCATTTGAACTCTATTGCTTCGATACGTAGACATCTGAAAACGCTATTTCCTTGCAAGGAAGTGTCGCATTTACATTCATTTGATGTGTAGACGAGGAATACATAACACTTTGCAAATCATATTACATCTTACCATGAAACATAGAAATGAGATGCGATATCGCGTTTTAAGAAGCATTAGAAAGCTATTGCTACGATACGTAGACATCTGCAAACGCTATTTTCTAGCGAGGAAGTATCGCATTCACATTCATTTGAAGGGTAGACGAGGAATACATGACACTTCGCAAATCATATTATATCTTACCATGAAACATAGAAATGAGATGCGATATCGCGTTTTAAGAAGCATTAGAAACCTATTGCTATGATACGTAGACATCTGCAAACGCTATTTCCTTGCTAGGAAGTGTCGCATTTACATTCATTTGAAGTGTAGACGAGGAATACATGACACTTCGCAAATCATATTATATCTTACCATGAAACATAGAAATGAGATGCTATATCGCGTGTTAAGAAGCATTAGATGTCTATTGCTACGATACGTGGACATCTGCAAACGCTATTTCCTTGAAAGGAAGTGTCGCATTTACATTCATTTGAAGTGTAGACGAGGAATACATAACACTTCGCAAATCATATTATATCTTACCATGAAACATAGGAATGAGATGCGATATCGCGTTTTAAGAAGCATTAGAAAGCTATTGCTACGATACGTAGACATCTGCAAACGCTATTTCCTAGCGAGGAAGTATCGCATTCACATTCATTTGAAGTGTAGACGAGGAATGCATAACACTTCGCAATGAATATTATATCTTATCATGAAACATAGATATGAGATGCAATATCTCGTTTTAAGAAGCATTAGAACTCTATTGCTACGATACCTACTTCCTTGCTACTTCCTAGCAAGGAAGTGTCGCATTTACATTCATTTGAAGTGTAGACGAGGAATACATGACACTTCGCAAATCATATAGTATCTTACCATGGAACATAGAAATGAGATGCGATATAGCGTTTTAAGAAGCATTAGAAAGCTATTGCTACGATACGTAGACATCTGCAAACGCTATTTCCTAGCGAGGAAGAATCGCATTCACATTCATTTGAAAGGTAGACGAGGAATACATGACACTTCGCAATGAATATTATATCTTATCATGAAACACAGATATGAGATGCAATATCTCGTTTTAAGAAGCATTTGAACTCTATTGCTTCGATAAGTAGACATCTGCAAACGCTATTTCCTTGCAAGGAAGTGTCGCATTTACATTCATTTGAAGTGTAGACGAGGAATACATGACACTTCGCAAATCATATTATATCTTACCATGAAACAGAAATGAGATGCGATATCGCGTTTTAAGAAGCATTACCTATCTATTGCTACGATACGTAGACATCTGCAAACGCTATTTCCTAGCATGGAAGTGTCGCATTTACATTCCATTGAAGTGAATACGAGGTATGCAAGACACTTCGCCATGGATATTATATCTTATCATGAAACATAGAAATGAGATGCGACATCTCGTTTTAAGAAGTATTAGAACACTATTCTTACGATACGTGGTCATCTGGAAACGCTATTTCCTAGGAAGGAAGTGTCGCATTTACATTCTTTTGAAGTGAATACGAGGTATACATGACACTTCGCAATGAACATTATATCTTATCACGAAACATAGAAATGAGATGCGATATGGCGATTTAAGAAGCCTTAGTACTCTATTGCTACGATACGTAGACAACTGCAAACGCTATGTCCTAGCAAGGAAATGTCGCATTTACATTCTTTTGAAGTGAATACGAGGTAAAAATGACACTTCGCAATGGATATTATATCTTATCATGAAACATAGAAATGTAATGCGACATCTCGATTTAATAAGTATTAGAACTCTATTCTTACGATACGTGGTCATTTGGAAACACTATTTCCTAGCAACGAAGTGTCGCATTTACATTCTTTTGAAGTGAATACGCGGTATACGTGACACTTCGCAATGAATATTACATCTTATCACGAAACATAGGAATGAGATGCGATAACGCGATTTAAGAAGCATTAGAAAACTTTTGCTACGATACGCAGACATCTGCAAACGCTGTTTAATAGCAAGGAAGTGTCGCATTTACATTCTTTTGAAGTGAATACGCGGTATACATAACACTCCACAATGAATATTTCACCTTATCATGAAACATAGAAATAAGTAGCGATATCGCGTTCTAAGAAGCACTAGAACTCTATTGCTACGATACGTAGACATATGCAAACGCTATTTCCTACCAAGGAAGTGTCGCATTTACATTCTTTTGAAGTGAATACGCGGTATACCTGACACTTCGCAATGAATATTACATCTTATCACGAAACATAGGAATGAGATGCGATAACGCGATTTAAGAAGCATTAGAAAACTTTTGCTACGATACGCAGACATCTGCAAACGCTATTTAATAGCAAGGAAGTGTCGCATTTACATTCTTTTGAAGTGAATACGAGGTATACATAACACTCCACAATGAATATTTCACCTTATCATGAAACATAGAAATATGTAGCGATATTGCGTTCTAAGAAGCACTAGAACTCTATTGCTACGATACGTAGACATCTGCAAAAGCTATTTCCTAGCAAGGAAGAGTTGCATTTACATTCTTTTGAAGTGAATGCGAGGTATACATGACACTGCACAATGAATATTATATCTTATCATGAAACATAGAAATGAAATGCGATATCCCTATTTAAGAAGCATTAGATCTCTATTGCTTCGATACGGGGACATCTCCAAACGCTATTTCCTAGCAAGGAAGTGTCGCATTTACATTCTTTTGAAGTGAATACGAGGTATACATAACACTCCACAATGAATATTTCACCTTATCGTGAAACATAGTAATATGTAGCGATATTGCGTTTTACGAAGCACTAGAACTATATTGCTACCATACGTAGACATCTGCAAACGTTATTTCCTACCAAGGAAGTGTCGCATTTACATTCTTTTGAAGTGAATACGCGGTATACGTGACACTTCGCAATGAATATTACATCTTATCACGAAACATAGGAATGAGATGCGATAACGCGATTTAAGAAGCATTAGAAAACTTTTGCTACGATACGCAGACATCTGCAAACGCTATTCAATAGCAAGGATGTGTCGCATTTACATTCTTTTGAAGTGAATACGAGGTATACATAACACTCCGCAATGAATATTTCACCTTATCATGAAACATAGAAATAAGTAGCGATATCGCGTTCTAAGAAGCACTAGAACTCTATTGCTACGATACGTAGACATCTGCAAACGCTATTTCCTACCAAGGAAGTGTCGCATTTACATTCTTTTGAAGTGAATACGCGGTATACGTGACACTTCGCAATGAATATTACATCTTATCACGAAACATAGGAATGAGATGCGATAACGCGATTTAAGAAGCATTAGAAAACTTTTGCTACGATACGCAGACATCTGCCAACGCTATTTAATAGCAAGGAAGTGTCGCATTTACATTCTTTTGAAGTGAATACGAGGTATACATAACACTCCACAATGAATATTACACCTTATCATGAAACATAGAAATAAGTAGCGATATCGCGTATTAAGAAGCATTAGAACTCTGTTGCTACGATACGTAGACATCTGCAAACGCTATTTCCTACCAAGGAAGTGTCGCATTTACATTCTTTTGAAGTGAATACGAGGTATACGTGGCACTTCGCAATGAAAATTACATATTATCATGAAACATAGAAATGAGATGCGATATCGCGATTTGAAATGCATTAGAACTCTATTGCTACGATACGTAGACATCTACAAAGGCTATTTCCTAGCAAGGAAGAGTCGCATTTACATTCTTTTGAAGTGAATACGAGGTATACATAACACTGCACAATGAATATTATATCTTATCATGAAACATAGAAATGAAATGCGATATCCCTATTTAAGAAGCATTAGATCTCTATTGCTTCGATACGGGGACATCTCCAAACGCTATTTCCTAGCAAGGAAGTGTCGCATTTACATTCTTGTGAATTGAATACAAGGTATACATGACACTTCGCAATGAATATTATATCTTATCATGAAACATAGAAATGAGATGCGATATCCCTATTTAAGAAGCATTAGAACTCTATTGCTTCAATACGGAGACATCTGCAAACGCTATTTCCTAGCAAGGAAGCGTCGCATTTACATTCATTTGAAGTGAATACAAGGTATACATAGCACTCCACAATGAATATTTTACCTGATCATAAAACATAGAAATAGGTAGCGATATCGCGTTCCAAGAAGAATTAGAACTTTATTGCTACGGTACGTAGACATCTGCAAACGCTATTTCCTACCATGGAAGTGTCGCATTTACATTCTTTTGAAGTGAATACGAGGTATACATAACACTCCACAATGAATATTTCACCTTATCGTGAAACATAGAAATAAGTAGCGATATCGCGTTTTACGAAGCACTAGAACACTATTGCTACCATACGTAGACATCTGCAAACGCTATTTCCTACCAAGGAAGTGTCGCATTTACATTCTTTTGAAGTGAATACGCGGTATACGTGACACTTCGCAATGAATACTACATCTTATCACGAAACATAGGAATGAGATGCGATAACGCGATTTAAGAAGCATTAGAAAACTTTTGCTACGATACGCAGACATCTGCAAACGCTATTTAATAGCAAGGAAGTGTCGCATTTACATTCTTTTGAAGTGAATACGAGGTATACATAACACTCCACAATGAATATTTCACCTTATCATGAAGCATAGAAATAAGTAGCGATATCGCGTTCTAAGAAGCACTAGAACTCTATTGCTACGATACGTAGACATCTGCAAACGCTATTTCCTACCAAGGAAGTGTCGCATTTACATTCTTTTGAAGTGAATACGCGGTATACGTGACACTTCGCAATGAATATTACATCTTATAACGAAACATAGGAATGAGATGCGATAACGCGATTTAAGAAGCATTAGAAAACTTTTGCTACGATACGCAGACATCTGCAAACGCTATTTAATAGCAAGGAAGTGTCGCATTTACATTCTTTTGAAGTGAATACGAGGTATACATAACACTCCACAATGAATATTACGCCTTATCATGAAACATAGAAATAAGTAGCGATATCGCGTATTATGAAGCATCAGAACCCTGTTGCTACGATACGTAGACATCTGCAAACGCTATTTCCTACCAAGGAAGTGTCGCATTTACAGTGTTTTGAAGTGAATACGAGGTATACGTGGCACTTCGCAATGAATATTACATATTATCATGAAACATAGAAATGAGATGCGATATCGCGATATGAAATGAATTAGAACTCTATTGCTACGATACGTAGACATCTGCAAAAGCTATTTCCTAGCAAGGAAGAGTCGCATTTACATTCTTTTGAAGTGAATACGAGGTATACATAACACTGCACAATGAATATTATATCTTATCATGAAACATAGAAATGAAATGCGATATCCCTATTTAAGAAGCATTAGATCTCTATTGCTTCGATACGGGGACATCTCCAAACGCTATTTCCTAGCAAGGAAGCGTCGCATTTACATTCATTTGAAGTGAATACGAGGTATACATAGCACTCCACAATGAATATTTTACCTTATCATAAAACATAGAAATAGGTAGCGATATCGCGTTCCAAGAAGAATTAGAACTTTATTGCTACGGTACGTAGACATCTGCAAACGCTATTTCCTACCATGGAAGTGTCGCATTTACATTCTTTTGAAGTGAATACGAGGTATACATAACACTCCACAATGAATATTTCACCTTATCGTGAAACATAGAAATAAGTAGCGATATCGCGTTTTACGAAGCACTAGAACTCTATTGCTACCATACGTAGACATCTGCAAACGCTATTTCCTACCAAGGAAGTGTCGCATTTACATTCTTTTGAAGTAAATACGCGGTATACGTGACACTTCGCAATGAATATTACATCTTATCACGAAACATAGGAATGAGATGCGATAACGCGATTTAAGAAGCATTAGAAAACTTTTGCTACGATACGCAGACATCTGCAAACGCTATTTAATAGCAAGGAAGTGTCACATTTACATTCTTTTGAAGTGAATACGAGGTATACATAACACTCCACAATGAATATTTCACCTTATCATGAAGCATAGAAATAAGTAGCGATATCGCGTATTAAGAAGCATTAGAACTCTGTTGCTACGATACGTAGACATCTGCAAACTCTATTTCCTACCAAGGAAGTGTCGCATTTACATTCTTTTGAAGTGAATACGAGGTATACGTGGCACTTCGCAATGAATATTACATATTATTATGAAACATATAAATGAGATGCGATATCGCGATTTGAAATGCATTAGAACTCTATTGCTACGATACGTAGACATCTACAAAAGCTATTTCCTAGCAAGGAAGAGTCGCATTTACATTCTTTTGAAGTGAATACGAGGTATACATAACACTGCACCATGAATATTATATCTTATCATGAAACATAGAAATGAACTGCGATATCCCTATTTAAGAAGCATTAGATCTCTATTGCTTCGATACGGGGACATCTCCAAACGCTATTTCCTAGCAAGGAAGTGTCGCATTTACATTCTTGTGAATTGAATACAAGGTATACATGACACTTCGCAATGAATATTATATCTTATCATGGAACATAGAAATGAGATGCGATATCCCTATTTAAGAAGCATTAGAACTCTATTGCTTCAATACGGAGACATCTGCAAACGCTATTTCCTAGCAAGGAAGCGTCGCATTTACATTCATTTGAAGTGAATACGAGGTATACATAGCACTCCACAATGAATATTTTACCTTATCGTGAAACATAGAAATATGTAGCGATATCGCGTTCCAAGAAGAATTAGAACTTTATTGCTACGGTACGTAGACATCTGCAAACGCTATTTCCTACCATGGAAGTGTCGCATTTACATTCTTTTGAAGTGAATACGAGGTATACATAACACTCCACAATGAATATTTCACCTTATCATGAAATATAGAAATAAGTAGCGATATCGCGTTCTAAGAAGCACTAGAATTCTATTGCTACGATACGTAGACATCAGCAAACGCTATTTCCTACCAAGGAAGTGTCGCATTTACATTCTTTTGAAGTGAATACGAGGTATACGTGGCACTTCGCAATGAATATTACATATTATCATGAAACATAGAAATGAGATGCGATATCGCGATTTGAAATGCATTAGAACTCTATTGCTACGATACGTAGACATCTACAAAAGCTATTTCCTAGCAAGGAAGAGTCGCATTTACATTCTTTTGAAGTGAATACGCGGTATACGTGACACTTCGCAATGAATATTACATCTTATCACGAAACATAGGAATGAGATGCGATAACGCGATTTAAGAAGCATTAGATAACTTTTGCTACGATACGCAGACATCTGCAAACGCTATTAAATAGCAAGGAAGTGTCGCATTTACATTCTTTTGAAGTGAATACGCGGTATACGTGACACTTCGCAATGAATATTATATCTTATCATGAAACATAGATGTGAGATGCGATATCGCGTTTTAAGAAGCATTAGAACTCTATTGCTACGATACGTAAGCATCTGCAAACGCTATTTCCTAGCATGGAAGTGTCGCATTTACATTCTTTTGCAGTTAATACGAGGTATACATGACACGTCGCAATGAATATTATTTCTTATCGTGAAACATAGAAGTGAGATGCGATATCGCGTCTTAAGAATCATTACAAATCTATTGCTTCGATACGTAGATATCTAGAAACGTTATTTCCTAGCAAGGTCGTGGGACGTTTACATTCTATTGAAGTGTTGACGAGGTATACATAGCACTTCGCGGTGAATATTATATCTTATCATGAAGTATAGAAATGAGATGCATTATCGCGTTTTAAGAAGCATTGGAGCCCTACTGATTCCATACGTAGGGGTCTAGAAACACTATTCCGTAGCAATGTAGTTGTTTGTCATGATAGGATGTAAATCAATGCAACCCGTAACGTATATCTCGCCAATACTTCAAGAGAATGTTAATCACACACATACTTGCGACGGAATAGCGTTTCTAGATGTCTAAGTATCGCAGCAATGGAGTTCTAATGCTTCATAAAACGCGTTATAGCATCTCATTTCTATGTCTCATGATTTGATGAAATGTCCAACGCTGTGCGTTATTTATATCTTGTCAATACTTGATGAGGCTGTAAACCCCACACTTCCTCCCGACGGAATAGCGTTTCTAGATGTCTACGTATCGAAGCTATAGAGTTGTAACTCTTCATAAAAGGTGACATCGCACCACATTCCTATGTTTCATGATAAGATGCTATGCCAATATAATAATATATACCAAGGCGTAATGTATATCTCATCAACACTTCAAAAGAATGTAAATCCCACACATCTTTGGAACGGAATAGCGTCCTTCGATGTCTACTGTGACGTGTTTTCCCTTTACAAGCCGCAAGAAAGGGGGTATATAGAACCAATGATAAAGGGGTATGCAGGAGTTTAATCCGGGGTACAAAGTATCCGCGCGATGCGACCGTCCGCGGATTCGCCAACGCCAAGTACAGTACAAAGTATTTCCTACCCAGCGAGTATTTCGAAGCTGCGAGGCTGGGACTCTTTGGGCGCCAGCTACTCAAGAAGTAACAAAACTAGTAGACCACGCAACCCGGGGAAACCCGGTGCAAGATAACCCTCGAAGTTTCGAAATACTCCTTCGCTCGACTACTTCTAGCCGAGTGCGCAAATTAGGGTCGCGGGATACTAAACTCACGGCTTCTTTCTATATTGCCTCGACGCGGGACTACTAAATGTTATACGACACGTCGCGAATGATCGGGGATCACCACCCGTTATACGATACAAAATACAATACGTGATATCAGAAATGCGGCAGCGAAAAATGGCTTTAGCGTATAAGGACTCACGCTCTCGCTTCCAACAATTCTGGATCTCGCTCTGTCCTTCTCTCTCTTTCTCCCTCTCTCTCCTCCAAATCGCTCCGCACAATCGTTTGCTAGGTTGCTCGCTAAGTCTTCGCTAAGTCTTCGCTAAGTCGTCTCTAAGTAGTCGCTAAGAAATCGCTAAGAAGTAGAGGCTGTCTTCATGCTGGCTAGCTCGTTATATAGGTTTGCTGGGGGTCTTCGCATCCCCTTAGATCCTCCTTAGGGCTCCTTGGTTGGGTAGGGCTATATGCTTCGGTATTGTTCGGGGCATCGATCGGTGGATTTCGGTGATCTTCCCTGATCGCCCACTCTGGTGTGTCTAGAGGGGGTCCTCTGGATTATTTGAACTGCGGCGCGTGTCGCGCGCCGCGCTTTCCACGGCTTACCTGCAGTTCCGCTGCGCATCTTGCACTTTCCTCTTCATGGGCTCAGGGCAGGGGTGGAGGCCCATCTCAGACCCGGAGTCCATCCTGTTCGACTCCATGGGCTATGGCAGCGGTCGTATCGTTGCAGGGAGGAGTATCCCTCGGGCTTCAGGGTATCTTCTTGCTCACTTCCCGACTCCTCCACCGTCGAGCCCGTCACGCTACCTCGGCGCACAGCCCTTCCGCGAACCTATGGTATTTTAATCCGCCGAAGGAGTGTCTTCTGGGACGCTTCTTCAATCAGCCCGCCAGTCTAATCCGTAGAACGGTGAGAGAGAAAAGAACGGGGGGGGGGGGAGATTCTACCATCGCGTATTTCACGCTCCTCGCAAGTATAGCTATCGCGATTGTCCGTGTCGCGCTTCTCGCATGGGTGGTGATCTGCGAGCTAGTCTAACTGAAGCAGGGGGGGGGGGGGTGAGCAAGCCTTATGACGTCACCACGTCACACTACATATCGAAGCAATAGTGTTCTAATTCTCCATAAAACGCGATATCGCATCTCATTTCTCTGTATCATGATAAGATGTAGTATTCAAAGCAACTCGTTATGTATATCTCGTCTGCACGTCGAAAGAATGTAAATCCCACTCTTCCTTGCGACGTAATAGAGTTTCTGGATGTCTGCGTATCGATGCAATACAGTTCTAATGCTTCTTTAAACGCGATATCGCAACTCATTCCTATGTTTCATGATAACATATAATATTCATTGCGAAGTGTCATGTATATCTCGTATTCACTTCAAAAGAATGTAAATGCGAAACTTCCATGCTAGGAAATAGCGTTTGCAGATGACAAAGTATCGTAGCAATAGAGTTCTAATGCTTCTTAAAACGCCATATCGCATCTCACTTCTATGTTTCATGATAAGATATAATATTCATTGCGATGTGTTATGTATACCTCGTATTATCTTCAAAAGAATGTAAATGCGGCACTTCCATGCTAGGAAATAGCGTTTGCAGATGTCTACGTATCGTAGCAATAGAGATCTAATGCTTCTTAAAACGCGATATCGCAACTCACTTCTATGTTTCGAGATAAGATATAATATTCATTCCGAAGTGTCCTGTATACGTCGATTTCTCTTCACAAGAATGTGAATGTGACACTTCCTTGCTTGGAAACAACGTTTGCAGATGTCTACGCATCGTAGCAATAGAGTTCTAGTGCTTCTTAATTCGCGATATAGCATCTGACTTCTATGTTTCGAGGTAAGACATAATATTCATTGCGAAATGTCATGTATACCTCGTATTAACTGCAAAAGAATGTAAATGCGACACTTTCATGCTAGGAAATAGCGTTTGCAGATGTCTACGTATCGTAGCAATAGAGTTCTAATGCTTCTTAAAACGCGATATCGCATCCCACATCTATGTTTCATGATAAGATATAATATTCATTATGGAGTATTATGTATACCTCGTATTCACTTCAAAAGAATGTAACTGCTAAACTTCCATGCTACGGAATAGCGTTTGCAGATGTCTACGTATCGTAGCAATGGAGTTCAAATGCTTCTTAAAACGCCATATCGCATCTCACTTCTATGTTTCATGATAAGATACAATATTCATTGCGAAGTGTCATGTATATCTCGTATTCACTTCAGAAGAATGTAAAAGCGGCACTTTCCTAGCTAGGAAGTAGCGCTTGCAGATGTCTACGTATCGAAGCAATGGTGTTCTAATGCTTCTCAAAACGCGATATCGCAACTCATTCCTATGTTTCATGATAACATATAATATTCATTGCGAAGTGTCATGTATATCTCGTATTCACTTCAAAAGAATGTAAATGCGACACTCCCTTGCTAGGAAATAGCGTCTGCAGATGTCTACGTATCGTAGCAATAGGGTTCTAATGCATCTTCAAACGCGATACCGCATCTCATTTCTATGTTTCATGATAAGATATAATATTCATTGTGGAAGGTTATGTTTTCCTCGTCTACGCTGCAAATGATTGTAAGAGCGACACTTCCTTTCTAGTATATTACGTTACCAGATGTCTACGTATCGAAGCAATAGAGTTCTGATGCTTCTTAAATCGAGATATCGCACCTCATTTCTATGTTTTATGATAAGATATAATATTCATTGCGGAGTGTCATGTATACCGAGTAATCTCTTCAAACGAATGTAAATGCGACACTTCCTTGCTAGGAAGTAGCCTTTGCAGATGTATACGTATCGAAGCAATAGAGTTCTAATTCTTCTTAAATCGCGATATTGCATCTCATTTCTATGTTTCATGATAAGATATAATATTCGTTGTGCAGTGTTATGTATACCTCGTATTCACTTCAAAAGAATGTAAATGCCACACTTCCTTGCTATTAAATAGCGTTTCCAGATGTCTCCGTATCGAAGCAATAGAGTTCTAATGCTTCTTAAAACGCGATATCGCATATCATTTCTATGTTCCTTGATATGATATAATATTCATTGCGAAGTGTCACTTATACCTCGCATACACTTCAAATGAATGTAAATGCGACACGTCATTGCTAGGAAACAGCGTTTGCAGATGTCTACTTATCGCAGAAATAGGGTTCTAATGCTTCTCCAAACGCGGTATCGCATCTCATTTCTATTTTTCCTGGGAAGAAATGATATTAATTGCGAAGTGTCTTGAATACCTCGTATTCACTCCAAAGAATGTAAATGCGACACTTCCTTACTATTAAGTAGCGTTTGCAAATGTCTACGTATCGTAGCAATAGAGTTCTAATGCGTTTTAAATCTCGATATCGCATCGCATTCCTATGTTTTATGATAAGATATAATAGTCATTGTATAGTGTTATGTATACCTCTTATTCACTTCAGAGAAATGTAAATGCGACACTGCCTTGCTATGAAATAGCGTTTGCAGATGTTTCCGTATCGAAGCAATAGAGTTCTAATGCTTCTTAAATCGCGATATCGCATTTCATTTCTCTGTTTCGTGATAAGGAAGAATATTCACTGTGCAGTGTTATGTATACCTCGTATTGACTTCAAAAGAATGTAAATGCGACACTTCGTTTCTAGGAAATAGCGTTTCCAGATGTCTGCGTTTCGTAGCAGTAGGGTTCTAACGTTTCTTATAACGCGATATCGCATCTCAGTTCTAAGTTTCATGTTAAGATATAATATTCACTGCGAAGTGTCATGTACACCTCTTACTCACTTCAAATGAATGTAAATGCTACACTTCTTTGCTAGGAGACAGCGTCTGCAGATGTCTACGTATTGAAGCAATAGAATTCTAATGCTTCTTAAAACGGGATGTCGCATTTCATTTCTTTGCTTCATGATATGATATAATATTAGTTGCGGTGTGTCATGAATATCTCGTATTCACTTCAAAGGAATGTAAAAACGACACTTCCATGCTAGGAAATAGCGTTTGCAGATGTCTACGTATCGAAGCAACAGAGTGCTAATGCCTCTTAAAACGGGATATCGCATCTCATTTCTCTGTTTCATGATTTGATATAATATTAATTGCGAAATGTCGTGAATACCTCTTATTCACTTCAAAAGAATGTAAGTGCGACACTTCCATGCTAGGAAATAGCGTTTGGAGGTGTCTACGTATCGAAGCAATAGAGTTCTAATGCTTCTTAAAACGAGATATCGCATCCCACTTCTATGTTTCATGATAAGATATAATATTCATTGCGAAGTGTTATGTATACCTCGCAAACACTTTAAATTAATGTAAATGCCACACTTCCTTGCAAGGAAATAGCGCTTGCAGATGTCTACCTATCGAAGCAATAGTGTTCTAATGCTTCTTAAAACGAGATATCGCATCTCATTACTGTGTTTCAATGTAAATGCGACACTTCCTTGCTAGGAAATAGCGTTTGCAGATGTCTCCGTATCGAAGCAATAGAATCCTAATGCTTCTTAAATCGTCATATCGCATCTCATTTCTATGTTTCATGATAAGATGTAATATTCTTTGTGCAGTGTTATGTATATCTCCTCTGTACATCAAACGAATGTAAATGCGACACTTCCTTGCTAGGAAATAGCGTTTGCAGATGTCTACGTATCGAAGCAATAGGGTTCTAGTGCTTCTTAAATAGCCATATCGCATCTCATTTGTATGTTTCATGATAAGATATAATATTAACTGTGCAGTGTTATGTATACCTCGTATTCACTTCAAAAGAATGTAATTGCGACACTTCCTTGCTTGGAAATAGCGTTTGCAGATGTCTACGCATCGAAGCAATAGATTTCTAAAGCTTGCTAATTCGCGATAACGCATCTCATATCTATGTTTCATGATAATTTATAATATTCATTGCGAAGTGTCATGTATACCTCGCAAACACTTCAAATGAATGTGAATGCGACAGTTCCTCGCTAGGAAATAGCGTTTGCAGATATCTACGAATCGAAGCAACAGAGTTCTAAAGCTTCTTAAATCGCGCTATAGCATCTCATTTCTATGTTTAATGATAAGATATAATATTCATTGTGCAGTGTTATGAATACCTCGTATTCACTTCAAAAGAATGTAAATGCGACACTTCCTTGCTAGGAAATAGCCTTTGCAGATGTCTACTTATCGTAGCATTAGAGTTCTAATGCTTCTCAAAACGCGATATCGCTACTCATTGCTATGTTTCATGATAATATATAATATTCATTGTGGAGTGTCATGTACACCTTGTACTCACTTCAAAAGAACGTAAATGCGACACTTCCTTGCTTGGAAATATCGTTTGCAGATGTCTACGTATCGAAGCAATAGAGTTCTAATGCTTCTTAAATCGCCATATTGCATCTCATATCAATGTTTCATGATAAGATGTAATATTCACTGTGGAGTGTCATGTGTACCTCGTATTCCTTTCAAAAGAATGTAAATGCGACACTTCCTTGCTAGGAAGTAGCTTTTGCAGATGTCTACGTATGGAAGCAATAGATTTCTAAAGCTTGCTAATTCGCGATATCGCATCTCATATCTATGTTTCATGATAATATATAATATTCATTGCGAAGTATCATGTATACCTCGCATACACTTCAGACGAATGTAAATGCGACACTACCTTGCTGGGAAATAGCGTTTGCAGATGTCTACGTATAGTGGCATTAGAGTTCTAATGCATCTTAAATCGCCATATTACATCTCATTTCTATGTTTCATGTTAAGATATAATATTCATTGCGAAGTGTCATGTATACCTCGCACACACTTCAAATGAATGTAAGTGCGACACTTCGTTCCTAGGAAATAGCGTCTGCAGATGTCTACGTATTGAAGCAATAGAGTTCTAATGCTTCTTAAAACGCGATATCGCATCTCATTTCTATGTATCATGATAAGATATAATAGTCACTGCGAAGTGTTATGTTTACCTCGCATACACTTCAAATGAATGTAAATGCTACACTTCTTTGCTAGGAAATAACGTTTGCAGATGTCTACGTATCGAAGCTATAGAGTTCTAATGCTTCTTAAAACGGGATATCGCATCTCATTCCTTTGCTTCATGATATGATATAATATTAGTTGCGGTGTGTCATGAATATCTCGTATTCACTTCAAAGGAATGTAAATACGACACTTCCATGCTAGGAAATAGCGTTTGCAGATGTCTACGTATCGAGGCAACAGAGTGCTAATGCTTCTTAAAACGAGATATTGCATCTCACTTCTATGTTTCATGATAAGACATAATATTCATTGCGAAGTGTTATGTATACATCGCACACACTTTAAATTAATGTAAATGCGACAATTCCTTGCTAGGAAGTAGCGCTTGCAGATGTCTACCTATCGAAGCAATAGTGTTCTAATGCCTCTTAAAACGATATGTCGCATCTCATTTCTATGATTCATGATGTGGTATAATATTCTCTGCGAAGTGTTATGTATTCCTCGCCTAGGCTTCAAATGACTGTAAGTGCGACACTTCCTTCCCAGGAAATAGCGTTAGCAGATGTCTACGTATCGAAGCAATGGAGTTCTAGTGCTTCTTAAAACGAGATATCGCATCTCATTTCTATGTATCATGATAAGATATAATAGTCATTGCGAATTGTTATGTATACCTCGCATACACTTCAAATGATTGTAAATGCTACACTTCTTTGCTAGGAGACAGCGTTTGCAGATGTCTACCTATCGAAGCAATAGTGTTCTAATGCTTCTTAAAACGAGATATCGCATCTCATTTCTATGTTCCATGATAAGATATAGTATTAATTGCGAAGTGTTATGAATACTTTGTATTCACTTCAGAAGAATGTAAATGCGACACTTCCTTGCAAGGAACTAGCGTTAGCAGATGTCTACGTATAGATGCAATGGAGTTCTAATGCTTCTTAAAACGAGATATCGCATCTCATTTCTATGTTTCATGACAAGACATAATATTCATTGCGAAGTGTTATGTACTCCTCGTATTTACTCCAAATGAATGTAACTGCGACACTTTCTTGCTAGGAAGTAGCGTTGCCAGATGTCTACGTATCGAAGCAACAGAGTTGTAATGCTTCTTAAAACGCGAAATCGCATCTCATTTCTATTTTTCATGATAAGATATAATATTCATTGCGAAGTGTCATGCATACATCGTATTCACTTCAAATGAATGTAAATCCCACACTTTCTTGCTACGGAATATAGCTTGTAGATGTCTACGTGTCGGAGCAATAGAGTTGTAATGCTTCGTTAAACGCGATTTCGCAGATGATTTCTGTGAAAAATGACAAGATGTATTTGTATGTAGCGCGTTATGTATATCTCGGCAACGCTTCAGAGGAATGTAAATCTCACACTTCCTTGCTACGGAATAGCGTTTCCTGAAGTCTACATATCTATGCAATAGATTTCTAATACTTCATATAGCGCTATATCGCATCTCATATCTATGTCTCATGTTAAGATGCAACGTCAACGCTAACGTTATTTATATCTCATCTGCACTTGAAAATAATGCAAATACCGCACTTGCTTGCTACGGAACAGTGTTTCTAGATGTCTACGAATCGAGGCATAGGAGTTCTAATGCTTCATGGAACGCGATATATCATTTCACATCAAGAGTTCGAAGTATGTATGTAGATTTTAATGCATTGTATATATCATTATGCTCATCTGCTTCTGCGCCCCAAAAGTGTGGTTTCCACACTTCCTGACAAGAGGATAGCGATTCTGGTTGTAAATGTGTCGAAGCAATAGAGTTCTAATACATCAATCATCGCGATCTCGCATCACATTTCAATGTGTAATGTAAGATGTAATATTCAATGCAGCGCGTTACGTTCTACTCTTCTACACTTCGAGCGAATGTGAACCCTACACTCCCTTACAGGGGAATAGCGTTTTTAGATATCTACTTGTCGAAGCAATAAAGTTCTATTACTTTATTCAGACCGATGTCGCATCTCATTTCAATGCCGCGTGTTGAGATTTAATATTCAATGAAACGCGTTACGTTTATCTGCTTCTACACGTCAACAGTATAAAAATCCTACAATATCTTGCCAGGAGATTTATAATGCTATATAAAACGCGATATCGCATTTGATATCAACAGTTCGAAGTATGTAAGTAGATAAAAATACTCTACACATCTCGTTATGCTTGTCTGCATACACACGCCAAAAGACTGCGATTTCTACACTTCCTTGCAAGGGAATTGCGTCCTTAGATGTCTACTTTTCGAAGCAATAGAGTTCTATTGCTTCATTCAACACGATGTCGCAAGTCATTTCAATGATTCATGGTAAATTGCATTGTTGTATGCAATATGTTACATTTGTCTGCATCTAGACCTTAGAAGGATGTGAATCCTATACTTACTTGCAACAGAATATCTTTTCCAGATCTCTACGTGTCCAAGCAAGACATTTATAATACTTCATGCAGCGCGATGTCGCATCTCATTTCAACGTTTCAAAGCAAAGAATCTGTAATCATATATCCATAACATTATGCTTAACTGTTAGAGGTCTTCAATAGAATGTGAACTATATAATTCCATGCAACGGCATGGCGCTCCGTAGTGTCTGTCTGTTAAAGCAATCGAGCTAGAATTCTCCATGCAATGCGCTGGCGCATCCCATTTCATCGTTTTAAAGTAAGAATGCTGTAATCTCTTATGCATAGCTCTATGCTTATCTGCTTTAAAATTTCATAAGAATGTAAATTCTACAGCTCTATGCAACAGGATTGCCCTTTGTAGTGTCTACATGTCGAGACAATAGAGTACTAATGCATTATACAATGCCATGACTCATCTCATTTCAACGTTTCGAATTAAGTAAGCTGTAATCTTCTATGAAAAGCACTATAATTATCTGCTTCTACTCTACAATTGAATGTGAATTCTATAGATCCAAGCAACAGGAGGGCAGGCCCTCCACCATCCTACTGCCTGCCCTGATGCGGGCAAAGAATTCCCAGGGCCACTCAAACCGCGACCAACATCTATCTTATACTCTAACCGATTCATCGTTATGCGTTTTCCATTAAGCTTGCCGGGATCAGTGATATTGATTCGCTCAATGTAAATTATTATTTTCTTTTTAAGTTTCTCGATTTTTGTAGTTTCTCTCACGATATCGTCTATTTCGTTGTACCTTACCCTTACAGTATGGTATATAATCTGTTGTTTGATATTTCTAGGATTTCCTCTTAATAAATGCAATGCTTCCACATATTTTCTTTCTCTTTCTCTTTAGTTACATTGTTGTTATTTTATGCTTTTCACCCTCCACATTCCCTCTCTACACCACCTCGGAACATGCGTTATACGATTACTGCAGGATGACGCCCCGGTCTCATTATACCGAGGTCGAGTGTTCTCTCTTGCATCCGTTGATTTATATATGTTATATATTGGAGAATATTTCCTCTTATCCTTTGTATTTTTCGAATGAAATTACATTGACAGAAGTACGAGTTAGTTCTGCACGCCTATTTGAAACAACATTAAATCACCTTGTTAAACAATAATATATTAAATGTGACTTGGACTTTTAAATTTGAATTTATAAACATCTAACAGGTAAATATGTTTTTCTTACTATTCATATCGTTATACATTCAGTGATTTATTGTGTGCTGTGATTTGATATATTAACTGCTTGATTATATTTTACAATGAACTTTCCGTACCAAACATTGTTTTTACTCCTGATGGTAGTGGATAGTTCTTCGTTTTATATTCTTATATCGCACTGATTATAAAAGTATATGATATCCTTTTTATGCAGTCATGTATAATTATGTACATACAAATTCGCCATTAAGTAGCTATGTGTTCAAATTAAATTCCGAATAATGCACTAAAAAGCATCCCAGATAACAAACGGCAAGATGGTAGCGACACCATGCCAGCACTGTATTGCCACTTCCGAGGAGTGTCAACTGATTCGTAGTCATCTGTGACCGGATTCGTTAACTAAAATGCCAGAACGTGTTACCAGCACGTTCTAGACAAGCGAATCGCGCAGCACCAGCACCATGGTGACACGCGTATCATCGCTCCATTCATGAATCTCCTCAGCAATGACGCAGGATCACATTTGGCAATGGAGAACCTGTGTTTTCATACAAATTAGAACCGTTAGATGTCAGTAGATGTTCAGCATATGGCTATTGATAGACATTTTGATGGTCGTTTTCCTATATTTATAGTTATTGAGCGAGTCGTATATATTTCTTTCAATCCATCATAGACTAAAAATATTATTTATAAAAAAAATATTACTTATAAAACAAAAATTCATGCTGTTGCGTCCCCAACTTCGCCTTGTGTAATTTTTTAAATAACATGCTCTCATCGTATTTAATGTAACCCTCAATTGCATGAATTTGTAACAATAAATTGAAGAAAATATATATAAAATAAGTGTATATATTTTTATGACAAAGTAATTATTGACTTTATGGAAAAAATCGCCCTATCGAGCTAGTTTATAGAAAATAATAAAATCGAGTTCTTATATCTTTGTTTTGTGCCGGTGTATCTATTTTGGAATCAAAATAAATAAATTGCGCAGTTTAGTCATTTTTCATATTTGCTTATAATTTTTATGTAAACAGCTTCCCCATTAGTAAATGTCAGCCTACGCCACAACCACGCGTGTAGCTATGGTGAGCTGATAGTGTCATTGTCACGGCCGTGTAGCCCGTGTGCTGTATCTCGGTGCTTTAATGTGCCGTGATACGAATGCCGTCCCAGCACTAACAGTATGCCATTTCGAAAGCTGAGTAGGAGCACTTTGTTAGCACAGTTCTGTCACGGAATTCGTTCCATCCATTGTCATTGACGTGCCAATCGCTGGCTGTTTGGGATATTGTAGTGCATGAGGCAGACTTGTTCCTTATCATCGTCAAGGAGATGGATTTTCACTCTCCCCTTTTTGAATTTTTTAAATTATTGTTTGGAAAATATTGTTTGGGAATTGTTTCTGTATCTCTATGACCGCATTGTGGATTCAACTTATGTACGATCTTTTTGGTCTTCATCTTTTGTTACATGTAATATTATATATGTGATGCACGTTTGTTATGTAATGCTCCGATTTGTAAGCCTCAGATACTTTTATTCTTTGGTAAAGCAACTTATTCGATTAATATATATTTATTAGACATAGATATAAACAATTAGAAAAATGTTATTAAAACGCTATTAAAAATGTTGTTGCAATCATATATTTAAGGTCTGAAGATGTAGATGCAATTAATGTCCGATATTTTACGTGATCCAATCGACGTATCAAGTGAGGATATGAAATTTAAAAATCTTTTACTATTCTTCGACCCCTTTACATGTTACATGAATGATAAGTTCTGCAAGACAAGAAGCCTCAATTAGTGAGATATCTAGGAACATAAATAATTTGTAAGTAACACATCTTTTCTCTTTGAAATATTTGCCTTTGCATAGAATAGAACGTATAGATATAATGGCCTGTTTTGTACCCATTTCGGTCCAATTCTATTATAGCCTTTGAGCAGAAGTAATATTGATTATACTTGATTTTTGCAATAGTTCTTTGATTAACAGATTTTATTAACCTAGAATCATCGTTTGACGGATGTATCAATCTACTTTGTAGCTCTATCAGTTTCTTTTTCTGCTCGCTACTTTCCATTTTCAGTTCCGTATACTTATCCTTTATCACCATCATATATGTTGCGTAAAATTACAATAACTTTTTGTCCTCAAATTTTGCGGATATTTCAATTAAATTTCCTTTGATTAAATAAACTGAAATTAAAGAACAGTGGCACGTACCATTTCTTGGAAACGTTGTATCGTAATTTGCATCTGACTGTTTTGAAAGGCAAAGCACTTTACTTAACGTTTGCAATGATTCGGTTAGCGAAATAAAGTAATATTCTACTTTCGAAATTGTTGGCTCTTGTAATTCTAAGGCAAATATATTCATCTGTCGACATCGTAAACATTGTTTTTTGGCAAAATTCCAGAAAAACAAATATACTATGAGTAAAATAATAAACATCATAATATTAAATTTAACTCTGTTCATCGTTGCCTTGTTGGACACATCCATAACAATATACAGGGTGGGGCAGTAATAAGTAGCACCTCAGATATCCACGAAACTATAAGTTTCATAGAAGTTTCTGCTAATATAAAATTGCATAGTACAAAGGGGCCATCCGTTGATGAAAATAGTTTTTTTGTAAGTGGAGTTATGTTGGACATATGAAGGTTACCTTCATTTTTTAAAATGAATTGGTATGTCCATTCTTCCGTAATACGATAGAGCATTTTAAAGCAAGTTTAACGATCTGTAACATGAAGGCATTGAAGGTTACAAAAAGTAAAGAAAGGCGATAATACTCACGGTTTTGATAGTAAATGAAACATACGTATTGTGAACAGTGGTGCAAGGCGTAATACTTACCGTTTACTTCACTGTGAATAAACACTTTTCGAAGGGCATTTCAATAGTTTGCAGCATAAGTTAAACATGATAAGATTAGTATTGAAAAATCGGTTCGAATACGTTTGGTTAGGCTGTTCTTTGTGTCGTTCATTTTATATAAGTACTGAGCTGCGGATTCCTGAGGACAGCTCACAAAATTGTTGAACTATGGAAGATTATCATTGTGAATTTGAATCAAAAGGTAATTAATTTCCATTAGATTGTAAACAGATCTCAATGTTTCATTTTAGATAGTAAGATTAAATACTCTTTACAAAACTACAAGAATGGATGCATACCTTTCTGTTATTATTACTTCATAAAGAATTATAATTGCAATTATATAGTTCATTACGATAAAAAATATTTCTCAGAAAATTCTAAATATTAAATAAAAGAATCAAGTAAAACATTTTTAATAATTACGAATATGAAAAATACTTGAACATTCCAATAGAAAGATGTCTAAACAGGAGCTAGAAAAGTCAAACTTTCAATTTCAATTCCAGAATTCATCTATAAGAGGTAAAATGTTTCGAAAGCTTTAATTACAGTCTTTAATGCAAGCAGTTGGGCAGTATTTCAATTTTTAAGAAAATTGATGAAAGTCAACCATTTTGAAGTGGTCAGAATCTTTGTCGTTTGAGCAATAAGTGAATAACAAATAACTGCATAAATTCCAGGCTTAAAAACTTATGGATTAAATCCTATGCAGACTCGTTTATGAGCGAGTTACTAAATAATAATCCACACTAAGTAATCATTTTAAAACTTAAACGATTACATCTCGCGAACTTTCAAAGATATCAGAAGCGTGAAAAGTATGTGGTTTATCAAAAACTCTTCTAAAAGAACGGACGAAGCCAATAGAAATCTTTGTTGAAGTAAGCAAGTTCTAAAGTTCTAAGCAACGCGATGGCCCTTATCTGCCTATGTTTCATAGCAAGTAAGTTCTGAATTTCTATGAAATCCGATGGAATTCCTCACTACTAACGTTTCAAAGTAAGTTCTCAAATTCTTAATTCTACGTTTAAAACTGTGTGTGTTCTATATATCTATGTAAAGTGATGGTTCCTATTAGTTGTGATGGAAACCTATATATAGTAAGTCTGGGAAACTCGAAGGGGTTAATTATCTAAATGCTTTAAGGTGTAAAACGTACTTTAATCTAAAGCAATCTATGGTTCCAAGGTATCCGCTCACGTACAACTTTTCTTGGGCGCCAGCTGCTCAGAAAGTAGCAAAGGGATAGACTACACGACCCCGAGAACCCTGGAGCGGATCAACCCTTGAAACTTCGAAATGCTCCTCTTCTCGACTACGCCTAGCCAAGTACACACACTCAGGTCGCGAGATACTGAAGTCACGGCATGTATACTTATGGTCTCGACGTGGGTTTAACTAACAAGGGCTACGGGAAACTACGCAACACGCCGCAAATTACCGGGTATCATAACTCGCTTCACGATATAAGATACAATATACAATATGCGACACAAGAAATGGGACGCTTTAGCGAATAAGCTCTCACGTTCTCTTCTTCAGGTTCCTTGAATTCGCTGGTGGTCCTCGGGTCTCGTGGATCCTCCTCGGGGCTCCTTGGTGGAGTGGGCTGTAGGCTTCGGTATTGTTCGGGTCCATCGATCAGTGGACTTCGGCGATTTCCTCTTCTCGCCATCTTGGGTGTCCCTGAGGGGATCCTCCTGATAATTTAAATTGCGTAGCGCCTCTCGCGCCGCGCTCCCATGACCCACCTGCAGGGCCGCTGAACTTTTGACTTCCCTTTAGGGGGTTAAGGATGGTTGAGGGCCTTCTCACATCCCACAGCATTATAAAGCACAGAGCAGATAAGCATAATGCGATGCATAGAGCTTTACAACCTTAAACTTACTTTGAACTGTTTATATGAAATGCGGTTTATATGATATTGCGGTGCATGAAGCATGACAAATTAAATGCTTCGGCACCTGGACATCTAGAAACGCTATTCCGTCGCAAGGAAGTGCGGCATTTACATTCTTTTAAAGTCTAGACAAGGTATACATAACACTTCGCAATGAATATTATATCTCATCATGAAACATACATGAGATGCGATATCGCGTTCTAGGAAGCATTAGAACTCTATTGCTTCGATACGTAGACATCAGAGAACGCTATTTCCTAGCAAGGAAGCGTGGCCTTCACATTTTTTTGAAGTGTATACGAGGTCCACATAGCTCTTCGCAAAGAATATTGCATCTTATCATGATACGTAGAAATGAGATGCCATATCACATTTTAAGCAGCATTAGAACTCTATTGCTTGGATACACAGACATCTGGAAACGTTATTTCCTAAGAAGGAAGTGTGGTATTCGCAATCTTTGGTATTGTAGACGAGGTATACATAACACTTAGCAATGAATATTATATCTTATCCTGACACATAGAAATGAGTTGCGATATGGCGTTATAGGAAGCATTGGAACTTTATTGATTCGATACGTAGACGTCTGGAAACGCATTTCCTAGCAAGGATGTGTGGCATTTACATTCTTTTACAGTCTAGACGAGGTTTACATAACACTTCGCAATGAATATTCTATCTCATCGAGAAACAAATATCTGAGATGCGATATCGCAATTTAAGAATCATTACAGCTCTATTGCTTCTATACGTGGATATCAAGAAACGCTATATCCTAGCGAGCAAGTGTGGCAGTTACATTCTTTTGAAGTGTAGACGAGGCATACGTAACACTTCGCAATGAATAAGATATCTTATCATGAAACATAGAAATAAGATGCGATATCACGTTTTGAGAAGCATTAGAACTCTATTTCCTCGATACCTAGACATCTGGAAATGCTATTTGCTAGCAAGGAAGTGTGGCATTTAAATTCTTTTGAATTGCAGACGAGGTATACATACCACTTCGCAATGAATATTATATCTTATCATGAAACATAGAAATGAGATGCCATATCGCGTTTTAAGAATCATTACAACCCTGCTGCTTCTTTACGCAGACATCTAGAAGCGCTATTCCTAGCAAGCATGTGTGCCATTTACAATCTTTCAAAGTGTGGACGAGGTATACATAACACTTCGCAATGAATATTGCATTTTATCATGTAACATGGAAATGAGATTGGATATCGCGTATTAAGAAGCATTAGAACACAATTGTTTCGATACCTAGACATCTGGAAATGCTATGTCCTAGCAAGGAAGTGTCGCATTTACATTCTTTTGAAATATAAACGAGGTATACATAACACTTCGCAATGAATATTATATCTTATCATGAAACATAGTAATGAGATGTGATGTCGCATTTAAAGTGGCATTAGAAATCCATTGCTTCGATACGTAGACATCTGGAAACGCACTCCCTAACAAGGACGTGTGACATTTGCATTCTTTTGATGTGTAGACGAGGTGTACATAAAACTTCGCAATGAATATTATGTCTTGACATCAAACATAGAAATGAGATGCGATATCGCGTTCTAAGAAGCATTAGAACCCTACTGCTTCGATATGTAGACATCTGGAAACGCATTTCCTAGCAAAAGGTGTGGCATCTACGATCTTGAGAAGTGTAGACGGGGTACACATAAAACTTCGCAATGAATATTACATCTTACCATGAAACATAGAAATGAGATGCGATATCGCGCTTTAAGAAGCATTAGAAATCTATTGCTACGATACGTAGACATCTGCAAACGCTATTTCCTAGCGAGGAAGTGTGGCATTCACATTCATTTGAAGTGTAAACGCGGAATACATAACACTTCGCAAATCATATTATATCTTACCATGAAACATAGAAATGAGATGCGATATCGCGTTTTAAGAAGCATTAGAACTCTATTCCTACGATGCGTATCTGCAAACAATATTTCCCAGCAAGGAAGTGTCACATTTACATTCTTTTGAAATGAATACGAGGTATACATAACACTCCACAATGAATATTATATGTTATCACGAAACATAGAAATGAAATGCGACATCTCGTTTTAAGAAGCATTAGAACTCTATCGCTACGATACTTAGACATCTGCAAACGCTATTTCCTAGCATGGAAGTGTCGCATTTATATTCCATTGAAGTGAATACGAGGTATGCATGACACCTCGCAATGCATATTATATCTTATCATGAAACATAGAAATGATATGCGACATCTTGTTTTAAGAAGTATTAGAACTCTATTCTTACGATACGTGGTCATCTGGAAACGCTATTTCCTAGCAAGAAAGTGTCGCATTTACATTCTTTTGAAGTGTAGACGAGGAATACATAACACTTCGCAAATCATATTATATCTTACGATGAAACATAGAAATGAGATGCGATATCGCGTTTTAAGAAGCATTAGAAATCTATTGCTACGATACGTAGACATCTGCAAACGCTATTTCCTAGCGAGGGAGTGTCGCATTCACATTCATTTGTAGTGTAGACGAGGAATACATGACACTTCGCAAATCATATTATATCTTACCATGAAACATAGATATGAGATGCGATATCGCGTTTTAAGAAGCATCAGAGATCCATTGCTACGATACGTAGACATCTGCAGACGCTATTTCCTTCCAAGGAAGTGTCGCATTTACATTCATTTGAAGTGTAGACGAGGAATACATATCACTTCGCAAATCATATTATACCTTACCATGAAACATAGAAAGAGAATGCGATATCGCGTTTTAAGAATCATAAGAACTCTATTGCTACGATACTTAGACATCTGCAAACGCTATTTGCTAGCATGGAAGTGTCGCATTTATATTCCATTGAAGTGAATACGAGGTATGCATGACACTTCGCAAATCATATTATACCTTACCATGAAACATAGAAATGGGATGCGATATCGCGTTTTAAGAATCATAAGATATCTATTGCTACGATACGTAGACATCTGCAAACGCTATTTCCTTGCAAGGAAGTGTCGCATTCACATTCATTTGAAGTGTAGACGAGGAATACATGATACTTCGCAAATCCTATTATATCTTACCATGAAACATAGAAATAAGATGCGATATCGCGTTCTAAGAAGCATTAGAACACTATTGCTTCGATACGTACACATCTGCAAATGCTATTTCCTTGCAAGGAAGTGTCGCATTTGCATTCATTTGAAGTGTAGACGAGGAATACATATCACTTCGCAAATCATATTATACCTTACCATGAAACATAGAAATGGAATGCGATATCGCGTTTTAAGAATCATAAGATCTCTATTGCTACGATACGTAGACATCTGCAGACGCTAGTTCCTTGCAAGGAAGTGTCGCATTTACATTCATTAGAAGTGTTGACGAGGAATACATAACACTTCGCAAATCATATTATATCTTACCATGAACCATAGAAATGAGTTGCGATATCGCGTTTTAAGAATCATAAGAACTCCATTGACACGATACGTAGACACCTGCAAACGCTATTTCCTTGCAAGGAAGTGTCGCATTTACATTCATTTGAAACGTAGACGAGGAATACATAACACTTCGCAAATCATATAATATCTTACCATGAAACATAGAAATGAGATGCGATATCGCGATTTAAGAATCATAAAAACTCTATTGCTACGATACGTAGACATCTGCAAACGCTATGTCCTTGCAAGGAAGTGTCGCATTTACATTCATTTGAAGTGTAGACGAGGAATACATAACACTTCGCAAATCATATTATATCTTACCATGAACCATAGAAATGAGTTGCGATATCGCGTTTTAAGTATCATAAGAACTCTATTGCTACGAGACGTAGACATCTGCAATCGCTATTTCTTTGCGAGGAAGCGTTTCATTTACATTCATTTGAAGTGTAGACGAGGAATACATAACACTTCGCAAATTATATTATATCTTACCATGAAACATAGAAATGAGATGCGATATCGCGTTTTAAGAAGCATTAGAAATCTATTGCTACGATACGTAGACATCTGCAAAAGCTATTTCCTTGCAAGGAAGGGTCGCATTTATAATCATTTGAATTGTAGACGAGGAATACATAACACTTCGCTAATCATATTATATCTTACCATGAAACATAAAATTGAGATCGATATCGCGTTTTAAGAATCATAAGAACTCCATTGCTACGATACGTAGACATCTGCAAACGCTATTTCCTTGCAAGGAAGTGTCGCATTTACTTTCATTTGAAGTGTAGACGAGGAATACATAACACTTCGCAAATCATATTATATCTTACCATGAACCATAGAAATGAGTTGCGATATCGCGTTTTAAGTATCATAAGAACTCTATTGCTACGAGACGTAGACATCTGCAATCGCTATTCCTTTGCGAGGAAGCGTTTCATTTACATTCATTTGAAGTGTAGACGAGGAATACATAGCACTTCGCAAATTATATTATATCTTACCATGAAACATAGAAATGAGATGCGATATCGCGTTTTAAGAAGCATTAGAAATCTATTGCTACGATACGTAGACATCTGCAAACGCTATTTCCTAGCGAGGAAGTGTCGCATTCACATTCATTTGAAGTGTAGACGAGGAATACATAACACTTCGCAAATCATATTATATCTTACCATGAAAGATAGAAATGAGATGCGATATCGCGCTTTAAGAAGCCTTAGAAATCTATTGCTACGATACGTAGACATCTGCGAACGCTATTTCCTAGCGAGGAAGTGTCGCATTCACATTCATTTGAAGTGTAGGCGAGGAATACATGACACTTCGCAAATCATATTATATCTTACCATGAAACATAGATATGAGATGCAATATCTCGTTTTAAGATGCAATTGAACCCCATTGCTTCGATACGTAGACATTTGCAAACGCTATTTCCTTGCAAGGAAGTGTCGCATTTACATACATTTGAAGTGTAGACGAGGAATACATAACACTTCGCAAATCATATTATATCTTACCATGAACCATAGAAATGAGTTGCGATATCGCGTTTTAAGAATCATAAGAACTCTATTGATACGATACGTAGACATCTGCAAACGCTATTTCCTAGCGAGGAAGTGTCGCATACACAATCATTTGAAGTGTAGACGAGGAATACATAACACTTCGCAAATCATATTATATCTTACCATGAAACATAGAAATGAGATGCGATATCGCGTTTTAAGAAGCATTAGAACACTATTGCTACGATAGGTAGACATCTGCGAACGCTATTCCCTTGCAAGGAAGTGTCGCATTTACATTCATTTGAAACGTAGACGAGGAATACATAACACTTCGCAAATCATATTATATCTTACCATGAAAAATAGAAATGAGATGCGATATCGCGTTTTAAGAAGCATTAGAAACCTATTGCTACGATACGTAGACATCTGCAAACGCTATTTCCTAGCGAGGAAGTGTGGCATTTACATTCATTTGAAGTGTAAGCGCGGAATACATAACACTTCGCAAATCATATTATATCTTACCATGAAACATAGAAATGAAATGCGATATCGCGTTTTAAGAATCATAAAAACTCTATTGCTACGATGCGTAGACATCTGCAAACGTTATTTCTTTGCAAGGAAGTGTCGCATTTACATTCATTTGAAGTGTAGACGAGGAATAGATAACACTTCGCAAATCATATTATATCTTACCATGAAACATAGAAATGAGATGCGATATCGCGTTTTAAGAAGCATTAGAACCCTATTGCTACGATAGGTAGACATCTGCATACGTTATTTCCTTGCAAGGAAGTGTCGCATTTACATTCATTTGATGTGTAGACGAGGAATACATAACACTTCGCAAATCATATTATATCTTACCATGAAACGAAGAAATGAGATGCGATATCGCGTTTTAAGAAGCATTTGAAATCTGTTGCTACGATACGTAGACATCTGGAAACGCTATTTCCTTGCAAGGAAGTGTCGCATTTACATTCATTTGAAGTGTAGACGAGGAATACATAACACTTCGCAAATCATATTATATCTTACCATGAAACGTAGATATGAGATGCGATATCGCGTTTTAAGAAGAATTAGAAATCTGTTGCTACGATACGTAGACATCTGCAAACGCTATTTCCTTGCAAGGAAGTGTCGCATTTACATTCATTTGAAGCGTAGACGAGGAATACATAACACTTCGCAAATCATATTATATCTTACCATGAAACATAGATATGAGACGCAATATCTCGTTTTAAGATGCAATTGAACCCCATTGCTACGATAGGTAGATATCTGCAAACGCTATTTCCTTGCAAGGAAGTGTCGCATTTACATTCATTTGAAGTGTAGACGAGGAATACATAACACTTCGCAAATCATATTATATCTTATCATGAAACATAGAAATGAGATGCGATATCGCGTTTTAAGAAGCATTAGAACCCTGTAGCTACGATAGGTAGACATCTGCAAACGCTATTTCCTTGCAAGGAAGTGTCGCATTTACATTCATTTGAAGTGTAGACGAGGAATACATAACAATTCGCAAATTATATTATATCTTACCATGAAACATAGAAATGAGATGCGATATCGCGTTTTAAGAAGCATTAGAACACTATTGCTACGATAGGTAGACATCTGCGAACGCTATTCCCTTGCAAGGAAGTGTCGCATTTACATTCATTTGAATCGTAGACGAGGAATACATACCACTTCGCAAATCATATTATATCTTACCACGAAACATAGAAATGAGATGCGATATCGCGTTTTAAGAATCATAAGAACTCTATTGCTACGATACGTAGACATCTGCAAACGCCATTTCCTAGCGAGGAAGTGTCGCATTCACAATCATTTGACGTGTAGACGAGGAATACATAACACTTCGCAAATCATATTATATCTTACCATGAAACATAGAAATGAGATGCGATATCGCGTTTTAAGAAGCATTAGAAATCTATTGCTACGATACGTAGACATCTGCAAACGCTATTTCTTTGCAAGGAAGTGTCGCATTTACATTCATTTGAAGTGTAGACGAGGAATACATAACACTTCGCAAATCATATTATATCTTACCATGAAACATAGAAATGAGATGCGATATCGCGTTTTAAGAAGCATTAGAACCCTATTGCTACGATAGGTAGACATCTGCATACGCTATTTCCTTGCAAGGAAGTGTCGCATTTACATTCATTTGAAGTGTAGACGAGGAATACATAACACTTCGCAAATCATATTATATCTTACCATGAAACATAGAATTGAGATCGATACCGCGTTTTAAGAATCATAAGAACTCCATTGCTACGATACGTAGACATCTGCAAACGCTATATCCTTGCAAGGAAGTGTCGCATTTACTTTCATTTGAAGTGTAGACGAGGAATACATAACACTTCGCAAATCATATTATATCTTACCATGAAACATAGAATTGAGATCGATACCGCGTTTTAAGAATGATAAGAGCTCCATTGCAACGATACGTAGACATCGGCAAACGCTATTTCCTTGCAAGGAAGTGTCGCATTTACTTTCATTTGAAGTGCAGACGAGGAATACATAACACTTCGCAAATCATATTATATCTTACCATGAACCATAGAAATGAGTTGCGATATCGCGTTTTAAGAATCATAAGAACTCTATTGCTACGAGACCTAGACATCTGCAATCGCTATTTCTTTGCGAGGAAGCGTTTCATTTACATTCATTTGAAGTGTAGACGAGGAATACATAACACTTCGCAAATCATATTATATCTTACCATGAAACATAGATATGAGATGCGATATCGCGTTTTAAGGAGCATTAGAAATCTATTGCTACGATACGTAGACATCTGGAAACGCTATCTCCTTGCAAGGATGTGTCGCATTTACATTCATTTGAAGTGTAGACGAGGAACACATAACACTTCGCAAATCATATTATATCTTACCATGAAACATAGAATTGAGATCGATACCGCGTTTTAAGAATCATAAGAACTCCATTGCTACGATACGTAGACATCTGCAAACGCTATTTCTTTTCAAGGAAGTGTCGCATTTACATTCATTTGAAGTGTAGACGAGGAATACATAACACTTCGCAAATCATATTATATCTTACCATGAAACATAGAAATGAGATGCGATATCGCGTTTTAAGAAGCATTAGAACCCTATTGCTACGATAGGTAGACATCTGCATACCCTATTTCCTTGCAAGGAAGTGTCGCATTTACATTCATTTGAAGTGTAGACGAGGAATACATAACACTTCGCAAATCATATTATATCTTACCATGAAACGTAGATATGAGATGCGATATCGCGTTTTGAGAAGCATTAGAAATCTGTTGCTACGATACGTAGACATCTGGAAACGCTATTTCCTTGCAAGGAAGTGTGGCATTTACTTTCATTTGAAGTGTAGACGAGGAATACATAGCACTTCGCAAATCATATTAAATCTTACCATGAACTATAGAAATGAGTTGCGATATCGCGTTTTAAGAATCATAAGAACTCTATTGCTACGAGACGTAGACATCTGCAATCGCAATTTCTTTGCAAGGAAGCGTTTCATTTACATTCATTTGAAGTGTAGACGAGGAATACATAACACTTCGCAAATCATATTATATCTTACCATGAAACATAGAAATGAGATGCGATATCGCGTTTTAAGAAGCATTAGAACCCTATTGCTACGATAGGTAAATATCTGGAAACGCTATTTCTTTGCAAGGAAGTGTCGCATTTACATTCACTTGAATCGTAGACGAGGAATACATAAAACTTCGCAAATTACATTATATCCTACCATGAAACATAGAAATGAGATGCGATATCGCGTTTTAAGAAGCATTAGAAATCTATTGCTACGATACGTAGACATCTGCATACGCTATTTCCTTGCAAGGAAGTGTCGCATTTACATTCATTTGAAGTGTAGACGAGGAATACATAACACTTCGCAAATCATATTATATCTTACCATGAAACATAGAATTGAGATCGATACCGCGTTTTAAGAATCATAAGAACTCCATTGCTACAATACGTAGGCATCTGCAAACGCTATTTCTTTGCAACGAAGTGTCGCATTTACATTCATTTGAAGTGTAGACGAGGGATACATAACACTTCGCAAATCATATTATATCTTACCATGAAACATAGAAATGAGATGCGATATCGCGTTTTAAGAAGCATCAGAACCCTATTGCTACGATACGTAGACATCTGCATACGCTATTTCCTTGCAAGGAAGTGTAGCATTTACATTCATTTGAAGCGTAGACGAGGAATACATAACACTTCGCAAATCATATTATATCTTACCATGAAACATAGAAATGAGATGCGATATCGCGTTTTAAGAAGCATTAGAACACTATTGCTACGATAGGTAGACATCTGCGAACGCTATTCCCTTGCAAGGAAGTGTCGCATTTACATTCATTTGAAACGTAGACGAGGAATACATAACACTTCGCAAATCATATTATATCTTACCATGAAAAATAGAAATGAGATGCGATATCGCGTTTTAAGAAGCATTAGAAACCTATTGCTACGATACGTAGACATCTGCAAACGCTATTTCCTAGCGAGGAAGTGTGGCATTTACATTCATTTGAAGTGTAAGCGCGGAATACATAACACTTCGCAAATCATATTATATCTTACCATGAAACATAGAAATGAAATGCGATATCGCGTTTTAAGAATCATAAAAACTCTATTGCTACGATACGTAGACATCTGCAAACGTTATTTCTTTGCAAGGAAGTGTCGCATTTACATTCATTTGAAGTGTAGACGAGGAATAGATAACACTTCGCAAATCATATTATATCTTACCATGAAACATAGAAATGAGTTGCGATATCGCGTTTTAAGAAGCATTAGAACCCTATTGCTACGATAGGTAGACATCTGCATACGCTATTTCCTTGCAAGGAAGTGTCGCATTTACATTCATTTGATGTGTAGACGAGGAATACATAACACTTCGCAAATCATATTATATCTTACCATGAAACATAGAAATGAGATGCGATATCGCGTTTTAAGAAGCATTAGAAATCTGTTGCTACGATACGTAGACATCTGGAAACGCTATTTCCTTGCAAGGAAGTGTCGCATTTACATTCATTTGAAGTGTAGACGAGGAATACATAACACTTCGCAAATCATATTATATCTTACCATGAAACGTAGATATGAGATGCGATATCGCGTTTTAAGAAGCATTAGAAATCTGTTGCTACGATACGTAGACATCTGGAAACGCTATTTCCTTGCAAGGAAGTGTCGCATTTACATTCATTTGAAGCGTAGACGAGGAATACATAACACTTCGCAAATCATATTATATCTTACCATGAAACATAGATATGAGATGCAATATCTCGTTTTAAGATGCAATTGAACCCCATTGCTACGATAGGTAGATATCTGCAAACGCTATTTCCTTGCAAGGAAGTGTCGCATTTACATTCATTTGAAGTGTAGACGAGGAATACATAACACTTCGCAAATCATATTATATCTTATCATGAAACATAGAAATGAGATGCGATATCGCGTTTTAAGAAGCATTAGAACCCTGTTGCTACGATAGGTAGACATCTGTAAACCCTATCTCCTTGCAAGGAAGTGTCGCATTTACATTCATTTGAAGTGTAGACGAGGAATACATAACAATTCGCAAATCATATTATATCTTACCATGAAACATAGAAATGAGATGCGATATCGCGTTCTAAGAAGCATTAGAACACTATTGCTACGATAGGTAGATATCTGCGAACGCTATTCCCTTGCAAGGAAGTGTCGCATTTACATTCATTTGAATCGTAGACGAGGAATACATACCACTTCGCAAATCATATTATATCTTACCACGAAACATAGAAATGAGATGCGATATCGCGTTTTAAGAATCATAAGAACTCTATTGCTACGATACGTAGACATCTGCAAACGCTATTTCCTAGCGAGGAAGTGTCGCACTCACAATCATTTGACGTGTAGACGAGGAATACATAACACGTCGCAAATCATATTATATCTTACCATGAAACATAGATATGAGATGCGATATCGCGTTTTAAGAAGCATTAGAAATCTATTGCTACGATACGTAGACATCTGGAAACGCTATCTCCTTGCAAGGATGTGTCGCATTTACATTCATTTGAAGTGTAGACGAGGAACACATAACACTTCGCAAATCATATTATATCTTACCATGAAACATAGAATTGAGATCGATACCGCGTTTTAAGAACCATAAGATCTCCATTGCTACGATACGTAGATATCTGCAAACGCTATTTCTTTGCAAGGAAGTGTCGCATTTACATTCATTTGAAGTGTAGACGAGGAATACATAACACTTCGCAAATCATATTATATCTTACCATGAAACATAGAAATGAGATGCGATATCGCGTTTTAAGAAGCATTAGAACCCTATTGCTACGATAGGTAGACATCTGCATACCCTATTTCCTTGCAAGGAAGTATCGCATTTACATTCATTTGAAGTGTAGACGAGGAATACATAACACTTCGCAAATCATATTATATCTTACCATGAAACGTAGATATGAGATGCGATATCGCGTTTTAAGAAGCATTAGAAATCTGCTGCTACGATACGTAGACATCTGGAAACGCTATTTCCTTGCAAGGAAGTGTCGCATTTACATTCATTTGAAGTGTAGACGAGGAATACATAACACTTCGCAAATCATATTATATCTTACCATGAAACATAGAATTGAGATCGATACCGCGTTTTAAGATGCAATTGAACCCCATTGCTACGATAGGTAGATATCTGCAAACGCTATTTCCTTGCAAGGAAGTGTCGCATTTACATTCATTTGAAGTGTAGACGAGGAATACATAACACTTCGCAAATCATATTATATCTTATCATGAAACATAAAAATGAGATGCGATATCGCGTTTTAAGAAGCATTAGAACCCTGTTGCTACGATAGGTAGACATCTGTAAACCCTATCTCCTTGCAAGGAAGTGTCGCATTTACATTCATTTGAAGTGTAGACGAGGAATACATAACAATTCGCAAATCATATTATATCTTACCATGAAACATAGAAATGAGATGCGATATCGCGTCTTAAGAAGCATTAGAACACTATTGCTACGATAGGTAGATATCTGCGAACGCTATTCCCTTGCAAGGAAGTGTCGCATTTACATTCATTTGAATCGTAGACGAGGAATACATACCACTTCGCAAATCATATTATATCTTACCACGAAACATAGAAATGAGATGCGATATCGCGCTTTAAGAATCATAAGAACTCTATTGCTACGATACGTAGACATCTGCAAACGCTATTTCCTAGCGAGGAAGTGTCGCACTCACAATCATTTGACGTGTAGACGAGGAATACATAACACGTCGCAAATCATATTATATCTTAACATGAAACATAGATATGAGATGCGATATCGCGTTTTAAGAAGCATTAGAAATCTATTGCTACGATACGTAGACATCTGGAAACGCTATCTCCTTGCAAGGATGTGTCGCATTTACATTCATTTGGAGTGTAGACGAGGAACACATAACACTTCGCAAATCATATTATATCTTACCATGAAACATAGAATTGAGATCGATACCGCGTTTTAAGAATCATAAGAACTCCATTGCTACGATACGTAGATATCTGCAAACGCTATTTCTTTGCAAGGAAGTGTCGCATTTACATTCATTTGAAGTGTAGACGAGGAATACATAACACTTCGCAAATCATATTATATCTTACCATGAAACATAGAAATGAGATGCGATATCGCGTTTTAAGAAGCATTAGAACCCTATTGCTACGATAGGTAGACATCTGCATACCCTATTTCCTTGCAAGGAAGTATCGCATTTACATTCATTTGAAGTGTAGACGAGGAATACATAACACTTCGCAAATCATATTATATCTTACCATGAAACGTAGATATGAGATGCGATATCGCGTTTTAAGAAGCATTAGAAATCTGCTGCTACGATACGTAGACATCTGGAAACGCTATTTCCTTGCAAGGAAGTGTCGCATTTACATTCATTTGAAGTGTAGACGAGGAATACATAACACTTCGCAAATCATATTATATCTTACCATGAAACATAGAATTGAGATCGATACCGCGTTTTAAGAATCATAAGAACTCCATTGCTACGATACGTAGACATCTGCAAACGCTATTTCCTTGCAAGGAAGTGTCGCATTTACTTTCATTTGAAGTGTAGACGAGGAATACATAACACTTCGCAAATCATATTATATCTTACCATGAACTATAGAAATGAGTTGCGATATCGCGTTTTAAGGATCATAAGAACTCTATTGCTACGAGACGTAGACATCTGCAATCGCAATTTCTTTGCAAGGAAGCGTTTCATTTACATTCATTTGAAGTGTAGACGAGGAATACATAACACTTCGCAAATCATATTATATCTTACCATGAAACATAGAAATGAGATGCGATATCGCGTTTTAAGAAGCATTAGAACCCTATTGCTACGATAGGTAGATATCTGGAAACGCTATTTCCTTGCAAGGAAGTGTCGCATTTACATTCATTTGAAGTGTAGACGAGGAATACATAACACTTCGCAAAACATATTATATCTTACCATGAAACGTAGATATGAGAAGCGATATCGCGTTTTAAGAAGCATTAGAAATCTGCTGCTACGATACGTAGACATCTGGAAACGCTATTTCCTTGCAAGGAAGTGTCGCATTTACATTCATTTGAAGTGTAGACGAGGAATACATAACACTTCGCAAATCATATTATATCTTACCATGAAACATAGAATTGAGATCGATACCGCGTTTTAAGAATCATAAGAACTCCATTGCTACAATACGTAGACATCTGCAAACGCTATTTCCTTGCAAGGAAGTGTGGCATTTACTTTCATTTGAAGTGTAGACGAGGAACACATAGCACTTCGCAAATCATATTATATCTTACCATGAACTATAGAAATGAGTTGCGATATCGCGTTTTAAGAATCATAAGAACTCTATTGCTACGAGACGTAGACATCTGCAATCGCAATTTCTTTGCAAGGAAGCGTTTCATTTACATTCATTTGAAGTGTAGACGAGGAATACATAACACTTCGCAAATCATATTATATCTTACCATGAAACATAGAAATGAGATGCGATATCGCGTTTTAAGAAGCATTAGAACCCTATTGCTACGATAGGTAAATATCTGGAAACGCTATTTCTTTGCAAGGAAGTGTCGCATTTACATTCACTTGAATCGTAGACGAGGAATACCTAAAACTTCGCAAATTACATTATATCCTACCATGAAACATAGAAATGAGATGCGATATCGCGTTTTAAGAAGCATTAGAAATCTATTGCTACGATACGTAGACATCTGCAAACGCTATTTCTTTGCAACGAAGTGTCGCATTTACATTCATTTGAAGTGTAGACGAGGAATACATAACACTTCGCAAATCATATTATATCTTACCATGAAACATAGAAATGAGATGCGATATCGCGTTTTAAGAAGCATCAGAACCCTATTGCTACGATAGGTAGACATCTGCATACGCTATTTCCTTGCAAGGAAGTGTCGCATTTACATTCATTTGAAGTGTAGACGAGGAATACATAACACTTCGCAAATCATATTATATCTTACCATGAAACATAGAAATGAGATGCGATATCGCGTTTTAAGAAGCATTAGAACCCTATTGCTACGATAGGTAAATATCTGGAAACGCTATTTCTTTGCAAGGAAGTGTCGCATTTACATTCACTTGAATCGTAGACGAGGAATACATAAAACTTCGCAAATTACATTATATCCTACCATGAAACATAGAAATGAGATGCGATATCGCGTTTTAGGAAGCATTAGAAATCTATTGCTACGATACGTAGACATCTGCAAACGCTATTTCTTTGCAACGAAGTGTCGCATTTACATTCATTTGAAGTGTAGACGAGGAATACATAACACTTCGCAAATCATATTATATCTTACCATGAAACATAGAAATGAGATGCGATATCGCGTTTTAAGAAGCATCAGAACCCTATTGCTACGATAGGTAGACATCTGCATACGCTATTTCCTTGCAAGGAAGTGTCGCATTTACATTCATTTGAAGTGTAGACGAGGAATACATAACACTTCGCAAATCATATTATATCTTACCATGAACTATAGAAATGAGTTGCGATATCGCGTTTTAAGAATCATAAGAACTCTATTGCTACGAGACGTAGACAACTGCAATCGCAATTTCTTTGCAAGGAAGCGTTTCACTTACATTCATTTGAAGTGTAGACGAGGAATAAATAACACTTCGCAAATCATATTATATCTTACCATGAAACATAGAAATGAGATGCGATATCGCGTTTTAAGAAGCATTAGAACCCTGTTGCTACGATAGGTAGACATCTGCAAACGCTATTTCCTTGCAAGGAAGGGTCGCATTTACATTCATTTGAAGTGTAGACGAGGAATACATAACACTTCGCAAATCATATTACATCTTACCATGAAACATAGAAATGAGATGCGATATCGCGTTTTAAGAAGCATTAGAAATCTGTTGCTACGATACGTAGACATCTGGAAACGCTATTTCCTTGCAAGGAAGTGTCGCATTTACATTCATTTGAAGTGTAGACGAGGAATACATAACACTTCGCAAATCATATTATATCTTACCATGAAACATAGAATTGAGATCGATAGCGCGTTTTAAGAATCATAAGAACTCCATTGCTACGATACGTAGACATCTGCAAACGCTATTTCCTTGCAAGGAAGTGTCGCATTTACATTCATTTGAAGTGTAGACGAGGAATATATAACACTTCGCAAATCATATTATATCTTACCATGAACTATAGAAATGAGTTCAACACTTCGCAAATCATATTATATCTTACCATGAAACATAGAAATGAGATGCGATATCGCGTTTTAAGAAGCATTAGAACCCTATTGCTACGATAGGTAGATATCTGGAAACGCTATTTCCTTGCAAGGAAGTGTCGCATTTACATTCATTTGAAGTGTAGACGAGGAATACATAACACTTCGCAAATCATATTATATCTTACCATGAAACATAGAAATGAGATGCGATATCGCGTTTTAAGAAGCATTAGAAATCTGTTGCTACGATACGTAGACATCTGGAAACGCTATTTCCTTGCAAGGAAGTGTCGCATTTACATTCATTTGAAGTGTAGACGAGGAATACATAACACTTCGCAAATCATATTATATCTTACCATGAAACATAGAAATGAGATGCGATATCGCGTTTTAAGGAGCATTAGAACCCTATTTCTACAATAGGTAGATATCTGGAAACGCTATTTCCTTGCAAGGAAGTGTCGCATTTACATTCATTTGAAGTGTAGACGAGGAATACATAACACTTCGCAAATCATATTATATCTTACCATGAAACATAGAATTGAGATCGATACCGCGTTTTAAGAATCATAAGAACTCCATTGCTACGATACGTAGACATCTGCAAAACGCTATTTCCTTGCAAGGAAGTGTCGCATTTACTTTCATTTGAAGTGTAGACGAGGAATACATAACACTTCGCAAATCATATTATATCTTACCATGAACTATAGAAATGAGTTGCGATATCGCGTTTTAAGAATCATAAGAACTCTATTGCTACGAGACGTAGACATCTGCAATCGCAATTTCTTTGCAAGGAAGCGTTTCATTTACATTCATTTGAAGTGTAGACGAGGAATACATAACACTTCGCAAATCATATTATATCTTACCATGAAATATAGAAATGAGATGCGATATCGCGTTTTAAGAAGCATTAGAACCCTATTTCTACGATAGGTAGATATCTGGAAACGCTATTTCCTTGCAAGGAAGTGTCGCATTTACATTCATTTGAAGTGTAGACGAGGAATACATAACACTTCGCAAATCATATTATATCTTACCATGAAACGTAGATATGAGATGCGATATCGCGTTTTAAGAAGCATTAGAAATCTGTTGCTACGATACGTAGACATCTGGAAACGCTATTTCCTTGCAAGGAAGTGTCGCATTTACATTCATTTGAAGCGTAAACGAGGAATACATAACACTTCGCAAATCATATTATATCTTACCATGAAACATAGAAATGAGATGCGATATCGCGTTTTAAGAAGCATTAGAACCCTATTGCTACGATAGGTAGATATCTGCAAACGCTATTTCCTTGCAAGGAAGTGTCGCATTTACATTCATTTGAAGTGTAGACGAGGAATACATAACACTTCGCAAATCATATTATATCTTACCATGAAACATAGAAATGAGATGCGATATCGCGTTTTAATAAGCATTAGAAATCTGTTGCTACGATACGTAGACATCTGGAAACGCTATTTCCTTGCAAGGAAGTGTCGCATTTACATTCATTTGAAGTGTAGACGAGGAATACATATCACTTCGCAAATCATATTATATCTTACCATGAAACATAGAAATGAGATGCGATATCGCGTTTTAAGACGCATTAGAAATCTGTTGCTACGATGCGTAGACATCTGGAAACGCTATTTCCTTGCAAGGAAGTGTCGCATTTACATTCATTTGAAGTGTAGACGAGGAATACATAACACTTCGCAAATCATATTATATCTTACCATGAAACATAGAATTGAGATCGATACCGCGTTTTAAGAATCATAAGAACTCCATTGCTAAGATACGTAGACATCTGCAATCGCTATTTCCTTGCTAGAAAGTGTCGCATTTACTTTCATTTGAAGTGTAGACGAGGAATACATAACACTTCGCAAATCATATTATATCTTACCATGAACTATAGAAATGAGTTGCGATATCGCGTTTTAAGAATCATAAGAACTCTATTGCTACGAGACGTAGACATCTGCAATCGCAATTTCTTTGCAAGGAAGCGTTTCATTTACATTCATTTGAAGTGTAGACGAGGAATACATAACACTTCGCAAGTCATATTATATCTTACCATGAAACATAGAAATGAGATGCGATATCGCGTTTTAAGAAGCATTAGAACCCTATTGCTACGATAGGTAGATATCTGCAAACGCTATTTCTTTGCAAGGAAGTGTCGCATTTACATTCATTTGAATCGTAGACGAGGAATACATAAAACTTCGCAAATTACATTATATCCTACCATGAAACATAGAAATGAGATGCGATATCGCGTTTTAAGAAGCATTAGAAATCTATTGCTACGATACGTAGATATCTGCATACGCTATTTCCTTGCAAGGAAGTGTCGCATTTACATTCATTTGAAGTGTAGACGAGGTATACATAACACTTCGCAAATCATATTATATCTTACCATGAAACATAGAATTGAGATCGATACCGCGTTTTAAGAATCATAAGAAATCCATTGCTACGATACGTAGACATCTGCAAACGCAATTTCTTTGCAAGGAAGTGTCGCATTTACATTCATTTGAAGTGTAGACGAGGAATACATAACACTTCGCAAATCATATTATATCTTACCATGAAACATAGAAATGAGATGCGATATCGCGTTTTAAGAAGCATTAGAACCCTATTGCTACGATAGGTAGACATCTGCATACGCTGTTTCCTTGCAAGGAAGTGTCGCATTTACATTCACTTGAAGCGTAGACGAGGAATACATAACACATCGCAAATCATATTATATCTTACCATGAAACATAGAAATGAGATGCGATATCGCCTTTTAAGAAGCATTAGAACCCTATTGCTACGATAGGTAGATATCTACAAACGCTATTTCCTTGCAAGGAAGTGTCGCATTTACATTCATTTGAAGTGTAGACGAGGAATACATAACACTTCGCAAATCATATTATATCTTACCATGAAACATAGAAATGAGATGCGATATCGCGTTTTAAGAAGCATTAGAAATCTGTTGCTACGATACGTAGACATCTGGAAACGCTATTTCCTTGCAAGGAAGTGTCGCATTTACATTCATTTGAAGTGTAGACGAGGAATACATAACACTTCGCAAATCATATTATATCTTACCATGAAACATAGAATTGAGATCGATACCGCGTTTTAAGAATCATAAGAACTCCATTGCTACGATACGTAGACATCTGCAAACGCTATTTCCTTGCAAGGAAGTGTCGCATTTACTTTCATTTGAAGTGTAGACGAGGAATACATAACACTTCGCAAATCATATTATATCTTACCATGAACTATAGAAATGAGTTGCGATATCGCGTTTTAAGAATCTTAAGAACTCTATTGCTACGAGACGTAGACATCTGCAATCGCAATTTCTTTGCAAGGAAGGGTTTCATTTACATTCATTTGAAGTGTAGACGAGGAATACATAACACTTCGCAAATCATATTATATCTTACCATGAAACATAGAAATGAGATGCGATATCGCGTTTTAAGAAGCATTAGAACCCTATTGCTACGATAGGTAAATATCTGCAAACGCTATTTCTTTGCAAGGAAGTGTCGCATTTACATTCATTTGAATCGTAGACGAGGAATACATAAAACTTCGCAAATTACATTATATCCTACCATGAAACATAGAAATGAGATGCGATATCGCGTTTTAAGAAGCATTAGAAATCTATTGCTACGATACGTAGTCATCTGCAAAAGCTATTTCCTTGCAAGGAAGGGTCGCATTTACATTCATTTGAATCGTATACGAGGAATGCATAACACTTCGCAATGAATATCATATCCTACCATGAAACATAGAAATGAGATGCGATATCGCGTTTTAAGAAGCATTAGAACCCTATTGCTACGACAGGTAGACATCTGCAAACGCTATTTCCTTGCAAGGAAGTGTCGCATTTGCATTCATTTGAAGTGCAGACGAGGAATACATATCACTTCGCAAATCATATTATATCTTACCATGAAACATAAAATTGAGATCGATATCGCGTTTTAAGAATCATAAGAACCCCATTGCCACGATACGTAGACATCTGCACACGCTATTTCCTTGCAAGGAAGTGTCGCATTTACATTCATTTGAAGCGTAGACGAGGAATACATAGCACTTCGCAAATCATATTATATCTTACCATGAAACATAGAAATGAGATGCGATATCGCGTTTTAAGAAGCATTAGAACCCTATTGCTGCGATAGGTAGACATCTGCAAACGCTATTTCCTTGCGAGGAAGTGTCGCATTTACATTCATTTGAAGTGTAGACGAGGAATACATAACACTTCGCAAATCATATTATATCTTACCATGGAACATAGAAATGAGATGCGATATCGCGTTTTAAGAAGCATTAGAAATCTATTGCTACGATACGTAGACATCTGCAAACGCTGTTTCCTTGCAAGGAAGTGTCGCATTTACATTCATTTGAATCGTATACGAGGAATGCATAACACTTCGCAATGAATATCATATCCTACCATGAAACATAGAAATGAGATGCGATATCGCGTTTTAAGAAGCATTAGAACCCTATTGCTACGACAGGTAGACATCTGCAAACGCTATTTCCTTGCAAGGAAGTGTCGCATTTGCATTCATTTGAAGTGTAGTCGAGGAATACATAACACTTCGCAAATCATATTATATCTTACCATGAAACATAGAAATGAGATGCGATTTCGCGTTTTAAGAATCATAAGAACTCTATTGCTACGAGACGTAGACATCTGCAATCGCAATTTCTTTGCAAGGAAGCGTTTCATTTACATTCATTTGAAGTGTAGACGAGGAATACATAACACTTCGCAAGTCATATTATATCTTACCATGAAAGATAGAAATGAGATGCGATATCGCGTTTTAAGAAGCATTAGAACCCTATTGCTACGATAGGTAGATATCTGCAAACGCTATTTCTTTGCAAGGAAGTGTCGCATTTACATTCATTTGAATCGTAGACGAGGAATACATAAAACTTCGCAAATTACATTATATCCTACCATGAAACATAGAAATGAGATGCGATATCGCGTTTTAAGAAGCATTAGAAATCTATTGCTACGATACGTAGATATCTGCATACGCTATTTCCTTGCAAGTAAGTGTCGCATTTACATTCATTTGAAGTGTAGACGAGGAATACATAACACTTCGCAAATCATATTATATCTTACCATGAAACATAGAATTGAGATCGATACCGCGTTTTAAGAATCATAAGAAATCCATTGCTACGATACGTAGACATCTGCAAACGCTATTTCTTTGCAAGGAAGTGTCGCATTTACATTCATTTGAAGTGTAGACGAGGAATACATAACACTTCGCAAATCATATTATATCTTACCATGAAACATAGAAATGAGATGCGATATCGCGTTTTAAGAAGCATTAGAACCCTATTGCTACGATAGGTAGACATCTGCATACGCTATTTCCTTGCAAGGAAGTGTCGCATTTACATTCATTTGAAGCGTAGACGAGGAATACATAACACTTCGCAAATCATATTATATCTTACCATGAAATATAGAAATGAGATGCGATATCGCCTTTTAAGAAGCATTAGAACCCTATTGCTACGATAGGTAGATATCTACAAACGCTATTTCCTTGCAAGGAAGTGTCGCATTTACATTCATTTGAAGTGTAGACGAGGAATACATAACACTTCGCAAATCATATTATATCTTACCATGAAACATAGAAATGAGATGCGATATCGCGTTTTAAGAAGCATTAGAAATCTGTTGCTACGATACATAGACATCTGGAAACGCTATTTCCTTGCAAGGAAGTGTCGCATTTACATTCATTTGAAGTGTAGACGAGGAATACATAACACTTCGCAAATCATATTATATCTTACCATGAAACATAGAATTGAGATCGATACCGCGTTTTAAGAATCATAAGAACTCCATTGCTACGATACGTAGACATCTGCAAACGCTATTTCCTTGCAAGGAAGTGTCGCATTTACTTTCATTTGAAGTGTAGACGAGGAATACATAACACTTCGCAAATCATATTATATCTTACCATGAACTATAGAAATGAGTTGCGATATCGCGTTTTAAGAATCTTAAGAACTCTATTGCTACGAGACGTAGACATCTGCAATCGCAATTTCTTTGCAAGGAAGGGTTTCATTTACATTCATTTGAAGTGTAGACGAGGAATACATAACACTTCGCAAGTCATATTATATCTTACCATGAAAGATAGAAATGAGATGCGATATCGCGTTTTAAGAAGCATTAGAACCCTATTGCTACGATAGGTAGATATCTGCAAACGCTATTTCTTTGCAAGGAAGTGTCGCATTTACATTCATTTGAATCGTAGACGAGGAATACATAAAACTTCGCAAATTACATTATATCCTACCATGAAACATAGAAATGAGATGCGATATCGCGTTTTAAGAAGCATTAGAAATCTATTGCTACGATACGTAGATATCTGCATACGCTATTTCCTTGCAAGTAAGTGTCGCATTTACATTCATTTGAAGTGTAGACGAGGAATACATAACACTTCGCAAATCATATTATATCTTACCATGAAACATAGAATTGAGATCGATACCGCGTTTTAAGAATCATAAGAAATCCATTGCTACGATACGTAGACATCTGCAAACGCTATTTCTTTGCAAGGAAGTGTCGCATTTACATTCATTTGAAGTGTAGACGAGGAATACATAACACTTCGCAAATCATATTATATCTTACCATGAAACATAGAAATGAGATGCGATATCGCGTTTTAAGAAGCATTAGAACCCTATTGCTACGATAGGTAGACATCTGCATACGCTATTTCCTTGCAAGGAAGTGTCGCATTTACATTCATTTGAAGCGTAGACGAGGAATACATAACACTTCGCAAATCATATTATATCTTACCATGAAATATAGAAATGAGATGCGATATCGCCTTTTAAGAAGCATTAGAACCCTATTGCTACGTTAGGTAGATATCTACAAACGCTATTTCCTTGCAAGGAAGTGTCGCATTTACATTCATTTGAAGTGTAGACGAGGAATACATAACACTTCGCAAATCATATTATATCTTACCATGAAACATAGAAATGAGATGCGATATCGCGTTTTAAGAAGCATTAGAAATCTGTTGCTACGATACGTAGACATCTGGAAACGCTATTTCCTTGCAAGGAAGTGTCGCATTTACATTCATTTGAAGTGTAGACGAGGAATACATAACACTTCGCAAATCATATTATATCTTACCATGAAACATAGAATTGAGATCGATACCGCGTTTTAAGAATCATAAGAACTCCATTGCTACGATACGTAGACATCTGCAAACGCTATTTCCTTGCAAGGAAGTGTCGCATTTACTTTCATTTGAAGTGTAGACGAGGAATACATAACACTTCGCAAATCATATTATATCTTACCATGAACTATAGAAATGAGCTGCGATATCGCGTTTTAAGAATCTTAAGAACTCTATTGCTACGAGACGTAGACATCTGCAATCGCAATTTCTTTGCAAGGAAGGGTTTCATTTACATTCATTTGAAGTGTAGACGAGGAATACATAACACTTCGCAAATCATATTATATCTTACCATGAAACATAGAAATGAGATGCGATATCGCGTTTTAAGAAGCATTAGAACCCTATTGCTACGATAGGTAAATATCTGCAAACGCTATTTCTTTGCAAGGAAGTGTCGCATTTACATTCATTTGAATCGTAGACGAGGAATACATAAAACTTCGCAAATTACATTATATCCTACCATGAAACATAGAAATGAGATGCGATATCGCGTTTTAAGAAGCATTAGAAATCTATTGCTACGATACGTAGTCATCTGCAAAAGCTATTTCCTTGCAAGGAAGGGTCGCATTTATAATCATTTGAAGTGCAGACGAGGAATACATATCACTTCGCAAATCATATTATATCTTACCATGAAACATAAAATTGAGATCGATATCGCGTTTTAAGAATCATAAGAACCCCATTGCCACGATACGTAGACATCTGCAAACGCTATTTCCTTGCAAGGAAGTGTCGCATTTACATTCATTTGAAGCGTAGACGAGGAATACATAACACTTCGCAAATCATATTATATCTTACCATGAAACATAGAAATGAGATGCGATATCGCGTTTTAAGAAGCATTAGAACCCTATTGCTGCGATAGGTAGACATCTGCAAACGCTATTTCCTTGCGAGGAAGTGTCGCATTTACATTCATTTGAAGTGTAGACGAGGAATACATAACACTTCGCAAATCATATTATATCTTACCATGGAACATAGAAATGAGATGCGATATCGCGTTTTAAGAAGCATTAGAAATCTATTGCTACGATACGTAGACATCTGCAAACGCTGTTTCCTTGCAAGGAAGTGTCGCATTTACATTCATTTGAAGTGTAGACGAGGAATACATAACACTTCGCAAATCATATTACATCTTACCATGAAACATAGAAATGAGATGCGATATCGCGTTTTAAGAAGCATTAGAAATCTATTGCTACGATACGTAGACATCTGCAAACGCTATTTCTTTGCAAGGAAGCGTTGCATTTACATTCATTTGAAGTGTAGACGAGGAATACATAACACTTCGCAAATCATATTATATCTTACCATGAAACATAGAAATGAGATGCGATATCGCGTTTTAAGAAGCATCAGAACCCTATTGCTACGATAGGTAGACATCCGCAAACGCTATTTCCTTGCAAGGAAGTGTCGCATTTACATTCATTTGAAGTGTAGACGAGGAAAACATGACACTTCGCAAATCATATTATATCTTACCATGAAACATAGAAATGAGATGCTATATCGCGTTTTAAGAAGCATTAGAACCCTATTGCTGCGATAGGTAGACATCTGCAAACGCTATTTCCTTGCGAGGAAGTGTCGCATTTACATTCATTTGAAGTGTAGACGAGGAATACATAACACTTCGCAAATCATATTATATCTTACCATGGAACATAGAAATGAGATGCGATATCGCGTTTTAAGAAGCATTAGAAATCTGTTGCTACGATACGTAGACATCTGGAAACGCTATTTCCTTGCAAGGAAGTGTCGCATTTACATTCATTTGAAGTGTAGACGAGGAATACATAACACTTCGCAAATCATATTATATCTTACCATGAAACATAGAAATGAGATGCGATATCGCGTTTTAAGGAGCATTAGAACCCTATTTCTACAATAGGTAGATATCTGGAAACGCTATTTCCTTGCAAGGAAGTGTCGCATTTACATTCATTTGAAGTGTAGACGAGGAATACATAACACTTCGCAAATCATATTATATCTTACCATGAAACATAGAATTGAGATCGATACCGCGTTTTAAGAATCATAAGAACTCCATTGCTACGATACGTAGACATCTGCAAAACGCTATTTCCTTGCAAGGAAGTGTCGCATTTACTTTCATTTGAAGTGTAGACGAGGAATACATAACACTTCGCAAATCATATTATATCTTACCATGAACTATAGAAATGAGTTGCGATATCGCGTTTTAAGAATCATAAGAACTCTATTGCTACGAGACGTAGACATCTGCAATCGCAATTTCTTTGCAAGGAAGCGTTTCATTTACATTCATTTGAAGTGTAGACGAGGAATACATAACACTTCGCAAATCATATTATATCTTACCATGAAATATAGAAATGAGATGCGATATCGCGTTTTAAGAAGCATTAGAACCCTATTTCTACGATAGGTAGATATCTGGAAACGCTATTTCCTTGCAAGGAAGTGTCGCATTTACATTCATTTGAAGTGTAGACGAGGAATACATAACACTTCGCAAATCATATTATATCTTACCATGAAACGTAGATATGAGATGCGATATCGCGTTTTAAGAAGCATTAGAAATCTGTTGCTACGATACGTAGACATCTGGAAACGCTATTTCCTTGCAAGGAAGTGTCGCATTTACATTCATTTGAAGCGTAAACGAGGAATACATAACACTTCGCAAATCATATTATATCTTACCATGAAACATAGAAATGAGATGCGATATCGCGTTTTAAGAAGCATTAGAACCCTATTGCTACGATACGTAGATATCTGCATACGCTATTTCCTTGCAAGTAAGTGTCGCATTTACATTCATTTGAAGTGTAGACGAGGAATACATAACACTTCGCAAATCATATTATATCTTACCATGAAACATAGAATTGAGATCGATACCGCGTTTTAAGAATCATAAGAAATCCATTGCTACGATACGTAGACATCTGCAAACGCTATTTCTTTGCAAGGAAGTGTCGCATTTACATTCATTTGAAGTGTAGACGAGGAATACATAACACTTCGCAAATCATATTATATCTTACCATGAAACATAGAAATGAGATGCGATATCGCGTTTTAAGAAGCATTAGAACCCTATTGCTACGATAGGTAGACATCTGCATACGCTATTTCCTTGCAAGGAAGTGTCGCATTTACATTCATTTGAAGCGTAGACGAGGAATACATAACACTTCGCAAATCATATTATATCTTACCATGAAATATAGAAATGAGATGCGATATCGCCTTTTAAGAAGCATTAGAACCCTATTGCTACGATAGGTAGATATCTACAAACGCTATTTCCTTGCAAGGAAGTGTCGCATTTACATTCATTTGAAGTGTAGACGAGGAATACATAACACTTCGCAAATCATATTATATCTTACCATGAAACATAGAAATGAGATGCGATATCGCGTTTTAAGAAGCATTAGAAATCTGTTGCTACGATACGTAGACATCTGGAAACGCTATTTCCTTGCAAGGAAGTGTCGCATTTACATTCATTTGAAGTGTAGACGAGGAATACATAACACTTCGCAAATCATATTATATCTTACCATGAAACATAGAATTGAGATCGATACCGCGTTTTAAGAATCATAAGAACTCCATTGCTACGATACGTAGACATCTGCAAACGCTATTTCCTTGCAAGGAAGTGTCGCATTTACTTTCATTTGAAGTGTAGACGAGGAATACATAACACTTCGCAAATCATATTATATCTTACCATGAACTATAGAAATGAGTTGCGATATCGCGTTTTAAGAATCTTAAGAACTCTATTGCTACGAGACGTAGACATCTGCAATCGCAATTTCTTTGCAAGGAAGGGTTTCATTTACATTCATTTGAAGTGTAGACGAGGAATACATAACACTTCGCAAGTCATATTATATCTTACCATGAAAGATAGAAATGAGATGCGATATCGCGTTTTAAGAAGCATTAGAACCCTATTGCTACGATAGGTAGATATCTGCAAACGCTATTTCTTTGCAAGGAAGTGTCGCATTTACATTCATTTGAATCGTAGACGAGGAATACATAAAACTTCGCAAATTACATTATATCCTACCATGAAACATAGAAATGAGATGCGATATCGCGTTTTAAGAAGCATTAGAAATCTATTGCTACGATACGTAGATATCTGCATACGCTATTTCCTTGCAAGTAAGTGTCGCATTTACATTCATTTGAAGTGTAGACGAGGAATACATAACACTTCGCAAATCATATTATATCTTACCATGAAACATAGAATTGAGATCGATACCGCGTTTTAAGAATCATAAGAAATCCATTGCTACGATACGTAGACATCTGCAAACGCTATTTCTTTGCAAGGAAGTGTCGCATTTACATTCATTTGAAGTGTAGACGAGGAATACATAACACTTCGCAAATCATATTATATCTTACCATGAAACATAGAAATGAGATGCGATATCGCGTTTTAAGAAGCATTAGAACCCTATTGCTACGATAGGTAGACATCTGCATACGCTATTTCCTTGCAAGGAAGTGTCGCATTTACATTCATTTGAAGCGTAGACGAGGAATACATAACACTTCGCAAATCATATTATATCTTACCATGAAATATAGAAATGAGATGCGATATCGCCTTTTAAGAAGCATTAGAACCCTATTGCTACGTTAGGTAGATATCTACAAACGCTATTTCCTTGCAAGGAAGTGTCGCATTTACATTCATTTGAAGTGTAGACGAGGAATACATAACACTTCGCAAATCATATTATATCTTACCATGAAACATAGAAATGAGATGCGATATCGCGTTTTAAGAAGCATTAGAAATCTGTTGCTACGATACGTAGACATCTGGAAACGCTATTTCCTTGCAAGGAAGTGTCGCATTTACATTCATTTGAAGTGTAGACGAGGAATACATAACACTTCGCAAATCATATTATATCTTACCATGAAACATAGAATTGAGATCGATACCGCGTTTTAAGAATCATAAGAACTCCATTGCTACGATACGTAGACATCTGCAAACGCTATTTCCTTGCAAGGAAGTGTCGCATTTACTTTCATTTGAAGTGTAGACGAGGAATACATAACACTTCGCAAATCATATTATATCTTACCATGAACTATAGAAATGAGTTGCGATATCGCGTTTTAAGAATCTTAAGAACTCTATTGCTACGAGACGTAGACATCTGCAATCGCAATTTCTTTGCAAGGAAGGGTTTCATTTACATTCATTTGAAGTGTAGACGAGGAATACATAACACTTCGCAAATCATATTATATCTTACCATGAAACATAGAAATGAGATGCGATATCGCGTTTTAAGAAGCATTAGAACCCTATTGCTACGATAGGTAAATATCTGCAAACGCTATTTCTTTGCAAGGAAGTGTCGCATTTACATTCATTTGAATCGTAGACGAGGAATACATAAAACTTCGCAAATTACATTATATCCTACCATGAAACATAGAAATGAGATGCGATATCGCGTTTTAAGAAGCATTAGAAATCTATTGCTACGATACGTAGTCATCTGCAAAAGCTATTTCCTTGCAAGGAAGGGTCGCATTTATAATCATTTGAAGTGCAGACGAGGAATACATATCACTTCGCAAATCATATTATATCTTACCATGAAACATAAAATTGAGATCGATATCGCGTTTTAAGAATCATAAGAACCCCATTGCCACGATACGTAGACATCTGCAAACGCTATTTCCTTGCAAGGAAGTGTCGCATTTACATTCATTTGAAGCGTAGACGAGGAATACATAACACTTCGCAAATCATATTATATCTTACCATGAAACATAGAAATGAGATGCGATATCGCGTTTTAAGAAGCATTAGAACCCTATTGCTGCGATAGGTAGACATCTGCAAACGCTATTTCCTTGCGAGGAAGTGTCGCATTTACATTCATTTGAAGTGTAGACGAGGAATACATAACACTTCGCAAATCATATTATATCTTACCATGGAACATAGAAATGAGATGCGATATCGCGTTTTAAGAAGCATTAGAAATCTATTGCTACGATACGTAGACATCTGCAAACGCTGTTTCCTTGCAAGGAAGTGTCGCATTTACATTCATTTGAAGTGTAGACGAGGAATACATAACACTTCGCAAATCATATTACATCTTACCATGAAACATAGAAATGAGATGCGATATCGCGTTTTAAGAAGCATTAGAAATCTATTGCTACGATACGTAGACATCTGCAAACGCTATTTCTTTGCAAGGAAGCGTTGCATTTACATTCATTTGAAGTGTAGACGAGGAATACATAACACTTCGCAAATCATATTATATCTTACCATGAAACATAGAAATGAGATGCGATATCGCGTTTTAAGAAGCATCAGAACCCTATTGCTACGATAGGTAGACATCTGCAAACGCTATTTCCTTGCAAGGAAGTGTCGCATTTACATTCATTTGAAGTGTAGACGAGGAAAACATGACACTTCGCAAATCATATTATATCTTACCATGAAACATAGAAATGAGATGCTATATCGCGTTTTAAGAAGCATTAGAACCCTATTGCTGCGATAGGTAGACATCTGCAAACGCTATTTCCTTGCGAGGAAGTGTCGCATTTACATTCATTTGAAGTGTAGACGAGGAATACATAACACTTCGCAAATCATATTATATCTTACCATGGAACATAGAAATGAGATGCGATATCGCGTTTTAAGAAGCATTAGAAATCTGTTGCTACGATACGTAGACATCTGGAAACGCTATTTCCTTGCAAGGAAGTGTCGCATTTACATTCATTTGAAGTGTAGACGAGGAATACATAACACTTCGCAAATCATATTATATCTTACCATGAAACATAGAAATGAGATGCGATATCGCGTTTTAAGGAGCATTAGAACCCTATTTCTACAATAGGTAGATATCTGGAAACGCTATTTCCTTGCAAGGAAGTGTCGCATTTACATTCATTTGAAGTGTAGACGAGGAATACATAACACTTCGCAAATCATATTATATCTTACCATGAAACATAGAATTGAGATCGATACCGCGTTTTAAGAATCATAAGAACTCCATTGCTACGATACGTAGACATCTGCAAAACGCTATTTCCTTGCAAGGAAGTGTCGCATTTACTTTCATTTGAAGTGTAGACGAGGAATACATAACACTTCGCAAATCATATTATATCTTACCATGAACTATAGAAATGAGTTGCGATATCGCGTTTTAAGAATCATAAGAACTCTATTGCTACGAGACGTAGACATCTGCAATCGCAATTTCTTTGCAAGGAAGCGTTTCATTTACATTCATTTGAAGTGTAGACGAGGAATACATAACACTTCGCAAATCATATTATATCTTACCATGAAATATAGAAATGAGATGCGATATCGCGTTTTAAGAAGCATTAGAACCCTATTTCTACGATAGGTAGATATCTGGAAACGCTATTTCCTTGCAAGGAAGTGTCGCATTTACATTCATTTGAAGTGTAGACGAGGAATACATAACACTTCGCAAATCATATTATATCTTACCATGAAACGTAGATATGAGATGCGATATCGCGTTTTAAGAAGCATTAGAAATCTGTTGCTACGATACGTAGACATCTGGAAACGCTATTTCCTTGCAAGGAAGTGTCGCATTTACATTCATTTGAAGCGTAAACGAGGAATACATAACACTTCGCAAATCATATTATATCTTACCATGAAACATAGAAATGAGATGCGATATCGCGTTTTAAGAAGCATTAGAACCCTATTGCTACGATAGGTAGATATCTGCAAACGCTATTTCCTTGCAAGGAAGTGTCGCATTTACATTCATTTGAAGTGTAGACGAGGAATACATAACACTTCGCAAATCATATTATATCTTACCATGAAACATAGAAATGAGATGCGATATCGCGTTTTAATAAGCATTAGAAATCTGTTGCTACGATACGTAGACATCTGGAAACGCTATTTCCTTGCAAGGAAGTGTCGCATTTACATTCATTTGAAGTGTAGACGAGGAATACATATCACTTCGCAAATCATATTATATCTTACCATGAAACATAGAAATGAGATGCGATATCGCGTTTTAAGACGCATTAGAAATCTGTTGCTACGATGCGTAGACATCTGGAAACGCTATTTCCTTGCAAGGAAGTGTCGCATTTACATTCATTTGAAGTGTAGACGAGGAATACATAACACTTCGCAAATCATATTATATCTTACCATGAAACATAGAATTGAGATCGATACCGCGTTTTAAGAATCATAAGAACTCCATTGCTAAGATACGTAGACATCTGCAATCGCTATTTCCTTGCTAGAAAGTGTCGCATTTACTTTCATTTGAAGTGTAGACGAGGAATACATAACACTTCGCAAATCATATTATATCTTACCATGAACTATAGAAATGAGTTGCGATATCGCGTTTTAAGAATCATAAGAACTCTATTGCTACGAGACGTAGACATCTGCAATCGCAATTTCTTTGCAAGGAAGCGTTTCATTTACATTCATTTGAAGTGTAGACGAGGAATACATAACACTTCGCAAGTCATATTATATCTTACCATGAAACATAGAAATGAGATGCGATATCGCGTTTTAAGAAGCATTAGAACCCTATTGCTACGATAGGTAGATATCTGCAAACGCTATTTCTTTGCAAGGAAGTGTCGCATTTACATTCATTTGAATCGTAGACGAGGAATACATAAAACTTCGCAAATTACATTATATCCTACCATGAAACATAGAAATGAGATGCGATATCGCGTTTTAAGAAGCATTAGAAATCTATTGCTACGATACGTAGATATCTGCATACGCTATTTCCTTGCAAGGAAGTGTCGCATTTACATTCATTTGAAGTGTAGACGAGGTATACATAACACTTCGCAAATCATATTATATCTTACCATGAAACATAGAATTGAGATCGATACCGCGTTTTAAGAATCATAAGAAATCCATTGCTACGATACGTAGACATCTGCAAACGCAATTTCTTTGCAAGGAAGTGTCGCATTTACATTCATTTGAAGTGTAGACGAGGAATACATAACACTTCGCAAATCATATTATATCTTACCATGAAACATAGAAATGAGATGCGATATCGCGTTTTAAGAAGCATTAGAACCCTATTGCTACGATAGGTAGACATCTGCATACGCTGTTTCCTTGCAAGGAAGTGTCGCATTTACATTCACTTGAAGCGTAGACGAGGAATACATAACACATCGCAAATCATATTATATCTTACCATGAAACATAGAAATGAGATGCGATATCGCCTTTTAAGAAGCATTAGAACCCTATTGCTACGATAGGTAGATATCTACAAACGCTATTTCCTTGCAAGGAAGTGTCGCATTTACATTCATTTGAAGTGTAGACGAGGAATACATAACACTTCGCAAATCATATTATATCTTACCATGAAACATAGAAATGAGATGCGATATCGCGTTTTAAGAAGCATTAGAAATCTGTTGCTACGATACGTAGACATCTGGAAACGCTATTTCCTTGCAAGGAAGTGTCGCATTTACATTCATTTGAAGTGTAGACGAGGAATACATAACACTTCGCAAATCATATTATATCTTACCATGAAACATAGAATTGAGATCGATACCGCGTTTTAAGAATCATAAGAACTCCATTGCTACGATACGTAGACATCTGCAAACGCTATTTCCTTGCAAGGAAGTGTCGCATTTACTTTCATTTGAAGTGTAGACGAGGAATACATAACACTTCGCAAATCATATTATATCTTACCATGAACTATAGAAATGAGTTGCGATATCGCGTTTTAAGAATCTTAAGAACTCTATTGCTACGAGACGTAGACATCTGCAATCGCAATTTCTTTGCAAGGAAGGGTTTCATTTACATTCATTTGAAGTGTAGACGAGGAATACATAACACTTCGCAAATCATATTATATCTTACCATGAAACATAGAAATGAGATGCGATATCGCGTTTTAAGAAGCATTAGAACCCTATTGCTACGATAGGTAAATATCTGCAAACGCTATTTCTTTGCAAGGAAGTGTCGCATTTACATTCATTTGAATCGTAGACGAGGAATACATAAAACTTCGCAAATTACATTATATCCTACCATGAAACATAGAAATGAGATGCGATATCGCGTTTTAAGAAGCATTAGAAATCTATTGCTACGATACGTAGTCATCTGCAAAAGCTATTTCCTTGCAAGGAAGGGTCGCATTTACATTCATTTGAATCGTATACGAGGAATGCATAACACTTCGCAATGAATATCATATCCTACCATGAAACATAGAAATGAGATGCGATATCGCGTTTTAAGAAGCATTAGAACCCTATTGCTACGACAGGTAGACATCTGCAAACGCTATTTCCTTGCAAGGAAGTGTCGCATTTGCATTCATTTGAAGTGCAGACGAGGAATACATATCACTTCGCAAATCATATTATATCTTACCATGAAACATAAAATTGAGATCGATATCGCGTTTTAAGAATCATAAGAACCCCATTGCCACGATACGTAGACATCTGCACACGCTATTTCCTTGCAAGGAAGTGTCGCATTTACATTCATTTGAAGCGTAGACGAGGAATACATAGCACTTCGCAAATCATATTATATCTTACCATGAAACATAGAAATGAGATGCGATATCGCGTTTTAAGAAGCATTAGAACCCTATTGCTGCGATAGGTAGACATCTGCAAACGCTATTTCCTTGCGAGGAAGTGTCGCATTTACATTCATTTGAAGTGTAGACGAGGAATACATAACACTTCGCAAATCATATTATATCTTACCATGGAACATAGAAATGAGATGCGATATCGCGTTTTAGGAAGCATTAGAAATCTATTGCTACGATACGTAGACATCTGCAAACGCTGTTTCCTTGCAAGGAAGTGTCGCATTTACATTCATTTGAATCGTATACGAGGAATGCATAACACTTCGCAATGAATATCATATCCTACCATGAAACATAGAAATGAGATGCGATATCGCGTTTTAAGAAGCATTAGAACCCTATTGCTACGACAGGTAGACATCTGCAAACGCTATTTCCTTGCAAGGAAGTGTCGCATTTGCATTCATTTGAAGTGTAGTCGAGGAATACATAACACTTCGCAAATCATATTATATCTTACCATGAAACATAGAAATGAGATGCGATTTCGCGTTTTAAGAATCATAAGAACTCTATTGCTACGAGACGTAGACATCTGCAATCGCAATTTCTTTGCAAGGAAGCGTTTCATTTACATTCATTTGAAGTGTAGACGAGGAATACATAACACTTCGCAAGTCATATTATATCTTACCATGAAAGATAGAAATGAGATGCGATATCGCGTTTTAAGAAGCATTAGAACCCTATTGCTACGATAGGTAGATATCTGCAAACGCTATTTCTTTGCAAGGAAGTGTCGCATTTACATTCATTTGAATCGTAGACGAGGAATACATAAAACTTCGCAAATTACATTATATCCTACCATGAAACATAGAAATGAGATGCGATATCGCGTTTTAAGAAGCATTAGAAATCTATTGCTACGATACGTAGATATCTGCATACGCTATTTCCTTGCAAGTAAGTGTCGCATTTACATTCATTTGAAGTGTAGACGAGGAATACATAACACTTCGCAAATCATATTATATCTTACCATGAAACATAGAATTGAGATCGATACCGCGTTTTAAGAATCATAAGAAATCCATTGCTACGATACGTAGACATCTGCAAACGCTATTTCTTTGCAAGGAAGTGTCGCATTTACATTCATTTGAAGTGTAGACGAGGAATACATAACACTTCGCAAATCATATTATATCTTACCATGAAACATAGAAATGAGATGCGATATCGCGTTTTAAGAAGCATTAGAACCCTATTGCTACGATAGGTAGACATCTGCATACGCTATTTCCTTGCAAGGAAGTGTCGCATTTACATTCATTTGAAGCGTAGACGAGGAATACATAACACTTCGCAAATCATATTATATCTTACCATGAAATATAGAAATGAGATGCGATATCGCCTTTTAAGAAGCATTAGAACCCTATTGCTACGTTAGGTAGATATCTACAAACGCTATTTCCTTGCAAGGAAGTGTCGCATTTACATTCATTTGAAGTGTAGACGAGGAATACATAACACTTCGCAAATCATATTATATCTTACCATGAAACATAGAAATGAGATGCGATATCGCGTTTTAAGAAGCATTAGAAATCTGTTGCTACGATACGTAGACATCTGGAAACGCTATTTCCTTGCAAGGAAGTGTCGCATTTACATTCATTTGAAGTGTAGACGAGGAATACATAACACTTCGCAAATCATATTATATCTTACCATGAAACATAGAATTGAGATCGATACCGCGTTTTAAGAATCATAAGAACTCCATTGCTACGATACGTAGACATCTGCAAACGCTATTTCCTTGCAAGGAAGTGTCGCATTTACTTTCATTTGAAGTGTAGACGAGGAATACATAACACTTCGCAAATCATATTATATCTTACCATGAACTATAGAAATGAGTTGCGATATCGCGTTTTAAGAATCTTAAGAACTCTATTGCTACGAGACGTAGACATCTGCAATCGCAATTTCTTTGCAAGGAAGGGTTTCATTTACATTCATTTGAAGTGTAGACGAGGAATACATAACACTTCGCAAATCATATTATATCTTACCATGAAACATAGAAATGAGATGCGATATCGCGTTTTAAGAAGCATTAGAACCCTATTGCTACGATAGGTAAATATCTGCAAACGCTATTTCTTTGCAAGGAAGTGTCGCATTTACATTCATTTGAATCGTAGACGAGGAATACATAAAACTTCGCAAATTACATTATATCCTACCATGAAACATAGAAATGAGATGCGATATCGCGTTTTAAGAAGCATTAGAAATCTATTGCTACGATACGTAGTCATCTGCAAAAGCTATTTCCTTGCAAGGAAGGGTCGCATTTATAATCATTTGAAGTGCAGACGAGGAATACATATCACTTCGCAAATCATATTATATCTTACCATGAAACATAAAATTGAGATCGATATCGCGTTTTAAGAATCATAAGAACCCCATTGCCACGATACGTAGACATCTGCAAACGCTATTTCCTTGCAAGGAAGTGTCGCATTTACATTCATTTGAAGCGTAGACGAGGAATACATAACACTTCGCAAATCATATTATATCTTACCATGAAACATAGAAATGAGATGCGATATCGCGTTTTAAGAAGCATTAGAACCCTATTGCTGCGATAGGTAGACATCTGCAAACGCTATTTCCTTGCGAGGAAGTGTCGCATTTACATTCATTTGAAGTGTAGACGAGGAATACATAACACTTCGCAAATCATATTATATCTTACCATGGAACATAGAAATGAGATGCGATATCGCGTTTTAAGAAGCATTAGAAATCTATTGCTACGATACGTAGACATCTGCAAACGCTGTTTCCTTGCAAGGAAGTGTCGCATTTACATTCATTTGAAGTGTAGACGAGGAATACATAACACTTCGCAAATCATATTACATCTTACCATGAAACATAGAAATGAGATGCGATATCGCGTTTTAAGAAGCATTAGAAATCTATTGCTACGATACGTAGACATCTGCAAACGCTATTTCTTTGCAAGGAAGCGTTGCATTTACATTCATTTGAAGTGTAGACGAGGAATACATAACACTTCGCAAATCATATTATATCTTACCATGAAACATAGAAATGAGATGCGATATCGCGTTTTAAGAAGCATCAGAACCCTATTGCTACGATAGGTAGACATCTGCAAACGCTATTTCCTTGCAAGGAAGTGTCGCATTTACATTCATTTGAAGTGTAGACGAGGAAAACATGACACTTCGCAAATCATATTATATCTTACCATGAAACATAGAAATGAGATGCTATATCGCGTTTTAAGAAGCATTAGAACCCTATTGCTGCGATAGGTAGACATCTGCAAACGCTATTTCCTTGCGAGGAAGTGTCGCATTTACATTCATTTGAAGTGTAGACGAGGAATACATAACACTTCGCAAATCATATTATATCTTACCATGGAACATAGAAATGAGATGCGATATCGCGTTTTAAGAAGCATTAGAAATCTATTGCTACGATACGTAGACATCTGCAAACGCTGTTTCCTTGCAAGGAAGTGTCGCATTTACATTCATTTGAATCGTATACGAGGAATGCATAACACTTCGCAATGAATATCATATCCTACCATGAAACATAGAAATGAGATGCGATATCGCGTTTTAAGAAGCATTAGAACCCTATTGCTACGACAGGTAGACATCTGCAAACGCTATTTCCTTGCAAGGAAGTGTCGCATTTGCATTCATTTGAAGTGTAGTCGAGGAATACATAACACTTCGCAAATCATATTATATCTTACCATGAAACATAGAATTGAGATCGATACCGCGTTTTAAGAATCATAAGAAATCCATTGCTACGATACGTAGACATCTGCAAACGCTATTTCTTTGCAAGGAAGTGTCGCATTTACATTCATTTGAAGTGTAGACGAGGAATACATAACACGTCGCAAATCATATTATATCTTACCATGAAACATAGAAATGAGATGCGATATCGCGTTTTAAGAAGCATTAGAACCCTATTGCTACGATAGGTAGACATCTGCATACGCTATTTCCTTGTAAGGAAGTGTCGCATTTACATTCATTTGAAGCGTAGACGAGGAATACATAACACTTCGCAAATCATATTATATCTTACCATGAAACATAGAAATGAGATGCGATATCGCCATTTAAGAAGCATTAGAACCCTATTGCTACGATAGGTAGATATCTACAAACGCTATTTCCTTGCAAGGAAGTGTCGCATTTACATTCATTTGAAGTGTAGACGAGGAATACATAACACTTCGCAAATCATATTATATCTTACCATGAAACATAGAAATGAGATGCGATATCGCGTTTTAAGAAGCATTAGAAATCTGTTGCTACGATACGTAGACATCTGGAAACGCTATTTCCTTGCAAGGAAGTGTCGCATTTACATTCATTTGAAGTGTAGACGAGGAATACATAACACTTCGCAAATCATATTATATCTTACCATGAAACATAGAATTGAGATCGATACCGCGTTTTAAGAATCATAAGGACTCCATTGCTACGATACGTAGACATCTGCAAACGCTATTTCCTTGCAAGGAAGTGTCGCATTTAATTTCATTTGAAGTGTAGACGAGGAATACATAACACTTCGCAAATCATATTATATCTTACCATGAACTATAGAAATGAGTTGCGATATCGCGTTTTAAGAATCTTAAGAACTCTATTGCTACGAGACGTAGACATCTGCAATCGCAATTTCTTTGCAAGGAAGGGTTTCATTTACATTCATTTGAAGTGTAGACGAGGAATACATAACACTTCGCAAATCATATTATATCTTACCATGAAACATAGAATTGAGATGCGATATCGCGTTTTAAGAAGCATTAGAACGCTATTGCTACGATAGGTAAATATCTGCAAACGCTATTTCTTTGCAAGGAAGTGTCGCATTTACATTCATTTGAATCGTAGACGAGGAATACATAAAACTTCGCAAATTACATTATATCCTACCATGAAACATAGAAATGAGATGCGATATCGCGTTTTAAGAAGCATTAGAAATCTATTGCTACGATACGTAGTCATCTGCAAAAGCTATTTCCTTGCAAGGAAGGGTCGCATTTATAATCATTTGAAGTGCAGACGAGGAATACATATCACTTCGCAAATCATATTATATCTTACCATGAAACATAAAATTGAGATCGATATCGCGTTTTAAGAATCATAAGAACCCCATTGCCACGATACGTAGACATCTGCAAACGCTATTTCCTTGCAAGGAAGTGTCGCATTTACATTCATTTGAAGCGTAGACGAGGAATACATAACACTTCGCAAATCATATTATATCTTACCGTGAAACATAGAAATGAGATGCGATATCGCGTTTTAAGAAGCATTAGAAATCTATTGCTACGATACGTAGACATCTGCAAACGCTATTTCTTTGCAAGGAAGCGTTGCATTTACATTCATTTGAAGTGTAGACGAGGAATACATAACACTTCGCAAATCATATTATATCTTACCATGAAACATAGAAATGAGATGCGATATCGCGTTTTAAGAAGCATCAGAACCCTGTTGCTACGATAGGTAGACATCTGCAAACGCTATTTCCTTGCAAGGAAGTGTCGCATTTACATTCATTTGAAGTGTAGACGAGGAAAACATGACACTTCGCAAATCATATTATATCTTACCATGAAACATAGAAATGAGATGCTATATCGCGTTTTAAGAAGCATTAGAACCCTATTGCTGCGATAGGTAGACATCTGCAAACGCTATTTCCTTGCGAGGAAGTGTCGCATTTACATTCATTTGAAGTGTAGACGAGGAATACATAACACTTCGCAAATCATATTATATCTTACCATGGAACATAGAAATGAGATGCGATATCGCGTTTTAAGAAGCATTAGAAATCTATTGCTACGATACGTAGACATCTGCAAACGCTGTTTCCTTGCAAGGAAGTGTCGCATTTACATTCATTTGAATCGTATACGAGGAATGCATAACACTTCGCAATGAATATCATATCCTACCATGAAACATAGAAATGAGATGCGATATCGCGTTTTAAGAAGCATTAGAACCCTATTGCTACGATAGGTAGACATCTGCATACGCTATTTCCTTGCAAGGAAGTGTCGCACTTACATTCATTTGAAGCGTAGACGAGGAATACATAGCACTTCGCAAATCATATTATATCTTACCATGAAACATAGAAATGAGATGCGATATCGCCTTTTAAGAAGCATTAGAACCCTATTGCTACGATAGGTAGATATCTACAAACGCTATTTCCTTGCAAGGAAGTGTCGCATTTACATTCATTTGAAGTGTAGACGAGGAATACATAACACTTCGCAAATCATATTATATCTTACCATGAAACATAGAAATGAGATGCGATATCGCGTTTTAAGAAGCATTAGAAATCTGATGCTACGATACGTAGACATCTGGAAACGCTATTTCCTTGCAAGGAAGTGTCGCATTTACATTCATTTGAAGTGTAGACGAGGAATACATAACACTTCGCAAATGATATTATATCTTACCATGAAACATATAATTGAGATCGATACCGCGTTTTAAGAATCATAAGAACTCCATTGCTACGATACGTAGACATCTGCAAACGCTATTTCCTTGCGAGGAAGTGTCGCATTTACATTCATTTGAAGTGTAGACGAGGAATACATAACACTTCGCAAATCATATTATATCTTACCATGGAACATAGAAATGAGATGCGATATCGCGTTTTAAGAAGCATTAGAAATCTATTGCTACGATACGTAGACATCTGCAAACGCTGTTTCCTTGCAAGGAAGTGTCGCATTTACATTCATTTGAATCGTATACGAGGAATGCATAACACTTCGCAATGAATATCATATCCTACCATGAAACATAGAAATGAGATGCGATATCGCGTTTTAAGAAGCATTAGAACCCTATTGCTACGACAGGTAGACATCTGCAAACGCTATTTCCTTGCAAGGAAGTGTCGCATTTGCATTCATTTGAAGTGTAGTCGAGGAATACATAACACTTCGCAAATCATATTATATCTTACCATGAAACATAGAAATGAGATGCGATTTCGCGTTTTAAGAAGCATTAGAAATCTATTGCTACGAAACGTAGACATCTGCAAACGCTATTTCCTTGCAAGGAAGTGTCGCATTTATATTCATTTGAAGTGTAGACGAGGAATACATAACACTTCGCAAATCATATTATATCTTACCATGAAACATAGAATTGAGATCGATATCGCGTTTTAAGAATCATAAGAACTCTATTGCTACGATACGTAGACATCTACAAACGCTATTTCCTTGCAAGGAAGTGTCGCACTTACATTCATTTGAATCGTATACAAGGAATGCATAACACTTCGCAATGAATATTATATCTTATCAGGAAACATAGATATGAGATGCAATATCGCGTTTTAAGAAGCATTAGAACCCTATTGCTACGATAGGTAGACATCTGCATACGCTATTTCCTTGCAAGGAAGTGTCGCATTTACATTCATTTGAAGCGTAGACGAGGAATACATAGCACTTCGCAAATCATATTATATCTTACCATGAAACATAGAAATGAGATGCGATATCGCCTTTTAAGAAGCATTAGAACCCTATTGCTACGATAGGTAGATATCTACAAACGCTATTTCCTTGCAAGGAAGTGTCGCATTTACATTCATTTGAAGTGTAGACGAGGAATACATAACACTTCGCAAATCATATTATATCTTACCATGAAACATAGAAATGAGATGCGATATCGCGTTTTAAGAAGCATTAGAAATCTGTTGCTACGATACGTAGACATCTGGAAACGCTATTTCCTTGCAAGGAAGTGTCGCATTTGCATTCATTTGAAGTGTAGTCGAGGAATACATAACACTTCGCAAATCATATTATATCTTACCATGAAACATAGAAATGAGATGCGATTTCGCGTTTTAAGAAGCATTAGAAATCTATTGCTACGAAACGTAGACATCTGCAAACGCTATTTCCTTGCAAGGAAGTGTCGCATTTATATTCATTTGAAGTGTAGACGAGGAATACATAACACTTCGCAAATCATATTATATCTTACCATGAAACATAGAATTGAGATCGATATCGCGTTTTAAGAATCATAAGAACTCTATTGCTACGATACGTAGACATCTACAAACGCTATTTCCTTGCAAGGAAGTGTCGCATTTACATTCATTTGAATCGTATACAAGGAATGCATAACTCTTCGCAATGAATATTATATCTTATCATGAAACATAGATATGAGATGCAATATCGCGTTTTAAGAAGCATTTGAACTCTATTGCTACGATACCTAGACATCTGCAGACGCTATTTCCTAGCATAGAAGTGTCGCATTTACATTCATTTGAAGTGTAGACGAGGAATACATGACACTTCGTCAATCATATTATATCTTACCATGAAACAAAGAAATGAGATGCGGTATTGCGTTTTAAGAATCATAAGAACTCTATTGCTACGATGCGTAGACATCTGCAAACGCTATTTCCTTGCAAGGAAGTGTCGCATTTACATTCATTTGAATCGTATACGAGGAATGCATAACACTTCGCAAATCATATTATATCTTACCATGAAACATAGAAATGAGATGCGATATCGCGTTTTAAGTAGCATTAGTAATCTATTGCTACGATACGTAGACATCTGCAAACGCTATTTCTTTGCAAGGAAGTGTCGCATTTACATTCATTTGAAGTGTAGACGAGGAATACATAACACTTCGCAAATCATATTATATCTCACCATGAAACATAGAAATGAGATGCGATATCGCTTTTTAAGAAGCATTAGAAACCTATTACTACGATACGTAGAAATCTGCAAACGCTATTTCCTTGCATGGAAGTGTCGCATTTACATTCATTTGAATCGTATACGAGGAATGCATAACACTTCGCAATGAATATTATATCTTATCATGAAACATAGATATGAGATGCCATATCTCGTTTTAAGACGCATTTGAACTCTATTGCTACGATACCTAGACATCTGCAGACGCTATTTCCTAGCAAGGAAGTGTCGCATTTACATTCATTTGAATCGTATACGAGGAATACATAACACTTCGCAAATCATATTATATCTTACCATGAAACATAGAAATGAGATGCGATATCGCGTTTTAAGAAGCATTAGAAATCTATTGCTACGATACGTAGACATCTGCAAACGCTATTTCTTTGCAAGGAAGTGTCGCATTTACATTCATTTGAAGTGTAGACGAGGAATACATAACACTTCGCATATCATATTATATCATACCATGAACCATAGAAATGAGATGCGATATCGCGTTTTAAGAATCATAAGAACTCTATTGCTACGATACCTAGACATCTGCAGACGCTATTTCCTAGCAATGAAGTGTCGTATTTACATTCATTTGAAGTGTAGACGAGGAATACATGACACTTCGCAAATCATATTATATCTTACCATGAAACATAGAAATGAGATGCGATATCGCGTTTTAAGAAGCATCAGAACCCTTTTGCTACGATAGGTAGACATCTGCAAACGCCATTTCCTTGCAAGGAATTGTCGCATTTACATTCATTTGAATCGTAGACGAGGAATGCATATCACTTCGCAATGAATATTATATCTTATCATTAAACATAGATATGAGATGCAATATCTCGTTTTAGGAAGCATTTGAACTCTATTGCTACGATACCTAGACATCTGCAGACGCTATTTCCTAGCAAGGAAGTGTCGCATTTACATTCATTTGAATCGTATACGAGGAATACATAACACTTCGCAAATCATATTATATCTCACCATGAAACATAGAAATGAGATGCGATATCGCTTTTTAAGAAGCATTAGAAACCTATTACTACGATACGTAGAAATCTGCAAACGCTATTTCCTTGCATGGAAGTGTCGCATTTACATTCATTTGAATCGTATACGAGGAATGCATAACACTTCGCAATGAATATTATATCTTATCATGAAACATAGATATGAGATGCCATATCTCGTTTTAAGACGCATTTGAACTCTATTGCTACGATACCTAGACATCTGCAGACGCTATTTCCTAGCAAGGAAGTGTCGCATTTACATTCATTTGAATCGTATACGAGGAATACATAACACTTCGCAAATCATATTATATCTTACCATGAAACATAGAAATGAGATGCGATATCGCGTTTTAAGATGCATTAGAAATCTATTGCTACGATACGTAGACATCTGCAAACGCTATTTCTTTGCAAGGAAGTGTCGCATTTACATTCATTTGAAGTGTAGACGAGGAATACATAACACTTCGCATATCATATTATATCATACCATGAACCATAGAAATGAGATGCGATATCGCGTTTTAAGAATCATAAGAACTCTATTGCTACGATACCTAGACATCTGCAGACGCTATTTCCTAGCAATGAAGTGTCGTATTTACATTCATTTGAAGTGTAGACGAGGAATGCATATCACTTCGCAATGAATATTATATCTTATCATTAAACATAGATATGAGATGCAATATCTCGTTTTAGGAAGCATTTGAACTCTATTGCTACGATACCTAGACATCTGCAGACGCTATTTCCTAGTAAGGAAGTGTCGCATTTACATTCATTTGAAGTGCAGACGAGGAATACATAACACTTCGCAAATCAAATTATATCTTACCATGAAACATTGAAATGAGATGCGATGTCGCGTTTTAAGAAGCATTAGAACACTATCGCTACGATACCTAGACATCTGCAGACGCTATTTCCTAGCAAGGAAGTGTCGCATTTACATTCACTTGAAGTGTAGACGAGGAATACATAACACTTCGCAAATCATATCATATCATACCATGAACCATAGAAATGAGATGCGATATCGCGTTTTAAGAATCATAAGAACTCTATCGCTACGATACGTAGACATCTGCAAACGCTATTTCTTTGCAAGGAAGCGTTGCATTTACATTCATTTGAAGTGTACACGAGGAATACAAAACACTTCGCAAATCATATTATATCTTACCATGAAACAAAGAAATGAGATGCGATATCGTGTTTTAAGAAGCATTAGAACCCTATTGCTACGATAGGTAGACATCTGCAAACGCTATTTCCTTGCGAGGAAGTGTCGCATTTACATTCATTTGAAGTGTAGACGAGGAATACATAACACTTCGCAAATCTTATTATATCTTACCATGAACCATAGAAATGAGATGCGATATCGCGTTTTAAGAATCATAAGAACTCTATTGCTACGATACGTAGACATCTGCAAACGCTATTTCCTTGCAAGGAAGTGTCGCATTTACATTCATTTGAAGTGTAGACGAGGAATACATAACACTTCGCAAATCATATTATATCTTACCATGAAACATAGAAATTAGATGCGATATCGCGTTTTAAGAAGCATTAGAACCCTATTGCTGCGATAGGTAGACATCTGCAAACGCTATTTCCTTGCGAGGAAGTGTCGCATTTACATTCATTTGAAGTGTAGACGAGGAATACATAACACTTCGCAAATCATATTATATCTTACCATGGAACATAGAAATGAGATGCGATATCGCGTTTTAAGAAGCATTAGAACCCTATTGCTACGACAGGTAGACATCTGCAAACGCTATTTCCTTGCAAGGAAGTGTCGCATTTATATTCATTTGAAGTGTAGACGAGGAATACAGAACACTTCGCAAATCATATTATATCTTACCATGAAACATAGAATTGAGATCGATATCGCGTTTTAAGTAGCATTAGTAATCTATTGCTACGATACGTAGACATCTGCAAACGCTATTTCCTTGCAAGGAAGTGTCGCATTTACATTCATTTGAAGTGTAGACGTGGAATACATGACACTTCGCAAATCATGTTATATCTTACCATGAAACATAGAAATGAGATGCGATATCGCGTTTTAAGAATCATATGAACTCTATTGCTACGATACGTAGACATCTGCAATCGCTATTTCCTAGCGAGGAAGCGTCGCATTCACATTTATTTGAAGTGTAGACGAGGAATACGTAGCACTTCGCAAATCATATTATATCTTACCATGATACATAGAAATTAGATGCGATATCGCGTTTTAAGAAGCATTAGAAAGCTATTGCTACGATACGTAGACATCTGCAAACGCTATTTCCTTGCAAGGAAGTGTCGCATTTACATTCATTGGAAGTGTAGACGAGGAATGCATAACACTTCGCAATGAATATTATATCTTATCATGAAACATAGATATGAGATGCAATATCTCGTTTTAAGAAGCATTTGAACTCTATGCTTCGATACGTAGACATCTGCAAACGTTATTTCCTTGCAAGGAAGTGTCGCATTTACATTCATTTGAAGTGTAGACGAGGAATACAAAACACTTCGCAAATCATATTATATCTTACCATGAAACAAAGAAATGAGATGCGATATCGCGTTCTAAGAAGCATTAGAACCCTATTGCTACGATAGGTAGACATCTGCAAACGCTATTTCCTTGCAAGGAAGTGTCGCATTTACATTCATTTGAAATGTAGACGAGGAATACATAACACTTCGCAAATCATATTATATCTTACCATGAAACATAGAAATTAGATGCGATATCGCGTTTTAAGAAGCATTAGAACCCTATTGCTGCGATAGGTAGACATCTGCAAACGCTATTTCCTTGCGAGGAAGTGTCGCATTTACATTCATTTGAAGTGTAGACGAGGAATACATAACACTTCGCAAATCATATTATATCTTACCATGGAACATAGAAATGAGATGCGATATCGCGTTTTAAGAAGCATTAGAACCCTATTGCTACGACAGGTAGACATCTGCAAACGCTATTTCCTTGCAAGGAAGTGTCGCATTTATATTCATTTGAAGTGTAGACGAGGAATACAGAACACTTCGCAAATCATATTATATCTTACCATGAAACATAGAATTGAGATCGATATCGCGTTTTAAGTAGCATTAGTAATCTATTGCTACGATACGTAGACATCTGCAAACGCTATTTCCTTGCAAGGAAGTGTCGCATTTACATTCATTTGAAGTGTAGACGAGGAATACAAAACACTTCGCAAATCATATTATATCTTACCATGAAACAAAGAAATGAGATGCGATATCGCGTTCTAAGAAGCATTAGAACCCTATTGCTACGATAGGTAGACATCTGCAAACGCTATTTCCTTGCAAGGAAGTGTCGCATTTACATTCATTTGAAATGTAGACGAGGAATACATAACACTTCGCAAATCACATTATATCTTACCATGAAACATAGAAATGAGATGCGATATCGCGTTTTAAAAATCATAAGAACTCTATTGCTACGATACGTAGACATCTGCAGACGCTATTTCCTAGCAATGAAGTGTCGTGTTTACATTCATTTGAAGTGTAGACGAGGAATACATGACACTTCGCAAATCATATTATATCTTACCATGAAACATAGAAATGAGATGCGATATCGCGTTTTAAGAAGCATCAGAACCCTTTTGCTACGATAGGTAGACATCTGCAAACGCTATTTCCTTGCAAGGAATTGTCGCATTTGCATTCATTTGAATCGTAGACGAGGAATGCATAACACTTCGCAATGGATATTATATCTTATCATTAAACATAGATATGAGATGCAATATCTCGTTTTAGGAAGCATTTGAACTCTATTGCTACGATACCTAGACATCTGCAGACGCTATTTCCTAGTAAGGAAGTGTCGCATTTACATTCATTTGAAGTGCAGACGAGGAATACATAACACTTCGCAAATCAAATTATATCTTACCATGAAACATTGAAATGAGATGCGATATCGCGTTTTAAGAAGCATTAGAACACTATCGCTACGATACCTAGACATCTGCAGACGCTATTTCCTAGCAAGGAAGTGTCGCATTTACATTCATTTGAAGTGTAGACGAGGAATACATAACACTTCGCAAATCATATTATATCATACCATGAACCATAGAAATGAGATGCGATATCGCGTTTTAAGAATCATAAGAACTCTATTGCTACGATACGTAGACATCTGCAAACGCTATTTCTTTGCAAGGAAGCGTTGCATTTACATTCATTTGAAGTGTAGACGAGGAATACATAACACTTCGCAAATCATATTATATCTTACCATGAAACATAGAAATGAGATGCGATATCGCGTTTTAAGAAGCATCAGAACCCTATTGCTACGATAGGTAGACATCTGCAAACGCTATTTCCTTGCAAGGAAGTGTCGCATTTACATTCATTTGAAGTGTAGACGAGGAATACATGACACTTCGCAAATCCTATTATATCTTACCATGAAACATAGAAAAGAGATGCGATATCGCGTTTTAAGAAGCATTAGAAACCTATTTCTACGATACGTAGACATCTGCAAACGCTATTTCTTTGCAAGGAAGTGTTGCATTTACATTTATTTGAAGTGTAGACGAGGAATCCACAACACTTCGCAAATCATATTATATCTTACCATGAAACATAGAATTGAGATAGATACCGCGTTTTAAGAATCATAAGAACTCCATTGCTACGATACGTAGACATCTGCAAACGCTATTTCCTTGCAAGGAAGTGTCGCATTTACATTCATTTGAATCGTATACGAGGAATGCATAACACTTCGCAATGAATATCATATCCTGCCATGAAACATAGAAATGAGATGCGATATCGCGTTTTAAGAAGCATTAGAACCCTATTGCTACGACAGGTAGACATCTGCAAACGCTATTTCCTTGCAAGGAAGTGTCGCATTTGCATTCATTTGAAGTGTAGTCGAGGAATACATAACACCTCGCAAATCATATTATATCTTACCATGAAACATAGAAATGAGATGCGATTTCGCGTTTTAAGAAGCATTAGAAATCTATTGCTACGAAACGTAGACATCTGCAAACGCTATTTCCTTGCAAGGAAGTGTCGCATTTATATTCATTTGAAGTGTAGACGAGGAATACATAACACTTCGCAAATCATATTATATCTTACCATGAAACATAGAATTGAGATCGATATCGCGTTTTAAGTAGCATTAGTAATCTATTGCTGCGATACGTAGACATCTGCAAACGCTATTTCCTTGCAAGGAAGTGTCGCATTTACATTCATTTGAAGTGTAGACGAGGAATACAAAACACTTCGCAAATCATATTATATCTTACCATGAAACAAAGAAATGAGATGCGATATCGCGTTCTAAGAAGCATTAGAACCCTATTGCTACGATAGGTAGACATCTGCAAACGCTATTTCCTTGCAAGGAAGTGTCGCATTTTCATTCATTTGAAATGTAGACGAGGAATACATAACACTTCGCAAATCACATTATATCTTACCATGAAACATAGAAATGAGATGCGATATCGCGTTTTAAGTAGCATTAGTAATCTATTGCTACGATACGTAGACATCTGCAAACGCTATTTCTTTGCAAGGAAGTGTCGCATTTACATTCACTTGAAGTGTAGACGAGGAATACATAACACTTCGCAAATCATATTATATCTCACCATGAAACATAGAAATGAGATGCGATATCGCGTTTTAAGAAGCATTAGAAACCTATTACTACGATACGTAGAAATCTGCAAACGCTATTTCCTTGCATGGAAGTGTCGCATTTACATTCATTTGAATCGTATACGAGGAATGCATAACACTTCGCAATGAATATTATATCTTATCATGAAACATAGATATGAGATGCAATATCTCGTTTTAAGAAGCATTTGAACTCTATTGCTACGATACCTAGACATCTGCAGACGCTATTTCCTAGCAAAGAAGTGACGCATTTACATTCATTTGAAGTGTAGACGAGGAATACATAACACTTCGCAAATCTTATTATATCTTACCATGAACCATAGAAATGAGATGCGATATCGCGTTTTAAGAAGCATTAGAACCCTATTGCTGCGATAGGTAGACATCTGCAAACGCTATTTCCTTGCGAGGAAGTGTCGCATTTACATTCATTTGAAGTGTAGACGAGGAATACATAACACTTCGCAAATCATATTATATCTTACCATGGAACATAGAAATGAGATGCGATATCGCGTTTTAAGAAGCATTAGAACCCTATTGCTACGACAGGTAGACATCTGCAAACGCTATTTCCTTGCAAGGAAGTGTCGCATTTGCATTCATTTGAAGTGTAGTCGAGGAATACATAACACTTCGCAAATCATATTATATCTTACCATGAAACATAGAAATGAGATGCGATTTCGCGTTTTAAGAAGCATTAGAAATCTATTGCTACGAAACGTAGACATCTGCAAACGCTATTTCCTTGCAAGGAAGTGTCGCATTTATATTCATTTGAAGTGTAGACGAGGAATACATAACACTTCGCAAATCATATTATATCTTACCATGAAACATAGAATTGAGATCGATATCGCGTTTTAAGTAGCATTAGTAATCTATTGCTACGATACGTAGACATCTGCAAACGCTATTTCCTTGCAAGGAAGTGTCGCATTTACATTCATTTGAAGTGTAGACGAGGAATACAAAACACTTCGCAAATCATATTATATCTTACCATGAAACAAAGAAATGAGATGCGATATCGCGTTCTAAGAAGCATTAGAACCCTATTGCTACGATAGGTAGACATCTGCAAACGCTATTTCCTTGCAAGGAAGTGTCGCATTTACATTCATTTGAAATGTAGACGAGGATTACATAACACTTCGCAAATCACATTATATCTTACCATGAAACATAGAAATGAGATGCGATATCGCGTTTTAAAAATCATAAGAACTCTATTGCTACGATACGTAGACATCTGCAGACGCTATTTCCTAGCAATGAAGTGTCGTGTTTACATTCATTTGAAGTGTAGACGAGGAATACATGACACTTCGCAAATCATATTATATCTTACCATGAAACATAGAAATGAGATGCGATATCGCGTTTTAAGAAGCATCAGAACCCTTTTGCTACGATAGGTAGACATCTGCAAACGCTATTTCCTTGCAAGGAATTGTCGCATTTACATTCATTTGAGTCGTAGACGAGGAATACATAACACTTCGCAATGAATATTATATCTTATCATTAAACATAGATATGAGATGCAATATCTCGTTTTAGGAAGCATTTGAACTCTATTGCTACGATACCTAGACATCTGCAGACGCTATTTCCTAGTAAGGAAGTGTCGCATTTACATTCATTTGAAGTGCAGACGAGGAATACATAACACTTCGCAAATCAAATTATATCTTACCATGAAACATTGAAATGAGATGCGATATCGCGTTTTAAGAAGCATTAGAACACTATCGCTACGATACCTAGACATCTGCAGACGCTATTTCCTAGCAAGGAAGTGTCGCATTTACATTCATTTGAAGTGTAGACGAGGAATACATAACACTTCGCAAATCATATTATATCATACCATGAACCATAGAAATGAGATGCGATATCGCGTTTTAAGAAGCATTAGAACCCTATTGCTACGACAGGTAGACATCTGCAAACGCTATTTCCTTGCAAGGAAGTGTCGCATTTGCATTCATTTGAAGTGTAGTCGAGGAATACATAACACTTCGCAAATCATATTATATCTTACCATGAAACATAGAAAAGAGATGCGATATCGCGTTTTAAGAAGCATTAGAAACCTATTTCTACGATACGTAGACATCTGCAAACGCTATTTCTTTGCAAGGAAGTGTTGCATTTACATTTATTTGAAGTGTAGACGAGGAATCCACAACACTTCGCAAATCATATTATATCTTACCATGAAACATAGAATTGAGATAGATACCGCGTTTTAAGAATCATAAGAACTCCATTGCTACGATACGTAGACATCTGCAAACGCTATTTCCTTGCAAGGAAGTGTCGCATTTACATTCATTTGAATCGTATACGAGGAATGCATAACACTTCGCAATGAATATCATATCCTGCCATGAAACATAGAAATGAGATGCGATATCGCGTTTTAAGAAGCATTAGAACCCTATTGCTACGACAGGTAGACATCTGCAAACGCTATTTCCTTGCAAGGAAGTGTCGCATTTGCATTCATTTGAAGTGTAGTCGAGGAATACATAACACTTCGCAAATCATATTATATCTTACCATGAAACATAGAAATGAGATGCGATTTCGCGTTTTAAGAAGCATTAGAAATCTATTGCTACGAAACGTAGACATCTGCAAACGCTATTTCCTTGCAAGGAAGTGTCGCATTTATATTCATTTGAAGTGTAGACGAGGAATACATAACACTTCGCAAATCATATTATATCTTACCATGAAACATAGAATTGAGATCGATATCGCGTTTTAAGTAGCATTAGTAATCTATTGCTACGATACGTAGACATCTGCAAACGCTATTTCCTTGCAAGGAAGTGTCGCATTTACATTCATTTGAAGTGTAGACGAGGAATACAAAACACTTCGCAAATCATATTATATCTTACCATGAAACAAAGAAATGAGATGCGATATCGCGTTCTAAGAATCATTAGAACCCTATTGCTACGATAGGTAGACATCTGCAAACGCTATTTCCTTGCAACGAAGTGTCGCATTTACATTCATTTGAAATGTAGACGAGGAATACATAACACTTCGCAAATCACATTATATCTTACCATGAAACATAGAAATGAGATGCGATATCGCGTTTTAAGTAGCATTAGTAATCTATTGCTACGATACGTAGACATCTGCAAACGCTATTTCTTTGCAAGGAAGTGTCGCATTTACATTCACTTGAAGTGTAGACGAGGAATACATAACACTTCGCAAATCATATTATATCTCACCATGAAACATAGAAATGAGATGCGATGTCGCGTTTTAAGAAGCATTAGAAACCTATTACTACGATACGTAGAAATCTGCAAACGCTATTTCCTTGCATGGAAGTGTCGCATTTACATTCATTTGAATCGTATACGAGGAATGCATAACACTTCGCAATGAATATTATATCTTATCATGAAACATAGATATGAGATGCAATATCTCGTTTTAAGAAGCATTTGAACTCTATTGCTACGATACCTAGACATCTGCAGACGCTATTTCCTAGCAAAGAAGTGACGCATTTACATTCATTTGAAGTGTAGACGAGGAATACATGACACTTCGCAAATCATATTATATCTTACCATGAAACATAGAAATGAGATGCGGTATGGCGTTTTAAGAATCATAAGAACTCTATTGCTACGATGCGTAGACATCTGCAAACGCTATTTCCTTGCAAGGAAGTGTCGCATTTACATTCATTTGAATCGTATACGAGGAATGCATAACACTTCGCAATGAATATTATATCTTATTATGAAACATATATATGAGATGCAATATCTCGTTTTAAGAAGCATTTGAACTCTATTGCTACGATACCTAGACATCTGCAGTCGCTATTTCCTAGCAAAGAAGTGTCGCATTTATATTCATTTGAAGTGTAGACGAGGAATACATGACACTTCGCAAATCATATTATTTCTTACCATGAAACATAGATATGAGATGCAATATCTCGTTTTAAGAAGCATTCGAACTCCATTGCTGCGATACCTAGACATCTGCAGACGCTATTTCCTAGCAAAGAAGTGTCGCATTTACATTCATTTGAAGTGTAGACGTGGAATACATAAGAGTTCGCCAATCATATTATATCTTACCATGAAACATAGAAATGAGATGCGATATCGCGTTTTAAGTAGCATTAGTAATCTATTGCTACGATAGGTAGACATCTGCAAACGCTATTTCCTTGCAAGGAAGTGTCGCATTTACATTCATTTGAAATGTAGACGAGGAATACATAACACTTCGCAAATCACATTATATCTTACCATGAAACATAGAAATGGGATGCGATATCGCGTTTTAAGAAGCATTAGAAATCTATTGCTACAATACGCAGACACCTGCAAACGCTATTTCCTTGCAAGGAAGTGTCGCATTTACATTCATTTGAATCGTATACGAGGAATGCATAACACTTCGCAATGAATATTATATCTTATCATGAAACATAGATATGTAATGCAATATCTAGTTTTAAGAAGCATTTGAACTCTATTGCTACGATACCTAGACATCTGCAGACGCTATTTCCTAGCAAGGAAGTGTCGCATTTACATTCATTTGAATCGTATACGAGGAATGCATAACACTTCGCAATGAGTATTATATCTTATCAGGAAACATAGATATGAGATGCAATATCTAGTTTTAAGAAGCATTTCAACTCTATTACTACGATACCTAGACATCTGCAGACGCTATTTCCTAGCAAGGAAGTGTCGCATTTACATTCGTTTGAAGTGTAGACGAGGAATACATGACACTTCGCAAATCATATTATATCTTACCATGAAACATAGAAATGAGATACGATATCGGGTTTTAAGTATCATAAGAACTCCATTGCTACGACACGTAGACATCTGCAAACGCTATTTCCTGGCAAGGAAGTGTCGCATTTACATTCATTTGAATCGTAGACGAGGAATGCATAACACTTCTCAATGAATATTATATCTTATCATGTAACATAGATATGAGATGCAATATCGCGTTTTAAGAAGCACTAGAACTCTATTGCTACGATAGGTAGACATCTGCAAACGCTATTTCCTTGCAAGGAAGTGTCGCATTTGCATTCATTTGAATCGTATACGAGGAATGCATAACACTTCGCAATGAATATTATACCTTATCATGAAACATAGATATGAGTTGCAATATCTCGTTTTAAGAAGCATTTGAACTCTATTGCTACGATACCTAGACATCTGCAGACGCTATTTCCTAGCAAAGAAGTGACGCATTTACATTCATTTGAAGTGTAGACGAGGAATACATGACACTTCGCAAATCATATTATATCTTACCATGAAACATAGAAATGAGATGCGGTATTACGTTTTAAGAATCATAAGAACTCTATTGCTACGATGCGTAGACATCTGCAAACGCTATTTCCTTGCAAGGAAGTGTCGCATTTACATTCATTTGAATCGTATAGGAGGAATGCATAACACTTCGCAAATCATATTATATCTTACCATGAAACATAGAAATGAGATGCGGTATTGCGTTTTAAGAATCATAAGAACTCTATTGCTACGATGCGCAGACATCTGCAAACGCTATTTCCTTGCAAGGAAGTGTCGCATTTACATTCATTTGAATCGTATACGAGGAATACATAACACTTCGCAAATCATATTATATCTTACCATGAAACATAGAAATGAGATTCGATATCGCGTTTTAAGAATCATAAGATCTCTATTGCTACGATACGTAGACATCTGCAAACGCTATTTCTTTGCAAGGAAGTGTCGCATTTACATTCATTTGAAGTGTAGACGAGGAATACAAAACACTTCGCAAATCATATTATATTTTACCATGAAACAAAGAAATGAGATGCGATATCGCGTTTTATGAAGCATTAGAACACTATTGCTACGATAGGTAGACATCTGCAAACGCTATTTTCTTGCAAGGAAGTGTCGCATTTACATTCATTTGAATCGTAGACGAGGAATGCATAACACTTCGCAAATCACATTATTTCTTGCCATGAAACATAGAAATGAGATTCGATGTCGCGTTTTAAGAATCATAAGAACTCTATTGCTACGATACGTAGACATCTGCAAACGCTATTTCCTTGCAAGGAAGTGTCGCATTTACACTCATTTGAATCGTAGACGAGGAATGCATAACACTTCGCAATGAATATTATATCTTATCATGAAACATAGATATGAGATGCAATATCTCGTTTTAAGAAGCATTTGAACACTATTGCTTCGATACGTAGACATCTGCAAACTCTATTTAATTGCAAGGAAGTATCGCATTTACATTCGTTTGAAGTGTAGACGAGGAATACATGACACTTCGCAAATCATATTATATCTTACCATGAAACATAGAAATGAGATACGATATCGGGTTTTAAGTATCATAAGAACTCCATTGCTACGATACGTAGACATCTGCAAACGCTATTTCCTGGCAAGGAAGTGTCGCATTTACATTCATTTGAATCGTAGACGAGGAATGCATAACACTTCTCAATGAATATTATATCTTATCATGTAACATAGATATGAGATGCAATATCGCGTTTTAAGAAGCACTAGAACTCTATTGCTACGATAGGTAGACATCTGCAAACGCTATTTCCTTGCAAGGAAGTGTCGCATTTGCATTCATTTGAATCGTATACGAGGAATGCATAACACTTCGCAATGAATATTATACCTTATCATGAAACATAGATATGAGTTGCAATATCTCGTTTTAAGAAGCATTTGAACTCTATTGCTACGATACCTAGACATCTGCAGACGCTATTTCCTAGCAAAGAAGTGACGCATTTACATTCATTTGAAGTGTAGACGAGGAATACATGACACTTCGCAAATCATATTATATCTTACCATGAAACATAGAAATGAGATGCGGTATTACGTTTTAAGAATCATAAGAACTCTATTGCTACGATGCGTAGACATCTGCAAACGCTATTTCCTTGCAAGGAAGTGTCGCATTTACATTCATTTGAATCGTATACGAGGAATGCATAACACTTCGCAAATCATATTATATCTTATCATGAAACATAGATATGAGATGCAATATCTCGTTTTAAGAAGCATTTGAACTCTATTGCTACGATACCTAGATATCTGCAGACGCTATTTCCTAGCAAAGAAGTGACGCATTTACATTCATTTGAAGTGTAGACGAGGAATACATGACACTTCGCAAATCATATTATATCTTACCATGAAACATAGAAATGAGATGCGGTATTACGTTTTAAGAATCATAAGAACTCTATTGCTACGATGCGTAGACATCTGCAAACGCTATTTCCTTGCAAGGAAGTGTCGCATTTACATTCATTTGAATCGTATACGAGGAATGCATAACACTTCGCAAATCATGTTATATCTTACCATGAAACATAGAAATGAGATGCGGTATTGCGTTTTAAGAATCATAAGAACTCTATTGCTACGATGCGCAGACATCTGCAAACGCTATTTCCTTGCAAGGAAGTGTCGCATTTACATTCATTTGAATCGTATACGAGGAATACATAACACTTCGCAAATCATATTATATCTTACCATGAAACATAGAAATGAGATTCGATATCGCGTTTTAAGAATCATAAGAACTCTATTGCTACGATACGTAGATATCTGCAAACGCTATTTCTTTGCAAGGAAGTGTCGCATTTACATTCATTTGAAGTGTAGACGAGGAATACAAAATACTTCGCAAATCATATTATATTTTACCATGAAACAAAGAAATGAGATGCGATATCGCGTTTTATGAAGCATTAGAACCCTATTGCTACGATACTTAGAAATCTGCAGACGCTATTTCCTGGCAAGGAAGTGTCGCATTTACATTCATTTGAATCGTAGACGAGGAATGCATAACACTTCTCAATGAATATTATATCTTATCATGAAACATAGATATGAGATGCAATATCGCGTTTTAAGAAGCACTAGAACTCTATTGCTACGATAGTTAGACATCTGCAAACGCTATTTCCTTGCAAGGAAGTGTCGCATTTGCATTCATTTGGATCGTATACGAGGAATGCATAACACTTCGCAATGAATATTATATCTTATCATGAAACATAGATATGAGATGCAATATCTCGTTTTAAGAAGCATTTGAACTCTATTGCTACGATACCTAGATATCTGCAGACGCTATTTCCTAGCAAAGAAGTGACGCATTTACATTCATTTGAAGTGTAGACGAGGAATACATGACACTTCGCAAATCATATTATATCTTACCATGAAACATAGAAATGAGATGCGGTATTACGTTTTAAGAATCATAAGAACTCTATTGCTACGATGCGTAGACATCTGCAAACGCTATTTCCTTGCAAGGAAGTGTCGCATTTACATTCATTTGAAGTGTAGACGAGGAATACATAAGAGTTCGCCAATCATATTATATCTTACCATGAAACATAGAAATGAGATGCGATATCGCGTTTTAAGTAGCATTAGTAATCTATTGCTACGATACGTAGACATCTGCAAACGCTATTTCTTTGCAAGGAAGTGTCGCATTTACATTCATTTGAAGTGTAGACGAGGAATTCATAACACTTCGCAAATCATATTATATCTTACCATGAAACATAGAAATGAGATGCGATATCGCGTTTTAAGAAGCATTAGAAATCTATTGCTACGATACGTAGAAATCTGCAAACGCTATTTCCTTGCATGGAAGTGTCGCATTTACATTCATTTGAAGTGTAGACGAGAAATACATAACACTTCGCAAATCATATTATATCTTACCATGAAACATAGAAATGAGATGCAATATCGCGTTTTAAGAAGCATTAGAACTCTATTGCTACGACAGGTAGACATCTGCAAACGCTATTTCCTTGCAAGGAAGTGTCGCCTTTACATTCATTTGAAGTGTAGACGAGGAATAAATAACAATTCACAAATCATATTATATCTTACCATGAAACATAGAAATGAGATGCGATATCGCGTTTTAGGAAGCATTAGAACTTTATCGCTACGATACTTAGACATCTGCAGACGCTATTTCCTAGCAGGGAAGTGTCGCATTTACATTCATTTGAATCGTATACGAGGAATGCATAACACTTCATAATGAATATTATATCTTATCATGAAACATAGATATGAGATGCAATATCTCGTTTTAAGAAGCATTGGAACTCTATTACTTCGATACTTAGACATCTGCAAACGCTATTTCCTTGCAAGGAAGTGTCGCATTTACATTCATTTGAATCGTATACGAGGAATGCATAACACTTCGCAAATCATATTATATCTTATCATGAAACATAGATATGAGATGCAATATCTCGTTTTAAGAAGCATTTGAACTCTATTGCTACGATACCTAGATATCTGCAGACGCTATTTCCTAGCAAAGAAGTGACGCATTTACACTCATTTGAATCGTAGACGAGGAATGCATAACACTTCGCAACGAATATTATATCTTATCATGAAACATAGATATGAGATGCAATATCTCGTTTTAAGAAGCATTTGAACACTATTGCTTCGATACGTAGACATCTGCAAACTCTATTTAATTGCAAGGAAGTATCGCATTTACATTCGTTTGAAGTGTAGACTAGGAATACATGACACTTCGCAAATCATATTATATCTTACCATGAAACATAGAAATGGGATGCGATATCGCATTTTAAGAAGCATTAGAAATCTATTGCTACGATACGCAGACATCTGCAAACGCTATTTCCTTGCAAGGAAGTGTCGCATTTACATTCATTTGAATCGTATACGAGGAATGCATAACACTTCGCAAATCATATTACATCTTACCATGAAACATAGAAATGAGATGCGGTATTGCGTTTTAAGAATCATAAGAACTCTATTGCTACGATGCGTAGACATCTGCAAACGCTATTTCCTTGCAAGGAAGTGTCGCATTTACATTCATTTGAAGTGTAGACGAGGAATACATAAGAGTTCGCCAATCATATTATATCTTACCATGAAACATAGAAATGAGATGCGATATCGCGTTTTAAGTAGCATTAGTAATCTATTGCTACGATACGTAGACATCTGCAAACGCTATTTCTTTGCAAGGAAGTGTCGCATTTACATTCATTTGAAGTGTAGACGAGGAATTCATAACACTTCGCAAATCATATTATATCTTACCATGAAACATAGAAATGAGATGCGATATCGGGTTTTAAGAAGCATTAGAAATCTATTGCTACGATACGTAGACATCTGCAAACGCTTTTTCCTTGCAAGGAAGTGTCGCATTTACATTCATTTGAAACGTAGGCGAGGAATGCATAACACTTCGCAAATCACAATATTTCTTGCCATGAAACATAGAAATGAGATTCGATATCGCATTTTAAGAATCGTAAGAGCTCTATTGCTACGATACGTAGACATCTGCAAACGCTATTTCCTTGCAAGGAAGTGTCGCATTTACACTCATTTGAATCGTAGACGAGGAATGCAAAACACTTCGCAATGAATATTATATCTTATCATGAAACATAGATATGAGATGCAATATCTCGTTTTAAGAAGCATTTGAACACTATTGCTTCGATACGTAGACATCTGCAAACGCTATTTAATTGCAAGGAAGTATTGCATTTACATTCGTTTGAAGTGTAGACGAGGAATACATGACACTTCGCAATGAATATTATATCTTATCATGAAACATAGATATGAGATGCAATATCTAGTTTTAAGAAGCATTTGAACTCTATTGTTACGATACCTAGACATCTGCAGACGCTATTTCCTAGCAAGGAAGTGTCGCATTTACATTCATTTGAATCGTATACGAGGAATGCATAACACTTCGCAATGAATATTATATCTTATCATGAAACATAGATATGAGATGCAATATCTAGTTTTAAGAAGCATTTGAACTTTATTACTACGATACCTAGACATCTGCAGACGCTATTTCCTAGCAAGGAAGTGTCGCATTTACATTCATTTGAAGTGTAGACGAGGAATACATGACACTTCGCAAATCATATTATATTTTACCATGAAACATAGAAATGAGATGCGATATCGGGTTTTAAGTATCATAAGAACTCCATTGCTACGATACGTAGACATCTGCAAACGCTATTTCCTGGCAAGGATGTGTCGCATTTACATTCATTTGAATCGTAGACGAGGAATGCATAACACTTCTCAATGAATATTATATCTTATCATGAAACATAGATATGAGATGCAATATCGCGTTTTAAGAAGCACTAGAACACTATTGCTACGATAGGTAGACATCTGCAAACGCTATTTCCTTGCAAGGAAGTGTCGCATTTACATTCATATGAAGTGTAGACGAGGAATACATGACACTTCGCAAACCATATTATATCTTACAATGAAACATAGAAATGAGATGCGATATCGGGTTTTAGGTATCATAAGAAATCCATTGCTACGATACGTAGACATCTGCAAACGCTATTTCCTGGCAAGGAAGTGTCGCATTTACATTCATTTGAATCGTAGACGAGGAATGCATAACACTTCATAATGAATATTATATCTTATCATGAAACATAGATATGAGATGCAATATCTCGTTTTAAGAAGCATTTGAACTCTATTACTTCGATACGTAGACATCTGCAAACGCTATTTCCTTGCAAGGAAGTGTCGCATTTACATTCATTTGAAGTGTAGACGAGGAATACATGACACTTCGCAAATCATATTATATCTTACCATGAAACATAGAAATGAGATGCGATATCGCGTTTTAAGAAGCATTAGAAATCTATTGCTACGATACGTAGACATCTGCAAACGCTTTTTCCTTGCAAGGAAGTGTCGCATTTACATTCATTTGAATCGTAGGCGAGGAATGCATAACACTTCATAATGAATATTATATCTTATCATGAAACATAGATATGAGATGCAATATCTCGTTTTAAGAAGCATTTGAACTCTATTACTTCGATACGTAGACATCTGCAAACGCTATTTCCTTGCAAGGAAGTGTCGCATTTACATTCATTTGAAGTGTAGACGAGGAATACATGACACTTCGCAAATCATATTATATCTTACCATGAAACATAGAAATGAGATGCGATATCGCGTTTTAAGAAGCATTAGAAATCTATTGCTACGATACGTAGACATCTGCAAACGCTTTTTCCTTGCAAGGAAGTGTCGCATTTACATTCATTTGAATCGTAGGCGAGGAATGCATAACACTTCGCAAATCACATTATTTCTTGCCATGAAACATAGAAATGAGATTCGATATCGCATTTTAAGAATCATAAGAGCTCTATTGCTACGATACGTAGACATCTGCAAACGCTATTTCCTTGCAAGGAAGTGTCGCATTTACACTCATTTGAATCGTAGACGAGGAATGCAAAACACTTCGCAATGAATATTATATCTTATCATGAAACATAGATATGAGATGCAATATCTCGTTTTAAGAAGCATTTGAACTCTATTGCTGCGATACCTAGACATCTGCAGACGCTATTTCCTAGCAAAGAAGTGTCGCATTTACATTCATTTGATGTGTAGACGAGGAATACATAAGAGTTCGCCAATCATATAATATCTTACCATGAAACATAGAAATGAGATGCGATATCGCGTTTTAAGAAGCATTAGAAATCTATTGCTACGATACGTAGACATCTGCAAACGCTATTTCCTAGCGAGGAAGTGTCGCATTCACATTCATTTGAAGTGTAGACGAGGAATACATAACACTTCGCAAATCATATTATATCTTACCATGAAACATAGAAATGGGCTGCGATATCGCGTTTTAAGAATCATAAGAACACTATTGCTTCGATACGTAGACAACCGCAAACGCTATTTCCTTGCAAGGTAGTGTCGCATTTACATTCATTTGAATCGTATACGAGGAATGCATAACACTTCGCAATGAATATTATATCTTATCATGAAACATAGATATGAGATGCAATATCTAGTTTTAAGAAGCATTTGAACTCTATTGTTACGATACCTAGACATCTGCAGACGCTATTTCCTAGCAAGGAAGTGTCGCATTTACATTCATTTGAATCGTATACGAGGAATGCATAACACTTCGCAAATCACAATATTTCTTGCCATGAAACATAGAAATGAGATTCGATATCGCATTTTAAGAATCGTAAGAGCTCTATTGCTACGATACGTAGACATCTGCAAACGCTATTTCCTTGCAAGGAAGTGTCGCATTTACACTCATTTGAATCGTAGACGAGGAATGCAAAACACTTCGCAATGAATATTATATCTTATCATGAAACATAGATATGAGATGCAATATCTCGTTTTAAGAAGCATTTGAACACTATTGCTTCGATACGTAGACATCTGCAAACGCTATTTAATTGCAAGGAAGTATTGCATTTACATTCGTTTGAAGTGTAGACGAGGAATACATGACACTTCGCAATGAATATTATATCTTATCATGAAACATAGATATGAGATGCAATATCTAGTTTTAAGAAGCATTTGAACTCTATTGTTACGATACCTAGACATCTGCAGACGCTATTTCCTAGCAAGGAAGTGTCGCATTTACATTCATTTGAATCGTATACGAGGAATGCATAACACTTCGCAATGAATATTATATCTTATCATGAAACATAGATATGAGATGCAATATCTAGTTTTAAGAAGCATTTGAACTTTATTACTACGATACCTAGACATCTGCAGACGCTATTTCCTAGCAAGGAAGTGTCGCATTTACATTCATTTGAAGTGTAGACGAGGAATACATGACACTTCGCAAATCATATTATATTTTACCATGAAACATAGAAATGAGATGCGATATCGGGTTTTAAGTATCATAAGAACTCCATTGCTACGATACGTAGACATCTGCAAACGCTATTTCCTGGCAAGGATGTGTCGCATTTACATTCATTTGAATCGTAGACGAGGAATGCATAACACTTCTCAATGAATATTATATCTTATCATGAAACATAGATATGAGATGCAATATCGCGTTTTAAGAAGCACTAGAACACTATTGCTACGATAGGTAGACATCTGCAAACGCTATTTCCTTGCAAGGAAGTGTCGCATTTACATTCATATGAAGTGTAGACGAGGAATACATGACACTTCGCAAACCATATTATATCTTACAATGAAACATAGAAATGAGATGCGATATCGGGTTTTAGGTATCATAAGAAATCCATTGCTACGATACGTAGACATCTGCAAACGCTATTTCCTGGCAAGGAAGTGTCGCATTTACATTCATTTGAATCGTAGACGAGGAATGCATAACACTTCATAATGAATATTATATCTTATCATGAAACATAGATATGAGATGCAATATCTCGTTTTAAGAAGCATTTGAACTCTATTACTTCGATACGTAGACATCTGCAAACGCTATTTCCTTGCAAGGAAGTGTCGCATTTACATTCATTTGAAGTGTAGACGAGGAATACATGACACTTCGCAAATCATATTATATCTTACCATGAAACATAGAAATGAGATGCGATATCGCGTTTTAAGAAGCATTAGAAATCTATTGCTACGATACGTAGACATCTGCAAACGCTTTTTCCTTGCAAGGAAGTGTCGCATTTACATTCATTTGAATCGTAGGCGAGGAATGCATAACACTTCGCAAATCACATTATTTCTTGCCATGAAACATAGAAATGAGATTCGATATCGCATTTTAAGAATCATAAGAGCTCTATTGCTACGATACGTAGACATCTGCAAACGCTATTTCCTTGCAAGGAAGTGTCGCATTTACACTCATTTGAATCGTAGACGAGGAATGCAAAACACTTCGCAATGAATATTATATCTTATCATGAAACATAGATATGAGATGCAATATCTCGTTTTAAGAAGCATTTGAACTCTATTGCTGCGATACCTAGACATCTGCAGACGCTATTTCCTAGCAAAGAAGTGTCGCATTTACATTCATTTGATGTGTAGACGAGGAATACATAAGAGTTCGCCAATCATATAATATCTTACCATGAAACATAGAAATGAGATGCGATATCGCGTTTTAAGAAGCATTAGAAATCTATTGCTACGATACGTAGACATCTGCAAACGCTATTTCCTAGCGAGGAAGTGTCGCATTCACATTCATTTGAAGTGTAGACGAGGAATACATAACACTTCGCAAATCATATTATATCTTACCATGAAACATAGAAATGGGCTGCGATATCGCGTTTTAAGAATCATAAGAACACTATTGCTTCGATACGTAGACAACCGCAAACGCTATTTCCTTGCAAGGTAGTGTCGCATTTACATTCATTTGAATCGTATACGAGGAATGCATAACACTTCGCAATGAATATTATATCTTATCATGAAACATAGATATGAGATGCAATATCTAGTTTTAAGAAGCATTTGAACTCTATTGTTACGATACCTAGACATCTGCAGACGCTATTTCCTAGCAAGGAAGTGTCGCATTTACATTCATTTGAATCGTATACGAGGAATGCATAACACTTCGCAATGAATATTATATCTTATCATGAAACATAGATATGAGATGCAATATCTAGTTTTAAGAAGCATTTGAACTTTATTACTACGATACCTAGACATCTGCAGACGCTATTTCCTAGCAAGGAAGTGTCGCATTTACATTCATTTGAAGTGTAGACGAGGAATACATGACACTTCGCAAATCATATTATATTTTACCATGAAACATAGAAATGAGATGCGATATCGGGTTTTAGGTATCATAAGAACTCCATTGCTACGATACGTAGACATCTGCAAACGCTATTTCCTGGCAAGGAAGTGTCGCATTTACATTCATTTGAATCGTAGACGAGGAATGCATAACACTTCTCAATGAATATTATATCTTATCATGAAACATAGATATGAGATGCAATATCGCGTTTTAAGAAGCACCAGAACTCTATTGCTACGATAGGTAGACATCTGCAAACGCTATTTCCTTGCAAGGAAGTGTCGCATTTACATTCATATGAAGTGTAGACGAGGAATACATGACACTTCGCAAATCATATTATATCTTACCATAAACCATAGAAATAAGATGCGATATCGCGTTTCAAGAATCATAAGAACTCTATTGCTGCGATACGTAGACATCTGCAGACGCTATTTCCTTGCAAGGAAGTGTCGCATTTACATTCATTTGAAGTGTAGACGAGGAATACATAACACTTCGCAAATCATATTATATCTTACCATGAAACATAGAAATGAGATGCGATATCGCGTTTTAAGAATCATAAGATCACTATTGCTACGATACGTAGACATCTGCAAACGCTGTTTCCTAGCGAGGAAGTGTCGCATTCACATTCATTTGAAGTGTAGACTAGGAATACATAACACATCGCAAATCATATTATTTCTTACCATGAAGCATAGAAATGAGTTGCGATATCGAGTTTTAAGAATCATAAGAACTCTATTGCTACGATAGGTAGACATCTGCAAACGCTATTTCCTAGCAAGGAAGAGTCGCTTTTACATTCATTTGAAGTGTAGACGAGGAATACATAACACTCCGCAAATCATATTATATCATACCATGAAACATAGAAATGAGATGCGATATCGCGTTTTAAGAAGCATTAGACCTCTATTGCTACGATAGGTAGACATCTGCAAATGCTATTTCCTTGCAAGGAAGTGTCGCATTTACATTCATTTGAATCGTAGACGAGGAATGCATAACACTTCGCAAATCACATTATATCTTGCCATGAAACATAGAAATGAGATTCGATATCGCGTTTTAAGAATCATAAGAACTCTATTGCTACGATACGTAGACATCTGCAACCGCTATTTCCTTGCAAGGAAGTGTCGCATTTACACTCATTTGAATCGTAGACGAGGAATGCATAACACTTCGCAATGAATATTATATCTTATCATGAAACATAGATATGAGATGCAATATCTCGTTTTAAGAAGCATTTGAACTCTATTGCTTCGATACGTAGACATCTGCAAACGCTATTTAATTGCAAGGAAGTATCGCATTTACATTCGCTTGAAGTGTAGACGAGGAATACATGACACTTCGCAAATCATATTATATCTTACCATGAAACATAGAAATGAGATGCGATATCGCGTTTTAAGAAGCATTAGAAATCTATTGCTACGATACGTAGACATCTGCAAACGCTATTTCTTTGCAAGGAAGTATCGCATTTACATTCGCTTGAAGTGTAGACGAGGAATACATGACACTTCGCAAATCATATTATATCTTACCATGAAACATAGAAATGAGATGCGATATCGCGTTTTAAGAAGCATTAGAAATCTATTGCTACGATACGTAGACATCTGCAAACGCTATTTCTTTGCAAGGAAGTGTCGCATTTACATTCCTTTGAAGTGTAGACGAGGAATACATAACACTTCGCAAATCATATTATATCTTACCATAAAACATAGAAATGAGATGCGATATCGCGTTTTAAGAATCATAAGAACTCTATTGCTACGATACGTAGACATCTGCAAACGCTATTTCCTAGCGAGGAAGTGTCGCATTCACATTCATTTGAAGTGTAGACGAGGAATACATAACACTTCGCAAATCATATTATATCTTACCATGAAACATAGAAATGGGATGCGATGTCGCGTTTTAAGAATCATAAGAACTCTATTGCTACGATACGTAGACAACCGCAAACGCTATTTCCTTGCAAGGAAATGTCGCATTTACACTCATTTGAATCGTAGACGAGGAATGCATAACACTTCGCAATGAATATTATATCTTATCATGAAACATAGATATGAGATGCAATATCTCGTTTTAAGAAGCATTTGAACTCTATTGCTTCGATACGTAGACATCTGCAAACGCTATTTAATAGCAAGGAAGTATCGCATTTACATTCGTTTGAAGTGTAGACGAGGAATACATGACACTTCGCAAATCATATTATATCTTACCATGAAACATAGAAATGAGATGCGATATCGCGTTTTAAGAAGCATTAGAAATCTATTGCTACGATACGTAGACATCTGCAAACGCTATTTCTTTGCAAGGAAGTGTCGCATTTACATTCCTTTGAAGTGTAGACGAGGAATACATAACACTTCGCAAATCATATTATATCTTACCATAAAACCTAGAAATGAGATGCGATGTCGCGTTTTAAGAATCATAAGAACTCTATTGCTACGATACGTAGACATCTGCAAACGCTATTTCCCAGCGAGGAAGTGTCGCACTCACATTCATTTGAAGTGTAGACGAGGAATACATGACACTTCGCAAATCATATTATATCTTACCATAAACCATAGAAATGAGATGCGATATCGCGTTTTAAGAATCATAAGAATTCTATTGCTACGATACGTAGACATCTGCAAACGCTATTTCCTAGCGAGGAAGTGTCGCATTCACATTCATTTGAAGTGTAGACGAGGAATACATGACACTTCGCAGATCATATTATATCTTACCATGAAACATAGAAATGAGATGCGATATCGCGTTTTAAATATCATAAGAACTCCATTGCTACGATACGTAGACATCTGCAAACGCTATTTCCTTGCAAGGAAGTGTCGCATTTACGTTCATTTGAATCGTAGACGAGGAATACATAACACTTCGCAAATCATATTATATCTTACCATGAAACATAGAAATGAGATACGATATCGCGTTTTAAGAATCATAAGAACACTATTGCTACGATACGTAGACATCTGCAATCGCTATTTCCTAGCGAGGAAGTGTCGCATTCATATTCATTTGAAGTGTAGACGAGGAATACATAACACTTCGCAAATCATATTATATCTTACCATGAAACATAGAAATGAGTTGCGATATCGCGTTTTAAGAATCATAAGAACACTATTGCTACGATACGTAGACATCTGCAATCGCTATTTCCTAGCGAGGAAGTGTCGCATTCACATTCATTTGAAGTGTAGACGAGGAATACATAACACTTCGCAAATCATATTATATCTTACCATGAAACATAGAAATGAGTTGCGATATCGCGTTTTAAGAATCATAAGAACTCTATTGCTACGATACGTAGACATCTGCAAACGCTATTTCCTAGCGAGGAAGTGTCGCATTCACATTCATTTGAAGTGTAGACGAGGAATACATGACACTTCGCAGATCATATTATATCTTACCATGAAACATAGAAATGAGATGCGATATCGCGTTTTAAATATCATAAGAACTCCATTGCTACGATACGTAGACATCTGCAAACGCTATTTCCTTGCAAGGAAGTGTCGCATTTACGTTCATTTGAATCGTAGACGAGGAATACATAACACTTCGCAAATCATATTATATCTTACCATGAAACATAGAAATGAGATACGATATCGCGTTTTAAGAATCATAAGAACACTATTGCTACGATACGTAGACATCTGCAATCGCTATTTCCTAGCGAGGAAGTGTCGCATTCACATTCATTTGAAGTGTAGACGAGGAATACATAACACTTCGCAAATCATATTATATCTTACCATGAAACATAGAAATGAGTTGCGATATCGCGTTTTAAGAATCATAAGAACTCTATTGCTACGATACGTAGACATCTGCAGACGCTATTTCCTTGCAAGGAAGTGTCTCATTTACATTCATTTGAAGTGTAGACGAGGAATACATAACACTTCGCAAATCATATTATATCTTACCATGAAACATAGAAATGAGTTGCGATATCGCGTTTTAAGAATCATAAGAACTCTATTGCTACGATACGTAGACATCTGCAGACGCTATTTCCTTGCAAGGAAGTGTCTCATTTACATTCATTTGAAGTGTAGACGAGGAATACATAACACTTCGCAAATCATATTATATCCTACCATGAAACATAGAAATGAGATGCGATAACGCGTTTTAAGTAGCATTAGAACTCTATCGCTACGATACCTGGATATCTGCAGACGCTATTTCCTAGCGGGGAAGTGTCGCATTCACATTCATTTGAAGTGTAGACGAGGAATACATAACACTTCGCAAATCATATTATATCTTACCCTGAAACATAGAAATGAGATGCGATATCGCGTTTTAAGAATCATAAGAACTCTATTGCTACGATACGTAGACAACTGCAAACGCTATTTCCTTGCAAGGAAGTGTCGCATTTACATTCATTTGAATCGTTTACGAGGAATGCATAACACTTCCCAATGAATATTATATCTTATCATGAAACATAGAAATGAGATACGATATCGCGTTTTAAGAATCATAAGAACACTATTGCTACGATACGTAGACATCTGCAAACGCTATTTCCTAGCAAGGAATTGTCGCATTCACATTCATTTGAAGTGTAGACGAGGAATACATGACACTTCGCAAATCATATTATATCTTACCGTGAAACATAGAAATGAGATGCGATATCGCGTTTTAAGAAGCATTAGAAATCTATTGCTACGATACGTAGTCATCTGCAAAAGCTATTTCCCAGGGAGGAAGTGTCGCATTCACATTCATTTGAAGTGTAGACGAGGAATACATAACACTTCGCAAATCATATTATATCTTAACATGAAACATGGAAATGAGATGCGATATCGCGTTTTAAGAAGAGTTAGAACTCTATTGCTACGATACGTAGACATCTGCAAACGCTATATCCTAGCGAGGAAGTGTCGCATTCACATTCATTTGAAGTGTAGACGAGGAATACATAACACTTCGCAAATCATATTATATCTTACCATGAAACATAGAAATGAGATGCGATATCGCGTTTTAAGAAGCATTAGAACACTATCGCTACGATACCTGGACATCTGCAGACGCTATTTCCTTTCAAGGAAGTGTCGTATTTACATTCATTTGAAGTGTAGACGAGGAGTACATAACACTTCGCAAATCATTTTATATCTTACCATGAAACATAGAAATGAGATGCGATATCGCCGTTTTAAGAATCATAAGAACTCTATTGCTACGATACGTAGTCATTTGCAAACGCTCTTTCCTTGCAAGGAAGTGTCGCATTCACATTCATTTGAAGTGTAGCCGAGGAATACATAACACTTCGCAAATCATATTATATCTTACCATGAAACATAGAAATGAGATGCGATATCGCGTTCTAAGAAGAGTTAGAACTCCATTGCTACGATACGTAGTCATCTGCAGACGCTATTTCCTTGCAAGGAAGTGTCGCATTTACATTCATTTGAAGTGTAGACGAGAAATACATGACACTTCGCAAATCATATTATATCTTACCATAAACCATAGAAATGAGATGCGATATCGCGTTTTAAGAATCATAAGAACTCTATTACTACGATACCTAGACATCTGCAAACGCTATTTCCTAGCGAGGAAGTGTCGCATTCACATTCATTTGAAGTGTAGACGAGGAATACATGACACTTCGCAAATCACATTATATCTTACCATGAAACATAGAATTGAGATGCGATATCGCGTTTTGAGAAGCATTAGAAATCTATTGCTACGATACGTAGACATCTGCAAACGCTATTTCCTTGCTAGGAAGTGTCGCATTTACATTCATTTGAAGTGTAGACGAGGAATACATGACACCTCGCAAATCATATTATATCTTACCATAAACCATAGAAATGAGATGCGATATCGCGTTTTAAGAATCATAGGAACTCTATTACTACGATACCTAGACACCTGCAAACGCTATTTCCTAGCGAGGAAGTGTCGCATTTACATTCATTTGATGTGTAGACGAGTAATACATGTCACTTCGCAAATCATATTATATCTTACCATGAAACATAGAAATGAGATGCGATATCGCGTTTTAAGAAGCATTAGAACTCTATCGCTACGATACGTAGACATCTGCAAACGCTATTTCCTTGCTAGGAATTGTCGCATTTACATTCATTTGAAGTGTAGACGAGGAATACGTGACACTTCGCAAATCATATTATATCTTACCATGAAACATAGAAATGGGATGCGATATCGCGTTTTAAGAATCATAAGAACTCTATTGCTACGATAGGTAGACATTTGCAAACGCTATTTGCTTGCAAGGAAGAGTCGCTTTTACATTCATATGAAGTGTAGACGAGGAATACATAACACTTCGCAAATCATATTATATCTTACCATGAAACATAGAAATGAGATGCGATATCGCGTTTTAAGAAGAGTCAGAACTCCATTGCTACGATACGTAGTCATCTGCAGACGCTATTTCCTTGCAAGGAAGTGTCGCATTTACATTCATTTGAAGTGTAGACGAGAAATACATGACACTTCGCAAATCATATTATATCTTACCATAAACCATAGAAATGAGATGCGATATCGCGTTTTAAGAATCATAAGAACTCTATTACTACGATACCTAGACATCTGCAAACGCTATTTCCTAGCGAGGAAGTGTCGCATTCACATTCATTTGAAGTGTAGACGAGGAATACATGACACTTCGCAAATCACATTATATCTTACCATGAAACATAGAATTGAGATGCGATATCGCGTTTTGAGAAGCATTAGAAATCTATTGCTACGATACGTAGACATCTGCAAACGCTATTTCCTTGCTAGGAAGTGTCGCATTTACATTCATTTGAAGTGTAGACGAGGAATACATGACACCTCGCAAATCATATTATATCTTACCATAAACCATAGAAATGAGATGCGATATCGCGTTTTAAGAATCATAGGAACTCTATTACTACGATACCTAGACACCTGCAAACGCTATTTCCTAGCGAGGAAGTGTCGCATTTACATTCATTTGAAGTGTAGACGAGTAATACATGTCACTTCGCAAATCATATTATATCTTACCATGAAACATAGAAATGAGATGCGATATCGCGTTTTAAGAAGCATTAGAACTCTATCGCTACGATACCTAGACATCTACAGACGCTATTTCCTAGCAAGGAAGTGTCGCATTTACATTCATTTGAACTGTAGACGAGGAATACATAACACTTCGCAAATCATATTATATCTTACCATGAAACATAGAAATGAGATAGGATATCGCGTTTTAAGAATCATGAGAACACTATTGCTACGATACGTAGACATCTGCAAACGCTATTTCCTAGCGAGGAAGTGTCGCGTTCACATTCATTTGAAGTGTAGACGAGGAATACATAACACTTCGCAAATCATATTATATCTTACCATGAAACATAGAAATGAGTTGCGATATCGCGTTTTAAGAATCATAAGAACTCTATTACTACGATACCTAGACATCTGCAAACGCTCTTTCCTAGCGAGGAAGTGTCGCGTTCACATTCATTTGAAGTGTAGACGAGGAATACATAACACTTCGCAAATCATATTATATCTTACCATGAAACATAGAAATGAGTTGCGATATCGCGTTTTAAGAATCATAAGAACTCTATTACTACGATACCTAGACATCTGCAAACGCTCTTTCCTAGCGAGGAAGTGTCGCATTCACATTCATTTGAAGTGTAGACGAGGAATACATAACACTTCGCAAATCATATTATATCTTACCATGAAACATAGAAATGAGATGCGATATCGCGTTTTAAGAAGCATTAGAACACTATCGCTACGATACCTGGACATCTGCAGACGCTATTTCCTAGCAAGGAAGTGTCGCATTTACATTCATTTGAATTGTAGACGAGGAATACATAACACTTCGCAAATCATATTATATCTTACCATGAAACATAGAAATGAGATAGGATATCGCGTTTTAAGAATCATAAGAACACTATTGCTACGATTCGTAGACATCTGCAAACGCTATTTCCTAGCGAGGAAGTGTCGCATTCACATTCATTTGAAGTGTAGACGAGGAATACATAACACTTCGCAAATCATATTATATCTTACCATGAAACATAGAAATCAGATGCGATATCGCGTTTTAAGAATCATAGGAATTCTATTGCTACGATACGTAGACAACTGAAAACGCTATTTAATTGCAAGGAAGTGTCGCATTTACAATCATTTGAATCGTATACGAGGAATGCATAACACTTCGCAATGAATATTATATCTTATCATGAAACATAGATATGAGATGCAATATCTCGTTTTAAGAAGCATTTTAACTCTATTGCTACGATACCTAGACGTCTGCAATCTCTCTTTCCCAGCTAGGAAGTGTCGCATTTACATTCATTTGAAGTGTAGACGAGGAATACATTACACTTCGCAAATCATATTATATCTTACCATGAAACATAGAAATGAGATGCGATATCGCGTTTTAAGAAGCATTAGAACTCCATTGCTACGATACGTAGCCATCTGCAAACTCAATTTCCTTGCATGGAAGTGTCGCATTTACGTTAATTTGAATCGTAGACGAGGAATGCATAACACTTCGCAATGAATATTATATCTTATCATGAAACAAAAATATGATATGCAATATCTCGTTTTAAGAAGTGTTTGAACTCTATTGCTGCGATACCTAGACATCTGCAGACGCTATTTTCTAGCAAGGAAGTGTTGCATTTACATTCATTTGAAGTGTAGACGAGGAATACATGACACTTCGCAAATCATATTATATCTTACCATGAACCATAGAAATGAGATGCGTTATCGCGTTTTAAGAAGCATTAGAAATCTATTGCTACGATACGTAGACATCTGCAAACGCTATTTCCTAGCGAGGGAGTGTCGCATTCACATTCATTTGAAGTGTAGACGAGGAATACATGACACTTCGCAAATCATATTATATCTTACCATGAAACATAGAATTGAGATGCGATATCGCGTTTTGAGAAGCATTAGAAATCTATTGCTACGATACGTAGACATCTGCAAACGCTATTTCCTTGCTAGGAAGTGTCGCATTTACATTCATTTGAAGTGTAGACGAGGAATACATGACACTTCGCAAATCATATTATATCTTACCATGAAACATAGAAATGAGATAGGATATCGCGTTTTAAGAAGCATTAGAACTCCATTGCTACGATACGTAGCCATCTGCAAACTCAATTTCCTTGCATGGAAGTGTCGCATTTACGTTCATTTGAATCGTAGACGAGGAATGCATAACACTTCGCAATGAATATTATATCTTATCATGAAACAAAAATATGATATGCAATATCTCGTTTTAAGAAGTGTATGAACTCTATTGCTACGATACCTAGACATATGCAGACGCTATTTTCTAGCAAGGAAGTGTTGCATTTACATTCATTTGACGTGTAGACGAGGAATACATGACACTTCGCAAATCATATTATATCTTACCATGAACCATAGAAATGAGAAGCGATATCGCGTTTTAAGAAGCATTAGAAATCTATTGCTACGATACGTAGACATCTGCAAACGCTATTTCCTAGCGAGGAAGTGTCGCATTTACATTCATTTGAAGTGTAGACGAGGAATACATGACACTTCGCAAATCATATTATATCTTACCATGAAACATAGAATTGAGATGCGATATCGCGTTTTGAGAAGCATTAGAAATCTATTGCTACGATACGTAGACATCTGCAAACGCTATTTCCTTGCTAGGAAGTGTCGCATTTACATTCATTTGAAGTGTAGACGAGGAATACATGACACTTCGCAAATCATATTATATCTTACCATGAAACATAGAAATGAGATAGGATATCGCGTTTTAAGAAGCATTAGAACTCCATTGCTACGATACGTAGCCATCTGCAAACTCAATTTCCTTGCATGGAAGTGTCGCATTTACGTTCATTTGAATCGTAGACGAGGAATGCATAACACTTCGCAATGAATATTATATCTTATCATGAAACAAAAATATGATATGCAATATCTCGTTTTAAGAAGTGTATGAACTCTATTGCTACGATACCTAGACATCTGCAGACGCTATTTTCTAGCAAGGAAGTGTTGCATTTACATTCATTTGAAGTGTAGACGAGGAATACATGACACTTCGCAAATCATATTATATCTTACCATGAACCATAGAAATGAGAAGCGATATCGCGTTTTAAGAAGCATTAGAAATCTATTGCTACGATACGTAGACATCTCCAAACGCTATTTCCTAGCGAGGAAGTGTCGCATTTACATTCATTTGAAGTGTAGACGAGGAATACATGACACTTCGCAAATCATATTATATCTTACCATGAAACATAGAATTGAGATGCGATATCGCGTTTTGAGAAGCATTAGAAATCTATTGCTACGATACGTAGACATCTGCAAACGCTATTTCCTTGCTAGGAAGTGTCGCATTTACATTCATTTGAAGTGTAGACGAGGAATACATGACACTTCGCAAATCATATTATATCTTACCATGAAACATAGAAATGAGATAGGATATCGCGTTTTAAGAAGCATTAGAACTCCATTGCTACGATACGTAGCCATCTGCAAACTCAATTTCCTTGCATGGAAGTGTCGCATTTACGTTCATTTGAATCGTAGACGAGGAATGCATAACACTTCGCAATGAATATTATATCTTATCATGAAACAAAAATATGATATGCAATATCTCGTTTTAAGAAGTGTATGAACTCTATTGCTACGATACCTAGACATCTGCAGACGCTATTTTCTAGCAAGGAAGTGTTGCATTTACATTCATTTGAAGTGTAGACGAGGAATACATGACACTTCGCAAATCATATTATATCTTACCATGAACCATAGAAATGAGATGCGATATCGCGTTTTAAGAAGCATTAGAAATCTATTGCTACGATACGTAGACATCTGCAAACGCTATTTCCTAGCGAGGAAGTGTCGCATTTACATTCATTTGAAGTGTAGACGAGGAATACATGACACTTCGCAAATCATATTATATCTTACCATGAAACATAGAATTGAGATGCGATATCGCGTTTTGAGAAGCATTAGAAATCTATTGCTACGATACGTAGACATCTGCAAACGCTATTTCCTTGCTAGGAAGTGTCGCATTTACATTCATTTGAAGTGTAGACGAGGAATACATGACACTTCGCAAATCATATTATATCTTACCATGAAACATAGAAATGAGATAGGATATCGCGTTTTGAGAATCAGAAGAACACTATTGCTACGATACGTAGACATCTGCAAACGCTATTTCCTAGCGAGGAAGTGTCGCATTCACACTCATTTGAAGTGTAGACGAGGAATATATAACACTTCGCAAATCATATTATATCTTACCATGAAACATAGAAATGAGTTGCGATATCGCGTTTTAAGAATCATAAGAACTCTATTGCTACGTTAGGTAGCCATTTGCAAACGCTATTTCCTTGCAAGGAAGTGTCGCTTTTACATTCATATGAAGTGTAGACGAGGAATACATGACACTTCGCAAATCATATTATATCTTACCATAAACCATAGAAATGGGATGCGATATCGCGTTTTAAGAATCATAAAAACTCTATTACTACGATACCTAGACATCTGCAAACGCTATTTCCTAGCGAGGAAGTGTCGCATTCACATTCATTTGAAGAGTAGCCGAGGAATACATAACACTTCCCAAATCATATTATATCTTACCATGAAACATAGAAATGAGATGCGATATCGCGTTTTAAGAATCATAAGAATTCTATTGCTACGATACGTAGACAACTGCAAACGCTATTTCCTTGCAAGGAAGTGTCGCATTTACAATCATTTGAATCGTATACGAGGAATGCATAACACTTCGCAATGAATATTATATCTTATCATGAAACTTATATATGAGATGCAATATCGCGTTTTAAGAAGCATTATAACTCTATTGCTACGATACGTAAACATCTGCAAACGCTATTTCTTTGCAAGGAAGTGTCGCATTTACATTCATTTGAAGTGTAGGCGAGGAATACATAACACTTCGCAAATCATATTATATCTTACCAAGAAACATAGAAATGAGGTGCGATATCGCGTTTTAAGAAGCAATAGAACTCTATCGCTACTATACCTAGACATCTGCAGACGCTATTTCCTAGCAAGGAAGTGTCGCATTTACATTCATTTGAAGTGTAGACGAGGAATACATGACACTTCGCAAATCATATTATATCTTACCATGAAACATGGAAATGGGATGCGATATCGCGATTTAAGTATCATAAGAACTCCATTGCTACGATACGTAGACATCTGCAAACGCTATTTCCTTGCAAGGAAGTGTCGCATTTACGTTCATTTGAATCGTAGACGAGGAATACATAACACTTCGCAAATCATATTATATCTTACCATAAACCATAGAAATGAGATGCGATATCGCGTTTTAAGAAGCATTAGATATCTATTGCTACGATACGTAGACATCTGCAAACGCTATTTCTTTGCAAGGAAGTGTCGCATTTACATTCATTTGAAGTGTAGACGAGGAATACATAACACTTCGCAAATCATATTATATCTTACCATGAAACATAGAAATGAGATGCGATATCGCGTTTTAAGAAGCATTAGAACACTATCGCTACGATACCTAGGCATCTGCGGACGCTATTTCCTAGCAAGGAAGTGTCGCATTTACATTCATTTGAAGTGTAGACTAGGAATACATAACACTTCGCAAATCATATTATATCTTACCATGAAACATAGAAATGAGTTGCGATATCGCGATTTAAGAATCATAAGAACTCTATTGCTACGATAGGTAGACATCTGCAAACGCTATTTCCTAGCAAGGAAATGTCGCATTTACATTCATTTGATGTGTAGACGAGGAATACATAACACTTCGCAAATCATATTATATCTTACCATAAACCATAGAAATGAGATGCGATATCGCGTTTTAAGAAGCATTAGAAGTCTATTGCTACGATACGTGGACATCTGCAAACGCTATTTCCTTGCAAGGAAGTGTCGCATTTACATTCATATGAAGTGTAGACGAGGAATACATAACACTTCGCAAATCATATTATATCTTACCATGAAACATAGAAATGAGATGCGATATCGCGTTTTAAGAAGCATTAGATATCTATTGCTACGATACGTAGACATCTGCAAACACTATTTCTTTGCAAGGAAGTGTCGCATTTACATTGATTTGAAGTGTAGACGAGGAATACATAACACTTCGCAAATCATATTATATCTTACCATGAAACATGGAAATGAGATGCGATATCGCGTTTTAAGAAGCATTAGAACACTATTGCTAAGATACGTTGACATCTGCAAACGATATTTCCTTGCTAGGAAGTGTCACATTTACATTCATTTGAAGTGTAGACGAAGAATACATAACACTTCGCAAATCATATTATATCTTACCTTGAAACATAGAAATGAGATGCGATATCGCGTTTTAATAAGCATTAGAACTCTACTGCTGCGACAGGTAGACATCTGCAAACGCTATTTCCTTGCAAGGAAGTGTCGCATTTACATTCATTTGAAGTGTAGACGAGGAATACATCACACTTCGCAAATCATATTATATCTTACCATGAAACATAGAAATGAGATGCGATATCGCGTTTTAAGAAGCATTAGAACTCTATCGCTACGATACCTAGACATCTGCAGACGCTACTTCCTTTCAAGGAAGGGTCGCATTTACATTCATTTGAAGTGCAGACGAGGAGTACATAACACTTCGCAAATCATATTATATCTTACCATGAAACATAGAAATGAGATGCGATTTCGCGTTTTAAGAATCATAAGAACTCTATTGCTACGATACTTAGACATCTGCAAACGCTCTTTCCTTGCAAGGAAGTGTCGCATTAACATTCATATGAAGTGTACACGAGGAATACATAACACTTCGCAAATCATATTATATCTTACCATCAAACATGGAAATGAGATGCGATATCGCGTTTTATGAAGCATTAGAACACTATTGCTAAGATACGTAGACATCTGCAAACGATATTTCCTTGCTAGGAAGTGTCACATTTACATTCATTTGAAGTGTAGACGAAGAATACATAACACTTCGCAAATCATATTATATCTTACCTTGAAACATAGAAATGAGATGCGATATCGCGTTTTAATAAGCATTAGAACTCTACTGCTACGCCAGGTAGACATCTGCAAACGCTATTTCCTTGCAAGGAAGTGTCGCATTTACATTCATTTGAAGTGTAGACGAGGAATACATAACACTTCGCAAATCATATTTTACCTTACCATGAAACATAGAAATGAAGCATTAGAACTCTATTGCTACGATACGTAGACATCTGCAAACGCTATTTCCTAGCGAGGAAGTGTCGCATTTACATTCATTTGAAGTGTAGACGAGGAATACATAACACTTCGCAAATCATATTATATCTTACCATGAAACATAGAAATGAGATGCGATATCGCGTTTTAATAAGCATTAGAACTCTACTGCTACGATAGGTAGGCATCTGCAAACGCTATTTCCTTGCAAGGAAGTGTCGCATTTACATTCATATGAAGTGTAGACGAGGAAAACATAACACTTCGCAAATCATATTATATCTTACCATGAAACATGGAAATGAGATGCGATATCGCGTTTTAAGATGCATTAGAACACTATTGCTACGATACGTAGACATCTGCAAACGCTATTTCCTTGCTAGGAAGTGTCGCATTTACATTCATTTGAAGTGTAGACGAAGAATACATAACACTTCGCAAATCATATTATGTCTTACCATGAAACATAGAAATGAGATGCGATATCGCGTTTTGAGAATCATAAGAACTCTATTGCTACGATACGTAGACATCTGCAAACGCTATTTCCTAGCGAGGAAGTGTCGCATTCACATTCATTTGAAGTGTAGACGAGGAATACATAATACTTCGCAAATTATATTATATCTTACCATGAAACATAGAAATGAGATGCTATATCGCGTTTTAAGAATCATAAGAACTCTGTTGCTACGATACGTAGACATCTGCAAACGCTATTTCCTTGCAATTAAGTGTCGCATTTACATTCATTTGAATCGTAGACGAGGAATGCATAACGCTTCGCAATGAATATTATATCTTATCATGAAACATAGATATGAGATGCAATATCTCGTTTTAAGAAGCATTAGAACTCTATTGCTACGATACGTAGACATCTGCAAACGCTATTTCCATGCAAGGATGTGTCGCATTTACATTCATTTGAAGTGTAGACGAGGAATATATAACACTTCGCAAATCATATTATATCTTACCATGAAACATAGAAATGAGATGCGATATCGCGTTTTAAGAAGCATTAGAAATCTATTGCTACGATACGTAGACATCTGCAAACGCTATTTCTTTGCAAGGAAGTGCCGCATTTACATTCATATGAAGTGTAGACGAGGAATACATAACACTTCGCAAATCATATTATATCTTACCATGAAACATAGATATGAGATGCGATATCGCGTTTTAAGAAGCATTTGAAATCTATTGCTACGATACGTAGACATCTGCAAACGCTATTTCTTTGCAAGGAAGTGTCGCATTTACATTCATTTGAAGTGTAGACGTGGAATACACACACTTCGCAAATCATATTATATCTTACCATGAAACATGGAAATGAGATGCGATATCGCGTTTTAAGAAGCATTAGAACACTATTGCTAAGATACGTAGACATCTGCAAACGATATTTCCTTGCTAGGAAGTGTCGCATTTACATTCATTTGAAGTGTAGACGAAGAATACATAACACTTCGCAAATCATATTATATCTTACCATGAAACATAGAAATGAGATGCGATATCGCATTCTAATAATCATTAGAACTCTACTGCTACGATAGGTAGACATCTGCAAACGCTATTTCCTTGCAAGGAAGTGTCGCATTTACATTCATTTGAAGTGTAGACGTGGAATACATAACACATCGCAAATCATTTTATATCTTACCATGAAACATAGAAATGAAGCATTAGATCTCTATTGCTACGACACGTAGACATCTGCAAACGCTATTTCCTAGCGAGGAAGTGTCGCATTTACATTCATTTGAAGTGTAGACGAGGAATACATAACACTTCGCAAATCATATTATATCTTACCATGAAACATAGAAATGAGATGCGATATCGCGTTTTAATAAGCATTAGAACTCTACTGCTACGATAGGTAGACATCTGCAAACGCTATTTCCTTGCAAGGAAGTGTCGCATTTACATTCATATGAAGTGTAGACGAGGAATACATAACACTTCGCAAATCATATTATATCTTACCATGAAACATGGAAATGAGATGCGATATCGCGTTTTAAGTAGCATTAGAACACTATTGCTACGATACGTAGACATCTGCAAACGCTATTTCCTTGCTAGGAAGTGTCGCGTTTACATTCATATGAAGTGTAGACGAGGAATACATAACACTTCGCAAATCATATTATATCTTACCATGAAACATAGAAATGAGATGCGATATCGCGTTTTAAGAATCATAAGAACTCTATTGCTACGATACGTAGACATCTGCAAACGCTATTTCCTTGCAAGGAAGTGTCGCATTTACATTCATTTGAAGTGTAGACGAGGAATACATAACACTTCGCAAATCATATTATATCTTATCATGAAACATAGAATTGAGATCGATATCGCGTTTTAAGAATCATAAGAACTCCTTTGCTACGATACGTGGACATCTGCCAACGCTATTTCCTTGCAAGGAAGTGTCGGATTTACATTCATTTGAAGTGTAGACGAGGAATACATAGCACTTCGCAAATCTGATTATATCTTACCATGAAACATAGAAATGAGATGCGATATCGCGTTTTAAAAAGCATTAGAAATCTATTGCTACGATACGTAGACATCTTCAAACGCTATTTTCTAGCGAGGAAGTGTCGCATTCACATTCATTTGAAGTGTAGACGAGGAATACATAACACTTCGCAAATCATATTATATCTTACCATGAAACATAGAAATGAGATGCGATATCGCGTTTTAAGAAGCATTAGATATCTATTGCTACGATACGTAGACATCTGCAATCACTATTTCTTTGCAAGGAAGTGTCGCATTTACATTGATTTGAAGTGTAGACGAGGAATACATAACACTTCGCAAATCATATTATATCTTACCATGAAACATGGAAATGAGATGCGATATCGCGTTTTAAGAAGCATTAGAACACTATTGCTAAGATACGTTGACATCTGCAAACGATATTTCCTTGCTAGGAAGTGTCACATTTACATTCATTTGAAGTGTAGACGAAGAATACATAACACTTCGCAAATCATATTATATCTTACCTTGAAACATAGAAATGAGATGCGATATCGCGTTTTAATAAGCATTAGAACTCTACTGCTACGACAGGTAGACATCTGCAAACGCTATTTCCTTGCAAGGAAGTGTCGCATTTACATTCATTTGAAGTGTAGACGAGGAATACATCACACTTCGCAAATCATATTATATCTTACCATGAAACATAGAAATGAGATGCGATATCGCGTTTTAAGAAGCATTAGAACTCTATCGCTACGATACCTAGACATCTGCAGACGCTACTTCCTTTCAAGGAAGGGTCGCATTTACATTCATTTGAAGTGTAGACGAGGAGTACATAACACTTCGCAAATCATATTATATCTTACCATGAAACATAGAAATGAGATGCGATTTCGCGTTTTAAGAATCATAAGAACTCTATTGCTACGATACTTAGACATCTGCAAACGCTCTTTCCTTGCAAGGAAGTGTCGCATTAACATTCATATGAAGTGTACACGAGGAATACATAACACTTCGCAAATCATATTATATCTTACCATGAAACATGGAAATGAGATGCGATATCGCGTTTTAAGAAGCATTAGAACACTATTGCTAAGATACGTAGACATCTGCAAACGATATTTCCTTGCTAGGAAGTGTCACATTTACATTCATTTGAAGTGTAGACGAAGAATACATAACACTTCGCAAATCATATTATATCTTACCTTGAAACATAGAAATGAGATGCGATATCGCGTATCATAAGCATTAGAACTCTACTGCTACGCCAGGTAGACATCTGCAAACGCTATTTCCTTGCTAGGAAGTGTCGCATTTACATTCATTTGAAGTGTAGACGAAGAATACATAACACTTCGCAAATCATATTATGTCTTACCATGAAACATAGAAGTGAGATGCGATATCGCGTTTTGAGAATCATAAGAACTCTATTGCTACGATACGTAGACATCTGCAAACGCTATTTCCTAGCGAGGAAGTGTCGCATTCACATTCATTTGAAGTGTAGACGAGGAATACATAATACTTCGCAAATTATATTATATCTTACCATGAAACATAGAAATGAGATGCTATATCGCGTTTTAAGAATCATAAGAACTCTGTTGCTACGATACGTAGACATCTGCAAACGCTATTTCCTTGCAATTAAGTGTCGCATTTACATTCATTTGAATCGTAGACGAGGAATGCATAACACTTCGCAATGAATATTATATCTTATCATGAAACATAGATATGAGAAGCAATATCTCGTTTTAAGAAGCATTAGAACTCTATTGCTACTATAGGTAGACATCTGCAAACGCTATTTCCTTGCAAGGAAGTGTCGCATTTACATTCATATGAAGTGTAGACGAGGAATACATAACACTTCGCAAATCATATTATATCTTACCATGAAACATAGAAATGAGATGCGATATCGCGTTTTAAGTAGCATTAGAACACTATTGCTACGATACGTAGACATCTGCAAACGCTATTTCCTTGCTAGGAAGTGTCGCATTTACATTCATTTGAAGTGTAGACGAAGAATACATAACACTTCGCAAATCATATTATATCTTACCATGAAACATAGAAATGAGATGCGATATCGCGTTTTAAGAAGCATTAGAACTCTATCGCTACGATACCTAGACATCTGCAGACGCTACTTCCTTTCAAGGAAGGGTCGCATTTACATTCATTTGAAGTGTAGACGAGGAGTACATAACACTTCGCAAATCATATTATATCTTACCATGAAACATAGAAATGAGATGCGATTTCGCGTTTTAAGAATCATAAGAACTCTATTGCTACGATACTTAGACATCTGCAAACGCTCTTTCCTTGCAAGGAAGTGTCGCATTAACATTCATATGAAGTGTACACGAGGAATACATAACACTTCGCAAATCATATTATATCTTACCATGAAACATGGAAATGAGATGCGATATCGCGTTTTAAGAAGCATTAGAACACTATTGCTAAGATACGTGGACATCTGCAAACGATATTTCCTTGCTAGGAAGTGTCACATTTACATTCATTTGAAGTGTAGACGAAGAATACATAACACTTCGCAAATCATATTATATCTTACCTTGAAACATAGAAATGAGATGCGATATCGCGTATCATAAGCATTAGAACTCTACTGCTACGCCAGGTAGACATCTGCAAACGCTATTTCCTTGCTAGGAAGTGTCGCATTTACATTCATTTGAAGTGTAGACGAAGAATACATAACACTTCGCAAATCATATTATGTCTTACCATGAAACATAGAAGTGAGATGCGATATCGCGTTTTGAGAATCATAAGAACTCTATTGCTACGATACGTAGACATCTGCAAACGCTATTTCCTAGCGAGGAAGTGTCGCATTCACATTCATTTGAAGTGTAGACGAGGAATACATAATACTTCGCAAATTATATTATATCTTACCATGAAACATAGAAATGAGATGCTATATCGCGTTTTAAGAATCATAAGAACTCTGTTGCTACGATACGTAGACATCTGCAAACGCTATTTCCTTGCAATTAAGTGTCGCATTTACATTCATTTGAATCGTAGACGAGGAATGCATAACACTTCGTAATGAATATTATATCTTATCATGAAACATAGATATGAGAAGCAATATCTCGTTTTAAGAAGCATTAGAACTCTATTGCTACTATAGGTAGACATCTGCAAACGCTATTTCCTTGCAAGGAAGTGTCGCATTTACATTCATATGAAGTGTAGACGAGGAATACATAACACTTCGCAAATCATATTATATCTTACCATGAAACATAGAAATGAGATGCGATATCGCGTTTTAAGTAGCATTAGAACACTATTGCTACGATACGTAGACATCTGCAAACGCTATTTCCTTGCTAGGAAGTGTCGCATTTACATTCATTTGAAGTGTAGACGAAGAATACATAACACTTCGCAAATCATATTATATCTTACCATGAAACATAGAAATGAGATGCGATGTCGCGTTTGAAGAATCATAAGAACTCTATAGCTACGATACGCAGAAATCTGCAAACGCTATTTCCTAGCAAGGAAGGGTCGCATTTACATTCATTTGAAGTGTAAACGAGGAATACATAACACTTCGCAAATCATATTATATCTTACCATGAAACATAGAAATGAGATGCGATTTCGCGTTTTAAGAATCATAAGAACTCTATTGCTACGATACTTAGACATCTGCAAACGCTCTTTCCTTGCAAGGAAGTTTCGCATTTACATTCATTTGAAGTGTAGACGAGGAATACATAACACTTCGCAAATCATATTATATCTTACCATGAATCATAGAAGTGAGATGCGATATCGCGTTTTGAGAATCATAAGAACTCTATTGCTACGATACGTAGACATCTGCAAACGCTATTTCCATGCAAGGATGTGTCGCATTTACATTCATTTGAAGTGTAGACGAGGAATATATAACACTTCGCAAATCATATTATATCTTACCATGAAACATAGAAATGAGATGCGATATCGCGTTTTAAGAAGCATTAGAAATCTATTGCTACGATACGTAGACATCTGCAAACGCTATTTCTTTGCAAGGAAGTGCCGCATTTACATTCATATGAAGTGTAGACGAGGAATACATAACACTTCGCAAATCATATTATATCTTACCATGAAACATAGATATGAGATGCGATATCGCGTTTTAAGAAGCATTTGAAATCTATTGCTACGATACGTAGACATCTGCAAACGCTATTTCTTTGCAAGGAAGTGTCGCATTTACATTCATTTGAAGTGTAGACGTGGAATACACACACTTCGCAAATCATATTATATCTTAACATGAAACATGGAAATGAGATGCGATATCGCGTTTTAAGAAGCATTAGAACACTATTGCTAAGATACGTAGACATCTGCAAACGATATTTCCTTGCTAGGAAGTGTCGCATTTACATTCATTTGAAGTGTAGACGAAGAATACATAACACTTCGCAAATCATATTATATCTTACCATGAAACATAGAAATGAGATGCGATATCGCATTCTAATAATCATTAGAACTCTACTGCTACGATAGGTAGACATCTGCAAACGCTATTTCCTTGCAAGGAAGTGTCGCATTTACATTCATTTGAAGTGTAGACGTGGAATACATAACACTTCGCAAATCATTTTATATCTTACCATGAAACATAGAAATGAAGCATTAGATCTCCATTGCTACGACACGTAGACATCTGCAAACGCTATTTCCTAGCGAGGAAGTGTCGCATTTACATTCATTTGAAGTGTAGACGAGGAATACATAACACTTCGCAAATAATATTATATCTTACCATGAAACATAGAAATGAGATGCGATATCGCGTTTTAATAAGCATTAGGACTCTACTGCTACGATAGGTAGACATCTGCAAACGCTATTTCCTTGCAAGGAAGTGTCGCATTTACATTCATATGAAGTGTAGACGAGGAATACATAACACTTCGCAAATCATATTATATCTTACCATGAAACATGGAAATGAGATGCGATATCGCGTTTTAAGTAGCATTAGAACACTATTGCTACGATACGTAGACATCTGCAAACGCTATTTCCTTGCTAGGAAGTGTCGCATTTACATTCATTTGAAGTGTAGACGAGGTATACATGACACTTCGAAAATCATATTATATCTTACAATGAAACATAGAAATGAGATGCGATATCGCGTTTTAAGAAGCATTAGAAATCTATTGCTACGGTACGTAGACTTCTGCAAACGCTATTTCCTTGCAAGGAAGAGTCGCATTTACATTCATTTGAAGTGTAGATGAGGAATACATAACACTTCGCAAATCATATTATATCTTACCATGAATCATAGAATTGAGATGCGATATCGCGTTTTAAGAAGCATTAGAACTCTATCGCTACGATACCTAGACATCTGCAGACGCTACTTCCTTTCAAGGAAGTGTCGCATTAACATTCATATGAAGTGTAGACGAGGAATACATAACACTTCGCAAATCATATTATATCTTACCATGAAACATGGAAATGAGATGCGATATCGCGTTTTAAGAAGCATTAGAACACTATTGCTACGACACGTAGACATCTGCAAACGCTATTTCCTTGCTAGGAAGTGTCGCATTTACATTCATTTGAAGTGTATACGAAGAATACAGCACACTTTGCAAGTCATATTATATCTTACCATGAAACATAGAAATGAGATGCGATATCGCATTTTAAGAATCATAAGAACTCTATCGCTACGATACCTAGACATCTGCAGACGCTATTTCCTTGCAAGGATGTGTCGCATTTACATTCATTTGAAGTGTAGACGAGGAATACATAACACTTCGCAAATCATATTATATCCTACCATGAAACATAGAATTGAGATCGATATCGCGTTTTAAGAATCATAAGAACTCCTTTCCTACGACACGTAGACATCTGCAAACGCTATTTCCTTGCAAGGAAGTGTCGCATTTACATTCATTTAAGTGTGGACGAGGAATACATAACACTTCGCAAATCATATTATATCTTACCATGAAGCATAGAAATGAAATGCGATATCGCGTTTTAAGAAGCATTAGAACTCTATTGCTACTATAGGTAGACATCTGCAAACGCAATTTCCTTGCAAGGAAGTGTCGCATTTACATTCATTTGAAGTGTAGACGAGGAATACATAACACTACGCAAATCATATTATATCTTACCATGAAACATAGAAATGAAGCATTAGAACTCTATTGCTACTATACGTAGATATCCGCAAACGCTATTTCCTAGCGAGGAAGTGTCGCATTTACATTAATTTGAAGCGTAGACGAGGAATACATAACACTTCGCAAATCATATTATATCTTACCATGAAACATAGAAATGAGATGCGATATCGCGTTTTAAGAATCATAAGAAATCTAATGCTACGATACGTAGCCATCTGCAAACGCTATTTCCTTGCAATGTAGTGTCGCATTTACATTCATTTGAATCGTAGACGAGGAATACATAACACTTCGCAATGAATATTATATCTTATCATTAAACATAGATATGAGATGCAATATATCGTTTTAAGAAGCATTTGAACTCTATTGCTACGATACCTAGACATCTGCAGGCGCTATTTCCTAGCAATGAAGTGTCGCATTTACATTCATTTGAAGTGTAGACGAGGAGTACATAACACTTCGCAAATCATATTATATCTTACCATGAAACATAGAAATGAGATGCGATATCGCGTTTTAAGAATCACAAGAACTCTATTGCTACGATACGTAGACATCTGCAAACGCAATTTCCTTGCATGAAAGTGTCGCATTTACATTCATTTGAATCGTATACTAGGAATGCATAACACTTCGCAATGAATATTATATCTTATCATTAAACATAGATATGAGATGCAATATATCGTTTTAAGAAGCATTTGAACACTATTGCTACGATACCTAGACATCTGCAGACGCTATTTCCTAGCAATAAAGTGTCGCATTTACATTCATTTGAAGTGTAGGCGAGGAATACATAACACTTCGCAAGTCATATTATATCTTACCATGAAACATAGAAATGAGTTGCGATATCGCTTTATAAGGAGCATTAGAACACTATTGCTACGATACTTAGACATCTGCAGACGTTATTTCCTAGCAAGGAAGTGTCGCATTTACATTCATTTGAAGTGTTGACGAGGTATACATGACACATCGAAAATCATATTATATCTTACAATGAAACATAGAAATTAGATGCCATATCGCGTTTTAAGAAGCATTAGAAATCTATTGCTACGATACGTAGACTTCTGCAAACGCTATTTCCTTGCAAGGAAGAGTCGCATTCACATTCATTTGAAGTGTAGACGAGGAATACATAACACTTCGCAAATCATATTATATCTTACCATGAAACATAGAATTGAGATGCGATATCGCGTTTTAAGAATCATAAGAACTCCATTGCTACGATACGTAGACATCTGCAAACGCTATTTCCTTGCAAGGAAGCGTCGCATTTACATTCATTTGAAGTGTAGGCGAGGAATACATAACACTCCTCAAATTATATAATATCTTTCCATGAAACATAGAAATGAGATGCGATATCGCGTTTTAGTAAGCATTAGAACTCTACTGCTACGATAGGTAAACATCTGCAAACGCTATTTCCTTGCAAGAAAGTGTCGTATTTACATTCATTTGAAGTGTAGACGAGGAATACATCACACTTCGCAAATCATATTATATCCTACCATGAAACATAGAAATGAGATGCGATATCGCGTTTTAAGAAGCATTAGAACTCTATCGCTACGATACCTAGACATCTGCAGACGCTACTTCCTTTCAAGGAAGTGTCGCATTAACATTCATATGAAGTGTAGACGAGGAATACATAACACTTCGCAAATCATATTATATCTTACCATGAAACATGGAAATGAGATGCGATATCGCGTTTTAAGAAGCATTAGAACACTATTGCTACGACACGTAGACATCTGCAAACGCTATTTCCTTGCTAGGAAGTGTCGCATTTACATTCATTTGAAGTGTATACGAAGAATACATAACACTTCGCAAGTCATATTATATCTTACCATGAAACATAGAAATGAGATGCGATATCGCATTTTAAGAATCATAAGAACACTATCGCTACGATACCTAGACATCTGCAGACGCTATTTCCTTGCAAGGATGTGTCGCATTTACATTCATTTGAAGTGTAGACGAGGAATACATAACACTTCGCAAATCATATTATATCCTACCATGAAACATAGAATTGAGATCGATATCGCGTTCTAAGAATCATAAGAACTCCTTTCCTACGACACGTAGACATCTGCAAACGCTATTTCCTTGCAAGGAAGTGTCGCATTTACATTCATTTAAGTGTGGACGAGGAATACATAACACTTCGCAAATCATATTATATCTTACCATGAAACATAGAAATGAGATGCGATATCGCGTTTTAAGTAGCATTAGAACACTATTGCTACGATACGTAGACATCTGCAAACGCTATTTCCTTGCTAGGAAGTGTCGCATTTACATTCATTTGAAGTGTAGACGAAGAATACATAACACTTCGCAAATCATATTATATCTTACCATGAAACATAGAAATGAGATGCGATGTCGCGTTTGAAGAATCATAAGAACTCTATAGCTACGATACGCAGAAATCTGCAAACGCTATTTCCTAGCAAGGAAGGGTCGCATTTACATTCATTTGAAGTGTAAACGAGGAATACATAACACTTCGCAAATCATATTATATCTTACCATGAAACATAGAAATGAGATGCGATTTCGCGTTTTAAGAATCATAAGAACTCTATTGCTACGATACTTAGACATCTGCAAACGCTCTTTCCTTGCAAGGAAGTTTCGCATTTACATTCATTTGAAGTGTAGACGAGGAATACATAACACTTCGCAAATCATATTATATCTTACCATGAATCATAGAAGTGAGATGCGATATCGCGTTTTGAGAATCATAAGAACTCTATTGCTACGATACGTAGACATCTGCAAACGCTATTTCCATGCAAGGATGTGTCGCATTTACATTCATTTGAAGTGTAGACGAGGAATATATAACACTTCGCAAATCATATTATATCTTACCATGAAACATAGAAATGAGATGCGATATCGCGTTTTAAGAAGCATTAGAAATCTATTGCTACGATACGTAGACATCTGCAAACGCTATTTCTTTGCAAGGAAGTGCCGCATTTACATTCATATGAAGTGTAGACGAGGAATACATAACACTTCGCAAATCATATTATATCTTACCATGAAACACAGATATGAGATGCGATATCGCGTTTTAAGAAGCATTTGAAATCTATTGCTACGATACGTAGACATCTGCAAACGCTATTTCTTTGCAAGGAAGTGTCGCATTTACATTCATTTGAAGTGTAGACGTGGAATACACACACTTCGCAAATCATATTATATCTTAACATGAAACATGGAAATGAGATGCGATATCGCGTTTTAAGAAGCATTAGAACACTATTGCTAAGATACGTAGACATCTGCAAACGATATTTCCTTGCTAGGAAGTGTCGCATTTACATTCATTTGAAGTGTAGACGAAGAATACATAACACTTCGCAAATCATATTATATCTTACCATGAAACATAGAAATGAGATGCGATATCGCATTCTAATAATCATTAGAACTCTACTGCTACGATAGGTAGACATCTGCAAACGCTATTTCCTTGCAAGGAAGTGTCGCATTTACATTCATTTGAAGTGTAGACGTGGAATACATAACACTTCGCAAATCATTTTATATCTTACCATGAAACATAGAAATGAAGCATTAGATCTCCATTGCTACGACACGTAGACATCTGCAAACGCTATTTCCTAGCGAGGAAGTGTCGCATTTACATTCATTTGAAGTGTAGACGAGGAATACATAACACTTCGCAAATAATATTATATCTTACCATGAAACATAGAAATGAGATGCGATATCGCGTTTTAATAAGCATTAGGACTCTACTGCTACGATAGGTAGACATCTGCAAACGCTATTTCCTTGCAAGGAAGTGTCGCATTTACATTCATATGAAGTGTAGACGAGGAATACATAACACTTCGCAAATCATATTATATCTTACCATGAAACATGGAAATGAGATGCGATATCGCGTTTTAAGTAGCATTAGAACACTATTGCTACGATACGTAGACATCTGCAAACGCTATTTCCTTGCTAGGAAGTGTCGCATTTACATTCATTTGAAGTGTAGACGAGGTATACATGACACTTCGAAAATCATATTATATCTTACAATGAAACATAGAAATGAGATGCGATATCGCGTTTTAAGAAGCATTAGAAATCTATTGCTACGGTACGTAGACTTCTGCAAACGCTATTTCCTTGCAAGGAAGAGTCGCATTTACATTCATTTGAAGTGTAGATGAGGAATACATAACACTTCGCAAATCATATTATATCTTACCATGAATCATAGAATTGAGATGCGATATCGCGTTTTAAGAAGCATTAGAACTCTATCGCTACGATACCTAGACATCTGCAGACGCTACTTCCTTTCAAGGAAGTGTCGCATTAACATTCATATGAAGTGTAGACGAGGAATACATAACACTTCGCAAATCATATTATATCTTACCATGAAACATGGAAATGAGATGCGATATCGCGTTTTAAGAAGCATTAGAACACTATTGCTACGACACGTAGACATCTGCAAACGCTATTTCCTTGCTAGGAAGTGTCGCATTTACATTCATTTGAAGTGTATACGAAGAATACAGCACACTTTGCAAGTCATATTATATCTTACCATGAAACATAGAAATGAGATGCGATATCGCATTTTAAGAATCATAAGAACTCTATCGCTACGATACCTAGACATCTGCAGACGCTATTTCCTTGCAAGGATGTGTCGCATTTACATTCATTTGAAGTGTAGACGAGGAATACATAACACTTCGCAAATCATATTATATCCTACCATGAAACATAGAATTGAGATCGATATCGCGTTTTAAGAATCATAAGAACTCCTTTCCTACGACACGTAGACATCTGCAAACGCTATTTCCTTGCAAGGAAGTGTCGCATTTACATTCATTTAAGTGTGGACGAGGAATACATAACACTTCGCAAATCATATTATATCTTACCATGAAGCATAGAAATGAAATGCGATATCGCGTTTTAAGAAGCATTAGAACTCTATTGCTACTATAGGTAGACATCTGCAAACGCAATTTCCTTGCAAGGAAGTGTCGCATTTACATTCATTTGAAGTGTAGACGAGGAATACATAACACTACGCAAATCATATTATATCTTACCATGAAACATAGAAATGAAGCATTAGAACTCTATTGCTACTATACGTAGATATCCGCAAACGCTATTTCCTAGCGAGGAAGTGTCGCATTTACATTAATTTGAAGCGTAGACGAGGAATACATAACACTTCGCAAATCATATTATATCTTACCATGAAACATAGAAATGAGATGCGATATCGCGTTTTAAGAATCATAAGAAATCTAATGCTACGATACGTAGCCATCTGCAAACGCTATTTCCTTGCAATGTAGTGTCGCATTTACATTCATTTGAATCGTAGACGAGGAATACATAACACTTCGCAATGAATATTATATCTTATCATTAAACATAGATATGAGATGCAATATATCGTTTTAAGAAGCATTTGAACTCTATTGCTACGATACCTAGACATCTGCAGGCGCTATTTCCTAGCAATGAAGTGTCGCATTTACATTCATTTGAAGTGTAGACGAGGAGTACATAACACTTCGCAAATCATATTATATCTTACCATGAAACATAGAAATGAGATGCGATATCGCGTTTTAAGAATCACAAGAACTCTATTGCTACGATACGTAGACATCTGCAAACGCAATTTCCTTGCATGAAAGTGTCGCATTTACATTCATTTGAATCGTATACTAGGAATGCATAACACTTCGCAATGAATATTATATCTTATCATTAAACATAGATATGAGATGCAATATATCGTTTTAAGAAGCATTTGAACACTATTGCTACGATACCTAGACATCTGCAGACGCTATTTCCTAGCAATAAAGTGTCGCATTTACATTCATTTGAAGTGTAGGCGAGGAATACATAACACTTCGCAAGTCATATTATATCTTACCATGAAACATAGAAATGAGTTGCGATATCGCTTTATAAGGAGCATTAGAACGCTATTGCTACGATACTTAGACATCTGCAGACGTTATTTCCTAGCAAGGAAGTGTCGCATTTACATTCATTTGAAGTGTTGACGAGGTATACATGACACATCGAAAATCATATTATATCTTACAATGAAACATAGAAATTAGATGCCATATCGCGTTTTAAGAAGCATTAGAAATCTATTGCTACGATACGTAGACTTCTGCAAACGCTATTTCCTTGCAAGGAAGAGTCGCATTCACATTCATTTGAAGTGTAGACGAGGAATACATAACACTTCGCAAATCATATTATATCTTACCATGAAACATAGAATTGAGATGCGATATCGCGTTTTAAGAATCATAAGAACTCCATTGCTACGATACGTAGACATCTGCAAACGCTATTTCCTTGCAAGGAAGCGTCGCATTTACATTCATTTGAAGTGTAGGCGAGGAATACATAACACTCCTCAAATTATATAATATCTTTCCATGAAACATAGAAATGAGATGCGATATCGCGTTTTAGTAAGCATTAGAACTCTACTGCTACGATAGGTAAACATCTGCAAACGCTATTTCCTTGCAAGAAAGTGTCGTATTTACATTCATTTGAAGTGTAGACGAGGAATACATCACACTTCGCAAATCATATTATATCCTACCATGAAACATAGAAATGAGATGCGATATCGCGTTTTAAGAAGCATTAGAACTCTATCGCTACGATACCTAGACATCTGCAGACGCTACTTCCTTTCAAGGAAGTGTCGCATTAACATTCATATGAAGTGTAGACGAGGAATACATAACACTTCGCAAATCATATTATATCTTACCATGAAACATGGAAATGAGATGCGATATCGCGTTTTAAGAAGCATTAGAACACTATTGCTACGACACGTAGACATCTGCAAACGCTATTTCCTTGCTAGGAAGTGTCGCATTTACATTCATTTGAAGTGTATACGAAGAATACATAACACTTCGCAAGTCATATTATATCTTACCATGAAACATAGAAATGAGATGCGATATCGCATTTTAAGAATCATAAGAACACTATCGCTACGATACCTAGACATCTGCAGACGCTATTTCCTTGCAAGGATGTGTCGCATTTACATTCATTTGAAGTGTAGACGAGGAATACATAACACTTCGCAAATCATATTATATCCTACCATGAAACATAGAATTGAGATCGATATCGCGTTCTAAGAATCATAAGAACTCCTTTCCTACGACACGTAGACATCTGCAAACGCTATTTCCTTGCAAGGAAGTGTCGCATTTACATTCATTTAAGTGTGGACGAGGAATACATAACACTTCGCAAATCATATTATATCTTACCATGAAGCATAGAAATGAAATGCGATATCGCGTTTTAAGAAGCATTAGAACGCTATTGCTACTATAGGTAGACATCTGCAAACGCAATTTCCTTGCAAGGAAGTGTCGCATTTACATTCATTTGAAGTGTAGACGAGGAATACATAACACTACGCAAATCATATTATATCTTACCATGAAACATAGAAATGAAGCATTAGAACCCTATTGCTACTATACGTAAATATCGGCAAACGCTATTTCCTAGCGAGGAAGTTTCGCATTTACATTAATTTGAAGCGTAGACGAGGAATACATAACACTTCGCAAATCATATTATATCTTACCATGAAACATAGAAATGAGATGCGATATCGCGTTTTAAGAATCATAAGAAATCTAATGCTACGATACGTAGCCATCTGCAAACGCTATTTCCTTGCAATGTAGTGTCGCATTTACATTCATTTGAATCGTAGACGAGGAATACATAACACTTCGCAATGAATATTATATCTTATCATTAAACATAGGTATGAGATGCAATATATCGTTTTAAGAAGCATTTGAACTCTATTGCTACGATACCTAGACATCTGCAGACGCTATTTCCTAGCAATGAAGTGTCGCATTTACATTCATTTGAAGTGTAGACGAGGAGTACATAACACTTCGCAAATCATATTATATCTTACCATGAAACATAGAAATGAGATGCGATATCGCGTTTTAAGAATCACAAGAACTCTATTGCTACGATACGTAGACATCTGCAAACGCAATTTCCTTGCATGAAAGTGTCGCATTTACATTCATTTGAATCGTATACTAGGAATGCATAACACTTCGCAATGAATATTATATCTTATCATTAAACATAGATATGTGATGCAATATATCGTTTTAAGAAGCATTTGAACACTATTGCTACGATACCTAGACATCTGCAGACGCTATTTCCTAGCAATGAAGTGTCGCATTTACATTCATTTGAAGTGTAGACGAGGAATACATAACACTTCGCAAATCATATTATATCTTACCATGAAACATAGAAATGAGTTGCGATATCGCGTTATAAGGAGCATTAGAACACTATTGCTACGATACTTAGACATCTGCAGACGTTATTTCCTAGCAAGGAAGTGTCGCATTTACATTCATTTGAAGTGTTGACGAGGTATACATGGCACATCGAAAATCGTATTATATCTTACAATGAAACATAGAAATTAGATGCCATATCGCGTTTTAAGAAGCATTAGAAATCTATTGCTACGATACGTAGACTTCTGCAAACGCTATTTCCTTGCAAGGAAGAGTCGCATTCACATTCATTTGAAGTGTAGACGAGGAATACATAACACTTCGCAAATCATATTATATCTTACCATGAAACATAGAATTGAGATGCGATATCGCGTTTTAAGAATCATAAGAACTCCTTTCCTACGGTACGTAGACATCTGCAAACGCTATTTCCTTGCAAGGAAGCGTCGCATTTACATTCATTTGAAGTGTAGGCGAGGAATACATAACACTCCTCAAATTATATAATATCTTTCCATGAAACATAGAAATGAGATGCGATGTCGCGTTATAATAAGCATTAGAACTCTACTGCTACGATAGGTAGACATCTGCAAACGCTATTTCCTTGCAAGAAAGTGTCGCATTTACATTCATTTGAAGTGTAGACGAGGAATACGTCACACTTCGCAAATCATATTATATCTTACCATGAAACATGGAAATGAGATGCGATATCGCGTTTTAAGTAGCATTAGAACACTATTGCTACGATACGTAGACATCTGCAAACGCTATTTCCTAGCAAGGAAGGGTCGCATTTACATTCATTTGAAGTGTAAACGAAGAATACATAACACTTCGCAAATCATATTATATCTTACCATGAAACATAGAAATGAGATGCGATATCGCGTTTTAAGAAGCATTAGAAATCTATTGCTACGATACGTAGACATCTGCAAACGCTATTTCCTTGCAAGGAAGTGTCGCATTTACATTCATTTGAAGTGTAGACGAGGAATGCACAACACTTCGCAATGAATATTATATCTTATCATTAAACATATATATGAGATGCAATATATCGTTTTAAGAAGCATTTGAAATCTATTGCTACGATACCTAGACATCTGCAGACGCTACTTCCTTCCAAGGAAGTGTCGCATTTACATTCATTTGAAGTGTAGACGAGGAGTACATAACACTTCGCAAATCATATTATATCTTACCATGAAACATAGAAATGAGATGCGATTTCGCCTTTTAAGAATCATAAGAACTCTATTGCTACGATACTTAGACATCTGCAAACGCTCTTTCCTTGCAAGGAAGTGTCGCATTAACATTCATATGAAGTGTACACGAGGAATACATAACACTACGCAAATCATATTATATCTTACCATGAAACATAGAAATGAAGCATTAGAAATCTATTGCTACGGTACGTAGACTTCTGCAAACGCTATTTCCTTGCAAGGAAGAGTCGCATTTACATTCATTTGAAGTGTAGATGAGGAATACATAACACTTCGCAAATCATATTATATCTTACCATGAATCATAGAATTGAGATGCGATATCGCGTTTTAAGAATCATAAGAACTCCATTGCTACGATACTTAGACATCTGCAAACGATTTTTCCTTGCAAGAAAGTGTCGTATTTACATTCATTTGAAGTGTAGACGAGGAATACATCACACTTCGCAAATCATATTATATCTTACCATGAAACATAGAAATGAGATGCGATATCGCGTTTTAAGAATCATAAGAAATCTAATGCTACGATACGTAGCCATCTGCAAACGCTATTTCCTTGCAATGTAGTGTCGCATTTACATTCATTTGAATCGTAGACGAGGAATACATAACACTTCGCAATGAATATTATATCTTATCATTAAACATAGATATGAGATGCAATATATCGTTTTAAGAAGCATTTGAACTCTATTGCTACGATACCTAGACATCTGCAGACGCTATTTCCTAGCAATGAAGTGTCGCATTTACATTCATTTGAAGTGTAGACGAGGAGTACATAACACTTCGCAAATCATATTATATCTTACCATGAAACATAGAAATGAGATGCGATATCGCGTTTTAAGAATCACAAGAACTCTATTGCTACGATACGTAGACATCTGCAAACGCAATTTCCTTGCATGAAAGTGTCGCATTTACATTCATTTGAATCGTATACTAGGAATGCATAACACTTCGCAATGAATATTATATCTTATCATTAAACATAGATATGAGATGCAATATATCGTTTTAAGAAGCATTTGAACACTATTGCTACGATACCTAGACATCTGCAGACGCTATTTCCTAGCAATGAAGTGTCGCATTTACATTCATTTGAAGTGTAGACGAGGAATACATAACACTTCGCAAATCATATTATATCTTACCATGAAACATAGAAATGAGTTGCGATATCGCGTTATAAGGAGCATTAGAACACTATTGCTACGATACTTAGACATCTGCAGACGTTATTTCCTAGCAAGGAAGTGTCGCATTTACATTCATTTGAAGTGTTGACGAGGTATACATGACACATCGAAAATCATATTATATCTTACAATGAAACATAGAAATTAGATGCCATATCGCGTTTTAAGAAGCATTAGAAATCTATTGCTACGATACGTAGACTTCTGCAAACGCTATTTCCTTGCAAGGAAGAGTCGCATTCACATTCATTTGAAGTGTAGACGAGGAATACGTAACACTTCGCAAATCATATTATATCTTACCATGAAACATAGAATTGAGATGCGATATCGCGTTTTAGGAATCATAAGAACTCCATTGCTACGATACGTAGACATCTGCAAACGCTATTTCCTTGCAAGGAAGCGTCGCATTTACATTCATTTGAAGTGTAGGCGAGGAATACATAACACTCCTCAAATTATATAATATCTTTCCATGAAACATAGAAATGAGATGCGATATCGCGTTTTAGTAAGCATTAGAACTCTACTGCTACGATAGGTAGACATCTGCAAACGCTATTTCCTTGCAAGAAAGAGTCGTTTTTACATTCATTTGAAGTGTAGGCGAGGAATACATCACACTTCGCAAATCATATTATATCCTACCATGAAACATAGAAATGAGATGCGATATCGCGTTTTAAGAAGCATTAGAACTCTATCGCTACGATACCTAGACATCTGCAGACGCTACTTCCTTTCAAGGAAGTGTCGCATTAACATTCATATGAAGTGTAGACGAGGAATACATAACACTTCGCAAATCATATTATATCTTACCATGAAACATGGAAATGAGATGCGATATCGCGTTTTAAGAAGCATTAGAACACTATTGCTACGACACGTAGACATCTGCAAACGCTATTTCCTTGCTAGGAAGTGTCGCATTTACATTCATTTGAAGTGTATACGAAGAATACATAACACTTCGCAAGTCATATTATATCTTACCATGAAACATAGAAATGAGATGCGATATCGCATTTTAAGAATCATAAGAACTCTATCGCTACGATACCTAGACATCTGCAGACGCTATTTCCTTGCAAGGATGTGTCGCATTTACATTCATTTGAAGTGTAGACGAGGAATACATAACACTTCGCAAATCATATTATATCCTACCATGAAACATAGAATTGAGATCGATATCGCGTTTTAAGAATCATAAGAACTCCTTTCCTACGACACGTAGACATCTGCAAACGCTATTTCCTTGCAAGGAAGTGTCGCATTTACATTCATTTAAGTGTGGACGAGGAATACATAACACTTCGCAAATCATATTATATCTTACCATGAAGCATAGAAATGAAATGCGATATCGCGTTTTAAGAAGCATTAGAACGCTATTGCTACTATAGGTAGACATCTGCAAACGCAATTTCCTTGCAAGGAAGTGTCGCATTTACATTCATTTGAAGTGTAGACGAGGAATACATAACACTACGCAAATCATATTATATCTCACCATGAAACATAGAAATGAAGCATTAGAACTCTATTGCTACTATACGTAGATATCCGCAAACGCTATTTCCTAGCGAGGAAGTTTCGCATTTACATTAATTTGAAGCGTAGACGAGGAATACATAACACTTCGCAAATCATATTATATCTTACCATGAAACATAGAAATCAGATGCGATATCGCGTTTTAAGAATCATAAGAAATCTAATGCTACGATACGTAGCCATCTGCAAACGCTATTTCCTTGCAATGTAGTGTCGCATTTACATTCATTTGAATCGTAGACGAGGAATACATAACACTTCGCAATGAATATTATATCTTATCATTAAACATAGATATGAGATGCAATATATCGTTTTAAGAAGCATTTGAACTCTATTGCTACGATACCTAGACATCTGCAGACGCTATTTCCTAGCAATGAAGTGTCGCATTTACATTCATTTGAAGTGTAGACGAGGAGTACATAACACTTCGCAAATCATATTATATCTTACCATGAAACATAGAAATGAGATGCGATATCGCGTTTTAAGAATCACAAGAACTCTATTGCTACGATACGTAGACATCTGCAAACGCAATTTCCTTGCATGAAAGTGTCGCATTTACATTCATTTGAATCGTATACTAGGAATGCATAACACTTCGCAATGAATATTATATCTTATCATTAAACATAGATATGAGATGCAATATATCGTTTTAAGAAGCATTTGAACACTATTGCTACGATACCTAGACATCTGCAGACGCTATTTCCTAGCAATGAAGTGTCGCATTTACATTCATTTGAAGTGTAGACGAGGAATACATAACACTTCGCAAATCATATTATATCTTACCATGAAACATAGAAATGAGTTGCGATATCGCGTTATAAGGAGCATTAGAACACTATTGCTACGATACTTAGACATCTGCAGACGTTATTTCCTAGCAAGGAAGTGTCGCATTTACATTCATTTGAAGTGTTGACGAGGTATACATGGCACATCGAAAATCGTATTATATCTTACAATGAAACATAGAAATTAGATGCCATATCGCGTTTTAAGAAGCATTAGAAATCTATTGCTACGATACGTAGACTTCTGCAAACGCTATTTCCTTGCAAGGAAGAGTCGCATTCACATTCATTTGAAGTGTAGACGAGGAATACATAACACTTCGCAAATCATATTATATCTTACCATGAAGCATAGAAATGAGATGCGATATCGCGTTTTAAGAAGCATTAGAACTCTATTGCTACTATAGGTAGACATCTGCAAACGCAATTTCCTTGCAAGGAAGTGTCGCATTTACATTCATTTGAAGTGTAGACGAGGAATACATAACACTTCGCAAATCATATTATATCTTACCATGAAACATAGAAATGAGATGCGATATCGCGTTATAATAAGCATTAGAACTCTACTGCTACGATAGGTAGACATCTGCAAACGCTATTTCCTTGCAAGAAAGTGTCGCATTTACATTCATTTCAAGTGTAGACGAGGAATACGTCACACTTCGCAAATCATATTATATCTTACCATGAAACATAGAAATGAGATGCGATATCGCGTTTTAAGAAGCATTAGAACTCTATCGCTACGATACCTAGACATCTGCAGACGCTACTTCCTTTCAAGGAAGTGTCGCATTTACATTCATTTGAAGTGTAGACGAGGAGTACATAACACTTCGCAAATCATATTATATCTTACCATGAAACATAGAAATGAGATGCGATTTCACGTTTTAAGAATCATAAGAACTCCTTTCCTACGGTACGTAGACATCTGCAAACGCTATTTCCTTGCAAGGAAGTGTCGCATTTACATTCATTTGAAGTGTGGACGAGGAATACATAACACTTCGCAAATCATATTATATCTTACCATGAAGCATAGAAATGAGATGCGATATCGCGTTTTAAGAAGCATTAGAACTCTATTGCTACTATAGGTAGACATCTGCAAACGCAATTTCCTTGCAAGGAAGTGTCGCATTTACATTCATTTGAAGTGTAGACGAGGAATACATAACACTTCGCAAATCATATTATATCTTACCATGAAACATAGAAATGAAGCATTAGAACTCTATTGCTACGATACGTAGACATCTGCAAACGCTATTTCCTTGCAAGGATGTGTCGCATTTACATTCATTTGAAGTGTAGACGAGGAATATATAACACTTCGCAAATCATATTATATCTTACCATGAAACATAGAAATGAGATGTGATATCGCGTTTTAAGAAGCATTAGAAATCTATTGCTACGATACGTAGACATCTGCAAACGCTATTTCTTTGCAAGGAAGTGCCGCATTTACATTCATATGAAGTGTAGACGAGGAATACATAACACTTCGCAAATCATATTATATCTTACCATGAAACATAGATATGAGATGCGATATCGCGTTTTAAGAAGCATTTGAAATCTATTGCTACGATACGTAGACATCTGCAAACGCTATTTCTTTGCAAGGAGGTGTCGCATTTACATTCATTTCAAGTGTAGACGAAGAATACATAACACTTCGCAAATCATATTATATCTTACCATGAAACATAGAAATGAGATGCGATATCGCATTCTAATAATCATTAGAACTCTACAGCTACGATAGGTAGACATCTGCAAACGCTATTTCCTTGCAAGGAAGTGTCGCATTTACATTCATTTGAAGTGTAGACGTGGAATACATAACACTTCGCAAATCATATTATATCTTACCATGAAACATAGAAATGAAGCATTAGATCTCTATTGCTACGACACGTAGACATCTGCAAACGCTATTTCCTAGCGAGGAAGTGTCGCATTTACATTCATTTGAAGTGTTGAAGAGGTATACATGACACATCGAAAATCATATTATATCTTACAATGAAACATAGAAATGAGATGCCATATCGCGTTTTAAGAAGCATTAGAAATCTATTGCCACGATACGTAGACATCTGCAAACGCTATTTCCCTGCAAGGACGAGTCGCATTCACATTCATTTGAAGTGTAGACGAGGAATACATAACACTTCGCAAATCATATTATATCTTACCATGAATCATAGAATTGAGATGCGATATCGCGTTTTAAGAATCATAAGAACTCCATTGCTACGATACGTAGACATCTGCAAACGCTATTTCCTTGCAAGGAAGCGTCGCATTTACATTCATTTGAAGTGTAGGCGAGGAATACATAACACCCCTCAAATTATATAATATCTTTCCATGAAACATAGAAATGAGATGCGATATCGCGTTTTAATACGCATTAGAACTCTACTGCTACGATAGGTAGACATCTGCAAACGCTATTTCCTTGCAAGAAAGTGTCGCATTTACATTCATTTGAAGTGTAGACGAGGAATACATCACACTTCGCAAATCATATTATATCTTACCATGAAACATAGAAATCAGATGCGATATCGCGTTTTAAGAAGCATTAGAACTCTATCGCTACGATACCTAGACATCTGCAGACGCTACTTCCTTTCAAGGAAGTGTCGCATTTACATTCATTTGAAGTGTAGACGAGGAGTACATAACACTTCGCAAATCATATTATATCTTACCATGAAACATAGAAATGAGATGCGATTTCGCGTTTTAAGAATCATAAGAACTCTATTGCTACGATACTTAGACATCTGCAAACGCTCTTTCCTTGCAAGTAAGTGTCGCATTAACATTCATATGAAGTGTAGACGAGGAATTCATAACACTTCGCAAATCATATTATATCTTACCATGAAACATGGAAATGAGATGCGATATCGCGTTTTAAGAAGCATTAGAACACTATTGCTACGACACGTAGACATCTGCAAACGCTATTTCCTTGCTAGGAAGTGTCGCATTTACATTCATTTGAAGTGTATACGAAGAATACATAACACTTCGCAAGTCATATTATATCTTACCATGAAACATAGAAATGAGATGCGATATCGCATTTTAAGAATCATAAGAACTCTATCGCTACGATACCTAGACATCTGCAGACGCTATTTCCTTGCAAGGATGTGTCGCATTTACATTCATTTGAAGTGTAGACGAGGAATACATAACACTTCGCAAATCATATTATATCCTACCATGAAACATAGAATTGAGATCGATATCGCGTTTTAAGAATCATAAGAACTCCTTTCCTACGACACGTAGACATCTGCAAACGCTATTTCCTTGCAAGGAAGTGTCGCATTTACATTCATTTAAGTGTGGACGAGGAACACATAACACTTCGCAAATCATATTATATCTTACCATGAAGCATAGAAATGAAATGCGATATCGCGTTTTAAGAAGCATTAGAACTCTATTGCTACTATAGGTAGACATCTGCAAACGCAATTTCCTTGCAAGAAAGTGTCGCATTTACATTCATTTGAAATGTAGACGAGGAATACATAACACTACGCAAATCATATTATATCTTACCATGAAACATAGAAATGAAGAATTAGAACCCTATTGCTACTATACGTAGATATCCGCAAACGCTATTTCCTAGCAAGGAAGTGTCGCATTTACATTCATTTGAAGTGTAGACGAGGAATACATGACACTTCGCAAATCATATTATATCTTACCATGAAACATAGAAATGAGATGCGATACCGCGTTTTAGGAAGCATTAGAACTCTATTGCTACGATAGGCAGACATCTGCAAACGCTATTTCTTTGCAAGGAAGTGTCGCATTTACATTCGTTTGAAGTGTAGGCGAGGAATACATAACACTTCGCAAATCATATTATATCTTACCATGAAACATAGAATTGAGATGCGATATCGCGTTTTAAGAATCATAAGAACTCCATTGCTACGATACGTAGACATCTGCAAACGCTATTTCCTTGCAAGGAAGCGTCGCATTTACATTCATTTGAAGTGTAGGCGAGGAATACATAACACTCCTCAAATTATATAATATCTTTCCATGAAACATAGAAATGAGATGCGATATCGCGTTTTAAGAATCATAAGAACTCTATTGCTACGATACTTAGACATCTGCAAGCGCTCTTTCCTTGCAAGTAAGTGTCGCATTTACATTCATTTGAAGTGTAGGCGAGGAATACGTCACACTTCGCAAATCATATTATATCTTACCATGAAACATAGAAATGAGATGCGATATCGCGTTTTAAGAAGCATTAGAACTCTATCGCTACGATACCTAGACATCTGCAAACGCTATTTCCTTGCAAGGAAGCGTCGCATTTACATTCATTTGAAGTGTAGACGAGGAGTACATAACACTTCGCAAATCATATTATATCCTACCATGAAACATAGAATTGAGATCGATATCGCGTTTTAAGAATCATAAGAACTCCTTTCCTACGACACGTAGACATCTGCAAACGCTATTTCCATGCAAGGAAGTGTCGCATTTACATTCATTTAAGTGTGGACGAGGAATACATAACACTTCGCAAATCATATTATATCTTACCATGAAGCATAGAAATGAAATGCGATATCGCGTTTTAAGAAGCATTAGAACTCTATTGCTACTATAGGTAGACATCTGCAAACGCAATTTCCTTGCAAGGAAGTGTCGCATTTACATTCATTTGAAGTGTAGACGAGGAATACATAACACTTCGCAAATCATATTATATCTTACCATGAAACGTAGAAATGAAGCATTAGAACTCTATTGCTACGATATGTAGAAATCTGCAAACGCTATTTCCTTGCAAGGATGTGTCGCATTTACATTCATTTGAAGTGTAGACGAGGAATACATAACACTTCGCAAATCATATTATATCTTACCATGAAACATAGAAATGAGTTGCGATATCGCGTTATAAGGAGCATTAGAACACTATTGCTACGATACTTAGACATCTGCAGACGTTATTTCCTAGCAAGGAAGTGTCGCATTTACATTCATTTGAAGTGTTGACGAGGTATACATGACGCATCGAAAATCATATTATATCTTACAATGAAACATAGAAATTAGATGCCATATCGCGTTTTAAGAAGCATTAGAAATCTATTGCTACGATACGTAGACTTCTGCAAACGCTATTTCCTTGCAAGGAAGAGTCGCATTCACATTCATTTGAAGTGTAGACGAGGAATACATAACACTTCGCAAATCATATTATATCTTACCATGAAACATAGAATTGAGATGCGATATCGCGTTTTAATACGCATTAGAACTCTACTGCTACGATAGGTAGACATCTGCAAACGCTATTTCCTTGCAAGGAAGTGTCGCATTTACATTCATTTGAAGTGTAGACGTGGAATACATAACACTTCGCAAATCATATTATATCTTACCATGAAACATAGAAATGAAGCATTAGATCTCTATTGCTACGACACGTAGACATCTGCAAACGCTATTTCCTAGCGAGGAAGTGTCGCATTTACATTCATTTGAAGTGTTGAAGAGGTATACATGACACATCGAAAATCATATTATATCTTACAATGAAACATAGAAATGAGATGCCATATCGCGTTTTAAGAAGCATTAGAAATCTATTGCCACGATACGTAGACATCTGCAAACGCTATTTCCCTGCAAGGACGAGTCGCATTCACATTCATTTGAAGTGTAGACGAGGAATACATAACACTTCGCAAATCATATTATATCTTACCATGAATCATAGAATTGAGATGCGATATCGCGTTTTAAGAATCATAAGAACTCCATTGCTACGATACGTAGACATCTGCAAACGCTATTTCCTTGCAAGGAAGCGTCGCATTTACATTCATTTGAAGTGTAGGCGAGGAATACATAACACCCCTCAAATTATATAATATCTTTCCATGAAACATAGAAATGAGATGCGATATCGCGTTTTAATACGCATTAGAACTCTACTGCTACGATAGGTAGACATCTGCAAACGCTATTTCCTTGCAAGAAAGTGTCGCATTTACATTCATTTGAAGTGTAGACGAGGAATACATCACACTTCGCAAATCATATTATATCTTACCATGAAACATAGAAATCAGATGCGATATCGCGTTTTAAGAAGCATTAGAACTCTATCGCTACGATACCTAGACATCTGCAGACGCTACTTCCTTTCAAGGAAGTGTCGCATTTACATTCATTTGAAGTGTAGGCGAGGAGTACATAACACTTCGCAAATCATATTATATCTTACCATGAAACATAGAAATGAGATGCGATTTCGCGTTTTAAGAATCATAAGAACTCTATTGCTACGATACTTAGACATCTGCAAACGCTCTTTCCTTGCAAGTAAGTGTCGCATTAACATTCATATGAAGTGTAGACGAGGAATTCATAACACTTCGCAAATCATATTATATCTTACCATGAAACATGGAAATGAGATGCGATATCGCGTTTTAAGAAGCATTAGAACACTATTGCTACGACACGTAGACATCTGCAAACGCTATTTCCTTGCTAGGAAGTGTCGCATTTACATTCATTTGAAGTGTATACGAAGAATACATAACACTTCGCAAGTCATATTATATCTTACCATGAAACATAGAAATGAGATGCGATATCGCATTTTAAGAATCATAAGAACTCTATCGCTACGATACCTAGACATCTGCAGACGCTATTTCCTTGCAAGGATGTGTCGCATTTACATTCATTTGAAGTGTAGACGAGGAATACATAACACTTCGCAAATCATATTATATCCTACCATGAAACATAGAATTGAGATCGATATCGCGTTTTAAGAATCATAAGAACTCCTTTCCTACGACACGTAGACATCTGCAAACGCTATTTCCTTGCAAGGAAGTGTCGCATTTACATTCATTTAAGTGTGGACGAGGAACACATAACACTTCGCAAATCATATTATATCTTACCATGAAGCATAGAAATGAAATGCGATATCGCGTTTTAAGAAGCATTAGAACTCTATTGCTACTATAGGTAGACATCTGCAAACGCAATTTCCTTGCAAGAAAGTGTCGCATTTACATTCATTTGAAATGTAGACGAGGAATACATAACACTACGCAAATCATATTATATCTTACCATGAAACATAGAAATGAAGAATTAGAACTCTATTGCTACTATACGTAGATATCCGCAAACGCTATTTCCTAGCAAGGAAGTGTCGCATTTACATTCATTTGAAGTGTAGACGAGGAATACATGACACTTCGCAAATCATATTATATCTTACCATGAAACATAGAAATGAGATGCGATACCGCGTTTTAGGAAGCATTAGAACTCTATTGCTACGATAGGCAGACATCTGCAAACGCTATTTCTTTGCAAGGAAGTGTCGCATTTACATTCGTTTGAAGTGTAGGCGAGGAATACATAACACTTCGCAAATCATATTATATCTTACCATGAAACATAGAATTGAGATGCGATATCGCGTTTTAAGAATCATAAGAACTCCATTGCTACGATACGTAGACATCTGCAAACGCTATTTCCTTGCAAGGAAGCGTCGCATTTACATTCATTTGAAGTGTAGGCGAGGAATACATAACACTCCTCAAATTATATAATATCTTTCCATGAAACATAGAAATGAGATGCGATATCGCGTTTTAAGAATCATAAGAACTCTATTGCTACGATACTTAGACATCTGCAAGCGCTCTTTCCTTGCAAGTAAGTGTCGCATTTACATTCATTTGAAGTGTAGGCGAGGAATACGTCACACTTCGCAAATCATATTATATCTTACCATGAAACATAGAAATGAGATGCGATATCGCGTTTTAAGAAGCATTAGAACTCTATCGCTACGATACCTAGACATCTGCAAACGCTATTTCCTTGCAAGGAAGCGTCGCATTTACATTCATTTGAAGTGTAGACGAGGAGTACATAACACTTCGCAAATCATATTATATCCTACCATGAAACATAGAATTGAGATCGATATCGCGTTTTAAGAATCATAAGAACTCCTTTCCTACGACACGTAGACATCTGCAAACGCTATTTCCATGCAAGGAAGTGTCGCATTTACATTCATTTAAGTGTGGACGAGGAATACATAACACTTCGCAAATCATATTATATCTTACCATGAAGCATAGAAATGAAATGCGATATCGCGTTTTAAGAAGCATTAGAACTCTATTGCTACTATAGGTAGACATCTGCAAACGCAATTTCCTTGCAAGGAAGTGTCGCATTTACATTCATTTGAAGTGTAGACGAGGAATACATAACACTTCGCAAATCATATTATATCTTACCATGAAACGTAGAAATGAAGCATTAGAACTCTATTGCTACGATATGTAGAAATCTGCAAACGCTATTTCCTTGCAAGGATGTGTCGCATTTACATTCATTTGAAGTGTAGACGAGGAATACATAACACTTCGCAAATCATATTATATCTTACCATGAAACATAGAAATGAGTTGCGATATCGCGTTATAAGGAGCATTAGAACACTATTGCTACGATACTTAGACATCTGCAGACGTTATTTCCTAGCAAGGAAGTGTCGCATTTACATTCATTTGAAGTGTTGACGAGGTATACATGACGCATCGAAAATCATATTATATCTTACAATGAAACATAGAAATTAGATGCCATATCGCGTTTTAAGAAGCATTAGAAATCTATTGCTACGATACGTAGACTTCTGCAAACGCTATTTCCTTGCAAGGAAGAGTCGCATTCACATTCATTTGAAGTGTAGACGAGGAATACATAACACTTCGCAAATCATATTATATCTTACCATGAAACATAGAATTGAGATGCGATATCGCGTTTTAAGAATCATAAGAACTCCATTGCTACGATACGTAGACATCTGCAAACGCTATTTCCTTGCAAGGAAGCGTCGCATTTACATTCATTTGAAGTGTAGGCGAGGAACACATAACACTCCTCAAATTATATAATATCTTTCCATGAAACATAGAAATGAGATGCGATATCGCGTTTTAAGAATCATAAGAACTCTATTGCTACGATACTTAGACATCTGCAAGCGCTCTTTCCTTGCAAGTAAGTGTCGCATTTACATTCATTTGAAGTGTAGGCGAGGAATACGTCACACTTCGCAAATCATATTATATCTTACCATGAAACATAGAAATGAGATGCGATATCGCGTTTTAAGAAGCATTAGAACTCTATCGCTACGATACCTAGACATCTGCAGACGCTACTTCCTTTCAAGGAAGTGTCGCATTTACATTCATTTGAAGTGTAGACGAGGAGTACATAACACTTCGCAAATCCTATTATATCCTACCATGAAACATAGAAATGAGATGCGATTTCGCGTTTTAAGAATCATAAGAACTCTATTGCTACGATACTTAGACATCTGCAAGCGCTCTTTCCTTGCAAGTAAGTGTCGCATTAACATTCATATGAAGTGTAGACGAGGAATACATAACACTTCGCAAATCATATTATATCTTACCATGAAGCATGGAAATGGGATGCGATATCGCGTTTTAAGAAGCATTAGAACACTATTGCTACGATACGTAGACATCTGCAAACGCTATTTCCTTGCTAGAAAGTGTCGCATTTACATTCATTTGAAGTGTATACGAAGAATACATAACACTTCGCAAGTCATATTATATATTACCATGAAACATAGAAATGAGATGCGATATCGCATTTTAAGAATCATAAGAACTCTATCGCTACGATACCTAGACATCTGCAAACGCAATTTCCTTGCAAGGAAGTGTCGCATTTACATTCATTTGAAGTGTAGACGAGGAATACATCACACTTCGCAAATCATATTATATCTTACCATGAAACATAGAAATGAGATGCGATATCGCGTTTTAAGAAGCATTAGAACTCTATCGCTACGATACCTAGACATCTGCAGACGCTACTTCCTTTCAAGGAAGTGTCGCATTAACATTCATATGAAGTGTAGACGAGGAATACATAACACTTCGCAAATCATATTATATCTTACCATGAAACATGGAAATGAGATGCGATATCGCGTTTTAAGAAGCATTAGAACACTATTGCTACGACACGTAGACATCTGCAAACGCTATTTCCTTGCTAGGAAGTGTCGCATTTACATTCATTTGAAGTGTATACGAAGAATACATAACACTTCGCAAGTCATATTATATATTACCATGAAACATAGAAATGAGATGCGATATCGCATTTTAAGAATCATAAGAACTCTATCGCTACGATACCTAGACATCTGCAAACGCAATTTCCTTGCAAGGAAGTGTCGCATTTACATTCATTTGAAGTGTAGACGAGGAATACATAACACTACGCAAATCATATTATATCTTACCATGAAACATAGAAATGAAGCATTAGAACTCTATTGCTACTATACGTAGATATCCGCAAACGCTATTTCCTAGCGAGGAAGTGTCGCATTTACATTAATTTGAAGCGTAGACGAGGAATACATAACACTTCGAAAATCATATTATATCTTACAATGAAACATAGAAATTAGATGCCATATCGCGTTTTAAGAAGCATTAGAAATCTATTGCTACGATACGTAGACTTCTGCAAACGCTATTTCCTTGCAAGGAAGAGTCGCATTCACATTCATTTGAAGTGTAGACGAGGAATACATAACACTTCGCAAATCATATTATATCTTACCATGAAACATAGAATTGAGATGCGATATCGCGTTTTAAGAATCATAAGAACTCCATTGCTACGATACGTAGACATCTGCAAACGCTATTTCCTTGCAAGGAAGCGTCGCATTTACATTCATTTGAAGTGTAGGCGAGGAATACATAACACTCCTCAAATTATATAATATCTTTCCATGAAACATAGAAATGAGATGCGATATCGCGTTATAATAAGCATTAGAACTCTACTGCTACGATAGGTAGACATCTGCAAACGCTATTTCCTTGCAAGAAAGTGTCGCATTTACATTCATTTGAAGTGTAGACGAGGAATACGTCAGACTTCGCAAATCATATTATATCTTACCATGAAACATAGAAATGAGATGCGATATCGCGTTTTAAGAAGCATTAGAACTCTATCGCTACGATACCTAGACATCTGCAGACGCTACTTCCTTTCAAGGAAGTGTCGCATTTACATTCATTTGAAGTGTAGACGAGGAGTACATAACACTTCGCAAATCATATTATATCTTACCATGAAACATAGAAATGAAGCATTAGAACTCTATTGCTACGATACGTAGACATCTGCAAACGCTATTTCCTTGCAAGGATGTGTCGCATTTACATTCATTTGAAGTGTAGTCGAGGAATATATAACACTTCGCAAATCATATTATATCTTACCATGAAACATAGAAATGAGATGTGATATCGCGTTTTAAGAAGCATTAGAAATCTATTGCTACGATACGTAGACATCTGCAAACGCTATTTCTTTGCAAGGAAGTGCCGCATTTACATTCATATGAAGTGTAGACGAGGAATACATAACACTTCGCAAATCATATTATATCTTACCATGAAACATAGATATGAGATGCGATATCGCGTTTTAAGAAGCATTTGAAATCTATTGCTACGATACGTAGACATCTGCAAACGCTATTTCTTTGCAAGGAAGTGTCGCATTTACATTCATTTGAAGTGTAGACGAAGAATACATAACAGTTCGCAAATCATATTATATCTTACCATGAAACATAGAAATGAGATGCGATATCGCATTCTAATAATCATTAGAACTCTACTGCTACGATAGGTAGACATCTGCAAACGCTATTTCCTTGCAAGGAAGTGTCGCATTTACATTCATTTGAAGTGTAGACGTGGAATACATAACACTTCGCAAATCATATTATATCTTACCATGAAACATAGAAATGAAGCATTAGATCTCTATTGCTACGACACGTAGACATCTGCAAACTCTATTTCCTAGCGAGGAAGTGTCGCATTTACATTCATTTGAAGTGTAGACGAGGAATACATAACACTTCGCAAATCATATTATATCTTACCATGAAACATAGAAATGAGATGCGATATCGCGTTTTAATAAGCATTAGCACTCTACTGCTACGATAGGTAGACATCTGCAAACGCTATTTCCTTGCAAGGAAGTGTCGCATTTACATTCATATGAAGTGTAGACGAGGAATACATAACACTTCGCAAATCATATTATATCTTACCATGAAACATGGAAATGAGATGCGATATCGCGTTTTAAGTAGAATTAGAACACTATTGCTACGATACGTAGACATCTGCAAACGCTATTTCCTTGCTAGGAAGTGTCGCATTTACATTCATTTGAAGTGTAGACGAAGAATACATAACACTTCGCAAATCATATTATATCTTACCATGAAACATAGAAATGAGATGCGATATCGCGTTTTAAGAATCATAAGAACTCTATAGCTACGATACGCAGAAATCTGCAAACGCTATTTCCTAGCAAGGAAGGGTCGCATTTACATTCATTTGAAGTGTAAACGAAGAATACATAACACTTCGCAAATCATATTATATCTTACCATGAAACATAGAAATGAGATGCGATATCGCGTTTTAAGAAGCATTAGAAATCTATTGCTACGATACGTAGACATCTGCAAACGCTATTTCCTTGCAAGGAAGTGTCGCATTTACATTCATTTGAAGTGTAGACGAGGAATGCACAACACTTCGCAATGAATATTATATCTTATCATTAAACATATATATGAGATGCAATATATCGTTTTAAGAAGCATTTGAAATCTATTGCTACGATACCTAGACATCTGCAGACGCTACTTCCTTCCAAGGAAGTGTCGCATTTACATTCATTTGAAGTGTAGACGAGGAGTACATAACACTTCGCAAATCATATTATATCTTACCATGAAACATAGAAATGAGATGCGATTTCGCGTTTTAAGAATCATAAGAACTCTATTGCCACGATACTTAGACATCTGCAAACGCTCTTTCCTTGCAAGGAAGGGTCGCATTAACATTCATATGAAGTGTACACGAGGAATACATAACACAACGCAAATCATATTATATCTTACCATGAAACATAGAAATGAAGCATTAGATCTCTATTGTTACGACACGTAGACATCTGCAAACGCTATTTCCTAGCGAGGAAGTGTCGCATTTACATTCATTTGAAGTGTAGACGAGGAATACATAACACTTCGCAAATCATATTATATCTTAGAATGAAACATAGAAATGAGATGCGATATCGCGTTATAAGAAGCATTAGAACACTATTGCTACGACACCTAGACATCTGCAGACGCTATTTCCTAGCAAGGAAGTGTCGCATTTACATTCATTTGAAGTGTTGAAGAGGTATACATGACACATCGAAAATCATATTATATCTTACAATGAAACATAGAAATGAGATGCCATATCGCGTTTTAAGAAGCATTAGAAATCTATTGCCACGATACGTAGACATCTGCAAACGCTATTTCCTTGCAAGGAAGAGTCGCATTCACATTCATTTGAAGTGTAGACGAGGAATACATAACACTTCGCAAATCATATTATATCTTACCATGAATCATAGAATTGAGATGCGATATCGCGTTTTAAGAATCATAAGAACTCCATTGCTACGATACGTAGACATCTGCAAACGCTATTTCCTTGCAAGGAAACGTCGCATTTACATTCATTTGAAGTGTAGGCGAGGAATACATAACACTCCTCAAATTATATAATATCTTTCCATGAAACATAGAAATGAGATGCGATATCGCGTTTTAATACGCATTAGAACTCTACTGCTACGATAGGTAGACATCCGCAAACGCTATTTCCTTGCAAGAAAGTGTCGCATTTACATTCATTTGAAGTGTAGACGAGGAATACATCACACTTCGGAAATCATATTATATCTTACCATGAAACATAGAAATGAGATGCGATATCGCGTTTTAAGAAGCATTAGAACTCTATTGCTACGATACTTAGACATATGCAAACGCTCTTTCCTTGCAAGTAAGTGTCGCATTAACATTCATATGAAGTGTAGACGAGGAATACATAACACTTCGCAAATCATATTATATCTTACCATGAATCATGGAAATGAGATGCGATATCGCGTTTTAAGAAGCATTAGAACACTATTGCTACGACACGTAGACATCTGCAAACGCTATTTCCTTGCTAGGAAGTGTCGCATTTACATTCATTTGAAGTGTATACGAAGAATACATAACACTTCGCAAGTCATATTATATCTTACCATGAAACATAGAAATGAGATGCGATATCGCATTTTAAGAATCATAGGAACTCTATCGCTACGATACCTAGACATCTGCAGACGCTATTTCCTTGCAAGGATGTGTCGCATTTACATTCATTTGAAGTGTAGACGAGGAATACATAACGCTTCGGAAATCATATTATATCCTACCATGAAACATAGAATTGAGATCGATATCGCGTTTTAAGAATCATAAGAACTCCTTTCCTACGACACGTAGACATCTGCAAACGCTATTTCCTTGCAAGGAAGTGTCGCATTTACATTCATTTAAGTGTGGACGAGGAATACATAACACTTCGCAAATCATATTATATCTTACCATGAAGCATAGAAATGAAATGCGATATCGCGTTTTAAGAAGCATTAGAACTCTATTGCTACTATAGGTAGACATCTGCAAACGCAATTTCCTTGCAAGGAAGTGTCGCATTTACATTCATTTGAAGTGTAGACGAGGAATACATAACACTACGCAAATCATATTATATCTTACCATGAAACATAGAAATGAAGCATTAGAACTCTACTGCTACTATACGTAGATATCCGCAAACGCTATTTCCTAGCAAGGAAGCGTCGCATTTACATTCATTTGAAGTGTAGACGAAGAATACATGACACTTCGCAAATCATATTATATCTTACCATGAAACATAGAAATGAAGCATTAGAACTCTACTGCTACTATACGTAGATATCCGCAAACGCTATTTCCTAGCAAGGAAGCGTCGCATTTACATTCATTTGAAGTGTAGACGAGGAATACATGACACTTCGCAAATCATATTATATCTTACCATGAAACATAGAAATGAGATGCGATATCGCGTTTTAGGAAGCATTAGAACACTATTGCTACGTTAGGCAGACATCTGCAAACGCTATTTCTTTGCAAGGAAGTGTAGCATTTACATTCGTTTGAAGTGTAGGCGAGGAATACATAACACTTCGCAAATCATATTATATCTTACCATGAAACATAGAATTGAGATGCGATATCGCGTTTTAAGAATCATAAGAACTCCATTGCTACGATACGTAGACATCTGCAAACGCTATTTCCTTGCAAGGAAGCGTCGCATTTACATTCATTTGAAGTGTAGGCGAGGAATACATAACACTCCTCAAATTATATAATATCTTTCCATGAAACATAGAAATGAGATGCGATATCGCGTTATAATAAGCATTAGAACTCTACTGCTACGATAGGTAGACATCTGCAAACGCTATTTCCTTGCAAGAAAGTGTCGCATTTACATTCATTTGAAGTGTAGACGAGGAATACATAACACTACGCAAATCATATTATATCTTACCATGAAACATAGAAATGAGATGCGATATCGCGTTTTAGGAAGCATTAGAACTCTATTGCTACGTTAGGCAGACATCTGCAAACGCTATTTCTTTGCAAGGAAGTGTAGCATTTACATTCGTTTGAAGTGTAGGCGAGGAATACATAACACTTCGCAAATCATATTATATCCTACCGTGAAACATAGAATTGAGATCGATATCGCGTTTTAAGAATCATAAGAACTCCTTTCCTACGACACGTAGACATCTGCAAACGCTATTTCCTTGCAAGGAAGTGTCGCATTTACATTCATTTAAGTGTGGACGAGGAATACATAACACTTCGCAAATCATATTATATCTTACCATGAAGCATAGAAATGAAATGCGATATCGCGTTTTAAGAAGCATTAGAACTCTATTGCTACTATAGGTAGACATCTGCAAACGCAATTTCCTTGCAAGGAAGTGTCGCATTTACATTCATTTGAAGTGTAGACGAGGAATACATAACACTATGCAAATCATATTATATCTTACCATGAAACATAGAAATGAAGCATTAGAACTCTACTGCTACTATACGTAGATATCCGCAAACGCTATTTCCTAGCAAGGAAGCGTCGCATTTACATTCATTTGAAGTGTAGACGAGGAATACATGACACTTCGCAAATCATATTATATCTTACCATGAAACATAGAAATGAAGCATTAGAACTCTACTGCTACTATACGTAGATATCCGCAAACGCTATTTCCTAGCAAGGAAGCGTCGCATTTACATTCATTTGAAGTGTAGACGAGGAATACATGACACTTCGCAAATCATACTATATCTTACCATGAAACATAGAAATGAGATGCGATATCGCGTTTTAGGAAGCATTAGAACTCTATTGCTACGTTAGGCAGACATCTGCAAACGCTATTTCTTTGCAAGGAAGTGTAGCATTTACATTCGTTTGAAGTGTAGGCGAGGAATACATAACACTTCGCAAATCATATTATATCTTACCATGAAACATAGAATTGTGATGCGATATCGCGTTTTAAGAATCATAAGAACTCACTTGCTACGATACGTAGACATCTGCAAACGCTACTTCCTTGCAAGGAAGCGTCGCATTTACATTCATTTGAAGTGTAGGCGAGGAATACATAACACTCCTCAAATTACATAATATCTTTCCATGAAACATAGAAATGAGATGCGATATCGCGTTATAATAAGCATTAGAACTCTACTGCTACGATAGGTAGACATGTGCAAACGCTATATCCTTGCAAGAAAGTGTCGCACTTACATTTATTTGAAGTTTAGACGAGGAATACGTCACACTTCGCAAATCATATTATATCTTACCATGAAACATAGAAATGAGATGCGATATCGCGTTTTAAGAAGCATTAGAAATCTATCGCTACGATACCTAGACATCTGCAGACGCTACTTCCTTTCAAGGAAGTGTCGCATTTACATTCATTTGAAGTGTAGGCGAGGAGTACATAACACTTCGCAAATCATATTATATCTTACCATGAAACATAGAAATGAGATGCGATTTCGCGATTTAAGAATCATAAGAACTCTATTGCTACGATACTTAGACATCTGCAAGCGCTCTTTCCTTGCAAGTAAGTGTCGCATTAACATTCATATGAAGTGTAGACGAGGAATACATAACACTTCGCAAATCATATTATATCTTACCATGAAGCATGGAAATGGGATGCGATATCGCGTTTTAAGAAGCATTAGAACACTATTGCTACGATACGTAGACATCTGCAAACGCTATTTCCTTGCTAGAAGGTGTCGCATTTACATTCATTTGAAGTGTATACGAAGAATACATAACACTTCGCAAGTCATATTATATCTTACCATGAAACATAGAAATGAGATGCGATATCGCGTTTTAAGAATCATAAGATCTCTATCGCTACGATACCTAGACATCTGCAGACGCTATTTCCTTGCAAGGAAGTGTCGCATTTACATTCATTTGAAGTGTAGACGAGGAATACATAACACTTCGCAAATCATATTATATCTTACCATGAAACATAGGAATGAAGCATTAGAACTCTATTGCTACGATACGTAGACATCCGCAAACGCTATTTCCTAGCGAGGAAGTGTCGCATTTACATTAATTTGAAGCGTAGACGAGGAATACATGACACTTCGCAAATCATATTATATCTTACCATGAAACATAGAAATGAGATGCGATATCGCGTTTTAAGAAGCATTAGAACTCTATTGCTACGATACGTAGACATCTGCAAACGCTATTTCCTTGCAAGAAAGTGTCGCATTTATATTCATTTGAATCGTATACGAGGAATGCATAACACTTCGCAATGAATATTATTTCTTATCATGAAACATAGATATGAGATGCTATATCTCGTTTTAAGAAGCATTTGAACTCTATTGCTACGATACCTAGACATATGCAGACGCTATTTCCTAGCTAGGAAGTGTCGCATTTACATTCATTTGAAGTGTAGACGAGGAATACGTCACACTTCGCAAATCATATTATATCTTACCATGAAACATAGAAATGGGATGCGATATTGTGCTTTGTAAAGCATTAGAACCCTATCGCTACGATACCTAGACATCTGCAGATGCTATTTCCATTCAAGGAAGTGTCGCATCTACATTCATTTGAAGTGTAGACGAGGAGTACATAACACTTCGCAAATCATATTATATCTTACCATGAAACATAGAAATGAGATGCGATATCGCGTTTTAAGAATCATAAGAACTCTATTGCTACGATACGTAGACATCTGCAAACGCTATTTCTTTGCAAGGAAGTGTCGCATTTACATTCATTTGAAGTGTAGACGAGGAATACATAACACTTCACAAATCATATTATATCTTACCATGAAACATAGAAATGAGGTGCGATATCGCGTTCTAAGAAGCATTAGAACTCTATCGCTACGATACCTAGACATGTGCAGACGCTATTTCCTAGCAAGGAAGTGTCGCATTTACATTCACTTGAAGTGTAGACGAGGAATACATAACACTTCGCAAATCATATTATATCTTACCATGAAACATAGAAATGAGATAAGATATTGTGTTTTGAGAAGCATTAGAACCCTATCGCTACGATACCTAGACATCTGCAGACGCTATTTCCTTTCAAGGAAGTGTCGCATTTACATTCATTTGAAGTGTAGACGAGGAATGCACAACACTTCGCAATGAATATTATATCTTATCATTAAACATATATATGAGATGCAATATATCGTTTTAAGAAGCATTTGAAATCTATTGCTACGATACCTAGACATCTGCAGACGCTACTTCCTTCCAAGGAAGTGTCGCATTTACATTCATTTGAAGTGTAGACGAGGAGTACATAACACTTCGCAAATCATATTATATCTTACCATGAAACATAGAAATGAGATGCGATTTCGCGTTTTAAGAATCATAAGAACTCTATTGCCACGATACTTAGACATCTGCAAACGCTCTTTCCTTGCAAGGAAGGGTCGCATTAACATTCATATGAAGTGTACACGAGGAATACATAACACAACGCAAATCATATTATATCTTACCATGAAACATAGAAATGAAGCATTAGATCTCTATTGTTACGACACGTAGACATCTGCAAACGCTATTTCCTAGCGAGGAAGTGTCGCATTTACATTCGTTTGAAGTGTAGACGAGGAATACATAACACTTCGCAAATCATATTATATCTTAGAATGAAACATAGAAATGAGATGCGATATCGCGTTATAAGAAGCATTAGAACACTATTGCTACGACACCTAGACATCTGCAGACGCTATTTCCTAGCAAGGAAGTGTCGCATTTACATTCATTTGAAGTGTTGAAGAGGTATACATGACACATCGAAAATCATATTATATCATACAATGAAACATAGAAATGAGATGCCATATCGCGTTTTAAGAAGCATTAGAAATCTATTGCCACGATACGTAGACATCTGCAAACGCTATTTCCTTGCAAGGAAGCGTCGCATTTACATTCATTTGAAGTGTAGGCGAGGAATACATAACACTCCTCAAATTATATAATATCTTTCCATGAAACATAGAAATGAGATGCGATATCGCGTTATAATAAGCATTAGAACTCTACTGCTACGATAGGTAGACATCTGCAAACGCTATTTCCTTGCAAGAAAGTGTCGCATTTACATTCATTTGAAGTGTAGACGAGGAATACATAACACTACGCAAATCATATTATATCTTACCATGAAACATAGAAATGAGATGCGATATCGCGTTTTAGGAAGCATTAGAACTCTATTGCTACGTTAGGCAGACATCTGCAAACGCTATTTCTTTGCAAGGAAGTGTAGCATTTACATTCGTTTGAAGTGTAGGCGAGGAATACATAACACTTCGCAAATCATATTATATCCTACCGTGAAACATAGAATTGAGATCGATATCGCGTTTTAAGAATCATAAGAACTCCTTTCCTACGACACGTAGACATCTGCAAACGCTATTTCCTTGCAAGGAAGTGTCGCATTTACATTCATTTAAGTGTGGACGAGGAATACATAACACTTCGCAAATCATATTATATCTTACCATGAAGCATAGAAATGAAATGCGATATCGCGTTTTAAGAAGCATTAGATCTCTATTGCTACTATAGGTAGACATCTGCAAACGCAATTTCCTTGCAAGGAAGTGTCGCATTTACATTCATTTGAAGTGTAGACGAGGAATACATAACACTACGCAAATCATATTATATCTTACCATGAAACATAGAAATGAAGCATTAGAACTCTACTGCTACTATACGTAGATATCCGCAAACGCTATTTCCTAGCAAGGAAGCGTCGCATTTACATTCATTTGAAGTGTAGACGAGGAATACATGACACTTCGCAAATCATATTATATCTTACCATGAAACATAGAAATGAAGCATTAGAACTCTACTGCTACTATACGTAGATATCCGCAAACGCTATTTCCTAGCAAGGAAGCGTCGCATTTACATTCATTTGAAGTGTAGACGAGGAATACATGACACTTCGCAAATCATACTATATCTTACCATGAAACATAGAAATGAGATGCGATATCGCGTTTTAGGAAGCATTAGAACTCTATTGCTACGTTAGGCAGACATCTGCAAACGCTATTTCTTTGCAAGGAAGTGTAGCATTTACATTCGTTTGAAGTGTAGGCGAGGAATACATAACACTTCGCAAATCATATTATATCTTACCATGAAACATGGAATTGAGATGCGATATCGCGTTTTAAGAATCATAAGAACTCACTTGCTACGATACGTAGACATCTGCAAACGCTACTTCCTTGCAAGGAAGCGTCGCATTTACATTCATTTGAAGTGTAGGCGAGGAATACATAACACTCCTCAAATTACATAATATCTTTCCATGAAACATAGAAATGAGATGCGATATCGCGTTATAATAAGCATTAGAACTCTACTGCTACGATAGGTAGACATGTGCAAACGCTATATCCTTGCAAGAAAGTGTCGCATTTACATTTATTTGAAGTTTAGACGAGGAATACGTCACACTTCGCAAATCATATTATATCTTACCATGAAACATAGAAATGAGATGCGATATCGCGTTTTAAGAAGCATTAGAACTCTATCGCTACGATACCTAGACATCTGCAGACGCTACTTCCTTTCAAGGAAGTGTCGCATTTACATTCATTTGAAGTGTAGACGAGGAGTACATAACACTTCGCAAATCATATTATATCTTACCATGAAACATAGAAATGAGATGCGATTTCGCGATTTAAGAATCATAAGAACTCTATTGCTACGATACTTAGACATCTGCAAGCGCTCTTTCCTTGCAAGTAAGTGTCGCATTAACATTCATATGAAGTGTAGACGAGGAATACATAACACTTCGCAAATCATATTATATCTTACCATGAAGCATGGAAATGGGATGCGATATCGCGTTTTAAGAAGCATTAGAACACTATTGCTACGATACGTAGACATCTGCAAACGCTATTTCCTTGCTAGAAGGTGTCGCATTTACATTCATTTGAAGTGTATACGAAGAATACATAACACTTCGCAAGTCATATTATATCTTACCATGAAACATAGAAATGAGATGCGATATCGCGTTTTAAGAATCATAAGATCTCTATCGCTACGATACCTAGACATCTGCAGACGCTATTTCCTTGCAAGGAAGTGTCGCATTTACATTCATTTGAAGTGTAGACGAGGAATACATAACACTTCGCAAATCATATTATATCTTACCATGAAACATAGGAATGAAGCATTAGAACTCTATTGCTACGATACGTAGACATCCGCAAACGCTATTTCCTAGCGAGGAAGTGTCGCATTTACATTAATTTGAAGCGTAGACGAGGAATACATAACACTTCGCAAATCATATTATATCTTACCATGAAACATAGAAATGAGATGCGATATCGCGTTTTAAGAATCATAAGAACTCTAATGCTACGATACGTAGCCATCTGCAAACGCTATTCCCTTGGAAGGTAGTGTCGCATTTACATTCATTTGAATCGTAGACGAGGAATGCATAACACTTCGCAATGAATATTATATCTTATCATTAAACATAGATATGAGATGCAATATATCGTTTTAAGAAGCATTTGAACTCTATTGCTACGATACCTTGACATCTGCAGACGCTATTTCCTAGCAATGAAGTGTGGCATTTACATTCATTTGAAGTGTAGACAAGGAATACATGACACTTCGCAAATCATATTATATCTTACCATGAAACATAGAAATGAGATGCGATATCGCGTTTTAAGAAGCATTAGAACTCTATTGCTACGATACGTAGACATCTGCAAACGCTATTTCCTTGCAAGAAAGTGTCGCATTTATATTCATTTGAATCGTATACGAGGAATGCATAACACTTCGCAATGAATATTATTTCTTATCATGAAACATAGATATGAGATGCTATATCTCGTTTTAAGAAGCATTTGAACTCTATTGCTACGATACCTAGACATCTGCAGACGCTATTTCCTAGCTAGGAAGTGTCGCATTTACATTCATTTGAAGTGTAGACGAGGAATACGTCACACTTCGCAAATCATATTATATCTTACCATGAAACATAGAAATGAGATGCGATATTGTGCTTTGTAAAGCATTAGAACCCTATCGCTACGATACCTAGACATCTGCAGATGCTATTTCCATTCAAGGAAGTGTCGCATCTACATTCATTTGAAGTGTAGACGAGGAGTACATAACACTTCGCAAATCATATTATATCTTACCATGAAACATAGAAATGAGATGCGATATCGCGTTTTAAGAATCATAAGAACTCTATTGCTACGATACGTAGACATCTGCAAACGCTATTTCTTTGCAAGGAAGTGTCGCATTTACATTCATTTGAAGTGTAGACGAGGAATACATAACACTTCACAAATCATATTATATCTTACCATGAAACATAGAAATGAGGTGCGATATCGCGTTCTAAGAAGCATTAGAACTCTATCGCTACGATACCTAGACATGTGCAGACGCTATTTCCTAGCAAGGAAGTGTCGCATTTACATTCACTTGAAGTGTAGACGAGGAATACATAACACTTCGCAAATCATATTATATCTTACCATGAAACATAGAAATGAGATAAGATATTGTGTTTTGAGAAGCATTAGAACCCTATCGCTACGATACCTAGACATCTGCAGACGCTATTTCCTTTCAAGGAAGTGTCGCATTTACATTCATTTGAAGTGTAGACGAGGAGTACATAACACTTCGCAAATCATATTATATCTTACCATGAAGCATAGAAATGAGATGCGATATCGCGTTTTAAGAAGCATAAGAACTCTATTGCTACTATAGGTAGACATCTGCAAACGCTATTTCCTTGCAAGGAAGTGTCGCATTTACATTCATTTGAAGTGTAGACGAGGAATACATAACACATCGCAAATCATATTATATCTTACCATGAAACATAGAAATGAGATGCGATATCGCGTTTTAAGAATCATAAGAACTCTAATGCTACGATACGTACCCATCTGCAAACGCTATTTCCTTGCAAGGAAGTGTCGCATTTACATTCATTTGAAGTGTAGACGAGGAATACATAACACTTCGCAAATCATATTATATCTTACCTTGAAACATAGAAATGAGATGCGCTATCGCGTTTTAGGAAGCATTAGAACTCTATTGCTACGATAGGCAGATATCTGCAAACGCTATTTCTTTGCAAGGAAGTGTCGCATTTACATTCATTTGAAGTGTAGGCGAGGAATACATAACACTCCTCAAATTATATAATATCTTTCCATGAAACATAGAAATGAGATGCGATATCGCGTTTTAATAAGCATTAGAACCCTACTGCTACGATACCTAGACATCTGCAGACGCTATTTCCTACCAAGGAAGTGTCGCATTTACTTTCATTTGAAGTGTAGACGAGGAATACATAACACTTCGCAAATCATGTTATATCTTACCATGAAACATAGAAATGAGATGCGATATCGCGTTTTAAGAAGCATTAGAACACTATTGCTACGGTACGTAGACTTCTGCAAACGCTATTTCCTTGCAAGGAAGTGTCGCATTTACATTCATTTGAATCGTAGACGCGGAATGCATAACACTTCGCAATGAATATTATATCTTATCATGAAACATAGATATGAGATGCTATATCTCGTTTTAAGAAGCATTTGAACTCTATTGCTACGATACCTAGACATCTGCAGACGCTATTTCCTAGCTAGGAAGTGTCGCATTTACATTCATTTGAAGTGTAGACGAGGAATACGTGACACTTCGCAAATCATATTATATCTTACCATGAAACATAGAAATGAGATGCGGTATCGCGTTTTAACAAGCATTAGAAATCTATTGCTACGATACGTAGACATCTGCAAACGCTATTTCTTTCCAAGGAAGTGTCGCATTTACATTCATTTGAAGTGTAGACGAGGAATACATAACACTTCGCAAATCATGTTACATCTTACCATGAAACATAGAAATGAAATGCGATATCGCGTTTTAATAAGCATTAGAACTCTACTGCTACGATAGGTAGACATCTGCAAACGCTATTTCCTTGCAAGGAAGTGTCGCATTTACATTCATTTGAAGTGTAGACGAGGAATACATCACACTTCGCAAATCATATTATATTTTACCATGAAACATAGAAATGAGATGCGATATTGTGCTGTGAAAAGCATTAGAACCCTATCGCTACGATACCTAGACATCTGCAGATGCTATTTCCATTCAAGGAAGTGTCGCATCTACATTCATTTGAAGTGTAGACGAGGAGTACATAACACTTCGCAAATCATATTATATCTTACCATGAAACATAGAAATGAGATGCGATATCGCGTTTTAAGAATCATAAGAACTCTATTGCTACGATACGTAGACATCTGCAAACGCTATTTCTTTGCAAGGAAGTGTCGCATTTACATTCATTTGAAGTGTAGACGAGGAATACATAACACTTCACAAATCATATTATATCTTACCATGAAACATAGAAATGAGGTGCGATATCGCGTTCTAAGAAGCATTAGAACTCTATCGCTACGATACCTAGCCATGTGCAGACGCTATTTCCTAGCAAGGAAGTGTCGCATTTACATTCACTTGAAGTGTAGACAAGGAATACATAACACTTCGCAAATCATATTATATCTTACCATGAAACATAGAAATGAGATAAGATATTGTGTTTTGAGAAGCATTAGAACCCTATCGCTACGATACCTAGACATCTGCAGACGCTATTTCCTTTCAAGGAAGTGTCGCATTTACATTCATTTGAAGTGTAGACGAGGAATACATAACACTTCGCAAATCATATTATATCTTACCATGAAACATAGGAATGAAGCATTAGAACTCTATTGCTACGATACGTAGACATCCGCAAACGCTATTTCCTAGCGAGGAAGTGTCGCATTTACATTAATTTGAAGCGTAGACGAGGAATACATAACACTTCGCAAATCATATTATATCTTACCATGAAACATAGAAATGAGATGCGATATCGCGTTTTAAGAATCATAAGAACTCTAATGCTACGATACGTAGCCATCTGCAAACGCTATTCCCTTGGAAGGTAGTGTCGCATTTACATTCATTTGAATCGTAGACGAGGAATGCATAACACTTCGCAATGAATATTATATCTTATCATTAAACATAGATATGAGATGCAATATATCGTTTTAAGAAGCATTTGAACTCTATTGCTACGATACCTTGACATCTGCAGACGCTATTTCCTAGCAATGAAGTGTGGCATTTACATTCATTTGAAGTGTAGACAACGAATACATGACACTTCGCAAATCATATTATATCTTACCATGAAACATAGAAATGAGATGCGATATCGCGTTTTAAGAAGCATTAGAACTCTATTGCTACGATACGTAGACATCTGCAAACGCTATTTCCTTGCAAGAAAGTGTCGCATTTATATTCATTTGAATCGTATACGAGGAATGCATAACACTTCGCAATGAATATTATTTCTTATCATGAAACATAGATATGAGATGCTATATCTCGTTTTAAGAAGCATTTGAGCTCTATTGCTACGATACCTAGACATCTGCAGACGCTATTTCCTAGCTAGGAAGTGTCGCATTTACATTCATTTGAAGTGTAGACGAGGAATACGTCACACTTCGCAAATCATATTATATCTTACCATGAAACATAGAAATGAGATGCGATATTGTGCTTTGTAAAGCATTAGAACCCTATCGCTACGATACCTAGACATCTGCAGATGCTATTTCCATTCAAGGAAGTGTCGCATCTACATTCATTTGAAGTGTAGACGAGGAGTACATAACACTTCGCAAATCATATTATATCTTACCATGAAACATAGAAATGAGATGCGATATCGCGTTTTAAGAATCATAAGAACTCTATTGCTACGATACGTAGACATCTGCAAACGCTATTTCTTTGCAAGGAAGTGTCGCATTTACATTCATTTGAAGTGTAGACGAGGAATACATAACACTTCACAAATCATATTATATCTTACCATGAAACATAGAAATGAGGTGCGATATCGCGTTCTAAGAAGCATTAGAACTCTATCGCTACGATACCTAGACATGTGCAGACGCTATTTCCTAGCAAGGAAGTGTCGCATTTACATTCACTTGAAGTGTAGACGAGGAATACATAACACTTCGCAAATCATATTATATCTTACCATGAAACATAGAAATGAGATAAGATATTGTGTTTTGAGAAGCATTAGAACCCTATCGCTACGATACCTAGACATCTGCAGACGCTATTTCCTTTCAAGGAAGTGTCGCATTTACATTCATTTGAAGTGTAGACGAGGAGTACATAACACTTCGCAAATCATATTATATCTTACCATGAAGCATAGAAATGAGATGCGATATCGCGTTTTAAGAAGCATAAGAACTCTATTGCTACTATAGGTAGACATCTGCAAACGCTATTTCCTTGCAAGGAAGTGTCGCATTTACATTCATTTGAAGTGTAGACGAGGAATACATAACACATCGCAAATCATATTATATCTTACCATGAAACATAGAAATGAGATGCGATATCGCGTTTTAAGAATCATAAGAACTCTAATGCTACGATACGTACCCATCTGCAAACGCTATTTCCTTGCAAGGAAGTGTCGCATTTACATTCATTTGAAGTGTAGACGAGGAATACATAACACTTCGCAAATCATATTATATCTTACCTTGAAACATAGAAATGAGATGCGCTATCGCGTTTTAGGAAGCATTAGAACTCTATTGCTACGATAGGCAGATATCTGCAAACGCTATTTCTTTGCAAGGAAGTGTCGCATTTACATTCATTTGAAGTGTAGGCGAGGAATACATAACACTCCTCAAATTATATAATATCTTTCCATGAAACATAGAAATGAGATGCGATATCGCGTTTTAATAAGCATTAGAACCCTACTGCTACGATACCTAGACATCTGCAGACGCTATTTCCTACCAAGGAAGTGTCGCATTTACTTTCATTTGAAGTGTAGACGAGGAATACATAACACTTCGCAAATCATGTTATATCTTACCATGAAACATAGAAATGAGATGCGATATCGCGTTTTAAGAAGCATTAGAACACTATTGCTACGGTACGTAGACTTCTGCAAACGCTATTTCCTTGCAAGGAAGTGTCGCATTTACATTCATTTGAATCGTAGACGCGGAATGCATAACACTTCGCAATGAATATTATATCTTATCATGAAACATAGATATGAGATGCTATATCTCGTTTTAAGAAGCATTTGAACTCTATTGCTACGATACCTAGACATCTGCAGACGCTATTTCCTAGCTAGGAAGTGTCGCATTTACATTCATTTGAAGTGTAGACGAGGAATACGTGACACTTCGCAAATCATATTATATCTTACCATGAAACATAGAAATGAGATGCGGTATCGCGTTTTAACAAGCATTAGAAATCTATTGCTACGATACGTAGACATCTGCAAACGCTATTTCTTTCCAAGGAAGTGTCGCATTTACATTCATTTGAAGTGTAGACGAGGAATACATAACACTTCGCAAATCATGTTACATCTTACCATGAAACATAGAAATGAAATGCGATATCGCGTTTTAATAAGCATTAGAACTCTACTGCTACGATAGGTAGACATCTGCAAACGCTATTTCCTTTCAAGGAAGTGTCGCATTTACATTCATTTGAAGTGTAGACGAGGAGTACATAACACTTCGCAAATCATATTATATCTTACCATGAAGCATAGAAATGAGATGCGATATCGCGTTTTAAGAAGCATAAGAACTCTATTGCTACTATAGGTAGACATCTGCAAACGCTATTTCCTTGCAAGGAAGTGTCGCATTTACATTCATTTGAAGTGTAGACGAGGAATACATAACACATCGCAAATCATATTATATCTTACCATGAAACATAGAAATGAGATGCGATATCGCGTTTTAAGAATCATAAGAACTCTAATGCTACGATACGTACCCATCTGCAAACGCTATTTCCTTGCAAGGTAGTGTCGCATTTACATTCATTTGAATCGTAGACGAGGAATGCATAACACTTCGCAATGAATATTATATCTTATCATTAAACATAGATATGAGATGCAATATATCGTTTTAAGAAGCATTAGAACTCTACTGCTACGATAGGTAGACATCTGCAAACGCTATTTCCTTGCAAGGAAGTGTCGCATTTACATTCATTTGAAGTGTAGACGAGGAATACATCACACTTCGCAAATCATATTATATTTTACCATGAAACATAGAAATGAGATGCGATATTGTGCTGTGAAAAGCATTAGAACCCTATCGCTACGATACCTAGACATCTGCAGATGCTATTTCCATTCAAGGAAGTGTCGCATCTACATTCATTTGAAGTGTAGACGAGGAGTACATAACACTTCGCAAATCATATTATATCTTACCATGAAACATAGAAATGAGATGCGATATCGCGTTTTAAGAATCATAAGAACTCTATTGCTACGATACGTAGACATCTGCAAACGCTATTTCTTTGCAAGGAAGTGTCGCATTTACATTCATTTGAAGTGTAGACGAGGAATACATAACACTTCACAAATCATATTATATCTTACCATGAAACATAGAAATGAGGTGCGATATCGCGTTCTAAGAAGCATTAGAACTCTATCGCTACGATACCTAGCCATGTGCAGACGCTATTTCCTAGCAAGGAAGTGTCGCATTTACATTCACTTGAAGTGTAGACAAGGAATACATAACACTTCGCAAATCATATTATATCTTACCATGAAACATAGAAATGAGATAAGATATTGTGTTTTGAGAAGCATTAGAACCCTATCGCTACGATACCTAGACATCTGCAGACGCTATTTCCTTTCAAGGAAGTGTCGCATTTACATTCATTTGAAGTGTAGACGAGGAATACATAACACTTCGCAAATCATATTATATCTTACCATGAAACATAGGAATGAAGCATTAGAACTCTATTGCTACGATACGTAGACATCCGCAAACGCTATTTCCTAGCGAGGAAGTGTCGCATTTACATTAATTTGAAGCGTAGACGAGGAATACATAACACTTCGCAAATCATATTATATCTTACCATGAAACATAGAAATGAGATGCGATATCGCGTTTTAAGAATCATAAGAACTCTAATGCTACGATACGTAGCCATCTGCAAACGCTATTCCCTTGGAAGGTAGTGTCGCATTTACATTCATTTGAATCGTAGACGAGGAATGCATAACACTTCGCAATGAATATTATATCTTATCATTAAACATAGATATGAGATGCAATATATCGTTTTAAGAAGCATTTGAACTCTATTGCTACGATACCTTGACATCTGCAGACGCTATTTCCTAGCAATGAAGTGTGGCATTTACATTCATTTGAAGTGTAGACAACGAATACATGACACTTCGCAAATCATATTATATCTTACCATGAAACATAGAAATGAGATGCGATATCGCGTTTTAAGAAGCATTAGAACTCTATTGCTACGATACGTAGACATCTGCAAACGCTATTTCCTTGCAAGAAAGTGTCGCATTTATATTCATTTGAATCGTATACGAGGAATGCATAACACTTCGCAATGAATATTATTTCTTATCATGAAACATAGATATGAGATGCTATATCTCGTTTTAAGAAGCATTTGAACTCTATTGCTACGATACCTAGACATCTGCAGACGCTATTTCCTAGCTAGGAAGTGTCGCATTTACATTCATTTGAAGTGTAGACGAGGAATACGTCACACTTCGCAAATCATATTATATCTTACCATGAAACATAGAAATGAGATGCGATATTGTGCTTTGTAAAGCATTAGAACCCTATCGCTACGATACCTAGACATCTGCAGATGCTATTTCCATTCAAGGAAGTGTCGCATCTACATTCATTTGAAGTGTAGACGAGGAGTACATAACACTTCGCAAATCATATTATATCTTACCATGAAACATAGAAATGAGATGCGATATCGCGTTTTAAGAATCATAAGAACTCTATTGCTACGATACGTAGACATCTGCAAACGCTATTTCTTTGCAAGGAAGTGTCGCATTTACATTCATTTGAAGTGTAGACGAGGAATACATAACACTTCACAAATCATATTATATCTTACCATGAAACATAGAAATGAGGTGCGATATCGCGTTCTAAGAAGCATTAGAACTCTATCGCTACGATACCTAGACATGTGCAGACGCTATTTCCTAGCAAGGAAGTGTCGCATTTACATTCACTTGAAGTGTAGACGAGGAATACATAACACTTCGCAAATCATATTATATCTTACCATGAAACATAGAAATGAGATAAGATATTGTGTTTTGAGAAGCATTAGTACCCTATCGCTACGATACCTAGACATCTGCAGACGCTATTTCCTTTCAAGGAAGTGTCGCATTTACATTCATTTGAAGTGTAGACGAGGAGTACATAACACTTCGCAAATCATATTATATCTTACCATGAAGCATAGAAATGAGATGCGATATCGCGTTTTAAGAAGCATAAGAACTCTATTGCTACTATAGGTAGACATCTGCAAACGCTATTTCCTTGCAAGGAAGTGTCGCATTTACATTCATTTGAAGTGTAGACGAGGAATACATAACACATCGCAAATCATATTATATCTTACCATGAAACATAGAAATGAGATGCGATATCGCGTTTTAAGAATCATAAGAACTCTAATGCTACGATACGTACCCATCTGCAAACGCTATTTCCTTGCAAGGAAGTGTCGCATTTACATTCATTTGAAGTGTAGACGAGGAATACATAACACTTCGCAAATCATATTATATCTTACCTTGAAACATAGAAATGAGATGCGCTATCGCGTTTTAGGAAGCATTAGAACTCTATTGCTACGATAGGCAGATATCTGCAAACGCTATTTCTTTGCAAGGAAGTGTCGCATTTACATTCATTTGAAGTGTAGGCGAGGAATACATAACACTCCTCAAATTATATAATATCTTTCCATGAAACATAGAAATGAGATGCGATATCGCGTTTTAATAAGCATTAGAACCCTACTGCTACGATACCTAGACATCTGCAGACGCTATTTCCTACCAAGGAAGTGTCGCATTTACTTTCATTTGAAGTGTAGACGAGGAATACATAACACTTCGCAAATCATGTTATATCTTACCATGAAACATAGAAATGAGATGCGATATCGCGTTTTAAGAAGCATTAGAACACTATTGCTACGGTACGTAGACTTCTGCAAACGCTATTTCCTTGCAAGGAAGTGTCGCATTTACATTCATTTGAATCGTAGACGCGGAATGCATAACACTTCGCAATGAATATTATATCTTATCATGAAACATAGATATGAGATGCTATATCTCGTTTTAAGAAGCATTTGAACTCTATTGCTACGATACCTAGACATCTGCAGACGCTATTTCCTAGCTAGGAAGTGTCGCATTTACATTCATTTGAAGTGTAGACGAGGAATACGTGACACTTCGCAAATCATATTATATCTTACCATGAAACATAGAAATGAGATGCGGTATCGCGTTTTAACAAGCATTAGAAATCTATTGCTACGATACGTAGACATCTGCAAACGCTATTTCTTTCCAAGGAAGTGTCGCATTTACATTCATTTGAAGTGTAGACGAGGAATACATAACACTTCGCAAATCATGTTACATCTTACCATGAAACATAGAAATGAAATGCGATATCGCGTTTTAATAAGCATTAGAACTCTACTGCTACGATAGGTAGACATCTGCAAACGCTATTTCCTTTCAAGGAAGTGTCGCATTTACATTCATTTGAAGTGTAGACGAGGAGTACATAACACTTCGCAAATCATATTATATCTTACCATGAAGCATAGAAATGAGATGCGATATCGCGTTTTAAGAAGCATAAGAACTCTATTGCTACTATAGGTAGACATCTGCAAACGCTATTTCCTTGCAAGGAAGTGTCGCATTTACATTCATTTGAAGTGTAGACGAGGAATACATAACACATCGCAAATCATATTATATCTTACCATGAAACATAGAAATGAGATGCGATATCGCGTTTTAAGAATCATAAGAACTCTAATGCTACGATACGTACCCATCTGCAAACGCTATTTCCTTGCAAGGTAGTGTCGCATTTACATTCATTTGAATCGTAGACGAGGAATGCATAACACTTCGCAATGAATATTATATCTTATCATTAAACATAGATATGAGATGCAATATATCGTTTTAAGAAGCATTAGAACTCTACTGCTACGATAGGTAGACATCTGCAAACGCTATTTCCTTGCAAGGAAGTGTCGCATTTACATTCATTTGAAGTGTAGACAAGGAATACATAACACTTCGCAATTCATATTATATCTTACCATGAAACATAGAAATGAGATGCGCTATCGCGTTCTAGGAAGCATTAGAACTCTATTGCTACGATAGGCAGATATCTGCAAACGCTATTTCTTTGCAAGGAAGTGTCGCATTTACATTCATTTGAAGTGTAGGCGAGGAATACATAAGACATCGCAAATTGTGTTATATCTTACCATGAAACCTAGAATTGAGATGCGATATCGCGTTTTAAGAAGCATTAGAACTCTATTGCTACGATACCTAGACATCTGCAGACGCTATTTCCTACCAAGGAAGTGTCGCATTTACTTTCATTTGAAGTGTAGACGAGGAATACATAACACTTCGCAAATCATATTATATCTTACCATGAAACATAGAAATGAGATGCGATATCGCGTTTTAAGAAGCATTAGAACTCTATTGCTACGATACCTAGACATCTGCAGACGCTATTTCCTAGCAAGGAAGTGTCGCATTTACATTCATTTGAAGTGTAGACGAGGAATACGTGACACTTCGCAAATCATATAATATCTTACCATGAAACACAGAAATGAGATGCGATATCGCGTTTTAAGAAGCATCAGAATTCTATTGCTACGATACGTAGACATCTGCAGATGCTATTTCCATTCAAGGAAGTGTCGCATTTACATTCATTTGAAGTGTAGACGAGGAGTACATAACACTTCGCAAATCATATTATATCTTACCATGAAACATAGAAATGAGATGCGATATCGCGTTTTAAGAATCATAAGAACTCTATTGCTACGATACATAGACATCTGCAAACGCTATTTCCTTGCAAGGAAGTGTCGCATTTACATTCATTTGAATCGTAGACGCCGAATGCATAACACTTCGCAATGAATATTATATCTTATCATGAAACATAGATATGAGATGCTATATCTCGTTTTAAGAATCATTTGAACTCTATTGCTACGATACCTAGACATCTGCAGACGCTATTTCCTAGCTAGGAAGTGTCGCATATACATTGATTTGAAGTGTAGACGAGGAATACGTGACACTTCGCAAATCATATTATATCTTACCATGAAACATAGAAATGAGATGCGATATCGCGTTTTAAGAAGCATCAGAATTCTATTGCTACGATACGTAGACATCTGCAGATGCTATTTCCATTCAAGGAATTGTCGCATTTACATTCATTTGAATCGTAGACGCGGAATGCATAACACTTCGCAATGAATATTATATCTTACCATGAAACATAGAAATGAGATGCGATATCGCGTTTTAAGAATCATGAGAACCCTATTGCTACGATACGTAGAAATCTGCAGACGCCATTTCCTTGCAAGGAAGTGTCGCATTTACATTCATTTGAAGTGTAGACGAGGAATACATATCACTTCGCAAATCATATAATATCTTACCATGAAACATAGAAATGAGATGCGATATCGTGTTTTAAGAAGCATTAGAACTCTATTGCTACGATACCTAGACATCTGCAGACGCTATTTCCTAGGAAGGAAGTGTCGCATTTACATTCATTTGAAGTGTAGACAAGGAATACATGACACTTCGCAAATCATATTATATCTTACCATGAAACATAGAAATGAGATGCGATATCGCGTTTTAAGAAGCATTAGAACACTGTTGCTACGATACCTAGACATCTGCAGACGCTATTTCCTAGGAAGGAAGTTTCGCATTTACATTCATTTGAAGTGTAGACGAGGTATACATGACACTTCGAAAATCATATTATATCTTACAATGAAACATAGAAATGAGATGCGATATCGCGTTTTAAGAAGCATTAGAAATCTATTGCTACGATACGTAGACTTCTGCAAACGCTATTTCCGTGCAAGGAAGAGTCGCATTTACATTCATTTGAAGTGTAGACGAGGAATACATAACACTTCGCAAATCATATTATATCTTACCATGAAACATAGAAATGAGATGCGATATCGCGTTTTAAGAAGCATTAGAACACTATTGCTACGATACCTAGACATCTGCAGACGCTATTTCCTAGCAAGGAAGCGTCGCATTTACATTCATTTGAAGTGTAGACGAGGAATACATGACACTTCGCAAATCATATTATATCTTACCATGAAACATAGAAATGAGATGCGATATCGCGTTTTAAGAAGCATCAGAATTCTATTGCTACGATACGTAGACATCTGCAGATGCTATTTCCATTCAAGGAAGTGTCGCATTTACATTCATTTGAAGTGTAGACGAGGAGTACATAACACTTCGCAAATCATATTATATCTTACCATGAAACATAGAAATGAGATGCGATATCGCGTTTTAAGAATCATAGGAACTCTATTGCTACGATACATAGACATCTGCAAACGCTATTTCCTTGCAAGGAAGTGTCGCATTTACATTCATTTGAATCGTAGACGCGGAATGCATAACACTTCGCAATGAATATTATATCTTATCATGAAACATAGATATGAGATGCTATATCTCGTTTTAAGAATCATTTGAACTCTATTGCTACGATACCTAGACATCTGCAGACGCTATTTCCTAGCTAGGAAGTGTCGCATTTACATTCATTTGAAGTGTAGACGAGGAATACTTGACACTTCGCAAATCATATTATATCTTACCATGAAACATAGAAATGAGATGCGATATCGCGTTTTAACAAGCATTAGAAATCTATTGCTACGATACGTAGACATCTGCAAACGCTATTTCTTTCCAAGGAAGTGTCGCATTTACATTCATTTGAAGTGTAGACGAGGAATACAAAACACTTCGCAAATCATATTATATCTTACCATGAAACATAGAAATGAAATGCGATATCGCGTTTTAATAAGCATTAGAACTCTACTGCTACGATAGGTAGACATCTGCAAACGCTATTTCCTTGCAAGGAAGTGTCGCATTTACATTCATTTGAAGTGTAGACGAGGAATACATCACACTTCGCAAATCATATTATATCTTACCATGAAACATAGAAATGAGATGCGATATTGTGCTTTGAGAAGCATTAGAACCCTATCGCTACGATACCTAGACATCTGCAGATGCTGTTTCCATTCAAGGAAGTGTCGCATTTACATTCATTTGAAGTGTAGACGAGGAATACATAACACTTCGCAAATCATATTATATCTTACCATGAAACATAGAAATGAGATGCGATATCGCGTTTTAAGAATCATAAGAACTCCATTGCTACGATACGTAGACATCTGCAAAACGCTAATTCCTAGCGAGGAAATATCGCAGTCACATTCATTTGAAGTGTAGACGAGGAATACATGACACTTCGCAAATCATATTATATCTTACCATGAAACATAGAAATGAGATGCGATATCGCGTTTTAAGAAGCAATAGAACACTATTTCTACGATACCTAGACATCTGCAGACGCTATTTCCTAGCAAGGAAGTGTCGCATTTACATTCAATTGAAGTGTAGACGAGGAATACATGACACTTCGCAAATCATATTATATCTTACCATGAAACATAGAAATGAGATGCGACATCGCGTCTTAAGAAGCATTAGAATACTATTGCTACGATACCTAGACATCTGCAGACGCTATTTCCTAACGAGGAAGTGTCGCATTTACATTCATTTGAAGTGTAGACGATGAATACATGACACTTCGCTAATCATATTATATCTTACCATGAAACATAGAAATGAGATGCGATATCGCGTTTTAAGAATCATAAAACTCTACTGTTACGATGCGTAGACATCTGCAAACGCTATTACCTTGCAAGGAAGTGTCGCATTTACGTTCATTTGAATCGCAGACGAGGAATGCATAACACTTCGCAATGAATATTATATCTTATCATGAAACATAGATATGCGATGCAATATATCGTTTTAAGAAGCATTTGAACTCTATTGCTTCGATACGTAGGCATCTGCAAACGCTATTTCCTTGCAAGGAAGTGTCGCGTTTACATTTATTTGAAGTGTAGACGAGGAATACATAACACTTCGCAAATCATATTATATCTTACCATGAAACATAGAAATGAGATGCGATATCGCGTTTTAAGTATCATAAGAACTCCATTGCTACGATACGTAGACATCTGCAAACGCTAATTCCTAGCGAGGAAATATCGCAGTCACATTCATTTGAAGTGTAGACGAGGAATACATGACACTTCGCAAATCATATTATATCTTACCATGAAACATAGAAATGAGATGCGATATCGCGTTTTAAGAAGCAATAGAACACTATTGCTACGATACCTAGACATCTGCAGACGCTATTTCCTAGCAAGGAAGTGTCGCATTTACATTCAATTGAAGTGTAGACGAGAAATACATGACACTTCGCAAATCATATTATATCTTACCATGAAACATAGAAATGAGATGCGACATCGCGTCTTAAGAAGCATTAGAATACTATTGCTACGATACCTAGACATCTGCAGACGCTATTTCCTAACAAGGAAGTGTCGCATTTACATTCATTTGAAGTGTAGACGATGAATACATGACACTTCGCTAATCATATTATATCTTACCATGAAACATAGAAATGAGATGCGATATCGCGTTTTAAGAATCATAAGAACTCTACTGTTACGATGCGTAGACATCTGCAAACGCTATTACCTTGCAAGGAAGTGTCGCATTTACGTTCATTTGAATCGCAGACGAGGAATGCATAACACTTCGCAATGAATATTATATCTTATCATGAAACATAGATATGCGATGCAATATATCGTTTTAAGAAGCATTTGAACTCTATTGCTTCGATACGTAGGCATCTGCAAACGCTATTTCCTTGCAAGGAAGTGTCGCATTTACATTCATTTGAAGTGTAGACGAGGAATACATAACACTTCGCAAATCATATTATATCTTACCATGAAACATAGAAATGAGATGCGATATCGCGTTTTAAGAATCATAAGAACTCCATTGCTACAATACGTAGACATCTGGAAACGCTATTTCCTTGCAAGGAAGTGTCGCGTTTACATTTATTTGAAGTGTAGACGAGGAATACATAACACTTCGCAAATCATATTATATCTTACCATGAAACATAGAAATGAGATGCGATATCGCGTTTTAAGTATCATAAGAACTCTATTGCTACGATACGTAGACATCTGCAAACGCACTTTCCTTGCAGGGAAGTGTCGCATTAACATTCATATGAAGTGTAGACGAGGAATACATAACACTTCGCAAATCATATTATATCTTACCATGAAACATAGAAATGAGATGCGATATCGCGTTTTAAGTATCATAAGAACTCCATTGCTACGATACGTAGACATCTGCAAACGCTAATTCCTAGCGAGGAAATATCGCAGTCACATTCATTTGAAGTGTAGACGAGGAATACATGACACTTCGCAAATCATATTATATCTTACCATGAAACATAGAAATGAGATGCGATATCGCGTTTTAAGAAGCAATAGAACACTATTGCTACGATACCTAGACATCTGCAGACGCTATTTCCTAGCAAGGAAGTGTCGCATTTACATTCAATTGAAGTGTAGACGAGGAATACATGACACTTCGCAAATCATATTATATCTTACCATGAAACATAGAAATGAGATGCGACATCGCGTCTTAAGAAGCATTAGAATACTATTGCTACGATACCTAGACATCTGCAGACGCTATTTCCTAACAAGGAAGTGTCGCATTTACATTCATTTGAAGTGTAGACGATGAATACATGACACTTCGCTAATCATATTATATCTTACCATGAAACATAGAAATGAGATGCGATATCGCGTTTTAAGAATCATAAGAACTCTACTGTTTCGATGCGTAGACATCTGCAAACGCTATTACCTTGCAAGGAAGTGTCGCATTTACGTTCATTTGAATCGCAGACGAGGAATGCATAACACTTCGCAATGAATATTATATCTTATCATGAAACATAGATATGCGATGCAATATATCGTTTTAAGAAGCATTTGAACTCTATTGCTTCGATACGTAGGCATCTGCAAACGCTATTTCCTTGCAAGGAAGTGTCGCATTTACATTCATTTGAAGTGTAGACGAGGAATACATAACACTTCGCAAATCATATTATATCTTACCATGAAACATAGAAATGAGATGCGATATCGCGTTTTAAGAATCATAAGAACTCCATTGCTACAATACGTAGACATCTGCAAACGCTATTTCCTTGCAAGGAAGTGTCGCGTTTACATTTATTTGAAGTGTAGACGAGGAATACATAACACTTCGCAAATCATATTATATCTTACCATGAAACATAGAAATGAGATGCGATATCGCGTTTTAAGAATCATAAGAACTCTATTGCTACGATACGTAGACATCTGCAAACGCACTTTCCTTGCAGGGAAGTGTCGCATTAACATTCATATGAAGTGTAGACGAGGAATACATAACACTTCGCAAATCATATTATATCTTACCATGAAACATAGAAATGAGATGCGATATCGCGTTTTAAGTATCATAAGAACTCCATTGCTACGATACGTAGACATCTGCAAACGCTAATTCCTAGCGAGGAAATATCGCAGTCACATTCATTTGAAGTGTAGACGAGGAATACATGACACATCGCAAATCATATTATATCTTACCATGAAACATAGAAATGAGATGCGATATCGCGTTTTAAGAATCATAAGAACTCTACTGTTACGATGCGTAGACATCTGCAAACGCTATTACCTTGCAAGGAAGTGTCGCATTTACGTTCATTTGAATCGCAGACGAGGAATGCATAACACTTCGCAATGAATATTATATCTTATCATGAAACATAGATATGCGATGCAATATATCGTTTTAAGAAGCATTTGAACTCTATTGCTTCGATACGTAGGCATCTGCAAACGCTATTTCCTTGCAAGGAAGTGTCGCATTTACATTCATTTGAAGTGTAGACGAGGAATACATAACACTTCGCAAATCATATTATATCTTACCATGAAACATAGAAATGAGATGCGATATCGCGTTTTAAGAATCATAAGAACTCCATTGCTACAATACGTAGACATCTGCAAACGCTATTTCCTTGCAAGGAAGTGTCGCGTTTACATTTATTTGAAGTGTAGACGAGGAATACATAACACTTCGCAAATCATATTATATCTTACCATGAAACATAGAAATGAGATGCGATATCGCGTTTTAAGAATCATAAGAACTCTATTGCTACGATACGTAGACATCGGCAAACGCACTTTCCTTGCAGGGAAGTGTCGCATTAACATTCATATGAAGTGTAGACGAGGAATACATAACACTTCGCAAATCATATTATATCTTACCACGAATCATAGAAATGAGATGCGATATCGCGTTTTAAGTATCATAAGAACTCTATCGCTGCGATACCTAAACATCTGCAGACGCTATTTCCTTTCAAGGGAGTGTCGCATTTACAATCATTTGAAGTGTAGACGAGGAGTACATAACACTACGCAAATCATATTATATCTTACCATGAAACATAGAAATGAGGTGCGATATCGCGTTTTAAGAATCATAAGAACTCTATTACTACGATACGCAGACATCTGCAAACGCACTTTCCTTGCAAGGAAGTGTCGCATTAATATTCATATGAACTGTAGACGAGGAATACGTAACACTTCGCAAATCATATTATATCTTACCATGAAACATAGAAAAGAGATGCGATATCGCGTTCTAAGAATCATAAGAACTCTATTGCTACGATACCTAGACATCTGCAGACGCTATTTCCTAGCAAGGAAGTGTCGCATTTACGTTCATTTGAATCGTAGACGTAGAATGCATAACACTTCGCAATGAATAATATATCTTATCATGAAACATAGATATGTGATGCAATATCTCGTTTTAAGTAGCATTTGAACTCTTTTGCTTCGATAGGTAGACATCTGCAAACGCTATTTCCTTGCAAGGAAGTGTCGCATTTACATTCATTTCAAGTGTAGACGAGGAATACATCACACTTCACAAATCATATTATATCTTACCATGAAATATAGAAATGAGATGCGATATCGCGCTTTAAGAATCATAAGAACTCTACTGTTACAATACGTAGACATCTGCAAACGCTATTACCTTGCAAGAAAGTGTCGCATTTACGTTCATTTGAATCGCAGACGAGGAATGCATAACAATTCGCAATGAATATTATATCTTATCATGAAACATAGATATGCGGTGCAATATCTCGTTTTAAGAAGCATTTGAACTCTATTGCTTCGATACGTAGGCATCTGCAAACGCTATTTCCTTGCAAGGAAGTGTCGCATTTACATTCATTTGAAGTGTAGACGAGGAATACATAACACTTCGCAAATCATATTATATCTTACCATGAATCATAGAAATGAGATGCGATATCGCGTTTTAAGAATCATAAGAACTCCATTGCTACGATACGTAGACATCTGCAAACGCTAATTCCTAGCGAGGAAATATCGCAGTCACATTCATTTGAAGTGTAGACGAGGAATACATGACACTTCGCAAATCATATTATATCTTACCATGAAACATAGAAATGAGATGCGATATCGCGTTTTAAGAAGCAATAGAACACTATTGCTACGATACCTAGACATCTGCAGACGCTATTTCCTAGCAAGGAAGTGTCGCATTTACATTCAATTGAAGTGTAGACGAGGAATACATGACACTTCGCAAATCATATTATATCTTACCATGAAACATAGAAATGAGATGCGACATCGCGTCTTAAGAAGCATTAGAACACTATTGCTACGATACGTAGACATCTGCAAACGCTAATTCCTAGCGAGGAAATATCGCAGTCACATTCATTTGAAGTGTAGACGAGGAATACATGACACTTCGCAAATCATATTATACCTTACCATGAAACATAGAAATGAGATGCGATATCGCTTCTTAAGAAGCATTAGAAAGCTATTGCAACGCTACGTAGACATCTGCAAACGCTATTTCCTAGCGAGGAAGTACCGCATTCACATTTATTTGAAGTGTAGACGAGGAATACATAACACTTCGCAAATCATGTTATATCTTACCATGAAACATAGAAATGAGATGCGATATTGCGTTTTGAGAAGCATTAGAAATCTGTCGCTGCGATACCTAGACATCTGCAGACGTTATTTCCTAGCAAGGAAGTGTCGCATTTACATTCATTTGAAGTGTAGACGAGGAATACATGACACTTCGCAAATCATATTATATCTTACTATGAAACACAGAAATGAGATGCGATATCGCGTTTTAAGAAGCATTAGAACACTATTGCTACGATACCTAGACATCTGCAGGCGCTATTTCCTAGCAAGGAAGTCTCGCATTTACATTCATTTGAAGTGTAGAGGAGGAATACATGACACTTCGCAAATCATATTATATCTTACCATGAAACATTGAAATGAGATGCGATATCGCGCTTTAAGAAGCATTAGAATTCTATTGCTCCGATACGTAGACATCTGCAAACGCTATTTCCTTGCAAGGAAGTGTCACATTTACATTCATTTGAAGTGTAGACGAGGAATGCATAACACTTCGCAATGAATATTATATCTTATTATGAAACATAGATATGAGATGCAATATCTCGTTTTAAGAAGCATTTGAACTCTGTTTCTTCGATACGTAGACATCAGCAAACGCTATTTCCTTGCAAGGAAGTATCGCACTTACATTCATTTGAAGTGTAGAGGAGGAATACATAACACTTCGCAAATCATATTATATCTTACCATGAAACATAGAAATGAGATGCGATATCGCGTTTTAAGAATCATAAGAACTCTATTGCTACGATACGTAGACATCTGCAAACGCAATTTCCTTGCAAGGAAGTGTCGCATTAACATTCATATGAAGTGTAGACGAGGAATACATAACACTTCGCAAATCATATTATATCTGACCATGAAACATAGAAATGGGATGCGATATCGCGTTTTAAGTATCATAAGAACCCTATTGCTACGATACGTAGACATCTGCAGACGCCATTTCCTTGCAAGGAAGTGTGGCATTTACATTCATTTGAAGTGTAGACGAGGAATACATAACACTTCGCAAATCATATAATATCTTACGATGAAACATAGAAATGAGATGCGATATCGCGTTTTAAGAAGCATTAGAACTCTATTGCAACGATACCTAGACATCTGCAGACGCTATTTCCTAGCAAGGAAGTGTCTCATTTACGTTCATTTGAATCGTAGACGTAGAATGCATAACACTTCGCAATGAATAATATATCTTATCATGAAACATAGATATGTGATGCAATATCTCGTTTTAAGAAGCATTTGAACTCTATTGCTTCGATACGTAGACATCTGCAAACGCTTTTTCCTTGCAAGGTAGTGTCGCATTTACATTCATTTGAAGTGTAGACGAGGAATACATGACACTTCTCAAATCATATTATATCTTACCATGAAACATAGAAATGAGATGCGATATCGCGTTTTAAGATGCATTAGAATTCTATTACTACGATAGGTAGACACCTGCAAACGCTATTTCCTTGCAAGGAAGTGTCGCATTTACGTTCATTTGAAGTGTAGACGAAGAATACATAACACTTCACAAATCATATTATATCTTACCATGAAACATAGAAATGAGATGCGATATCGCGTTTTAAGATGCATTAGAATTCTATTGCTACGATAGGTAGATACCTGCAAACGCTATTTCCTAGCGAGGAAGTATCGCATTCACATTCATTTGAAGTGTAGACGAGGAAAACATAACACTTCGCAAATCATATTACATCATACCATGAAACGTAGAAATGAGATGCGATATCGCGTTTTAAGAAGCATTAGAAAGCAATTGCTACGATACGTAGACATCTGCAAACGCTAATTCCTAGCGAGGAAATATCGCAGTCACATCCATTTGAAGTGTAGACGAGGAATACATGACACTTCGCAAATCATATTATATCTTACCATGAAACATAGAAATGAGATGCGATATCGCGTTTTAAGAAGCATTAGAACACTGTTGCTACGATACCTAGACATCTGCAGACGCTATTTCCTAGGAAGGAAGTTTCGCATTTACATTCATTTGAAGTGTAGACGAGGTATACATGACACTTCGAAAATCATATTATATCTTACAATGAAACATAGAAATGAGATGCGATATCGCGTTTTAAGAAGCATTAGAAATCTATTGCTACGATACGTAGACTTCTGCAAACGCTATTTCCTTGCAAGGAAGAGTCGCATTTACATTCATTTGAAGTGTAGACGAGGAATACATAACACTTCGCAAATCATATTATATCTTACCATGAAACATAGAAATGAGATGCGATATCGCGTTTTAAGAAGCATTAGAACACTATTGCTACGATACCTAGACATCTGCAGACGCTATTTCCTAGCAAGGAAGCGTCGCATTTACATTCATTTGAAGTGTAGACGAGGAATACATGACACTTCGCAAATCATATTATATCTTACCATGAAACATAGAAATGAGATGCGATATCGCGTTTTAAGAAGCATCAGAATTCTATTGCTACGATACGTAGACATCTGCAGATGCTATTTCCATTCAAGGAAGTGTCGCATTTACATTCATTTGAAGTGTAGACGAGGAGTACATAACACTTCGCAAATCATATTATATCTTACCATGAAACATAGAAATGAGATGCGATATCGCGTTTTAAGAATCATAGGAACTCTATTGCTACGATACATAGACATCTGCAAACGCTATTTCCTTGCAAGGAAGTGTCGCATTTACATTCATTTGAATCGTAGACGCGGAATGCATAACACTTCGCAATGAATATTATATCTTATCATGAAACATAGATATGAGATGCTATATCTCGTTTTAAGAATCATTTGAACTCTATTGCTACGATACCTAGACATCTGCAGACGCTATTTCCTAGCTAGGAAGTGTCGCATTTACATTCATTTGAAGTGTAGACGAGGAATACTTGACACTTCGCAAATCATATTATATCTTACCATGAAACATAGAAATGAGATGCGATATCGCGTTTTAACAAGCATTAGAAATCTATTGCTACGATACGTAGACATCTGCAAACGCTATTTCTTTCCAAGGAAGTGTCGCATTTACATTCATTTGAAGTGTAGACGAGGAATACAAAACACTTCGCAAATCATATTATATCTTACCATGAAACATAGAAATGAAATGCGATATCGCGTTTTAATAAGCATTAGAACTCTACTGCTACGATAGGTAGACATCTGCAAACGCTATTTCCTTGCAAGGAAGTGTCGCATTTACATTCATTTGAAGTGTAGACGAGGAATACATCACACTTCGCAAATCATATTATATCTTACCATGAAACATAGAAATGAGATGCGATATTGTGCTTTGAGAAGCATTAGAACCCTATCGCTACGATACCTAGACATCTGCAGATGCTGTTTCCATTCAAGGAAGTGTCGCATTTACATTCATTTGAAGTGTAGACGAGGAATACATAACACTTCGCAAATCATATTATATCTTACCATGAAACATAGAAATGAGATGCGATATCGCGTTTTAAGAATCATAAGAACTCCATTGCTACGATACGTAGACATCTGCAAAACGCTAATTCCTAGCGAGGAAATATCGCAGTCACATTCATTTGAAGTGTAGACGAGGAATACATGACACTTCGCAAATCATATTATATCTTACCATGAAACATAGAAATGAGATGCGATATCGCGTTTTAAGAAGCAATAGAACACTATTTCTACGATACCTAGACATCTGCAGACGCTATTTCCTAGCAAGGAAGTGTCGCATTTACATTCAATTGAAGTGTAGACGAGGAATACATGACACTTCGCAAATCATATTATATCTTACCATGAAACATAGAAATGAGATGCGACATCGCGTCTTAAGAAGCATTAGAATACTATTGCTACGATACCTAGACATCTGCAGACGCTATTTCCTAACGAGGAAGTGTCGCATTTACATTCATTTGAAGTGTAGACGATGAATACATGACACTTCGCTAATCATATTATATCTTACCATGAAACATAGAAATGAGATGCGATATCGCGTTTTAAGAATCATAAAACTCTACTGTTACGATGCGTAGACATCTGCAAACGCTATTACCTTGCAAGGAAGTGTCGCATTTACGTTCATTTGAATCGCAGACGAGGAATGCATAACACTTCGCAATGAATATTATATCTTATCATGAAACATAGATATGCGATGCAATATATCGTTTTAAGAAGCATTTGAACTCTATTGCTTCGATACGTAGGCATCTGCAAACGCTATTTCCTTGCAAGGAAGTGTCGCGTTTACATTTATTTGAAGTGTAGACGAGGAATACATAACACTTCGCAAATCATATTATATCTTACCATGAAACATAGAAATGAGATGCGATATCGCGTTTTAAGTATCATAAGAACTCCATTGCTACGATACGTAGACATCTGCAAACGCTAATTCCTAGCGAGGAAATATCGCAGTCACATTCATTTGAAGTGTAGACGAGGAATACATGACACTTCGCAAATCATATTATATCTTACCATGAAACATAGAAATGAGATGCGATATCGCGTTTTAAGAAGCAATAGAACACTATTGCTACGATACCTAGACATCTGCAGACGCTATTTCCTAGCAAGGAAGTGTCGCATTTACATTCAATTGAAGTGTAGACGAGAAATACATGACACTTCGCAAATCATATTATATCTTACCATGAAACATAGAAATGAGATGCGACATCGCGTCTTAAGAAGCATTAGAATACTATTGCTACGATACCTAGACATCTGCAGACGCTATTTCCTAACAAGGAAGTGTCGCATTTACATTCATTTGAAGTGTATACGATGAATACATGACACTTCGCTAATCATATTATATCTTACCATGAAACATAGAAATGAGATGCGATATCGCGTTTTAAGAATCATAAGAACTCTACTGTTACGATGCGTAGACATCTGCAAACGCTATTACCTTGCAAGGAAGTGTCGCATTTACGTTCATTTGAATCGCAGACGAGGAATGCATAACACTTCGCAATGAATATTATATCTTATCATGAAACATAGATATGCGATGCAATATATCGTTTTAAGAAGCATTTGAACTCTATTGCTTCGATACGTAGGCATCTGCAAACGCTATTTCCTTGCAAGGAAGTGTCGCATTTACATTCATTTGAAGTGTAGACGAGGAATACATAACACTTCGCAAATCATATTATATCTTACCATGAAACATAGAAATGAGATGCGATATCGCGTTTTAAGAATCATAAGAACTCCATTGCTACAATACGTAGACATCTGCAAACGCTATTTCCTTGCAAGGAAATGTCGCGTTTACATTTATTTGAAGTGTAGACGAGGAATACATAACACTTCGCAAATCATATTATATCTTACCATGAAACATAGAAATGAGATGCGATATCGCGTTTTAAGAATCATAAGAACTCTATTGCTACGATACGTAGACATCTGCAAACGCACTTTCCTTGCAGGGAAGTGTCGCATTAACATTCATATGAAGTGTAGACGAGGAATACATAACACTTCGCAAATCATATTATATCTTACCATGAAACATAGAAATGAGATGCGATATCGCGTTTTAAGTATCATAAGAACTCCATTGCTACGATACGTAGACATCTGCAAACGCTAATTCCTAGCGAGGAAATATCGCAGTCACATTCATTTGAAGTGTAGACGAGGAATACATGACACTTCGCAAATCATATTATATCTTACCATGAAACATAGAAATGAGATGCGATATCGCGTTTTAAGAAGCAATAGAACACTATTGCTACGATACCTAGACATCTGCAGACGCTATTTCCTAGCAAGGAAGTGTCGCATTTACATTCAATTGAAGTGTAGACGAGGAATACATGACACTTCGCAAATCATATTATATCTTACCATGAAACATAGAAATGAGATGCGACATCGCGTCTTAAGAAGCATTAGAATACTATTGCTACGATACCTAGACATCTGCAGACGCTATTTCCTAACAAGGAAGTGTCGCATTTACATTCATTTGAAGTGTAGACGATGAATACATGACACTTCGCTAATCATATTATATCTTACCATGAAACATAGAAATGAGATGCGATATCGCGTTTTAAGAATCATAAGAACTCTACTGTTTCGATGCGTAGACATCTGCAAACGCTATTACCTTGCAAGGAAGTGTCGCATTTACGTTCATTTGAATCGCAGACGAGGAATGCATAACACTTCGCAATGAATATTATATCTTATCATGAAACATAGATATGCGATGCAATATATCGTTTTAAGAAGCATTTGAACTCTATTGCTTCGATACGTAGGCATCTGCAAACGCTATTTCCTTGCAAGGAAGTGTCGCATTTACATTCATTTGAAGTGTAGACGAGGAATACATAACACTTCGCAAATCATATTATATCTTACCATGAAACATAGAAATGAGATGCGATATCGCGTTTTAAGAATCATAAGAACTCCATTGCTACAATACGTAGACATCTGCAAACGCTATTTCCTTGCAAGGAAGTGTCGCGTTTACATTTATTTGAAGTGTAGACGAGGAATACATAACACTTCGCAAATCATATTATATCTTACCATGAAACATAGAAATGAGATGCGATATCGCGTTTTAAGAATCATAAGAACTCTATTGCTACGATACGTAGACATCTGCAAACGCACTTTCCTTGCAGGGAAGTGTCGCATTAACATTCATATGAAGTGTAGACGAGGAATACATAACACTTCGCAAATCATATTATATCTTACCATGAAACATAGAAATGAGATGCGATATCGCGTTTTAAGTATCATAAGAACTCCATTGCTACGATACGTAGACATCTGCAAACGCTAATTCCTAGCGAGGAAATATCGCAGTCACATTCATTTGAAGTGTAGACGAGGAATACATGACACATCGCAAATCATATTATATCTTACCATGAAACATAGAAATGAGATGCGATATCGCGTTTTAAGAATCATAAGAACTCTACTGTTACGATGCGTAGACATCTGCAAACGCTATTACCTTGCAAGGAAGTGTCGCATTTACGTTCATTTGAATCGCAGACGAGGAATGCATAACACTTCGCAATGAATATTATATCTTATCATGAAACATAGATATGCGATGCAATATATCGTTTTAAGAAGCATTTGAACTCTATTGCTTCGATACGTAGGCATCTGCAAACGCTATTTCCTTGCAAGGAAGTGTCGCATTTACATTCATTTGAAGTGTAGACGAGGAATACATAACACTTCGCAAATCATATTATATCTTACCATGAAACATAGAAATGAGATGCGATATCGCGTTTTAAGAATCATAAGAACTCCATTGCTACAATACGTAGACATCTGCAAACGCTATTTCCTTGCAAGGAAGTGTCGCGTTTACATTTATTTGAAGTGTAGACGAGGAATACATAACACTTCGCAAATCATATTATATCTTACCATGAAACATAGAAATGAGATGCGATATCGCGTTTTAAGAATCATAAGAACTCTATTGCTACGATACGTAGACATCGGCAAACGCACTTTCCTTGCAGGGAAGTGTCGCATTAACATTCATATGAAGTGTAGACGAGGAATACATAACACTTCGCAAATCATATTATATCTTACCACGAATCATAGAAATGAGATGCGATATCGCGTTTTAAGTATCATAAGAACTCTATCGCTGCGATACCTAAACATCTGCAGACGCTATTTCCTTTCAAGGGAGTGTCGCATTTACAATCATTTGAAGTGTAGACGAGGAGTACATAACACTACGCAAATCATATTATATCTTACCATGAAACATAGAAATGAGGTGCGATATCGCGTTTTAAGAATCATAAGAACTCTATTACTACGATACGCAGACATCTGCAAACGCACTTTCCTTGCAAGGAAGTGTCGCATTAATATTCATATGAACTGTAGACGAGGAATACGTAACACTTCGCAAATCATATTATATCTTACCATGAAACATAGAAAAGAGATGCGATATCGCGTTCTAAGAATCATAAGAACTCTATTGCTACGATACCTAGACATCTGCAGACGCTATTTCCTAGCAAGGAAGTGTCGCATTTACGTTCATTTGAATCGTAGACGTAGAATGCATAACACTTCGCAATGAATAATATATCTTATCATGAAACATAGATATGTGATGCAATATCTCGTTTTAAGTAGCATTTGAACTCTTTTGCTTCGATAGGTAGACATCTGCAAACGCTATTTCCTTGCAAGGAAGTGTCGCATTTACATTCATTTCAAGTGTAGACGAGGAATACATCACACTTCACAAATCATATTATATCTTACCATGAAATATAGAAATGAGATGCGATATCGCGCTTTAAGAATCATAAGAACTCTACTGTTACGATACGTAGACATCTGCAAACGCTATTACCTTGCAAGAAAGTGTCGCATTTACGTTCATTTGAATCGCAGACGAGGAATGCATAACAATTCGCAATGAATATTATATCTTATCATGAAACATAGATATGCGGTGCAATATCTCGTTTTAAGAAGCATTTGAACTCTATTGCTTCGATACGTAGGCATCTGCAAACGCTATTTCCTTGCAAGGAAGTGTCGCATTTACATTCATTTGAAGTGTAGACGAGGAATACATAACACTTCGCAAATCATATTATATCTTACCATGAATCATAGAAATGAGATGCGATATCGCGTTTTAAGAATCATAAGAACTCCATTGCTACGATACGTAGACATCTGCAAACGCTAATTCCTAGCGAGGAAATATCGCAGTCACATTCATTTGAAGTGTAGACGAGGAATACATGACACTTCGCAAATCATATTATATCTTACCATGAAACATAGAAATGAGATGCGATATCGCGTTTTAAGAAGCAATAGAACACTATTGCTACGATACCTAGACATCTGCAGACGCTATTTCCTAGCAAGGAAGTGTCGCATTTACATTCAATTGAAGTGTAGACGAGGAATACATGACACTTCGCAAATCATATTATATCTTACCATGAAACATAGAAATGAGATGCGACATCGCGTCTTAAGAAGCATTAGAACACTATTGCTACGATACGTAGACATCTGCAAACGCTAATTCCTAGCGAGGAAATATCGCAGTCACATTCATTTGAAGTGTAGACGAGGAATACATGACACTTCGCAAATCATATTATATCTTACCATGAAACATAGAAATGAGATGCGATATCGCTTCTTAAGAAGCATTAGAAAGCTATTGCAACGCTACGTAGACATCTGCAAACGCTATTTCCTAGCGAGGAAGTACCGCATTCACATTTATTTGAAGTGTAGACGAGGAATACATAACACTTCGCAAATCATGTTATATCTTACCATGAAACATAGAAATGAGATGCGATATTGCGTTTTGAGAAGCATTAGAAATCTGTCGCTGCGATACCTAGACATCTGCAGACGTTATTTCCTAGCAAGGAAGTGTCGCATTTACATTCATTTGAAGTGTAGACGAGGAATACATGACACTTCGCAAATCATATTATATCTTACTATGAAACACAGAAATGAGATGCGATATCGCGTTTTAAGAAGCATTAGAACACTATTGCTACGATACCTAGACATCTGCAGGCGCTATTTCCTAGCAAGGAAGTCTCGCATTTACATTCATTTGAAGTGTAGACGAGGAATACATGACACTTCGCAAATCATATTATATCTTACCATGAAACATTGAAATGAGATGCGATATCGCGCTTTAAGAAGCATTAGAATTCTATTGCTCCGATACGTAGACATCTGCAAACGCTATTTCCTTGCAAGGAAGTGTCACATTTACATTCATTTGAAGTGTAGACGAGGAATGCATAACACTTCGCAATGAATATTATATCTTATTATGAAACATAGATATGAGATGCAATATCTCGTTTTAAGAAGCATTTGAACTCTGTTTCTTCGATACGTAGACATCAGCAAACGCTATTTCCTTGCAAGGAAGTATCGCACTTACATTCATTTGAAGTGTAGAGGAGGAATACATAACACTTCGCAAATCATATTATATCTTACCATGAAACATAGAAATGAGATGCGATATCGCGTTTTAAGAATCATAAGAACTCTATTGCTACGATACGTAGACATCTGCAAACGCAATTTCCTTGCAAGGAAGTGTCGCATTAACATTCATATGAAGTGTAGACGAGGAATACATAACACTTCGCAAATCATATTATATCTGACCATGAAACATAGAAATGGGATGCGATATCGCGTTTTAAGTATCATAAGAACCCTATTGCTACGATACGTAGACATCTGCAGACGCCATTTCCTTGCAAGGAAGTGTGGCATTTACATTCATTTGAAGTGTAGACGAGGAATACATAACACTTCGCAAATCATATAATATCTTACGATGAAACATAGAAATGAGATGCGATATCGCGTTTTAAGAAGCATTAGAACTCTATTGCAACGATACCTAGACATCTGCAGACGCTATTTCCTAGCAAGGAAGTGTCTCATTTACGTTCATTTGAATCGTAGACGTAGAATGCATAACACTTCGCAATGAATAATATATCTTATCATGAAACATAGATATGTGATGCAATATCTCGTTTTAAGAAGCATTTGAACTCTATTGCTTCGATACGTAGACATCTGCAAACGCTTTTTCCTTGCAAGGTAGTGTCGCATTTACATTCATTTGAAGTGTAGACGAGGAATACATGACACTTCTCAAATCATATTATATCTTACCATGAAACATAGAAATGAGATGCGATATCGCGTTTTAAGATGCATTAGAATTCTATTACTACGATAGGTAGACACCTGCAAACGCTATTTCCTTGCAAGGAAGTGTCGCATTTACGTTCATTTGAAGTGTAGACGAAGAATACATAACACTTCACAAATCATATTATATCTTACCATGAAACATAGAAATGAGATGCGATATCGCGTTTTAAGATGCATTAGAATTCTATTGCTACGATAGGTAGATACCTGCAAACGCTATTTCCTAGCGAGGAAGTATCGCATTCACATTCATTTGAAGTGTAGACGAGGAAAACATAACACTTCGCAAATCATATTACATCATACCATGAAACGTAGAAATGAGATGCGATATCGCGTTTTAAGAAGCATTAGAAAGCAATTGCTACGATACGTAGACATCTGCAAACGCTAATTCCTAGCGAGGAAATATCGCAGTCACATCCATTTGAAGTGTAGACGAGGAATACATGACACTTCGCAAGTCATATTATATCTTACCATGAAACATAGAAATGAGATGCGATATCGCGTTTTAAGTAGCATTAGAAAGCTATTGCAACGCTACGTAGACATCTGCAAACGCTATTTCCTAGCGAGGAAGTACCGCATTCACAATTATTTGAAGTGTAGACGAGGAATACATAACACTTCGCAAATCATGTTATATCTTACCATGAAACATATAAATGAGATGCGATATTGCGTTTTGAGAAGCATTAGAAATCTGTCGCTGCGATACCTAGACATCTGCAGACGCTATTTCCTAGCAAGGAAGTGTCGCATTTACATTCATTTGAATCATAGATGAGGAACGCATAACACTTCGCAATGAATAGTATATCTTATCATGAAACATAGATATGAGATGCAATATCTCGTTTTAAGAAGCATTTGAACTCTATTGCTACGATACCTAGAATTCTGCAGACGGTTTTCCTAGCAAGGAAGTGTCGCATTTACATTCATTTGAAGTGTAGACGAGGAATACATGACACTTCGCAAATCATATTATATCTTACTATGAAACACAGAAATTAGATGCGATATCGCGTTTTAAGAAGCATTAGAACTCTATTGCTACCATACCTAGACATCTGCAGACGCTATTTCTTAGCAAGGAAGTGTCGCATTTACATTCAATTGAAGTGTAGACGAGGAATACATGACACTTCGCAAATCATATTATATCTTACCATGAAACATAGAAATGAGATGCGACATCGCGTCTTAAGAAGCATTAGAACACTATTGCTACGATACCTAGACATCTGCAGGCGCTATTTCCTAGCAAGGAAGTCTCGCATTTACATTCATTTGAAGTGTAGACGAGGAATACATGACACTTCGCAAATCATATTATATCTTACCATGAAACATTGAAATGAGATGCGATATCGCGTTTTAAGAAGCATTAGAATTCTATTGCTCCGATACGTAGACATCTGCAAACGCTATTTCCTTGCAAGGTAGTGTCACATTTACATTCATTTGAAGTGTAGACGAGGAATGCATAACACTTCGCAATGAATATTATATCTTATTATGAAACATAGATATGAGATGCAATATCTCGTTTTAAGAAGCATTTGAACTCTGTTTCTTCGATACGTAGACATCTGCAGACGCTATTTCCTTGCAAGGAGGTGTCGCATTTACATTCATTTGAAGTGTAGACGAGGAATACATAACACTTCGCAAATCATATTATATCTTACCATGAAACATAGAAATGAGATGCGACATCGCGTCTTAAGAAGCATTAGAACACTATTGCTACGATACCTAGACATCTGCAGACGCTAATTCCTAGCAAGGAAGTCTCGCATTTACATTCATTTGGAGTGTAGACGAGGAATACGTGACACTTCGCAAATTATATTATATCTTACCATGAAACATAGAAATGAGATGCGATATCGCATTTTAAGAAGCATTAGAACTCTATTGCTCCGATACGTAGACATCTGCAAACGCTATTTCCTTGCAAGGAAGTGTCGCGTTTACATTTATTTGAAGTGTAGACGAGGAATACATAACACTTCGCAAATCATATTATGTCTTACCATGAAACATAGAAATGAGATGCGATATCGCGTTTTAAGAATCATAAGAACTCTATTGCTACGATACGTAGACATCTGCAAACGCACTTTCCTTGCAGGGAAGTGTCGCATTAACATTCATATGAAGTGTAGACGAGGAATACATAACACTTCGCAATGAATATTATATCTTATCATGAAACGTAGATATGAGATGCTATATCTCGTTTTAAGAAGCATTTGAACTCTATTGCTACGATACCTATACATCTGCAGACGCTATTTCCTAGCAAGGAAGTGTCGCATTTACATTCATTTGGGGTGTAGACGAGGAATACATGACACTTCGCAAATCATATTATATCTTACCATGAAACATAGAAATGAGATGCGATATCGCGTTTTAAGAAGCATTAGAAATCTATTGCTACGATACGTAGACATCTGCAAACGCTATTTCCTTCCAAGGAGGTGTCGCATTCACATTCATTTGAAGTGTAGACGAGGAATACATAACACTTCGCAAATCATGTTATATCTTACCATGAAACATAGAAATGAGATGCGATATTGCGTTTTGAGAAGCATTAGAAATCTATCGCTACGATACCTAGACATCTGCAGACGCTATTTCCTAGCAAGGAAGTGTCGCATTTACATTCATTTGAATCATAGATGAGGAACGCATAACACTTCGCAATGAATAGTATATCTTATCATGAAACATAGATATGAGATGCAATATCTCGTTTTAAGAAGCATTTGAACTCTATTGCTACGATACCTAGAATTCTGCAGACGCTATTTCCTAGCAAGGAAGTGTCGCATTTACATTCATTTGAAGTGTAGACGAGGAATACATGACACTTCGCAAATCATATTATATCTTACCATGAAACATAGAAATGAGATGCGACATCGCGTCTTAAGAAGCATTAGAACACTATTGCTACGACACCTAGACATCTGCAGGCGCTATTTCCTAGCAAGGAAGTCTCGCATTTACATTCATTTGAAGTGTAGGCGAGGAATACATGACACTTCGCAAATCATATTATATCTTACCATGAAACATTGAAATGAGATGCGATATCGCGTTTTAAGAAGCATTAGAATTCTATTGCTCCGATACGTAGACATCTGCAAACGCTATTTCCTTGCAAGGTAGTGTCACATTTACATTCATTTGAAGTGTAGACGAGGAATGCATAACACTTCGCAATGAATATTATATCTTATTATGAAACATAGATATGAGATGCAATATCTCGTTTTAAGAAGCATTTGAACTCTGTTTCTTCGATACGTAGACATCTGCAGACGCTATTTCCTTGCAAGGAGGTGTCGCATTTACATTCATTTGAAGTGTAGACGAGGAATACATAACACTTCGCAAATCATATTATATCTTACCATGAAACATAGAAATGAGATGCGACATCGCGTCTTAAGAAGCATTAGAACACTATTGCTACGATACCTAGACATCTGCAGACGCTAATTCCTAGCAAGGAAGTCTCGCATTTACATTCATTTGGAGTGTAGACGAGGAATACGTGACACTTCGCAAATTATATTATATCTTACCATGAAACATAGAAATGAGATGCGATATCGCATTTTAAGAAGCATTAGAACTCTATTGCTCCGATACGTAGACATCTGCAAACGCTATTTCCTTGCAAGGAAGTGTCGCGTTTACATTTATTTGAAGTGTAGACGAGGAATACATAACACTTCGCAAATCATATTATATCTTACCATGAAACATAGAAATGAGATGCGATATCGCGTTTTAAGAATCATAAGAACTCTATTGCTACGATACGTAGACATCTGCAAACGCACTTTCCTTGCAGGGAAGTGTCGCATTAACATTCATATGAAGTGTAGACGAGGAATACATAACACTTCGCAATGAATATTATATCTTATCATGAAACGTAGATATGAGATGCTATATCTCGTTTTAAGAAGCATTTGAACTCTATTGCTACGATACCTATACATCTGCAGACGCTATTTCCTAGCAAGGAAGTGTCGCATTTACATTCATTTGGGGTGTAGACGAGGAATACATGACACTTCGCAAATCATATTATATCTTACCATGAAACATAGAAATGAGATGCGATATCGCGTTTTAAGAAGCATTAGAAATCTATTGCTACGATACGTAGACATCTGCAAACGCTATTTCCTTCCAAGGAGGTGTCGCATTCACATTCATTTGAAGTGTAGACGAGGAATACATAACACTTCGCAAATCATGTTATATCTTACCATGAAACATAGAAATGAGATGCGATATTGCGTTTTGAGAAGCATTAGAAATCTGTCGCTGCGATACCTAGACATCTGCAGACGCTATTTCCTAGCAAGGAAGTGTCGCATTTACATTCATTTGAATCATAGATGAGGAACGCATAACACTTCGCAATGAATGATATATCTTATCATGAAACATAGATATGAGATGCAATATCTCGTTTTAAGAAGCATTTGAACTCTATTGCTACGATACCTAGAATTCTGCAGACGCTATTTCCTAGCAAGGAAGTGTTGCATTTACATTCATTTGAAGTGTAGACGAGGAATACATGACACTTCGCAAATCATATTATATCTTACTATGAAACACAGAAATGAGATGCGATATCGCGTTTTAAGAAGCATTAGAACTCTATTGCTACCATACCTAGACATCTGCAGACGCTATTTCTTAGCAAGGAAGTGTCGCATTTACATTCAATTGAAGTGTAGACGAGGAATACATGACACTTCGCAAATCATATTATATCTTACCATGAAACATAGAAATGAGATGCGACATCGCGTCTTAAGAAGCATTAGAACACTATTGCTACGATACCTAGACATCTGCAAGCGCTATTTCCTAGCAAGGAAGTCTCGCATTTACATTCATTTGAAGTGTAGACGAGGAATACATGACACTTCGCAAATCATATTATATCTTACCATGAAACATTGAAATGAGATGCGATATCGCGTTTTAAGAAGCATTAGAATTCTATTGCTCCGATACGTAGACATCTGCAAACGCTATTTCCTTGCAAGGAAGTGTCACATTTACATTCATTTGAAGTGTAGACGAGGAATGCATAACACTTCGCAATGAATATTATATCTTATTATGAAACATAGATATGAGATGCAATATCTCGTTTTAAGAAGCATTTGAACTCTGTTTCTTCGATACGTAGACATCTGCAGACGCTATTTCCTTGCAAGGAGGTGTCGCATTTACATTCATTTGAAGTGTAGACGAGGAATACATAACACTTCGCAAATCATATTATATCTTACCATGAAACATAGAAATGAGATGCGACATCGCGTCTTAAGAAGCATTATAACACTATTGCTACGATACCTAGACATCTGCAGACGCTAATTCCTAGCAAGGAAGTCTCGCATTTACATTCATTTGGAGTGTAGACGAGGAATACGTGACACTTCGCAAATTATATTATATCTTACCATGAAACATAGAAATGAGATGCGATATCGCATTTTAAGAAGCATTAGAACTCTATTGCTCCGATACGTAGACATCTGCAAACGCTATTTCCTTGCAAGGAAGTGTCGCATTTACATTCATTTGAATCGTATACGAGGAATGCATAACACTTCGCAATGAATATTATATCTTATCATGAAACGTAGATATGAGATGCTATATCTCGTTTTAAGAAGCATTTGAACTCTATTGCTACGATACCTATACATCTGCAGACGCTATTTCCTAGCAAGGAAGTGTCGCATTTACATTCATTTGGGGTGTAGACGAGGAATACATGACACTTCGCAAATCATATTATATCTTACCATGAAACATAGAAATGAGATGCGATATCGCGTTTTAAGAAGCATTAGAAATCTATTGCTACGATACGTAGACATCTGCAAACGCTATTTCCTTCCAAGGAGGTGTCGCATTCACATTCATTTGAAGTGTAGACGAGGAATACATAACACTTCGCAAATCATGTTATATCTTACCATGAAACATAGAAATGAGATGCGATATTGCGTTTTGAGAAGCATTAGAAATCTATCGCTACGATACCTAGACATCTGCAGACGCTATTTCCTAGCAAGGAAGTGTCGCATTTACATTCATTTGAATCATAGATGAGGAACGCATAACACTTCGCAATGAATAGTATATCTTATCATGAAACATAGATATGAGATGCAATATCTCGTTTTAAGAAGCATTTGAACTCTATTGCTACGATACCTAGAATTCTGCAGACGCTATTTCCTAGCAAGGAAGTGTCGCATTTACATTCATTTGAAGTGTAGACGAGGAATACATGACACTTCGCAAATCATATTATATCTTACTATGAAACACAGAAATGAGATGCGTTATCGCGTTTTAAGAAGCATTAGAACTCTATTGCTACCATACCTAGACATCTGCAGGCGCTATTTCCTAGCAAGGAAGTGTCACATTTACATTCATTTGAAGTGTAGACGAGGAATGCATAACACTTCGCAATGAATATTATATCTTATTATGAAACATAGATATGAGATGCAATATCTCGTTTTAAGAAGCATTTGAACTCTGTTTCTACGATACGTATACATCAGCAAACGCTATTTCCTTGCAAGGAAGTGTCGCACTTACATTCAATTGAATCGTAGACGCGGAATGCATAACACTTCGCAAATCATATTACATCTTACCATGAAACATAGAAATGAGATGCGATATCGCGTTTTAAGTAGCATTAGAAAGCTATTGCTACGATACGTAGACATCTGCAAACGCTAATTCCTAGCGAGGAAATATCGCAGTCACATTCATTTGAAGTGTAGACGAGGAATACATGACACTTCGCAAATCATATTATATCTTACCTTGAAACATAGAAATGAGATGCGATATCGCGTTTTAAGAAGCATTAGAAAGCTATTGCAACGATACGTAGACATCTGCAAACGCTATTTCCTAGCGAGGAAGTATCGCATTCAGATTCACTTGAATCGTAGACGAGGAATGCATAACACTTCGCAAATCATGTTATATCTTACCATGAAACATAGAAATGAGATGCGATATTGCGTTTTGTGAAGCATTAGAACTCTATCGCTACGATACCTAGACATCTGCAGACGCTATTTCCTAGCAAGGAAGTGTCGCATTTACAGTCATTTGAATCATAGATGAGGACCGCATAACACTTCGCAATGAATATTATATCTTATCAAAAACATAGATATGAGATGCAATATCTCGTTTTAAGAAGCATTTGAACTCTATTGCTACGATACCTAGAATTCTGCAGACGCTATTTCCTAGGAAGGAAGTGTCGCATTTACATTCATTTGAAGTGTAGACGAGGAATACATGACACTTCGCAAATCATATTATATCTCACCATGGAACATAGAAATGAGATGCGACATCGCGTTTTAAGAAGCATTAGAAGACTGTTGCTACGATACCTAGACATCTGCAGACGCTATTTCCTAGCAAGGAAGTCTCGCATTTACATTCATTTGAAGTGTAGACGAGGAATACATGACACTTCGCAAATCATATTATATCTTACCATGAAACATAGAAATGAGATGCGATATCGCGTTTTAAGAATCATAAGAACTCTACTGTTACGATACGTAGACATCTGCAGACGCTATTTCCTAGCAAGGAAGTGTCGCATTTACATTCATTTGAAGTGTAGACGAGGAATACATGACACTTCGCAAATCATATTATATCTTACCATGAAACATAGAAATGAGATGCGATATCGCGTTTTAAGAAGCATTAGAATTCTATTGCTCCGATACGTAGATATCTGCAAACGCTATTTCCTTGCGCGGAAGTGTCACATTTACATTCATTTGAAGTGTATACGACGAATACGTAACACTTCGCAAATCATATTACATCTTACCATGAAACGTAGAAATGAGATGCGATATTGCGTTTTGAGAAGCATTAGAAATCTATCGCTACGATACCTAGACATCTGCAGACGCTATTTCCTAGCAAGGAAGTGTCGCATTTACATTCATTTGAAGTGTAGACGAGGAATACATGACACTTTGCAAATCATATTATATCTTACTATGAAACACAGAAATGAGATGCGTTATCGCGTTTTAAGAAGCATTAGAACTCTATTGCTACCATACCTAGACATCTGCAGGCGCTATTTCCTAGCAAGGAAGTGTCACATTTACATTCATTTGAAGTGTAGACGAGGAATGCATAACACTTCGCAATGAATATTATATCCTATTATGAAACATAGATATGAGATGCAATATCTCGTTTTAAGAAGCATTTGAACTCTGTTTCTTCGATACGTAGACATCAGCAAACGCTATTTCCTTGCAAGGAAGTGTCGCACTTACATTCAATTGATTCGTAGACGCGGAATGCATAACACTTCGCAAATCATATTACATCTTACCATGAAACATAGAAATGAGATGCGATATCGCGTTTTAAGAAGCATTAGAAAGCTATTGCTACGATACGTAGACATCTGCAAACGCTAATTCCTAGCGAGGAAATATCGCAGTCACATTCATTTGAAGTGTAGACGAGGAATACATGACACTTCGCAAATCATATTATATCTTACCATGAAACATAGAAATGAGATGCGATATCGCGTTTTAAGAATCATAAGAACTCTACTGTTACGATACGTAGACATCTGCAGACGCTATTTCCTAGCAAGGAAGTGTCGCAATTACATTCATTTGAAGTGTAGACGAGGAATACATGACACTTCGCAAATCATATTATATCTTACCATGAAACATAGAAATGAGATGCGATATCGCGTTTTAAGAAGCATTAGAATTCTATTGCTCCGATACGTAGACATCTGCAAACGCTATTTCCTTGCACGGAAGTGTCACATTTACATTCATTTGAAGTGTATACGACGAATACGTAACACTTCGCAAATCATATTACATCTTACCATGAAACGTAGAAATGAGATGCGATATTGCGTTTTGAGAAGCATTAGAAATCTATCGCTACGATACCTAGACATCTGCAGACGCTATTTCCTAGCAAGGAAGTGTCGCATTTACATTCATTTGAATCATAGATGAGGAACGCATAACACTTCGCAATGAATAGTATATCTTATCATGAAACATAGATATGAGATGCAATATCTCGTTTTAAGAAGCATTTGAACTCTATTGCTACGATACCTAGAATTCTGCAGACGCTATTTCCTAGCAAGGAAGTGTCGCATTTACATTCATTTGAAGTGTAGACGAGGAATACATGACACTTCGCAAATCATATTATATCTTACCATGAAACATAGAAATGAGATGCGATATCGCGTTTTAAGAAGCATTAGAATTCTATTGCTCCGATACGTAGACATCTGCAAACGCTATTTCCTTGCACGGAAGTGTCACATTTACATTCATTTGAAGTGTATACGACGAATACGTAACACTTCGCAAATCATATTACATCTTACCATGAAACGTAGAAATGAGATGCGATATCGCGTTTTAGGAAGCATTAGAACTCTATTGCTACGATACCTAGACATCTGCAGACGCTATTTCCTAACAAGGAAGTGTCGCATTTACTTTCATTTGAATCGTAGACGAGGAATGCATAACACTTCGCAATGAATATTATATCTTATCATGAAACATAGATATGAGATGCAATATCTCGTTTTAAGAAGCATTTGAACTCTATTTCTTCGATACGTAGACATCAGCAAACACTATTTCCTTGCAAGGAAGTGTCGCACTTACATTCATTTGAAGTGTAGAGGAGGAATACATAACACTTCGCAAATCATATTACATCTTACCATGAAACATAGAAATGAGATGCGATATCGCGTTTTAAGAAGCATTAGAACTCTATTGCTCCGATACGTAGACATCTGCAAACGTTATTTCCTTGCAGGGAAGTGTCACATTTACATTCATTTGAAGTGTAGACGATGAATACATAACACTTCGCAAATCATATTACATCTTACCATGAAACGTAGAAATGAGATGCGATATCGCGTTTTAGGAAGCATTTGAACTCTATTGCTGCGATACCTAGACATCTGCAGACGCTATTTCCTAAAAGGAAGTGTCGCATTTACTTTCATTTGAATCGTAGACGAGGAATGCATAACACTTCGCAATGAATATTATATCTTATCATGAAACATAGATATGAGATGCAATATCTCGTTTTAAGAAGCATTTGAACTCTATTTCTTCGATACGTAGACATCAGCAAATGCTATTTCCTAGCGAGGAAGTATCGCATTCACATTCATTTGAAGTGTAGACGAGGAATACATAACACTTCGCAAATCATATTATATCTTACCATGAAACATAGAAATGAGATGCGATATTGCGTTTTGAGAAGCATTAGAACCCTATCGCTACGATACCTAGACATCTGCAGACTCTATTTCCTAGCAAGGAAGCGTCGCATTTACATTCATTTGAAGTGTAGACGAGGAATACATAACACTTCGCAAATCATATTATATCTTACCATGAAACATAGAAATGAGATGCGATATCGCGTTTTAAGAAGCATTAGAAATCTATTGCTACGATACGTTGACATCTGCAAACGCTATTTCTTTGCAAGGAAATTTCGCATTTACATTCATTTGAAGTGTAGACGAGGAATACATAACACATCGCAAATCATGTTATATCTTACCATGAAACATAGAAATGAGATGCGATATCGCGTTTTAAGAAGCATTAGAACTCTATTGCTACGATACCTAGACATCTGCAGACGCTATTTCCTAGCAACGAAGTGTCGCATTTACATTCATTTGAAGTGTAGACGAGGAATACATGACACTTCGCAAATCATATTATATCTTACCATGAAACATAGAAATGAGATGCGATATCGCGTTTTAAGATGCATTACAATTCTATTGCTACGATAGGTAGACACCTGCAAACGCTATTTCCTTGCAAGGAAGTGTCGCATTTACGTTCATTTGAAGTGTAGACGAGGAATACATAACACTTCGCAAATCATATTACATCTTACAATGAAACATAGAAATGAGATGCGACATCGCGTCTTAAGAAGCATTAGAACACTATTGCTACGATACCTAGACATCTGCAGACGCTAATTCCTAGCAAGGAAGTCTCGCATTTACATTCATTTGGAGTGTAGACGAGGAATACGTGACACTTCGCAAATTATATTATATCTTACCATGAAACATAGAAATGAGATGCGATATCGCATTTTAAGAAGCATTAGAACTCTATTGCTCCGATACGTAGACATCTGCAAACGCTATTTCCTTGCAAGGAAGTGTCGCATTTACATTCATTTGAATCGTATACGAGGAATGCATAACACTTCGCAATGAATATTATATCTTATCATGAAACGTAGATATGAGATGCTATATCTCGTTTTAAGAAGCATTTGAACTCTATTGCTACGATACCTATACATCTGCAGACGCTATTTCCTAGCATGGAAGTGTCGCATTTACATTCATTTGGGGTGTAGACGAGGAATACATGACACTTCGCAAATCATATTATATCTTACCATGAAACATAGAAATGAGATGCGATATCGCGTTTTAAGAAGCATTAGAAATCTATTGCTACGATACGTAGACATCTGCAAACGCTATTTCCTTCCAAGGAGGTGTCGCATTCACATTCATTTGAAGTGTAGACGAGGAATACATAACACTTCGCAAATCATGTTATATCTTACCATGAAACATAGAAATGAGATGCGATATTGCGTTTTGAGAAGCATTAGAAATCTATCGCTACGATACCTAGACATCTGCAGACGCTATTTCCTAGCAAGGAAGTGTCGCATTTACATTCATTTGAATCATAGATGAGGAACGCATAACACTTCGCAATGAATAGTATATCTTATCATGAAACATAGATATGAGATGCAATATCTCGTTTTAAGAAGCATTTGAACTCTATTGCTACGATACCTAGAATTCTGCAGACGCTATTTCCTAGCAAGGAAGTGTCGCATTTACATTCATTTGAAGTGTAGACGAGGAATACATGACACTTCGCAAATCATATTATATCTTACTATGAAACACAGAAATGAGATGCGTTATCGCGTTTTAAGAAGCATTAGAACTCTATTGCTACCATACCTAGACATCTGCAGGCGCTATTTCCTAGCAAGGAAGTGTAACATTTACATTCATTTGAAGTGTAGACGAGGAATGCATAACACTTCGCAATGAATATTATATCCTATTATGAAACATAGATATGAGATGCAATATCTCGTTTTAAGAAGCATTTGAACTCTGTTTCTTCGATACGTAGACATCAGCAAACGCTATTTCCTTGCAAGGAAGTGTCGCACTTACATTCAATTGATTCGTAGACGCGGAATGCATAACACTTCGCAAATCATATTACATCTTACCATGAAACATAGAAATGAGATGCGATATCGCGTTTTAAGAAGCATTAGAAAGCTATTGCTACGATACGTAGACATCTGCAAACGCTAATTCCTAGCGAGGAAATATCGCAGTCACATTCATTTGAAGTGTAGACGAGGAATACATGACACTTCGCAAATCATATTATATCTTACCTTGAAACATAGAAATGAGATGCGATATCGCGTTTTAAGAAGCATTAGAAAGCTATTGCAACGATACGTAGACATCTGCAAACGCTATTTCCTAGCGAGGAAGTATCGCATTCACATTCATTTGAATCGTAGACGAGGAATGCATAACACTTCGCAAATCATGTTATATCTTACCATGAAACATAGAAATGAGATGCGATATTGCGTTTTGTGAAGCATTAGAACTCTATCGCTACGATACCTAGACATCTGCAGACGCTATTTCCTAGCAAGGAAGTGTCGCATTTACAGTCATTTGAATCATAGATGAGGACCGCATAACACTTCGCAATGAATATTATATCTTATCAAAAGCATAGATATGAGATGCAATATCTCGTTTTAAGAAGCATTTGAACTCTATTGCTACGATACCTAGAATTCTGCAGACGCTATTTCCTAGCAAGGAAGTGTCGCATTTACATTCATTTGAAGTGTAGACGAGGAATACATGACACTTCGCAAATCATATTATATCTCACCATGGAACATAGAAATGAGATGCGACATCGCGTTTTAAGAAGCATTAGAAGACTGTTGCTACGATACCTAGACATCTGCAGACGCTATTTCCTAGCAAGGAAGTCTCGCATTTACATTCATTTGAAGTGTAGACGAGGAATACATGACACTTCGCAAATCATATTATATCTTACCATGAAACATAGAAATGAGATGCGATATCGCGTTTTAAGAATCATAAGAACTCTACTGTTACGATACGTAGACATCTGCAGACGCTATTTCCTAGCAAGGAAGTGTCGCATTTACATTCATTTGAAGTGTAGACGAGGAATACATGACACTTCGCAAATCATATTATATCTTACCATGAAACATAGAAATGAGATGCGATATCGCGTTTTAAGAAGCATTAGAATTCTATTGCTCCGATACGTAGACATCTGCAAACGCTATTTCCTTGCACGGAAGTGTCACATTTACATTCATTTGAAGTGTATACGACGAATACGTAACACTTCGCAAATCATATTACATCTTACCATGAAACGTAGAAATGAGATGCGATATTGCGTTTTGAGAAGCATTAGAAATCTATCGCTACGATACCTAGACATCTGCAGACGCTATTTCCTAGCAAGGAAGTGTCGCATTTACATTCATTTGAATCATAGATGAGGAACGCATAACACTTCGCAATGAATAGTATATCTTATCATGAAACATAGATATGAGATGCAATATCTCGTTTTAAGAAGCATTTGAACTCTATTGCTACGATACCTAGAATTCTGCAGACGCTATTTCCTAGCAAGGAAGTGTCGCATTTACATTCATTTGAAGTGTAGACGAGGAATACATGACACTTCGCAAATCATATTATATCTTACCATGAAACATAGAAATGAGATGCGATATCGCGTTTTAAGAAGCATTAGAATTCTATTGCTCCGATACGTAGACATCTGCAAACGCTATTTCCTTGCACGGAAGTGTCACATTTACATTCATTTGAAGTGTATACGACGAATACGTAACACTTCGCAAATCATATTACATCTTACCATGAAACGTAGAAATGAGATGCGATATCGCGTTTTAGGAAGCATTAGAACTCTATTGCTACGATACCTAGACATCTGCAGACGCTATTTCCTAACAAGGAAGTGTCGCATTTACTTTCATTTGAATCGTAGACGAGGAATGCATAACACTTCGCAATGAATATTATATCTTATCATGAAACATAGATATGAGATGCAATATCTCGTTTTAAGAAGCATTTGAACTCTATTTCTTCGATACGTAGACATCAGCAAACACTATTTCCTTGCAAGGAAGTGTCGCACTTATATTCATTTGAAGTGTAGAGGAGGAATACATAACACTTCGCAAATCATATTACATCTTACCATGAACCGTAGAAATGAGATGCGATATCGCGTTTTAGGAAGCATTTGAACTCTATTGCTACGATACCTAGACATCTGCAGACGCTATTTCCTAAAAGGAAGTGTCGCATTTACTTTCATTTGAATCGTAGACGAGGAATGCATAACACTTCGCAATGAATATTATATCTTATCATGAAACATAGATATGAGATGCAATATCTCGTTTTAAGAAGCATTTGAACTCTATTTCTTCGATACGTAGACATCAGCAAATGCTATTTCCTAGCGAGGAAGTATCGCATTCACATTCATTTGAAGTGTAGACGAGGAATACATAACACTTCGCAAATCATATTATATCTTACCATGAAACATAGAAATGAGATGCGATATTGCGTTTTGAGAAGCATTAGAACCCTATCGCTACGATACCTAGACATCTGCAGACTCTATTTCCTAGCAAGGAAGCGTCGCATTTACATTCATTTGAAGTGTAGACGAGGAATACATAACACTTCGCAAATCATATTATATCTTACCATGAAACATAGAAATGAGATGCGATATCGCGTTTTAAGAAGCATTAGAAATCTATTGCGACGATACGTTGACATCTGCAAACGCTATTTCTTTGCAAGGAAATTTCGCATTTACATTCATTTGAAGTGTAGACGAGGAATACATAACACATCGCAAATCATGTTATATCTTACCATGAAACATAGAAATGAGATGCGATATCGCGTTTTAAGAAGCATTAGAACTCTATTGCTACGATACCTAGACATCTGCAGACGCTATTTCCTAGCAACGAAGTGTCGCATTTACATTCATTTGAAGTGTAGACGAGGAATACATGACACTTCGCAAATCATATTATATCTTACCATGAAACATAGAAATGAGATGCGATATCGCGTTTTAAGATGCATTACAATTCTATTGCTACGATAGGTAGACACCTGCAAACGCTATTTCCTTGCAAGGAAGTGTCGCATTTACGTTCATTTGAAGTGTAGACGAGGAATACATAACACTTCGCAAATCATATTACATCTTACAATGAAACATAGAAATGAGATGCGATATCGCGTTTTAAGAAGCATTAGAAAGCTATTGCTACGATACGTAGACATCTGCAAACGCTATTTCCTAGCGAGCAAATATCGCAGTCACATTCATTTGAAATGTAGACGAGGAATACATGACACTTCGCAAATCATATTATATCTGACCATGAAACATAGAAATGAGATGCGATATCGCGTTTTAAGTATCATAAGAACCCTATTGCTACGATACGTAGACATCTGCAGACGCCATTTCCTTGCAAGGAAGTGTGGCATTTACATTCATTTGAAGTGTAGACGAGGAATACATAACACTTCGCAAATCATATAATATCTTACGATGAAACATAGAAATGAGATGCGATATCGCGTTTTAAGAAGCATTAGAACTCTATTGCAACGATACCTAGACATCTGCAGACGCTATTTCCTAGCAAGGAAGTGTCTCATTTACGTTCATTTGAATCGTAGACGTAGAATGCATAACACTTCGCAATGAATAATATATCTTATCATGAAACATAGAAATGTGATGCAATATCTCGTTTTAAGAAGCATTTGAACTCTTCTGCTTCGATACGTAGACATCTGCAAACGCTATTTTCTTGCAAGGTAGTGTCGCATTTACATTCATTTGAAGTGTAGACGAGGAATACATGACACTTCTCAAATCATATTATATCTTACCATGAAACATAGAAATGAGATGCGATATCGCGTTTTAAGATGCATTAGAATTCTATTGCTACGATAGGCAGACATCTGCAGACGCTATTTCCTAGCAAGGAAGTGTCGCATTTACATTCAATTGAAGTGTAGACGAGGAATACATGACACTTCGCAAATCATATTATATCTTACCATGAAACATAGAAATGAGATGCGACATCGCGTCTTAAGAAGCATTAGAACACTATTGCTACGATACCTAGACATCTGCAGGCGCTATTTCCTAGCAAGGAAGTCTCGCATTTACATTCATTTGAAGTGTAGACGAGGAATACATGACACTTCGCAAATCATATTATATCTTACCATGAAACATTGAAATGAGATGCGATATCGCGTTTTAAGAAGCATTAGAATTCTATTGCTCCGATACGTAGACATCTGCAAACGCTATTTCCTTGCAAGGAAGTGTCACATTTACATTCATTTGATGTGTAGACGAGGAATGCATAACACTTCGCAATGAATATTATATCTTATTATGAAACATAGATATGAGATGCAATATCTCGTTTTAAGAAGCATTTGAACTCTGTTTCTTCGATACGTAGACATCAGCAAACGCTATTTCCTTGCAAGGAAGTGTCGCACTTACATTCATTTGAAGTGTAGAGGAGGAATACTTAACACTTCGCAAATCATATTACATCTTACCATGAAACATAGAAATGAGATGCGATATCGCGTTTTAAGAAGCATTAGAAAGCTATTGCTACGATACGTAGACATCTGCAAACGCTATTTCCTAGCGAGGAAATATCGCAGTCACATTCATTTGAAATGTAGACGAGGAATACATGACACTTCGCAAATCATATTATATAGTACCATGAAACATAGAAATGAGATGCGATATCGCGTTTTAAAAAGCGTTAGAAAGCTATTGCAACGATACGTAGACATCTGCAAACGCTATTTCCTAGCGAGGAAGTATCGCATTCACATTCATTTGAAGTGTAGACGAGGAATACATAACACTTCGCAAATCATATTATATCTTACCATGAAACATAGAAATGAGATGCGATATTGCGTTTTGAGAAGCATTAGAACCCTATCGCTACGATACCTAGACATCTGCAGACGCTATTTCCTAGCAAGGAAGCGTCGCATTTACATTCATTTGAAGTGTAGACGAGGAATACATAACACTTCGCAAATCATATTATATCTTACCATGAAACATAGAAATGAGATGCGATAACGCGTTTTAAGAAGCATTAGAAATCTATTGCTACGATACGTTGACATCTGCAAACGCTATTTCTTTGCAAGGAAATTTCGCATTTACATTCATTTGAAGTGTAGACGAGGAATACATAACACATCGCAAATCATGTTATATCTTACCATGAAACATAGAAATGAGATGCGATATCGCCTTTTAAGAAGCATTTGAACTCTATTGCTACGATACCTAGACATCTGCAGACGCTATTTCCTAGCAAGGAAGTGTCGCATTTACATTCATTTGAAGTGTAGACGAGGATTACATGACACTTCGCAAATCATATTATATCTTACCATGAAACATAGAAATGAGATGCGATTTCGCGTTTTAAGAATCATAAGAACTCTATTGTTACGATACGTAGATATCTGCAAACGCTATTTCCTTGCAAGCAAGTGTCGCATTTACATTCATTTGAAGTGTAGACGAGGAATACATAACACTTCGCAAATCATATTATATCTTACCATGAAACATAGAAATGAGATGCGATATCGCGTTTTAAGAATCATAAGAACTCCGTTGCTACGATACGTAGACATCTGCAAACGCTATTTCCTTGCAAGGAAGTGTCCCATTTACATTCATTTGAATCGTAGACGCGGAATGCATAACACTTCGCAATGAATATTATATCTTATCATGAAACATACATATGAGATGCTATATCTCGTTTTAAGAAGCATTTGAACTCTATTGCTATGATACCTAGACATCTGCAGACGCTATTTCCTAGCAAGGAAGTGTCGCATTTACATTCATTTGAAGTGTAGACGAGGAATACATGACACTTCGCAAATCATGTTATATCTTACCGTGAAACATAGAAATGAGATGCGATATCGCGTTCTAAGAAGCATTAGAACTCTATTGCTACGATACCTAGACATCTGCAAACGCTATTTCCTAGCAAGGAAGTGTCGCATTTACATTCATTTGAAGTGTAGACGAGGAATACATAACCCTTCGCAAATCATGTTATATCTTACCATGAAACATAGAAATGAGATGCGATATCGCGTTTTAAGAAGCATTAGAACTCTATTGTTACGATACGTAGACATCTGCAAACGCTATTTCCTTGCAAGGAAGTGTCGCATTTACGTTCATTTGAATCGCAGACGTGGAATGCATAACACTTCGCAATGAATATTATATCTTACCAAGAAACATAGAAATTAGATGCGATATCGCGTTTTAAGAAGCATTAGAACTCTACTGCTACGATAGGCAGACATCTGCAAACGCTATTCCCTTGCAAGGAAGTGTTGCATTTACATTCATTTGAAGTGTAGACGAGGAATACATCACACTTCGCAAACCATATTATATCTTACCATGAAACATAGAAATGAGATGCGATATCGCGTATTAAGAATCATAAGAACTCCATTGCTACGATACGTAGACATCTGCAAACGATATTTCCTTGCAAGGAAGTGTCGCATTTACATTCAATTGAATCGTAGACGCGGAATGCATAACACTTCGCAATGAATATTATATCTTATCATGAAACATAGATATGAGATATTATATCTCGTTTTAAGAAGCATTTGAACTCTATTGCTACGATACCTAGACATCTGCAGACGCTATTTCCTAGCAGGGAAGTGTCGCATTTACATTCATTTGAAGTGTAGACGAGGAATACATGACACTTCGCAAATCATATTATATCTTACCATGAAACATAGAAATGAGATGCGATATTGCGTTTTAAGAAGCATTAGAAATCTATTGCTACGATACGTAGACATCTGCAAACGCTATTTCTTTGCAAGGAAGTGTCGCATTTACATTCATTTGAAGTGTTGACGAGGAATACATAACACTTCGCAAATCATATTATATCTTACCATGAAACATAGAAATGAGATGCGATATCGCGTTTTAAGAAGCATTAGAACTCTATTGCTACGATACCTAGACATCTGCAGACGCTATTTCCTAGCAAGGAAGTGTCGCATTTGCGTTCATTTGAATCGTAGACGTAGAATGCATAACACTTCGCAATGAATAATATATCTTATCATGAAACATAGATATGTGATGCAATATCTCGTTTTAAGAAGCATTTGAACTCTATTGCTTCGATACGTAGACATCTGCAAACGCTATTTCCTTGCAAGGAAGTGTCGCATTTACATTCATTTGAAGTGTAGACGAGGAATACATAACACTTCGCAAATCATATTATATCTTACCATGAAACATAGAAATGAGAAGCGATATCGCGTTTTAAGAAGCATTAGAAATCTATTGCTACGATACGTAGACATCTGCAAACGTTATTTCTTTGCAAGGAAGTGTCGCATTTACATTCATTTGAAGTGTAGACGAGGAATACATAACACTTCGCAAATCATATTACATCTTACAATGAAACATAGAAATGAGGTGCGATATCGCGTTTTAAGAAGCATTAGAACACTACTGCTACGATAGGTAGACATCTGCAAACGCTATTTCCTTGCAAGGAAGTGTCGCATTTACATTCAATTGAATCGTAGACGCGGAATGCATAACACTTCGCAATGAATATTATATCTTATCATGAAGCATAGATATGAGATATTATATCTCGTTTTAAGAAGCATTTGAACTCTATTGCTACGATACCTAGACATCTGCAGACGCTATTTCCTAGCATGGAAGTGTCGCATTTACATTCATTTGAAGTGTAGACGAGGAATACATGACACTTCGCAAATCATATTATATCTTACCATGAAACATAGAAATGAGATGCGATATTGCGTTTTAAGAAGCATTAGAAATCTATTGCTACGATACCTAGACATCTGCAGACGCTATTTCCTAGCAAGGAAGTGTCGCATTTACATTCATTTGAAGTGTAGACGAGGAATACATAACACTTCGCAAATCATGTTATATCTTACCATGAAACATAGAAGTGAGATGCGATATCGCGTTTTAAGAAGCATTAGAACTCTATTGCTACGATACCTAGAAATCTGCAGACGCTATTTCCTACCAAGGAAGTGTCGCATTTACATTCATTTGAAGTATAGACGAGGAATACATAAGACTTCGCAAATCATATTATATCTTACCATGAAGCATAGAAATGAGATGCGGTATCGCGTTTTAAGAAGCATTAGAACTCTACTGCTACGATAGGCAGACATCTGCAAACGCTATTTCCTTGCAAGGAAGTGTCGCATTTACATTCATTTGAAGTGTAAGCGAGGAATACATGACACTTCGCAAATCATATTATATATCACCATGAAACATAGAAATGAGATGCGATATCGCGTATTAAGAATCATAAGAACTCCATTGCTACGATACGTAGACATCTGCAAACGCTATTTCCTTGCAAGGAAGTGTCGCATTTACATTCAATTGAATCGTAGACACGGAATGCATAACACTTCGCAATGAATATTATATCTTATCATGAAACATAGATATGAGATATTATATCTCGTTTTAAGAAGCATTTGAACTCTATTGCTACGATACCTAGACATCTGCAGACGCTATTTCCTAGCAAGGAAGTGTCGCATGTACATTCATTTGAAGTGTAGACGAGGAATGCATGACACTTCGCAAATCATATATCTTACCATGAAACATTGAAATGAGATGCGATGTTGCGTTTTAAGAAGCATTAGAAATCTATTGCTACGATACGTATACATCTGCAAACGCTATTTCTTTGTAAGGAAGTATCGCATTTACATTCATTTGAAGTGTTGACGAGGAATACATAACACTTCGCAAATCATATTATATCTTACCATGAAACATAGAAATGAGATGCGATATCGCGTTTTAAGAATCATAAGAACTCTATTGCTACGATACGTAGACATCTGCAAACGCTATTTCCTTGCAAGGAAGTGTCGCATTTACATTCATTTGAAGTGTAGACGAGGAATACATAACACTTCGCAAATCATATTATATCTTACCATGAAACATAGAAATGAGAAGCGATATCGCGTTTTAAGAAGCATTAGAAATCTATTGCTACGATACGTAGACATCTGCAAACGCTATTTCTTTGCAAGGAAGTGTCGCATTTACATTCATTTGAAGTGTAGAAGAGGAATACATAACACTTCGCAAATCATATTATATCTTACCATGAAACATAGATATGAGGTGCGATATCGCGTTTTAAGAAGCATTAGAACTCCATTGCTACGATACGTAGACATCTGCAAACGCTATTTCCTTGCAAGGAAGTGTCGCATTTACATTCAATTGAATCGTAGACGCGGAATGCATAACACTTCGCAATGAATATTATATCTTATCATGAAACATAGATATGAGATATTATATCTCGTTTTAAGAAGCATTTGAACTCTATTGCTACGATACCTAGACATCTGCAGACGCTATTTCCTAGCATGGAAGTGTCGCATTTACATTCATTTGAAGTGTAGACGAGGAATACATGACACTTCGCAAATCATATTATATCTTACCATGAAACATAGAAATGAGATGCGATATTGCGTTTTAAGAAGCATTAGAAATCTATTGCTACGATACCTAGACATCTGCAGACGCTATTTCCTAGCAAGGAAGTGTCGCATTTACATTCATTTGAAGTGTAGACGAGGAATACATAACACTTCGCAAATCATGTTATATCTTACCATGAAACATAGAAGTGAGATGCGATATCGCGTTTTAAGAAGCATTAGAACTCTATTGCTACGATACCTAGAAATCTGCAGACGCTATTTCCTACCAAGGAAGTGTCGCATTTACATTCATTTGAAGTATAGACGAGGAATACATAAGACTTCGCAAATCATATTATATCTTCCCATGAAACATAGAAATGAGATGCGATATCGCGTTTTAAGAAGCATTAGAACTCTACTGCTACGATAGGCAGACATCTGCAAACGCTATTTCCTTGCAAGGAAGTGTCGCATTTACATTCATTTGAAGTGTAGTCGAGGAATACATAAGACTTCGCAAATCATATTATATCTTACCATGAAACATAGAAATGAGATGCGATATCGCGTTTTAAGGATCATAAGAACTCTATTGCTACGATACGTAGACATCTGCAGACGCTATTTCCTTGCAAGGAAGTGTCGCATTTACAATCATTTGAAGTGTAGACGAGGAGCACATAACACTACGCAAATCATATTATATCTTACCATGAAACATAGAAATGAGAAGCGATATCGCATTTTAAGAATCACAAGAACTCTATTGCTACGATACGTAGACATCTGCAAACGCTATTTCCTTACAAGAAAGTGTCGCAATTACATTCATTTGAATCGTATACTAGGAATGCATAACACTTCGCAATGAATATTATATCTTATCATGAAACGTAGATATGAGATGCTATATCTCGTTTTAAGAAGCATTTGAACTCTATTGCTACGATACCTAGACATCTGCAGACGCTATTTCCTAGCAAGGAAGTGTCGCATTTACATTCATTTGAAGTGTAGACGAGGAATACATGACACTTCGCAAATCATATTATATCTTACCATGAAACATAGAAATGAGATGCGATATCGCGTTTTAAGAAGCATTAGAAACCTATTGCTACGATACGTAGACATCTGCAAACGCTATTTCTTTCCATGGAGGTGTCGCATTTACATTCATTTGAAGTGTAGACGATTAATACATAACACTTCGCAAATCATATTATATCTTACCAGGAAACATAGAAATGAGATGCGATATCGCGTATTAAGAATCATAAGAACTCCATTGCTACGATACGTAGACATCTGCAAACGCTATTTCTTTGCAAGGAAGTGTCGCATTTACATTCATTTGAAGTGTAGGCGAGGAATACATAACACTTCGCAAATCGTGTTATATCTTACCATGAAACATAGAATTGAGATGCGATATCGCGTTTTAAGAAGCATTAGAACTCCATTGCTACGATACCTAGACATCTGCAGACGCTATTTCCTACCAAGGAAGTGTCGCATTTACTTTCATTTGAAGTGTAGACGAGGAATACATGACACTTCGCAAATCATATTATATCTTACCATGAAACATAGAAATGAGATGCGATATCGCGTTTTAAGAAGCATTAGAAAGCTATTGCAACGATACGTAGACATCTGCAAACGCTATTTCCTAGCGAGGAAGTATCGCATTCACATTCATTTGAAGTGTAGACGAGGAATACATGACACTTCGCAAATCATATTATATCTTACTATGAAACACAGAAATGAGATGCGATATCGCGTTTTAAGAAGCATTAGAACTCTATTGCTACGATACCTAGACATCTGCAGACGCTATTTCCTAGCAAGGAAGTGTCGCATTTACATTCATTTGAAGTGTAGACGGGGAATGCATGACACTTCGCAAATCATATTATATCTTACCATGAAACATAGAAATGAGATGCGACATCGCGTCTTAAGAAGCATTAGAACACTATTGCTACGATACCTAGACATCTGCAGACGCTATTTCCTAGCAAGTAAGTCTCGCATTTACATTCATTGGAAGTGTAGACGAGGAATACATGACACTTCGCAAATCATATTATATCTTACCATGAAACATAGAAATGAGATGCGATATCGCGTTTTAAGAAGCTTTAGAAACCTATTGCTACGATACGTAGACATCTGCAAACGCTATTTCTTTCCAAGGAGGTGTCGCATTTACATTCATTTGAAGTGTAGACGATTAATACATAACACTTCGCAAATCATATTATATCTTACCAGGAAACATAGAAATGAGATGCGATATCGCGTATTAAGAATCATAAGAACTCCATTGCTACGATACGTAGACATCTGCAAACGCTATTTCTTTGCAAGGAAGTGTCGCATTTACATTCATTTGAAGTGTAGACGATTAATACATAACACTTCGCAAATCATATTATATCTTACCATGAAACATAGAAATGAGATGCGATAACGCGTTTTAAGAAGCATTAGAAAGCTATTGCAACGATACGTAGACATCTGCAAACGCTATTTCCTAGCGAGGAAGTATCGCATTCACATTCATTTGAAGTGTAGACGAGGAATACATGACACTTCGCAAATCATATTATATCTTACTATGAAACACAGAAATGAGATGCGATATCGCGTTTTAAGAAGCATTAGAACACTATTGCTACGATACCTAGACATCTGCAAACGCTATTTCCTTGCAAGGAAGTGTCACATTTACATTCATTTGAAGTGTAGACGACGAATACATAACACTTCGCAAATCATATTACATCTTACCATGAAATGTAGAAATGAGATGCGATATTGCGTTTTGAGAAGCATTAGAACTCTATCGCTACGATACCTAGACATCTGCAGACGCTATTTCCTAGCAAGGAAGTGTCGCATTTACATTCATTTGAAGTGTAGACGAGGAATACATGACACTTCGCAAATCATATTATATCTTACCATGAAACATAGAAATGAGATGCGATATCGCGTTTTAAGATGCATTGGAATTCTATTGCTACGATAGGTAGACACCTGCAAACGCTATTTCCTTGCAAGGAAGTGTCGCATTTACGTTCATTTGAAGTGTAGACGAGGAATACATAACACTTCGCAAATCATATTATATCATACCATGAAACATAGAAATGAGATGCGATATCGCGTTTTAAGAAGCATTAGAACACTATTGCTACGATACCTAGACATCTGCAAACGCTATTTCCTTGCAAGGAAGTGTCGCATTTACATTCATTTGAATCATAGACGAGGAATGCATAGCACTTCGCAATGAATATTATATCTTACCATGAAACATAGAAATGAGATGCGATATCGCGTTTTAAGGATCATAAGAACTCTATTGCTACGATACGTAGACATCTGCAGACGCTATTTCCATGCAAGGAAGTGTCGCATTTACAATCATTTGAAGTGTAGACGAGGAGCACATAACACTACGCAAATCATATTATATCTTACCATGAAACATAGAAATGATATGCGATATCGCGTTTTAAGAATCATAAGAACTCTATTGCTACGATACGTAGACATCTGCAAACACACTTTCCTTGCAAGGAAGTGTCGCGTTAACATTCATATGAAGTGTAGACGAGGAATACATAACACTTCGCAAATCATATTATATCTTACCATGAAACATAGAACTGAGATGCGATATCGCGTTTTAAGAATCATAAGAACCCTATTGCTACGATACGTAGACATCTGCAGACGCCATTTCCTTGCAAGGAAGTGTCGCATTTACATTCATTTGAAGTGTAGACGAGGAATACATAACACTTCGCAAATCATATAATATCTTACCATGAAACATAGAAATGAGATGCGATATCGCGTTTTAAGAAGCATTAGAACTCTATTGCTACGATAGGCAGACATCTGCAAACGCTATTTCCTTGCAAGGAAGTGTCGCATTAACATTCATATGAAGTGTAGACGAGGAATACATAACACTTCGCAAATCATATTATATCTTAGCATGAAACATAGAAATGAGATGCGATATAGCGTTTTAAGAATCATAAGAACCCTATTGCTACGATACGTAGACATCTGCAGACGCCATTTCCTTGCAAGGAAGTGTCGCATTTACATTCATTTGAAGTGTAGACGAGGAATACATAACACTTCGCAAATCATATAATATCTTACCATGAAACATAGAAATGAGATGCGACATCGCGTCTTAAGAAGCATTAGAACACTATTGCTACGATACCTAGACATCTGCAGACGCTATTTCCTAGCAAGTAAGTCTCGCATTTACATTCATTGGAAGTGTAGACGAGGAATACATGACACTTCGCAAATCATATTATATCTTACCATGAAACATAGAAATGAGATGCGATATCGCGTTTTAAGAAGCATTAGAATTCTATTGCTCCGACACGTAGACATCTGCAAACGCTATTTCCTTGCAAGGAAGTGTCACATTTACATTCATTTGAAGTGTAGACGACGAATACATAACACTTCGCAAATCATATTACATCTTACCATGAAACGTAGAAATGAGATGCGATATTGCGTTCTGAGAAGCATTAGAACTCTATCGCTACGATACCTAGACATCTGCAGACGCTATTTCCTAGCAAGGAAGTGTCGCATTTACATTCATTTGAAGTGTAGACGAGGAATACATAACACTTCGCAAATCATATTATATCTTGCCATGAAACATAGAAATGAGATGCGATATCGCGTTTTAAGAAGCATTAGAAATCTATTGCTACGATACGTTGACATCTGCAAACGCTATTTCTTTGCAAGGGAATACCGCATTTACATTCATTTGAAGTGTAGACGAGGAATACATAACACTTCGCAAATCATGTTATATCTTACCATGAAACATAGAAATGAGATGCGATATCGCGTTTTAAGAAGCATTAGAACTCTATTGCTACGATACCTGGACATCTGCAGACGCTATTTCCTAGCAAGGAAGTGTCGCATTTACATTCATTTGAAGTGTAGACGAGGAACACATGACACATCGCAAATCATATTATATCTTACCATGAAACATAGAAATGAGATGCGATATCGCGTTTTAAGATGCATTGGAATTCTATTGCTACGATAGGTAGACACCTGCAAACGCTATTTCCTTGCAAGGAAGTGTCGCATTTACGTTCATTTGAAGTGTAGACGAGGAATACATAACACTTCGCAAATCATATTATATCTTACCATGAAACATAGAAATGAGATGCGATATCGCGTTTTAAGAAGCATTAGAACACTATTGCTACGATACCTAGACATCTGCAAACGCTATTTCCTTACAAGAAAGTGTCGCAATTACATTCATTTGAATCGTATACTAGGAATGCATAACACTTCGCAATGAATATTATATCTTATCATGAAACGTAGATATGAGATGCTATATCTCGTTTTAAGAAGCATTTGAACTCTATTGCTACGATACCTAGACATCTGCAGACGCTATTTCCTAGCAAGGAAGTGTGGCATTTACATTCATTTGAAGTGTAGACGAGGAATACATGACACTTCGCAAATCATATTATATCTTACCATGAAACATAGAAATGAGATGCGATATCGCGTTTTAAGAAGCTTTAGAAACCTATTGCTACGATACGTAGACATCTGCAAACGCTATTTCTTTCCAAGGAGGTGTCGCATTTACATTCATTTGAAGTGTAGACGATTAATACATGACACTTCGCAAATCATATTATATCTTACCAGGAAACATAGAAATGAGATGCGATATCGCGTATTAAGAATCATAAGAACTCCATTGCTACGATACGTAGACATCTGCAAACGCTATTTCTTTGCAAGGAAGTGTCGCATTTACATTCATTTGAAGTGTAGGCGAGGAATACATAACACTTCGCAAATCGTGTTATATCTTACCATGAAACATAGAATTGAGATGCGATATCGCGTTTTAAGAAGCATTAGAACTCCATTGCTACGATACCTAGACATCTGCAGACGCTATTTCCTACCAAGGAAGTGTCGCATTTACTTTCATTTGAAGTGTAGACGAAGAATACATGACACTTCGCAAATCATATTATATCTTACCATGAAACATAGAAATGAGATGCGATATCGCGTTTTAAGAAGCATTAGAAAGCTATTGCAACGATACGTAGACATCTGCAAACGCTATTTCCTAGCGAGGAAGTATCGCATTCACATTCATTTGAAGTGTAGACGAGGAATACATGACACTTCGCAAATCATATTATATCTTACTATGAAACACAGAAATGAGATGCGATATCGCGTTTTAAGAAGCATTAGAACTCTATTGCTACGTTACCTAGACATCTGCAGACGCTATTTCCTAGCAAGGAAGTGTCGCATTTACATTCATTTGAAGTGTAGACGAGGAATGCATGACACTTCGCAAATCATATTATATCTTACCATGAAACATAGAAATGAGATGCGACATCGCGTCTTAAGAAGCATTAGAACACTATTGCTACGATACCTAGACATCTGCAGACGCTATTTCCTAGCAAGTAAGTCTCGCATTTACATTCATTGGAAGTGTAGACGAGGAATACATAACACTTCGCAAATCATATTATATCTTACCATGAAACATAGAAATGAGATGCGATATCGCGTTTTAAGAAGCATTAGAATTCTATTGCTCCGACACGTAGACATCTGCAAACGCTATTTCCTTGCAAGGAAGTGTCACATTTACATTCATTTGAAGTGTAGACGACGAATACATAACACTTCGCAAATCATATTACATCTTACCATGAAACGTAGAAATGAGATGCGATATTGCGTTTTGAGAAGCATTAGAACTCTATCGCTACGATACCTAGACATCTGCAGACGCTATTTCCTAGCAAGGAAGTGTCGCATTTACATTCATTTGAAGTGTAGACAAGGAATACATGACACTTCGCAAATCATATTATATCTTACCATGAAACATAGAAATGAGATGCGATATCGCGTTTTAAGATGCATTGGAATTCTATTGCTACGATAGGTAGACACCTGCAAACGCTATTTCCTTGCAAGGAAGTGTCGCATTTACGTTCATTTGAAGTGTAGACGAGGAATACATAACACTTCGCAAATCATATTATATCTTACCATGAAACATAGAAATGAGATGCGATATCGCGTTTTAAGAATCATAAGAACTCTATTGCTACGATACGTAGACATCTGCAAACGCACTTTCCTTGCAAGGAAGTGTCGCGTTAACATTCATATGAAGTGTAGACGAGGAATACATAACACTTCGCAAATCATGTTATATCTTACCATGAAACATAGAACTGAGATGCGATATCGCGTTTTAAGAATCATAAGAACCCTATTGCTACGATACGTAGACATCTGCAGACGCCATTTCCTTGCAAGGAAGTGTCGCATTTACATTCATTTGAAGTGTAGACGAGGAATACATAACACTTCGCAAATCATATAATATCTTACCATGAAACATAGAAATGAGATGCGATATCGCGTTTTAAGAAGCATTAGAACTCTATTGCTCCGACACGTAGACATCTGCAAACGCTATTTCCTTGCAAGGAAGTGTCACATTTACATTCATTTGAAGTGTAGACGACGAATACATAACACTTCGCAAATCATATTACATCTTACCATGAAACGTAGAAATGAGATGCGATATTGCGTTTTGAGAAGCATTAGAACTCTATCGCTACGATACCTAGACATCTGCAGACGCTATTTCCTAGCAAGGAAGTGTCGCATTTACATTCATTTGAAGTGTAGACGAGGAATACATGACACTTCGCAAATCATATTATATCTTACCATGAAACATAGAAATGAGATGCGATATCGCGTTTTAAGATGCACTGGAATTCTATTGCTACGATAGGTAGACACCTGCAAACGCTATTTCCTTGCAAGGAAGTGTCGCATTTACGTTCATTTGAAGTGTAGACGAGGAATACATAACACTTCGCAAATCATATTATATCTTACCATGAAACATAGAAATGAGATGCGATATCGCGTTTTAAGAAGCATTAGAACACTATTGCTACGATACCTAGACATCTGCAAACGCTATTTCCTTGCAAGGAAGTGTCGCATTTACATTCATTTGAATCATAGACGAGGAATGCATAGCACTTCGCAATGAATATTATATCTTACCATGAAACATAGAAATGAGATGCGATATCGCGTTTTAAGGATCATAAGAACTCTATTGCTACGATACGTAGACATCTGCAGACGCTATTTCCATGCAAGGAAGTGTCGCATTTACAATCATTTGAAGTGTAGACGAGGAGCACATAACACTACGCAAATCATATTATATCTTACCATGAAACATAGAAATGAGATGCGATATCGCGTTTTAAGAATCATAAGAACTCTATTGCTACGATACGTAGACATCTGCAAACGCACTTTCCTTGCAAGGAAGTGTCGCGTTAACATTCATATGAAGTGTAGACGAGGAATACATAACACTTCGCAAATCATATAATATCTAACCATGAAACATAGAAATGAGATGCGATATCGCGCTTTAAGAAGCATTAGAACTCTATTGCTACGATAGGCAGACATCTGCAAACGCTATATCCTTGCAAGGAAGTGTCGCATTAACATTCATATGAAGTGTAGACGAGGAATACATAACACTTCGCAAATCATATTATATCTTAGCATGAAACATAGAAATGAGATGCGATATAGCGTTTTAAGAATCATAAGAACCCTATTGCTACGATACGTAGACATCTGCAGACGCCATTTCCTTGCAAGGAAGTGTCGCATTTACATTCATTTGAAGTGTAGACGAGGAATACATGACACTTCGCAAATCATATTATATCTTACCATGAAACATAGAAATGAGATGCGATATCGCGTTTTAAGATGCATTGGAATTCTATTGCTACGATAGGTAGACACCTGCAAACGCTATTTCCTTGCAAGGAAGTGTCGCATTTACGTTCATTTGAAGTGTAGACGAGGAATACATAACACTTCGCAAATCATATTATATCTTACCATGAAACATAGAAATGAGATGCGATATCGCGTTTTAAGAAGCATTAGAACACTATTGCTACGATACCTAGACATCTGCAAACGCTATTTCCTTGCAAGGAAGTGTCGCATTTACTTTCATTTGAAGTGTAGACGAGGAATACATAACACTTCGCAAATCATATTACATCTTACCATGAAACGTAGAAATGAGATGCGATATTGCGTTCTGAGAAGCATTAGAACTCTATCGCTACGATACCTAGACATCTGCAGACGCTATTTCCTAGCAAGGAAGTGTCGCATTTACATTCATTTGAAGTGTAGACGAGGAATACATAACACTTCGCAAATCATATTATATCTTGCCATGAAACATAGAAATGAGATGCGATATCGCGTTTTAAGAAGCATTAGAAATCTATTGCTACGATACGTTGACATCTGCAAACGCTATTTCTTTGCAAGGGAATACCGCATTTACATTCATTTGAAGTGTAGACGAGGAATACATAACACTTCGCAAATCATGTTATATCTTACCATGAAACATAGAAATGAGATGCGATATCGCGTTTTAAGAAGCATTAGAACACTGTTGCTACGATACCTGGACATCTGCAGACGCTATTTCCTAGCAAGGAAGTGTCGCATTTACATTCATTTGAAGTGTAGACGAGGAACACATGACACATCGCAAATCATATTATATCTTACCATGAAACATAGAAATGAGATGCGATATCGCGTTTTAAGATGCATTGGAATTCTATTGCTACGATAGGTAGACACCTGCAAACGCTATTTCCTTGCAAGGAAGTGTCGCATTTACGTTCATTTGAAGTGTAGACGAGGAATACATAACACTTCGCAAATCATATTATATCTTACCATGAAACATAGAAATGAGATGCGATATCGCGTTTTAAGAAGCATTAGAACACTATTGCTACGATACCTAGACATCTGCAAACGCTATTTCCTTACAAGAAAGTGTCGCAATTACATTCATTTGAATCGTATACTAGGAATGCATAACACTTCGCAATGAATATTATATCTTATCATGAAACGTAGATATGAGATGCTATATCTCGTTTTAAGAAGCATTTGAACTCTATTGCTACGATACCTAGACATCTGCAGACGCTATTTCCTAGCAAGGAAGTGTGGCATTTACATTCATTTGAAGTGTAGACGAGGAATACATGACACTTCGCAAATCATATTATATCTTACCATGAAACATAGAAATGAGATGCGATATCGCGTTTTAAGAAGCTTTAGAAACCTATTGCTACGATACGTAGACATCTGCAAACGCTATTTCTTTCCAAGGAGGTGTCGCATTTACATTCATTTGAAGTGTAGACGATTAATACATGACACTTCGCAAATCATATTATATCTTACCAGGAAACATAGAAATGAGATGCGATATCGCGTATTAAGAATCATAAGAACTCCATTGCTACGATACGTAGACATCTGCAAACGCTATTTCTTTGCAAGGAAGTGTCGCATTTACATTCATTTGAAGTGTAGGCGAGGAATACATAACACTTCGCAAATCGTGTTATATCTTACCATGAAACATAGAATTGAGATGCGATATCGCGTTTTAAGAAGCATTAGAACTCCATTGCTACGATACCTAGACATCTGCAGACGCTATTTCCTACCAAGGAAGTGTCGCATTTACTTTCATTTGAAGTGTAGACGAAGAATACATGACACTTCGCAAATCATATTATATCTTACCATGAAACATAGAAATGAGATGCGATATCGCGTTTTAAGAAGCATTAGAAAGCTATTGCAACGATACGTAGACATCTGCAAACGCTATTTCCTAGCGAGGAAGTATCGCATTCACATTCATTTGAAGTGTAGACGAGGAATACATGACACTTCGCAAATCATATTATATCTTACTATGAAACACAGAAATGAGATGCGATATCGCGTTTTAAGAAGCATTAGAACTCTATTGCTACGTTACCTAGACATCTGCAGACGCTATTTCCTAGCAAGGAAGTGTCGCATTTACATTCATTTGAAGTGTAGACGAGGAATGCATGACACTTCGCAAATCATATTATATCTTACCATGAAACATAGAAATGAGATGCGACATCGCGTCTTAAGAAGCATTAGAACACTATTGCTACGATACCTAGACATCTGCAGACGCTATTTCCTAGCAAGTAAGTCTCGCATTTACATTCATTGGAAGTGTAGACGAGGAATACATGACACTTCGCAAATCATATTATATCTTACCATGAAACATAGAAATGAGATGCGATATCGCGTTTTAAGAAGCATTAGAATTCTATTGCTCCGACACGTAGACATCTGCAAACGCTATTTCCTTGCAAGGAAGTGTCACATTTACATTCATTTGAAGTGTAGACGACGAATACATAACACTTCGCAAATCATATTACATCTTACCATGAAACGTAGAAATGAGATGCGATATTGCGTTTTGAGAAGCATTAGAACTCTATCGCTACGATACCTAGACATCTGCAGACGCTATTTCCTAGCAAGGAAGTGTCGCATTTACATTCATTTGAAGTGTAGACAAGGAATACATGACACTTCGCAAATCATATTATATCTTACCATGAAACATAGAAATGAGATGCGATATCGCGTTTTAAGATGCATTGGAATTCTATTGCTACGATAGGTAGACACCTGCAAACGCTATTTCCTTGCAAGGAAGTGTCGCATTTACGTTCATTTGAAGTGTAGACGAGGAATACATAACACTTCGCAAATCATATTATATCTTACCATGAAACATAGAAATGAGATGCGATATCGCGTTTTAAGAATCATAAGAACTCTATTGCTACGATACGTAGACATCTGCAAACGCACTTTCCTTGCAAGGAAGTGTCGCGTTAACATTCATATGAAGTGTAGACGAGGAATACATAACACTTCGCAAATCATGTTATATCTTACCATGAAACATAGAACTGAGATGCGATATCGCGTTTTAAGAATCATAAGAACCCTATTGCTACGATACGTAGACATCTGCAGACGCCATTTCCTTGCAAGGAAGTGTCGCATTTACATTCATTTGAAGTGTAGACGAGGAATACATAACACTTCGCAAATCATATAATATCTTACCATGAAACATAGAAATGAGATGCGATATCGCGTTTTAAGAAGCATTAGAACTCTATTGCTCCGACACGTAGACATCTGCAAACGCTATTTCCTTGCAAGGAAGTGTCACATTTACATTCATTTGAAGTGTAGACGACGAATACATAACACTTCGCAAATCATATTACATCTTACCATGAAACGTAGAAATGAGATGCGATATTGCGTTTTGAGAAGCATTAGAACTCTATCGCTACGATACCTAGACATCTGCAGACGCTATTTCCTAGCAAGGAAGTGTCGCATTTACATTCATTTGAAGTGTAGACGAGGAATACATGACACTTCGCAAATCATATTATATCTTACCATGAAACATAGAAATGAGATGCGATATCGCGTTTTAAGATGCACTGGAATTCTATTGCTACGATAGGTAGACACCTGCAAACGCTATTTCCTTGCAAGGAAGTGTCGCATTTACGTTCATTTGAAGTGTAGACGAGGAATACATAACACTTCGCAAATCATATTATATCTTACCATGAAACATAGAAATGAGATGCGATATCGCGTTTTAAGAAGCATTAGAACACTATTGCTACGATACCTAGACATCTGCAAACGCTATTTCCTTGCAAGGAAGTGTCGCATTTACATTCATTTGAATCATAGACGAGGAATGCATAGCACTTCGCAATGAATATTATATCTTACCATGAAACATAGAAATGAGATGCGATATCGCGTTTTAAGGATCATAAGAACTCTATTGCTACGATACGTAGACATCTGCAGACGCTATTTCCATGCAAGGAAGTGTCGCATTTACAATCATTTGAAGTGTAGACGAGGAGCACATAACACTACGCAAATCATATTATATCTTACCATGAAACATAGAAATGAGATGCGATATCGCGTTTTAAGAATCATAAGAACTCTATTGCTACGATACGTAGACATCTGCAAACGCACTTTCCTTGCAAGGAAGTGTCGCGTTAACATTCATATGAAGTGTAGACGAGGAATACATAACACTTCGCAAATCATATAATATCTAACCATGAAACATAGAAATGAGATGCGATATCGCGTTTTAAGAAGCATTAGAACTCTATTGCTACGATAGGCAGACATCTGCAAACGCTATATCCTTGCAAGGAAGTGTCGCATTAACATTCATATGAAGTGTAGACGAGGAATACATAACACTTCGCAAATCATATTATATCTTAGCATGAAACATAGAAATGAGATGCGATATAGCGTTTTAAGAATCATAAGAACCCTATTGCTACGATACGTAGACATCTGCAGACGCCATTTCCTTGCAAGGAAGTGTCGCATTTACATTCATTTGAAGTGTAGACGAGGAATACATGACACTTCGCAAATCATATTATATCTTACCATGAAACATAGAAATGAGATGCGATATCGCGTTTTAAGATGCATTGGAATTCTATTGCTACGATAGGTAGACACCTGCAAACGCTATTTCCTTGCAAGGAAGTGTCGCATTTACGTTCATTTGAAGTGTAGACGAGGAATACATAACACTTCGCAAATCATATTATATCTTACCATGAAACATAGAAATGAGATGCGATATCGCGTTTTAAGAAGCATTAGAACACTATTGCTACGATACCTAGACATCTGCAAACGCTATTTCCTTGCAAGGAAGTGTCGCATTTACATTCATTTGAATCATAGACGAGGAATGCATAGCACTTCGCAATGAATATTATATCTTACCATGAAACGTAGATATGAGATGCTATATCTCGTTTTAAGAAGCATTTGAACTCTATTGCTACGATACCCAGACATCTGCAGACGCTGTTTCCTAGCAAGGAAGTGTCGCATTTACATTCATTTGAAGTGTAGACGAGGAATACATGACACTTCGCAAATCATATTATATCTTACCATGAAACATAGAAATGAGATGCGATATCGCGTTTTAAGAAGCATTAGAAATCTATTGCTACGATACGTAGACATCTGCAAACGCTATTTCTTTCCAAGGAGGTGTCGCATTTACATTGATGTGAAGTGTAGACGATTAATACATAACACTTCGCAAATCATATTATATCTTACCAGGAAACATAGAAATGAGATGCGATATCGCGATTTAAGAAGCATTAGAACTCTATTGCTACGATACCTAGACATCTGCAAACGCTATTTCCTTGCAAGGAAGTGTCGCATTTACATTCATTTGAATCATAGACGAGGAATGCATAACACTTCGCAATGAATATTATATCTTATCATGAAACATCGATATGAGATGCAATATCTCGTTTTCAGAAGCATTTGAACTCTATTGCTACGTTACCTAGACATCTGCAGACGCTATTTGCTAGCAAGGAAGTGTCGCATTTACATTCATTTGAAGTGTAGACGAGGAATACATGACACTTCGCAAATCATATTATATCTTACCATGAAACATAGAAATGAGATGCGATATCGCGTTTTAGGAAGCATTAGAACTCTATTGCTACGATAGGCAGACATCTGCAAACGCTATTTCTTTGCAAGGAAGTGTCGCATTTACATTCGTTTGAAGTGTAGGCGAGGAAAACATAACACTTCGCAAATCGTGTTATATCTTACCATGAAACATAGAATTGAGATGCGATATCGCGTTTTAAGAAGCATTAGAACTCTATTGCTACGATACCTGAACATCTGCAGACGCTATTTCCTAACAAGGAAGTGTCGCATTTACTTTCATTTGAATCGTAGACGAGGAATGCATAACACTTCGCAATGAATATTATATCTTATCATGAAACATAGATATGAGATGCAATATCTCGTTTTAAGAAGCATTTGAACTCTATTTCTTCGATACGTAGACATCAGCAAACGCTATTTCCTTGCAAGGAAGTGTCGCATTTACATTCATTTGAAGTGTAGACGAGGAATGCATGACACTTCGCAAATCATATTATATCTTACCATGAAACATAGAAATGCGATGCGACATCGCGTCTTAAGAAGCATTAGAACACTATTGCTACGATACCTAGACATCTGCAGACGCTATTTCCTAGCAAGTAAGTCTCGCATTTACATTCATTGGAAGTGTAGACGAGGAATACATGACACTTCGCAAATCATATTATATCTTACCATGAAACATAGAAATGAGATGCGATATCGCGTTTTAAGAAGCATTAGAATTCTATTGCTCCGACACGTAGACATCTGCAAACGCTATTTCCTTGCAAGGAAGTGTCACATTTACATTCATTTGAAGTGTAGACGACGAATACATAACACTTCGCAAATCATATTACATCTTACCATGAAACGTAGAAATGAGATGCGATATTGCGTTTTGAGAAGCATTAGAACTCTATCGCTACGATACCTAGACATCTGCAGACGCTATTTCCTAGCAAGGAAGTGTCGCATTTACATTCATTTGAAGTGTAGACGAGGAATACATGACACTTCGCAAATCATATTATATCTTACCATGAAACATAGAAATGAGATGCGATATCGCGTTTTAAGATGCATTGGAATTCTATTGCTACGATAGGTAGACACCTGCAAACGCTATTTCCTTGCAAGGAAGTGTCGCATTTACGTTCATTTGATGTGTAGACGAGGAATACATAACACTTCGCAAATCATATTATATCTTACCATGAAACATAGAAATGAGATGCGATATCGCTTTTTAAGAATCATAAGAACTCTATTGCTACGATACGTAGACATCTGCAAACGCACTTTCCTTGCAAGGAAGTGTCGCGTTAACATTCATATGAAGTGTAGACGAGGAATACATAACACTTCGCAAATCATGTTATATCTTACCATGAAACATAGAACTGAGATGCGATATCGCGTTTTAAGAATCATAAGAACCCTATTGCTACGATACGTAGACATCTGCAGACGCCATTTCCTTGCAAGGAAGTGTCGCATTTACATTCATTTGAAGTGTAGACGAGGAATACATAACACTTCGCAAATCATATAATATCTTACCATGAAACATAGAAATGAGATGCGATATCGCGTTTTAAGAAGCATTAGAACTCTATTGCTCCGACACGTAGACATCTGCAAACGCTATTTCCTTGAAAGGAAGTGTCACATTTACATTCATTTGAAGTGTAGACGACGAATACATAACACTTCGCAAATCATATTACATCTTACCATGAAACGTAGAAATGAGATGCGATATTGCGTTTTGAGAAGCATTAGAACTCTATCGCTACGATACCTAGACATCTGCAGACGCTATTTCCTAGCAAGGAAGTGTCGCATTTACATTCATTTGAAGTGTAGACGAGGAATACATGACACTTCGCAAATCATATTATATCTTACCATGAAACATAGAAATGAGATGCGATATCGCGTTTTAAGATGCATTGGAATTCTATTGCTACGATAGGTAGACACCTGCAAACGCTATTTCCTTGCAAGGAAGTGTCGCATTTACGTTCATTTGAAGTGTAGACGAGGAATACATAACACTTCGAAAATCATATTATATCTTACCATGAAACATAGAAATGAGATGCGATATCGCGTTTTAAGAAGCATTAGAACACTATTGCTACGATACCTAGACATCTGCAAACGCTATTTCCTTACAAGGAAGTGTCGCATTTACATTCATTTGAATCATAGACGAGGAATGCATAGCACTTCGCAATGAATATTATATCTTACCATGAAACATAGAAATGAGATGCGATATCGCGTTTTAAGGATCATAAGAACACTATTGCTACGATACGTAGACATCTGCAGACGCTATTTCCATGCAAGGAAGTGTCGCATTTACAATCATTTGAAGTGTAGACGAGGAGCACATAACACTACGCAAATCATATTATATCTTACCATGAAACATAGAAATGAGATGCGATATCGCGTTTTAAGAATCATAAGAACTCTATTGCTACGATACGTAGACATCTGCAAACGCACTTTCCTTGCAAGGAAGTGTCGCGTTAACATTCATATGAAGTGTAGACGAGGAATACATAACACTTCGCAAATCATATTATATCTTACCATGAAACATAGAACTGAGATGCGATATCGCGTTTTAAGAATCATAAGAACCCTATTGCTACGATACGTAGACATCTGCAGACGCCATTTCCTTGCAAGGAAGTGTCGCATTTACATTCATTTGAAGTGTAGACGATTAATACATAACACTTCGCAAATCATATTATATCTTACCAGGAAACATAGAAATGAGATGCGATATCGCGATTTAAGAAGCATTAGAACTCTATTGCTACGATACCTAGACATCTGCAAACGCTATTTCCTTGCAAGGAAGTGTCGCATTTACATTCATTTGAATCATAGACGAGGAATGCATAACACTTCGCAATGAATATTATATCTTATCATGAAACATAGATATGAGATGCAATATCTCGTTTTCAGAAGCATTTGAACTCTATTGCTACGTAACCTAGACATCTGCAGACGCTATTTGCTAGCAAGGAAGTGTCGCATTTACATTCATTTGAAGTGTAGACGAGGAATACATGACACTTCGCAAATCATATTATATCTTACCATGAAACATAGAAATGAGATGCGATATCGCGTTTTAGGAAGCATTAGAACTCTATTGCTACGATAGGCAGACATCTGCAAACGCTATTTCTTTGCAAGGAAGTGTCGCATTTACATTCGTTTGAAGTGTAGGCGAGGAAAACATAACACTTCGCAAATCGTGTTATATCTTACCATGAAACATAGAATTGAGATGCGATATCGCGTTTTAAGAAGCATTAGAACTCTATTGCTACGATACCTAAACATCTGCAGACGCTATTTCCTAACAAGGAAGTGTCGCATTTACTTTCATTTGAATCGTAGACGAGGAATGCATAACACTTCGCAATGAATATTATATCTTATCATGAAACATAGATATGAGATGCAATATCTCGTTTTAAGAAGCATTTGAACTCTATTTCTTCGATACGTAGACATCAGCAAACGCTATTTCCTTGCAAGGAAGTGTCGCACTTACATTCATTTGAAGTGTAGAGGAGGAATACATAACACTTCGCAAATCATATTACATCTTACCCTGAAACATAGAAATGAGATGCGATATCGCGTTCTAAGAAGCATTAGAAAGCTATTGCTACGATACGTAGACATCTGCAAACGCTAATTTCTAGCGAGGAAATATCGCAGTCACATTCATTTGAAGTGTAGACGAGGAATACATGACACTTCGCAAATCATATTATATCTTACCATGAAACATAGAAATGAGATGCGATATCGCGTTTTAAGAAGCATTAGAAAGCTATTGCAACGATACGTAGACATCTGCAAACGCTATTTCCTAGCGAGGAAGTATCGCATTTACATTCATTTGAAGTGTAGACGAGGAATACATTACACTTCGCAAATCATATTATATCTTACCATGAAACATAGAAATGAGATGCGATATCGCGTTTTAAGATGCATTGGAATCCTATTGCTACGATAGGTAGACACCTGCAAACGCTATTTCCTTGCAAGGAAGTGTCGCATTTACATTCATTTGAAGTGTAGACGAGGAATACATAACACTTCGCAGATCATATTATATCTTACCATGAAACATAGAAATGAGATGCGATATCGCGTTTTAAGAAGCATTAGAACTCTATTGCTACGATACCTAGACATCTGCAAACGCTATTTCCTTGCAAGGAAGTGTCGCATTTACATTCATTTGAAGTGTAGACGAGGAATACATAACACTAAGCAAATCATATTATATCTTACCATGAAACATAGAAATGAGATGCGATATCGCGTTTTAAGAAGCATTAGAAATCTATTGCTACGATACGTAGACATCTGCAAACACTATTTCTTTGCAAGGAAGTGTCGCATTTACATTCATTTGAAGTGTAGACGAGGAAGACATAACACTTCGCAAATCATATTATATCTTACCATGAAACATAGAAATGAGATGCGATATCGCGTTTTAGGAAGCATTAGAACTCTACTGCTACGATACCTAGACATCTGCAGACGCTATTTCCTACCAAGGAAGTGTCGCATTTACATTCATTTGAAGTGTAGACGAGGAATACATAACGTTTCGCAAATCATATTATATCTTACCATGAAACATAGAAATGAGATGCGATATCGCGTTTTAAGAAGCATTAGAACACTATTGCTACAATACCTAGTCATCTGCAGACGCTAATTCCTAGCAAGGAAGTGTCGCTTTTACATTCATTTGAAGTGTAGACGAGGAATACATGACATTTCGCAAATCATATTATATCTTACCATGAAACATAGAAATGAGATGCGATATCGCGTTCTAAGAAGCATTAGAAAGCTATTGCTACGATACGTAGACATCTGCAAACGCTAATTTCTAGCGAGGAAATATCGCAGTCACATTCATTTGAAGTGTAGACGAGGAATACATGACACTTCGCAAATCATATTATATCTTACCATGAAACATAGAAATGAGATGCGATATCGCGTTTTAAGAAGCATTAGAACTCTATTGCTACAATACCTAGACATCTGCAGACGCTATTACCTAGCAAGTAAGTGTCGCATTTACATTCATTTGAAGTGTAGACGAGGAATACATGACACTTCGCAAATCATATTATATCTTACAGTGAAACATCGAAATGAGATGCGATATCGCGTTTTAAGTAGCATTAGAAATCTATTGCTACGATACGTAGACATCTGCAAACGCTATTTCTTTGCAAGGAAGTGTCGCATTTACATTCATTTGAAGTGTAGACGAGGAAGACATCACACTTCGCAAATCATATTATATCCTACCATGAAACATAGAAATGAGATGCGATATCGCGTTTTAAGAAGCATTAGGACACTATTGCTACGATACCTAGTCATCTGCAGACGCTATTTCCTAGCAAGGAAGTGTCGCATTTACATTCATTTGAAGTGTAGACGAGGAATACATGACACTTCGCAAATCATATTATATCTTACCATGAAACATAGAAATGAGATGCGATATCGCGTTTTAAGAAGCATTAGAACACTATTGCTACAATACCTAGTCATCTGCAGACGCTAATTCCTAGCAAGGAAGTGTCGCTTTTACATTCATTTGAAGTGTAGACGAGGAATACATGACATTTCGCAAATCATATTATATCTTACCATGAAACATAGAAATGAGATGCGATATCGCGTTCTAAGAAGCATTAGAAAGCTATTGCTACGATACGTAGACATCTGCAAACGCTAATTTCTAGCGAGGAAATATCGCAGTCACATTCATTTGAAGTGTAGACGAGGAATACATGACACTTCGCAAATCATATTATATCTTACCATGAAACATAGAAATGAAATGCGATATCGCGTTTTAAGAAGCATTAGAACTCTATTGCTACAATACCTAGACATCTGCAGACGCTATTACCTAGCAAGTAAGTGTCGCATTTACATTCATTTGAAGTGTAGACGAGGAATACATGACACTTCGCAAATCATATTATATCTTACAGTGAAACATCGAAATGAGATGCGATATCGCGTTTTAAGTAGCATTAGAAATCTATTGCTACGATACGTAGACATCTGCAAACGCTATTTCTTTGCAAGGAAGTGTCGCATTTACATTCATTTGAAGTGTAGACGAGGAAGACATAACACTTCGCAAATCATATTATATCCTACCATGAAACATAGAAATGAGATGCGATATCGCGTTTTAAGAAGCATTAGGACACTATTGCTACGATACCTAGTCATCTGCAGACGCTATTTCCTAGCAAGGAAGTGTCGCATTTACATTCATTTGAAGTGTAGACGAGGAATACATGACACTTCGCAAATCATATTATATCTTACCATGAAACATAGAAATGAGATGCGATATCGCGTCTTAAGAAGCATTAGAACTCTATTGCTACGATACCTAGACATCTGCAGACGCTATTTCCTAGCAAGGAAGTGTCGCATTTACATTCATTTGAAGTGTAGACGAGGAATACATTACACTTCGCAAATCATATTATATCTTACCATGAAACATAGAAATGAGATGCGATATCGCGTTTTAAGATGCATTGGAATCCTATTGCTACGATAGGTAGACACCTGCAAACGCTATTTCCTTGCAAGGAAGTGTCGCATTTACGTTCATTTGAAGTGTAGACGAGGAATACATAACACTTCGCAGATCATATTATATCTTACCATGAAACATAGAAATGAGATGCGATATCGCGTTTTAAGAAGCATTAGAACTCTATTGCTACGATACCTAGACATCTGCAAACGCTATTTCCTTGCAAGGAAGTGTCGCATTTACATTCATTTGAAGTGTAGACGAGGAATACATAACACTAAGCAAATCATATTATATCTTACCATGAAACATAGAAATGAGATGCGATATCGCGTTTTAAGAAGCATTAGAAATCTATTGCTACGATACCTAGACATCTGCAAACGCTATTTCCTTGCAAGGAAGTGTCGCATTTACATTCATTTGAATCATAGACGAGGAATGCATAACACTTCGCAATGAATATTATATCTTATCATGAAACATAGATATGAGATGCAATATCTCGTTTTCAGAAGCATTTGAACTCTATTGCTACGTAACCTAGACATCTGCAGACGCTATTTGCTAGCAAGGAAGTGTCGCATTTACATTCATTTGAAGTGTAGACGAGGAAGACATAACACTTCGCAAATCATATTATATCTTACCATGAAACATAGAAATGAGATGCGATATCGCTTTTTAAGAATCATAAGAACTCTATTGCTACGATACGTAGACATCTGCAAACGCACTTTCCTTGCAAGGAAGTGTCGCGTTAACATTCTTATGAAGTGTAGACGAGGAATACATAACACTTCGCAAATCATGTTATATCTTACCATGAAACATAGAACTGAGATGCGATATCGCGTTTTAAGAATCATAAGAACCCTATTGCTACGATACGTAGACATCTGCAGACGCCATTTCCTTGCAAGGAAGTGTCGCATTTACATTCATTTGAAGTGTAGACGAGGAATACATAACACTTCGCAAATCATATAATATCTTACCATGAAACATAGAAATGAGATGCGATATCGCGTTTTAAGAAGCATTAGAACTCTATTGCTCCGACACGTAGACATCTGCAAACGCTATTTCCTTGAAAGGAAGTGTCACATTTACATTCATTTGAAGTGTAGACGACGAATACATAACACTTCGCAAATCATATTACATCTTACCATGAAACGTAGAAATGAGATGCGATATTGCGTTTTGAGAAGCATTAGAACTCTATCGCTACGATACCTAGACATCTGCAGACGCTATTTCCTAGCAAGGAAGTGTCGCATTTACATTCATTTGAAGTGTAGACGAGGAATACATGACACTTCGCAAATCATATTATATCTTACCATGAAACATAGAAATGAGATGCGATATCGCGTTTTAAGATGCATTGGAATTCTATTGCTACGATAGGTAGACACCTGCAAACGCTATTTCCTTGCAAGGAAGTGTCGCATTTACGTTCATTTGAAGTGTAGACGAGGAATACATAACACTTCGAAAATGATATTATATCTTACCATGAAACATAGAAATGAGATGCGATATCGCGTTTTAAGAAGCATTAGAACACTATTGCTACGATACCTAGACATCTGCAAACGCTATTTCCTTACAAGGAAGTGTCGCATTTACATTCATTTGAATCATAGACGAGGAATGCATAGCACTTCGCAATGAATATTATATCTTACCATGAAACATAGAAATGAGATGCGATATCGCGTTTTAAGGATCATAAGAACTCTATTGCTACGATACGTAGACATCTGCAGACGCTATTTCCATGCAAGGAAGTGTCGCATTTACAATCATTTGAAGTGTAGACGAGGAGCACATAACACTACGCAAATCATATTATATCTTACCATGAAACATAGAAATGAGATGCGATATCGCGTTTTAAGAATCATAAGAACTCTATTGCTACGATACGTAGACATCTGCAAACGCACTTTCCTTGCAAGGAAGTGTCGCGTTAACATTCATATGAAGTGTAGACGAGGAATACATAACACTTCGCAAATCATATTATATCTTACCATGAAACATAGAACTGAGATGCGATATCGCGTTTTAAGAATCATAAGAACCCTATTGCTACGATACGTAGACATCTGCAGACGCCATTTCCTTGCAAGGAAGTGTCGCATTTACATTCATTTGAAGTGTAGACGATTAATACATAACACTTCGCAAATCATATTATATCTTACCAGGAAACATAGAAATGAGATGCGATATCGCGATTTAAGAAGCATTAGAACTCTATTGCTACGATACCTAGACATCTGCAAACGCTATTTCCTTGCAAGGAAGTGTCGCATTTACATTCATTTGAATCATAGACGAGGAATGCATAACACTTCGCAATGAATATTATATCTTATCATGAAACATAGATATGAGATGCAATATCTCGTTTTCAGAAGCATTTGAACTCTATTGCTACGTAACCTAGACATCTGCAGACGCTATTTGCTAGCAAGGAAGTGTCGCATTTACATTCATTTGAAGTGTAGACGAGGAATACATGACACTTCGCAAATCATATTATATCTTACCATGAAACATAGAAATGAGATGCGATATCGCGTTTTAGGAAGCATTAGAACTCTATTGCTACGATAGGCAGACATCTGCAAACGCTATTTCTTTGCAAGGAAGTGTCGCATTTACATTCGTTTGAAGTGTAGGCGAGGAAAACATAACACTTCGCAAATCGTGTTATATCTTACCATGAAACATAGAATTGAGATGCGATATCGCGTTTTAAGAAGCATTAGAACTCTATTGCTACGATACCTAAACATCTGCAGACGCTATTTCCTAACAAGGAAGTGTCGCATTTACTTTCATTTGAATCGTAGACGAGGAATGCATAACACTTCGCAATGAATATTATATCTTATCATGAAACATAGATATGAGATGCAATATCTCGTTTTAAGAAGCATTTGAACTCTATTTCTTCGATACGTAGACATCAGCAAACGCTATTTCCTTGCAAGGAAGTGTCGCACTTACATTCATTTGAAGTGTAGAGGAGGAATACATAACACTTCGCAAATCATATTACATCTTACCCTGAAACATAGAAATGAGATGCGATATCGCGTTCTAAGAAGCATTAGAAAGCTATTGCTACGATACGTAGACATCTGCAAACGCTAATTTCTAGCGAGGAAATATCGCAGTCACATTCATTTGAAGTGTAGACGAGGAATACATGACACTTCGCAAATCATATTATATCTTACCATGAAACATAGAAATGAGATGCGATATCGCGTTTTAAGAAGCATTAGAAAGCTATTGCAACGATACGTAGACATCTGCAAACGCTATTTCCTAGCGAGGAAGTATCGCATTTACATTCATTTGAAGTGTAGACGAGGAATACATTACACTTCGCAAATCATATTATATCTTACCATGAAACATAGAAATGAGATGCGATATCGCGTTTTAAGATGCATTGGAATCCTATTGCTACGATAGGTAGACACCTGCAAACGCTATTTCCTTGCAAGGAAGTGTCGCATTTACATTCATTTGAAGTGTAGACGAGGAATACATAACACTTCGCAGATCATATTATATCTTACCATGAAACATAGAAATGAGATGCGATATCGCGTTTTAAGAAGCATTAGAACTCTATTGCTACGATACCTAGACATCTGCAAACGCTATTTCCTTGCAAGGAAGTGTCGCATTTACATTCATTTGAAGTGTAGACGAGGAATACATAACACTAAGCAAATCATATTATATCTTACCATGAAACATAGAAATGAGATGCGATATCGCGTTTTAAGAAGCATTAGAAATCTATTGCTACGATACGTAGACATCTGCAAACACTATTTCTTTGCAAGGAAGTGTCGCATTTACATTCATTTGAAGTGTAGACGAGGAAGACATAACACTTCGCAAATCATATTATATCTTACCATGAAACATAGAAATGAGATGCGATATCGCGTTTTAGGAAGCATTAGAACTCTACTGCTACGATACCTAGACATCTGCAGACGCTATTTCCTACCAAGGAAGTGTCGCATTTACATTCATTTGAAGTGTAGACGAGGAATACATAACATTTCGCAAATCATATTATATCTTACCATGAAACATAGAAATGAGATGCGATATCGCGTTTTAAGAAGCATTAGAACACTATTGCTACAATACCTAGTCATCTGCAGACGCTAATTCCTAGCAAGGAAGTGTCGCTTTTACATTCATTTGAAGTGTAGACGAGGAATACATGACATTTCGCAAATCATATTATATCTTACCATGAAACATAGAAATGAGATGCGATATCGCGTTCTAAGAAGCATTAGAAAGCTATTGCTACGATACGTAGACATCTGCAAACGCTAATTTCTAGCGAGGAAATATCGCAGTCACATTCATTTGAAGTGTAGACGAGGAATACATGACACTTCGCAAATCATATTATATCTTACCATGAAACATAGAAATGAGATGCGATATCGCGTTTTAAGAAGCATTAGAACTCTATTGCTACAATACCTAGACATCTGCAGACGCTATTACCTAGCAAGTAAGTGTCGCATTTACATTCATTTGAAGTGTAGACGAGGAATACATGACACTTCGCAAATCATATTATATCTTACAGTGAAACATCGAAATGAGATGCGATATCGCGTTTTAAGTAGCATTAGAAATCTATTGCTACGATACGTAGACATCTGCAAACGCTATTTCTTTGCAAGGAAGTGTCGCATTTACATTCATTTGAAGTGTAGACGAGGAAGACATCACACTTCGCAAATCATATTATATCCTACCATGAAACATAGAAATGAGATGCGATATCGCGTTTTAAGAAGCATTAGGACACTATTGCTACGATACCTAGTCATCTGCAGACGCTATTTCCTAGCAAGGAAGTGTCGCATTTACATTCATTTGAAGTGTAGACGAGGAATACATGACACTTCGCAAATCATATTATATCTTACCATGAAACATAGAAATGAGATGCGATATCGCGTTTTAAGAAGCATTAGAACACTATTGCTACAATACCTAGTCATCTGCAGACGCTAATTCCTAGCAAGGAAGTGTCGCTTTTACATTCATTTGAAGTGTAGACGAGGAATACATGACATTTCGCAAATCATATTATATCTTACCATGAAACATAGAAATGAGATGCGATATCGCGTTCTAAGAAGCATTAGAAAGCTATTGCTACGATACGTAGACATCTGCAAACGCTAATTTCTAGCGAGGAAATATCGCAGTCACATTCATTTGAAGTGTAGACGAGGAATACATGACACTTCGCAAATCATATTATATCTTACCATGAAACATAGAAATGAGATGCGATATCGCGTTTTAAGAAGCATTAGAACTCTATTGCTACAATACCTAGACATCTGCAGACGCTATTACCTAGCAAGTAAGTGTCGCATTTACATTCATTTGAAGTGTAGACGAGGAATACATGACACTTCGCAAATCATATTATATCTTACAGTGAAACATCGAAATGAGATGCGATATCGCGTTTTAAGTAGCATTAGAAATCTATTGCTACGATACGTAGACATCTGCAAACGCTATTTCTTTGCAAGGAAGTGTCGCATTTACATTCATTTGAAGTGTAGACGAGGAAGACATAACACTTCGCAAATCATATTATATCCTACCATGAAACATAGAAATGAGATGCGATATCGCGTTTTAAGAAGCATTAGGACACTATTGCTACGATACCTAGTCATCTGCAGACGCTATTTCCTAGCAAGGAAGTGTCGCATTTACATTCATTTGAAGTGTAGACGAGGAATACATGACACTTCGCAAATCATATTATATCTTACCATGAAACATAGAAATGAGATGCGATATCGCGTCTTAAGAAGCATTAGAACTCTATTGCTACGATACCTAGACATCTGCAGACGCTATTTCCTAGCAAGGAAGTGTCGCATTTACATTCATTTGAAGTGTAGACGAGGAATACATTACACTTCGCAAATCATATTATATCTTACCATGAAACATAGAAATGAGATGCGATATCGCGTTTTAAGATGCATTGGAATCCTATTGCTACGATAGGTAGACACCTGCAAACGCTATTTCCTTGCAAGGAAGTGTCGCATTTACGTTCATTTGAAGTGTAGACGAGGAATACATAACACTTCGCAGATCATATTATATCTTACCATGAAACATAGAAATGAGATGCGATATCGCGTTTTAAGAAGCATTAGAACTCTATTGCTACGATACCTAGACATCTGCAAACGCTATTTCCTTGCAAGGAAGTGTCGCATTTACATTCATTTGAAGTGTAGACGAGGAATACATAACACTAAGCAAATCATATTATATCTTACCATGAAACATAGAAATGAGATGCGATATCGCGTTTTAAGAAGCATTAGAAATCTATTGCTACGATACGTAGACATCTGCAAACACTATTTCTTTGCAAGGAAGTGTCGCATTTACATTCATTTGAAGTGTAGACGAGGAAGACATAACACTTCGCAAATCATATTATATCTTACCATGAAACATAGAAATGAGATGCGATATCGCGTTTTAGGAAGCATTAGAACTCTACTGCTACGATACCTAGACATCTGCAGACGCTATTTCCTACCAAGGAAGTGTCGCATTTACATTCATTTGAAGTGTAGACGAGGAATACATAACATTTCGCAAATCATATTATATCTTACCATGAAACATAGAAATGAGATGCGATATCGCGTTTTAAGAAGCATTAGAACACTATTGCTACAATACCTAGTCATCTGCAGACGCTAATTCCTAGCAAGGAAGTGTCGCTTTTACATTCATTTGAAGTGTAGACGAGGAATACATGACATTTCGCAAATCATATTATATCTTACCATGAAACATAGAAATGAGATGCGATATCGCGTTCTAAGAAGCATTAGAAAGCTATTGCTACGATACGTAGACATCTGCAAACGCTATTTCTTTGCAAGGAAGTGTCGCATTTACATTCATTTGAAGTGTAGACGAGGAATACATGACACTTCGCAAATCATATTATATCTTACCATGAAACATAGAAATGAGATGCGATATCGCGTTTTAAGAAGCATTAGAACACTATTGCTACAATACCTAGTCATCTGCAGACGCTAATTCCTAGCAAGGAAGTGTCGCTTTTACATTCATTTGAAGTGTAGACGAGGAATACATGACATTTCGCAAATCATATTATATCTTACCATGAAACATAGAAATGAGATGCGATATCGCGTTCTAAGAAGCATTAGAAAGCTATTGCTACGATACGTAGACATCTGCAAACGCTAATTTCTAGCGAGGAAATATCGCAGTCACATTCATTTGAAGTGTAGACGAGGAATACATGACACTTCGCAAATCATATTATATCTTACCATGAAACATAGAAATGAGATGCGATATCGCGTTTTAAGAAGCATTAGAACTCTATTGCTACAATACCTAGACATCTGCAGACGCTATTACCTAGCAAGTAAGTGTCGCATTTACATTCATTTGAAGTGTAGACGAGGAATACATGACACTTCGCAAATCATATTATATCTTACAGTGAAACATCGAAATGAGATGCGATATCGCGTTTTAAGTAGCATTAGAAATCTATTGCTACGATACGTAGACATCTGCAAACGCTATTTCTTTGCAAGGAAGTGTCGCATTTACATTCATTTGAAGTGTAGACGAGGAAGACATAACACTTCGCAAATCATATTATATCCTACCATGAAACATAGAAATGAGATGCGATATCGCGTTTTAAGAAGCATTAGGACACTATTGCTACGATACCTAGTCATCTGCAGACGCTATTTCCTAGCAAGGAAGTGTCGCATTTACATTCATTTGAAGTGTAGACGAGGAATACATGACACTTCGCAAATCATATTATATCTTACCATGAAACATAGAAATGAGATGCGATATCGCGTTTTAAGAAGCATTAGAACTCTATTGCTACAATACCTAGACATCTGCAGACGCTATTACCTAGCAAGTAAGTGTCGCATTTACATTCATTTGAAGTGTAGACGAGGAATACATGACACTTCGCAAATCATATTATATCTTACAGTGAAACATCGAAATGAGATGCGATATCGCGTTTTAAGTAGCATTAGAAATCTATTGCTACGATACGTAGACATCTGCAAACGCTATTTCTTTGCAAGGAAGTGTCGCATTTACATTCATTTGAAGTGTAGACGAGGAAGACATAACACTTCGCAAATCATATTATATCCTACCATGAAACATAGAAATGAGATGCGATATCGCGTTTTAAGAAGCATTAGGACACTATTGCTACGATACCTAGTCATCTGCAGACGCTATTTCCTAGCAAGGAAGTGTCGCATTTACATTCATTTGAAGTGTAGACGAGGAATACATGACACTTCGCAAATCATATTATATCTTACCATGAAACATAGAAATGAGATGCGATATCGCGTTTTAGGAGGCATTAGAACTCTATTGCTACGATACCTAGACATCTGCAGACGCTATTTCCTAGCAAGGAAGTGTCGCATTTACGTTCATTTGAATCGTAGACGTAGAATGCATAACACTTCGCAATGAATAATATATCTTATCATGAAACATAGAAATGAGATGCGATATTGCGTTTTGAGAAGCATTAGAACTCTATCGCTACGATACCTAGACATCTGCAGACGCTATTTCCTAGCAAGGAAGTGTCGCATTTACATTCATTTGAAGTGTGGACGAGGAATACATGACACTTCGCAAATCATATTATATCTTACCATGAAACATAGAAATGAGATGCGATATCGCGTTCTAAGAAGCATTAGAAAGCTATTGCTACGATACGTAGACATCTGCAAACGCTAATTTCTAGCGAGGAAATATCGCAGTCACATTCATTTGAAGTGTAGACGAGGAATACATGACACTTCGCAAATCATATTATATCTTACCATGAAACATAGAAATGAGATGCGATATCGCGTTTTAAGAAGCATTAGGACACTATTGCTACGATACCTAGTCATCTGCAGACGCTATTTCCTAGCAAGGAAGTGTCGCATTTACATTCATTTGAAGTGTAGACGAGGAATACATGACACTTCGCAAATCATATTATATCTTACAGTGAAACATCGAAATGAGATGCGATATCGCGTTTTAAGTAGCATTAGAAATCTATTGCTACGATACGTAGACATCTGCAAACGCTATTTCTTTGCAAGGAAGTGTCGCATTTACATTCATTTGAAGTGTAGACGAGGAAGACATAACACTTCGCAAATCATATTATATCCTACCATGAAACATAGAAATGAGATGCGATATCGCGTTTTAAGAAGCATTAGGACACTATTGCTACGATACCTAGTCATCTGCAGACGCTATTTCCTAGCAAGGAAGTGTCGCATTTACATTCATTTGAAGTGTAGACGAGGAATACATGACACTTCGCAAATCATATTATATCTTACCATGAAACATAGAAATGAGATGCGATATCGCGTTTTAGGAGGCATTAGAACTCTATTGCTACGATACCTAGACATCTGCAGACGCTATTTCCTAGCAAGGAAGTGTCGCATTTACGTTCATTTGAATCGTAGACGTAGAATGCATAACACTTCGCAATGAATAATATATCTTATCATGAAACATAGAAATGAGATGCGATATTGCGTTTTGAGAAGCATTAGAACTCTATCGCTACGATACCTAGACATCTGCAGACGCTATTTCCTAGCAAGGAAGTGTCGCATTTACATTCATTTGAAGTGTGGACGAGGAATACATGACACTTCGCAAATCATATTATATCTTACCATGAAACATAGAAATGAGATGCGATATCGCGTTCTAAGAAGCATTAGAAAGCTATTGCTACGATACGTAGACATCTGCAAACGCTAATTTCTAGCGAGGAAATATCGCAGTCACATTCATTTGAAGTGTAGACGAGGAATACATGACACTTCGCAAATCATATTATATCTTACCATGAAACATAGAAATGAGATGCGATATCGCGTTTTAAGAAGCATTAGAAAGCTATTGCAACGATACGTAGACATCTGCAAACGCTATTTCCTAGCGAGGAAGTATCGCATTTACATTCATTTGAAGTGTAGACGAGGAATACATGACACTTCGCAAATCATATTATATCTTACCATGAAACATAGAAATGAGATGCGATATCGCGTTTTAAGATGCATTGGAATCCTATTGCTACGATAGGTAGACACCTGCAAACGCTATTTCCTTGCAAGGAAGTGTCGCATTTACGTTCATTTGAAGTGTAGACGAGGAATACATAACACTTCGCAAATCATATTATATCTTACCATGAAACATAGAAATGAGATGCGATATCGCGTTTTAAGAAGCATTAGAAATCTATTGCTACGATACGTAGACATTTGCAAACACTATTTCTTTGCAAGGAAGTGTCGCATTTACATTCATTTGAAGTGTAGACGAGGAAGACATAACACTTCGCAAATCATATTATATCTTACCATGAAACATAGAAATGAGATGCGATATCGCGTTTTAGGAAGCATTAGAACTCTACTGCTACGATACCTAGACATCTGCAGACGCTATTTCCTACCAAGGAAGTGTCGCATTTACATTCATTTGAAGTGTAGACGAGGAATACATAACATTTCGCAAATCATATTATATCTTACCATGAAACATAGAAATGAGATGCGATATCGCGTTTTAAGAAGCATTAGAACACTATTGCTACAATACCTAGTCATCTGCAGACGCTAATTCCTAGCAAGGAAGTGTCGCTTTTACATTCATTTGAAGTGTAGACGAGGAATACATGACATTTCGCAAATCATATTATATCTTACCATGAAACATAGAAATGAGATGCGATATCGCGTTCTAAGAAGCATTAGAAAGCTATTGCTACGATACGTAGACATCTGCAAACGCTAATTTCTAGCGAGGAAATATCGCAGTCACATTCAGTTGAAGTGTAGACGAGGAATACATGACACTTCGCAAATCATATTATATCTTACCATGAAACATAGAAATGAGATGCGATATCGCGTTTTAAGAAGCATTAGAACACTATTGCTACAATACCTAGTCATCTGCAGACGCTAATTCCTAGCAAGGAAGTGTCGCTTTTACATTCATTTGAAGTGTAGACGAGGAATACATGACATTTCGCAAATCATATTATATCTTACCATGAAACATAGAAATGAGATGCGATATCGCGTTCTAAGAAGCATTAGAAAGCTATTGCTACGATACGTAGACATCTGCAAACGCTAATTTCTAGCGAGGAAATATCGCAGTCACATTCATTTGAAGTGTAGACGAGGAATACATGACACTTCGCAAATCATATTATATCTTACCATGAAACATAGAAATGAGATGCGATATCGCGTTTTAAGAAGCATTAGAACTCTATTGCTACAATACCTAGACATCTGCAGACGCTATTACCTAGCAAGTAAGTGTCGCATTTACATTCATTTGAAGTGTAGACGAGGAATACATGACACTTCGCAAATCATATTATATCTTACAGTGAAACATCGAAATGAGATGCGATATCGCGTTTTAAGTAGCATTAGAAATCTATTGCTACGATACGTAGACATCTGCAAACGCTATTTCTTTGCAAGGAAGTGTCGCATTTACATTCATTTGAAGTGTAGACGAGGAAGACATAACACTTCGCAAATCATATTATATCCTACCATGAAACATAGAAATGAGATGCGATATCGCGTTTTAAGAAGCATTAGGACACTATTGCTACGATACCTAGTCATCTGCAGACGCTATTTCCTAGCAAGGAAGTGTCGCATTTACATTCATTTGAAGTGTAGACGAGGAATACATGACACTTCGCAAATCATATTATATCTTACCATGAAACATAGAAATGAGATGCGATATCGCGTTTTAAGAAGCATTAGAACTCTATTGCTACAATACCTAGACATCTGCAGACGCTATTACCTAGCAAGTAAGTGTCGCATTTACATTCATTTGAAGTGTAGACGAGGAATACATGACACTTCGCAAATCATATTATATCTTACAGTGAAACATCGAAATGAGATGCGATATCGCGTTTTAAGTAGCATTAGAAATCTATTGCTACGATACGTAGACATCTGCAAACGCTATTTCTTTGCAAGGAAGTGTCGCATTTACATTCATTTGAAGTGTAGACGAGGAAGACATAACACTTCGCAAATCATATTATATCCTACCATGAAACATAGAAATGAGATGCGATATCGCGTTTTAAGAAGCATTAGGACACTATTGCTACGATACCTAGTCATCTGCAGACGCTATTTCCTAGCAAGGAAGTGTCGCATTTACATTCATTTGAAGTGTAGACGAGGAATACATGACACTTCGCAAATCATATTATATCTTACCATGAAACATAGAAATGAGATGCGATATCGCGTCTTAAGAAGCATTAGAACTCTATTGCTACGATACCTAGACATCTGCAGACGCTATTTCCTAGCAAGGAAGTGTCGCATTTACATTCATTTGAAGTGTAGACGAGGAATACATGACACTTCGCAAATCATATTATATCTTAACATGAAACATAGAAATGAGATGCGATATCGCCTTTTAAGAATCATAAGAACTCTATTGTTACGATACGTAGACATCTGCAAACGCTATTTCCTTGCAAGGAAGTGCCGCATTTACGTTCACTTGAATCGCAGACGAGGAATGCATAACACTTCGCAATGAATATTATATCTTATCATGAAACATAGATATGAGATGCAATATCTAGTTTTAAGAAGCATTTGAACTCTATTGGTTCGATACGTAGGCATCTGCAAACGCTATTTCCTTGCAAGGAAGTGTCACATTTACATTCATTTGAAGTGTAGGCGACGAATACATAACACTTCGCAAATCATATTACATCTTACCATGAAACGTAGAAATGAGATGCGATATCGCGTTTTAAGAAGCATTAGAACTTTATTGCTACGATACCTAGACATCTGCAGACGCTACTTCCTAACAAGGAGTTGTCGCATTTACATTCATTTGAAGTGTAGACGAGGAATACATAACACTTCGCAAATCATATAATATCTTACCATGAAACATAGAAATGAGATGCGATATCGCGTTTTAGGAGGCATTAGAACTCTATTGCTACGATACCTAGACATCTGCAGACGCTATTTCCTAGCAAGGAAGTGTCGCATTTACGTTCATTTGAATCGTAGACGTAGAATGCATAACACTTCGCAATGAATAATATATCTTATCATGAAACATAGAAATGAGATGCGATATTGCGTTTTGAGAAGCATTAGAACTCTATCGCTACGATACCTAGACATCTGCAGACGCTATTTCCTAGCAAGGAAGTGTCGCATTTACATTCATTTGAAGTGTGGACGAGGAATACATGACACTTCGCAAATCATATTATATCTTACCATGAAACATAGAAATGAGATGCGATATCGCGTTCTAAGAAGCATTAGAAAGCTATTGCTACGATACGTAGACATCTGCAAACGCTAATTTCTAGCGAGGAAATATCGCAGTCACATTCATTTGAAGTGTAGACGAGGAATACATGACACTTCGCAAATCATATTATATCTTATCATGAAACATAGAAATGAGATGCGATATCGCATTTTAAGAAGCATTAGAAAGCTATTGCAACGATACGTAGACATCTGCAAACGCTATTTCCTAGCGAGGAAGTATCGCATTTACATTCATTTGAAGTGTAGACGAGGAATACATGACACTTCGCAAATCATATTATATCTTACCATGAAACATAGAAATGAGATGCGATATCGCGTTTTAAGATGCATTGGAATCCTATTGCTACGATAGGTAGACACCTGCAAACGCTATTTCCTTGCAAGGAAGTGTCGCATTTACGTTCATTTGAAGTGTAGACGAGGAATACATAACACTTCGCAAATCATATTATATCTTACCATGAAACATAGAAATGAGATGCGATATCGCGTTTTAAGAAGCATTAGAACTCTATTGCTACGATACCTAGACATCTGCAAACGCTATTTCCTTGCAAGGAAGTGTCGCATTTACATTCATTTGAATCATAGACGAGGAATGCATAACACTTCGCAATGAATATTATATCTTACCATGAAACATAGAAATGAGATGCGATATCGCGTTTTAAGAATCATAAGAACTCTATTGCTAGGATACGTAGACATCTGCAAACGCACTTTCCTTACAAGGAAGTGTCGCATTAACATTCATATGAAGCGTGGACGAGGAATACATAACACTTCGCAAATCATATTATATCTTAGCATGAAACATAGAAATGAGATGCGATATCGCGTTTTAAGAATCATAAGAACCCTATTGCTACGATACGTAGACATCTGCAGACGCTATTTCCCTGCAAGGAAGTGTCGCATTTACATTCATTTGAAGTGTAGACGAGGAATACATAACACTTCGCAAATCATATAATATCTTACCATGAAACATAGAAATGAGATGCGATATCGCGTTTTAAGAAGCATTAGAACTATATTGCTACGATACCTAGACATCTGCAGACGCTATTTCCTAGCAAGGAAGTGTCGCATTTACGTTCATTTGAATCGTAGACGTAGAATGCATAACACTTCGCAATGAATAATATATCTTATCATGAAACATAGAAATGAGATGCGATATTGCGTTTTGAGAAGCATTAGAACTCTATCGCTACGATACCTAGACATCTGCAGACGCTATTACCTAGCAAGGAAGTGTCGCATTTACATTCATTTGAAGTGTAGATGAGGAATACATTACACTTCGCAAATCATATTATATCTTACCATGAAACATAGAAATGAGATGCGATATCGCCTTTTTAGAATCATAAGAACTCTATTGTTACGATACGTAGACATCTGCAAACGCTATTTCCTTGCAAGGAAGTGTCGCATTTACGTTCATTTGAATCGCAGACGAGGAATGCATAACACTTCGCAATGAATATTATATCTTATCATGAAACATAGATATGAGATGCAATATCTCATTTTAAGAAGCATTCGAACTCTATTGCTTCGATACGTAGGCATCTGCAAAAGCTATTTCCTTGCAAGGAAGTGTCGCATTTACATTCATTTGAAGTGTAGACGAGGAATACATAACACTTCGCAAATCATATTATATCTTATCACGAAACATAGATATGAGATGCAATATCTCGTTTTAAGAAGCATTTGAACTCTATTGCTACGATACCTAGAATTCTGCAGACGCTATTTCCTAGCAAGGAAGTGTCGCATTTACGTTCATTTGAAGTGTAGACGAGGAATACATGACACTTCTCAAATCATATTATATCTTACTACGAAACACAGAAATGAGATGCGGTATCGCGTTTTAAGAAGCATTAGAACTCAATTGCTACGATACCTAGACATCTGCAAACGCTATTTCCTTGCAAGGAAGTGTCGCATTTACATTCATTTGAAGTGTAGAGGAGGAATACATAACACTTCGCAAATCATATTACATCTTACCATGAAACATAGAATTGAGATGGGATATCGCGTTTTAAGAAGCATTAGAAAGCTATTGCTACGATACGTAGACATCTGCAAACGCTATTTCCTAGCGAGGAAATATCGCAGTCACATTCATTTGAAGTGTAGACGAGGAATACATGACTCTTCGCAAATCATATTATATCGTACCATGAAACATAGAAATGAGATGGGATATCGCGTTTTAAGAAGCATTAGAAAGATATTGCTACGATACGTAGACATCTGCAAACGCTATTTCCTAGCGAGGAAATATCGCAGTCACATTCATTTGAAGTGTAGACGAGGAATACATGACACTTCGCAAATCATATTATATCGTACCATGAAACATAGAAATGAGATGCGATATCGCGTTTTAAGAAGCATTAGAACACTATTGCTACGATACCTAGTCATCTGCAGACGCTAATTCCTAGCAAGGAAGTGTCGCTTTTACATTCATTTGAAGTGTAGACGAGGAATACATGACACTTCGCAAATCATATTATATCGTACCATGAAACATAGAAATGAGATGCGATATCGCGTTTTAAGAAGTATTAGTAAGCTATTGCAACGATACGTAGACATCTGCAAACGCTATTTCCTAGCGAGGAAGTATCGCATTCACAGTCATTTGAAGTGTAGACGAGGAATACACAACACTTCGCAAATCATGTTATATCTTACCATGAAACATAGAAATGAGATGCGATATGGCGTTTTGAGAAGCATTAGAACTCTATCGCTACGATACCTAGACATCTGCAGACGCTATTTCCTAGCAAGGAAATGTCGCATTTACATTCATTTGAAGTGTAGACGAGGAATACATAACACTTCGCAAATCATATTATATCTTACCATGAAACATTGAAATGAGATGCGATATCGCGTTTTAAGAAGCATTAGAAATCTATTGCCACGATACGTAGACATCTGCAAACGCAATTTCCTGGCAAGGAAGTGTCGCATTTACATTCATTTGAAGTGTAGACGAGGAAGACATAACACTTCGCAAATCATATTATATCCTACCATGAAACATAGAAATGAGATGCGATATCGCGTTTTAAGAAGCATTAGGACACTATTGCTACGATACCTAGTCATCTGCAGACGCTATTTCCTAGCAAGGAAGTGTCGCATTTACATTCATTTGAAGTGTAGACGAGGAATACATGACACTTCGCAAATCATATTATATCTTACCATGAAACATAGAAATGAGATGCGATATCGCCTTTTAAGAATCATAAGAACTCTATTGTTACGATACGTAGACATCTGCAAACGCTATTTCCTTGCAAGGAAGTGCCGCATTTACGTTCATTTGAATCGCAGACGAGGAATGCATAACACTTCGCAATGAATATTATATCTTATCATGAAACATAGATATGAGATGCAATATCTCGTTTTAAGAAGCATTTGAACTCTATTGGTTCGATACGTAGGCATCTGCAAACGCTATTTCCTTGCAAGGAAGTGTCACATTTACATTCATTTGAAGTGTAGGCGACGAATACATAACACTTCGCAAATCATATTACATCTTACCATGAAACATAGAAATGAGATGCGATATCGCGTTCTAAGAAGCATTAGAAAGCTATTGCTACGATACGTAGACATCTGCAAACGCTAATTTCTAGCGAGGAAATATCGCAGTCACATTCATTTGAAGTATAGACGAGGAATACATGACACTTCGCAAATCATATTATATCTTACCATGAAACATAGAAATGAGATGCGATATCGCGTTTTAAGAAGCATTAGAAAGCTATTGCAACGATACGTAGACATCTGCAAACGCTATTTCCTAGCGAGGAAGTATCGCATTTACATTCATTTGAAGTGTAGACGAGGAATACATGACACTTCGCAAATCATATTACATCTTACCATGAAACATAGAAATGAGATGCGATATCGCGTTTTAAGATGCATTGGAATCCTATTGCTACGATAGGTAGACACCTGCAAACGCTATTTCCTTGCAAGGAAGTGTCGCATTTACGTTCATTTGAAGTGTAGACGAGGAATACATAACACTTCGCAAATCATATTATATCTTACCATGAAACATAGAAATGAGATGCGATATCGCGTTTTAAGAAGCATTAGAACTCTATTGCTACGATACCTAGACATCTGCAAACGCTATTTCCTTGCAAGGAAGTGTCGCATTTACATTCATTTGAATCATAGACGAGGAATGCATAACACTTCGCAATGAATATTATATCTTACCATGAAACATAGAAATGAGATGCGATATCGCGTTTTAAGAATCATAAGAACTCTATTGCTACGATACGTAGACATCTGCAAACGCACTTTCCTTGCAAGGAAGTGTCGCATTAACATTCATATGAAGCGTAGACGAGGAATACATAACACTTCGCAAATCATATTATATCTTAGCATGAAACATAGAAATGAGATGCGATATCGCGTTTTAAGAATCATAAGAACCCTATTGCTACGATACGTAGACATCTGCAGACGCTATTTCCCTGCAAGGAAGTGTCGCATTTACATTCATTTGAAGTGTAGACGAGGTATACATAACACTTCGCAAATCATATAATATCTTACCATGAAACATAGAAATGAGATGCGATATCGCGTTTTAAGAAGCATTAGAACTATATTGCTACGATACCTAGACATCTGCAGACGCTATTTCCTAGCAAGGAAGTGTCGCATTTACGTTCATTTGAATCGTAGACGTAGAATGCATAACACTTCGCAATGAATAATATATCTTATCATGGAACATAGAAATGAGATGCGATATTGCGTTTTGAGAAGCATTAGAACTCTATCGCTACGATACCTAGACATCTGCAGACGCTATTTCCTAGCAAGGAAGTGTCGCATTTACATTCATTTGAAGTGTAGACGAGGAATACATGACACTTCGCAAATCATATTATACCTTACAGTGAAACATCGAAATGAGATGCGATATCGCGTTTTAAGAAGCATTAGAAATCTATTGCTACGATACCTAGACATCTGCAGACGCTATTACCTAGCAAGGAAGTGTCGCATTTACATTCATTTGAAGTGTAGATGAGGAATACATGACACTTCGCAAATCATATTATATCTTACCATGAAACATAGAAATGAGATGCGGTATCGCGTTTTAAGAAGCATTAGAACTCAATTGCTACGATACCTAGACATCTGCAAACGCTATTTCCTTGCAAGGAAGTGTCGCATTTACATTCATTTGAAGTGTAGAGGAGGAATACATAACACTTCGCAAATCATATTATATCTTACCATGAAACATAGAAATGAGATGCGATATCGCGTTTTAAGAAGCATTAGAAATCTATTGCCACGATACGTAGACATCTGCAAACGCAATTTGCTAGCGAGGAAGTATCGCATTCACATTCATTTGGAGTGTGGACGAGGAATGCATAACACTTCGCAATGAATATTATATCTTATCATGAAACATAGATATGAGATGCAATATCTCGTTTTAAGAAGCATTAGAACACTATTGCTACGATACCTAGTCATCTGCAGACGCTATTTCCTGGCAAGGAAGTGTCGCATTTACATTCATTTGAAGTGTAGACGAGGAAGACATAACACTTCGCAAATCATATTATATCCTACCATGAAACATAGAAATGAGATGCGATATCGCGTTTTAAGAAGCATTAGGACACTATTGCTACGATACCTAGTCATCTGCAGACGCTATTTCCTAGCAAGGAAGTGTCGCATTTACATTCATTTGAAGTGTAGACGAGGAATACATGACACTTCGCAAATCATATTATATCTTACCATGAAACATAGAAATGAGATGCGATATCGCGTCTTAAGAAGCATTAGAACTCTATTGCTACGATACCTAGACGTCTGCAGACGCTATTACCTAGCAAGGAAGTGTCGCATTTACATTCATTTGAAGTGTAGACGAGGAATACATGACACTTCGCAAATCATATTATATCTTACCATGAAACATAGAAATGAGATGCGATATCGCCTTTTAAGAATCATAAGAACTCTATTGTTACGATACGTAGACATCTGCAAACGCTATTTCCTTGCAAGGAAGTGCCGCATTTACGTTCATTTGAATCGCAGACGAGGAATGCATAACACTTCGCAATGAATATTATATCTTATCATGAAACATAGATATGAGATGCAATATCTCGTTTTAAGAAGCATTTGAACTCTATTGGTTCGATACGTAGGCATCTGCAAACGCTATTTCCTTGCAAGGAAGTGTCACATTTACATTCATTTGAAGTGTAGGCGACGAATACATAACACTTCGCAAATCATGTAATATCTTACCATGAAACATAGAAATGAGATGCGATATCGCGTTTTAAGAAGCATTAGAACTCTATTGCTACGATACCTAGACATCTGCAGACGCTATTTCCTAGCAAGGAAGTGTCGCATTTACGTTCATTTGAATCGTAGACGTAGAATGCATAACACTTCGCAATGAATAATATATCTTATCATGAAACATAGAAATGAGATGCGATATTGCGTTTTGAGAAGCATTAGAACTCTATCGCTACGATACCTAGACATCTGCAGACGCTATTTCCTAGCAAGGAAGTGTCGCATTTACATTCATTTGAAGTGTAGACGAGGAATACATGACACTTCGCAAATCATATTATATCTTACCATGAAACATAGAAATGAGATGCGATATCGCGTTTTAAGAAGCATTAGAACCCTATTGTTACGATACGTAGACATCTGCAAACGCTATTTCCTTGCAAGGAAGTGTCGCACTTACATTCATTTGAAGTGTAGAGGAGGAATACATAACACTTCGCAAATCATATTACATCTTACCATGAAACAGAGAATTGAGATGGGATATCGCGTTTTAAGAAGCATTAGAAAGCTATTGCTACGATACGTAGACATCTGCAGACGCTAATTCCTAGCAAGGAAGTGTCGCTTTTACATTCGTTTGAAGTGTAGACGAGGAATACATGACACTTCGCAAATCATATTATATCGTACCATGAAACATAGAAATGAGATGCGATATCGCGTTTTAAGAATCATAAGAACTCCATTGCTACGATACGTAGACATCTGCAAACGCTATTTCCTTGCAAGGAAGTGTCGCATTTACATTCATTTGAAGTTTAGACGTGGAATACATAACACTTCGCAAATCATATAATATCTTACTATGAAACATAGAAATGAGATGCGATATCGCGTTTTAGGAAGCATTAGAACTCTACTGCTACGAAACCTAGACATCTGCAGACGCTATTTCCTACCAAGGAAGTGTCGCATTTACATTCATTTGAAGTGTAGACGAGGAATACATAACACTTCGCAAATCATATTATATCTTACCATGAAACATAGAAATGAGATGCGATATCGCGTTTTAAGAAGCATTAGAACACTATTGCTACGATACCTAGTCATCTGCAGACGCTAATTCCTAGCAAGGAAGTGTCGCTTTTACATTCGTTTGAAGTGTAGACGAGGAATACATGACACTTCGCAAATCATATTATATCGTACCATGAAACATAGAAATGAGATGCGATATCGCGTTTTAGGAATCATAAGAACTCCATTGCTACGATACGTAGACATCTGCAAACGCTATTTCCTTGCAAGGAAGTGTCGCATTTACATTCATTTGAAGTTTAGACGTGGAATACATAACACTTCGCAAATCATATAATATCTTACCATGAAACATAGAAATGAGATGCGATATCGCGTTTTAAGAAGAATTAGAAATCTATTGCTACGATACCTAGACATCTGCAGACGCTATTTCCTAGCAACGAAGTGTCGCATTTACATTCATTTGAAGTGTAGACGAGGAATACATGACACTTCGCATATCATATTATATCTTACCATGAAACATAGAAATGAGATGCGATATCGCATTTTAAGAAGCATTAGAAGGCTATTGCTACGATACGTAGACATCTGCAAACGCAATTTCCTAGCGAGGAAGTATCGCATTCACATTCATTTGGAGTGTGGACGCGGAATGCATAACACTTCGCAATGAATATTATATCTTATCATGAAACATAGATATGAGATACAATATCTCGTTTTAAGAAGCATTAGAACACTATTGCTACGATACCTAGTCATCTGCAGACGCTATTTCCTAGCAAGGAAGTGTCGCATTTACATTCATTTGAAGTGTAGACGAGGAATACATGACACTTCGCAAATCATATTATATCTTACCATGAAACATAGAAATGAGATGCGATATCGCGTTTTAAGAAGCATTAGAACCCTATTGTTACGATACGTAGACATCTGCAAACGCTATTTCCTTGCAAGGAAGTGTCGCATTTACGTTCATTTGAATCGCAGACGTGGAATGCATAACACTTCGCAATGAATATTATATCTTATCATGAAACATAGAAATGAGATGCGATATCGCGTTTTAAGAAGCATTAGGACACTATTGCTACGATACCTAGTCATCTGCAGACGCTATTTCCTAGCAAGGAAGTGTCGCATTTACATTCATTTGAAGTGTAGACGAGGAATACATAACTCTTCGCAAATCATATTATATCTTACCATGAAACATAGAAATGAGATGCGATATCGCGTTTTAAGAAGCATTAGAACACTATTGCTACGATACCTAGTCATCTGCAGACGCTAATTCCTAGCAAGGAAGTGTCGCTTTTACATTCGTTTGAAGTGTAGACGAGGAATACATGACACTTCGCAAATCATATTATATCGTACCATGAAACATAGAAATGAGATGCGATATCGCGTTTTAGGAATCATAAGAACTCCATTGCTACGATACGTAGACATCTGCAAACGCTATTTCCTTGCAAGGAAGTGTCGCATTTACATTCATTTGAAGTTTAGACGTGGAATACATAACACTTCGCAAATCATATAATATCTTACCATGAAACATAGAAATGAGATGCGATATCGCGTTTTAAGAAGAATTAGAAATCTATTGCTACGATACCTAGACATCTGCAGACGCTATTTCCTAGCAACGAAGTGTCGCATTTACATTCATTTGAAGTGTAGACGAGGAATACATGACACTTCGCATATCATATTATATCTTACCATGAAACATAGAAATGAGATGCGATATCGCATTTTAAGAAGCATTAGAAGGCTATTGCTACGATACGTAGACATCTGCAAACGCAATTTCCTAGCGAGGAAGTATCGCATTCACATTCATTTGGAGTGTGGACGCGGAATGCATAACACTTCGCAATGAATATTATATCTTATCATGAAACATAGATATGAGATACAATATCTCGTTTTAAGAAGCATTAGAACACTATTGCTACGATACCTAGTCATCTGCAGACGCTATTTCCTAGCAAGGAAGTGTCGCATTTACATTCATTTGAAGTGTAGACGAGGAATACATGACACTTCGCAAATCATATTATATCTTACCATGAAACATAGAAATGAGATGCGATATCGCGTTTTAAGAAGCATTAGAACCCTATTGTTACGATACGTAGACATCTGCAAACGCTATTTCCTTGCAAGGAAGTGTCGCATTTACGTTCATTTGAATCGCAGACGTGGAATGCATAACACTTCGCAATGAATATTATATCTTATCATGAAACATAGAAATGAGATGCGATATCGCGTTTTAAGAAGCATTAGGACACTATTGCTACGATACCTAGTCATCTGCAGACGCTATTTCCTAGCAAGGAAGTGTCGCATTTACATTCATTTGAAGTGTAGACGAGGAATACATGACACTTCGCAAATCATATTATATCTTACCATGAAACATAGAAATGAGATGCGATATCGCGTCTTAAGAAGCATTAGAACTCTATTGCTACGATACCTAGACGTCTGCAGACGCTATTACCTAGCAAGGAAGTGTCGCATTTACATTCATTTGAAGTGTAGACGAGGAATACATGACACTTCGCAAATCATATTATATCTTACCATGAAACATAGAAATGAGATGCGATATCGCCTTTTAAGAATCATAAGAACTCTATTGTTACGATACGTAGACATCTGCAAACGCTATTTCCTTGCAAGGAAGTGCCGCATTTACGTTCATTTGAATCGCAGACGAGGAATGCATAACACTTCGCAATGAATATTATATCTTATCATGAAACATAGATATGAGATGCAATATCTCGTTTTAAGAAGCATTTGAACTCTATTGGTTCGATACGTAGGCATCTGCAAACGCTATTTCCTTGCAAGGAAGTGTCACATTTACATTCATTTGAAGTGTAGGCGACGAATACATAACACTTCGCAAATCATGTAATATCTTACCATGAAACACAGAAATGAGATGCGATATCGCGTTTTAAGAAGCATTAGAACTCTATTGCTACGATACCTAGACATCTGCAGACGCTATTTCCTAGCAAGGAAGTGTCGCATTTACGTTCATTTGAATCGTAGACGTAGAATGCATAACACTTCGCAATGAATAATATATCTTATCATGAAACATAGAAATGAGATGCGATATTGCGTTTTGAGAAGCATTAGAACTCTATCGCTACGATACCTAGACATCTGCAGACGCTATTTCCTAGCAAGGAAGTGTCGCATTTACATTCATTTGAAGTGTAGACGAGGAATACATGACACTTCGCAAATCATATTATATCTTACCATGAAACATAGAAATGAGATGCGATATCGCGTTTTAAGAAGCATTAGAACCCTATTGTTACGATACGTAGACATCTGCAAACGCTATTTCCTTGCAAGGAAGTGTCGCATTTACGTTCATTTGAATCGCAGACGTGGAATGCATAACACTTCGCAATGAATATTATATCTTATCATGAAACATAGATATGAGATGCAATATCTCGTTTTAAGAAGCATTTGAACTCTATTGCTTCGATACGTAGGCATCTGCAAACGCTATTTCCTTGCAAGGAAGTGTCGCATTTACATTCATTTGAAGTGTAGACGAGGAATACATAACACTAAGCAAATCATATTATATCTTACCATGAAACATAGAAATGAGATGCGATATCGCGTTTTAAGAATCATAAGAACTCCATTGCTACGATACGTAGACATCTGCAAACGCTATTTCCATGCAAGGAAGTGTCGCATTTACATTCATGTGAAGCGTAGACGAGGAGTACATAACACTTCGCAAATAATATTATATCTTACCATGAAACATAGAAATGAGATGCGATATCGCGTTTTAAGAAGCATTAGAACTCTATTGCTACGATAGGTAGACATCTGCAAACGCTATTTCCTTGCAAGGAAGTGTCGCATTTACATTCATTTGAAGTGTAGACGAGGAATACATGACACTTCGCAAATCATATTATATCTTACAGTGAAACATCGAAATGAGATGCGATATCGCGTTTTAAGAAGCATTAGAAATCTATTGCTACGATACCTAGACATCTGCAGACGCTATTACCTAGCAAGGAAGTGTCGCATTTACATTCATTTGAAGTGTAGACGAGGAATACATGACACTTCGCAAATCATATTATATCTTACCATGAAGCATAGAAATGAGATGCGATATCGCCTTTTAAGAATCATAAGAACTCTATTGTTACGATACGTAGACATCTGCAAACGCAATTTCCTAGCGAGGAAGTATCGCATTCACATTCATTTGAAGTGTGGACGAGGAATGCATAACACTTCGCAATGAATATTATATCTTATCATGAAACATAGATATGAGATGCAATTTCTCATTTTAAGAAGCATTTGAACTCTATTGCTTCGATACGTAGGCATCTGCAAAAGCTATTTCCTTGCAAGGAAGTGTCGCATTTACATTCATTTGAAGTGTAGACGAGGAATACATAACACTTCGCAAATCATATTATATCTTATCACGAAACACAGATATGAGATGCAATATCTCGTTTTAAGAAGCATTTGAACTCTATTGCTACGATACCTAGAATTCTGCAGACGCTATTTCCTAGCAAGGAAGTGTCGCATTTACGTTCATTTGAAGTGTAGACGAGGAATACATGACACTTCGCAAATCATATTATATCTTACTATGAAACACAGAAATGAGATGCGATATCGCGTTTTAAGAAGCATTAGAACTCAATTGCTACGATACCTAGACATCTGCAGACGCTATTTCCTAGCGAGGAAGTGTCGCATTTACTTTCATTTGAATTGTAGACGAGGAATGCATAACACTTCGCAATGAATATTATATCTTATCATGGAACATAGATATGAGATACAATATCTCGTTTTAAGAAGCATTTGAACTCTATTTCTTCGATACGTAGACATCAGCAATCGCTATTTCCTTGCAAGGAAGTGTCGCACTTACATTCATTTGAAGCGTAGAGGAGGAATACATAACACTTCACAAATCATATTACATCTTACCCCATGAAACAGAGAATTGAGATGGGATATCGCGTTTTAAGAAGCATTAGAAAGCTATTGCTACGATACGTAGACATCTGCAGACGCTAATTCCTAGCAAGGAAGTGTCGCTTTTACATTCGTTTGAAGTGTAGACGAGGAATACATGACACTTCGCAAATCATATTATATCGTACCATGAAACATAGAAATGAGATGCGATATCGCGTTTTAAGAATCATAAGAACTCCATTGCTACGATACGTAGACATCTGCAAACGCTATTTCCTTGCAAGGAAGTGTCGCATTTACATTCATTTGAAGTTTAGACGTGGAATACATAACACTTCGCAAATCATATAATATCTTACTATGAAACATAGAAATGAGATGCGATATCGCGTTTTAGGAAGCATTAGAACTCTACTGCTACGAAACCTAGACATCTGCAGACGCTATTTCCTACCAAGGAAGTGTCGCATTTACATTCATTTGAAGTGTAGACGAGGAATACATAACACTTCGCAAATCATATTATATCTTACCATGAAACATAGAAATGAGATGCGATATCGCGTTTTAAGAAGCATTAGAACACTATTGCTACGATACCTAGTCATCTGCAGACGCTAATTCCTAGCAAGGAAGTGTCGCTCTTACATTCGTTTGAAGTGTAGACGAGGAATACATGACACTTCGCAAATCATATTATATCGTACCATGAAACATAGAAATGAGATGCGATATCTCGTTTTAAGAAGCATTAGAACACTATTGCTACGATACCTAGTCATCTGCAGACGCTATTTCCTAGCAAGGAAGTGTCGCATTTACATTCATTTGAAGTGTAGACGAGGAATACATGACACTTCGCAAATCATATTATATCTTACCATGAAACATAGAAATGAGATGCGATATCGCGTTTTAAGTAGCATTAGAACTCTATTGCTACAATACCTAGACATCTGCAGACGCTATTACCTAGCAAGTAAGTGTCGCATTTACATTCATTTGAAGTGTAGACGAGGAATACATGTCACTTCGCAAATCATATTATATCTTACAGTGAAACATCGAAATGAGATGCGATATCGCGTTTTAAGTAGCATTAGAAACCTATTGCTACGATACGTAGACATCTGCAAACGCTATTTCTTTGCAAGTAAGTGTCGCATTTACATTCATTTGAAGTGTAGACGAGGAAGACATAACACTTCGCAAATCATATTATATCCTCCCATGAAACATAGAAATGAGATGCGATATCGCGTTTTAAGAAGCATTAGGACACTATTGCTACGATACCTAGTCATCTGCAGACGCTATTTCCTAGCAAGGAAGTGTCGCATTTACATTCATTTGAAGTGTAGACGAGGAATACATGACACATCGCAAATCATATTATATCTTACCATGAAACATAGAAATGAGATGCGATATCGCGTCTTAAGAAGCATTAGAACTCTATTGCTACGATACCTAGACATCTGCAGACGCTATTACCTAGCAAGGAAGTGTCGCATTTACATTCATTTGAAGTGTAGACGAGGAATACATGACACTTCGCAAATCATATTATATCTTACCATGAAACATAGAAATGAGATGCGATATCGCCTTTTAAGAATCATAAGAACTCTATTGTTACGATACGTAGACATCTGCAAACGCTATTTCCTCGCAAGGAAGTGCCGCATTTACGTTCATTTGAATCGCAGACGAGGAATGCATAACACTTCGCAATGAATATTATATCTTATCATGAAACATAGATATGAGATGCAATATCTCGTTTTAAGAAGCATTTGAACTCTATTGGCTCGATACGTAGGCATCTGCAAACGCTATTTCCTTGCAAGGAAGTGTCACACTTACATTCATTTGAAGTGTAGGCGACGAATACATAACACTTCGCAAATCATATTACATCTTACCATGAAACGTAGAAATGAGATGCGATATCGCGTTTCAAGAAGCATTAGAACTTTATTGCTACGATACCTAGACATCTGCAGACGCTGCTTCCTAACAAGGAGTTGTCGCATTTACATTCATTTGAAGTGTAGACGAGGAATACATGACACTTCGCAAATCATATTATATCTTACCATGAAACATAGAAATGAGATGCGATATCGCGTTTTAAGAAGCATTAGAACTCTATTGCTACGATAGGCAGACATCTGAAAACGCTATTTCCTTGCAAGGAAGTGTCGCATTTACATTCATTTGAAGTGTAGACGAGGAATACTTAACACTTCGCAAATCATATTATATCTTACCATGAAACATAGAAATGAGATGCGATATCGCGTTTTAAGAAGCATTAGAACTCTATTGCTACGATACCTAGACATCTGCAAACGCTATTTCCTTGCAAGGAAGAGTCGCATTTACGTTCATTTGAATCGCAGACGTGGAATGCATAACACTTCGCAATGAATACTATATCTTATCATGAAACATAGATATGAGATGCAATATCTCGTTTTAAGAAGCATTTGAACTCTATTGCTTCGATACGTAGGCATCTGCAAACGCTATTTCCTTGCAAGGTAGTTTCGCATTTATTCATTTGAAGTGTAGACGAGGAATACATAACACTAAGCAAATCATATTATATCTTACCATGAAACATAGAAATGAGATGCGATATCGCGTTTTAAGAATCATAAGAACTCCATTGCTACGATACGTAGACATCTGCAAACGCTATTTCCATGCAAGGAAGTGTCGCATTTACATTCATGTGAAGCGTAGACGAGGAGTACATAACACTTCGCAAATAATATTATATCTTACCATGAAACATAGAAATGAGATGCGATATCGCGTTTTAAGAAGCATTAGAACTCTATTGCTACGATAGGTAGACATCTGCAAACGCTATTTCCTTGCAAGGAAGTGTCGCATTTACATTCATTTGAAGTGTAGACGAGGAATACATGACACTTCGCAAATCATATTATATCTTACAGTGAAACATCGAAATGAGATGCGATATCGCGTTTTAAGAAGCATTAGAAATCTATTGCTACGATACCTAGACATCTGCAGACGCTATTACCTAGCAAGGAAGTGTCGCATTTACATTCATTTGAAGTGTAGACGAGGAATACATGACACTTCGCAAATCATATTATATCTTACCATGAAGCATAGAAATGAGATGCGATATCGCCTTTTAAGAATCATAAGAACTCTATTGTTACGATACGTAGACATCTGCAAACGCAATTTCCTAGCGAGGAAGTATCGCATTCACATTCATTTGAAGTGTGGACGAGGAATGGATAACACTTCGCAATGAATATTATATCTTATCATGAAACATAGATATGAGATGCAATATCTCATTTTAAGAAGCATTTGAACTCTATTGCTTCGATACGTAGGCATCTGCAGAAGCTATTTCCTTGCAAGGAAGTGTCGCATTTACATTCACTTGAAGTGTAGACGAGGAATACATAACACTTCGCCAATCATATTATATCGTAGCATGAAACATAGAAATGAGATGCGATATCGCGTTTTAAGAATCATAAGAACTCCATTGCTACGATACGTAGACATCTGCAAACGCTATTTGCTTGCAAGGAAGTGTCGCATTTACATTCATTTGAAGTTTAGTCGTGGAATACATAACACTTCGCAAATCATATAATATCTTACTATGAAACATAGAAATGAGATGCGATATCGCGTTTTAAGAAGAATTAGAAATCTATTGCTACGATACCTAGACATCTGCAGACGCTATTTCCTAGCAACGAAGTGTCGCATTTACATTCATTTGAAGTGTAGACGAGGAATACATGACACTTCGCAAATCATATTATATCTTACCATGAAACATAGAAATGAGATGCGATATCGCATTTTAGGAAGCATTAGAACACTATTGCTCCGATACGTAGACATCTGCAAACGCTATTTCCTTGCAAGGAAGTGTCACATTTACATTCATTTGAAGTGTAGGCGACGAATACATAACACTTCGCAAATCATATTACATCTTACCATGAAACGTAGAAATGAGATGCGATATCGCGTTTTAAGAAGCATTAGAACTTTATTGCTACGATACCTAGACATCTGCAGACGCTATTTCCTAACAAGGAGGTGTCGCATTTACATTCATTTGAAGTGTAGACGAGGAATACATGACACTTCGCAAATCATATTATATCTTACCATGAAACATAGAAATGAGATGCGATATCGCGTTTTAAGAAGCATTAGAACTCTATTGCTACGATAGGCAGACATCTGAAAACGCTATTTCCTTGCAAGGAAGTGTCGCATTTACATTCATTTGAAGTGTAGACGAGGAATACTTAACACTTCGCAAATCATATTATATCTTACCATGAAACATAGAAATGAGATGCGATATCGCGTTTTAAGAAGCATTAGAACTCTATTGCTACGATACCTAGACATCTGCAGACGCTATTTCCTAGCAAGGAAGTGTCGCATTTACGTTCATTTGAATCGTAGACGTAGAATGCATAACACTTCGCAATGAATAATATATCTTATCATGAAACATAGAAATGAGATGCGATATTGCGTTTTGAGAAGCATTAGAACTCTATCGCTACGATACCTAGACATCTGCAGACGCTATTTCCTAGCAAGGAAGTGTCGCATTTACATTCATTTGAAGTGTAGACGAGGAATACATGACACTTCGCAAATCATATTATATCTTACCATGAAACATAGAAATGAGATGCGATATCGCGTTTTAAGAAGCATTAGAACTCTATTGTTACGATACGTAGACATCTGCAAACGCTATTTCCTTGCAAGGAAGTGTCGCATTTACGTTCATTTGAATCGCAGACGTGGAATGCATAACACTTCGCAATGAATACTATATCTTATCATGAAACATAGATATGAGATGCAATATCTCGTTTTAAGAAGCATTTGAACTCTATTGCTTCGATACGTAGGCATCTGCAAACGCTATTTCCTTGCAAGGTAGTGTCGCATTTACATTCATTTGAAGTGTAGACGAGGAATACATAACACTAAGCAAATCATATTATATCTTACCATGAAACATAGAAATGAGATGCGATATCGCGTTTTAAGAATCATAAGAACTCCATTGCTACGATACGTAGACATCTGCAAACGCTATTTCCATGCAAGGAAGTGTCGCATTTACATTCATTTGGAGTGTGGACGAGGAATGCATAACACTTCGCAATGAATATTATATCTTATCATGAAACATAGAAATGAGATGCGATATCGCGTTTTAAGAAGCATTAGAACTCTATTGCTACGATAGGTAGACATCTGCAAACGCTATTTCCTTGCAAGGAAGTGTCGCATTTACATTCATTTGAAGTGTAGACGAGGAATACATGACACTTCGCAAATCATATTATATCTTACAGTGAAACATCGAAATGAGATGCGATATCGCGTTTTAAGAAGCATTAGAAATCTATTGCTACGATACCTAGACATCTGCAGACGCTATTACCTAGCAAGGAAGTGTCGCATTTACATTCATTAGAAGTGTAGACGAGGAATACATGACACTTCGCAAATCATATTATATCTTACCATGAAGCATAGAAATGAGATGCGATATCGCCTTTTAAGAATCATAAGAACTCTATTGTTACGATACGTAGACATCTGCAAACGCAATTTCCTAGCGAGGAAGTATCGCATTCACATTCATTTGAAGTGTGGACGAGGAATGGATAACACTTCGCAATGAATATTATATCTTATCATGAAACATAGATATGAGATGCAATATCTCATTTTAAGAAGCATTTGAACTCTATTGCTTCGATACGTAGGCATCTGCAGAAGCTATTTCCTTGCAAGGAAGTGTCGCATTTACATTCACTTGAAGTGTAGACGAGGAATACATAACACTTCGCCAATCATATTACATCGTACCATGAAACATAGAAATGAGATGCGATATCGCGTTTTAAGAATCAAAAGAACTCCATTGCTACGATACGTAGATATCTGCAAACGCTATTTGCTTGCAAGGAAGTGTCGCATTTACATTCATTTGAAGTTTAGACGTGGAATACATAACACTTCGCAAATCATATAATATCTTACTATGAAACATAGAAATGAGATGCGATATCGCGTTTTAAGAAGAATTAGAAATCTATTGCTACGATACCTACACATCTGCAGACGCTATTTCCTAGCAACGAAGTGTCGCATTTACATTCATTTGAAGTGTAGACGAGGAATACATGACACTTCGCAAATCATATTATATCTTACCATGAAACATAGAAATGAGATGCGATATCGCATTTTAAGAAGCATTAGAACACTGTTGCTCCGATACGTAAACATCTGCAAACGCTATTTCCTAGCAAGGAAGTGTCACATTTACATTCATTTGAAGTGTAGGCGACGAATACATAACACTTCGCAAATCATATTACATCTTACCATGAAACGTAGAAATGAGATGCGATATCGCGTTTTAAGAAGCATTAGAACTTTATTGCTACGATACCTAGACATCTGCAGACGCTATTTCCTAACAAGGAGGTGTCGCATTTACATTCATTTGAAGTGTAGACGAGGAATACATGACACTTCGCAAATCATATTATATCTTACCATGAAACATAGAAATGAGATGCGATATCGCGTTTTAAGAAGCATTAGAAGGCTATTGCTACGATACGTAGACATCTGCAAACGCAATTTCCTAGCGAAGAAGTATCGCATTCACATTCATTTGAAGTGTGGACGAGGAATGCATAACACTTCGCAATGAATATTATATCTTATCATGAAACATAGATATGAGATGCAATATCTCGTTTTAAGAAGCATTTGAACTCTATTTCTTCGATACGTAGACATCTGCAAACGCTATTTCCTTGCAAGGAAGTGTCGCATTTACATTCATGTGAAGCGTAGACGAGTAGTACATAACACTTCGCAAATAATATTATATCTTACCATTAAACATAGAAATGAGATGCGACATCGCGTCTTAAGAAGCATTAGAACACTATTGCTACGATACCTAGACATCTGCAGACGCTATTTCCTAGCAAGGAAGTCTCGCATTTACATTCATTTGGAGCGTAGAGGAAGAATACGTGACACTTCGCAAATCATATTATATCTTACCATGAAACATAGAAATGAGATGCGATATCGCATTTTAAGAAGCATTAGAACACTATTGCTCCGATACGTAGACATCTGCAAACGCTATTTCCTTGCAAGGAAGTGTCACATTTACATTCATTTGAAGTGTAGGCGACGAATACATAACACTTCGCAAATCATATTACATCTTACCATGAAACGTAGAAATGAGATGCGATATCGCGTTTTAAGAAGCATTAGAACTTTATTGCTACGATACCTAGACATCTGCAGACGCTATTTCCTAACAAGGAGGTGTCGCATTTACATTCATTTGAAGTGTAGACGAGGAATACATGACACTTCGCAAATCATATTATATCTTACCATGAAACATAGAAATGTGATGCGATATCGCGTTTTAAGAAGCATTAGAAGGCTATTGCTACGATACGTAGACATCTGCAAACGCAATTTCCTAGCGAGGAAGTATCGCATTCACATTCATTTGGAGTGTGGACGAGGAATGCATAACACTTCGCAATGAATATTATATCTTATCATGAAACATAGATATGAGATGCAATATCTCGTTTTAAGAAGCATTAGAACACTATTGCTACGATACCTAGTCATCTGCAGACGCTATTTCCTAGCAAGGAAGTGTCGCATTTACATTCATTTGAAGTGTAGACGAGGAATACATGACACTTCGCAAATCATATTATATCTTACCATGAAACATAGAAATGAGATGCGATATCGCGTTTTAAGTAGCATTAGAACTCTATTGCTACAATACCTAGACATCTGCAGACGCTATTACCTAGCAAGCAAGTGTCGCATTTACATTCATTTGAAGTGTAGACGAGGAATACATGTCACTTCGCAAATCATATTATATCTTACAGTGAAACATCGAAATGAGATGCGATATCGCGTTTTAAGTAGCATTAGAAATCTATTGCTACGATACGTAGACATCTGCAAACGCTATTTCTTTGCAAGGAAGTGTCGCATTTACATTCATTTGAAGTGTAGACGAGGAAGACATAACACTTCGCAAATCATATTATATCCTCCCATGAAACATAGAAATGAGATGCGATATCGCGTTTTAAGAAGCATTAGGACACTATTGCTACGATACCTAGTCATCTGCAGACGCTATTTCCTAGCAAGGAAGTGTCGCATTTACATTCATTTGAAGTGTAGACGAGGAATACATGACACTTCGCAAATCATATTATATCTGACCATGAAACATAGAAATGAGATGCGATATCGCGTCTTAAGAAGCATTAGAACTCTATTGCTACGATACCTAGACATCTGCAGACGCTATTACCTAGCAAGTAAGTGTCGCATTTACATTCATTTGAAGTGTAGACGAGGAATACATGACACTTCGCAAATCATATTATATCTTACCATGAAACATAGAAATGAGATGCGATATCGCCTTTTAAGAATCATAAGAACTCTATTGTTACGATACGTAGACATCTGCAAACGCTATTTCCTTGCAAGGAAGTGCCGCATTTACGTTCATTTGAATCGCAGACGAGGAATGCATAACACTTCGCAATGAATATTATATCTTATCATGAAACATAGATATGAGATGCAATATCTCGTTTTAAGAAGCATTTGAACTCTATTTCTTCGATACGTAGACATCTGCAAACGCTATTTCCTTGCAAGGAAGTGTCGCATTTACATTCATGTGAAGCGTAGACGAGTAGTACATAACACTTCGCAAATAATATTATATCTTACCATTAAACATAGAAATGAGATGCGACATCGCGTCTTAAGAAGCATTAGAACACTATTGCTACGATACCTAGACATCTGCAGACGCTATTTCCTAGCAAGGAAGTCTCGCATTTACATTCATTTGGAGCGTAGAGGAAGAATACGTGACACTTCGCAAATCATATTATATCTTACCATGAAACATAGAAATGAGATGCGATATCGCATTTTAAGAAGCATTAGAACACTATTGCTCCGATACGTAGACATCTGCAAACGCTATTTCCTTGCAAGGAAGTGTCACATTTACATTCATTTGAAGTGTAGGCGACGAATACATAACACTTCGCAAATCATATTACATCTTACCATGAAACGTAGAAATGAGATGCGATATCGCGTTTTAAGAAGCATTAGAACTTTATTGCTACGATACCTAGACATCTGCAGACGCTATTTCCTAACAAGGAGGTGTCGCATTTACATTCATTTGAAGTGTAGACGAGGAATACATGACACTTCGCAAATCATATTATATCTTACCATGAAACATAGAAATGTGATGCGATATCGCGTTTTAAGAAGCATTAGAAGGCTATTGCTACGATACGTAGACATCTGCAAACGCAATTTCCTAGCGAGGAAGTATCGCATTCACATTCATTTGGAGTGTGGACGAGGAATGCATAACACTTCGCAATGAATATTATATCTTATCATGAAACATAGATATGAGATGCAATATCTCGTTTTAAGAAGCATTAGAACACTATTGCTACGATACCTAGTCATCTGCAGACGCTATTTCCTAGCAAGGAAGTGTCGCATTTACATTCATTTGAAGTGTAGACGAGGAATACATGACACTTCGCAAATCATATTATATCTTACCATGAAACATAGAAATGAGATGCGATATCGCGTTTTAAGTAGCATTAGAACTCTATTGCTACAATACCTAGACATCTGCAGACGCTATTACCTAGCAAGCAAGTGTCGCATTTACATTCATTTGAAGTGTAGACGAGGAATACATGTCACTTCGCAAATCATATTATATCTTACAGTGAAACATCGAAATGAGATGCGATATCGCGTTTTAAGTAGCATTAGAAATCTATTGCTACGATACGTAGACATCTGCAAACGCTATTTCTTTGCAAGGAAGTGTCGCATTTACATTCATTTGAAGTGTAGACGAGGAAGACATAACACTTCGCAAATCATATTATATCCTCCCATGAAACATAGAAATGAGATGCGATATCGCGTTTTAAGAAGCATTAGGACACTATTGCTACGATACCTAGTCATCTGCAGACGCTATTTCCTAGCAAGGAAGTGTCGCATTTACATTCATTTGAAGTGTAGACGAGGAATACATGACACTTCGCAAATCATATTATATCTTACCATGAAACATAGAAATGAGATGCGATATCGCGTCTTAAGAAGCATTAGAACTCTATTGCTACGATACCTAGACATCTGCAGACGCTATTACCTAGCAAGTAAGTGTCGCATTTACATTCATTTGAAGTGTAGACGAGGAATACATGACACTTCGCAAATCATATTATATCTTACCATGAAACATAGAAATGAGATGCGATATCGCCTTTTAAGAATCATAAGAACTCTATTGTTACGATACGTAGACATCTGCAAACGCTATTTCCTTGCAAGGAAGTGCCGCATTTACGTTCATTTGAATCGCAGACGAGGAATGCATAACACTTCGCAATGAATATTATATCTTATCATGAAACATAGATATGAGATGCAATATCTCGTTTTAAGAAGCATTTGAACTCTATTGGCTCGATACGTAGGCATCTGCAAACGCTATTTCCTTGCAAGGAAGTGTCACATTTACATTCATTTGAAGTGTAGGCGACGAATACATAACACTTCGCAAATCATATTACATCTTACCATGAAACGTAGAAATGAGATGCGATATCGCGTTTTAAGAAGCATTAGAACTTTATTGCTACGATACCTAGACATCTGCAGACGCTGCTTCCTAACAAGGAGTTGTCGCATTTACATTCATTTGAAGTGTAGACGAGGAATACATGACACTTCGCAAATCATATTATATCTTACCATGAAACATAGAAATGAGATGCGATATCGCGTTTTAAGAAGCATTAGAACTCTATTGCTACGATAGGCAGACATCTGAAAACCCTATTTCCTAGCAAGGAAGTGTCGCATTTACATTCATTTGAAGTGTAGACGAGGAATACATGACACTTCGCAAATCATATTATATCTTACCATGAAACATAGAAATGAGATGCGATATCGCGTTTTAAGAAGCATTAGAACTCTATTGTTACGATACGTAGACATCTGCAAACGCTATTTCCTTGCAAGGAAGTGTCGCATTTACGTTCATTTGAATCGCAGACGTGGAATGCATAACACTTCGCAATGAATAATATATCTTATCATGAAACATAGATATGAGATGCAATATCTCGTTTTAAGAAGCATTTGAACTCTATTGCTTCGATACGTAGGCATCTGCAAACGCTATTTCCTTGCAAGGAAGTGTCGCATTTACATTCATTTGAAGTGTAGACGAGGAATACATAACACTAAGCAAATCATATTATATCTTACCATGAAACATAGAAATGAGATGCGATATCGCGTTTTAAGAATCATAAGAACTCCATTGCTACGATACGTAGACATCTGCAAACGCTATTACCTAGCAAGGAAGTGTCGCATTTACATTCATTTGAAGTGTAGACGAGGAATACATGACACTTCGCAAATCATATTATATCTTACCATGAAGCATAGAAATGAGATGCGATATCGCCTTTTAAGAATCATAAGAACTCTATTGTTACGATACGTAGACATCTGCAAACGCAATTTCCTAGCGAGGAAGTATCGCATTCACATTCATTTGAAGTGTGGACGAGGAATGGATAACACTTCGCAATGAATATTATATCTCATCATGAAACATAGATATGAGATGCAATATCTCATTTTAAGAAGCATTTGAACTCTATTGCTTCGATACGTAGGCATCTGCAGAAGCTATTTCCTTGCAAGGAAGTGTCGCATTTACATTCACTTGAAGTGTAGACGAGGAATACATAACACTTCGCCAATCATATTATATCTTACCATGAAACACAGAAATGAGATGCGATATCGCGTTTTAAGAAGCATTAGAACTCTATTGCTACGATAGGTAGACATCTGCAAACGCTATTCCCTTGCAAGGAAGTGTCGCATTTACATTCATTTGAAGTGTAGACGAGGAATACATGACACTTCGCAAATCATATTATATCTTACCATGAAACATGGAAATGAGATGCGATATCGCGTTTCAAGAAGCATTAGAAATCTATTGCTACGATACGTAGACATCTGCAAACGCTATTTCCTAGCGAGGAAGTATCGCATTCACATTCATTTGAAGTGTAGACGAGGAATACATGACACTTCTCAAATCATATTATATCTTACCATGAAACATAGAAATGAGATGCGATATCGCGTTTTAAGAATCATAAGAACACTATTGCTACGATACTTAGACATCTGCAAACGCTATTTCCTTGCAAGGAAGTGTCACATTTACATTCATTTGAATCGTAGACGAGGAATGCATAACACTTCGCAATGAATATTATATCTTATCATGAAACATAGATATGAGATGCAATATCTCGTTTTAAGAAGCATTTGAATTCTATTGCTTCGATACGTAGACATCAGCAAACGCTATTTCCTTGCAAGGAAGTGTCGCATTTACATTCATTTGAAGTGTAGACGAGGAATACATGACACTTCGCAAATCATATTATATTTTACCATGAAACATAGAAATGAGATGCGATATCGCGTTTTAAGAAGCATTAGAACTCTATTGCTACGATAGGTAGACATCTGCAAACGCTATTTCCTTGCAAGGAAGTGTCGCATTTACATTCATTTGAAGTGTAGACGAGGAATACATGACACTTTGCAAATCATATTATATCTTACAGTGAGACATAGAAATGAGATGCGATATCGCGTTTTAAGAAGCATTAGCAATCTATTGCTACGATACGTAGACATCTGCAAACGCTATTTCCTAGCGAGGAAGTATCGCATTCACATTCATTTGAAGTCTAGACGAGGAATACATAACACTTCCCAAATCATGTTATATCTTACCATGAAACATAGAAATGAGTTGCGATATAGCGTTTTAAGAATCATATGAACTCTATTGCTGCGATACGTAGACATCTACAAACGCTATTTCCTTGCAAGGAAGTGTCGCATTTACTTTCATTTGAATCGTAGACGAGGAATGCATAACACTTCGCAATGAATATTATATCTTATCATGAAACATAGATATGAGATGCAATATCTCGTTTTAAGAAGCATTAGAACTGTATTGCTACGATACCTATGCATTTGCGGACGCCATTTCCTAGCAAGGAAGTGTCGCATTTACATTCATTTGAAGTGTAGGCGAGGAATACATGACACTTCGCAAATCATATTATATCTTACCATGGAACATAGAAATGGGATGCGATCTCGCGTTTTAAGAAGCATTATAAAGCTATTGCTACGATACGTAGACATCTGCAAACGCTATTTCCTAGCGAGGAAGTATCGCATTCACATTCATTTGAAGTGTAGACGAGGAATACATAACACTTCGCAAATCATGTTATATCTTACCATGAAACACAGAAATGAGATGCGATATCGCGTTTTAAGAATCATATGAACTCTATTGCTACGACACATAGACATCTGCAAACGCTATTTCCTTGCAAGGAAGTGTCGCATTTACTTTCATTTGAATCGTAGACGAGTAATGCATAACACTTCGCAATGAATATTATATCTTATCATGAAACATATATATGAGATGCAATATCTCGTTTTAAGTAGCATTTGAACTCTATTGCTTCGATACGTAGACATCAGCAAACGCTATTTCCTTGCAAGGAAGTGTCCCATTTACATTCATTTGTAGTGTAGACGAGGAATACATAACACTTCGCAAACCATATTATATCTTACCATGAAACATAGAAATGAGATGCGATATTGCGTTTTAAGAAGCATTAGAACCCTATTGCTACGATAGGTAGACATTTGCAAACGCTATTTCCTTGCAAGGAAGTGTCGCACTTACATTCATTTGAAGTGTAGAGGAGGAATACATAACACTTCGCAAATCATATTACATCTTACCATGAAACATAGAAATAAGATGCGATATCGCGTTTTAAGAAGCATTAGAAAGCTATTGCTACGATACGTAGACATCTGCAAACGCTATTTCCTAGCGAGGAAATATCGCAGTCACATTCACTTGAAGTGTAGACGAGGAATACATGACACTTCGCAAATCATATTATATCTTACCATGAAACATAGAAATGAGATGCGATATCGCGTTTTAAGAATCATAAGAACTCCATTGCTACGATACGTAGACATCTGCAAACGCTATTTCCATGCAAGGAAGTGTCGCATTTACATTCATGTGAAGCGTAGACGAGGAGTACATAACACTTCGCAAATAATATTATATCTTACCATGAAACATAGAAACGAGATGCGATATCGCGTTTTAAGAAGCATTAGAACTCTATTGCTACGATAGGTAGACATCTGCAAACGCTATTTCCTTGCAAGGAAGTGTCGCATTTACATTCATTTGAAGTGTAGACGAGGAATACATGACACTTCGCAAATCATATTATATCTTACAGTGAAACATCGAAATGAGATGCGATATCGCGTTTTAAGAAGCATTAGAAATCTATTGCTACGATACCTAGACATCTGCAGACGCTATTACCTAGCAAGGAAGTGTCGCATTTACATTCATTTGAAGTGTAGACGAGGAATACATGACACTTCGCAAATCATATTATATCTTACCATGAAGCATAGAAATGAGATGCGATATCGCCTTTTAAGAATCATAAGAACTCTATTGTTACGATACGTAGACATCTGCAAACGCAATTTCCTAGCGAGGAAGTATCGCATTCACATTCATTTGAAGTGTGGACGAGGAATGGATAACACTTCGCAATGAATATTATATCTCATCATGAAACATAGATATGAGATGCAATATCTCATTTTAAGAAGCATTTGAACTCTATTGCTTCGATACGTAGGCATCTGCAGAAGCTATTTCCTTGCAAGGAAGTGTCGCATTTACATTCACTTGAAGTGTAGACGAGGAATACATAACACTTCGCCAATCATATTATATCTTACCATGAAACACAGAAATGAGATGCGATATCGCGTTTTAAGAAGCATTAGAACTCTATTGCTACGATAGGTAGACATCTGCAAACGCTATTCCCTTGCAAGGAAGTGTCGCATTTACATTCATTTGAAGTGTAGACGAGGAATACATGACACTTCGCAAATCATATTATATCTTACCATGAAACATGGAAATGAGATGCGATATCTCGTTTTAAGAAGCATTAGAACTCTATTGCTACGATACCTAGGCATCTGCGGACGCCATTTCCTAGCAAGGAAGTGTCGCATTTACATTCATTTGAAGTGTAGGCGAGGAATACATGACACTTCGCAAATCATATTATATCTTACCATGAAACATAGAAATGGGATGCGATCTCGCGTTTTAAGAAGCATTATAAAGCTATTGCTACGATACGTAGAAATCTGCAAACGCTATTTCCTAGCGAGGAAATGTCGCAGTCACATTCACTTGAAGTGTAGACGAGGAATACATGACACTTCGCAAATCATATTATATCTTACCATGAAACATAGAAATGAGATGCGATATCGCGTTTTAAGAAGCATTAGAGAGCTATTGATACAATACGTAGACATCTGCAAACGCTATTTCCTAGCGAGGAAGTATCGCATTCACATTCATTTGAAGTGTAGACGAGGAATGCATAACACTTCGCAATGAATATTATATCTTATCATGAAACATAGATATGAGATGCAATATCTCGTTTTAAGAAGCATTAGAACTCTATTGCTACGATACCTAGACATCTGCAGACGCTATTTCCTAGCAAGGAAGTGTCGCATTTACATTCATTTGAAGTGTAGACGAGGAATACGTAACACTTCGCAAATCATATTATATCTTACCATGCAACATAGAAATGTGATGCAATATCTCGTTTTAAGAAGCATTTGAACTCTATTGCTTCGATACGTAGACATCTGCAATCGCTATTTCCTTGCAAGGAAGTGTCGCATTTACATTCATTCGAAGTGTAGACGAGGAATACATAACACTTCGCAAATCATATTATATCTTACCATGAAACATAGAAATGAGTTGCGATATCGCGTTTTAAGAAGCATAAGAGCACTATTGCTACGATAGGTAGACATTTGCAAACGCTATTTCCTGGCAAGGAAGTGTCGCATTTGAAGTGTAGACGAGGAATACATAACACTTCGCAAATCATATTATATCTTACCATGAAACATAGAAGTGAGATGCGATATTGCGTTTTAAGAAGCATTAGAACCCTATTGCTACGATAGGTAGACATTTGCAAACGCTATTTCCTTGCAAGGAAGTGTCGCACTTACATTCATTTGAAGTGTAGAGGAGGAATACATAACACTTCGCAAATCATATTACATCTTACCATGAAACATAGAAATAAGATGCGATATCGCGTTTTAAGAAGCATTAGAAAGCTATTGCTACGATACGTAGACATCTGCAAACGCTATTTCCTAGCGAGGAAATATCGCAGTCACATTCACTTGAAGTGTAGACGAGGAATACATGACACTTCGCAAATCATATTATATCTTACCATGAAACATAGAAATGAGATGCGATATCGCGTTTTGAGAAGCATTAGAGAGCTATTGATACAATACGTAGACATCTGCAAACGCTATTTCCTAGCGAGGAAGTATCGCATTCACATTCATTTGAAGTGTAGACGAGGAATACATAACACTTCGCAAATCATGTTATATCTTACCATGAAACATGGAAATGAGATGCGATATCGCGTTTTAAGAATCATATGAACTCTATTGCTACGATAGGTAGACATTTGCAAACGCTATTTCCTGGCAAGGAAGTGTCGCATTTGAAGTGTAGACGAGGAATACATAACACTTCGCAAATCATATTATATCTTACCATGAAACATAGAAGTGAGATGCGATATCGGGTTTTAAGAATCATAAGAACTCTATTGCTACGATACGTAGACAACTGCAAACGCTATTTCCTTGCAAGGAAGTGTCGCATTTACTTTCATTTGAATCGTAGACGAGGAATGCATAGCACTTCGCAATGAATATTATATCTTATCATGAAACATAGATATGAGATGCAATATCTCGTTTTAAGAAGCATTTGAACTCTATTGCTTCGATACGTAGACATCAGCAAACGCTATTTCCTTGCAAGGAAGTGTCGGATTTACATTCATTTGAAGTGTAGGCGAGGAATACATGACACTTCGCAAATCATATTATATCTTACCATGAAACATAGAAATGGGATGCGATCTCGCGTTTTAAGAAGCATTATAAAGCTATTGCTACGATACGTAGACATCTGCAAACGCTATTTCCTAACGAGGAAGTATCGCATTCACATTGATTTGAAGTGTAGACGAGGAATACATAACACTTCGCAAATCATGTTATATCTTACCATGAAACATAGAAATGAGATGCGATATCGCGTTTTAAGAATCATATGAACTCTATTGCTACGATACATAGACATCTGCAAACGCTATTTCCTTGCAAGGAAGTGTCGCATTTACTTTCATTTGAATCGTAGACGAGGAATGCATAACACTTCGCAATGAATATTATATCTTATCATGAAACATAGATATGAGATGCAATATCTCGTTTTAAGAAGCATTAGAACTCTATTGCTACGATACCTAGGCATCTGCGGACGCCATTTCCTAGCAAGGAAGTGTCGCATTTACATTCATTTGAAGTGTAGGCGAGGAATACATGACACTTCGCAAATCATATTATATCTTACCATGAAACATAGAAATGGGATGCGATCTCGCGTTTTAAGAAGCATTATAAAGCTATTGCTACGATACGTAGAAATCTGCAAACGCTATTTCCTAGCGAGGAAATGTCGCAGTCACATTCACTTGAAGTGTAGACGAGGAATACATGACACTTCGCAAATCATATTATATCTTACCATGAAACATAGAAATGAGATGCGATATCGCGTTTTAAGAAGCATTAGAGAGCTATTGATACAATACGTAGACATCTGCAAACGCTATTTCCTAGCGAGGAAGTATCGCATTCACATTCATTTGAAGTGTAGACGAGGAATGCATAACACTTCGCAATGAATATTATATCTTATCATGAAACATAGATATGAGATGCAATATCTCGTTTTAAGAAGCATTAGAACTCTATTGCTACGATACCTAGACATCTGCAGACGCTATTTCCTAGCAAGGAAGTGTCGCATTTACATTCATTTGAAGTGTAGACGAGGAATACGTAACACTTCGCAAATCATATTATATCTTACCATGCAACATAGAAATGTGATGCAATATCTCGTTTTAAGAAGCATTTGAACTCTATTGCTTCGATACGTAGACATCTGCAATCGCTATTTCCTTGCAAGGAAGTGTCGCATTTACATTCATTCGAAGTGTAGACGAGGAATACATAACACTTCGCAAATCATATTATATCTTACCATGAAACATAGAAATGAGTTGCGATATCGCGTTTTAAGAAGCATAAGAGCACTATTGCTACGATAGGTAGACATTTGCAAACGCTATTTCCTGGCAAGGAAGTGTCGCATTTGAAGTGTAGACGAGGAATACATAACACTTCGCAAATCATATTATATCTTACCATGAAACATAGAAGTGAGATGCGATATCGCGTTTTAAGAATCATAAGAACTCTATTGCTACGATACGTAGACAACTGCAAACGCTATTTCCTTGCAAGGAAGTGTCGCATTTACATTCATTTGAGTCGCATACGAGGAATGCATAACACTTCGCAATGAATATTATATCTTATCATGAAACATAGGTATGAGATGCAATATCTCGTTTTAAGAAGCATTTGAACTCTATTGCTTCGATACGTAGACATCTGCAATCGCTATTTCCTAGCGAGGAAGTGTCGCATTTACATTCATTTGAAGTGTAGACGAGGAATACATGACACTTCGCAAATCATATTATATCTTACCATGAAATATAGAAATGAGATGCGATATCGCGTTTTAAGAAGCATTAGAAAGCTATTGCTACGATACGTAGACATCTGTAAACGCTATTTCCTAGCGAAGAAATATCGCAGTCACATTCATTTGAAGTGTAGACGAGGAATACATGACACTTCGCAAATCATATTATATCTTACCATGAAACATAGAAATGAGATGCGATATCGCGTTTTAAGAAGCATTAGAAAGCTATTGCTACGATACATAGACATCTGCAAAAGCTATTTCCTAGCGAGGAAGTCTCGCATTTACATTCATTTGAAGTGTAGACGAGGAATACATGACACTTCGCAAATCATATTATGTCTTACCATGAAACATAGAAATGGGATGCGGTATCGCGTTTTAAGAAGCATTACATATCTATTGCTACGATACGTAGACATCTGCAAACGCTATTTCTTTGCAAGGAAGTGTCGCATTTACATTCGATTGAAGTGTAGACGAGTAATACATAACACTTCGCAAATCATATTATGTCTTACCATGAAACATAGAAATGGGATGCGGTATCGCGATTTAAGAAGCATTACATATCTATTGCTACGATACGTAGACATCTGCAAACGCTATTTCCTAGCGAGGAAGTGTCGCATTCACATTCATTTGAAGTGTAGACGAGAAATACATAACACTTCGCAAATCATATTATATCTTACCATGAAAGATGGAAATGAGATGCGATATCGCGTTTTAAGAATCATAAGAACCCTATTGCTACGATACGTAGAAAACTGCAAACGCTATTTCCTTGCAAGGAAGTGTCGCATTTACATTCATCTGAATCGCATACGAGGAATGCATAACACCTCGCAATGAATATTATATCTTATCATGAAACATAGATATGAGATGCAATATCTCGTATTAAGAAGCATTTGAACACTATTGCTTCGATACGTAGACATCAGCAAACGCTATTTCCTTGCAAGGAAGTGTCGCATTTACATTCATTTGATGTGTAGACGAGGAATACATAACACTTCGCAAATCATATTATATCTTACCATGAAACATAGAAATGAGATGCGATATCGCGTTTTAAGAAGCATTAGAACACTATCGCTACGATACCTAGACATCAGCAGACGCTATTTCCTAGCGAGAAAGTGTCGCATTTACATTCATTTGAAGTGTAGACGAGGAATACATAACACTTCGCAAATCATATTATATCTTGCCATGAAACATAGAAATGAGATGCGATATCGCGTTTTAAGAAGCATTAGAAATCTATTGCTACGATACGTAGACATCTGCAAACGCTATTTCCTTGCAAGGAAGTGTCGCATTTGCATTCATTTGAAGTGTAGACGAGGAATACATAACACTTCGCAAATCATATTAAATCTTACCATGAAACATAGAAATGAGATGCGATTTCGCGTTTTAAGAAGCATTAGAACACTATCGCTACGATACCTAGACATCAGCAGACGCTATTTACTAGCAAGGAAGTGTCGCATTTACATTCATTTGAGTCGCATACGAGGAATGCATAACACTTCGCAATGAATATTATATCTTATCATGAAGCATAGATATGAGATGCAATATCTCGTTTTCAGAAGCATTTGAACTCTATTGCTTCGATACGTAGATATCAGCAAACGCTATTTCCTTGCAAGGAAGTGTCGCATTTACATTCATTTGAAGTGTAGACGAGGAATACATAAGACTTCGCAAATCATATTATATCTTACCATGAAACATAGAAATGAGATGCGATATCGCGTTTTAAGAAGCATTAGAACACTATCGCTACGATACCTAGACATCAGCAGACGCTATTTACTAGCAAGGAAGTGTCGCATTTACATTCATTTGAAGTGTAGACGAGGAATACATAACACTTCGCAAATCATATTATATCTTGCCATGAATCATAGAAATGAGATGCGATATCGCGTTTTAAGAAGCTTTAGAACTCTATTGCTACTATAGGTAAACATCTGCAAACGCTATTTCCTAGCGAGGAAGTGTCGCATTCACATTCATTTGAAGTGTAAACGAGGAATACATAACACTTCGCAAATCATATTATATCTTACCATGAAACATAGAAATGAGATGCGATATCGCGTTTTATGAATCATATGAACTCTATTGCTACGATACGTAGACATCTGCAATCGTTATTTCCTTGCAAGGAAGTGTCGCATTTACTTTCATTTGAATCGTAGACGAGGAATGCACAACACTTCGCAATGATTATTATATCTTATCATGAAACATAAATATGAGATGCAATATCTCGTTTTAAGAAGCATTTGAACTCTATTGCTTCGATACGTACACATCTGCAAACTCTATTTCCTTGCAAGGAAGTGTCGCATTTACATTCATTTGAAGTGTAGACGAGGAATACATAACACTTCGCAAATCATATTATATCTTGCCATGAATCATAGAAATGAGATGCGATATCGCGTTTTAAGAAGCATTAGAACACTATCGCTACGATACCTAGACATCAGCAGACGCTATTTACTAGCAAGGAAGTGTCGCATTTACATTCATTTGAAGTGTAGACGAGGAATACATAACACTTCGCAAATCATATTATATCTTGCCGTGAAACATAAAAATGAGATGCGATATCGCGTTTTAAGTAGCATTAGAACACTATCGCTACGATACCTAGACATCAGCAGACGCTATTTACTAGCAAGGAAGTGTCGCATTTACATTCATTTGAAGTGTAGACGAGGAATACATAACACTTCGCAAATCATATTATATCTTGCCATGAAACATAGAAATGAGATGCGATATCGCGTCTTAAGAAGCATTAGAAATCTATTGCTACGATACGTAGACATCTGCAAACGCTATTTCCTAGCGAGGAAGTGTCGCATTCACATTCATTTGAAGTGTAGACGAGGAATACATAACACTTCGCAAATCATGTTATATCTTACCATGAAACATACAAATGAGATGCGATATCGCGTTTTATGAATCATATGAACTCTATTGCTACGATACGTAGACATCTGCAATCGTTATTTCCTTGCAAGGAAGTGTCGCATTTACTTTCATTTGAATCGTAGACGAGGAATGCACAACACTTCGCAATGATTATTATATCTTATCATGAAACATAGATATGAGATGCAATATCTCGTTTTAAGAAGCATTTGAACTCTATTGCTTCGATACGTACACATCTGCAAACGCTATTTCCTTGCAAGGAAGTGTCGCATTTACATTCATTTGAAGTGTAGACGAGGAATACATAACACTTCGCAAATCATATTATATCTTACCATGAAACATAGAAATGAGGTGCGATATCGCGTTTTAAGAAGCATTAGAACACTATTGCTACGATAGGTAGACATTTGCAAACGCTATTTCCTGGCAGGGATGTGTCGCATTTACATTCATTTGAAGTGTAGAGGAGGAATACATAACACTTCGCACATCATATTACATCTTACCATGAAACATAGAAATGAGATGCGATATCGCGTTTTAAGAAGCATTAGAAAGCAATTGCTACGATACATAGACATCTGCAAACGCTATTTCCTAGCGAGGAAGTCTCGCATTTACATTCATTTGAAGTGTAGACGAGGAATACATGACACTTCGCAAATCATATTATATCTTACCATGAAACATAGAAATGAGATGCGATATCGCGTTTTAAGAAGCATTAGAACTCTATTGCTACTATAGGTAAACATCTGCAAACTCTATTTCCTTGCAAGGAAGTGTTGCATTTACATTCATTTGAAGTGTAGACGAGGAATACATGACACTTCGCAAATCATATTATATCTTACCATGAAACATAGAAATGAGATGCGATATCGCTTTTTAAGAAGCATTAGAAATCTATAGCTACGATACGTAGACATCTGCAAACGCTATTTCCTTGCTAGGAAGTGTCGCATTTACACTCACTTGAATAGTAGACGAGGAATACATGACACTTCGCAAATCATATTATATCTTACCATGAAACGTAGAAATGAGATGCGATACCGCGTTTTAAGAAGCATAAGAGCACTATTGCTACGATAGGTAGACATTTGCAAACGCTATTTCCTGGCAAGGAAGTGTCGCATTTGAAGTGTAGACGAGGAATACATAACACTTCGCAAATCATATTATATCTTACCATGAAAGATGGAAATGAGATGCGATATCGCGTTTTAAGTATCATAAGAACTCTATTGCTACGATACGTAGAAAACTGCAAACGCTATTTCCTTGCAAGGAAGTGTCGCATTTACATTCATTTGAATCGCATACGAGGAATGCATAACACTTCGCAATGAATATTATATCTTATCATGAAACATAGATATGAGATGCAATATCTCGTTTTAAGAAGCATTTGAACACTATTGCTTCGATACGTAGACATCAGCAAACGCTATTTCCTTGCAAGGAAGTGTCGCATTTACATTCATTTGAAGTGTAGAGGAGGAATACATAACACTTCGCGAATCATATTATATCTTACCATGAAACATAGAAATGAGATGCGATATCGCGTTTTAAGAAGCATTAGAAAGCTATTGCTACGATACGTAGACATCTGCAAACGCTATTTCCTAGCGAGGAAGTGTCGCATTCACATTCATTTGAAGTGTAGACGAGGAATACATAACACTTCGCAAATCATATTATAACTTACCATGAAACATAGATATGATATGCAATATCTCTTTTTAAGAAGCATTAGAACTCTATTGCTACGATACCTAGACATCTGCAGACGCTATTTCCTAGCAAGAAAGTGTCGCATTTACATTCATTTGAAGTGTAGACGAGGAATACATGACACTTCGCAAATCATATTATATCTTACCATGAAACATAGAAATGAGATGCGATATCGCTTTTTAAGAAGCATTAGAAATCTATAGCTACGATACGTAGACATCTGCAAACGCTATTTCCTTGCTAGGAAGTGTCGCATTTACACTCACTTGAATAGCAGACGAGGAATACATGACACTTCGCAAATCATATTATATCTTACCATGAAACGTAGAAATGAGATGCGATATCGCGTTTTAAGAAGCATTAGAAATCTTTTGCTACGATACGTAGACATCTGCAAACGCTATTTCCTAGCGAGGAAGTGTCGCATTCACATTCATTTGTAGTGTGGACGAGGAATACATAACACTTCGCAAATCATATCATATCTTACCATGAAACATTGAAATGAGATGCGATATCTCGTTTTAAGAAGCATTAGAACACTATTGCTACGATAGGTAGACAACTGCAAACGCTATTTCCTTGCAAGGAGGTGTCGCATTTACATTCATTTGAGGTGTAGAGGAGGAGTACATAACACTTCGCAAATCATTTTATATCATACCATGAAACATAGAAATGAGATGCGATATCGCGGTTTAAGAAGCATTAGAAAGCTATTGCTACGATACGTAGACATCTGCAAACGGTATTACCTAGCGAGGAAGTATCGCATTCACATTCACTTGAAGTGTAGAGGAGGAATACATAACACTTCGCAAATCATATTATATCTTACCATGAAACATAGAGATGAGATGCGATATCGCGTTTTAAGAATCATAAGATCTCTATTGCTACGATACGTAGACATCTGCAAACGCTATTTCCTTGCAAGGAAGAGTCGCACTTACATTCATTTGAAGTGTAGACGAGGAATACATAACACTTCGCAAATCATGTTATATCTTACCATGAAACATAGAAATGAAATGCGATATCGCGTTTTAAGAATCGTATGAACTCTATTGCTACGATACGTAGACATCTGTAATCGCTATTTCCTTGCAATGAAGTGTCGCATTTACTTTCATTTGAATCGTAGACGAGGAATACATAACACATCGCAAATCATATTATATCTTACCATGAAACATAGAAATGAGATGCGATATCGCGTTTTAAGAAGCATTAGAACTCTATTGCTACGATAGTTAAACATCTACAAACGCTATTTCCTGGCAAGGAAGTGTCGCTTTTACACTCATTTGAGTAGTAGACGATGAATACATGACACTTCGCAAATCATATTATATCTTACCATGAAACGTAGAAATGAGATGCGATATCGCGTTTTAAGAAGCATTACATATCTAATGCTACGATACGTAGACATCTGCAAACGCTATTTCCTAGCGAGGAAATATCGCAGTCACATTCATTTGAAGTGTAGTGGAGGAATACATGACACTTCGCAAATCATATTATATCTTACCATGAAACATAGAAATGAGATGCGATATCGCGTTTTAAGAAGCATTAGAAAGCTATTGCTACGATACATAGACATCTGCAAACGTTATTTCCTAGCGAGGAAGTCTCGCATTTACATTCATTTGAAGTGTAGACGAGGAATACATGACACTTCGCAAATCATATTATATCTTACCATGAAACATAGAAATGAGATGCGATATCGCGTTTTAAGAATCATAAGATCTCTATTGCTACGATACGTAGAAATCTGCAAACGCTATTTCCTTGCAAGGAAGTGTCGCATTTACATTCATTTGAAGTGTAGACGAGGAATACACGACACTTCGCAAATCATATTATATCTTACCATGAAACACAGAAATGAGATGCGATATCGCTTTTTAAGAAGTATTAGAAATCTATAGCTACGATACGTAGACATCTGCAAACGCTATTTCCTTGCTAGGAAGTGTCGCATTTACACTCACTTGAATAGTAGACGAGGAATACATGACACTTCGCAAATCATATTATATCTTACCATGAAACGTAGAAATGAGAAGCGACTTCGCGTTTTAAGAAGCATTAGAACTCTATTGCTACGGTATGTAGACATCTGCAAACGCTATTTCCTTGCAAAGAAGTGTCGCATTTACATTCATTTGAAGTGTCGACGAGGAATACATAACACTTCGCAAATCATATTATATCTTACGATGAAACATGGAAATGAGATGCGATATCGCGTTTAAAGAAGCATTAGAACTCTATCGGTACGATACCTAGACATCTGCAGACGCTATTTCCTTGCTAGGAAGTGTCGCATTTACACTCACTTGAATAGCAGACGAGGAATACATGACACTTCGCAAATCATATTATATCTTACCATGAAACGTAGAAATGAGATGCGATATCGCGTTTTAAGAAGCATAAGAGCACTATTGCTACGATAGGTAGACATTTGCAAACGCTATTTCCTGGCAAGGAAGTGTCGCATTTGAAGTGTAGACGAGGAATACTTAACACTTCGCAAATCATATTATATCTTACCATGAAACATGGAAATGAGATGCGATATCGCGTTTAAAGAAGCATTAGAATTCTATCGCTACGATACCTAGACATCTGCAGAAGCTATTTCTTTGCAAGGAAGTGTCGCAATTGCATTCATTTGAAGTGTAGACGAGGAATACATAACACTTCGCAAATCATATTATATCTTACCATGAAACATAGAAATGAGATGCGGTATCGCGTTTTAAGAAGCATTAGAACTCTGTTGCTACGATAGGTAGACATCTGCAAACGCTATTTCCTTGCAAGGAAGTGTCGCATTTACATTCATTTGAAGTGTAGCCGAGGAATACATAACACTTCGCAAATCATATTATATCTTACCATGAAACATAGAAATGAGATGCGATATCGCGTTTTAGGAAGCATTAGAACACTATCGCTACGATACCTAGACATCTGCAGACGCTGTTTCCTAGCAAGGAAGTGTCGCATTTACATTCATTTGAAGTGTAGACGAGGAATACATAACACTTCGCAAATCATATTATATCTTGCCATGAAACATAGAAATGAGATGCGACATCGCGTTTTAAGAAGCATTACATATCTATTGCTACGATACGTAGACATCTGCAAACGCTATTTCCTAGCGAGGAAGTGTAGCATTCACATTCATTTGAAGTGTAGACGAGGAATACATAACACTTCGCAAATCATATTATATCTTACCATGAAAGATGGAAATGAGATGCGATATCGCGTTTTAAGTATCATAAGAACTCTATTGCTACGATACGTAGAAAACTGCAAACGCTATTTCCTTGCAAGGAAGTGTCGCATTTACATTCATTTGAATCGCATACGAGGAATGCATAACACTTCGCAATGAATATTATATCTTATCATGAAACATAGATATGAGATGCAATATCTCGTTTTAAGAAGCATTTGAACACTATTGCTTCGATACGTAGACATCAGCAAACGCTATTTCCTTGCAAGGAAGTGTCGCATTTACATTCATTTGAAGTGTAGAGGAGGAATACATAACACTTCGCGAATCATATTATATCTTACCATGAAACATAGAAATGAGATGCGATATCGCGTTTTAAGAAGCATTAGAAAGCTATTGCTACGATACGTAGACATCTGCAAACGCTATTTCCTAGCGAGGAAGTGTCGCATTCACATTCATTTGAAGTGTAGACGAGGAATACATAACACTTCGCAAATCATATTATAACTTACCATGAAACATAGATATGATATGCAATATCTCTTTTTAAGAAGCATTAGAACTCTATTGCTACGATACCTAGACATCTGCAGACGCTATTTCCTAGCAAGAAAGTGTCGCATTTACATTCATTTGAAGTGTAGACGAGGAATACATGACACTTCGCAAATCATATTATATCTTACCATGAAACATAGAAATGAGATGCGATATCGCTTTTTAAGAAGCATTAGAAATCTATAGCTACGATACGTAGACATCTGCAAACGCTATTTCCTTGCTAGGAAGTGTCGCATTTACACTCACTTGAATAGCAGACGAGGAATACATGACACTTCGCAAATCATATTATATCTTACCATGAAACGTAGAAATGAGATGCGATATCGCGTTTTAAGAAGCATAAGAGCACTATTGCTACGATAGGTAGACATTTGCAAACGCTATTTCCTGGCAAGGAAGTGTCGCATTTGAAGTGTAGACGAGGAATACATAACACTTCGCAAATCATATTATATCTTACCATGAAGCATAGAAATGAGATGCGATATCGCGATTTAAGAAGCATAAGAGCACTATTGCTACGATAGGTAGACATTTGCAAACGCTATTTCCTGGCAAGGAAGTGTCGCTTTTACACTCATTTGAGTAGTAGACGAGGAATACATGACACTTCGCAAATCATATTATATCTTACCATGAAGCGTAGAAATGTGATGCGATATCGCGTTTTAAGAAGCATTACATATCTATTGCTACGATACGTAGACATCTGCAAACGCTATTTCCTAGCGAGGAAATATCGCAGTCACATTCATTTGAAGTGTAGACGAGGAATACATGACACTTCGCAAATCATATTATATCTTACCATGAAATATTGAAGTGAGATGCCATATCTCGTTTTAAGAAGCATTAGAACTCTATTGCTACGATACATAGACATCTACAAACGCTATTTCCTAGCGAGGAAGTGTCGCATTTACATTCATTTGAAGTGTAGACGAGGAATACATGACACTTCGCAAATCATATTATATCTTACCATGAAACATAGAAATGAGATGCCATATCGCGCTTTAAGAAGCATTAGAAATCTATTGCTACGATACGTCGACATCTGCAAACGCTATTTCCTAGCGAGGAAGTGTCGCATTCACATTCATTTGATGTGTAGACGAGGAATACATAACACTTCGCAAATCATGTTATATCTTACCATGAAACATACAAATGAGATGCGATATCGCGTTTTATGAATCATATGAACTCTATTGCTACGATACGTAGACATCTGCAATCGCTATTTCCTTGCAAGGAAGTGTCGCATTTACTTTCACTTGAATCGTAGACGAGGAATGCACAACACTTCGCAATGATTATTATATCTTATCATGAAACATAGATATGAGATGCAATATCTCGTTTTAAGAAGCGTTAGAACACTATTGCTACGATAGGTAGACATTTGCAAACGCTATTTCCTGGCAGGGAAGTGTCGCATTTACATTCATTTGAAGTGTAGAGGAGGAATACATAACACTTCGCACATCATATTACATCTTACCATGAAACATGGAAATGAGACGCGATATCGCGTTTTAAGAAGCATTAGAACTCTATTGCTACGATACCTAGACATCTGCAGACGCTATTTCCTAGCAAGGAAGTGTCGCATTTACATTCACTTGAAATGTAGAGGAGGAATACATAACACTTCGCAAATCATATTACATCTTACCATGAAACATAGAAATGAGATGCGATATCGCGTTTTAAGAAGCATTAGAACTCTATTGCTACGATAGGTAAACATCTGCAAACGCTATTTCCTTGTAAGGAAGTGTCGCATTTACATTCATTTGAAGTGTAGACGAGGAATACATGACACTTCGCAAATCATATTATATCTTACCATGAAACATAGATATGAGATGCGATATCGCGTTTTAAGAAGCATTAGAAAGCTAATGCTACGATACGTAGACATCTGCAAACGCTATTTCCTAGCGAGGAAGTATCGCATTCACATTCATTTGAAGTGTAGACGAGGAATACATAACACTTCGCAAATCATGTTATATCTCACCATGAAACATAGAAATGAAATGCAATATCGCGTTTTAAGAATCATATGAACTCTATTGCTAGGATACGTAGACATCTGCAGTCGCTATTTCCTTGCAAGGAAGTGTCGCATTTACTTTCATTTGAATCGTAGACGAGGAATGCATAACACTTCGCAATGAATATTATATCTTACCATGAAACATAGAAATGAGATGCGATATCGCGTTTTAAGAAGCATTAGAAAGCTATTGCTACGATACATAGACATCTGCAAACGCTATTTCCTAGCGAGGAAGTCTCGCATTTACATTCATTTGAAGTGTAGACGAGGAATACATGACACTTCGCAAATCATATTATATCTTACCATGAAACATAGAAATGAGATGCGATATCGCGTTTTAAGAATCATAAGAACTCTATTGCTACGATACGTAGAAATCTGCAAACGCTATTTCCTTGCAAGGAAGTATCGCATTTACATTCATTTGAAGTGTAGACGAGGAATACATAACACTTCGCAAATCATATTATATCTTACCATGAAACATAGAAATGAGGTGCGATATCGCGTTTTAAGAAGCATTAGAACACTATTGCTACGATAGGTAGACATCTGCAAACCCTATTTCCTAGCGAGGAAGTATCGCATTCACATTCATTTGAAGTGTAGACGAGGAATACTTAACACTTCGCAAATCATGTTATATCTTACCATGAAACGTAGAAATGAGATGCGATATCGCGTTTTAAGAATCATATGAAATCTATTGCTACGATACGTAGACATCTGCAAACGCTATTTCCTAGCGAGGAAGTGTCGCATTTACTTTCATTTGAATCGTAGACGAGGAATGCATAACACTTCGCAATGAATATTATATCTTATCATGAAACATAGATATGAGATGCAATATCTCGTTTTAAGAAGCATTAGAACTCTATTGCTACGATACCTAGACATCTGCAGACGCTATTTCCTAGCAAGAAAGTGTCGCATTTACATTCATTTGAAGTGTAGACGAGGAATACGTAACAATTCGCAAATCATATTATATCTTACCATGAAACATAGAAATGAGATGCAATATCTCGTTTTAAGAAGCATTTGAACTCTATTGCTTCGATACGTAGACATCTGCAATCGCTATTTCCTTGCAAGGAAGTGTCGCATTTACATTCATTTGAAGTGTAGACGAGGAATACATAACACTTCGCAAATCATATTGTATCTTACCATGAAACATAGAAATGAGATGCCATATCGCGCTTTAAGAAGCATTAGAAATCTATTGCTACGATACGTAGACATTTGCAAACGCTAGTTCCTAGCGAGGAAGTGTCGCATTCACATTCATTTGAAGTGTAGACGAGGAATACATAACATTTCGCAAATCATATTATATCTTACCATGAAACATAGAAATGAGATGCGATATCGCGTTTTAAGAAGCATTAGAAAGCTATTGCTACGATACATAGACATCTGCAAACGCTATTTCCTAGCGAGGAAGTCTCGCATTTACATTCATTTGAAGTGTAGACGAGGAATACAAAACATTTCGCAAATAATATTATATATTACCATGAAACATAGAAATGAGATGCGATATCGCGTTTTAAGAAGCATTAGAAATCGATAGCTACGATACGTAGACATCTGCAAACGCTATTTCCTTGCTAGGAAGTGACGCATTTACACTCATTTGAATAGTAGACGAGGAATACATGACACTTCGCAAATCATATTACATCTTACCATGAAACGTAGAAATGAGATGCGATATCGCGTCCTAAGAAGCATTAGAAATCTATTGCTACAATACGTAGACATCTGCAATCGCTATTTCCTTGCAAGGAAGTGTCGCATTTACATTCATTTGAAGTATAGACGAGGAATACATAACACTTCGCAAATCATATTATATCTTACCATGAAATATTGAAATGAGATGCGATATCTCGTTTTAAGAAGCATTAGAACTCTATTGCTACGATACATAAACATCTACAAACGCTATATCCTAGCAAGGAAGTGTCGCATTCACATTCATTTGAAGTGTAGACGAGGAATACATAACACTTCGCAAATCATATTATATCTTACCATGAAACATTGAAATGAGATGCGATATCTCGTTTTAAGCAGCATTAGAACACTATTGCTACGATAGGTAGACAACTGCAAACGCTATTTCCTTGCAAGGAGGTGTCGCATTTACATTCATTTGAAGTGTAGAGGAGGGGTACATAACACTTCGCAAATCATACTATAACTTACCATGAAAGATAGAAATGAGATGCGATATCGCGTTTTAAGAAGCATTAGAAAGCTATTGCTACGATACGTAGACATCAGCAAACGCTATTTCCTTGCAAGGAAGTGTCGCATTTACGTTCATTTGAATCGCATACGAGGAATGCATAACGCTTCGCAATGAATATTATATCTTATCATGAAACATTGATATGAGATGCAATATCTCGTTTTAAGAAACATTTGAACTCTATTGCTTCGATACGTAGACATCAGCAAACGCTATTTCCTTGCAAGGAAGTGTCGCATTTACATTCATTTGATGTGTAGACGAGGAATACATAACTCTTCGCAGATCATATTATATCTTACCATGAAACATAGAAATGAGATGCGATATCTCGTTTTAAGAAGCATTAGAACACTATTGCTACGATAGGTAGACAACTGCAAACGCTATTTCCTTGCAAGGAAGTGTCGCATTTACATTCATTTGAAGTGTAGAGGAGGAATACATAACACTTCGCGAATCATATTATATCTTACCATGAAACATAGAAATGAGATGCGATATCGCGATTTAAGAAGCATTAGAAAGCTATTGCTACGATACGTAGACATCTGCAAACGCTATTTCCTAGCGAGGAAGTGTTGCATTTACATTCATTTGAAGTGTAGTCGAGGAATACATAACACTTCGCAAATCATATTATATCTTACCATGAAACATAGAAATGATATGCGATATCTCGTTTTAAGAAGCATTAGAACACTATTGCTACAATAGGTAGACAACTGCAAACGCTATTTCCTTGCAAGGAAGTGTCGCATTTACATTCATTTGAAGTGTAGAGGAGGAATACATAACACTTCGCAAATCATATTATATCTTACCATGAAACATAGAAATGTGTTGCGATATCGCGTTTTAAGAAGCATTAGAAAGCTATTGCTACGACACGTAGACATCTGCAAACGCTATTTCCTAGCGAGGAAGTGTCGCATTCACATTCATTTGAAGTGTAGACGAGGAATACATAACACTTCGCAAATCATGTTATATCTTACCATGAAACATACAAATGAGATGCGATATCGCGTTTTATGAATCATATGAACTCTATTGCTACGATACGTAGACATCTGCAATCGTTATTTCCTTGCAAGGAAGTGTCGCATTTACTTTCACTTGAATCGTAGACGAGGAATGCACAACACTTCGCAATGATTATTATATCTTATCATGAAACATAGATATGAGATGCAATATCTCGTTTTAAGAAGCATTAGAAATCTATTGCTACGATACGTAGACATCTGCAAACGCTATTTCCTAGCGAGGAAGTGTCGCATTCACATTCATTTGAAGTGTAGACGAGGAATACATAACACTTCGCAAATCATGTTATATCTTACCATGAAACATACAAATGAGATGCGATATCGCGTTTTATGAATCATATGAACTCTATTGCTACGATACGTAGACATCTGCAATCGTTATTTCCTTGCAAGGAAGTGTCGCATTTACTTTCACTTGAATCGTAGACGAGGAATGCACAACACTTCGCAATGATTATTATATCTTATCATGAAACATAGATATGAGATGCAATATCTCGTTTTAAGAAGCATTTGAACTCTATTGCTTCGATACGTACACATCAGCAAACGCTATTTCCTTGCAAGGAAGTGTCGCATTTACATTCATTTGAAGTGTAGACGAGGAATACATAACACTTCGCAAATCATATTATATCTTACCATGAAACATAGAAATGAGGTGCGATATCGCGTTTTAAGAAGCATTAGAACACTATTGCTACGATAGGTAGACATTTGCAAACGCTATTTCCTGGCAGGGAAGTGTCGCATTTACATTCATTTGAAGTGTAGAGGAGGAATACATAACACTTCGCACATCATATTACATCTTACCATGAAACATAGAAATGAGACGCGATATCGCGTTTTAAGAAGCATTAGAACTCTATTGCTACGATACCTAGACATCTGCAATCGTTATTTCCTTGCAAGGAAGTGTCGCATTTACTTTCACTTGAATCGTAGACGAGGAATGCACAACACTTCGCAATGATTATTATATCTTACCATGAAACATAGAAATGAGATGCGATATCGCGTTTTAAGAATCATAAGAACTCTATTGCTACGATACGTAGAAATCTGCAAACGCTATTTCCTTGCAAGGAAGTGTCGCATTTACATTCATTTGAAGTGTAGACGAGGAATACATAACACTTCGCAAATCATATTATATCTTACCATGAAACATAGAAATGAGGTGCGATATCGCGTTTTAAGGAGCATTAGAACACTATTGCTACGATAGGTGGACATCTGCAAACGCTATTTCCTAGCGAGGAAGTATCGCATTCACATTCATTTGAAGTGTAGACGAGGAATACTTAACACTTCGCAAATCATGTTATATCTTACCATGAAACATAGAAATGAGATGCGAAATCGCGTTTTAAGAATCATATGAACTCTATTGCTACGATACGTAGACATCTGCAAACGCTATTTCCTAGCGAGGAAGTGTCGCATTTACTTTCATTTGAATCGTAGACGAGGAATGCATAACACTTCGCAATGAATATTATATCTTATCAAGAAACATAGATATGAGATGCAATATCTCGTTTTAAGAAGCATTAGAATTCTATTGCTACGATACCTAGACATCTGCAGACGCTATTTCCTAGCAAGAAAGTGTCGCATTTACATTCATTTGAAGTGTAGACGAGGAATACGTAACACTTCGCAAATCATATTATATCTTACCATGAAACATAGAAATGAGATGCAATATCTCGTTTTAAGAAGCATTTGAACTCTATTGCTTCGATACGTAGACATCTGCAATCGCTATTTCCTTGCATGGAAGTGTCACATTTACATTCATTTGAAGTATAGACGAGGAATACATAACACTTCGCAAATCATATTATATCTTACCATGAAATATTGAAATGAGATGCGATATCTCGTTTTAAGAAGCATTAGAACTCTATTGCTACGATACATAAACATCTACAAACGCTATATCCTAGCAAGGAAGTGTCGCATTCACATTCATTTGAAGTGTAGACGAGGAATACATAACACTTCGCAAATCATATTATATCTTACCATGAAACATTGAAATGAGATGCGATATCTCGTTTTAAGCAGCATTAGAACACTATTGCTACTATAGGTAGACAACTGCAAACGCTATTTCCTTGCAAGGAGGTGTCGCATTTACATTCATTTGAAGTGTAGAGGAGGGGTACATAACACTACGCAAATCATATTATATCTTACCATGAAACATAGAAATGAGATGCGATATCGCGTTTTAAGAAGCATTAGAAAGCTATTGCTACGATACGTAGACATCAGCAAACGCTATTACCTAGCGAGGAAGTATCGCATTCACATTCATTTGAAGTGTAGAGGAGGAATACATAACACTTCGCAAATCATATTATATCTTACCATGAAACATAGAGATGAGATGCGATATCGCGTTTTAAGAATCATAAGATCTCTATTGCTACGATACATAGACACCTGCAAACGCTATTTCCTTGCAAGGAAGTGTTGCATTTACATTCATTTGAATCGCATACGAGGAATGCATAACGCTTCGCAATGAATATTATATCTTACCATGAAACATGGAAATGAGATGCGATATCGCGTTTAAAGAAGCATTAGAAAGCTATTGCTACGATACGTAGACATCTGCAAACGCTATTTCCTAGCGAGGAAGTGTCGCATTCACATTCATTTGAAGTGTAGACGAGGAATACATAACACTTCGCAAATCATATTATATCTTACCATGAAACATAGAAATGAGATGCGATATCGCGTTCTAAGAAGCATTAGAAATCTATTGCTACAATACGTAGACATCTGCAAACGCTATTTCCTAGCGAGGAAGTGTCGCATTCACATTCATTTGAAGTGTAGACGAGCAATACATAACACTTCGCAAATCATACTATAACTTACCATGAAAGATAGAAATGAGATGCGATATCGCGTTTTAAGAATCATAAGAACTCTATTGCTACGATACGTAGACAACTGCAAACGCTATTTCCTTGCAAGGAAGTGTCGCATTTACGTTCATTTGAATCGCATACGAGGAATGCATAACGCTTCGCAATGAATATTATATCTTATCATGAAACATTGATATGAGATGCAATATCTCGTTTTAAGAAACATTTGAACTCTATTGCTTCGATACGTAGACATCAGCAAACGCTATTTCCTTGCAAGGAAGTGTCGCATTCACATTCATTTGAAGTGTAGACGAGGAATACATGACACTTCGCAAATCATTTTATATCTTACCATCAAACATAGAAATGAGATGCGATATCGCGTTTTAGGAAGCATTAGAAAGCTATTGCTACGATACGTAGACATCTGCAAACGCTATTACCTAGCGAGGAAGTATCGCATTCACATTCACTTGAAGTGTAGAGGAGGAATACATGACACTTCGCAAATCATTTTATATCTTACCATGAAACATAGAAATGAGATGCGATATCGCGTTTTAAGAAGCATTTGAACACTATTGCTTCGATACGTAGACATCAGCAAACGCTATTTCCTTGCAAGGAAGTGTCGCATTTACATTCATTTGATGTGTAGACGAGGAATACATAACTCTTCGCAGATCATATTATATCTTACCATGAAACATAGAAATGAGATGCGATATCTCGTTTTAAGAAGCATTAGAACACTATTACTACGATAGGTAGACAACTGCAAACGCTATTTCCTTGCAAGGAAGTGTCGCATTTACATTCATTTGAAGTGTAGAGGAGGAATACATAACACTTCGCGAATCATATTATATCTTACCATGAAACATAGAAATGAGATGCGATATCGCGATTTAAGAAGCATTAGAAAGCTATTGCTACGATACGTAGACATCTGCAAACGCTATTTCCTAGCGAGGAAGTGTTGCATTTACATTCATTTGAAGTGTAGTCGAGGAATACATAACACTTCGCAGATCATATTATATCTTACCATGAAACATAGAAATGATATGCGATATCTCGTTTTAAGAAGCATTAGAACACTATTGCTACGATAGGTAGACAACTGCAAACGCTATTTCCTTGCAAGGAAGTGTCGCATTTACATTCATTTGAAGTGTAGAGGAGGAATACATAACACTTCGCAAATCATATTATATCTTACCATGAAACATAGAAATGTGTTGCGATATCGCGTTTTAAGAAGCATTAGAAAGCTATTGCTACGATACGTAGACATCTGCAAACGCTATTTCCTAGCGAGGAAGTGTCGCATTCACATTCATTTGAAGTGTAGACGAGGAATACATAACACTTCGCAAATCATGTTATATCTTACCATGAAACATACAAATGAGATGCGATATCGCGTTTTATGAATCATATGAACTCTATTGCTACGATACGTAGACATCTGCAATCGTTATTTCCTTGCAAGGAAGTGTCGCATTTACTTTCACTTGAATCGTAGACGAGGAATGCACAACACTTCGCAATGATTATTATATCTTATCATGAAACATAGATATGAGATGCAATATCTCGTTTTAAGAAGCATTAGAAATCTATTGCTACGATACGTAGACATCTGCAAACGCTATTTCCTAGCGAGGAAGTGTCGCATTCACATTCATTTGAAGTGTAGACGAGGAATACATAACACTTCGCAAATCATGTTATATCTTACCATGAAACATACAAATGAGATGCGATATCGCGTTTTATGAATCATATGAACTCTATTGCTACGATACGTAGACATCTGCAATCGTTATTTCCTTGCAAGGAAGTGTCGCATTTACTTTCACTTGAATCGTAGACGAGGAATGCACAACACTTCGCAATGATTATTATATCTTATCATGAAACATAGATATGAGATGCAATATCTCGTTTTAAGAAGCATTTGAACTCTATTGCTTCGATACGTACACATCTGCAAACGCTATTTCCTTGCAAGGAAGTGTCGCATTTACATTCATTTGAAGTGTAGACGAGGAATACATAACACTTCGCAAATCATATTATATCTTACCATGAAACATAGAAATGAGGTGCGATATCGCGTTTTAAGAAGCATTAGAACACTATTGCTACGATAGGTAGACATTTGCAAACGCTATTTCCTGGCAGGGAAGTGTCGCATTTACATTCATTTGAAGTGTAGAGGAGGAATACATAACACTTCACACATCATATTACATCTTACCATGAAATATTGAAATGAAATGCGATATCTCGTTTTAAGAAGCATTAGAACTCTATTGCTACGATACATAAACATCTACAAACGCTATATCCTAGCAAGGAAGTGTCGCATTCACATTCATTTGAAGTGTAGACGAGGAATACATAACACTTCGCAAATCATGTTATATCTTACCATGAAACATACAAATGAGATGCGATATCGCGTTTTATGAATCATATGAACTCTATTGCTACGATACGTAGACATCTGCAATCGTTATTTCCTTGCAAGGAAGTGTCGCATTTACTTTCACTTGAATCGTAGACGAGGAATGCACAACACTTCGCAATGATTATTATATCTTATCATGAAACATAGATATGAGATGCAATATCTCGTTTTAAGAAGCATTAGAAATCTATTGCTACGATACGTAGACATCTGCAAACGCTATTTCCTAGCGAGGAAGTGTCGCATTCACATTCATTTGAAGTGTAGACGAGGAATACATAACACTTCGCAAATCATGTTATATCTTACCATGAAACATACAAATGAGATGCGATATCGCGTTTTATGAATCATATGAACTCTATTGCTACGATACGTAGACATCTGCAATCGTTATTTCCTTGCAAGGAAGTGTCGCATTTACTTTCACTTGAATCGTAGACGAGGAATGCACAACACTTCGCAATGATTATTATATCTTATCATGAAACATAGATATGAGATGCAATATCTCGTTTTAAGAAGCATTTGAACTTTATTGCTTCGATACGTACACATCTGCAAACGCTATTTCCTTGCAAGGAAGTGTCGCATTTACATTCATTTGAAGTGTAGACGAGGAATACATAACACTTCGCAAATCATATTATATCTTACCATGAAACATAGAAATGAGGTGCGATATCGCGTTTTAAGAAGCATTAGAACACTATTGCTACGATAGGTAGACATTTGCAAACGCTATTTCCTGGCAGGGAAGTGTCGCATTTACATTCATTTGAAGTGTAGAGGAGGAATACATAACACTTCGCACATCATATTACATCTTACCATGAAACATAGAAATGAGACGCGATATCGCGTTTTAAGAAGCATTAGAACTCTATTGCTACGATACCTAGACATCTGCAATCGTTATTTCCTTGCAAGGAAGTGTCGCATTTACTTTCACTTGAATCGTAGACGAGGAATGCACAACACTTCGCAATGATTATTATATCTTACCATGAAACATAGAAATGAGATGCGATATCGCGTTTTAAGAATCATAAGAACTCTATTGCTACGATACGTAGAAATCTGCAAACGCTATTTCCTTGCAAGGAAGTGTCGCATTTACATTCATTTGAAGTGTAGACGAGGAATACATAACACTTCGCAAATCATATTATATCTTACCATGAAACATAGAAATGAGGTGCGATATCGCGTTTTAAGGAGCATTAGAACACTATTGCTACGATAGGTGGACATCTGCAAACGCTATTTCCTAGCGAGGAAGTATCGCATTCACATTCATTTGAAGTGTAGACGAGGAATACTTAACACTTCGCAAATCATGTTATATCTTACCATGAAACATAGAAATGAGATGCGAAATCGCGTTTTAAGAATCATATGAACTCTATTGCTACGATACGTAGACATCTGCAAACGCTATTTCCTAGCGAGGAAGTGTCGCATTTACTTTCATTTGAATCGTAGACGAGGAATGCATAACACTTCGCAATGAATATTATATCTTATCATGAAACATAGATATGAGATGCAATATCTCGTTTTAAGAAGCATTAGAATTCTATTGCTACGATACCTAGACATCTGCAGACGCTATTTCCTAGCAAGAAAGTGTCGCATTCACATTCATTTGAAGTGTAGACGAGGAATACGTAACACTTCGCAAATCATATTATATCTTACCATGAAACATAGAAATGAGATGCAATATCTCGTTTTAAGAAGCATTTGAACTCTATTGCTTCGATACGTAGACATCTGCAATCGCTATTTCCTTGCAAGGAAGTGTCGCATTTACATTCATTTGAAGTACAGACGAGGAATACATAACACTTCGCAAATCATATTATATCTTACCATGAAATATTGAAATGAGATGCGATATCTCGTTTTAAGAAGCATTAGAACTCTATTGCTACGATACATAAACATCTACAAACGCTATATCCTAGCAAGGAAGTGTCGCATTCACATTCATTTGAAGTGTAGACGAGGAATACATAACACTTCGCAAATCATATTATATCTTACCATGAAACATTGAAATGAGATGCGATATCTCGTTTTAAGCAGCATTAGAACACTATTGCTACGATAGGTAGACAACTGCAAACGCTATTTCCTTGCAAGGAGGTGTCGCATTTACATTCATTTGAAGTGTAGAGGAGGGGTACATAACACTTCGCAAATCATATTATATCTTACCATGAAACATAGAAATGAGATGCGATATCGCGTTTTAAGAAGCATTAGAAAGCTATTGCTACGATACGTAGACATCAGCAAACGCTATTACCTAGCGAGGAAGTATCGCATTCACATTCATTTGAAGTGTAGAGGAGGAATACATAACACTTCGCAAATCATATTATATCTTACCATGAAACATAGAGATGAGATGCGATATCGCGTTTTAAGAATCATAAGATCTCTATTGCTACGATACATAGACACCTGCAAACGCTATTTCCTTGCAAGGAAGTGTTGCATTTACATTCATTTGAATCGCATACGAGGAATGCATAACGCTTCGCAATGAATATTATATCTTACCATGAAACATGGAAATGAGATGCGATATCGCGTTTAAAGAAGCATTAGAAAGCTATTGCTACGATACGTAGACATCTGCAAACGCTATTTCCTAGCGAGGAAGTGTCGCATTCACATTCATTTGAAGTGTAGACGAGGAATACATAACACTTCGCAAATCATATTATATCTTACAATGAAACATAGAAATGATATGCGATATCTCGTTTTAAGAAGCATTAGAACACTATTGCTACGATAGGTAGACAACTGCAAACGCTATTTCCTTGCAAGGAAGTGTCGCATTTACATTCATTTGAAGTGTAGAGGAGGAATACATAACACTTCGCAAATCATATTATATCTTACCATGAAACATAGAAATGTGTTGCGATATCGCGTTTTAAGAAGCATTAGAAAGCTATTGCTACGATACGTAGACATCTGCAAACGCTATTTCCTAGCGAGGAAGTGTCGCATTCACATTCATTTGAAGTGTAGACGAGGAATACATAACACTTCGCAAATCATGTTATATCTTACCATGAAACATACAAATGAGATGCGATATCGCGTTTTATGAATCATATGAACTCTATTGCTACGATACGTAGACATCTGCAATCGTTATTTCCTTGCAAGGAAGTGTCGCATTTACTTTCACTTGAATCGTAGACGAGGAATGCACAACACTTCGCAATGATTATTATATCTTATCATGAAACATAGATATGAGATGCAATATCTCGTTTTAAGAAGCATTAGAAATCTATTGCTACGATACGTAGGCATCTGCAAACGCTATTTCCTAGCGAGGAAGTGTCGCATTCACATTCATTTGAAGTGTAGACGAGGAATACATAACACTTCGCAAATCATGTTATATCTTACCATGAAAGATAGAAATGAGATGCGATATCGCGTTTTAAGAATCATAAGAACTCTATTGCTACGATACGTAGACAACTGCAAACGCTATTTCCTTGCAAGGAAGTGTCGCATTTACGTTCATTTGAATCGCATACGAGGAATGCATAACGCTTCGCAATGAATATTATATCTTATCATGAAACATTGATATGAGATGCAATATCTCGTTTTAAGAAACATTTGAACTCTATTGCTTCGATACGTACACATCTGCAAACGCTATTTCCTTGCAAGGAAGTGTCGCATTTACATTCATTTGAAGTGTAGACGAGGAATACATAACACTTCGCAAATCATATTATATCTTACCATGAAACATAGAAATGAGGTGCGATATCGCGTTTTAAGAAGCATTAGAACACTATTGCTACGATAGGTAGACATTTGCAAACGCTATTTCCTGGCAGGGAAGTGTCGCATTTACTTTCACTTGAATCGTAGACGAGGAATGCACAACACTTCGCAATGATTATTATATCTTACCATGAAACATAGAAATGAGATGCGATATCGCGTTTTAAGAATCATAAGAACTCTATTGCTACGATACGTAGAAATCTGCAAACGCTATTTCCTTGCAAGGAAGTGTCGCATTTACATTCATTTGAAGTGTAGACGAGGAATACATAACACTTCGCAAATCATATTATATCTTACCATGAAACATGGAAATGAGGTGCGATATCGCGTTTTAAGGAGCATTAGAACACTATTGCTACGATAGGTGGACATCTGCAAACGCTATTTCCTAGCGAGGAAGTATCGCATTCACATTCATTTGAAGTGTAGACGAGGAATACTTAACACTTCGCAAATCATGTTATATCTTACCATGAAACATAGAAATGAGATGCGAAATCGCGTTTTAAGAATCATATGAACTCTATTGCTACGATACGTAGACATCTGCAAACGCTATTTCCTAGCGAGGAAGTGTCGCATTTACTTTCATTTGAATCGTAGACGAGGAATGCATAACACTTCGCAATGAATATTATATCTTATCATGAAACATAGATATGAGATGCAATATCTCGTTTTAAGAAGCATTAGAATTCTATTGCTACGATACCTAGACATCTGCAGACGCTATTTCCTAGCAAGAAAGTGTCGCATTCACATTCATTTGAAGTGTAGACGAGGAATACGTAACACTTCGCAAATCATATTATATCTTACCATGAAACATAGAAATGAGATGCAATATCTCGTTTTAAGAAGCATTTGAACTCTATTGCTTCGATACGTAGACATCTGCAATCGCTATTTCCTTGCAAGGAAGTGTCGCATTTACATTCATTTGAAGTATAGACGAGGAATACATAACACTTCGCAAATCATATTATATCTTACCATGAAATATTGAAATGAGATGCGATATCTCGTTTTAAGAAGCATTAGAACTCTATTGCTACGATACATAAACATCTACAAACGCTATATCCTAGCAAGGAAGTGTCGCATTCACATTCATTTGAAGTGTAGACGAGGAATACATAACACTTCGCAAATCATATTATATCTTACCATGAAACATTGAAATGAGATGCGATATCTCGTTTTAAGCAGCATTAGAACACTATTGCTACGATAGGTAGACAACTGCAAACGCTATTTCCTTGCAAGGAGGTGTCGCATTTACATTCATTTGAAGTGTAGAGGAGGGGTACATAACACTTCGCAAATCATATTATATCTTACCATGAAACATAGAAATGAGATGCGATATCGCGTTTTAAGAAGCATTAGAAAGCTATTGCTACGATACGTAGACATCAGCAAACGCTATTACCTAGCGAGGAAGTATCGCATTCACATTCATTTGAAGTGTAGAGGAGGAATACATAACACTTCGCAAATCATATTATATCTTACCATGAAACATAGAGATGAGATGCGATATCGCGTTTTAAGAATCATAAGATCTCTATTGCTACGATACATAGACACCTGCAAACGCTATTTCCTTGCAAGGAAGTGTTGCATTTACATTCATTTGAATCGCATACGAGGAATGCATAACGCTTCGCAATGAATATTATATCTTACCATGAAACATGGAAATGAGATGCGATATCGCGTTTAAAGAAGCATTAGAAAGCTATTGCTACGATACGTAGACATCTGCAAACGCTATTTCCTAGCGAGGAAGTGTCGCATTCACATTCATTTGAAGTGTAGACGAGGAATACATAACACTTCGCAAATCATATTATATCTTACCATGAAACATAGAAATGATATGCGATATCTCGTTTTAAGAAGCATTAGAACACTATTGCTACGATAGGTAGACAACTGCAAACGCTATTTCCTTGCAAGGAAGTGTCGCATTTACATTCATTTGAAGTGTAGAGGAGGAATACATAACACTTCGCAAATCATATTATATCTTACCATGAAACATAGAAATGTGTTGCGATATCGCGTTTTAAGAAGCATTAGAAAGCTATTGCTACGATACGTAGACATCTGCAAACGCTATTTCCTAGCGACGAAGTGTCGCATTCACATTCATTTGAAGTGTAGACGAGGAATACATAACACTTCGCAAATCATGTTATATCTTACCATGAAACATACAAATGAGATGCGATATCGCGTTTTATGAATCATATGAACTCTATTGCTACGATACGTAGACATCTGCAATCGTTATTTCCTTGCAAGGAAGTGTCGCATTTACTTTCACTTGAATCGTAGACGAGGAATGCACAACACTTCGCAATGATTATTATATCTTATCATGAAACATAGATATGAGATGCAATATCTCGTTTTAAGAAGCATTAGAAATCTATTGCTACGATACGTAGACATCTGCAAACGCTATTTCCTAGCGAGGAAGTGTCGCATTCACATTCATTTGAAGTGTAGACGAGGAATACATAACACTTCGCAAATCATGTTATATCTTACCATGAAACATACAAATGAGATGCGATATCGCGTTTTATGAATCATATGAACTCTATTGCTACGATACGTAGACATCTGCAATCGTTATTTCCTTGCAAGGAAGTGTCGCATTTACTTTCACTTGAATCGTAGACGAGGAATGCACAACACTTCGCAATGATTATTATATCTTATCATGAAACATAGATATGAGATGCAATATCTCGTTTTAAGAAGCATTTGAACTCTATTGCTTCGATACGTACACATCTGCAAACGCTATTTCCTTGCAAGGAAGTGTCGCATTTACATTCATTTGAAGTGTAGACGAGGAATACATAACACTTCGCAAATCATATTATATCTTACCATGAAACATAGAAATGAGGTGCGATATCGCGTTTTAAGAAGCATTAGAACACTATTGCTACGATAGGTAGACATTTGCAAACGCTATTTCCTGGCAGGGAAGTGTCGCATTTACATTCATTTGAAGTGTAGAGGAGGAATACATAACACTTCGCACATCATATTACATCTTACCATGAAATATTGAAATGAGATGCGATATCTCGTTTTAAGAAGCATTAGAACTCTATTGCTACGATACATAAACATCTACAAACGCTATATCCTAGCAAGGAAGTGTCGCATTCACATTCATTTGAAGTGTAGACGAGGAATACATAACACTTCGCAAATCGTATTATATCTTACCATGAAACATTGAAATGAGATGCGATATCTCGTTTTAAGCAGCATTAGAACACTACTGCTACGATAGGTAGACAACTGCAAACGCTATTTCCTTGCAAGGAAGTGTCGCATTTACATTCATTTGAAGTGTAGAGGAGGAATACATAACACTTCGCAAATCATATTATATCTTACCATGAAACATAGAAATGTGTTGCGATATCGCGTTTTAAGAAGCATTAGAAAGCTATTGCTACGATACGTAGACATCTGCAAACGCTATTTCCTAGCGACGAAGTGTCGCATTCACATTCATTTGAAGTGTAGACGAGGAATACATAACACTTCGCAAATCATGTTATATCTTACCATGAAACATACAAATGAGATGCGATATCGCGTTTTATGAATCATATGAACTCTATTGCTACGATACGTAGACATCTGCAATCGTTATTTCCTTGCAAGGAAGTGTCGCATTTACTTTCACTTGAATCGTAGACGAGGAATGCACAACACTTCGCAATGATTATTATATCTTATCATGAAACATAGATATGAGATGCAATATCTCGTTTTAAGAAGCATTAGAAATCTATTGCTACGATACGTAGACATCTGCAAACGCTATTTCCTAGCGAGGAAGTGTCGCATTCACATTCATTTGAAGTGTAGACGAGGAATACATAACACTTCGCAAATCATGTTATATCTTACCATGAAACATACAAATGAGATGCGATATCGCGTTTTATGAATCATATGAACTCTATTGCTACGATACGTAGACATCTGCAATCGTTATTTCCTTGCAAGGAAGTGTCGCATTTACTTTCACTTGAATCGTAGACGAGGAATGCACAACACTTCGCAATGATTATTATATCTTATCATGAAACATAGATATGAGATGCAATATCTCGTTTTAAGAAGCATTTGAACTCTATTGCTTCGATACGTACACATCTGCAAACGCTATTTCCTTGCAAGGAAGTGTCGCATTTACATTCATTTGAAGTGTAGACGAGGAATACATAACACTTCGCAAATCATATTATATCTTACCATGAAACATAGAAATGAGGTGCGATATCGCGTTTTAAGAAGCATTAGAACACTATTGCTACGATAGGTAGACATTTGCAAACGCTATTTCCTGGCAGGGAAGTGTCGCATTTACATTCATTTGAAGTGTAGAGGAGGAATACATAACACTTCGCACATCATATTACATCTTACCATGAAATATTGAAATGAGATGCGATATCTCGTTTTAAGAAGCATTAGAACTCTATTGCTACGATACATAAACATCTACAAACGCTATATCCTAGCAAGGAAGTGTCGCATTCACATTCATTTGAAGTGTAGACGAGGAATACATAACACTTCGCAAATCGTATTATATCTTACCATGAAACATTGAAATGAGATGCGATATCTCGTTTTAAGCAGCATTAGAACACTATTGCTACGATAGGTAGACAACTGCAAACGCTATTTCCTTGCAAGGAGGTGTCGCATTTACATTCATTTGAAGTGTAGAGGAGGGGTACATAACACTTCGCAAATCATATTATATCTTACCATGAAACATAGAAATGAGATGCGATATCGCGTTTTAAGAAGCATTAGAAAGCTATTGCTACGATACGTAGACATCAGCAAACGCTATTACCTAGCGAGGAAGTATCGCATTCACATTCATTTGAAGTGTAGAGGAGGAATACATAACACTTCGCAAATCATATTATATCTTACCATGAAACATAGAGATGAGATGCGATATCGCGTTTTAAGAATCATAAGATCTCTATTGCTACGATACATAGACACCTGCAAACGCTATTTCCTTGCAAGGAAGTGTTGCATTTACATTCATTTGAATCGCATACGAGGAATGCATAACGCTTCGCAATGAATATTATATCTTACCATGAAACATGGAAATGAGATGCGATATCGCGTTTAAAGAAGCATTAGATAGCTATTGCTACGATACGTAGACAACTGCAAACGCTATTTCCTTGCAAGGAAGTGTCGCATTTACGTTCATTTGAATCGCATACGAGGAATGCATAACGCTTCGCAATGAATATTATATCTTATCATGAAACATTGATATGAGATGCAATATCTCGTTTTAAGAAACATTTGAACTCTATTGCTTCGATACGTAGACATCAGCAAACGCTATTTCCTTGCAAGGAAGTGTCGCATTCACATTCATTTGAAGTGTAGACGAGGAATACATGACACTACGCAAATCATTTTATATCTTACCATCAAACATAGAAATGAGATGCGATATCGCGTTTTAGGAAGCATTAGAAAGCTATTGCTACGATACGTAGACATCTGCAAACGCTATTACCTAGCGAGGAAGTATCGCATTCACATTCACTTGAAGTGTAGAGGAGGAATACATGACACTTAGCAAATCATTTTATATCTTACCATGAAACATAGAAATGAGATGCGATATCGCGTTTTAAGAAGCCTTTGAACACTATTGCTTCGATACGTAGACATCAGCAAACGCTATTTCCTTGCAAGGAAGTGTCGCATTTACATTCATTTGATGTGTAGACGAGGAATACATAACTCTTCGCAGATCATATTATATCTTACCATGAAACATAGAAATGAGATGCGATATCTCGTTTTAAGAAGCATTAGAACACTATTGCTACGATAGGTAGACAACTGCAAACGCTATTTCCTTGCAAGGAAGTGTCGCATTTACATTCATTTGAAGTGTAGAGGAGGAATACATAACACTTCGCAAATCATATTATATCTTACCATGAAACATAGAAATGTGTTGCGATATCGCGTTTTAAGAAGCATTAGAAAGCTATTGCTACGATACGTAGACATCTGCAAACGCTATTTCCTAGCGAGGAAGTGTCGCATTCACATTCATTTGAAGTGTAGACGAGGAATACATAATACTTCGCAAATCATGTTATATCTTACCATGAAACATACAAATGAGATGCGATATCGCGTTTTATGAATCATATGAACTCTATTGCTACGATACGTAGACATCTGCAATCGTTATTTCCTTGCAAGGAAGTGTCGCATTTACTTTCACTTGAATCGTAGACGAGGAATGCACAACACTTCGCAATGATTATTATATCTTATCATGAAACATAGATATGAGATGCAATATCTCGTTTTAAGAAGCATTAGAAATCTATTGCTACGATACGTAGACATCTGCAAACGCTATTTCCTAGCGAGGAAGTGTCGCATTCACATTCATTTGAAGTGTAGACGAGGAATACATAACACTACGCAAATCATGTTATATCTTACCATGAAACATACAAATGAGATGCGATATCGCGTTTTATGAATCATATGAACTCTATTGCTACGATACGTAGACATCTGCAATCGTTATTTCCTTGCAAGGAAGTGTCGCATTTACTTTCACTTGAATCGTAGACGAGGAATGCACAACACTTCGCAATGATTATTATATCTTATCATGAAACATAGATATGAGATGCAATATCTCGTTTTAAGAAGCATTTGAACTCTATTGCTTCGATACGTACACATCTGCAAACGCCATTTCCTTGCAAGGAAGTGTCGCATTTACATTCATTTGAAGTGTAGACGAGGAATACATAACACTTCGCAAATCATATTATATCTTACCATGAAATATTGAAATGAGATGCGATATCTCGTTTTAAGGAGCATTAGAACTCTATTGCTACGATACATAAACATCTACAAACGCTATATCCTAGCAAGGAAGTGTCGCATTCACATTCATTTGAAGTGTAGACGAGGAATACATAACACTTCGCAAATCATATTATATCTTACCATGAAACATTGAAATGAGATGCGATATCTCGTTTTAAGCAGCATTAGAACACTATTGCTACGATAGGTAGACAACTGCAAACGCTATTTCCTTGCAAGGAGGTGTCGCATTTACATTCATTTGAAGTGTAGAGGAGGGGTACATAACACTTCGCAAATCATATTATATCTTACCATGAAACATAGAAATGAGATGCGATATCGCGTTTTAAGAAGCATTAGAAAGCTATTGCTACGATACGTAGACATCAGCAAACGCTATTACCTAGCGAGGAAGTATCGCATTCACATTCATTTGAAGTGTAGAGGAGGAATACATAACACTTCGCAAATCATATTATATCTTACCATGAAACATAGAGATGAGATACGATATCGCGTTTTAAGAATCATAAGATCTCTATTGCTACGATACATAGACACCTGCAAACGCTATTTCCTTGCAAGGAAGTGTTGCATTTACATTCATTTGAAGTGTAGACGAGGAATACATGACACTTCGCAAATCATATTATATCTTACCATGAAACATGGAAATGAGATGCGATATCGCGTTTTAAGAAGCATTAGAAATCTATTGCTACGATACGTAGACATCTGCAAACGCAATTTCCTAGCGAGGAAGTGTCGCATTCACATTCATTTGAAGTGTAGACGATGAATACATAACACTTCGCAAATCATATTATATCTTACCATGAAACATAGAAATGAGATGCGATATCGCGTTTTAAGAAGCATTCGAACTCTATCGCTACGATACCTAGATATCTGCAGACGCTATTTCCTAGCAAGGAAGTGTCGCATTTACATTCACTTGAAGTGTAGACGAGGAATACATAACACTTCGCAAATCATATTATATCTTACCATGAAACATAGAAATGAGATGCGATATAGCGTTTTAGGAATCATAAGAATTCTATTGCTACGATACATAGACATCTGCAAACGCTATTTCCTTGCAAGGAAGTGTCGCACTTACATTCATTTGAAGTGCAGACGAGGAATACATAACACTTCGCAAATCATATTATATCTTACCATGAAACATAGAAATGACGTGCGATATCGCGTTTTAAGAAGCATTAGAACACTATTGCTGCGATAGGTAGACATTTGCAAACGCTATTTCCTGGCAGGGTAGTGTCGCATTTACATTCATTTGAAGTGTAGAGGAGGAATACATAACACTTCGCACATCATTTTACATCTTACCATGAAACATAGAAATGAGACGCGATATCGCGTTTTAAGAAGCATTAGAACTCTATTGCTACGATACCTAGACATCTGCAGACGCTATTTCCTAGCAAGGAAGTGTCGCATTTACATTCATTTGAAATGTAGAGGAGGAATACATAACACTTCGCAAATCATATTACATCTTACCATGAAACATAGAAATGAGATGCGATATCGCGTTTTAAGAAGCATTAGAACTCTATTGCTACGATAGGTAAACATCTGCAAACGCTACTTCCTTGTAAGGAAGTGTCGCATTTACATTCATTTGAAGTGTAGACGAGGAATACATGACACTTCGCAAATCATATTATATCTTACCATGAAACATAGAAATGAAAGGCGATATCGCGTTTTAAGAATCATATGAACTCTATTGCTACGATACGAAGACATTTGCAATCGTTATTTCCTTGCAAGGAAGTGTGGCATTTACTTTCATTTGAATCGCAGACGAGGAATGCATAACACTTCCCAATGAATATTATATCTTATCATGAAACATAGATATGAGATGCAATATCTTGTTTTAAGAAGCATTTGAACTCTATTGCTTCGATACGTAGACATCTGCAAACGCTATTTCCTTGCAAGGATGGGTCGCATTTACATTCACTTGAAGTGTAGACGAGGAATACATAACACTTCGCAAATCATGTTGTATCTTACCATGAAACATAGAAATGGGATGCGATATCGCGTTTTAAGAATCATATGAACTCTATTGCTACGATACGTAGACATCTGCAAACGCTATTTCCTAGCGAGGAAGTGTCGCATTCACATTCATTTGAAGTGTAGACGAGGTATACATGACACTTCGCAAATCATATTATATCTTACCATGAAACGTATAAATGAGGTGCGATATCGCGTTTTAAGAATCATATGAACTCTATTGCTACGATACGTAGACATCTGCAAACGCTATTTCCTTGCAAGGAAGTGTCGCATTTACATTCATTTGAATCGTAGACGCGGAATGCATAACACTTCGCAATGAATATTATATCTTATCTTGAAACATAGATATGAGATGCAATATCTCGTTTTAAGAAGCACTTGAACTCTATTGCTTCGATACCTAGACATCTGCAGACGCTATTTCCTAGCTAGGAAGTGTCGCATTTACATTCATTTGAAGTGTAGAGGAGGAATACATAACACTTCGCAAATCATATTACATCATACCATGAAACATAGAAATGAGATGCGATATCGCGTTTTAAGAAGCATTAGAAATCTATTGCTACGATAGGTAAACATCTGCAAACGCTATTTCCTTGTAAGGAAATGTCGCATTTACATTCATTTGAAGTGTAGACAAGGAATACATGACACTTCGCATATCATACTATATCTTACCATGAAACAGAGGAATGAGATGCGATATCGCGTTTTAAGACGCATTAGAAATCTATTGCTACGATACGTAGACATCTGCAAACGCTATTTCCTAGCGAGGAAGTGTCGCATTCACATTCATTTGAAGTGTAGACGAGGAATACATAACACTTCGCAAATCATACTATATCTTACCATGAAACATAGATATGAGATGCGATATCGCGTTATAAGAAGCATTAGAAAGCTAATGCTACGATACGTAGACATCTGCAAACGCTATTTCCTAGCGAGGAAGTATCGCATTCACATTCATTTGAAGTGTAGACGAGGAATACATATCACTTCGCAAATCATGTTATATCTTACCATGAAACATAGAAATGAAATGCGATATCGCGTTTTAAGAATCATATGAACTCTATTGCTACGATACGTAGACATCTGCAATCGTTATTTCCTTGCAAGGAAGTGTCGCATTTACTTTCATTTGAATCCTAGACGAGGAATGCACAACACTTCGCAATGATTATTATATCTTATCATGAAACATAGATATGAGATGCAATATCGCGTTTTAAGAAGCATTTGAACTCTATTGCTTCGATACGTACACATCTGCAAACGCTATTTCCGTGCAAGGAAGTGTCGCATTTACATTCATTTGAAGTGTAGACGAGGAATACATAACACTTCGCAAATCATATTATATCTTACCATGAAACATAGAAATGAGGTGCGATATCGCGTTTTAAGAAGCATTAGAACACTATTGCTACGATAGGTGGACATTTGCAAACGCTATTTTCTGGCAGGGAAGTGTCGCATTTACATTCACTTGAAGTGTAGAGGAGGAATACATAACACTTCGCACATCATATTACATCTTACCATGAAACATAGAAATGAGACGCGATATCGCGTTTTAAGAAGCATTAGAACTCTATTGCTACGATACCTAGACATCTGCAGACGCTATTTCCTAGCAAGGAAGTGTCGCATTTACATTCATTTGAAATGTAGAGGAGGAATACATAACACTTCGCAAATCATATTACATCTTACCATGAAACATAGAAATGAGACGCGATATCGCGTTTTAAGAAGCATTAGAACTCTATTGCTACGATACCCAGACATCTGCAGACGCTATTTCCTAGCAAGGAAGTGTCGCATTTACATTCATTTGAAATGTAGAGGAGGAATACATAACACTTCGCAAATTGTATTACATCTTACCATGAAACATAGAAATGAGATGCGATATCGCATTTTAAGAAGCATTAGAACTCTATTGCTACGATACGTAGACATCTGCAAACGCTATTTCCTAGCGGGGAAGTATCGCATTCACATTCATTTGAAGTGTAGACGAGGAATACATAACACTTCGCAAATCATGTTATATCTTACCACGAAACATAGAAATGAAACGCGATATCGCGTTTTAAGAATCATATGAACTCTATTGCTACGATACGTAGACATCTGCAATCGTTATTTCCTTGCAAGGAAGTGTCGCATTTACTTTCATTTGAATCGTAGACGAGGAATGCACAACACTTCGCAATGAATATTATATCTTATCATGAAACATAGATATGAGATGCAATATCTCGTTTTAAGAAGCATTTGAACTCTATTGCTTCGATACGTAGACATCTGCAAACGCTATTTCCTTGCAAGGAAGTGTCGCATTTACATTCATTTGAAGTGTAGACGAAGAATACATAACACTTCGCAAGTCATATTATATCTTACCATGAAACATAGAAATGAGGTGCGATATCGCGTTTTAAGAAGCATTAGAACACTATTGCTACGATAGGTAGACATTTGCAAACGCTATTTCCTGGCAGGGAAGTGTCGCATTTACATTCATTTGAAGTGTAGGGGAGGAATACATAACACTTCGCACATCATATTACATCTTACCATGAAACATAGAAATGAGACGCGATATCGCGTTTTAAGAAGCATTAGAACTCTATTGCTACGATACCTAGACATCTGCAGACGCTATTTCCTAGCAAGGAAGTGTCGCAATTACATTCATTTGAAATGTAGAGGAGGAATACATAACACTTCGCAAATCATATTACATCTTACCATGAAACATAGAAATGAGATGCGATATCGCGTTTTAAGAAGCATTAGAAAGCTATTGCTACGATACGTAGACATCTGCAAACACTATTTCCTAGCGAGGAAGTGTCGCATTTACATGCATTTGAAGTGTAGAGGAGGAATACATAACACATGGCAAATCACATTACATCTTACCATGAAACATAGAAATGAGATGCGATATCGCGTTTTATGAAGCATTAGAAAGCTATTTCTACGATACGTAGACATCTGCAAACGCTATTTCCTAGCGAGGAAGTATCGCATTCACGTTCATTTGATGTGTAGACGAGGAATACATAACACTTCGCAAATCATGTTATATCTTATCATGAAACATAGAAATGAGATGCGGTATCGCGTTCTAAGAAGCATTAGAACACTATCGCTACGATACCTAGACATCAGCGGACGCTATTTACTAGCAAGGAAGTGTCGCATTTACATTCATTTGAAGTGTAGACGAGGAATACATGACACATCGCAAATCATATTACATCTTACCATGAAACATAGAAATGAGATGCGATATCGCGTTTTAAGAAGCATTAGAAAGCTAGTGCTACGATACGTAGACATCTGCAAACGCTATTTCCTAGCGAGGAAGTATCGCATTCACATTCATTTGAAGTGTAGACGAGGAATACATAACACTTCGCAAATCATATTATATCTTACCATGAAACATAGAAATGAGAAGCGATATCGCGTTTTAAGAAGCATTAGAAAGCTATTGCTACGATACGTAGACATCTGCAATCGTTATTTCCTTGCAAGGAAGTGTCGCATTTACTTTCATTTGAATCGTAGACGAGGAATGCATAACACTTTGCAATGAATATTATATCTTATCATGAAACACAGATATGAGATGCAATATCTCGTTTTAAGAAGCATTTGAACTCTATTGCTTCGATACGTAGACATCTGTAAACGCTATTTCCTTGCAAGGAAGTGTCGCATTTACATTCGTTTGAAGTGTAGACGAGAAATACATAACACTTCGCAAATCATATTATATCTTACCATGAAACATAGAAATGAGATGCGATATCGCGTTTTAAGAAGCATTAGAAATCTATTGCTACAATACGTAGACATCTGCAAACGCTATTTCCTAGCGAGGAAGTGTCGCATTCACAATCATTTGAAGTGTAGACGAGGAATACATGACACATCGCAAATCATATTACATCTTACCATGAAACATAGAAATGAGATGCGATATCGCGTTTTAAGAAGCATTAGAAAGCTAGTGCTACGATACGTAGACATCAGCAGACGCTATTTACTAGCAAGGAAGTGTCGCATTTACATTCATTTGAAGTGTAGACGAGGAATACATGACACTTCGCAAATCATATTATATCTTACCATGAAACAGAGGAATGAGATGCGATATCGCGCTTTAAGGAGCATTAGAACTCTATCGCTACGATACCTAGACATCTGCAGACGCTATTTCCTAGCAAGGAAGTGTCGCATTTACATTCATTTGAAGCGTAGACGAGGAATACATAACACTTCGCAAATCATATTATATCTTACCATGAAACATAGAAATGAGATGCGATATCGCGTTTTAAGAAGCATTAGAAAGCTATTGCTACGATACGTAGACATCTGCAATCGTTATTTCCTTGCAAGGAAGTGTCGCATTTACTTTCATTTGAATCGTAGACGAGGAATGCATAACACTTCGCAATAAATATTATATCTTATCATGAAACACAGATATGAGATGCAATATCTCGTTTTAAGAAGCTTTGAACTCCATTGCTTCGATACGTAGACATCTGCAAACGCTATTTCCTTGCAAGGAAGTGTCGCGTTTACATTCATTTGAAGTGTAGACGAGAAATACATAACACTTAACAAATCATATTATATCTTACCATGAAACATAGAAATGAGATGCGATATCGCGTTTTAAGAAGCATTAGAAAGCTATTGCTACGATACGTAGACATCTGCAAACGCTATTTCCTAGCGAGAAAGTATCGCATTCACATTCATTTGAAGTGTAGACGAGGAATACATAACACTTCGCAAATCATGTTATATCTTACCATGAAACATAGAAATGAGATGCGATATCGCGCTTTAAGAAGCATTAGAAATCTATTGCTACGATACGTAGACATCTGCAAACGCTATTTCCTAGCAAGGAAGTGTCGCATTTACATTCATTTGAAGTGTAGACGAGGAATACATGACACTTCGCAAATCATATTATATCTTACCATGAAACATAGAAATGAGATGCGCTGTCGCGTTTTAAGTAACATAAGAACTCTATTGCTTCGATACGTAGACATCTGCAAACGCTATGTCCTGGCAAGGAAGTGTCGCATTTACATCCATTTGAATCGTAGACGAGGAATGCATAACACTTCGCAATGAATATTATATCTTATCTTGAAACATAGATATGAGATGCGATATCACGTTTTAAGAAGCATTAGAACTCCATCCCTACGATAAGTAGACATCTGCAAACGCTATTTCCTTGCAAGGAAGTGTCGCATTTTCATTCATTTGAAGTGTAGACGAGGAATACATAACACTTCGCAAATCATATTATATCTTACCATAAAACATAGAAATGAGATGCGATATCACGTTTTAAAAAGCATTAGAACTCCATCCCTACGATAAGTAGACATCTGCAAACGCTATTTCCTTGCAAGGAAGTGTCGCATTTTCATTCATTTGAAGTGTAGACGAGGAATACATAACACTTCGCAAATCATGTTATATCTTACCATGCAACATAGAAATGAGATGCGATATCGCGCTTTAAGAAGCATTAGAAATCTATTGCTACGATACGTAGACATCTGCAAACGCTATTTCCTAGCGAGGAAATGTCGCATTCACATTCATTTGAAGTGTAGACGAGGAATACATGACACTTCGCAAATCATATTCTATCTTACCATGAAACATAGAAATGAGATGCGATATCGCGTTTTAAGAAGCATTAGAAATCTATTGCTACGATACGTAGACATCTGCAAACGCTATTTCCTAGCAAGGAAGTGTCGCATTTACATTCATTTGAAGTGTAGACGAGGAATACATGACACTTCGCAAATCATATTATATCTTACCATGAAACATAGAAATGAGATGCGATATCGCGTTTTAAGAAGCATTAGAAATCTATTGCTACGATACGTAGACATCTGCAAACGCTATTTCTTTGCAAGGAAGTGTCGCATTAACATTCGTTTGAAGTGTAGACGAGGAATACATAACACTTCGCAAATCATATTATATCATACCATGGAACAGAGAAATGAGATACGATATCGCGTTTTAAGAAGCATTAGAAAGCTATTGCTACGATACGTAGACATCTTCAATCGTTATTTCCTAGCAAGGAAGTGTCGCAATTACATTCATTTGAAGTGTAGACGAGTAATACATGACACTTCGCAAATCAAATTATATCTTACCATGAAACATAGAAATGAGATGCGATATCGCGTTTTAAGAAGCATTAGAACTCTATTGCTACGATAGGTAGACATTTGCAAACGCTATTTCCTTGCAAGGAAGTGTCGCATTTACACTCATTTGAAGTGTAGACGAGGAATACATGACACTTCGCAAATCATATTATATCTTACCATGAAACATAGAAATGAGATGCGATATCGCGTTTTAAGAAGCATTAGAAATCTATTGCTACGATACCTAGACATCTGCAGACGCTATTTCCTAGCAAGGAAGTGTCGCATTTACATTCATTTGAAGTGTAGACGAGGAATACATAACACTTCGCAAATCATATTATATCTTACCATGGTACATAGAAATGAGATGCGATATCGCGCTTTAAGAAGCATTAGATATCTATTGCTACGATACGTAGACATCTGCAAACGCTATTTCCTAGCGAGGAAATGTCGCATTCACATTCATTTGAAGTGTAGACGAGGAATACATGACACTTCGCAAATCATATTATATCTTACCATGAAACATAGAAATGAGATGCGATATCGCGTTTTAAGTAACATAAGAACTCTATTGCTTCGATACGTAGACATCTGCAAACGCTATGTCCTGGCAAGGAAGTGTCGCATTTACATCCATTTGAATCGTAGACGAGGAATGCATAACACTTCGCAATGAATATTATATCTTATCTAGAAACATAGATATGAGATGCGATATCACGTTTTAAGAAGCATTAGAACTCCATCCCTACGATAAGTAGACATCTGCAAACGCTATTTCCTAGCAAGGAAGTGTCGCATTTACATTCATTTGAAGTGTAGACGAGGAATACATAACACTTCGCAAATCATATTATATCTTACCATGAAACATAGAAATGAGATGCGATATCGCGTTTTAAGAAGCATTAGAAATCTATTGCTACGATACGTAGACATCTGCAAACGCTATTTCTTTGCAAGGAAGTGTCGCATTAACATTCGTTTGAAGTGTAGACGAGGAATACATAACACTTCGCAAATCATATTATATCATACCATGGAACAGAGAAATGAGATACGATATCGCGTTTTAAGAAGCATTAGAAAGCTATTGCTACGATACGTAGACATCTTCAATCGTTATTTCCTAGCAAGGAAGTGTCGCAATTACATTCATTTGAAGTGTAGACGAGTAATACATGACACTTCGCAAATCAAATTATATCTTACCATGAAACATAGAAATGAGATGCGATATCGCGTTTTAAGAAGCATTAGAACTCTATTGCTACGATAGGTAGACATTTGCAAACGCTATTTCCTTGCAAGGAAGTGTCGCATTTACACTCATTTGAAGTGTAGACGAGGAATACATGACACTTCGCAAATCATATTATATCTTACCATGAAACATAGAAATGAGATGCGATATCGCGTTTTAAGAAGCATTAGAAATCTATTGCTACGATACCTAGACATCTGCAGACGCTATTTCCTAGCAAGGAAGTGTCGCATTTACATTCATTTGAAGTGTAGACGAGGAATACATAACACTTCGCAAATCATATTATATCTTACCATGGTACATAGAAATGAGATGCGATATCGCGCTTTAAGAAGCATTAGATATCTATTGCTACGATACGTAGACATCTGCAAACGCTATTTCCTAGCGAGGAAATGTCGCATTCACATTCATTTGAAGTGTAGACGAGGAATACATGACACTTCGCAAATCATATTATATCTTACCATGAAACATAGAAATGAGATGCGATATCGCGTTTTAAGTAACATAAGAACTCTATTGCTTCGATACGTAGACATCTGCAAACGCTATGTCCTGGCAAGGAAGTGTCGCATTTACATCCATTTGAATCGTAGACGAGGAATGCATAACACTTCGCAATGAATATTATATCTTATCTAGAAACATAGATATGAGATGCGATATCACGTTTTAAGAAGCATTAGAACTCCATCCCTACGATAAGTAGACATCTGCAAACGCTATTTCCTAGCAAGGAAGTGTCGCATTTACATTCATTTGAAGTGTAGACGAGGAATACATAACACTTCGCAAATCATATTATATCTTACCATGAAACATAGAAATGAGATGCGATATCGCGTTTTAAGAAGCATTAGAAAGCTATTGCTACGATACGTAGACATCTGCAATCGTTATTTCCTTGCAAGGAAGTGTCGCATTTTCATTCATTTAAAGTGTAGACGAGGAATACATAACACTTCGCAATGAATATTATATCTTATCATGAAACACAGATATGAGATGCCATATCTCGGTTTAAGAAGCATTTGAACTCTATTCCTTCGATACGTAGACATCTGCGAGCGCTATTTCCTTGCAAGGAAGTGTCGCATTTACATTCATTTGAAGTGTAGACGTGAAATACATAACACTTAACAAATCATATTATATCTTACCATGAAACATAGAAATGAGATGCGATATCGCGTTTTAAGAAGCATTAGAAAGCTATTGCTACGATACGTAGACATCTGCAAACGCTATTTCCTAGCGAGGAAGTATCGCATTCACATTCATTTGATGTGTAGACGAGGAATACATAACACTTCGCAAATCATGTTATATCTTACCATGAAACATAGAAATGAGATGCGATATCGCGCTTTAAGAAGCATTAGAAATCTATTGCTACGATAGGTAGACATCTGCAAACGCTATTTCCTTGCAAGGAAGTGTCGCATTTACATTCATTTGAAGTGTAGACGAGGAATACATAACTCTTCGCAAATCATATTATATCTTACCATGAAACATAGAAATGAGATGCGATATCGCGTTTTAAGAAGCATTAGAACTCTATCGCTACGATACCTAGACATCTGCAGACGCTATTTCCTAGCAAGGAAGTTTCGCATTTACATTCATTTGAAGTGTAGACGAGGAATACATGACTCTTCGCAAATCATATTACATCGTACCATGAAACATAGAAATGAGATGCGATATCACGTCTTAAGAAGCATTAGAACTCTATTGCTACGATACATAGAAATCTGCAATCGTTATTTCCTTGCAAGGAAGTGTCACATTTACTTTCATTTGAATCGTAGACGAGGAATGCATAACACTTCGCAATGAATATTACATCTTACCAAGCAACATAGAAATGAGATGCGATATCGCGCTTTAAGAAGCATTAGAAATCTATTGCTACGATACGTAGACATCTGCAAACGCTATTTCCTAGCGAGGAAATGTCGCTTTCACATTCATTTGGAGTGTAGACGAGGAATACATAACTCTTCGCAAATCATATTATATCTTACCATGGAACATAGAAATGAGATGCGATATCGCGTTTTAAGATGCATTAGAAATCTATTGCTACGATACCTAGACATCTGCAGACGCTATTTCCTAGCAAGGAAGTGTCGCATTTACATTCATTTGAAGTGTAGACGAGGAATACATAACACTTCGCAAATCATATTATATCTTACCATGGAACATAGAAATGAGATGCGATATCGCGTTTTAAGAAGCATTAGAAAGCTATTGCTACGATACGTAGACATCTGCAATCGTTATTTCCTAGCAAGGAAGTGTCGCAATTACATTCATTTGAAGTGTAGAGGAGGAGTACATAACACTTCGCAAATCATATTACATCTTACCATGAAACATAGAAATGAGATGCCATATCGCGTTTTAAGAAGCATTAGAACTCTATTGCTTCGATACATAGATATCTGCAAACGCTATTTCCTAGCACGGAAGTATCGCATTCACATTCATTTGAAGTGTAGACGAGGAATACATGACACTTCGCAAATCATATTATATCTTACCATGGAACATAGAAATGAGATGCGATATCGCGTTTTAAGAAGCATTAGAAAGCTATTGCTACGATACGTAGACATCTGCAATCGTTACTTCCTAGCAAGGAAGTGTCGCAATTACATTCATTTGAAGTGTAGAGGAGGAGTACATAACACTTCGCAAATCATATTACATCTTACCATGAAACATAGAAATGAGATGCGATATCGCGTTTTAAGAAGCATTAGAACTCTATTGCTACGATACATAGATATCTGCAAACGCTATTTCCTAGCACGGAAGTATCGCATTCACATTCATTTGAAGTGTAGACGAGGAATACATGACACTTCGCAAATCATATTATATCTTACCATGGAACATAGAAATGAGATGCGATATCGCGTTTTAAGAAGCATTAGAAAGCTATTGCTACGATACGTAGACATCTGCAATCGTTATTTCCTAGCAAGGAAGTGTCGCAATTATATTCATTTGAAGTGTAGACGAGTAATACATGACACTTCGCTAATCAAATTATATCTTACGATGAAACATAGAAATGAGATGCTATATCGCCTTTTAAGAAGCATTAGAACTCTATTGCTACGATAGGTAGACATTTGCAAGCGCTATTTCCTTGCAAGGAAGTGTCGCATTTACATTCATTTGAAGTGTAGACGAGGAATACATGACACTTCGCAAATCATATTATATTTTACCATGAAACATAGAAATGAGATGCGATATCGCGTTTTAAGAAGCATTAGAAATCTATTGCTACGATACCTAGACATCTGCAGACGCTATTTCCTAGCAAGGAAGTGTCGCATTTACATTCATTTGAAGTGTAGACGAGGAATACATGACACTTCGCAAATCATATTATATCTTACCATGAAACATAGAAATGAGATGCGATATCGCGTTTTAAGTAAGATAAGAACTCTATTGCTTCGATACGTAGACATCTGCAAACGCAATTTCCTTGCTAGGAAGTGTCGCATTTACATTCATTTGAAATGTAGACGAGGAATACATGACACTTCGCAAATCATATTATATCTTACCATGAAACATAGAAATGAGATGCGATATCGCGCTACAAGAAGCATTAGAACTCTATTGCTACGATACGTAGACATCTGCAAACGCTATTTCCTTGCAAGGAAGTGTCGCATTTTCATTCGTTTGAAGTGTAGACGAGGAATACATAACACTTCGCAAATCATATTATATCTTACCATGAAACATAGAAATGAGATGCGATATCACGTTTTAAGAAGCATTAGAACACCATCCCTACGATAAGTAGACATCTGCAAACGCTATTTCCTTGCAAGGAAGTGTCGCATTTACATTCTTCTGAAGTGAATACGAGGTATACATAACACATTACATTGAAAATTATATCTTATCATGCAACATAGTAATGAGATGCGATATCGCGTTTTAAGAAGCATTAGAACTCTATTGCTACGATACATAGACATCTGCAAACGCTATTTCCTAGCATGGAACTGTCGCATTTACATTCTTTTGAAGTTAATACGAGTTATACGTTACACTCCAAAATGAATATTATATCTTATCACGAAACATAGAAATGAAATGCGACATCTCGTTTTAGGAATCATTAGAACTCTATTGTTACGACACGTAGACATCTGCAGACGCTATTTCCTAGCATGCAAGTGTCGCATTTACATTCTTTTGAAGTGAATACGAGATATACATGACACTTCGCAATGAATATTATATCTTATCATGATACATAGAAGTGAGGTGCCATATCGCGTTTTAAGAAGCATTAGAACTCTATGGCCTCGATGCGGAGACATCGGCAAACGCTATTTCCTAGCATGGAAGTGTCGCATCTACTTTCTCTTGAAGTGAATTCGGGTTATACATGACACTTCGCAATGAATATTGTATCTTATCATGAAAAATTGAAATGAGACGCGATATCGCGCTTTATGAAGCATTAGTACTCTACTGCTTCGAAACGTAGACATCTGCAAACGCTATTTCCTAGCAAGGAAGTGTCGCATTTACATTCATTTGAAGTGAATACGAGAAATAAGTAAGACTTCGCAATGGATATTATATCTTATCATGAAAAATAGAAACTAGATGCGATATCGCGTTTTAAGAAGCATTAGAACTCTATTGCTTCGATACGTAGACATCCGCAAACGCTATTTCCTAGCAAGTAAGTGTCGCATTTACATTCTTTTGAAGTTAATTCGGGGTATACGTAACACTCCACAATGAATATTACACTTTATCACGAAACATAGAAATGAGATGCGATATCGCGATTTAAGAAGCATTAGAAATATATTGCTGCGATACGTAGACATCTGCAAACGCTATTTCCTACCAAGGAAGTGTCGCATTTACATTCATTTGAAGTATATGCGAGGTACACATGACACTTCGCAATGGATATTATATCTTATCATGAAACATTGAAATGAGATGCGATATCTCGTTTTAAGGAGCATTAGAATTCTATTGCTTCGATACGTAGACATCTGGTAACGCTATTTAATAGGCAGGAAGAGTCGAATTTACATTCTTTTGAAGTGAATACGAGGTAATCATGACACTTCACAATGGATATTATTTCTTATCATGAAACATAGAAATGAGATGCAATATCGCGTTTTAAGAAGCATTAGATCTGTATTGCTATGATACGTAGACATCTACAAACGCAATTTCCTAGCAAGGCAGTGTCGCATTGTCATTCTTTTGAAGTGAATACGAGGTATACATGTCACTTCGCAATGAATATTTCATCTTATCATGAAACATGGAAATGAGATGCGACATGGCGAGTTAAGAAGCATTAGAACTCTATTGCTTCGATACGTAGACATCTGCAAACGTTATTTCCTAGCAAGGAAGTGCCGCATTTACATTCATTTGAAGTATAGACGAGACATACATAACACTGCACAGTGAATATTATATCTTATCATGAAACATAGAAATGAGAGGCGATATCGCGATTTAAGAGGCATTAGAGCTCTATTCCTACCATACGTAGACATCTGCAAACGCTATTTCCTAGCAAGGAAGTGTCGCATTTACATTCTTTTGAAGTGAATACGATGTATACATAACGCTGCACAGTGAGTACTATATCTTATCACGAAACATAGAAATGATATGCGATATGACGATTTAAGAAGCATTAGAATTCTACTGCTTCGGTACGTAGACATCTGCAAACGCTTCTTCCTAGCATGGAGGTGTCGCATTTTCATTCTTTCGAAAGGAATACGAGGTATACATGACACTTCGCAATGAATATTATATCTGATCATGAAGCATAGAAATAAGATGCAATATGGCGATTTATGAAGCATTAGATGTCTATTGCTTCGATGCGTAGACATCTGCAAACGCTATTTCCTAGCAAGGAAGTGTCGCATTTACATTCATTTGAAGTGTATGCGAGGTATACATGACACTTCGCAGTGAATATTATATATTATCATGAAACATAGAAATGAGAAGCGATATGACGATTTAGGAAGCATTAGAAAACTATTGCTTCGATACGAAGACATCTGCAAACGCTATTTCCTAGCAAGGAAGTGTCTCATGTACATTCAATTGAAGTGTATGCGAGGTATACATGGCACATCGCAATGAATATTATATCTTATCGTGAAACATAGAAATGAGATGCGATATGGTGATTTAAGAAGCATTAGATCCCTATTGCTTCGATACGTAGACATCTGCAAAGGCTACTACCTAGCAAGGAAGTGTCGCATTTTCATTCTTTTGAGAGGAATACGAGGTATACATGACACTTCGCAATGAATATTATATCTTATCATGAAACATATAAATGAGATGCGATATCGCGATTTAAGAAGCATTAGAATTCTATTGCTTCGATTCGCAGACATCTGCAAACGCTATTTCCTAGCAAGGAAGTGTCGCATTTACATTCATTTGAAGTATAGATGTGATGTACATAACACTCCACAATGAATATTATATATTATCATGAAACATAGAAATGAGAGGCGATATCGCGATTTAAGAAGCATTAGAGCTCTATTGCTAGAATACGTAGACATTTGCAAGCGCTATTTCCTAGCAAGGAAGTGTCGCATTTACATTCTTTTGAAGTGAATACGATGTATACATAACGCTGCACAGTGAATACTATATCTTATCAGGAAACATAGAAATGAGATGCGATATGGCGATTTAAGAAGCATTAGAACTCTATTGCTTCGATACGTAGACATCTGCAAACGCTATTTCCAAGCAAGGAACTGTCGCATTCACATTCATTTGAAGTGTAAGCGAGGTATACATGACACTTCGCAATGAATATTATATATTATCATGAAACATAGAAATGAGAAGCGATGTCGCATTTTGAGAAGCACTAGAACTCTAATGCCACGACACGTAGACATCTGCAAACACTATTTCCTAGCATGGAAGTTTCGCATTTACATTCTTTTGAAGTGAATACGAGATATACATGACATATCGGAATGGATATTATATCTTATCATGAAACATAGGAATGAGTTGCGATATCGCGTTTTGAGAAGCATTAGAACACTATTGCTTCGATACGTAGGCATCTGCAAGCGCTACTTCCTGGGAAGGAAGTGCCACTTTTACATTCTTGTGATGTGAGAATGAGGTATACATGACTCTTCGCAATGAATATTATATCTTATCATGAAACGTAGATATGAGATGCGATACGACGATTTAAGAAGCGTTCGAAAACTATTGCTTCGATACGTAGACATCTGCAAACGCTATTTCCTAGCAAGGAAGTGTCACATTTACATTCTTTTGAAGTGAATACGAGGTATACATAACACTGCACAATGAGTATTATATCGTACCATGAAACATGGAAACGAGATGCGATATCGCGGTTTAAGAAGCATTAGAACACTATTGCTTCGATACGTAGACATTTGCAAACGCTATCACCTGGCAAGGAAGTGTCGCGTTTACATTCTTTTGAAGTGAATACGAGGTATACATAACACTCCACAATGAATATTATATCGTACCATGAAACATAGAAATGAAATGCGATATGGCGATTTAAGAAGAATTAGAACTCTATTGCTTCGATACGTTAACATCTGCAAACGCTAATTCCTGGCAAGGAAGTGTCGCGTTTGCATTCTTTTGAAGTGAATACGAGGTATACATAACACTCCACAATGAATATTATATCTTACCATGAAACATAGAAATGGGATGCAATATGGCGATTTAAGAAGCATTAGAAATCTATTGCTTCGATATGTAGACATCTGCAATCGCCATTTCCTAGCAAGGAAGTGTCGCATTTACATTCGATTGAAGTTTAGACGAGGAATACATAACACTTGGCAATGCATATTATATCTTATCATGAGACATAGTAATAAGATGCGATATCGCGTTCTAAGAAGTATTAGAACACTATTGCTTCGATACCTAGACATCTGCCAACGCTATTTCCTAGCAAGTAAGTGTCTCATTTACATTCCTTTGAAGTGAATGCGAGGTATACATAACACTTCGCAGTGAATATTATATCTTATCATGAAACATAGAAATGTGAAGCGATATCGCGATTTAAGAAGCTTTAGAACTCTATTGCTTCGATACGTAGATATCTGCAAACACTATTTCCTAGCAAGGAACTGTCGCTTCACATTCATTTGAAGTGTATGGGAGGTATACATGACCCTTCGCAATGAATATTATATATTATCATGAAACATAGATAAGAGATGCGATATCGCGAATTAGCAAGCTTTAGAAACCTATTGCTTCTATACGTAGACATATGCAAACGCTATTTCCTAGCAAGGAAGTGTCGCATTTACATTCTCCGAAAGGAATACTAGGTATACATGACACTTCGCACTGAATATTATATCTTATCATGAAACGTAGATATGAGATGCGATATGACGATTTAAGGAGCATTAGAAAACTATTGCTTCGATACGTAGACATCTGCAAGCGCTATTTCCAAGCAAGGAAGTGTCGCATTCACATTCTTTTGAATGGAATACGAGGTATACATGACGCTTCGCAATGAATATTGCATCTTATCATGAAACATAGAAATGAGATGCGATATCGGGATTTAAGAAGCTTTAGAACTCTATTGCTTCGATACGTAGATATCTGCAAACAGTATTTCCTAGCAAGGAACTGTCGCATTCACATTCTTTTGAGGTGAATACGAGGTATACATAACACTTCACAATGAATATTATATCTTATCATGAAACATGGAAATGAGATGCGATATCGCGATTTAAGAAGCGTTAGAAATCTATTGCTACTATACGTAGGCACCTGCAAATGCTATTTCCTAGCAAGGAAGTGTCGCATTTACATTCATTTGAAGTGTAGACGAGGAATACATGACACTTCGCAAAGAATATTATACCTTATCATGAAACGTAGATATGAGATGCGATATGACGATTTAATGAGCATTAGAAAACCATTGCTTCGATACGTAGACATCTGCAAACGCTATTTCCTGGCAAGGAAGTGTCGCATTTACATTCTCTTGAAGTATAGACGAGATATACATAACACTGCACAATGAATATTATAGATTGTCATGAAACATAGAAATGAGATGCGATATACCGTTTTCAGAAGCAATAGCACTCTATTTCTTGGATACGCAGACATATGCAAACACTATTTCCTAGAAATGAAATGTCGCATATACATTCATTTGAAGTGTAGACGGGGAATACATAACACATCGCAATGAATATTATACCATATCATGAATCACAGAAATGAGATGCAACATCTCGCTTTTTAGAACCATTAGAACTCTAGTACTTCGATACGTAGACATCTGTCAACGCTATTTCCTACCAATGAATTGTCGCATTCACATTCATTTGAGATGTATGCGAGGTATACATTGACACATCGCAATGAATATTATATCTTATCATGAGACATAGAAATGAGATGCGATATCGCGTTCTGAGAAGCATTAGAACACTAATGCTACGATACGTAGACATCTGCAAACGCTACTTCCTGGCAAGGAAGTGTCGCGTTTACATTCTTTTGAATTGAATACGAGGTATACATAACACTCCACAAGGAATATTATATCTTATCACGAAACATAGAAATGAGATGCAATATGGCGATTTAAGAAGCATTAGAAAACTATTGCTTCGATACGTAGGCATCTGCAACCGCTATTCCCACGCAAGGATGTGTCCCATTTACATTCTTTTGAAAGGAATGTGATGTATACATGACACTTCGCAATGAATATTATATCTTATCATGAAACATAGAAATGAGATGCGATATGGCGATTTCAGAAGCATTAGAACACTATTGCTTCGATACGTAGACATCTGCAAACGCTATTTCCTAGCAAGGAAGTGTCGTATTTATATTCTTTTGAATTGAATACGAGGTATACATAACACTCCACATTGAATATTATATCTTATCATGAAACATAGAAATGTGATGCAATATGGCGATTTAAGAAGCATTAGAAATCTATTGGTTCGATATGTAGACATCTGCAAACGCTACTTCCTAGCAAGGAAGTGTCGCATTGACATTCATTTGAAAGGAATACGAGGTATACATGACACTTCGCAATGAATATTATATCTTATCATGAAACATAGGAATGAGATGCGATATGACAATTTAAGAAGCTTTAGAACTCTATTGCTTCGATACGTAGATATATGCAAATGCTACTTCCTAGCAAGGAAGTGTCGCATTTACATTCTTTTGAAGTGATTACGAGGTATACATAACACTGCACAATGAATATTATATCTTATCATGAAACATAGAAATGAGATTCGATATGACGATTTAAGAAGCATTAGAACTCTATTGCTTCGATACGTAGACATCTGCAAACGCTATCCCTAACAAGGAAGTGTCGCAGTTACATTCTTTCGAGGTGAATACGAGGTACACATAACACTGCACAATGAATACTATATCCTATCATGAAACGTAGAAATGAGATGCCATATGGCGATTTATGAAGCATTAGATGTCTATTTCTTCGATACGTAGACATCTGCAAACGCTATTTCCAAGCATGGAAGTGTCGTAATAACATTCTTTTGAGGTGAATACGAGATATACATAGCACTGCACAATGAATATTATATCTTATCATGAAACATAGAAATGAGATGCGATATGACGATATAAGAAGCATTAGAATTCTATTGCTTCGATACGCAGACATCTGCAAACGCTATTTCCTAGCAAGGAAGTGTCGCATGTACATTCAATTGAAGTGTATGCGAGGTATACATGGCACTTCGCAATGAATATTATATATTATCATGAAACATAGAAATGAAAAGCGATATCGTGTTTTGAGAAGCATTAGAAGTCTATTGGTTCGATACGTAGACATCTGCAAACGCTATTTCCAAACAAGAAAGTGTCGCATTTACAATGTTTTGAAGTGAGTACGAGGTACTCATAACACTGCACAATGAATATTATATCTTATCATGAATCATAGAAATGAGATGCGATATGGCGGTTTAAGAAGCATTAGAAATCTATTGGTTCGATAGGTAGACATCTGCAAACGCTACTTCCTAGCAAGGAAGTGTCGCATTTACATTATTTTGAAAGGAATACGAGGTATACATGACACTCCGCAATGAATATTATATCTTATCATGAAACATAGAAATGAGATGCGATATGACGATTTAAGAAGCATTAGAACTCTATTGCTTCGATACCTTAACATCTGCAAACGCTATTTCCTGGCAAGGAAGTATCGCGTTTACACTCTTTTGAAGTGAATACGAGGTATACATAACACTCCACAATGAATATTATATCTTACCATGAAACATAGAAATGAGATGCAATAAGCGATTTAAGAAGCATTAGAAATCTATTGCTTCGATATGTAGACATCTGCAAACGCTACTTCCTAGCAAGGAAGTGTCGCATTTACATTATTTTGAAAGGAGTACGAGGTATACATGACACTTCGCAATGAATATTATATCTTATCATGAAACATAGAAATGAGATTCGATATGACGATTTAAGGAGCATTAGAACTCTATTGCTTCGATACGTAGACATCTGCAAACGCTATCCCCAACAAGGAAGTGTCGCATTTACATTCCTTTGAAAGGAATACGAGGTATACATAACACTCCACAATGAATATTATATCTTACCATGAAACATAGAAATGAGATGTAATATGGCGATTTAAGAAGCATTAGAACTCTATTGCTTCGATTCGTAGACATCTGCAAACGCTACTTCCTAGCAAGGAAGTGTCGCATTTTCATACTTTTGAAAGGAATACGAGGTATACATAACTCTTCGCAATGAATATTATATCTTATCAGGAAACGTAGATATGAGATGCGATATGACGATTTAAGAAGCATTAGAAAACTATTGCTTCGATACGTAGACATCTACAAACGCTATTCCCTAGCAAGGAAGTGTCGCATGTACATTCAATTGAAGTGTATGCGAGATATACATGGCACTTCGCAATGAATATTATATATTATCATGAAACATAGAAATGACAAGCGGTACCGCGTTTTGAGAAGCATTAGAGCTCTAATGCCACGATACGCAGACATCTGCAAACGCTATTTCCTAGCAAGGAAGTGTCGCATTTACATTCATTTGAAGTATAGATGTGATATACATAACACTCCACAATGAATATTATATCTTATCATGAAACATAGAAATGAGAGGCGATACCGCGATTTAAGAAGCATTAGGGCTCTATTGCTACAATACGTAGACATCTGCAAGCGCTATTTCCTAGCAAGGAAGTGTCGCATTTACATTCTTTTGAAGTGAATACGATGTATACATAACGCTGCACAGTGAATACTATATCTTATCACGAAACATAGAAATGAGATGCGATATGGCGATTTAAGAAGCATTAGAACTCTATTGCTTCGATACGTAGACATCTGCAAACGCTATTTCCTAGCAAGGAACAGTCGCATTCACATTCATTTGAAGTGTATGCGAGGTATACATGACACTTCGCAGTGAATATTATATATTATCATGAAACATAGAAATGAGAAGCGATGTCGCATTTTGAGAAGCACTAGAACTCTAATGCCACGACACGTAGACATCTGCAAACACTATTTCGTAGCATGGAAGTTTCGCATTTACATTCTTTTGAAGTGAATACGAGATATACATGACATATCGGAATGGATATTATATCTTATCATGAAACATAGGAATGAGTTGCGATATCGCGTTTTGAGAAGCATTAGAACACTATTGCTTCGATACGTAGACATCTGCAAGCGCTACTTCCTAGGAAGGAAGTGCCACTTTTACATTCTTGTGATGTGAGAACGAGGTATACATGACTCTTCGCAATGAATATTATATCTTATCATGAAACGTAGATATGAGATGCGATATGACGATTTAAGAAGCGTTCGAAAACTATTGCTTCGATACGTAGACATCTGCAAACGCTATTTCCTAGCAAGGAAGTGTCACATTTACATTCTTTTGAAGTGAATACGAGGTATACATAACACTGCACAATGAGTATTATATCGTACCATGAAACATGGAAATGAGATGCGATATCGCGGTTTAAGAAGCATTAGAACACTATTGCTTCGATACGTAGACATTTGCAAACGCTATCACCTGGCAAGGAAGTGTCGCGTTTACATTCTTTTGAAGTGAATACGAGGTATACATAACACTCCACAATGAATATTATACCGTACCATGAAACATAGAAATGAAATGCGATATGGCGATATAAGAAGAATTAGAACTCTATTGCTTCGATACGTTAACATCTGCAAACGCTATTTCCTGGCAAGGAAGTGTCGCGTTTACATTCTTTTGAAGTGAATACGAGGTATACATAACACTCCACAATGAATATTATATCTTACCATGGAACATAGAAATGGGATGCAATATGGCGATTTAAGAAGCATTAGAAATCTATTGCTTCGATATGTAGACATCTGCAATCGCTATTTCCTAGCAAGGAAGTGTCGCATTTACATTCGATTGAAGTTTAGACGAGGAATACATAACACTTGGCAATGCATATTATATCTTATCATGAGACATAGTAATAAGATGCGATATCGCGTTCTAAGAAGTATTAGAACACTATTGCTTCGATACCTAGACATCTGCCAACGCTATTTCCTAGCAAGTAAGTGTCTCATTTACATTCCTTTGAAGTGAATGCGAGGTATACATAACACTTCGCAGTGAATATTATATCTTATCATGAAACATAGAAGTGTGAAGCGATATCGCGACTTAAGAAGCTTTAGAACTCTATTGCTTCGATACGTAGATATCTGCAAACACTATTTCCTAGCAAGGAACTGTCGCTTCACATTCATTTGAAGTGTATGGGAGGTATACATGACCCTTCGCAATGAATATTATATATTATCATGAAACATAGATAAGAGATGCGATATCGCGAATTAGCAAGCTTTAGAAACCTATTGCTTCTATACGTAGACATATGCAAACGCTATTTCCTAGCAAGGAAGTGTCGCATTTACATTCTTCCGAAAGGAGTACGAGGTATACATGACACTTCGCAATGAATATTATATCTTATCAGGAAACATAGAAATGAGATGCGCTATCGCGTTTTAAGAACCATTAGAACACTATTGCTACGATACCTAGACATCTGCAGACGCTATTTCCTAGCAAGGAAGTGTCGCATTTACATTCATTTGAAGTGTAGACGAGGTATACATGACACTTCGAAAATCATATTATATCTTACAATGAAACATAGAAATGAGATGCGATATCGCGTTTTAAGAAGCATTAGAAATCTATTGCTACGATACGTAGACTTCTGCAAACGCTATTTCCTTGCAAGGAAGAGTCGCATTTACATTCATTTGAAGTGTAGACGAGGAATACATAACACTTCGCAAATCATATTATATCTTACCATGAAACATAGAATTGAGATGCGATATCGCGTTTTAAGAATCATAAGAACTCCATTGCTACGATACGTAGACATCTTCAAACGCTATTTCCTTGCAAGGAAGTGTCGCATTTACATTCATTTGAAGTGTAGGCGAAGAATACACAACACTCCTCAAATTATATAATATCTTTCCATGAAACATAGAAATGAGATGCGATATCGCGTTTTAAGAAGCATTAGAACTCTACTGCTACGATACCTAGACATCTGCAGACGCTATTTCCTAGCAAGGAAGTGTCGCATTTACATTCATTTCAAGTGTAGGCGAGGAATACATAACACTCCTCAAATTATATAATATCTTTCCATGAAACATAGAAATGAGATGCGATATCGCGTTTTAAGAATCATAAGAACTCCTTTCCTACGATACGTAGACATCTGCAAACGCTATTTCCTTGCAAGGAAGTGTCGCATTTACATTCATTTGAAGTGTGGACGAGGAATACATAACACTTCACAAATCATATTATATCTTACCATGAAGCATAGGAATGAGATGCGATATCGCGTTTTAAGAAGCATAGGAATTCTATTGCTACTATAGGTAGACATCTGCAAACGCTCTTCCCTTGCAAGGAAGTGTCGCATTTACATTCATTTGAAGTGTAGACGGGGAATACATAACACTTCGCAAATCATATTATATCTTACCATGAAACATAGAAATGAAGCATTAGAACTCTATTGCTACGATACGTAGACATCTGCAAACGCTATTTCCTAGCGAGGAAGTGTCGCATTTACATTCATTTGAAGCGTAGGCGAGGAATACATAACACTTCGCAAATCATATTATATCTTACCATGAAACATAGAAATGAGATGCGATATCGCGTTTTAAGAATCATAAGAACTCCTTTCCTACGATACGTAGACATCTGCAAACGCTATTTCCTTGCAAGGAAGTGTCGCATTTACATTCATTTGAAGTGTGGACGAGGAATACATAACACTTCGCAAATCATATTATATCTTACCATGAAGCATAGAAATGAGATGCGATATCGCGTTTTAAGAAGCATAAGAACTCTATTGCTACTATAGGTAGACATCTGCAAACGCTCTTTCCTTGCAAGGATGTGTCGCATTTACATTCATTTGGAGTGTAGACGAGGAATACCTAACACTTCGCAAATCATATTGTATCTTACCTTGAAACATAGAAATGAAGCATTAGAACTCTATTGCTACGATACGTAGACATCTGCAAACGCTATTTCCTAGCGAGGAAGTGTGGCATTTACATTCATTTGAAGCGTAGGCGAGGAATACATAACACTTCGCAAATCATATTATATCTTACCATGAAACATAGAAATGAGATGCGATATCGCGTTTTAAGAAGCATTTGAACTCTATAGCTACGATACCTAGACATCTGCAGACGCTATTTCCTAGCAATGAAGTGTCGCATTTACATTCATTTGAAGTGTTGACAAGGAATACATGACACTTCGCAAATCATATTATATCTTACCATAAAACATAGAAATGAGATGCGCTATCGCGTTTTAAGAACCATTAGAACACTATTGCTACGATACCTAGACATCTGCAGACGCTATTTCCTAGCAAGGAAGTGTCGCATTTACATTCATTTGAAGTGTAGACGAGGTATACATGACACTTCGAAAATCATATTATATCTTACAATGAAACATAGAAATGAGATGCGATATCGCGTTTTAAGAAGCATTAGAAATCTATTGCTACGATACGTAGACTTCTGCAAACGCTATTTCCTTGCAAGGAAGAGTCGCATTTACATTCATTTGAAGTGTAGACGAGGAATACATAACACTTCGCAAATCATATTATAACTTACCATGAAACATAGAATTGAGATGCGATATCGCGTTTTAAGAATCATAAGAACTCCATTGCTACGATACGTAGACATCTGCAAACGCTATTTCCTTGCAAGGAAGTGTCGCATTTACATTCATTTGAAGTGTAGGCGAGGAATACATAACACTCCTCAAATTATATAATATCTTTCCATGAAACATAGAAATGAGATGCGATATCGCGTTTTAAGAAGCATTAGAACTCTACTGCTACGATACCTAGACATCTGCAGACGCTATTTCCTAGCAAGGAAGTGTCGCATTTACATTCATTTCAAGTGTAGGCGAGGAATACATAACACTCCTCAAATTATATAATATCTTTCCATGAAACATAGAAATGAGATGCGATATCGCGTTTTAATAAGCATTAGAACTCTACTGCTACGATAGGTAGACATCTGCAAACGCTATTTCCTTGCAAGGAAGTGTCGGATTTACATTCATTTGAAGTGTAGACGAGGAATACATAACACTTCGCAAATCATATTATATCTTACCATGAGACATAGAAATGAGATGCGCTATCGCGTTCTAGGAAGCATTAGAACTCTATTGCTACGATAGGCAGATATCTGCAAACGCTATTTCCTTGCAAGGAAGTGTCGCATTTACATTCATTTGAATCGTAGACGCGGAATGCATAACACTTCGCAATGAATATTATATCTTATCATGAAACATAGATATGAGATGCTATATCTCGTTTTAAGAATCATTTGAACTCTATTGCTACGATACCTAGACATCTGCAGACGCTATTTCCTAGCTAGGAAGTGTCGCATTCACATTCATTTGAAGTATAGACGAGGAATACGTGACACTTCGCAAATCATATTATATCTTACCATGAAACATAGAAATGAGATGCGGTATCGCGTTTTAACAAGCATTAGAAATCGATTGCTACGATACGTAGACATCTGCAAACGCTATTTCTTTCCAAGGAAGTGTCGCATTTACATTCATTTGAAGTGTAGACGAGGAATACATAACACTTCGCAAATCATATTATATCTTACCATGAAACATAGAAATGAAATGCGATATCGCGTTTTAATAAGCATTAGAACTCTACTGCTACGATAGGTAGACATCTGCAAACGCTATTTCCTTTCAAGGAAGTGACGCATTTACATTCATTTGAATCGTAGACGAGGAATGCATAACACTTCGCAATTAATATTATATCTCATCATGGAACATAGAATTGAGATGCGATATCGCGTTTTAAGAATCATAAGAACTCCATTGCTACGATACGTAGACATCTGCAAACGTTATTTCCTTGCAAGGAAGGGTCGCATTTACATTCACTTGAAGTGTAGGCGAGGAATACATAACACTCCTCAAATTATATAATATCTTTCCATGAAACATAGAAATGAGATGCGATATCGCGTTTTAAGAATCATAAGAACTCCATTGCTACGATACGTAGACATCTGCAAACGCTATTTCCTTGCAAGGAAGTGTCGCATTTACATTCATTTGAAGTGTAGACGAGGAATACATCACACTTCGCAAATCATATTATATCTTACCATGAAACATAGAAATGAGATGCGATATTGTGCTTTGAAAAGCATTAGAACCCTATCGCTACGATATCTAGACATCTGCAGATGCTATTTCCATTCAAGGAAGTGTCGCATTTACATTCATTTGAAGTGTAGACGAGGAGTACATAACACTTCGCAAATCATATTATATCTTACCATGAAACATGGAAATGAGATGCGATATCGCGTTTTAAGAAGCATTAGAACACTATTGCTACGATACGTAGACATCTGCAAACGCTATTTCCTTGCTAGGAAGTGTCGCATTTACATTCATTTGAAGTGTATACGAAGAATACATAGCACTTCGCAAGTCATATTATATCTTACCATGAAACATAGAAATGAGGTGCGATATCGCGTTTTAAGAAGCATTAGAACTCTATCGCTACGATACCTAGACATGTGCAGACGCTATTTCCTAGCAAGGAAGTGTCGCATTTACATTCATTTGAAGTGTAGACGAGGAATACATAACACTTCGCAAATCATATTATATCATACCATGAAACATAGAAATGAGATAAGATATTGTGTTTTGAGAAGCATTAGAACCCAATCGCTACGATACCTAGACATCTGCAGACGCTATTTCCTTTCAAGGAAGTGTCGCATTTACATTCATTTGAAGTGTAGACGAGGAGTACATAACACTTCGCAAATCATATTATATCTTACCATGAAACATAGAAATGAGATGTGACATCGCGTTTTAAGAATCATAAGAACTCTATTGCTACGATTCGTAGACATCTGCAAACGCTATTTCTTTGCAAGGAAGTGTCGCATTTACATTCATTTGAAGTGTAGACGAGGAATACATAACACTTCGCAAATCATATTATATCTTACCATGAAACATAGAAATGAGGTGCTATATCGCGTTTTAAGAAGCATTAGAACTCTATCGCTACGATATCTAGATATCTGCAGACGCTATTTCCTAGCAAGGAAGTGTCGCATTTACATTCATTTGAAGTGTAGACGAGGAATACATAACACTTCGCAATTCATATTATATCTTACCACGAAACATAGAAATGAGATGCGATATCGCGTTTTAAGAAGCATTAGAATCCTATTGCTGCGAAACCTGGAAATCTGCAAACGCTATTTCCTTGCAAGGAAGTGACGCATTTACATTCATTTGAATCGTAGACGAGGAATGCATAACACTTCGCAATTAATATTATATCTCATCATGGAACATAGAATTGAGATGCGATATCGCGTTTTAAGAATCATAAGAACTCCATAGCTACGATACGTAGACATCTGCAAACGCTATTTCCTTGCAAGGAAGCGTCGCATTTACATTCATTTGAAGTGTAGGCGAGGAATACATAACACTCCTCAAATTATATAATATCTTTCCATGAAACATAGAAATGAGATGCGATATCGCGTTTTAATAAGCATTAGAACTCTACTGCTACGATACCTAGACATCTGCAGACGCTATTTCCTAGCAAGGAAGTGTCGCATTTACATTCATTTCAAGTGTAGGCGAGGAATACATAACACTCCTCAAATTATATAATATCTTTCCATCAAACATAGAAATGAGATGCGATATCGCGTTTTAATAAGCATTAGAACTCTACTGCTACGATAGGTAGACATCTGCAAACGCTATTTCCTTGCAAGGAAGTGTCGGATTTACATTCATTTGAAGTGTAGACGAGGAATACATAACACTTCGCAAATCATATTATATCTTACCATGAAACATAGAAATGAGATGCGCTATCGCGTTCTAGGAAGCATTAGAACTCTATTGCTACGATAGGCAGATATCTGCAAACGCTATTTCCTTGCAAGGAAGTGTCGCATTTACATTCATTTGAATCGTAGACGCGGAATGCATAACACTTCGCAATGAATATTATATCTTATCATGAAACATAGATATGAGATGCTATATCTCGTTTTAAGAATCATTTGAACTCTATTGCTACGATACCTAGACATCTGCAGACGCTATTTCCTAGCTAGGAAGTGTCGCATTCACATTCATTTGAAGTATAGACGAGGAATACGTGACACTTCGCAAATCATATTATATCTTACCATGAAACATAGAAATGAGATGCGGTATCGCGTTTTAACAAGCATTAGAAATCTATTGCTACGATACGTAGACATCTGCAAACGCTATTTCCTTTCAAGGAAGTGACGCATTTACATTCATTTGAATCGTAGACGAGGAATGCATAACACTTCGCAATTAATATTATATCTCATCATGGAACATATAATTGAGATGCGATATCGCGTTTTAAGAATCATAAGAACTCCATTGCTACGATACGTAGACATCTGCAAACGCTATTTCCTTGCAAGGAAGGGTCGCATTTACATTCACTTGAAGTGTAGGCGAGGAATACATGACACTCCTCAAATTATATAATATCTTTCCATGAAACATAGAAATGAGATGCGATATCGCGTTTTAAGAATCATAAGAACTCTACTGCTACGATAGGTAGACATCTGCAAACGCTATTTCCTTGCAAGGAAGTGTCGCATTTACATTCATTTGAAGTGTAGACGAGGAATACATCACACTTCGCAAATCATATTATATCTTACCATGAAACATAGAAATGAGATGCGATATTGTGCTTTGAAAAGCATTAGAACCCTATCGCTACGATACCTAGACATCTGCAGATGCTATTTCCATTCAAGGAAGTGTCGCATTTACATTCATTTGAAGTGTAACCGAGGAGTACATAACACTTCGCAAATCATATTATATCTTACCATGAAACATGGAATTGAGATGCGATATCGCGTTTTAAGAAGCATTAGAACACTCTTGCTACGATACGTAGACATCTGCAAACGCTATTTCCTTGCTAGGAAGTGTCGCATTTACATTCATTTGAAGTGTATACGAAGAATACATAGCACTTCGCAAGTCATATTATATCTTACCATGAAACATAGAAATGAGGTGCGATATCGCGTTTTAAGAAGCATTAGAACTCTATCGCTACGATACCTAGACATGTGCAGATGCTATTTCCTAGCAAGGAAGTGTCGCATTTACATTCATTTGAAGTGTAGACGAGGAATACATAACACTTCGCAGATCATATTATATCATACCATGAAACATAGAAATGAGATAAGATATTGTGTTTTGAGAAGCATTAGAACCCTATCGCTACGATACCTAGACATCTGCAGACGCTATTTCCTTTCAAGGAAGTGTCGCATTTACATTCATTTGAAGTGTAGACGAGGAGTACATAACACTTCGCAAATCATATTATATCTTACCATGAAACATAGAAATGAGATGCGACATCGCGTTTTAAGAATCATAAGAACTCTATTGCTACGATTCGTAGACATCTGCAAACGCTATTTCTTTGCAAGGAAGTGTCGCATTTACATTCATTTGAAGTGTAGACGAGGAATACATAACACTTCGCAAATCATATTATATCTTACCATGAAACATAGAAATGAGATGCGATATCGCGTTTTAAGAATCATAAGAACTCTATTGCTACGATACATAGACATCTGCAAACGCTATTTCCTTGCAAGGAAGTGTCGCATTTACATTCATTTGAATCGTAGACGCGGAATGCATAACACTTCGCAATGAATATTATATCTTATCATGAAACATAGATATGCGAGGCTATATCTCGTTTTAAGAATCATTTGAACTCTATTGCTACGATACCTAGACATCTGTAGACGCTATTTCCTAGCTAGGAAGTGTCGCATTTACATTCATTTGAAGTGTAGACGAGGAATACGTGACACTTCGCAAATCATATTATATCTTACCATGAAACATAGAAATGAGATGCGATATCGCGTTTTAACAAGCATTAGAAATCTATTGCTACGATACATAGACATCTGCAAACGCTATTTCTTTCCAAGGAAGTGTCGCATTTACATTCATTTGAAGTGTAGACGAGGAATACATAACACTTCGCAAATCATATTATATCTTACCATGAAACATAGAAATGAAATGCGATATCGCGTTTTAATAAGCATTAGAACTCTACTGCTACGATAGGTAGACATCTGCAAACGCTATTTCCTTGCAAGGAAGTGTCGCATTTACATTCATTTGAAGTGTAAACGAGGAATACATCACACTTCGCAAATCATATTGTATCTTACCATGAAACATAGAAATGAGATGCGATATCGTGCTTTGAGAAGCATTAGAACCCTATCGCTACGATACCTAGACATCTGCAGATGCTATTTCCATTCAAGGAAGTGTCGCATTTACATTCAATTGAAGTGTAGACGAGGAGTACATAACACTTCGCAAATCATATTATATCTTACCATGAAACATGGAAATGAGATGCGATATCGCGTTTTAAGAAGCATTAGAACACTATTGCTACGATACGTAGACATCTGCAAACGCTATTTCCTTGCAAGGAAGTGTCGCATTTACATTCATTTGAAGTGTATACGAGGAATACATAAGACTTCGCAAATCGTGTTATATCTTACCATGAAACATAGAATTGAGATGCGATATCGCGTTTTAAGAAGCATTAGAACTCTATTGCTACGATACCTAGACATCTGCAGACGCTATTTCCTACCAAGGAAGTGTCGCATTTACTTTCATTTGAAGTGTAGACGAGGAATACATAACACTTCGCAAATCATATTATATCTTACCATGAAACATAGAAATGATATGCGATATCGCGTTTTAAGGAGCATTAGAACTCTATTGCTACGATACCTAGACATCCGCAGACACTATTTCCTAGCAAGGAAGTGTCGCATTTATATTCATTTGAAGTGTAGACGAGGAATACATAAGACTTCGCAAATCATATTATATCTTACCATGAAACATAGAAATGAGATGCGATATCGCGTTTTAAGAAGCATTAGAACACTATTGCTACGATACCTAGACATCTGCAGACGCTATTTCCTAGCAAGGAAGTGTCGCATTTACATTCATTTGAAGTGTAGACGAGGAATACATGACACTTCGCAAATCACATTATATCTTACCATGAAACATAGAAATGAGATGCGATATCGCGTTTTAAGAATCATGAGAACCCTATTGCTACGATACGTAGAAATCTGCAGACGCCATTTCCTTGCAAGGAAGTGTCGCATTTACATTCATTTGAAGTGTAGACGAGGAATACATATCACTTCGCAAATCATATAATATCTTACCATGAAACATAGAAATGAGATGCGATATCGTGTTTTAAGAAGCATTAGAACTCTACTGCTACGATAGGTAGACATCTGCAAACGCTATTTCCTTGCAAGGAAGTGTCGCATTTACATTCATTTGAAGTGTAGACGAGGAATACATCACACTTCGCAAATCATATTATATCTTACCATGAAACATAGAAATGAGATGCGATATCGTGCTTTGAGAAGCATTAGAACCCTATCGCTACGATACCTAGACATCTGCAGATGCTATTTCCATTCAAGGAAGTGTCGCATTTACATTCAATTGAAGTGTAGACGAGGAGTACATAACACTTCGCAAATCATATTATATCTTACCATGAAACATGGAAATGAGATGCGATATCGCGTTTTAAGAAGCATTAGAACACTATTGCTACGATACGTAGACATCTGCAAACGCTATTTCCTTGCAAGGAAGTGTCGCATTTACATTCATTTGAAGTGTAGACGAGGAATACATAACACTTCACAAATCATATTATATCTTACCATGAAACATAGAAATGAGGTGCGATATCGCGTTCTAAGAAGCATTAGAACTCTATCGCTACGATACCTAGACATGTGCAGACGCCATTTCCTAGCAAGGAAGTGTCGCATTTACATTCACTTGAAGTGTAGACGAGGAATACATAACACTTCGCAAATCATATTATATCTTACCATGAAACATAGAAATGAGATAAGATATTGTGTTTTGAGAAGCATTAGAACCCTATCGCTACGATACCTAGACATCTGCAGACGCTATTTCCTTTCAAGGAAGTGTCGCATTTACATTCATTTGAAGTGTAGACGAGGAATACATAACACTTCGCAAATCATATTATATCTTACCATGAAACATAGAAATGAGATGCGCTATCGCGTTCTAGGAAGCACTAGAACTCTATTGCTACGATAGGCAGATATCTGCAAACGCTATTTCTTTGCAAGGAAGTGTCGCATTTACATTCATTTGAAGTGTAGGCGAGGAATACATAAGACTTCGCAAATCGTGTTATATCTTACCATGAAACATAGAAATGAGATGCGATATCGCGTTTTAAGAATCATAAGAACTCTAATGCTACGATACGTAGACATCTGCAAACGATATTTCCTAGCGAGGAAGTGTCGCATTTACATTCATTTGAAGTATAGACGAGGTATACATGACACTTCGAAAATCATATTATATCTTACAATGAAACATAGAAATGAGATGCGATATCGCGTTTTAAGAAGCATTAGAAATCTATTGCTACGATACGTAGACTTCTGCAAACGCTATTTCCTTGCAAGGAAGAGTCGCATTAACATTCATTTGAAGTGTAGACGAGGAATGCATAACACTTCGCAATGAATATTATATCTTATCATTAAACATAGATATGAGATGCAATATATCGTTTTAAGAAGCATTTGAACTCTATTGCTACGATACCTAGACATCTGCAGACGCTATTTCCTAGCAATGAAGTGTCGCATTTACATTCATTTGAAGTGTAGACAAGGAATACATGACACTTCGCAAATCATATTATATCTTACCATGAAACATAGAAATGAGATGCGATATCGCGTTTTAAGAAGCATTAGAACACTGTTGCTACGATACCTAGACATCTGCAGACGCTATTTCCTAGCAAGGAAGTTTCGCATTTACATTCATTTGAAGTGTAGACGAGGTATACATGACACTTCGAAAATCATATTATATCTTACAATGAAACATAGAAATGAGATGCGATATCGCGTTTTAAGAAGCATTTGAACTCTATTGCTACGATACCTAGACATCTGCAGACGCTATTTCCTAGCAATGAAGTGTCGCATTTACATTCATTTGAAGTGAAGACAAGGAATACATGACACTTCGCAAATCATATTATATCTTACCATGAAACATAGAAATGAGATGCGATATCGCGTTTTAAGAAGCATTAGAACACTGTTGCTACGATACCTAGACATCTGCAGACGCTATTTCCTAGCAAGGAAGTGTCGCATTTACATTCATTTCAAGTGTAGGCGAGGAATACATAAGACTTCGCAAATCGTGTTATATCTTACCATGAAACATAGAATTGAGATGCGATATCGCGTTTTAAGAAGCATTAGAACTCTATTGCTACGATACCTAGACATCTGCAGACGCTATTTCCTACCAAGGAAGTGTCGCATTTACTTTCATTTGAAGTGTAGACGAGGAATACATAACACTTCGCAAATCATATTATATCTTACCATGAAACATAGAAATGATATGCGATATCGCGTTTTAAGGAGCATTAGAACTCTATTGCTACGATACCTAGACATCCGCAGACACTATTTCCTAGCAAGGAAGTGTCGCATTTATATTCATTTGAAGTGTAGACGAGGAATACATAAGACTTCGCAAATCATATTATATCTTACCATGAAACATAGAAATGAGATGCGATATCGCGTTTTAAGAAGCATTAGAACACTCTTGCTACGATACCTAGACATCTGCAGACGCTATTTCCTAGCAAGGAAGTGTCGCATTTACATTCATTTGAAGTGTAGACGAGGAATACATGACACTTCGCAAATCATATTATATCTTACCATGAAACATAGAAATGAGATGCGATATCGCGTTTTAAGAATCATGAGAACCCTATTGCTACGATACGTAGAAATCTGCAGACGCCATTTCCTTGCAAGGAAGTGTCGCATTTACATTCATTTGAAGTGTAGACGAGGAATACATATCACTTCGCAAATCATATAATATCTTACCATGAAACATAGAAATGAGATGCGATATCGTGTTTTAAGAAGCATTAGAACTCTACTGCTACGATAGGTAGACATCTGCAAACGCTATTTCCTTGCAAGGAAGTGTCGCATTTACATTCATTTGAAGTGTAGACGAGGAATACATAACACTTCGCAAATCATATTATATCTTACCATGAAACATAGAAATGAGATGCGATATCGTGCTTTGAGAAGCATTAGAACCCTATCGCTACGATACCTAGACATCTGCAGATGCTATTTCCATTCAAGGAAGTGTCGCATTTACATTCAATTGAAGTGTAGACGAGGAGTACATAACACTTCGCAAATCATATTATATCTTACCATGAAACATGGAAATGAGATGCGATATCGCGTTTTAAGAAGCATTAGAACACTATTGCTACGATACGTAGACATCTGCAAACGCTATTTCCTTGCAAGGAAGTGTCGCATTTACATTCATTTGAAGTGTAGACGAGGAATACATAACACTTCACAAATCATATTATATCTTACCATGAAACATAGAAATGAGGTGCGATATCGCGTTCTAAGAAGCATTAGAACTCTATCGCTACGATACCTAGACATGTGCAGACGCCATTTCCTAGCAAGGAAGTGTCGCATTTACATTCACTTGAAGTGTAGACGAGGAATACATAACACTTCGCAAATCATATTATATCTTACCATGAAACATAGAAATGAGATAAGATATTGTGTTTTGAGAAGCATTAGAACCCTATCGCTACGATACCTAGACATCTGCAGACGCTATTTCCTTTCAAGGAAGTGTCGCATTTACATTCATTTGAAGTGTAGACGAGGAATACATAACACTTCGCAAATCATATTATATCTTACCATGAAACATAGAAATGAGATGCGCTATCGCGTTCTAGGAAGCACTAGAACTCTATTGCTACGATAGGCAGATATCTGCAAACGCTATTTCTTTGCAAGGAAGTGTCGCATTTACATTCATTTGAAGTGTAGGCGAGGAATACATAAGACTTCGCAAATCGTGTTATATCTTACCATGAAACATAGAAATGAGATGCGATATCGCGTTTTAAGAATCATAAGAACTCTAATGCTACGATACGTAGACATCTGCAAACGATATTTCCTAGCGAGGAAGTGTCGCATTTACATTCATTTGAAGTATAGACGAGGTATACATGACACTTCGAAAATCATATTATATCTTACAATGAAACATAGAAATGAGATGCGATATCGCGTTTTAAGAAGCATTAGAAATCTATTGCTACGATACGTAGACTTCTGCAAACGCTATTTCCTTGCAAGGAAGAGTCGCATTAACATTCATTTGAAGTGTAGACGAGGAATGCATAACACTTCGCAATGAATATTATATCTTATCATTAAACATAGATATGAGATGCAATATATCGTTTTAAGAAGCATTTGAACTCTATTGCTACGATACCTAGACATCTGCAGACGCTATTTCCTAGCAATGAAGTGTCGCATTTACATTCATTTGAAGTGTAGACAAGGAATACATGACACTTCGCAAATCATATTATATCTTACCATGAAACATAGAAATGAGATGCGATATCGCGTTTTAAGAAGCATTAGAACACTGTTGCTACGATACCTAGACATCTGCAGACGCTATTTCCTAGCAAGGAAGTTTCGCATTTACATTCATTTGAAGTGTAGACGAGGTATACATGACACTTCGAAAATCATATTATATCTTACAATGAAACATAGAAATGAGATGCGATATCGCGTTTTAAGAAGCATTTGAACTCTATTGCTACGATACCTAGACATCTGCAGACGCTATTTCCTAGCAATGAAGTGTCGCATTTACATTCATTTGAAGTGTAGACAAGGAATACATGACACTTCGCAAATCATATTATATCTTACCATGAAACATAGAAATGAGATGCGATATCGCGTTTTAAGAAGCATTAGAACACTGTTGCTACGATACCTAGACATCTGCAGACGCTATTTCCTAGCAAGGAAGTGTCGCATTTACATTCATTTCAAGTGTAGGCGAGGAATACATAAGACTTCGCAAATCGTGTTATATCTTACCATGAAACATAGAATTGAGATGCGATATCGCGTTTTAAGAAGCATTAGAACTCTATTGCTACGATACCTAGACATCTGCAGACGCTATTTCCTACCAAGGAAGTGTCGCATTTACTTTCATTTGAAGTGTAGACGAGGAATACATAACACTTCGCAAATCATATTATATCTTACCATGAAACATAGAAATGATATGCGATATCGCGTTTTAAGGAGCATTAGAACTCTATTGCTACGATACCTAGACATCCGCAGACACTATTTCCTAGCAAGGAAGTGTCGCATTTATATTCATTTGAAGTGTAGACGAGGAATACATAAGACTTCGCAAATCATATTATATCTTACCATGAAACATAGAAATGAGATGCGATATCGCGTTTTAAGAAGCATTAGAACACTATTGCTACGATACCTAGACAACTGCAGACGCTATTTCCTAGCAAGGTAGTGTCGCATTTACATTCATTTGAAGTGTAGACGAGGAATACATGACACTTCGCAAATCATATTATATCTTACCATGAAACATAGAAATGAGATGGGATATCGCGTTTTAAGAATCATGAGAACCCTATTGCTACGATACGTAGAAATCTGCAGACGCCATTTCCTTGCAAGGAAGTGTCGCATTTACATTCATTTGAAGTGTAGACGAGGAATACATATCACTTCGCAAATCATATAATATCTTACCATGAAACATAGAAATGAGATGCGATATCGTGTTTTAAGAAGCATTAGAACTCTACTGCTACCATAGGTAGACATCTGCAAACGCTATTTCCTTGCAAGGAAGTGTCGCATTTACATTCATTTGAAGTGTAGACGAGGAATACATCACACTTCGCAAATCATATTATATCTTACCATGAAACATAGAAATGAGATGCGATATCGTGCTTTGAGAAGCATTAGAACCCTATCGCTACGATACCTAGACATCTGCAGATGCTATTTCCATTCAAGGAAGTGTCGCATTTACATTCAATTGAAGTGTAGACGAGGAGTACATAACACTTCGCAAATCATATTATATCTTACCATGAAACATGGAAATGAGATGCGATATCGCGTTTTAAGAAGCATTAGATCACTATTGCTACGATACGTAGACATCTGCAAACGCTATTTCCCTGCAAGGAAGTGTCGCATTTACATTCATTTGAAGTGTAGACGAGGAATACATAACACTTCACAAATCATATTATATCTTACCATGAAACATAGAAATGAGGTGCGATATCGCGTTCTAAGAAGCATTAGAACTCTATCGCTACGATACCTAGACATGTGCAGACGCCATTTCCTAGCAAGGAAGTGTCGCATTTACATTCACTTGAAGTGTAGACGAGGAATACATAACACTTCGCAAATCATATTATATCTTACCATGAAACATAGAAATGAGATAAGATATTGTGTTTTGAGAAGCATTAGAACCCTATCGCTACGATACCTAGACATCTGCAGACGCTATTTCCTTTCAAGGAAGTGTCGCATTTACATTCATTTGAAGTGTAGACGAGGAGTACATAACACTTCGCAAATCATATTATATCTTACCATGAAGCATAGAAATGAGATGCGATATCGCGTTTTAAGAATCACAAGAACTCTAATGCTACGATACGTACCCATCTGCAAACGCTATTTCCTTGCAAGGTAGTGTCGCATTTACATTCATTTGAATCGTAGACGAGGAATGCATAACACTTCGCAATGAATATTATATCTTATCATTAAACATAGATATGAGATGCAATATATCGTTTTAAGAAGCATTTGAACTCTATTGCTACGATACCTAGACATCTGCAGACGCTATTTCCTAGCAATGAAGTGTCGCATTTACATTCATTTGAAGTGTAGACAAGGAATACATGACACTTCGCAAATCATATTATATCTTACCATGAAACATAGAAATGAGATGCGATATCGCGTTTTAAGAAGCATTAGAACACTATTGCTACGATACCTAGACATCTGCAGACGCTATTTCCTAGCAAGGAAGTGTCGCATTTACATTCATTTGAAGTGTAGACGAGGAATACATGACACTTCGCAAATCATATTATATCTTACCATGAAACATAGAAATGAGATGCGATATCGCGTTTTAAGAATCATGAGAACCCTATTGCTACGATACGTAGAAATCTGCAGACGCCATTTCCTTGCAAGGAAGTGTCGCATTTACATTCATTTGAAGTGTAGACGAGGAATACATATCACTTCGCAAATCATATAATATCTTACCATGAAACATAGAAATGAGATGCGATATCGTGTTTTAAGAAGCATTAGAACTCTATTGCTACGATACTTAGACATCTGCAGACGCTATTTCCTAGGAAGGAAGTGTCGCATTTACGTTCATTTGAATCGTAGACGTAGAATGCATAACAATTCGCAATGAATAATATATCTTATCATGAAACATTGATATGTGATGCAATATTTCGTTTTAAGAAGCATTTGAACTCTATTGCTTCGATACGTAGACATCTGCAAACGCTATTTCCTTGCAAGGAAGTGTCGCATTTACATTCATTTCAAGTATAGACGTGGAATACTTAACACTTCGCAAATCATATTATATTCTACCATGAAACATAGAAATGAGATGCGATATCGCGTTTTAAGGAGCATTAGAACTCCATTGCTACGATACGTAGACATCTGCAAACGCTATTTCCTTGCAAGGAAGTGTCGCATTTACATTCAATTGAATCGTAGACGCGGAATGCATAACACTTCGCAAAGAATATTATATCTTATCATGAAACATAGATATGAGATATTATATCTCGTTTTAAGAAGCATTTGAACTCTATTGCTACGATACCTAGACATCTGCAGACGCTATTTCCTAGCAAGGAAGTGTCGCATTTACATTCATTTGAAGTGTAGACGAGGAATACATGACACTTCGCAAATCATATTATATCTTACCATGAAACATAGAAATGAGATGCGATATCGCGTTTTAAGAAGCATTAGAAATCTATTGCTACGATGCGTAGGCATCTGCAAACGCTATTTGTTTGCAAGGAAGTGTCGCATTTACATTCATTTGAAGTGTAGACGAGGAATACATAACACTTCGCAAATCATATTATATCTTACCATGAAACATAGAAATGAGATGCGATATCGCGTTTTAAGAATCATAATAACTCTATTGCTACGATACATAGACATCTGCAAACGCACTTTCCTTGCAGGGAAGTGTCGCATTAACATTCATATGAAGTGTAGACGAGGAATACATAACACTTCGCAAATCATATTATATCTTACCACGAATCATAGAAATGAGATGCGATATCGCGTTTTAAGAATCATAAGAACTCTATCGCTGCGATACCTAAACATCTGCAGACGCTATTTCCTTTCAAGGGAGTGTCGCATTTACAATCATTTGAAGTGTAGACGAGGAGTACATAACACTACGCAAATCATATTATATCTTACCATGAAACATAGAAATGAGATGCGATATCGCGTTTTAAGAATCATAAGAACTCTATTACTACGATACGCAGACATCTGCAAACGCACTTTCCTTGCAAGGAAGTGTCGCATTAATATTCATATGAACTGTAGACGAGGAATACGTAACACTTCGCAAATCATATTATATCTTACCATGAAACATAGAAAAGAGATGCGATATCGCGTTCTAAGAATCATAAGAACTCTATTGCTACGATACCTAGACATCTGCAGACGCTATTTCCTAGCAAGGAAGTGTCGCATTTACGTTCATTTGAATCGTAGACGTAGAATGCATAACACTTCGCAATGAATAATATATCTTATCATGAAACATAGATATGTGATGCAATATCTCGTTTTAAGTAGCATTTGAACTCTTTTGCTTCGATAGGTAGACATCTGCAAACGCTATTTCCTTGCAAGGAAGTGTCGCATTTACATTCATTTGAAGTGTAGACGAGGAATACATAACACTTCGCAAATCATATTATATCTTACCATGAAACATAGAAATGAGATGCGATATCGCGTTTTAAGAATCATAAGAACTCCATTGCTACGATACGTAGACATCTGCAAACGCTAATTCCTAGCGAGGAAATATCGCAGTCACATTCATTTGAAGTGTAGACGAGGAATACATGACACTTCGCAAATCATATTATATCTTACCATGAAACATAGAAATGAGATGCGATATCGCGTTTTAAGAAGCAATAGAACACTATTGCTACGATACCTAGACATCTGCAGACGCTATTTCCTAGCAAGGAAGTGTCGCATTTACATTCAATTGAAGTGTAGACGAGGAATACATGACACTTCGCAAATCATATTATATCTTACCATGAAACATAGAAATGAGATGCGACATCGCGTCTTAAGAAGCATTAGAATACTATTGCTACGATACCTAGACATCTGCAGACGCTATTTCCTAACAAGGAAGTGTCGCATTTACATTCATTTGAAGTGTAGACGATGAATACATGACACTTCGCTAATCATATTATATCTTACCATGAAACATAGAAATGAGATGCGATATCGCGTTTTAAGAATCATAAGAACTCTACTGTTACGATGCGTAGACATCTGCAAACGCTATTACCTTGCAAGGAAGTGTCGCATTTACGTTCATTTGAATCGCAGACGAGGAATGCATAACACTTCGCAATGAATATTATATCTTATCATGAAACATAGATATGCGATGCAATATATCGTTTTAAGAAGCATTTGAACTCTATTGCTTCGATACGTAGGCATCTGCAAACGCTATTTCCTTGCAAGGAAGTGTCGCATTTACATTCATTTGAAGTGTAGACGAGGAATACATAACACTTCGCAAATCATATTATATCTTACCATGAAACATAGAAATGAGATGCGATATCGCGTTTTAAGAATCATAAGAACTCCATTGCTACAATACGTAGACATCTGCAAACGCTATTTCCTTGCAAGGAAGTGTCGCGTTTACATTTATTTGAAGTGTAGACGAGGAATACATAACACTTCGCAAATCATATTATATCTTACCATGAAACATAGAAATGAGATGCGATATCGCGTTTTAAGAATCATAAGAACTCTATTGCTACGATACGTAGACATCTGCAAACGCACTTTCCTTGCAGGGAAGTGTCGCATTAACATTCATATGAAGTGTAGACGAGGAATACATAACACTTCGCAAATCATATTATATCTTACCACGAATCATAGAAATGAGATGCGATACCGCGTTTTAAGTATCATAAGAACTCTATCGCTGCGATACCTAAACATCTGCAGACGCTATTTCCTTTCAAGGGAGTGTCGCATTTACAATCATTTAAAGTGTAGACGAGGAGTACATAACACTACGCAAATCATATTATATCTTACCATGAAACATAGAAATGAGGTGCGATATCGCGTTTTAAGAATCATAAGAACTCTATTACTACGATACGCAGACATCTGCAAACGCACTTTCCTTGCAAGGAAGTGTCGCATTAATATTCATATGAACTGTAGACGAGGAATACGTAACACTTCGCAAATCATATTATATCTTACCATGAAACATAGAAAAGAGATGCGATATCGCGTTCTAAGAATCATAAGAACTCTATTGCTACGATACCTAGACATCTGCAGACGCTATTTCCTAGCAAGGAAGTGTCGCATTTACGTTCATTTGAATCGTAGACGTAGAATGCATAACACTTCGCAATGAATAATATATCTTATCATGAAACATAGATATGTGATGCAATATCTCGTTTTAAGTAGCATTTGAACTCTTTTGCTTCGATAGGTAGACATCTGCAAACGCTATTTCCTTGCAAGGAAGTGTCGCATTTACATTCATTTGAAGTGTAGACGAGGAATACATCACACTTCACAAATCATATTATATCTTACCATGAAACATAGAAATGAGATGCGATATCGCGCTTTAAGAATCATAAGAACTCTACTGTTACGATACGTAGACATCTGCAAACGCTATTACCTTGCAAGGAAGTGTCGCATTTACGTTCATTTGAATCGCAGACGAGGAATGCATAACAATTCGCAATGAATATTATATCTTATCATGAAACATAGATATGCGGTGCAATATCTCGTTTTATGAAGCATTTGAACTCTATTACTACGATACGCAGACATCTGCAAACGCACTTTCCTTGCAAGGAAGTGTCGCATTAATATTCATATGAACTGTAGACGAGGAATACGTAACACTTCGCAAATCATATTATATCTTACCATGAAACATAGAAAAGAGATGCGATATCGCGTTCTAAGAATCATAAGAACTCTATTGCTACGATACCTAGACATCTGCAGACGCTATTTCCTAGCAAGGAAGTGTCGCATTTACGTTCATTTGAATCGTAGACCTAGAATGCATAACACTTCGCAATGAATAATATATCTTATCATGAAACATAGATATGTGATGCAATATCTCGTTTTAAGTAGCATTTGAACTCTTTTGCTTCGATAGGTAGACATCTGCAAACGCTATTTCCTTGCAAGGAAGTGTCGCATTTACATTCATTTGAAGTGTAGACGAGGAATACATAACACTTCGCAAATCATATTATATCTTACCATGAAACATAGAAATGAGATGCGATATCGCGTTTTAAGAATCATAAGAACTCCATTGCTACGATACGTAGACATCTGCAAACGCTAATTCCTAGCGAGGAAATATCGCAGTCACATTCATTTGAAGTGTAGACGAGGAATACATGACACTTCGCAAATCATATTATATCTTACCATGAAACATAGAAATGAGGTGCGATATCGCGTTCTAAGAAGCATTAGAACTCTATCGCTACGATACCTAGACATGTGCAGACGCCATTTCCTAGCAAGGAAGTGTCGCATTTACATTCACTTGAAGTGTAGACGAGGAATACATAACACTTCGCAAATCATATTATATCTTACCATGAAACATAGAAATGAGATAAGATATTGTGTTTTGAGAAGCATTAGAACCCTATCGCTACGATACCTAGACATCTGCAGACGCTATTTCCTTTCAAGGAAGTGTCGCATTTACATTCATTTGAAGTGTTGACGAGGAGTACATAACACTTCGCAAATCATATTATATCTTACCATGAAGCATAGAAATGAGATGCGATATCGCGTTTTAAGAATCACAAGAACTCTAATGCTACGATACGTACCCATCTGCAAACGCTATTTCCTTGCAAGGTAGTGTCGCATTTACATTCATTTGAATCGTAGACGAGGAATGCATAACACTTCGCAATGAATATTATATCTTATCATTAAACATAGATATGAGATGCAATATATCGTTTTAAGAAGCATTTGAACTCTATTGCTACGATACCTAGACATCTGCAGACGCTATTTCCTAGCAATGAAGTGTCGCATTTACATTCATTTGAAGTGTAGACAAGGAATACATGACACTTCGCAAATCATATTATATCTTACCATGAAACATAGAAATGAGATGCGATATCGCGTTTTAAGAAGCATTAGAACACTACTGCTACGATACCTAGACATCTGCAGACGCTATTTCCTAGCAAGGAAGTGTCGCATTTACATTCATTTGAAGTGTAGACGAGGAATACATGACACTTCGCAAATCATATTATATCTTACCATGAAACATAGAAATGAGATGCGATATCGCGTTTTAAGAATCATGAGAACCCTATTGCTACGATACGTAGAAATCTGCAGACGCCATTTCCTTGCAAGGAAGTGTCGCATTTACATTCATTTGAAGTGTAGACGAGGAATACATATCACTTCGCAAATCATATAATATCTTACCATGAAACATAGAAATGAGATGCGATATCGTGTTTTAAGAAGCATTAGAACTCTATTGCTACGATACTTAGACATCTGCAGACGCTATTTCCTAGGAAGGAAGTGTCGCATTTACGTTCATTTGAATCGTAGACGTAGAATGCATAACAATTCGCAATGAATAATATATCTTATAATGAAACATTGATATGTGATGCAATATTTCGTTTTAAGAAGCATTTGAACTCTATTGCTTCGATACGTAGACATCTGCAAACGCTATTTCCTTGCAAGGAAGTGTCGCATTTACATTCATTTCAAGTATAGACGTGGAATACTTAACACTTCGCAAATCATATTATATTCTACCATGAAACATAGAAATGAGATGCGATATCGCGTTTTAAGGAGCATTAGAACTCCATTGCTACGATACGTAGACATCTGCAAACGCTATTTCCTTGCAAGGAAGTGTCGCATTTACATTCAATTGAATCGTAGACGCGGAATGCATAACACTTCGCAAAGAATATTATATCTTATCATGAAACATAGATATGAGATATTATATCTCGTTTTAAGAAGCATTTGAACTCTATTGCTACGATACCTAGACATCTGCAGACGCTATTTCCTAGCAAGGAAGTGTCGCATTTACATTCATTTGAAGTGTAGACGAGGAATACATGACACTTCGCAAATCATATTATATCTTACCATGAAACATAGAAATGAGATGCGATATCGCGTTTTAAGAAGCATTAGAAATCTATTGCTACGATACGTAGGCATCTGCAAACGCTATTTCTTTGCAAGGAAGTGTCGCATTTACATTCATTTGAAGTGTAGACGAGGAATACATAACACTTCGCAAATCATATTATATCTTACCATGAAACATAGAAATGAGATGCGATATCGCGTTTTAAGAATCATAAGAACTCTATTGCTACGATACGTAGACATCTGCAAACGCACTTTCCTTGCAGGGAAGTGTCGCATTAACATTCATATGAAGTGTAGACGAGGAATACATAACACTTCGCAAATCATATTATATCTTACCACGAATCATAGAAATGAGATGCGATATCGCGTTTTAAGAATCATAAGAACTCTATCGCTGCGATACCTAAACATCTGCAGACGCTATTTCCTTTCAAGGGAGTGTCGCATTTACAATCATTTGAAGTGTAGACGAGGAGTACATAACACTACGCAAATCATATTATAACTTACCATGAAACATAGAAATGAGATGCGATATCGCGTTTTAAGAATCATAAGAACTCTATTACTACGATACGCAGACATCTGCAAACGCACTTTCCTTGCAAGGAAGTGTCGCATTAATATTCATATGAACTGTAGACGAGGAATACGTAACACTTCGCAAATCATATTATATCTTACCATGAAACATAGAAAAGAGATGCGATATCGCGTTCTAAGAATCATAAGAACTCTATTGCTACGATACCTAGACATCTGCAGACGCTATTTCCTAGCAAGGAAGTGTCGCATTTACGTTCATTTGAATCGTAGACGTAGAATGCATAACACTTCGCAATGAATAATATATCTTATCATGAAACATAGATATGTGATGCAATATCTCGTTTTAAGTAGCATTTGAACTCTTTTGCTTCGATAGGTAGACATCTGCAAACGCTATTTCCTTGCAAGGAAGTGTCGCATTTACATTCATTTGAAGTGTAGACGAGGAATACATAACACTTCGCAAATCATATTATATCTTACCATGAAACATAGAAATGAGATGCGATATCGCGTTTTAAGAATCATAAGAACTCCATTGCTACGATACGTAGACATCTGCAAACGCTAATTCCTAGCGAGGAAATATCGCAGTCACATTCATTTGAAGTGTAGACGAGGAATACATGACACTTCGCAAATCATATTATATCTTACCATGAAACATAGAAATGAGATGCGATATCGCGTTTTAAGAAGCAATAGAACACTATTGCTACGATACCTAGACATCTGCAGACGCTATTTCCTAGCAAGGAAGTGTCGCATTTACATTCAATTGAAGTGTAGACGAGGAATACATGACACTTCGCAAATCATATTATATCTTACCATGAAACATAGAAATGAGATGCGATATCGCGTTTTAAGAATCATAAGAACTCCATTGCTACAATACGTAGACATCTGCAAACGCTATTTCCTTGCAAGGAAGTGTCGCGTTTACATTTATTTGAAGTGTAGACGAGGAATACATAACACTTCGCAAATCATATTATATCTTACCATGAAACATAGAAATGAGATGCGATATCGCGTTTTAAGAATCATAAGAACTCTATTGCTACGATACGTAGACATCTGCAAACGCACTTTCCTTGCAGGGAAGTGTCGCATTAACATTCATATGAAGTGTAGACGAGGAATACATAACACTTCGCAAATCATATTATATCTTACCACGAATCATAGAAATGAGATGCGATACCGCGTTTTAAGTATCATAAGAACTCTATCGCTGCGATACCTAAACATCTGCAGACGCTATTTCCTTTCAAGGGAGTGTCGCATTTACAATCATTTGAAGTGTAGACGAGGAGTACATAACACTACGCAAATCATATTATATCTTACCATGAAACATAGAAATGAGGTGCGATATCGCGTTTTAAGAATCATAAGAACTCTATTACTACGATACGCAGACATCTGCAAACGCACTTTCCTTGCAAGGAAGTGTCGCATTAATATTCATATGAACTGTAGACGAGGAATACGTAACACTTCGCAAATCATATTATATCTTACCATGAAACATAGAAAAGAGATGTGATATCGCGTTCTAAGAATCATAAGAACTCTATTGCTACGATACCTAGACATCTGCAGACGCTATTTCCTAGCAAGGAAGTGTCGCATTTACGTTGATTTGAATCGTAGACGTAGAATGCATAACACTTCGCAATGAATAATATATCTTATCATGAAACATAGATATGTGATGCAATATCTCGTTTTAAGTAGCATTTGAACTCTTTTGCTTCGATAGGTAGACATCTGCAAACGCTATTTCCTTGCAAGGAAGTGTCGCATTTACATTCATTTGAAGTGTAGACGAGGAATACATCACACTTCACAAATCATATTATATCTTACCATGAAACATAGAAATGAGATGCGATATCGCGCTTTAAGAATCATAAGAACTCTACTGTTACGATACGTAGACATCTGCAAACGCTATTACCTTGCAAGGAAGTGTCGCATTTACGTTCATTTGAATCGCAGACGAGGAATGCATAACAATTCGCAATGAATATTATATCTTATCATGAAACATAGATATGCGGTGCAATATCTCGTTTTATGAAGCATTTGAATTCTATTACTACGATACGCAGACATCTGCAAACGCACTTTCCTTGCAAGGAAGTGTCGCATTAATATTCATATGAACTGTAGACGAGGAATACGTAACACTTCGCAAATCATATTATATCTTACCATGAAACATAGAAAAGAGATGCGATATCGCGTTCTAAGAATCATAAGAACTCTATTGCTACGATACCTAGACATCTGCAGACGCTATTTCCTAGCAAGGAAGTGTCGCATTTACGTTCATTTGAATCGTAGACCTAGAATGCATAACACTTCGCAATGAATAATATATCTTATCATGAAACATAGATATGTGATGCAATATCTCGTTTTAAGTAGCATTTGAACTCTTTTGCTTCGATAGGTAGACATCTGCAAACGCTATTTCCTTGCAAGGAAGTGTCGCATTTACATTCATTTGAAGTGTAGACGAGGAATACATCACACTTCACAAATCATATTATATCTTACCATGAAACATAGAAATGAGATGCGATATCGCGCTTTAAGAATCATAAGAACTCTACTGTTACGATACGTAGACATCTGCAAACGCTATTACCTAGCAAGGAAGTGTCGCATTTACGTTCATTTGAATCGCAGACGAGGAATGCATAACAATTCGCAATGAATATTATATCTTATCATGAAACATAGATATGCGGTGCAATATCTCGTTTTAAGAAGCATTTGAACTCTTTTGCTTCGATAGGTAGACATCTGCAAACGCTATTTCCTTGCAAGGAAGTGTCGCATTTACATTCATTTGAAGTGTAGACGAGGAATACATCACACTTCACAAATCATATTATATCTTACAATGAAACATAGAAATGAGATGCGATATCGCGCTTTAAGAATCATAAGAACTCTACTGTTACGATACGTAGACATCTGCAAACGCTATTACCTTGCAAGGAAGTGTCGCATTTACGTTCATTTGAATCGCAGACGAGGAATGCATAACAATTCGCAATGAATATTATATCTTATCATGAAACATAGATATGCGGTGCAATATCTCGTTTTATGAAGCATTTGAACTCTATTACTACGATACGCAGACATCTGCAAACGCACTTTCCTTGCAAGGAAGTGTCGCATTAATATTCATATGAACTGTAGACGAGGAATACGTAACACTTCGCAAATCATATTATATCTTACCATGAAACATAGAAAAGAGATGCGATATCGCGTTCTAAGAATCATAAGAACTCTATTGCTACCATACCTAGACATCTGCAGACGCTATTTCCTAGCAAGGAAGTGTCGCATTTACGTTCATTTGAATCGTAGACCTAGAATGCATAACACTTCGCAATGAATAATATATCTTATCATGAAACATAGATATGTGATGCAATATCTCGTTTTAAGTAGCATTTGAACTCTTTTGCTTCGATAGGTAGACATCTGCAAACGCTATTTCCTTGCAAGGAAGTGTCGCATTTACATTCATTTGAAGTGTAGACGAGGAATACATCACACTTCACAAATCATATTATATCTTACCATGAAACATAGAAATGAGATGCGATATCGCGCTTTAAGAATCATAAGAACTCTACTGTTACGATACGTAGACATCTGCAAACGCTATTACCTAGCAAGGAAGTGTCGCATTTACGTTCATTTGAATCGCAGACGAGGAATGCATAACAATTCGCAATGAATATTATATCTTATCATGAAACATAGATATGCGGTGCAATATCTCGTTTTAAGAAGCATTTGAACTCTATTGCTTCGATACGTAGGCATCTGCAAACGCTATTTCCTTGCAAGGAAGTGTCGCATTTACATTCATTTGAAGTGTAGACGAGGAATACATAACACTTCGCAAATCATATTATATCTTACCATGAAACATAGAAATGAGATGCGATATCGCGTTTTAAGAATCATAAGAACTCCATTGCTACGATACGTAGACATCTGCAAACGCTAATTCCTAGCGAGGAAATATCGCAGTCACATTCATTTGAAGTGTAGACGAGGAATACATGACACTTCGCAAATCATATTATATCTTACCATGAAACATAGAAATGAGGTGCGATATCGCGTTCTAAGAAGCATTAGAACTCTATCGCTACGATACCTAGACATGTGCAGACGCCATTTCCTAGCAAGGAAGTGTCGCATTTACATTCACTTGAAGTGTAGACGAGGAATACATAACACTTCGCAAATCATATTATATCTTACCATGAAACATAGAAATGAGATAAGATATTGTGTTTTGAGAAGCATTAGAACCCTATCGCTACGATACCTAGACATCTGCAGACGCTATTTCCTTTCAAGGAAGTGTCGCATTTACATTCATTTGAAGTGTAGACGAGGAGTACATAACACTTCGCAAATCATATTATATCTTACCATGAAGCATAGAAATGAGATGCGATATCGCGTTTTAAGAATCACAAGAACTCTAATGCTACGATACGTACCCATCTGCAGACGCTATTTCCTTGCAAGGTAGTGTCGCATTTACATTCATTTGAATCGTAGACGAGGAATGCATAACACTTCGCAATGAATATTATATCTTATCATTAAACATAGATATGAGATGCAATATATCGTTTTAAGAAGCATTTGAACTCTATTGCTACGATACCTAGACATCTGCAGACGCTATTTCCTAGCAATGAAGTGTCGCATTTACATTCATTTGAAGTGTAGACAAGGAATACATGACACTTCGCAAATCATATTATATCTTACCATGAAACATAGAAATGAGATGCGATATCGCGTTTTAAGAAGCATTAGAACACTATTGCTACGATACCTAGACATCTGCAGACGCTATTTCCTAGCAAGGAAGTGTCGCATTTACATTCATTTGAAGTGTAGACGAGGAATACATGACACTTCGCAAATCATATTATATCTTACCATGAAACATAGAAATGAGATGCGATATCGCGTTCCAAGAATCATGAGAACCCTATTGCTACGATACGTAGAAATCTGCAGACGCCATTTCCTTGCAAGGAAGTGTCGCATTTACATTCATTTGAAGTGTAGACGAGGAATACATATCACTTCGCAAATCATATAATATCTTACCATGAAACATAGAAATGAGATGCGATATCGTGTTTTAAGAAGCATTAGAACTCTATTGCTACGATACCTAGACATCTGCAGACGCTATTTCCTAGGAAGGAAGTGTCGCATTTACGTTCATTTGAATCGTAGACGTAGAATGCATAACAATTCGCAATGAATAATATATCTTATCATGAAACATTGATATGTGATGTAATATTTCGTTTTAAGAAGCATTTGAACTCTATTGCTTCGATACGTAGACATCTGCAAACGCTATTTCCTTGCAATGAAGTGTCGCATTTACATTCATTTCAAGTATAGACGTGGAATACTTAACACTTCGCAAATCATATTATACTCTACCATGAAACATAGAAATGAGATGCGATGTCGCGTTTTAAGGAGCATTAGAACTCCATTGCTACGATACGTAGACATCTGCAAACGCTATTTCCTTGCAAGGAAGTGTCGCATTTACATTCAATTGAATCGTAGACGCCGAATGCATAACACTTCGCAAAGAATATTATATCTTATCATGAAACATAGATATGAGATATTATATCTCGTTTTAAGAAGCATTTGAACTCTATTGCTACGATACCTAGACATCTGCAGACGCTATTTCCTAGCAAGGATGTGTCGCATTTACATTCAATTGAAGTGTAGACGAGGAATACATGACACTTCGCAAATCATATTATATCTTACCATGAAACATAGAAATGAGATGCGACATCGCGTCTTAAGAAGCATTAGAATACTATTGCTACGATACCTAGACATCTGCAGACGCTATTTCCTAACAAGGAAGTGTCGCATTTACATTCATTTGAAGTGTAGACGATGAATACATGACACTTCGCTAATCATATTATATCTTACCATGAAACATAGAAATGAGATGCGATATCGCGTTTTAAGAATCATAAGAACTCTACTGTTACGATGCGTAGACATCTGCAAACGCTATTACCTTGCAAGGAAGTGTCGCATTTACGTTCATTTGAATCGCAGACGAGGAATGCATAACACTTCGCAATGAATATTATATCTTATCATGAAACATAGATATGCGATGCAATATATCGTTTTAAGAAGCATTTGAACTCTATTGCTTCGATACGTAGGCATCTGCAAACGCTATTTCCTTGCAAGGAAGTGTCGCATTTACATTCATTTGAAGTGTAGACGAGGAATACATAACACTTCGCAAATCATATTATATCTTACCATGAAACATAGAAATGAGATGCGATATCGCGTTTTAAGAATCATAAGAACTCCATTGCTACAATACGTAGACATCTGCAAACGCTATTTCCTTGCAAGGAAGTGTCGCGTTTACATTTATTTGAAGTGTAGACGAGGAATACATAACACTTCGCAAATCATATTATATCTTACCATGAAACATAGAAATGAGATGCGATATCGCGTTTTAAGAATCATAAGAACTCTATTGCTACGATACGTAGACATCTGCAAACGCACTTTCCTTGCAGGGAAGTGTCGCATTAACATTCATATGAAGTGTAGACGAGGAATACATAACACTTCGCAAATCATATTATATCTTACCACGAATCATAGAAATGAGATGCGATATCGCGTTATAAGTATCATAAGAACTCTATCGCTGCGATACCTAAACATCTGCAGACGCTATTTCCTTTCAAGGGAGTGTCGCATTTACAATCATTTGAAGTGTAGACGAGGAGTACATAACACTACGCAAATCATATTATATCTTACCATGAAACATAGAAATGAGGTGCGATATCGCGTTTTAAGAATCATAAGAACTCTATTACTACGATACGCAGACATCTGCAAACGCACTTTCCTTGCAAGGAAGTGTCGCATTAATATTCATATGAACTGTAGACGAGGAATACGTAACACTTCGCAAATCATATTATATCTTACCATGAAACATAGAAAAGAGATGCGATATCGCGTTCTAAGAATCATAAGAACTCTATTGCTACGATACCTAGACATCTGCAGACGCCATTTCCTAGCAAGGAAGTGTCGCATTTACGTTCATTTGAATCGTAGACGTAGAATGCATAACACTTCGCAATGAATAATATATCTTATCATGAAACATAGATATGTGATGCAATATCTCGTTTTAAGTAGCATTTGAACTCTTTTGCTTCGATAGGTAGACATCTGCAAACGCTATTTCCTTGCAAGGAAGTGTCGCATTTACATTCATTTGAAGTGTAGACGAGGAATACATCACACTTCACAAATCATATTATATCTTACCATGAAACATAGAAATGAGATGCGATATCGCGCTTTAAGAATCATAAGAACTCTACTGTTACGATACGTAGACATCTGCAAACGCTATTACCTTGCAAGGAAGTGTCGCATTTACGTTCATTTGAATCGCAGACGAGGAATGCATAACAATTCGCACTGAATATTATATCTTATCATGAAACATAGATATGCGGTGCAATATCTCGTTTTAAGAAGCATTTGAACTCTATTGCTTCGATACGTAGGCATCTGCAAACGCTATTTCCTTGCAAGGAAGTGTCGCATTTACATTCATTTGAAGTGTAGACGAGGAATACATAACACTTCGCAAATCATATTATATCTTACCATGAAACATAGAAATGAGATGCGATATCGCGTTTTAAGAATCATAAGAACTCCATTGCTACGATACGTAGACATCTGCAAACGCTAATTCCTAGCGAGGAAATATCGCAGTCACATTCATTTGAAGTGTAGACGAGGAATACATGACACTTCGCAAATCATATTATATCTTACCATGAAACATAGAAATGAGATGCGATATTGCGTTTTAAGAAGCAATAGAACACTATTGCTACGATACCTAGACATCTGCAGACGCTATTTCCTAGCAAGGAAGTGTCGCATTTACATTCAATTGAAGTGTAGACGAGGAATACATGACACTTCGCAAATCATATTATATCTTACCATGAAACATAGAAATGAGATGCGACATCGCGTCTTAAGAAGCATTAGAACACTATTGCTACGATACCTAGACATCTGCAGACGCTATTTCCTAACAAGGAAGTGTCGCATTTACATTCATTTGAAGTGTAGACGATGAATACATGACACTTCGCTAATCATATTATATCTTACCATGAAACATAGAAATGAGATGCGATATCGCGTTTTAAGAATCATAAGAACTCTACTGTTACGATGCGTAGACATCTGCAAACGCTATTACCTTGCAAGGAAGTGTCGCATTTACGTTCATTTGAATCGCAGACGAGGAATGCATAACACTTCGCAATGAATATTATATCTTATCATGAAACATAGATATGCGATGCAATATATCGTTTTAAGAAGCATTTGAACTCTATTGCTTCGATACGTAGGCATCTGCAAACGCTATTTCCTTGCAAGGAAGTGTCGCATTTACATTCATTTGAAGTGTAGACGAGGAATACATAACACTTCGCAAATCATATTATATCTTACCATGAAACATAGAAATGAGATGCGATATCGCGTTTTAAGAATCATAAGAACTCCATTGCTACAATACGTAGACATCTGCAGACGCTATTTCCTTGCAAGGAAGTGTCGCGTTTACATTTATTTGAAGTGTAGACGAGGAATACATAACACTTCGCAAATCATATTATATCTTACCATGAAACATAGAAATGAGATGCGATATCGCGTTTTAAGAATCATAAGAACTCTATTGCTACGAAACGTAGACATCTGCAATCGCACTTTCCTTGCAGGGAAGTGTTGCATTAACATTCATATGAAGTGTAGACGAGGAATACATAACACTTCGCAAATCATATTATATCTTACCACGAATTATAGAAATGAGATGCGATATCGCGTTTTAAGTATCATAAGAACTCTATCGCTGCGATACCTAAACATCTGCAGACGCTATTTCCTTTCAAGGGAGTGTCGCATTTACAATCATTTGAAGTGTAGACGAGGAGTACATAACACTACGCAAATCATATTATATCTTACCATGAAACATAGAAATGAGGTGCGATATCGCGTTTTAAGAATCATAAGAACTCTATTACTGCGATACGCAGACATCTGCAAACGCACTTTCCTTGCAAGGAAGTGTCGCATTAATATTCATATGAACTGTAGACGAGGAATACGTAACACTTCGCAAATCATATTATATCTTACCATGAAACATACAAAAGAGATGCGATATCGCGTTCTAAGAATCATAAGAACTCTATTGCTACGATACCTAGACATCTGCAGACGCTATTTCCTAGCAAGGAAGTGTCGCATTTACGTTCATTTGAATCGTAGACGTAGAATGCATAACACTTCGCAATGAATAATATATCTTATCATGAAACATAGATATGTGATGCAATATCTCGTTTTAAGTAGCATTTGAACTCTTTTGCTTCGATAGGTAGACATCTGCAAACGCTATTTCCTTGCAAGGAAGTGTCGCATTTACATTCATTTGAAGTGTAGACGAGGAATACATCACACTTCACAAATCATATTATATCTTACCATGAAACATAGAAATGAGATGCGATATCGCGCTTTAAGAATCATAAGAACTCTACTGTTACGATACGTAGACATCTGCAAACGCTATTACCTTGCAAGGAAGTGTCGCATTTACGTTCATTTGAATCGCAGACTAGGAATGCATAACAATTCGCAATGAATATTATATCTTATCATGAAACATAGATATGCGGTGCAATATCTCGTTTTAAGAAGCATTTGAACTCTATTGCTTCGATACGTAGGCATCTGCAAACGCTATTTCCTTGCAAGGAAGTGTCGCATTTACATTCATTTGAAGTGTAGACGAGGAATACATAACACTTCGCAAATCATATTATATCTTACCATGAAACATAGAAATGAGATGCGATATCGCGTTTTAAGAATCATAAGAACTCCATTGCTACGATACGTAGACATCTGCAAACGCTAATTCCTAGCGAGGAAATATCGCAGTCACATTCATTTGAAGTGTAGACGAGGAATACATGACACTTCGCAAATCATATTATATCTTACCATGAAACATAGAAATGAGATGCGATATCGCGTTTTAAGAAGCAATAGAACACTATTGCTACGATACCTAGACATCTGCAGACGCTATTTCCTAGCAAGGAAGTGTCGCATTTACATTCAATTGAAGTGTAGACGAGGAATACATGACACTTCGCAAATCATATTATATCTTACCATGAAACATAGAAATGAGATGCGACATCGCGTCTTAAGAAGCATTAGAACACTATTGCTACGATACCTAGACATCTGCAGACGCTATTTCCTAACAAGGAAGTGTCGCATTTACATTCATTTGAAGTGTAGACGATGAATACATGACACTTCGCTAATCATATTATATCTTACCATGAAACATAGAAATGAGATGCGATATCGCGTTTTAAGAATCATAAGAACTCTACTGTTACGAAGCGTAGACATCTGCAAACGCTATTACCTTGCAAGGAAGTGTCGCATTTACGTTCATTTGAATCGCAGACGAGGAATGCATAACACTTCGCAATGAATATTATATCTTATCATGAAACATAGATATGCGATGCAATATATCGTTTTAAGAAGCATTTGAACTCTATTGCTTCGATACGTAGGCATCTGCAAACGCTATTTCCTTGCAAGGAAGTGTCGCATTTACATTCATTTGAAGTGTAGACGAGGAATACATAACACTTCGCAAATCATATTATATCTTACCATGAAACATAGAAATGAGATGCGATATCGCGTTTTAAGAATCATAAGAACTCCATTGCTACAATACGTAGACATCTGCAAACGCTATTTCCTTGCAAGGAAGTGTCGCGTTTACATTTATTTGAAGTGTAGACGAGGAATACATAACACTTCGCAAATCATATTATATCTTACCATGAAACACAGAAATGAGATGCGATATCGCGTTTTAAGAAGCATTAAAACTCTATTGCTACGATATCTAGACATCTGCAGACGCTATTTCCTAGCAAGGAAGTCTCGCATTTACATTCATTTGAAGTGTAGACGAGGAATACATGACACTTCGCAAATCATATTATATCTTACCATGAAACATAGAAATGAGATGCGATATCGCGTTTTAAGGATCATAAGAACTCTACTGTTACGATACGTAGACATCTGCAAACGCTATTACCTTGCAAGGAAGCGTCGCATTTACGTTCATTTGAATCGCAGACGAGGAATGCATAACACTTCGCAATGAATATTATATCTTATCATGAAACATAGATATGCGATGCAATATCTCGTTTTAAGAAGCATTTGAACTCTATTGCTTCGATACGTAGGCATCTGCAAACGCTATTTCCTTGCAAGGAAGTGTCGCATTTACATTCATTTGAAGTGTAGACGAGGAATACATAACACTTCGCAAATCATATTATATCTTACCATGAAACATAGAAATGAGATGCGATATCGCGTTTTAAGAAGCATTAGAATTCTATTGCTCCGATACGTAGACATGTGCAAACGCTATTTCCTAGCGAGGTAGTATCGCATTCACATTCATTTGAAGTGTAGACGAGGAATACATAACACTTCGCAAATCATATTACATCTTACCATGAAACGTAGAAATGAGATGCGATATCGCGTTTTAAGAAGCATTAGAACACTATTGCTACGATACCGAGACATCTGCAGACGCTATTTCCTAGCAAGGAAGTGTCGCATTTACATTCATTTGAAGTGTAGACGATGAATACATGACACTTCGCTAATCATATTATATCTTACCATGAAACATAGAAATGAGATGCGATATCGCGTTTTAAGAATCATAAGAACTCTACTGTTACGAAGCGTAGACATCTGCAAACGCTATTACCTTGCAAGGAAGTGTCGCATTTACGTTCATTTGAATCGCAGACGAGGAATGCGTAACACTTCGCAATGAATATTATATCTTATCATGAAACATAGATATGCGATGCAATATATCGTTTTAAGAAGCATTTGAACTCTATTGCTTCGATACGTAGGCATCTGCAAACGCTATTTCCTTGCAAGGAAGTGTCGCATTTACATTCATTTGAAGTGTAGACGAGGAATACATAACACTTCGCAAATCATATTATATCTTACCATGAAACATAGAAATGAGATGCGATATCGCGTTTTAAGAATCATAAGAACTCCATTGCTACAATACGTAGACATCTGCAAACGCTATTTCCTTGCAAGGAAGTGTCGCGTTTACATTTATTTGAAGTGTAGACGAGGAATACATAACACTTCGCAAATCATATTATATCTTACCATGAAACACAGAAATGAGATGCGATATCGCGTTTTAAGAAGCATTAAAACTCTATTGCTACGATATCTAGACATCTGCAGACGCTATTTCCTAGCAAGGAAGTCTCGCATTTACATTCATTTGAAGTGTAGACGAGGAATACATGACACTTCGCAAATCATATTATATCTTACCATGAAACATAGAAATGAGATGCGATATCGCGTTTTAAGGATCATAAGAACTCTACTGTTACGATACGTAGACATCTGCAAACGCTATTACCTTGCAAGGAAGCGTCGCATTTACGTTCATTTGAATCGCAGACGAGGAATGCATAACACTTCGCAATGAATATTATATCTTATCATGAAACATAGATATGCGATGCAATATCTCGTTTTAAGAAGCATTTGAACTCTATTGCTTCGATACGTAGGCATCTGCAAACGCTATTTCCTTGCAAGGAAGTGTCGCATTTACATTCATTTGAAGTGTAGACGAGGAATACATAACACTTCGCAAATCATATTATATCTTACCATGAAACATAGAAATGAGATGCGATATCGCGTTTTAAGAAGCATTAGAATTCTATTGCTCCGATACGTAGACATGTGCAAACGCTATTTCCTAGCGAGGTAGTATCGCATTCACATTCATTTGAAGTGTAGACGAGGAATACATAACACTTCGCAAATCATATTACATCTTACCATGAAACGTAGAAATGAGAAGCGATATCGCGTTTTAAGAAGCATTAGAACACTATTGCTACGATACCGAGACATCTGCAGACGCTATTTCCTAGCAAGGAAGTGTCGCATTTACATTCATTTGAAGTGTAGACGAGGAATACATCACACTTCACAAATCATATTATATCTTACCATGAAACATAGAAATGAGATGCGATATCGCGCTTTAAGAATCATAAGAACTCTACTGTTACGATACGTAGACATCTGCAAACGCTATTACCTTGCAAGGAAGTGTCGCATTTACGTTCATTTGAATCGCAGACGAGGAATGCATAACAATTCGCAATGAATATTATATCTTATCATGAAACATAGATATGCGGTGCAATATCTCGTTTTAAGAAGCATTTGAACTCTATTGCTTCGATACGTAGGCATCTGCAAACGCTATTTCCTTGCAAGGAAGTGTCGCATTTACATTCATTTGAAGTGTAGACGAGGAATACATAACACTTCGCAAATCATATTATATCTTACCATGAAACATAGAAATGAGATGCGATATCGCGTTTTAAGAATCATAAGAACTCCATTGCTACGATACGTAGACATCTGCAAACGCTAATTCCTAGCGAGGAAATATCGCAGTCACATTCATTTGAAGTGTAGACGAGGAATACATGACACTTCGCAAATCATATTATATCTTACCATGAAACATAGAAATGAGATGCGATATCGCGTCTTAAGAAGCATTAGAAAGCTATTGCAACGCTACGTAGACATCTGCAAACGCTATTTCCTAGCGAGGATGTACCGCATTCACATTTATTTGAAGTGTAGACGAGGAATACATAACACTTCGCAAATCATGTTATATCTTACCATGAAACATAGAAATGAGATGCGATATTGCGTTTTGAGAAGCATTAGAAATCTGTCGCTGCGATACCTAGACATCTGCAGACGCTATTTCCTAGCAAGGAAGTGTCGCATTTACATTCATTTGAATCATAGATGAGGAACGCATAACACTTCGCAATGAATAGTATATCTTATCATGAAACATAGATATGAGATGCAATATCTCGTTTTAAGAAGCATTTGAACTCTATTGCTACGATACCTAGAATTCTGCAGACGCGATTTCCTAGCAAGGAAGTGTCGCATTTACATTCATTTGAAGTGTAGACGAGGAATACATGACACTTCGCAAATCATATTATATCCTACTATGAAACACAGAAATGAGATGCGATATAGCGTTTTAAGAAGCATTAGAACTCTATTGCTACCATACCTAGACATCTGCAGACGCTATTTCTTAGCAAGGAAGTGTCGCATTTACATTCAATTGAAGTGTAGACGAGGAATACATGACACTTCGCAAATCATATTATATCTTACCATGAAACATAGAAATGAGATGCGACATCGCGTCTTAAGAAGTATTAGAACACTATTGCTACGATACCTAGACATCTGCAGGCGCTATTTCCTAGCAAGGAAGTCTCGCATTTACATTCATTTGAAGTGTAGACGAGGAATACATGACACTTCGCAAATCATATTATATCTTACCATGAAACATTGAAATGAGATGCGATATCGCGTTTTAAGAAGCATTAGAATTCTGTTGCTCCGATACGTAGACATCTGCAAACGCTATTTCCTTGCAAGGAAGTGTCACATTTACATTCATTTGAAGTGTAGACGAGGAATGCATAACACTTCGCAATGAATATTATATCTTATTATGAAACATAGATATGAGATGCAATATCTCGTTTTAAGAAGCATTTGAACTCTGTTTCTTCGATACGTAGACATCAGCAAACGCTATTTCCTTGCAAGGAAGTGTCGCACTTACATTCATTTGAAGTGTAGAGGAGGAATACATAACACTTCGCAAATCATATTACATCTTACCATGAAACATAGAAATGAGATGCGATATCGCGTTTTAAGAAGCATTAGAAAGCTATTGCTACGATACGTAGACATCTGCAAACGCTAATTCCTAGCGAGGAAATATCGCAGTCACATTCATTTGAAGTGTAGACGAGGAATACATGACACTTCGCAAATCATATTATATCTTACCATGAAACATAGAAATGAGATGCGATATCGCGTTTTAAGAAGCGTTAGAAAGCTATTGCAACGATACGTAGACATCTGCAAACGCTATTTCCTAGCGAGGAAGTATCGCATTCACATTCATTTGAAGTGTAGACGAGGAATACATAACACTTCGCAAATCATATTATATCTTACCATGAAACATAGAAATGAGATGCGATATTGCGTTTTGAGAAGCATTAGAACCCTATCGCTACGATACCTAGACATCTGCAGACGCTATTTCCTAGCAAGGAAGTGTCGCATTTACATTCATTTGAAGTGTAGACGAGGAATACATAATACTTCGCAAATCATATTATATCTTACCATGAAACATAGAAATGAGATGCGATATCGCGTTTTAAGAAGCATTAGAACACTATTGCTACGATACCTAGACAGCTGCAGGCGCTATTTCCTAGCAAGGAAGTCTCGCATTTACATTCATTTGAAGTGTAGACGAGGAATACATGACACTTCGCAAATCATATTATATCTTACCATGAAACATAGAAATGAGATGCGATATCGCGCTTTAAGAAGCATTAGAATTCTATTGCTCCGATACGTAGACATCTGCAAACGCTATTTCCTTGCAAGGAAGAGTCACATTTACATTCATTTGAAGTGTAGACGAGGAATGCATAACACTTCGCAATGAATATTATATCTTATTATGAAACATAGATATGAGATGCAATATCTCGTTTTAAGAAGCATTTGAACTCTGTTTCTTCGATACGTAGACATCAGCAAACGCTATTTCCTTGCAAGGAAGTATCGCACTTACATTCATTTGAAGTGTAGAGGAGGAATACATAACACTTCGCAAATCATATTACATCTTACCATGAAACATAGAAATGAGATGCGATATCGCGTTTTAAGAAGCATTAGAAAGCTATTGCTACGATACGTAGACATCTGCAAACGCTAATTCCTAGCGAGGAAATATCGCAGTCACATTCATTTGAAGTGTAGACGAGGAATACATAACACTTCGCAAATCATATTATATCTTACCATGAAACATAGAAATGAGATGCGATTTCGCGTTTTAAGAAGCGTTAGAAAGCTATTGCAACGATACGTAGACATCTGCAAACGCTATTTCCTAGCGAGGAAGTATCGCATTCACATTCATTTGAAGTGTAGACGAGGAATACATAACACTTCGCAAATCATATTATATCTTACCATGAAACATAGAAATGAGATGCGATATTGCGTTTTGAGAAGCATTAGAACCCTATCGCTACGATACCTAGACATCTGCAGACGCTATTTCCTAGCAAGGAAGTGTCGCATTTACATTCATTTGAAGTGTAGACGAGGAATACATAATACTTCGCAAATCATATTATATCTTACCATGAAACATAGAAATGAGATGCGATATCGCGTTTTAAGAAGCATTAGAACACTATTGCTACGATACCTAGACATCTGCAGGCGCTATTTCCTAGCAAGGAAGTCTCGCATTTACATTCATTTGAAGTGTAGACGAGGAATACATGACACTTCGCAAATCATATTATATCTTACCATGAAACATAGAAATGAGATGCGATATCGCGCTTTAAGAAGCATTAGAATTCTATTGCTCCGATACGTAGACATCTGCAAACGCTATTTCCTTGCAAGGAAGTGTCACATTTACATTCATTTGAAGTGTAGACGAGGAATGCATAACACTTCGCAATGAATATTATATCTTATTATGAAACATAGATATGAGATGCAATATCTCGTTTTAAGAAGCATTTGAACTCTGTTTCTTCGATACGTAGACATCAGCAAACGCTATTTCCTTGCAAGGAAGTATCGCACTTACATTCATTTGAAGTGTAGAGGAGGAATACATAACACTTCGCAAATCATATTACATCTTACCATGAAACATAGAAATGAGATGCGATATCGCGTTTTAAGAAGCATTAGAAAGCTATTGCTACGATACGTAGACATCTGCAAACGCTAATTCCTAGCGAGGAAATATCGCAGTCACATTCATTTGAAGTGTAGACGAGGAATACATAACACTTCGCAAATCATATTATATCTTACCATGAAACATAGAAATGAGATGCGATATCGCGTTTTAAGAAGCATTAGAACTCTATGGCTTCGATGCGCAGACATCTGCAAACGCTATTTCCTAGCATGGAAGTGTCGCACTTACATTCTTTTGAAGTGAATACGGGGTATACACGACATTTCGCAATGAATATTATATCTTATCACGAAACATAGAAATGAAATGCGACATCTCGTTATAAGAAGCATTATGAATCTATTGCTATGATACGTAGACTTGTGCGAACGCTATTTCCTAGGATGGAAACGTCGCATTTACATTCTTTTGAAGTGAATACGAGGTATACATGACACTTCGCAATGAACATTATATCTTATCATGTAACATAGAAATGGGATGCGATATCGCAATCTAAGAAGCATTAGAACCCTATGGCCTCGATGCGGAGACATCTGCAAACGCTATTTCCTGGCATGGAAGAGTCGCACTTACATTCTTTTGAAGTGAATACGAGGTATACATGACACTTCGCAATGAATATTATATCTTATCATGAAACGTAGAAGAGAGATGCGATTTCGCGTTTTAAGAAGCATTAGAACCCTATGGCCTTGATGCGGAGACATCTGCAAACGCTATTTCCTAGCATGGAAGTATCGCATTCACATTCATTTGAAGTGTAGACGAGGAATACATGACACTTCGCAAATCATATTATATCTTACCATGAAACAGAGAAATTAGATGCGATATCGCGTTTTAAGAAGCATTAGAAATCTATTGCTACGATACGTAGACATCTGCAAACGCTATTTCCTAGCGAGGAAGTGTCGCATTCACATTCATTTGAAGTGTTGACGAGGAATACATAACACTTCGCAAATCATATTATATCTTACCATGAAACACAGGAATGAGATGGGATATCGCGTTTTAAGAAGCATTAGAAAGCTATTGCTACGATACGTAGACATCTGCAAACGCTATTTCCTAGCGAGGAAGTATCGCATTCACATTCATTTGAAGTGTAGACGAGGAATACATAACACTTCGCAAATCATGTTATATCTTAACATGAAACATAGAAATGAGATGCGATATCGCGTTTTAAGAAGCATTAGAAATCTATTGCTACGATACGTAGACTTCTGCAAACGCTACTTCCTAGCGAGGAAGTGTCGCATTCACATTCATTTGAAGTGTAGACGAGGTACACATAACACTTCGCAAATCATATTATATCTTACCATGAAACATAGATATGAGATGCGATATCGCGCTTTAAGTAGCATTAGAAAGCTAATGCTACGATACGTAGACATCTGCAAACGCTATTTCCTAGCGACGAAGTATCGCATTCACATTCATTTGATGTGTAGACGAGGAATACATAACACTTCGCAAATCATGTTATATCTTACCATGAAACATAGAAATGAGATGCGATATCGCGTTTTCAGAAGCATTAGAAATCTATTGCTACGGTACGTAGACATCTGCAAACGCTATTTCCTAGCGAGGAAGTGTCGCATTCACATTCATTTGAAGTGTAGACGAGGAATACATAACATTTCGCAAATCATATTATATCTTATCATGAAACATAGATATGAGATGCGATATCGCGTTTTAAGAAGCATTAGAAAGCTAATGCTACGATACGTAGATATCTGCAAACGCTATTTCCTAGCGAGGAAGTATCGCATTCACATTCATTTGATGTGTAGACGAGGAATACATAACACTTCGCAAATCATGTTATATCTTACCATGAAACATAGAAATGAGATGCGATATCGCGTTCTAAGAATCATATGAACTCTATTGCTACGATACCTAGACATCTGCAAACGCTGTTTCCTTGCAAGGAAGTGTCGCATTTACTTTCATTTGAAGTGTAGACGAGGAATATATAACACTTCGCAAATCATATTATATCTTACCATGAAACATAGAAATGAGATGCGATATCGCGTTTTAAGAAGCATTAGAACTCTATTGCTACGATAGGTAAACATCTGCAAACGCTATTTCCTTGCAAGGAAGTGTTGCATTTACATTCATTTGAAGTGTAGACGAGGAATACATGACACTTCGCAAATCATATTATATCTTACCATGAAACATAGAAATGAGATGCGATATCGCGTTTTAAGAAGCATTAGAAAGCTATTGCTGCGATACGTAGACATCTGCAGACGCTATTTCCTAGCAAGCAATAGTCGCATGTACATTCTTTTGACGTGAATACGAGGTATACATGACACTTCTCAATGAATATTATATCTTATCATGAAACATAGAAGAGAGATGCGATATCGCGTTTTAAGAAGCATTAGAACTCTATGGCTTCGATGCGCAGACATCTGCAAACGCTATTTCCTAGCATGGAAGTGTCGCACTTACATTCTTTTGAAGTGAATACGGGGTATACACGACATTTCGCAATGAATATTATATCTTATCACGAAACATAGAAATGAAATGCGACATCTCGTTATAAGAAGCATTATGAATCTATTGCTATGATACGTAGACTTGTGCGAACGCTATTTCCTAGGATGGAAACGTCGCATTTACATTCTTTTGAAGTGAATACGAAGTATACATGACACTTCGCAATGAACATTATATCTTATCATGTAACATAGAAATGGGATGCGATATCGCAATCTAAGAAGCATTAGAACCCTATGGCCTCGATGCGGAGACATCTGCAAACGCTATTTCCTGGCATGGAAGAGTCGCACTTACATTCTTTTGAAGTGAATACGAGGTATACATGACACTTCGCAATGAATATTATATCTTATCATGAAACGTAGAAGAGAGATGCGATTTCGCGTTTTAAGAAGCATTAGAACCCTATGGCCTTGATGCGGAGACATCTGCAAACGCTATTTCCTAGCATGGAAGTATCGCATTCACATTCATTTGAAGTGTAGACGAGGAATACATGACACTTCGCAAATCATATTATATCTTACCATGAAACAGAGAAATTAGATGCGATATCGCGTTTTAAGAAGCATTAGAAATCTATTGCTACGATACGTAGACATCTGCAAACGCTATTTCCTAGCGAGGAAGTGTCGCATTCACATTCATTTGAAGTGTTGACGAGGAATACATAACACTTCGCAAATCATATTATATCTTACCATGAAACACAGGAATGAGATGGGATATCGCGTTTTAAGAAGCATTAGAAAGCTATTGCTACGATACGTAGACATCTGCAAACGCTATTTCCTAGCGAGGAAGTATCGCATTCACATTCATTTGAAGTGTAGACGAGGAATACATAACACTTCGCAAATCATGTTATATCTTAACATGAAACATAGAAATGAGATGCGATATCGCGTTTTAAGAAGCATTAGAAATCTATTGCTACGATACGTAGACATCTGCAAACGCTACTTCCTAGCGAGGAAGTGTCGCATTCACATTCATTTGAAGTGTAGACGAGGTACACATAACACTTCGCAAATCATATTATATCTTACCATGAAACATAGATATGAGATGCGATATCGCGCTTTAAGTAGCATTAGAAAGCTAATGCTACGATACGTAGACATCTGCAAACGCTATTTCCTAGCGACGAAGTATCGCATTCACATTCATTTGATGTGTAGACGAGGAATACATAACACTTCGCAAATCATGTTATATCTTACCATGAAACATAGAAATGAGATGCGATATCGCGTTTTCAGAAGCATTAGAAATCTATTGCTACGGTACGTAGACATCTGCAAACGCTATTTCCTAGCGAGGAAGTGTCGCATTCACATTCATTTGAAGTGTAGACGAGGAATACATAACATTTCGCAAATCATATTATATCTTACCATGAAACATAGATATGAGATGCGATATCGCGTTTTAAGAAGCATTAGAAAGCTAATGCTACGATACGTAGATATCTGCAAACGCTATTTCCTAGCGAGGAAGTATCGCATTCACATTCATTTGATGTGTAGACGAGGAATACATAACACTTCGCAAATCATGTTATATCTTACCATGAAACATAGAAATGAGATGCGATATCGCGTTCTAAGAATCATATGAACTCTATTGCTACGATACCTAGACATCTGCAAACGCTGTTTCCTTGCAAGGAAGTGTCGCATTTACTTTCATTTGAAGTGTAGACGAGGAATATATAACACTTCGCAAATCATATTATATCTTACCATGAAACATAGAAATGAGATGCGATATCGCGTTTTAAGAAGCATTAGAACTCTATTGCTACGATAGGTAAACATCTGCAAACGCTATTTCCTTGCAAGGAAGTGTTGCATTTACATTCATTTGAAGTGTAGACGAGGAATACATGACACTTGGCAAATCATATTATATCTTACCATGAAACATAGAAATGAGATGCGATATCGCGTTTTAAGAAGCATTAGAAAGCTATTGCTGCGATACGTAGACATCTGCAGACGCTATTTCCTAGCAAGCAATAGTCGCATGTACATTCTTTTGACGTGAATACGAGGTATACATGACACTTCTCAATGAATATTATATCTTATCATGAAACATAGAAGAGAGATGCGATATCGCGTTTTAAGAAGCATTAGAACTCTATGGCTTCGATGCGCAGACATCTGCAAACGCTATTTCCTAGCATGGAAGTGTCGCACTTACATTCTTTTGAAGTGAATACGGGGTATACACGACATTTCGCAATGAATATTATATCTTATCACGAAACATAGAAATGAAATGCGACATCTCGTTATAAGAAGCATTATGAATCTATTGCTATGATACGTAGACTTGTGCGAACGCTATTTCCTAGGATGGAAACGTCGCATTTACATTCTTTTGAAGTGAATACGAGGTATACATGACACTTCGCAATGAACATTATATCTTATCATGTAACATAGAAATGGGATGCGATATCGCAATTTAAGAAGCATTAGAACCCTATGGCCTCGATGCGGAGACATCTGCAAACGCTATTTCCTGGCATGGAAGAGTCGCACTTACATTCTTTTGAAGTGAATACGAGGTATACATGACACTTCGCAATGAATATTATATCTTATCATGAAACGTAGAAGAGAGATGCGATTTCGCGTTTTAAGAAGCATTAGAACCCTATGGCCTTGATGCGGAGACATCTGCAAACGCTATTTCCTAGCATGGAAGTATCGCATTCACATTCATTTGAAGTGTAGACGAGGAATACATGACACTTCGCAAATCATATTATATCTTACCATGAAACAGAGAAATTAGATGCGATATCGCGTTTTAAGAAGCATTAGAAATCTATTGCTACGATACGTAGACATCTGCAAACGCTATTTCCTAGCGAGGAAGTGTCGCATTCACATTCATTTGAAGTGTTGACGAGGAATACATAACACTTCGCAAATCATATTATATCTTACCATGAAACACAGGAATGAGATGGGATATCGCGTTTTAAGAAGCATTAGAAAGCTATTGCTACGATACGTAGACATCTGCAAACGCTATTTCCTAGCGAGGAAGTATCGCATTCACATTCATTTGAAGTGTAGACGAGGAATACATAACACTTCGCAAATCATGTTATATCTTAACATGAAACATAGAAATGAGATGCGATATCGCGTTTTAAGAAGCATTAGAAATCTATTGCTACGATACGTAGACATCTGCAAACGCTACTTCCTAGCGAGGAAGTGTCGCATTCACATTCATTTGAAGTGTAGACGAGGAATACATAACATTTCGCAAATCATATTATATCTTACCATGAAACATAGATATGAGATGCGATATCGCGTTTTAAGAAGCATTAGAAAGCTAATGCTACGATACGTAGATATCTGCAAACGCTATTTCCTAGCGAGGAAGTATCGCATTCACATTCATTTGATGTGTAGACGAGGAATACATAACACTTCGCAAATCATGTTATATCTTACCATGAAACATAGAAATGAGATGCGATATCGCGTTCTAAGAATCATATGAACTCTATTGCTACGATACCTAGACATCTGCAAACGCTGTTTCCTTGCAAGGAAGTGTCGCATTTACTTTCATTTGAAGTGTAGACGAGGAATATATAACACTTCGCAAATCATATTATATCTTACCATGAAACATAGAAATGAGATGCGATATCGCGTTTTAAGAAGCATTAGAACTCTATTGCTACGATAGGTAAACATCTGCAAACGCTATTTCCTTGCAAGGAAGTGTTGCATTTACATTCATTTGAAGTGTAGACGAGGAATACATGACACTTCGCAAATCATATTATATCTTGCCATGAAACATAGAAATGAGATGCGATATCGCGTTTTAAGAAGCATTAGAAATCTATTGCTACGATACGTAGATATCTGCAAACGCTATTTCCTAGCGAGGAAGTGTCGCATTCACATTCATTTGAAGTGTAGAAGAGGAATACATAACACTTCGCAAATCATAATATATCTTACCATGAAACATAGAAATGAGATGCGATATCGCGTTTTAAGAAGCATTAGAACACTTTCGCTACGATACCTAGACATCTGCAGACGCTATTTCCTAGCAAGGAAGTGTCGCGTTTACATTCATTTGAAGTGTAGACGAGGAATACATAACACTTCGCAAATCATATTATATCTTATCATGAAACATAGATATGAGATGCGATATCTCGTTTTAAGAAGCATTAGAACTCTATTGCTACGATACCTAGACATCTGCAGACGCTATTTCCAAACAAGGAAGTTTCGCATTTACATTCATTTTAAGTGTAGAGGAGGAATACTTAACACTTCGCAAATCATAGTACGTCTTACCATGAAACATAGCAATGAGATGCGATATCGCGATTTAAGAAGCATTAGAACTCTATTGCTACGATACCTAGACATTTGCAGACGCTATTTCCTAGCAAGGAAGTGTCGCATTTACATTCATTTGAAGTGTAGAGGAGGAATACATAACACTTCGCAAATCATATTACATCTTACCATGAAACATAGAAATGAGATGCGATATCGCGTTTTAAGAAGCAATAGAACTCTATTGCTACGATAGGTAAACATCTGCAAACGCTATTTTCTTGCAAGGAAGTGTCGCATTTACATTCATTTGAAGTGTAGACGAGGAATACATAACACTTCGCAAATCATATTATATCTTACCATGAAACATAGAAATGAGATGCGATATCGCGTTTTAAGAAGCATTAGAAAGCTAATGCTACGATACGTAGACATCTGCAAACGCTACTTCCTAGCGACGAAGTATCGCATTCACATTCATTTGATGTGTAGACGAGGAATACATAACACTTCGCAAATCATGTTATATCATACCATGAAACATAGAAATGAGATGCGATATCGCGTTTTAAGAAGCATTAGAAATCTATTGCTACGGTACGTAGACATCTGCAAACGCTATTTCCTAGCGAGGAAGTGTCGCATTCACATTCATTTGAAGTGTAGACGAGGAATACATAACATTTCGCAAATCATATTATATCTTACCATGAAACATAGATATGAGATGCGATATCGCGTTTTAAGAAGCATTAGAAAGCTAATGCTACGATACGTAGATATCTGCAAACGCTATTTCCTAGCGAGGAAGTGTCGCATTCACATTCATTTGAAGTGTAGACGAGGAATACATAACACTTCGCAAATCATAATATATCTTACCATGAAACATAGAAATGAGATGCGATATCGCGTTTTAAGAAGCATTAGAACTCTATTGCTACGATACCTAGACATCTGCAGACGCTATTTCCTAGCAAGGAAGTGTCGCATTTACATTCATTTGAAGTGCAGAGGAGGAATACATAACACTTCGCAAATCATATTACATCTTACCATGAAACATAGAAATGAGATGCGATATCGCGTTTTAAGAAGCATTAGAACACTATCGCTACGATACCTAGACATCTGCAGACGCTATTTCCTAGCAGGGAAGTGTCGCATTTACATTCATTTGAAGTGTAGACAAGGAATACATAACACTTCGCAAATCATATTATATCTTGCCATGAAACATAGAAATGAGATGCGATATCGCGTTTTAAGAAGCATTAGAAATCTATTGCTACGATACGTAGACATCTGCAAACGCTATTTCCTAGCGAGGAAGTGTCGCATTCACATTCACTTGAAGTGTAGACGAGGAATACATAACACATCGCAAATCATAATATATCTTACCATGAAACATAGAAATGAGATGCGATATCGCGTTTTAAGAAGCATTAGAACACTTTCGCTACGATACCTAGACATCTGCAGACGCTATTTCCTAGCGAGGAAGTATCGCATTCACATTCATTTGAATTGTAGACGAGGAATACATGACACTTCGCAAATCATATTATATCTTACCATGAAACAGGGAAATGAGATGCGATATCGCGTTTTAAGAAGCATTAGAAATCTATTGCTACGATACGTATACATCTGCAAACGCTATTTCCTTGCGAGGAAGAGTCGCATTCACATTCATTTGAAGTGTAGACGAGGTTTACATAACACTTCGCAAATCTTATTATATCTTAGCATGAAACATAGAAATGAGATGCGATATCGCGTTTTAAGAAGCATTAGAAAGCTATTGCTACGATACGTAGACATCTGCAAACGCTATTTCCTAGCGAGGAAGGAGTCGCATTTACATTCATTTGAATTGTAGACGAGGAATACATAACATTTCGCAAATTATGTTATATCTTACCATGAAACATAGAAATGAGATGCGATATCGCGTTTTAAGAATCATATGAACTCTATTGCTACGATACCTAGACATCTGCAGACGCTACTTCCTAGCAAGGAAGTGTCGCATTTACATTCATTTGAAGTGTAGACGAGGAATACATGACACTTCGCAAATCCTATTATATCTTACCATGGAACATAGGAATGAGATGCGATATCGCGTTTTAAGAAGCATTAGAAAGCTATTGCTACGACACGTAGACATCTGCAAACGCTATTTCCTAGCGAGGAAGTATCGCATTTACATTCATTTGAAGCGTAGACGAGGAATACATAACACATCGCAAATCATATTATAACTTACCATGAAACATAGAAATGAGATGCGATATCGCGTTTTAAGTAGCATTAGAACACTATCGCTACGATACCTAGACATCTGCAGACGCTATTTCCTAGCAAGGAAGTGTCGCATTTACATTCATTTGAAGTGTAGAGTAGGAATACTTAACACTTCGCAAATCATATTACGTCTTGCCATGAAACATAGAAATGAGATGCGATATCGCGTTTTAAGAAGCATTAGAACTCTATTGCTACGATACCTAGATATCTGCAGACGCTATTTCCTAGCAAGGAAGTGTCGCATTTACATTCATCTGAAGTGTAGACGAGGAATACATGACACTTCGCAAATCATATTATATCTTACCATGAAACATAGAAATGAGATGCGATATCGCGTTTTAAGAATCATTAGAAAGATATTGCTACGATACGTAGACATCTGCAATCGCTATTTCCTAGCGAGGAAGGAGTCGCATTTACATTCATTTGAATTGTAGACGAGGAATACATAACATTTCGCAAATGATGTTATATCTTACCATGAAACATAGAAATGAGATGCGATATCGCGTTTTAAGAATCATATGAACTCTATTGCTACGATACCTAGACATCTGCAGACGCTACTTCCTAGCAAGGAAGTGTCGCATTTACATTCATTTGAAGTGTAGACGAGGAATACATGACACTTCGCAAATCCTATTATATCTTACCATGGAACATAGGAATGAGATGCGATATCGCGTTTTAAGAAGCATTAGAAAGCTATTGCTACGACACGTAGACATCTGCAAACGCTATTTCCTAGCGAGGAAGTATCGCATTTACATTTATTTGAAGTGTAGACGAGGAATACATAACACTTCGCAAATCATATTATAACTTACCATGAAACATAGAAATGAGATGCGATATCGCGTTTTAAGTAGCATTAGAACACTATCGCTACGATACCTAGACATCTGCAGACGCTATTTCCTAGCAAGGAAGTGTCGCATTTACATTCATTTGAAGTGTAGAGTAGGAATACTTAACACTTCGCAAATCATATTACGTCTTGCCATGAAACATAGAAATGAGATGCGATATCGCGTTTTAAGAAGCATTAGAACTCTATTGCTACGATACCTAGATATCTGCAGACGCTATTTCCTAGCAAGGAAGTGTCGCATTTACATTCATCTGAAGTGTAGACGAGGAATACATGACACTTCGCAAATCATATTATATCTTACCATGAAACATAGAAATGAGATGCGATATCGCGTTTTAAGAATCATTAGAAAGCTATTGCTACGATACGTAGACATCTGCAATCGCTATTTCCTAGCGAGGAAGTATCGCATTCACATTCATTTGAAGTGTAGACGAGGAATACATAACACTTCGCAAATCATATTATATCTTACCATGAAACATAGAAATGAGATGCGATATCGCGTTTTAAGAAGCATTAGAGCACTATTGCTACGATAGGTAGACATTTGCAAACGCTATTTCCTTGCAAGGAAGTGTCGCATTTACATTCATTTGAAGTGTAGACAAGGAATACATAACACTTCGCAAATCAGATTATATCTAGCCATGAAACATAGAAATGAGATGCGATATCGCGTTTTAAGAAGCATTAGAAATCTATTGCTACGATACGTAGACATCTGCAAACGCCATTTCCTAGCGAGGAAGTGTCGCATTCCCATTCACTTGAAGTGTAGACGAGGAATACATAACACTTCGCAAATCATATTATATCTTACCATGAAAGATAGAAATGAGATGCGATATCGCGTTTTAAGAATCATAAGAACTCTATTGCTACGATACGTAGACAACTGCAAACGCTATTTCCTTGCAAGGAAGTGTCGCATTTACATTCATTTGAATCGCATACGAGGAATGCATAACACTGCGCAATGAATATTATATCTTATCATGAAACATAGATATGAGATGCAATATCTCGTTTTAAGAAGCATTTGAACTCTATTGCTTCGATACGTAGACATATGCAAACGCTATTTCCTTGCAAGGAAGTGTCGCATTTACATTCATTTTAAGTGTAGAGTAGGAATACTTAACACTTCGCAAATCATATTACGTCTTACCATGAAACATAGAAATGAGATGCGATATCGCATTTTAAGAGGCACTAGAACTCTATTGCTACGATACCTAGATATCTGCAGACGCTATTTCCTAGCAAGGAAGTGTCGCATTTACATTCATTTGAAGTGTAGACGAGGAATACATGACACTTCGCAAATCATATTATATCTTACCATGAAACATAGAAATGAGATGCGATATCGCGTTTTAAGAAGCATTAGAAAGCTATTGCTACGATAGGTAGACAACTGCAAACGCTATTTCCTTGCAAGGTGGTGTCGCATTTACATTCATTAGAAGTGTAGAGGAGGAATACATAACACTTCGCAAATCATATTATATCTCACCATGAAACATAGAAATGAGATGCGATATCGCGTTTTAAGAAGCACTAGAAAGCTATTGCTACGATACGTAGACATCTGCAAACGCTATTTCCTAGCGAGGAAGTATCGCATTCACATTCATTTGAAGTGTAGACGAGGAATACATAACACTTCGCAAATCATGTTATATCTTACCATGAAACATAGAAATGAGATGCGATATCGCGTTTTAAGAAGCTTTAGAAATCTATTGCTACGATACGTAGACATCTGCAAACGCTACTTCCTAGCGAGGACGTGTCGCATTCACGTTCATTTGAAGTGTAGACGAGGAACACATAACACTTCGCAAATCATATTATACCTTACCATGAAACATAGATATGAGATGCGGTATCGCGTTTTAAGAAGCATTAGAAAGCTAATGCTACGATACGTAGACATCTGCAATCGTTAATTCCTTGCAAGGAAGTGTCGCATTTACTTTCATTTGAATCGTGGACGAGGAATGCATAACACTTCCCAATGAATATTATATATTATCATGAAACATAGATATGAGATGCAATTTCTCGTTTTAAGAAGCATTTGAACTCTATTGCTTCGATACGTAGACATATGCAAACGCTATTTCCTTGCAAGGATGTGTCGCAATTACATTCACTTGAAGTGTAGACGAGGAATACATAACACTTAGGCAAATCATATTATATCTTACCATGAAACACTGAAATGAGATGCGATATCGCGTTTTAAGAAGCATTAGAAAGCTATAGCTACGATACGTAGAAATCTGCAAACGCTATTTCCTAGCAAGGAAGTATCGCATTCACATTCATTTGAAGTGTAGACGAGGAATACATAACACTTCGCAAATCATGTTATATCTTACCACGAAACATAGAAATGAGATGCTATATCGCGTTTTAAGAATCATATAAACTCTATTGCTACGATACGTACCCATCTGCAAACGCTATTTCCTAGCGAGGAAGTGTCGCATTCACATTCATTTGACGTGTGGACGAGGAATACATAACACTTCGCAAATCATATTATATCTTACCATGAAACATAGAAATGAGATGCGATATCGCGTTTAAAGAAGCGTTAGAAAGCTATTGCTACGATACGTAGACATCTGCAAACGCTATTTCCTAGCGTGGAAGTATCGCATTCACATTCATTTGAAGTGTAGACGAGGAATACATAACACTTCGCAAATCATGTTATATCTTACCATGAAACATAGAAATGAGATGCGATATCGCGTTCTAAGAAGCATTAGAAATATATTGCTACGATACGTAGACATCTGCAAACGCTATTTTCTAGCGAGGAAGTGTCGCATTCACATTCATTTGAAGTGTAGACGAGGAATACATGACACTTCGCAAATAATATTATATCTTACCATGAAACATAGATATGAGATGCAATATCTCGTTATAAGAAGCATTTGAACTCTATTGCTTCGATACGTAGACATCTGCAAACGCTATTTCCTAGCGAGGAAGTATCGCATTTACATTCATTTGAAGTGTAGACGAGGAATACATGACACTTCGTAAATCATATTATATCTTACCATGAAACATAAAAATGAGATACGATATCGCATTTTAAGAATCATAAGAACTCTATTCCTACGATAGGTAGACATCTGCAAACGCTATTTCCTTGCAACTAAGTGTCGCATTTACATTCATTTGAATCGTAGACGAGGAATGCATAACACTTCGCAATGAATATTATATCTTATCATGAAACATAGATATGAGATGCAATATTTCGTTTTAAGTAGCATTTGAACTCTATTGCTTCGATGCGTGGACATCAGCAAACCCTATTTCCTTGAAAGGAAGTGTCGCATTTACATTCATTTGAAGTGTGGACGAGGAATACATAACACTTCGCAAATCATATTATATCTTACCATGAAACATAGAAATGAGATGCGATATCGCGTTTTAAGAAGCACTAGAAAGCTATTGCTACGATACGTAGACATCTGCAAACGCTATTTCCTAGCGAGGAAGTATCGCATTCACATTCATTTGAAGTGTAGACGAGGAATACATGACACTTCGCAAATCATATTATATCTTACCATGAAACAGAGAAATTAGATGCGATATCGCGTTTTAAGAAGCATTAGAAATCTATTGCTACGATACGTAGACATCTGCAAACGCTATTTCCTAGCGAGGAAGTGTCGCATTCACATTCATTTGAAGTGTAGACGAGGAATACATAACACTTCGCAAATCATATTATGTCTTACCATGAAACACAGGAATGAGATGGGATATCGCGTTTTAAGAAGCATTAGAAAGCTATTGCTACGATACGTAGACATCTGCAAACGCTATTTCCTAGCGAGGAAGTATCGCATTCACATTCATTTGAAGTGTAGACGAGGAATACATAACACTTCGCAAATCATGTTATATCTTAACATGAAACATAGAAATGAGATGCGATATCGCGTTTTAAGAAGCATTAGAAATCCATTGCTACGATACGTAGACATCTGCAAACGCCATTTCCTAGCGAGGAAGTGTCTCATTCACATTCATTTGAAGTGTAGACGAGGAATACATAACACTTCGCAAATCATATTATATCTTACCATGAAAGATAGAAATGAGATGCGATATCGCGTTTTAAGAATCATAAGAACTCTATTGCTACGATACGTAGACAACTGCAAACGCTATTTCCTTGCAAGGAAGTGTCGCATTTACATTCATTTGAATCGCATACGAGGAATGCATAACACTTCGCTATGAATATTATATCTTATCATTAAACATAGATATGAGATGCAATATCTCGTTTTAAGAAGCATTTGAACTCTATTGCTACGATACGTAGACATCAGCAAACGCTATTTCCTAGCAGGGAAGTGTCGCATTTACATTCATTTGATGTGTAGACAAGGAATACATAACACTTCGCAAATCATATTATATCTTGCCATGAAACATAGAAATGAGATGCGATATCGCGTTTTAAGAAGCATTAGAAATCTATTGCTACGATACGTAGACATCTGCAAACGTTATTTCCTTGCAAGGAAGTGTCGCATTTACATTCATTTGAAGTGTAGACGAGGAATACATAACACTTCGCAAATCATATTACATCTTACCATGAAACATAGGAATGAGATGCGATATCGCGTTTTAAGAAGCATTACAACTCTATTGCTACGATACCTAGATATCTGCGGACGCTATTTCCTAGCAAGGAAGTGTCGCATTTACATTCATTTGAAGTGTAGACGAGGAATACATGACACTTCGCAAATCATATTATATCTTACCATGAAACATAGAAATGAGATGCGATATCGCGTTTTAAGAAGCATTAGAAAGCTATTGCTACGATAGGTAGACAACTGCAAACGCTATTTCCTTGCAAGGTGGTGTCGCATTTACATTCATTAGAAGTGTAGAGGAGGAATACATAACACTTCGCAAATCATATTATATCTCACCATGAAACATAGAAATGAGATGCGATATCGCGTTTTAAGAAGCACTAGAAAGCTATTGCTACGATACGTAGACATCTGCAAACGCTATTTCCTAGCGAGGAAGTATCGCATTCACATTCATTTGAAGTGTAGACGAGGAATACATAGCACTTCGCAAATCATGTTATATCTTACCATGAAACATAGAAATGAGATGCGATATCGCGTTTTAAGAAGCTTTAGAAATCTATTGCTACGATACGTAGACATCTGCAAACGCTACTTCCTAGCGAGGACGTGTCGCATTCACGTTCATTTGAAGTGTAGACGAGGAACACATAACACTTCGCAAATCATATTATATCTTACCATGAAACATAGATATGAGATGCGGTATCGCGTTTTAAGAAGCATTAGAAAGCTAATGCTACGATACGTAGACATCTGCAATCGTTAATTCCTTGCAAGGAAGTGTCGCATTTACTTTCATTTGAATCGTGGACGAGGAATGCATAACACTTCCCAATGAATATTATATATTATCATGAAACATAGATATGAGATGCAATTTCTCGTTTTAAGAAGCATTTGAACTCTATTGCTTCGATACGTAGACATATGCAAACGCTATTTCCTTGCAAGGATGTGTCGCAATTACATTCACTTGAAGTGTAGACGAGGAATACATAACACTTAGGCAAATCATATTATATCTTACCATGAAACATTGGAATGAGATGCGATATCGCGTTTTAAGAAGCATTAGAAAGCTATAGCTACGATACGTAGAAATCTGCAAACGCTCTTTCCTAGCAAGGAAGTATCGCATTCACATTCATTTGAAGTGTAGACGAGGAATACATAACACTTCGCAAATCATGTTATATCTTACCACGAAACATAGAAATGAGATGCGATATCGCGTTTTAAGAATCATATAAACTCTATTGCTACGATACGTACACATCTGCAAACGCTATTTCCTAGCGAGGAAGTGTCGCATTCACATTCATTTGAAGTGTGGACGAGGAATACATAACACTTCGCAAATCATATTATATCTTACCATGAAACATAGAAATGAGATGCGATATCGCGTTTTAAGAAGCGTTAGAAAGCTATTGCTACGATACGTAGACATCTGCAAACGCTATTTCCTAGCGTGGAAGTATCGCATTCACATTCATTTGAAGTGTAGACGAGGAATACATAACACTTCGCAAATCATGTTATATCTTACCATGAAACATAGAAATGAGATGCGATATCGCGTTCTAAGAAGCATTAGAAATATATTGCTACGATACGTAGACATCTGCAAACGCTATTTTCTAGCGAGGAAGTGTCGCATTCACATTCATTTGAAGTGTAGACGAGGAATACATGACACTTCGCAAATAATATTATATCTTACCATGAAACATAGATATGAGATGCAATATCTCGTTATAAGAAGCATTTGAACTCTATTGCTTCGATACGTAGACATCTGCAAACGCTATTTCCTAGCGAGGAAGTATCGCATTTACATTCATTTGAAGTGTAGACGAGGAATACATGACACTTCGTAAATCATATTATATCTTACCATGAAACATAAAAATGAGATACGATATCGCATTTTAAGAATCATAAGAACTCTATTCCTACGATAGGTAGACATCTGCAAACGCTATTTCCTTGCAACTAAGTGTCGCATTTACATTCATTTGAATCGTAGACGAGGAATGCATAACACTTCGCAATGAATATTATATCTTATCATGAAACATAGATATGAGATGCAATATTTCGTTTTAAGTAGCATTTGAACTCTATTGCTTCGATGCGTGGACATCAGCAAACCCTATTTCCTAGCGAGGAAGTGTCGCATTCACATTCATTTGAAGTGTGGACGAGGAATACATAACACTTCGCAAATCATATTATATCTTACCATGAAACATAGAAATGAGATGCGATATCGCGTTTTAAGAAGCATTGGAAAGCTATTGCTACGATACGTAGACATCTGCAAACGCTATTTCCTAGCGAGGAAGTAACGCATTCACATTCATTTGAAGTGTAGACGAGGAATACATAACACTTCGCAAATCATGTTATATCTTACCATGAAACATAGAAATGAGATGCGATATCGCGTTTTAAGAAGCGTTAGACATCTATTGCTACGATACGTAGACATCTGCAAACGCTATTTCTTTGGAAGGAAGTGTCGCATTTACATTCATTTGAAGTGTAGACGAGGAATATATGACACTTCGCAAATCATATTATATCTTACCATGAAACATAGAAATGAGATGCGATATCGCGTTTTAAGAAGCATTAGAAATCTATTGCTACGATACGTAGACATCTGCAAACGCTATTTCCTAGCGAGGAAGTGTCGCATTCACATTCATTTGAAGTGTGGACGAGGAATACATAACACTTCGCAAATCATATTATATCTTACCATGAAACATAGATATGAGATGCGATATCGCGTTTTAAGAAGCATTAGAAAGCTATTGCTACGATACGTAGACATCTGCAAACGCTATTTCCTAGCGAGGAAGTATCGCATTCACATTCATTTGAAGTGTAGACGAGGAATGCATAACACTTCGCAATGAATATTATATCTTATCATGAAACATAGATATGACATGCAATATCTCGTTTTAAGAAGCATTTGAACTCTATTGCTTCGATACGTAGACATATGCAAACGCTATTTCCTTGCAAGGATGTGTCGCAATTACATTCACCTGAAGTGTAGACGAGGAATACATAACACTTAGGCAAATCATATTATATCTTACCATGAAACATTGAAATGAGATGCGATATCGCGTTTTAAGAAGCATTAGAATGCTATAGCTACGATACGTAGACATCTGCAAACGCTATTTCCTAGCAAGGAAGTATCGCATTCACATTCATTTGAAGTGTAGACGAGGAATACATAACACTTCGCAAATCATGTTATATCTTACCACGAAACATAGAAATGAGATGCGATATCGCGTTTTAAGAATCATATAAACTCTATTGCTACGATACGTACACATCTGCAAACGCTATTTCCTAGCGAGGAAGTGTCGCATTCACATTCATTTGAAGTGTGTACGAGGAATACATAACACTTCGCAAATCATATTATATCTTACCATGAAACATAGAAATGAGATGCGATATCGCGTTTTAAGAAGCGTTAGAAAGCTATTGCTACGATACGTAGACATCTGCAAACGCTATTTCCTAGCGTGGAAGTATCGCATTCACATTCATTTGAAGTGTAGACGAGGAATACATAACACTTCGCAAATCATGTTATATCTTACCATGAAACATAGAAATGAGATGCGATATCGCGTTCTAAGAAGCATTAGAAATATATTGCTACGATACGTAGACATCTGCAAACGCTATTTTCTAGCGAGGAAGTGTCGCATTCACATTCATTTGAAGTGTAGACGAGGAATACATGACACTTCGCAAATAATATTATATCTTACCATGAAACATAGATATGAGATGCAATATCTCGTTATAAGAAGCATTTGAACTCTATTGCTTCGATACGTAGACATCTGCAAACGCTATTTCCTAGCGAGGAAGTATCGCATTTACATTCATTTGAAGTGTAGACGAGGAATACATGACACTTCGTAAATCATATTATATCTTACCATGAAACATAAAAATGAGACACGATATCGCATGTTAAGAATCATAAGAACTCTATTCCTACGATAGGTAGACATCTGCAAACGCTATTTCCTTGCAACTAAGTGTCGCATTTACATTCATTTGAATCGTAGACGAGGAATGCATAACACTTCGCAATGAATATTATATCTTATCATGAAACATAGATATGAGATGCAATATTTCGTTTTAAGTAGCATTTGAACTCTATTGCTTCGATGCGTGGACATCAGCAAACCCTATTTCCTTGCAAGGAAGTGTCGCATTTACATTCATTTGAAGTGTGGACGAGGAATACATAACACTTCGCAAATCATATTATATCTTACCATGAAACATAGAAATGAGATGCGATATCTCGTTTTAAGAAGCATTAGAAATCTATTGCTACGATAGGTAAACATCTGCAAACGCTATTTCCTTGCAAGGAACTGTCGCGTTTACATTCATTTGAAGTGTAGAAGAGGAATACATGACTCTTCGCAAATCATATTATATCTTACCATGAAACATAGAAATGAGATGCGATATCGCGTTTTAAGAAGCGTTAGAAAGCTATTGCTACGATACGTAGACATCTGCAAACGCTATTTCCTTGCAAGGAAGTGTCGCATTTACATTCATTTGAAGTGTAGAAGAGGCATACATGACTCTTCGCAAATCATATTATATCTTACCATGAAACAGAGAAATGAGATGCGATATCGCGTATTAAGAAGCATTAGAACTCTATTGCTACGATACCTAGACATCTGCAGACGCTATTTCCTAGCAAGGAAGTGTCGCATTTACATTCATTTGAAGTGTAGAGGAGGAATACATAACACTTCGCAAATCATATTACATCTTACCATGAAACATAGAAATGAGATGCGATATCGCATTTTAAGAAGCTTTAGAACTCTATTGCTACGATAGGTAAACATCTGCAAACGCTATTTCCTTGCAAGGAAGTGTCGCATTCACATTCATTTGAAGTGTAGACGAGGAATACATAACACTTCGCAAACCATATTATATCTTACCATGAAACATAGAAATGAGATGCGATATCGCGTTTTAAGAAGCATTAGAAAGCTAATGCTACGATACGTAGACATCTGCAAACGCTACTTCCTAGCGACGAAGTATCGCATTCACATTCATTTGATGTGTAGACGAGGAATACATAACACTTCGCAAATCATGTTATATCTTACCATGAAACATAGAAATGAGATGCGATATCGCGTTTTAAGAAGCAATAGAAATCTATTGCTACGGTACGTAGACATCTGCAAACGCTATTTCCTAGCGAGGAAGTGTCGCATTCACATTCATTTGAAGTGTAGACGAGGAATACATAACATTTCGCAAATCATATTATATCTTACCATGAAACATAGATATGAGATGCGATATCGCGTTTTAAGAAGCATTAGAAAGCTAATGCTACGATACGTAGATATCTGCAAACGCTATTTCCTAGCGAGGAAGTGTCGCATTCACATTCATTTGAAGTGTAGACGAGGAATACATAACACTTCGCAAATCATAATATATCTTACCATGAAACATAGAAATGAGATGCGATATCGCGTTCTAAGTAGCATTTGAACACTATCGCTACGATACCTAGACATCTGCAGACGCTATTTCCTAGCAAGGAAGTGTCGCATTTACATTCATTTGAAGTGTAGTCGAGGAATACATAACACTTCGCAAATCATATTATATCTTGCCATGGTACATAGAAATGAGATGCGATATCGCGTTTTAAGAAGCATTAGAACTCTATTGCTACGATACCTAGACATCTGCAGACGCTATTTCCTAGCAAGGAAGTGTCGCATTTACATTCATTTGAAGTGCAGAGGAGGAATACATAACACTTCGCAAATCATATTACATCTTACCATGAAACATAGAAATGAGATGCGATATCGCGTTTTAAGAAGCATTAGAACACTATCGCTACGATACCTAGACATCTGCAGACGCTATTTCCTAGCAGGGAAGTGTCGCATTTACATTCATTTGAAGTGTAGACAAGGAATACATAACACTTCGCAAATCATATTATATCTTGCCATGAAACATAGAAATGAGATGCGATATCGCGTTTTAAGAAGCATTGGAAAGCTATTGCTACGATACGTAGACATCTGCAAACGCTATTTCCTAGCGAGGAAGTAACGCATTCACATTCATTTGAAGTGTAGACGAGGAATACATAACACTTCGCAAATCATGTTATATCTTACCATGAAACATAGAAATGAGATGCGATATCGCGTTTTAAGAATCATATGAACTCTATTGCTACGATACGTAGACATCTGCAAACGCTATTTCCTAGCGAGGAAGTAACGCATTCACATTCATTTGAAGTGTAGACGAGGAATACATAACACTTCGCAAATCATGTTATATCTTACCATGAAACATAGAAATGAGATGCGATATCGCGTTTTAAGAAGCATTAGAACTCTATTGCTACGATACGTAGACATCTGCAAACGCCATTTCCTTGCAAGGAAGTGTCGCATTTACATTCATTTGAAGTGTAGACGAGGAATACATAACACTTCGCAAATCATATTATATCTTACCATGAAACATAGAAATGAGATGCGATATCTCGTTTTAAGAAGCATTAGAAATCTATTGCTACGATAGGTAAACATCTGCAAACGCTATTTCCTTGCAAGGAACTGTCGCGTTTACATTCATTTGAAGTGTAGAAGAGGAATACATGACTCTTCGCAAATCATATTATATCTTACCATGAAACATAGAAATGAGATGCGATATCGCGTTTTAAGAAGCGTTAGAAAGCTATTGCTACGATACGTAGACATCTGCAAACGCTATTTCCTTGCAAGGAAGTGTCGCATTTACATTCATTTGAAGTGTAGAAGAGGCATACATGACTCTTCGCAAATCATATTATATCTTACCATGAAACAGAGAAATGAGATGCGATATCGCGTATTAAGAAGCATTAGAACTCTATTGCTACGATACCTAGACATCTGCAGACGCTATTTCCTAGCAAGGAAGTGTCGCATTTACATTCATTTGAAGTGCAGAGGAGGAATACATAACACTTCGCAAATCATATTACATCTTACCATGAAACATAAAAATGAGATACGATATCGCATTTTAAGAATCATAAGAACTCTATTCCTACGATAGGTAGACATCTGCAAACGCTATTTCCTTGCAACTAAGTGTCGCATTTACATTCATTTGAATCGTAGACGAGGAATGCATAACACTTCGCAATGAATATTATATCTTATCATGAAACATAGATATGAGATGCAATATTTCGTTTTAAGTAGCATTTGAACTCTATTGCTTCGATGCGTGGACATCAGCAAACCCTATTTCCTTGCAAGGAAGTGTCGCATTTACATTCATTTGAAGTGTGGACGAGGAATACATAACACTTCGCAAATCATATTATATCTTACCATGAAACATAGAAATGAGATGCGATATCTCGTTTTAAGAAGCATTGGAACACTATTGCTACGATAGGTAGACATTTGCAAACGCTATTTCCTGGCAAGGAAGTGTCGCATTTACATTCATTTGAAGTGTAGAGGAGGAATACATAACACTTCGCAAATCACATTATATCTTACCATGAAACATAGAAATGAGATGCGATATCGCGTTTTAAGAAGCATTGGAAAGCTATTGCTACGATACGTAGACATCTGCAAACGCTATTTCCTAGCGAGGAAGTAACGCATTCACATTCATTTGAAGTGTAGACGAGGAATACATAACACTTCGCAAATCATGTTATATCTTACCATGAAACATAGAAATGAGATGCGATATCGCGTTTTAAGAATCATATGAACTCTATTGCTACGATACGTAGACATCTACAAACGCTATTTCCTAGCGAGGAAGGAGTCGCATTTACATTCATTTGAATTGTAGACGAGGAATACATAACATTTCGCAAATGATGTTATATCTTACCATGAAACATAGAAATGAGATGCGATATCGCGTTTTAAGAATCATATGAACTCTATTGCTACGATACGTAGACATCTGCAAACGCTATGTCCTGGCAAGGAAGTGTCGCATTCACATTCATTTGAAGTGTGGACGAGGAATACATAACACTTCGCAAATCATATTATATCTTACCATGAAACATAGATATGAGATGCGATATCGCGTTTTAAGAATCATTAGAAAGCTATTGCTACGATACGTAGACATCTGCAAACGCTATTTCCTAGCGCGGAAGTATCGCATTCACATTCATTTGAAGTGTAGACGAGGAATACATGACACTTCGCAAATAATATTATATCTTACCATGAAACATAGAAATGAGATGCGATGTCGCGTTTTAAGAAGCATTAGAAAGCTATTGCTACGATACGTAGACATCTGCAAACGCTATTTCCTAGCGAGGAAGGAGTCGCATTTACATTCATTTGAATTGTAGACGAGGAATACATAACATTTCGCAAATGATGTTATATCTTACCATGAAACATAGAAATGAGATGCGATATCGCGTTTTAAGAATCATATGAACTCTATTGCTACGATACCTAGACATCTGCAATCGCTATTTCCTAGCGAGGAAGTGTCGCATTCACATTCATTTGAAGTGTAGACGAGGAATACGTAGCACTTCGCAAATCATATTATATCTTACCATGAAACATAGAAATTAGATGCGATATCGCGTTTTAAGAAGCATTAGAAAGCTATTGCTACGATACGTAGACATCTGCAAACGCTATTTCCTTGCAAGGAAGTGTCGCATTTACATTCATTTGAAGTGTAGACGAGGAATACAGGAAACTTCGCAAATCATATAACATCTTACCATGAAACATAGAAATGAGATGCGATATCGCGTTTTAAGAAGCATTAGAAACCTATTGCTACGATACGTAGACATCTGCAAACGCTATTTCCTAGCGAGGAAGTATCGCATTCACATTCATTTGAAGTGTGGACGAGGAATACATAACACTTCGCAAATCATATTATATCATACCATGAAATATAGATATGAGATGCGATATCGCGTTTTAGGAAGCATTAGAAAGTTATTGCTACGATACGTAGACATCTGCAAACGCTATTTCCTAGCGAGGAAGTATCGCATTCACATTCATTTGAAGTGTAGACGAGGAATACATGACACTTCGCAAATAATATTATATCTTACCATGAAACATAGAAATGAGATGTGATATCGCGTTTTAAGAAGCATTAGAAAGCTATTGCTACGATACGTAGACATCTGCAAACGCTATTTCCTAGCGAGGAAGTATCGCATTCACATTCATTTGAAGTGTAGACGAGGAATACATGACACTTCGCAAATCATGTTATATCTTACCATGAAACATAGAAATGAGATGCGATATCGCGTTTTAAGAATCATATGAACTCTATTGCTACGATACGTAGACATCTGCAAACGCTATTTCTTTGGAAGGAAGTGTCGCATTTACATTCATTTGAAGTGTGGACGAGGAATACATAACACTTAACAAATCATATTATATCTTACCATGAAACATAGAAATAAGATGCGATATCGCGCTTTAAGAAGCATTAGAAATCTATTGCTACGATACGTAGACATCTGCAAACGCTATGTCCTGGCAAGGATGTGTCGCATTTACATCCATTTGAATCGTAGACGAGGAATGCATAACACTTCGCAATGAATATTATATCTTATCTTGAAACATAGATATGAGATGCGATATCACGTTTTAAGAAGCATTAGAACTCCATCCCTACGATAAGTAGACATCTGCAAACGCTATTTCCTTGCAAGGAAGTGTCGCATTTACATTCATTTGAGGTGTAGACGAGGAATATATGACACTTCGCAAATCATATTATATCTTACCATGAAACATAGAAATGAGATGCGATATCGCGTTTTAAGAAGCGTTAGACATCTATTGCTACGATACGTAGACATCTGCAAACGCTATTTCTTTGGAAGGAAGTGTCGCATTTACATTCATTTGAAGTGTAGACGAGGAATATATGACACTTCGCAAATCATATTATATCTTACCATGAAACATAGAAATGAGATGCGATATCGCGTTTTAAGAAGCATTAGAAATCTATTGCTACGATACGTAGACATCTGCAAACGCTATTTCCTAGCGAGGAAGTGTCGCATTCACATTCATTTGAAGTGTGGACGAGGAATACATAACACTTCGCAAATCATATTATATCTTACCATGAAACATAGATATGAGATGCGATATCGCGTTTTAAGAAGCATTAGAAAGCTATTGCTACGATACGTAGACATCTGCAAACGCTATTTCCTAGCGAGGAAGTATCGCATTCACATTCATTTGAAGTGTAGACGAGGAATGCATAACACTTCGCAATGAATATTATATCTTATCATGAAACATAGATATGAGATGCAATATCTCGTTTTAAGAAGCATTAGAACTCTATTGCTACGATACCTACTTCCTTGCTACTTCCTAGCAAGGAAGTGTCGCATTTACATTCATTTGAAGTGAATACAAGGTATACATAGCACTCCACAATGAATATTTTACCTGATCATAAAACATAGAAATAGGTAGCGATATCGCGTTCCAAGAAGAATTAGAACTTTATTGCTACGGTACGTAGACATCTGCAAACGCTATTTCCTACCATGGAAGTGTCGCATTTACATTCTTTTGAAGTGAATACGAGGTATACATAACACTCCACAATGAATATTTCACCTTATCGTGAAACATAGAAATATGTAGCGATATCGCGTTTTACGAAGCACTAGAACTCTATTGCTACCATACGTAGACATCTGCAAACGCTATTTCCTACCAAGGAAGTGTCGCATTTACATTCTTTTGAAGTAAATACGCGGTATACGTGACACTTCGCAATGAATATTACATCTTATCACGAAACATAGGAATGAGATGCGATAACGCGATTTAAGAAGCATTAGAAAACTTTTGCTACGATACGCAGACATCTGCAAACGCTATTTAATAGCAAGGAAGTGTCACATTTACATTCTTTTGAAGTGAATACGAGGTATACATAACACTCCACAATGAATATTTCACCTTATCATGAAGCATAGAAATAAGTAGCGATATCGCATTCTAAGAAGCACTAGAACTCTATTGCTACGATACGTAGACATCTGCAAACGCTATTTCCTACCAAGGAAGTGTCGCATTTACATTCTTTTCAAGTGAATACACGGTGTACGTAACACTTCGCAATGAATATTACATCTTATCACGAAACATAGGAATGAGATGCGATAACGCGATTTAAGAAGCATTAGAAAACTTTTGCTACGATACGCAGACATCTGCAAACGCTATTAAATAGCAAGGAAGTGTCGCATTTAAATTCTTTTGAAGTGAATACGAGGTATACATAACACTCCACAATGAATATTTCACCTTATCATGAAACATAGAAATAAGTAGCGATATCGCGTTCTAAGAAGCACTAGAACTCTATTGCTACGATACGTAGACATCTGCAAACGCTATTTCCTACCAAGGAAGTGTCGCATTTACATTCTTTTGAAGTGAATACGCGGTATACGTGACACTTCGCAATGAATATTACATCTTATCACGAAACATAGGAATGAGATGCGATAACGCGATTTAAGAAGCATTAGAAAACTTTTGCTACGATACGCAGACATCTGCAAACGCTATTTAATAGCAAGGAAGTGTCGCATTTACATTCTTTTGAAGTGAATACGAGGTATACATAACACTCCACAATGAATATTTCACCTTATCATGAAACATAGAAATAAGTAGCGATATTGCGTTCTAAGAAGCACTAGAACTCTATTGCTACGATACGTAGACATCTGCAAACGCTATTTGCTACCAAGGAAGTGTCGCATTTACATTCTTGTGAATTGAATACAAGGTATACATGACACTTCGCAATGAATATTATATCTTATCATGAAACATAGAAATGAGATGCGATATCCCTATTTAAGGAGCATTAGAACTCTATTGCTTCAATACGGAGACATCTGCAAACGCTATTTCCTAGCAAGGAAGCGTCGCATTTACATTCATTTGAAGTGAATACGAGGTATACATAGCACTCCACAATGAATATTTTACCTTATCGTAAAACATAGAAATAGGTAGCGATATCGCGTTCCAAGAAGAGTTAGAACTTTGTTGCTACGGTACGTAGACATCTGCAAACGCTATTTCCTACCATGGAAGTGTCGCATTTACATTCTTTTGAAGTGAATACGAGGTATACATAACACTCCACAATGAATATTTCACCTTATCGTGAAACATAGAAATAAGTAGCGATATCGCGTTTTACGAAGCACTAGAACTCTATTGCTACCATACGTAGACATCTGCAAACGCTATTTCCTACCAAGGAAGTGTCGCATTTACATTCTTTTGAAGTGAATACGCGGTATACGTGACACTTCGCAATGAATATTACATCTTATCACGAAACATAGGAATGAGATGCGATAACGCGATTTAAGAAGCATTAGAAAACTTTTGCTACGATACGCAGACATCTGCAAACGCTATTTAATAGCAAGGAAGTGTCGCATTTACATTCTTTTGAAGTGAATACGAGGTATACATAACACTCCACAATGAATATTTCTCCTTATCATGAAGCATAGAAATAAGTAGCGATATCGCGTTCTAAGAAGCACTAGAACTCTATTGCTACGATACGTAGACATCTGCAAACGCTATTTCCTACCAAGGAAGTGTCGCATTTACATTCTTTTGAAGTGAATGCGCGGTATACGTGACACTTCGCAATGAAAATTACATATTATCATGAAACATAGGAATGAGATGCGATAACGCGATTTAAGAAGCATTAGAAAACTTTTGCTACGATACGCAGACATCTGCAAACGCTATTTAATAGCAAGGAAGTGTCGCATTTACATTCTTTTGAAGTGAATACGAGGTATACATAACACTCCACAATGAATATTTCACCTTATCATGAAACATAGAAATAAGTAGCGATATTGCGTTCTAAGAAGCACTAGAACTCTATTGCTACGATACGTAGACATCTGCAAACGCTATTTGCTACCAAGGAAGTGTCGCATTTACATTCTTGTGAATTGAATACGAGGTATACATGACACTTCGCAAAGAATATTATATCTTATCATGAAACATAGAAATGAGATGCGATATCCCTATTTAAGAAGCATTAGAACTCTATTGCTTCAATACGGAGACATCTGCAAACGCTATTTCCTAGCAAGGAAGCGTCGCATTTACATTCATTTGAAGTGAATACGAGGTATACATAGCACTCCACAATGAATATTTTACCTTATCGTAAAACATAGAAATAGGTAGCGATATCGCGTTCCAAGAAGAATTAGAACTTTGTTGCTACGGTACGTAGACATCTGCAAACGCTATTTCCTACCATGGAAGTGTCGCATTTACATTCTTTTGAAGTGAATACGAGGTATACATAACATTCCACAATGAATATTTCACCTTATCGTGAAACATAGAAATAAGTAGCGATATCGCGTTTTACGAAGCACTAGAACTCTATTGCTACCATACGTAGACATCTGCAAACGCTATTTCCTACCAAGGAAGTGTCGCATTTACATTCTTTTGAAGTGAATACGCGGTATACGTGACACTTCGCAATGAATATTACATCTTATCACGAAACATAGGAATGAGATGCGATAACGCGATTTAAGAAGCATTAGAAAACTTTTGCTACGATACGCAGACATCTGCAAACGCTATTTAATAGCAAGGAAGTGTCGCATTTACATTCTTTTGAAGTGAATACGAGGTATACATAACACTCCACAATGAATATTTCACCTTATCATGAAGCATAGAAATAAGTAGCGATATCGCGTTCTAAGAAGCACTAGAACTCTATTGCTACGATACGTAGACATCTGCAAACGCTATTTCCTACCAAGGAAGTGTAGCATTTACATTCTTTTGAAGTGAATACGCGGTATACGTGACCCTTCGCAATGAATATTACATCTTATAACGAAACATAGGAATGAGATACGATAACGCGATTTGAGAAGCATTAGAAAACTTTTGCTACGATACGCAGACATCTGCAAACGCTATTTAATAGCAAGGAAGTGTCGCATTTACATTCTTTTGAAGTGAATACGAGGTATACATAACACTCCACAATGAATATTACACCTTATCATGAAACATAGAAATAAGTAGCGATATCGCGTATTATGAAGCATCAGAACCCTGTTGCTACGATACGTAGACATCTGCAAACGCTATTTCCTACCAAGGAAGTGTCGCATTTACATTGTTTTGAAGTGAATACGAGGTATACGTGGCACTTCGCAATGAATATTACATATTATCATGAAACATAGAAATGAGATGCGATATCGCGATATGAAATGAATTAGAACTCTATTGCTACGATACGTAGACATCTGCAAAAGCTATTTCCTAGCAAGGAAGAGTCGCATTTACATTCTTTTGAAGTGAATACGAGGTATACATAACACTGCACAATGAATATTATATCTTATCATGAAACATAGAAATGAAATGCGATATCCCTATTTAAGAAGCATTAGATCTCTATTGCTTCGATACGGGGACATCTCCAAACGCTATTTCTTAGCAAGGAAGCGTCGCATTTACATTCATGTGAAGTGAATACGAGGTATACATAGCACTCCACAATGAATATTTTACCTTATCATAAAACATAGAAATAGGTAGCGATATCGCGTTCCAAGAAGAATTAGAACTTTATTGCTACGGTACGTAGACATCTGCAAACGCTATTTCCTACCATGGAAGTGTCGCATTTACATTCTTTTGAAGTGAATACGAGGTATACATAACACTCCACAATGAATATTTCACCTTATCGTGAAACATAGAAATAAGTAGCGATATCGCGTTTTACGAAGCACTAGAACTCTATTGCTACCATACGTAGACATCTGCAAACGCTATTTCCTACCAAGGAAGTGACGCATTTACATTCTTTTGAAGTGAATACGCGGTATACGTGACACTTCGCAATGAATATTACATCTTATTACGAAACATAGGAATGAGATGCGATAACGCGATTTAAGAAGCATTAGAAAACTTTTGCTACGATACGCAGACATCTGCAAACGCTATTTAATAGCAAGGAAGTGTCGCATTTACATTCTTTTGAAGTTAATACGAGGTATACATAACACTCCACAATGAATATTACACCTTATCATGAAACATAGAAATAAGTAGCGATATCGCGTATTAAGAAGCATTAGAACTCTGTTGCTACGATACGTAGACATCTGCAAACTCTATTTCCTACCAAGGAAGTGTCGCATTTACATTCTTTTGAAGTGAATACGAGGTATACGTGGCACTTCGCAATGAATATTACATATTATCATGAAACATATAAATGAGATGCGATATCGCGATTTGAAATGCATTAGAACTCTATTGCTACGATACGTAGACATCTACAAAAGCTATTTCCTAGCAAGGAAGAGTCGCATTTACATTCTTTTGAAGTGAATACGAGGTATATATAACACTGCACCATGAATATTATATCTTATCATGAAACATAGAAATGAACTGCGATATCCCTATTTAAGAAGCATTAGATCTCTATTGCTTCGATACGGGGACATCTCCAAACGCTATTTCCTAGCAAGGAAGTGTCGCATTTACATTCTTGTGAATTGAATACAAGGTATACATGACACTTCGCAATAAATATTATATCTTATCATGGAACATAGAAATGAGATGCGATATCCCTATTTAAGAAGCATTAGAACTCTATTGCTTCAATACGGAGACATCTGCAAACGCTATTTCCTAGCAAGGAAGCGTCGCATTTACATTCATTTGAAGTGAATACGAGGTATACATAGCACTCCACAATGAATATTTTACCTTATCGTGAAACATAGAAATATGTAGCGATATCGCGTTCCAAGAAGAATTAGAACTTTATTGCTACGGTACGTAGACATCTGCAAACGCTATTTCCTACCATGGAAGTGTCGCATTTACATTCTTTTGAAGTGAATACGAGGTATACATAACACTCCACAATGAATATTTCACCTTATCATGAAATATAGAAATAAGTAGCGATATCGCGTTCTAAGAAGCACTAGTATTCTATTGCTACGATACGTAGACATCAGCAAACGCTATTTCCTACCAAGGAAGTGTCGCATTTACTTTCTTTTGAAGTGAATACGAGGTATACGTGGCACTTCGCAATGAATATTACATATTATCATGAAACATAGAAATGAGATGCGATATCGCGATTTGAAATGCATTAGAACTCTATTGCTACGATACGTAGACATCTACAAAAGCTATTTCCTAGCAAGGAAGAGTCGCATTTACATTCTTTTGAAGTGAATACGCGGTATACGTGACACTTCGCAATGAATATTACATCTTATCACGAAACATAGGAATGAGATGCGATAACGCGATTTAAGAAGCATTAGATAACTTTTGCTACGATACGCAGACATCTGCAAACGCTATTAAATAGCAAGGAAGTGTCGCATTTACATTCTTTTGAAGTGAATACGCGGTATACGTGACACTTCGCAATGAATATTACATCTTATCACGAAACATAGGAATGAGATGCGATAACGCGATTTAAGAAGCATTAGAAAACATTTGCTACGATACGCAGACATCTGCAAACGCTATTTAATAGCAAGGAAGTGTCGCATTTACATTCTTTTGAAGTGAATACGAGGTATACATAACACTCCACAATGAATATTTCACCTTATCATGAAACATAGAAATAAGTAGCGATATTGCGTTCTAAGAAGCACTAGAACTCTATTGCTACGGTACGTAGACATCTGCAAACGCTATTTCCTAGCAAGGTGAGTCGCATTTACATTCTTTTGAAGTGAATACGAGATATACATGACACTTCGCAATGAGAATTATATCTTATCATGAAACATAGGAATGAGATGCGTTATCGCGTTTTGAGAAGCATTAGATCTCTATTGCTACGATACGTAGATATTTGCAAACGCTATTTCCCAGCATTGAAGTTTCGCATTTACATTCTTTTGAAGTGAATACGAGGTATACATAACACTCCATAATGAATATTATATCTTATCATGAAACATAGATGTGAGATGCGATATCGCGTTTTAAGAAGCATTAGAACTCTATTGCTACGATACGTAAGCATCTGCAAACGCTATTTCCTAGCATGGAAGTGTCGCATTTACATTCTTTTGCAGTTAATACGAGGTATACATGACACGTCGCAATGAATATTATTTCTTATCGTGAAACATAGAAGTGAGATGCGATATCGCGTCTTAAGAATCATTACAAATCTATTGCTTCGATACGTAGATATCTAGAAACGTTATTTCCTAGCAAGGTCGTGGGACGTTTACATTCTATTGAAGTGTTGACGAGGTATACATAGCACTTCGCGGTGAATATTATATCTTATCATGAAGTATAGAAATGAGATGCATTATCGCGTTTTAAGAAGCATTGGAGCCCTACTGATTCCATACGTAGGGGTCTAGAAACACTATTCCGTAGCAATGTAGTTGTTTGTCATGATAGGATGTAAATCAATGCAACCCGTAACGTATATCTCGCCAATACTTCAAGAGAATGTTAATCACACACATACTTGCGACGGAATAGCGTTTCTAGATGTCTAAGTATCGCAGCAATGGAGTTCTAATGCTTCATAAAACGCGTTATAGCATCTCATTTCTATGTCTCATGATTTGATGAAATGTCCAACGCTGTGCGTTATTTATATCTTGTCAATACTTGATGAGGCTGTAAACCCCACACTTCCTCCCGACGGAATAGCGTTTCTAGATGTCTACGTATCGAAGCTATAGAGTTGTAACTCTTCATAAAAGGTGACATCGCACCACATTCCTATGTTTCATGATAAGATGCTATGCCAATATAATAATATATACCAAGGCGTAATGTATATCTCATCAACACTTCAAAAGAATGTAAATCCCACACATCTTTGGAACGGAATAGCGTCCTTCGATGTCTACTGTGACGTGTTTTCCCTTTACAAGCCGCAAGAAAGGGGGTATATAGAACCAATGATAAAGGGGTATGCAGGAGTTTAATCCGGGGTACAAAGTATCCGCGCGATGCGACCGTCCGCGGATTCGCCAACGCCAAGTACAGTACAAAGTATTTCCTACCCAGCGAGTATTTCGAAGCTGCGAGGCTGGGACTCTTTGGGCGCCAGCTACTCAAGAAGTAACAAAACTAGTAGACCACGCAACCCGGGGAAACCCGGTGCAAGATAACCCTCGAAGTTTCGAAATACTCCTTCGCTCGACTACTTCTAGCCGAGTGCGCAAATTAGGGTCGCGGGATACTAAACTCACGGCTTCTTTCTATATTGCCTCGACGCGGGACTACTAAATGTTATACGACACGTCGCGAATGATCGGGGATCACCACCCGTTATACGATACAAAATACAATACGTGATATCAGAAATGCGGCAGCGAAAAATGGCTTTAGCGTATAAGGACTCACGCTCTCGCTTCCAACAATTCTGGATCTCGCTCTGTCCTTCTCTCTCTTTCTCCCTCTCTCTCCTCCAAATCGCTCCGCACAATCGTTTGCTAGGTTGCTCGCTAAGTCTTCGCTAAGTCTTCGCTAAGTCGTCTCTAAGTAGTCGCTAAGAAATCGCTAAGAAGTAGAGGCTGTCTTCATGCTGGCTAGCTCGTTATATAGGTTTGCTGGGGGTCTTCGCATCCCCTTAGATCCTCCTTAGGGCTCCTTGGTTGGGTAGGGCTATATGCTTCGGTATTGTTCGGGGCATCGATCGGTGGATTTCGGTGATCTTCCCTGATCGCCCCCTCTGGTGTGTCTAGAGGGGGTCCTCTGGATTATTTGAACTGCGGCGCGTGTCGCGCGCCGCGCTTTCCACGGCTTACCTGCAGTTCCGCTGCGCATCTTGCACTTTCCTCTTCATGGGCTCAGGGCAGGGGTGGAGGCCCATCTCAGACCCGGAGTCCATCCTGTTCGACTCCATGGGCTATGGCAGCGGTCGTATCGTTGCAGGGAGGAGTATCCCTCGGGCTTCAGGGTATCTTCTTGCTCACTTCCCGACTCCTCCACCGTCGAGCCCGTCACGCTACCTCGGCGCACAGCCCTTCCGCGAACCTATGGTATTTTAATCCGCCGAAGGAGTGTCTTCTGGGACGCTTCTTCAATCAGCCCGCCAGTCTAATCCGTAGAACGGTGAGAGAGAAAAGAACGGGGGGGGGGGGGGGGAGATTCTACCATCGCGTATTTCACGCTCCTCGCAAGTATAGCTATCGCGATTGTCCGTGTCGCGCTTCTCGCATGGGTGGTGATCTGCGAGCTAGTCTAACTGAAGCAGGGGGGGGGGGTGAGCAAGCCTTATGACGTCACCACGTCACACTACATATCGAAGCAATAGTGTTCTAATTCTCCATAAAACGCGATATCGCATCTCATTTCTCTGTATCATGATAAGATGTAGTATTCAAAGCAACTCGTTATGTATATCTCGTCTGCACGTCGAAAGAATGTAAATCCCACTCTTCCTTGCGACGTAATAGAGTTTCTGGATGTCTGCGTATCGATGCAATACAGTTCTAATGCTTCTTTAAACGCGATATCGCAACTCATTCCTATGTTTCATGATAACATATAATATTCATTGCGAAGTGTCATGTATATCTCGTATTCACTTCAAAAGAATGTAAATGCGAAACTTCCATGCTAGGAAATAGCGTTTGCAGATGTCAAAGTATCGTAGCAATAGAGTTCTAATGCTTCTTAAAACGCCATATCGCATCTCACTTCTATGTTTCATGATAAGATATAATATTCATTGCGATGTGTTATGTATACCTCGTATTATCTTCAAAAGAATGTAAATGCGGCACTTCCATGCTAGGAAATAGCGTTTGCAGATGTCTACGTATCGTAGCAATAGAGATCTAATGCTTCTTAAAACGCGATATCGCAACTCACTTCTATGTTTCGAGATAAGATATAATATTCATTCCGAAGTGTCCTGTATACGTCGATTTCTCTTCACAAGAATGTGAATGTGACACTTCCTTGCTTGGAAACAACGTTTGCAGGTGTCTACGCATCGTAGCAATAGAGTTCTAGTGCTTCTTAATTCGCGATATAGCATCTGACTTCTATGTTTCGAGGTAAGACATAATATTCATTGCGAAATGTCATGTATACCTCGTATTAACTGCAAAAGAATGTAAATGCGACACTTTCATGCTAGGAAATAGCGTTTGCAGATGTCTACGTATCGTAGCAATAGAGTTCTAATGCTTCTTAAAACGCGATATCGCATCTCACATCTATGTTTCATGATAAGATATAATATTCATTATGGAGTATTATGTATACCTCGTATTCACTTCAAAAGAATGTAACTGCTAAACTTCCATGCTACGGAATAGCGTTTGCAGATGTCTACGTATCGTAGCAATGGAGTTCAAATGCTTCTTAAAACGCCATATCGCATCTCACTTCTATGTTTCATGATAAGATACAATATTCATTGCGAAGTGTCATGTATATCTCGTATTCACTTCAGAAGAATGTAAAAGCGGCACTTTCCTAGCTAGGAAGTAGCGCTTGCAGATGTCTACGTATCGAAGCAATGGTGTTCTAATGCTTCTCAAAACGCGATATCGCAACTCATTCCTATGCTTCATGATAACATATAATATTCATTGCGAAGTGTCATGTATATCTCGTATTCACTTCAAAAGAATGTAAATGCGACACTCCCTTGCTAGGAAACAGCGTTTGCAGATGTCTACTTATCGCAGAAATAGGGTTCTAATGCTTCTCCAAACGCGGTATCGCATCTCATTTCTATTTTTCCTGGTAAGATATGAAATCCATTGCGATGTGTCATGTATACCTCGCATTCACTTCTAAAAAATGTAAACGCGACACTTTCTTGCTAGAAAATAGCGTCTCCAGATATCTACGTATCGTAGCAATATAGTTCTGATTCTTTTTAAAACGCGATTTCGCATCTCATTCCTATGTTTCATGGGAAGAAATGATATTAATTGCGAAGTGTCTTGAATACCTCGTATTCACTCCAAAGAATGTAAATGCGACACTTCCTTACTATTAAGTAGCGTTTGCAAATGTCTGCGTATCGTAGCAATAGAGTTCTAATGCGTTTTAAATCTCGATATCGCATCGCATTCCTATGTTTTATGATAAGATATAATAGTCATTGTATAGTGTTATGTATACCTCTTATTCACTTCAGAGAAATGTAAATGCGACACTGCCTTGCTATGAAATAGCGTTTGCAGATGTTTCCGTATCGAAGCAATAGAGTTCTAATGCTTCTTAAATCGCGATATCGCATTTCATTTCTCTGTTTCGTGATAAGGAAGAATATTCACTGTGCAGTGTTATGTATACCTCGTATTGACTTCAAAAGAATGTAAATGCGACACTTCGTTTCTAGGAAATAGCGTTTCCAGATGTCTGCGTTTCGTAGCAGTAGGGTTCTAACGTTTCTTATAACGCGATATCGCATCTCAGTTCTAAGTTTCATGTTAAGATATAATATTCACTGCGAAGTGTCATGTACACCTCTTACTCACTTCAAATGAATGTAAATGCTACACTTCTTTGCTAGGAGACAGCGTCTGCAGATGTCTACGTATTGAAGCAATAGAATTCTAATGCTTCTTAAAACGGGATATCGCATTTCATTTCTTTGCTTCATGATATGATATAATATTAGTTGCGGTGTGTCATGAATATCTCGTATTCACTTCAAAGGAATGTAAAAACGACACTTCCATGCTAGGAAATAGCGTTTGCAGATGTCTACGTATCGAAGCAACAGAGTGCTAATGCCTCTTAAAACGGGATATCGCATCTCATTTCTCTGTTTCATGATTTGATATAATATTAATTGCGAAATGTCGTGAATACCTCTTATTCACTTCAAAAGAATGTAAGTGCGACACTTCCATGCTAGGAAATAGCGTTTGGAGGTGTCTACGTATCGAAGCAATAGAGTTCTAATGCTTCTTAAAACGAGATATCGCATCCCACTTCTATGTTTCATGATAAGATATAATATTCATTGCGAAGTGTTATGTATACCTCGCAAACACTTTAAATTAATGTAAATGCCACACTTCCTTGCAAGGAAATAGCGCTTGCAGATGTCTACCTATCGAAGCAATAGTGTTCTAATGCTTCTTAAAACGAGATATCGCATCTCATTACTGTGTTTCAATGTAAATGCGACACTTCCTTGCTAGGAAATAGCGTTTGCAGATGTCTCCGTATCGAAGCAATAGAATCCTAATGCTTCTTAAATCGTCATATCGCATCTCATTTCTATGTTTCATGATAAGATGTAATATTCTTTGTGCAGTGTTATGTATATCTCGTCTGTACATCAAACGAATGTAAATGCGACACTTCCTTGCTAGGAAATAGCGTTTGCAGATGTCTACGTATCGAAGCAATAGGGTTCTAGTGCTTCTTAAATAGCCATATCGCATCTCATTTGTATGTTTCATGATAAGATATAATATTAACTGTGCAGTGTTATGTATACCTCGTATTCACTTCAAAAGAATGTAATTGCGACACTTCCTTGCTTGGAAATAGCGTTTGCAGATGTCTACGCATCGAAGCAATAGATTTCTAAAGCTTGCTAATTCGCGATAACGCATCTCATATCTATGTTTCATGATAATTTATAATATTCATTGCGAAGTGTCATGTATACCTCGCAAACACTTCAAATGAATGTGAATGCGACAGTTCCTCGCTAGGAAATAGCGTTTGCAGATATCTACGAATCGAAGCAACAGAGTTCTAAAGCTTCTTAAATCGCGCTATAGCATCTCATTTCTATGTTTAATGATAAGATATAATATTCATTGTGCAGTGTTATGAATACCTCGTATTCACTTCAAAAGAATGTAAATGCGACACTTCCTTGCTAGGAAATAGCCTTTGCAGATGTCTACTTATCGTAGCATTAGAGTTCTAATGCTTCTCAAAACGCGATATCGCTACTCATTGCTATGTTTCATGATAATATATAATATTCATTGTGGAGTGTCATGTACACCTTGTACTCACTTCAAAAGAACGTAAATGCGACACTTCCTTGCTTGGAAATATCGTTTGCAGATGTCTACGTATCGAAGCAATAGAGTTCTAATGCTTCTTAAATCGCCATATTGCATCTCATATCAATGTTTCATGATAAGATGTAATATTCACTGTGGAGTGTCATGTGTACCTCGTATTCCTTTCAAAAGAATGTAAATGCGACACTTCCTTGCTAGGAAGTAGCTTTTGCAGATGTCTACGTATGGAAGCAATAGATTTCTAAAGCTTGCTAATTCGCGATATCGCATCTCATATCTATGTTTCATGATAATATATAATATTCATTGCGAAGTATCATGTATACCTCGCATACACTTCAGACGAATGTAAATGCGACACTACCTTGCTGGGAAATAGCGTTTGCAGATGTCTACGTATAGTGGCATTAGAGTTCTAATGCATCTTAAATCGCCATATTACATCTCATTTCTATGTTTCATGTTGAGATATAATATTCATTGCGAAGTGTCATGTATACCTCGTACACACTTCAAATGAATGTAAGTGCGACACTTCGTTCCTAGGAAATAGCGTCTGTAGATGTCTACGTATTGAAGCAATAGAGTTCTAATGCTTCTTAAAACGCGATATCGCATCTCATTTCTATGTATCATGATAAGATATAATAGTCACTGCGAAGTGTTATGTTTACCTCGCATACACTTCAAATGAATGTAAATGCTACACTTCTTTGCTAGGAAATAACGTTTGCAGATGTCTACGTATCGAAGCTATAGAGTTCTAATGCTTCTTAAAACGGGATATCGCATCTCATTCCTTTGCTTCATGATATGATATAATATTAGTTGCGGTGTGTCATGAATATCTCGTATTCACTTCAAAGGAATGTAAATACGACACTTCCATGCTAGGAAATAGCGTTTGCAGATGTCTACGTATCGAGGCAACAGAGTGCTAATGCTTCTTAAAACGAGATATTGCATCTCACTTCTATGTTTCATGATAAGACATAATATTCATTGCGAAGTGTTATGTATACATCGCACACACTTTAAATTAATGTAAATCCGACAATTCCTTGCTAGGAAGTAGCGCTTGCAGATGTCTACCTATCGAAGCAATAGTGTTCTAATGCCTCTTAAAACGATATGTCGCATCTCATTTCTATGATTCATGATGTGGTATAATATTCTCTGCGAAGTGTTATGTATTCCTCGCCTAGGCTTCAAATGACTGTAAGTGCGACACTTCCTTCCCAGGAAATAGCGTTAGCAGATGTCTACGTATCGAAGCAATGGAGTTCTAGTGCTTCTTAAAACGAGATATCGCATCTCATTTCTATGTATCATGATAAGATATAATAGTCATTGCGAATTGTTATGTATACCTCGCATACACTTCAAATGATTGTAAATGCTACACTTCTTTGCTAGGAGACAGCGTTTGCAGATGTCTACCTATCGAAGCAATAGTGTTCTAATGCTTCTTAAAACGAGATATCGCATCTCATTTCTATGTTCCATGATAAGATATAGTATTAATTGCGAAGTGTTATGAATACTTTGTATTCACTTCAGAAGAATGTAAATGCGACACTTCCTTGCAAGGAACTAGCGTTAGCAGATGTCTACGTATAGATGCAATAGAGTTCTAATGCTTCTTAAAACGAGATATCGCATCTCATTTCTATGTTTCATGACAAGACATAATATTCATTGCGAAGTGTTATGTACTCCTCGTATTTACTCCAAATGAATGTAACTGCGACACTTTCTTGCTAGGAAGTAGCGTTGCCAGATGTCTACGTATCGAAGCAACAGAGTTGTAATGCTTCTTAAAACGCGAAATCGCATCTCATTTCTATTTTTCGTGATAAGATATAATATTCATTGCGAAGTGTCATGCATACATCGTATTCACTTCAAATGAATGTAAATCCCACACTTTCTTGCTACGGAATATAGCTTGTAGATGTCTACGTGTCGGAGCAATAGAGTTGTAATGCTTCGTTAAACGCGATTTCGCAGATGATTTCTGTGAAAAATGACAAGATGTATTTGTATGTAGCGCGTTATGTATATCTCGGCAACGCTTCAGAGGAATGTAAATCTCACACTTCCTTGCTACGGAATAGCGTTTCCTGAAGTCTACATATCTATGCAATAGATTTCTAATACTTCATATAGCGCTATATCGCATCTCATATCTATGTCTCATGTTAAGATGCAACGTCAACGCTAACGTTATTTATATCTCATCTGCACTTGAAAATAATGCAAATACCGCACTTGCTTGCTACGGAACAGTGTTTCTAGATGTCTACGAATCGAGGCATAGGAGTTCTAATGCTTCATGGAACGCGATATATCATTTCACATCAAGAGTTCGAAGTATGTATGTAGATTTTAATGCATTGTATATATCATTATGCTCATCTGCTTCTGCGCCCCAAAAGTGTGGTTTCCACACTTCCTGACAAGAGGATAGCGATTCTGGTTGTAAATGTGTCGAAGCAATAGAGTTCTAATACATCAATCATCGCGATCTCGCATCACATTTCAATGTGTAATGTAAGATGTAATATTCAATGCAGCGCGTTACGTTCTACTCTTCTACACTTCGAGCGAATGTGAACCCTACACTCCCTTACAGGGGAATAGCGTTTTTAGATATCTACTTGTCGAAGCAATAAAGTTCTATTACTTTATTCAGACCGATGTCGCATCTCATTTCAATGCCGCGTGTTGAGATTTAATATTCAATGAAACGCGTTACGTTTATCTGCTTCTACACGTCAACAGTATAAAAATCCTACAATATCTTGCCAGGAGATTTATAATGCTATATAAAACGCGATATCGCATTTGATATCAACAGTTCGAAGTATGTAAGTAGATAAAAATACTCTACACATCTCGTTATGCTTGTCTGCATACACACGCCAAAAGACTGCGATTTCTACACTTCCTTGCAAGGGAATTGCGTCCTTAGATGTCTACTTTTCGAAGCAATAGAGTTCTATTGCTTCATTCAACACGATGTCGCAAGTCATTTCAATGATTCATGGTAAATTGCATTGTTGTATGCAATATGTTACATTTGTCTGCATCTAGACCTTAGAAGGATGTGAATCCTATACTTACTTGCAACAGAATATCTTTTCCAGATCTCTACGTGTCCAAGCAAGACATTTATAATACTTCATGCAGCGCGATGTCGCATCTCATTTCAACGTTTCAAAGCAAAGAATCTGTAATCATATATCCATAACATTATGCTTAACTGTTAGAGGTCTTCAATAGAATGTGAACTATATAATTCCATGCAACGGCATGGCGCTCCGTAGTGTCTGTCTGTTAAAGCAATCGAGCTAGAATTCTCCATGCAATGCGCTGGCGCATCCCATTTCATCGTTTTAAAGTAAGAATGCTGTAATCTCTTATGCATAGCTCTATGCTTATCTGCTTTAAAATTTCATAAGAATGTAAATTCTACAGCTCTATGCAACAGGATTGCCCTTCGTAGTGTCTACATGTCGAGACAATAGAGTACTAATGCATTATACAATGCCATGACTCATCTCATTTCAACGTTTCGAATTAAGTAAGCTGTAATCTTCTATGAAAAGCACTATAATTATCTGCTTCTACTCTACAATTGAATGTGAATTCTATAGATCCAAGCAACAGGAGGGCAGGCCCTCCACCATCCTACTGCCTGCCCTGATGCGGGCAAAGAATTCCCAGGGCCACTCAAACCGCGACCAACATCTATCTGGGATCAGTGATATTGATTCGCTCAATGTAAATTATTATTTTCTTTTTAAGTTTCTCGATTTTTGTAGTTTCTCTCACGATATCGTCTATTTCGTTGTACCTTACCCTTACAGTATGGTATATAATCTGTTGTTTGATATTTCTAGGATTTCCTCTTAATAAATGCAATGCTTCCACATATTTTCTTTCTCTTTCTCTTTAGTTACATTGTTGTTATTTTATGCTTTTCACCCTCCACATTCCCTCTCTACACCACCTCGGAACATGCGTTATACGATTACTGCAGGATGACGCCCCGGTCTCATTATACCGAGGTCGAGTGTTCTCTCTTGCATCCGTTGATTTATATATGTTATATATTGGAGAATATTTCCTCTTATCCTTTGTATTTTTCGAATGAAATTACATTGACAGAAGTACGAGTTAGTTCTGCACGCCTATTTGAAACAACATTAAATCACCTTGTTAAACAATAATATATTAAATGTGACTTGGACTTTTAAATTTGAATTTATAAACATCTAACAGGTAAATATGTTTTTCTTACTATTCATATCGTTATACATTCAGTGATTTATTGTGTGCTGTGATTTGATATATTAACTGCTTGATTATATTTTACAATGAACTTTCCGTACCAAACATTGTTTTTACTCCTGATGGTAGTGGATAGTTCTTCGTTTTATATTCTTATATCGCACTGATTATAAAAGTATATGATATCCTTTTTATGCAGTCATGTATAATTATGTACATACAAATTCGCCATTAAGTAGCTATGTGTTCAAATTAAATTCCGAATAATGCACTAAAAAGCATCCCAGATAACAAACGGCAAGATGGTAGCGACACCATGCCAGCACTGTATTGCCACTTCCGAGGAGTGTCAACTGATTCGTAGTCATCTGTGACCGGATTCGTTAACTAAAATGCCAGAACGTGTTACCAGCACGTTCTAGACAAGCGAATCGCGCAGCACCAGCACCATGGTGACACGCGTATCATCGCTCCATTCATGAATCTCCTCAGCAATGACGCAGGATCACATTTGGCAATGGAGAACCTGTGTTTTCATACAAATTAGAACCGTTAGATGTCAGTAGATGTTCAGCATATGGCTATTGATAGACATTTTGATGGTCGTTTTCCTATATTTATAGTTATTGAGCGAGTCGTATATATTTCTTTCAATCCATCATAGACTAAAAATATTATTTATAAAAAAAATATTACTTATAAAACAAAAATTCATGCTGTTGCGTCCCCAACTTCGCCTTGTGTAATTTTTTAAATAACATGCTCTCATCGTATTTAATGTAACCCTCAATTGCATGAATTTGTAACAATAAATTGAAGAAAATATATATAAAATAAGTGTATATATTTTTATGACAAAGTAATTATTGACTTTATGGAAAAAATCGCCCTATCGAGCTAGTTTATAGAAAATAATAAAATCGAGTTCTTATATCTTTGTTTTGTGCCGGTGTATCTATTTTGGAATCAAAATAAATAAATTGCGCAGTTTAGTCATTTTTCATATTTGCTTATAATTTTTATGTAAACAGCTTCCCCATTAGTAAATGTCAGCCTACGCCACAACCACGCGTGTAGCTATGGTGAGCTGATAGTGTCATTGTCACGGCCGTGTAGCCCGTGTGCTGTATCTCGGTGCTTTAATGTGCCGTGATACGAATGCCGTCCCAGCACTAACAGTATGCCATTTCGAAAGCTGAGTAGGAGCACTTTGTTAGCACAGTTCTGTCACGGAATTCGTTCCATCCATTGTCATTGACGTGCCAATCGCTGGCTGTTTGGGATATTGTAGTGCATGAGGCAGACTTGTTCCTTATCATCGTCAAGGAGATGGATTTTCACTCTCCCCTTTTTGAATTTTTTAAATTATTGTTTGGAAAATATTGTTTGGGAATTGTTTCTGTATCTCTATGACCGCATTGTGGATTCAACTTATGTACGATCTTTTTGGTCTTCATCTTTTGTTACATGTAATATTATATATGTGATGCACGTTTGTTATGTAATGCTCCGATTTGTAAGCCTCAGATACTTTTATTCTTTGGTAAAGCAACTTATTCGATTAATATATATTTATTAGACATAGATATAAACAATTAGAAAAATGTTATTAAAACGCTATTAAAAATGTTGTTGCAATCATATATTTAAGGTCTGAAGATGTAGATGCAATTAATGTCCGATATTTTACGTGATCCAATCGACGTATCAAGTGAGGATATGAAATTTAAAAATCTTTTACTATTCTTCGACCCCTTTACATGTTACATGAATGATAAGTTCTGCAAGACAAGAAGCCTCAATTAGTGAGATATCTAGGAACATAAATAATTTGTAAGTAACACATCTTTTCTCTTTGAAATATTTGCCTTTGCATAGAATAGAACGTATAGATATAATGGCCTGTTTTGTACCCATTTCGGTCCAATTCTATTATAGCCTTTGAGCAGAAGTAATATTGATTATACTTGATTTTTGCAATAGTTCTTTGATTAACAGATTTTATTAACCTAGAATCATCGTTTGACGGATGTATCAATCTACTTTGTAGCTCTATCAGTTTCTTTTTCTGCTCGCTACTTTCCATTTTCAGTTCCGTATACTTATCCTTTATCACCATCATATATGTTGCGTAAAATTACAATAACTTTTTGTCCTCAAATTTTGCGGATATTTCAATTAAATTTCCTTTGATTAAATAAACTGAAATTAAAGAACAGTGGCACGTACCATTTCTTGGAAACGTTGTATCGTAATTTGCATCTGACTGTTTTGAAAGGCAAAGCACTTTACTTAACGTTTGCAATGATTCGGTTAGCGAAATAAAGTAATATTCTACTTTCGAAATTGTTGGCTCTTGTAATTCTAAGGCAAATATATTCATCTGTCGACATCGTAAACATTGTTTTTTGGCAAAATTCCAGAAAAACAAATATACTATGAGTAAAATAATAAACATCATAATATTAAATTTAACTCTGTTCATCGTTGCCTTGTTGGACACATCCATAACAATATACAGGGTGGGGCAGTAATAAGTAGCACCTCAGATATCCACGAAACTATAAGTTTCATAGAAGTTTCTGCTAATATAAAATTGCATAGTACAAAGGGGCCATCCGTTGATGAAAATAGTTTTTTTGTAAGTGGAGTTATGTTGGACATATGAAGGTTACCTTCATTTTTTAAAATGAATTGGTATGTCCATTCTTCCGTAATACGATAGAGCATTTTAAAGCAAGTTTAACGATCTGTAACATGAAGGCATTGAAGGTTACAAAAAGTAAAGAAAGGCGATAATACTCACGGTTTTGATAGTAAATGAAACATACGTATTGTGAACAGTGGTGCAAGGCGTAATACTTACCGTTTACTTCACTGTGAATAAACACTTTTCGAAGGGCATTTCAATAGTTTGCAGCATAAGTTAAACATGATAAGATTAGTATTGAAAAATCGGTTCGAATACGTTTGGTTAGGCTGTTCTTTGTGTCGTTCATTTTATATAAGTACTGAGCTGCGGATTCCTGAGGACAGCTCACAAAATTGTTGAACTATGGAAGATTATCATTGTGAATTTGAATCAAAAGGTAATTAATTTCCATTAGATTGTAAACAGATCTCAATGTTTCATTTTAGATAGTAAGATTAAATACTCTTTACAAAACTACAAGAATGGATGCATACCTTTCTGTTATTATTACTTCATAAAGAATTATAATTGCAATTATATAGTTCATTACGATAAAAAATATTTCTCAGAAAATTCTAAATATTAAATAAAAGAATCAAGTAAAACATTTTTAATAATTACGAATATGAAAAATACTTGAACATTCCAATAGAAAGATGTCTAAACAGGAGCTAGAAAAGTCAAACTTTCAATTTCAATTCCAGAATTCATCTATAAGAGGTAAAATGTTTCGAAAGCTTTAATTACAGTCTTTAATGCAAGCAGTTGGGCAGTATTTCAATTTTTAAGAAAATTGATGAAAGTCAACCATTTTGAAGTGGTCAGAATCTTTGTCGTTTGAGCAATAAGTGAATAACAAATAACTGCATAAATTCCAGGCTTAAAAACTTATGGATTAAATCCTATGCAGACTCGTTTATGAGCGAGTTACTAAATAATAATCCACACTAAGTAATCATTTTAAAACTTAAACGATTACATCTCGCGAACTTTCAAAGATATCAGAAGCGTGAAAAGTATGTGGTTTATCAAAAACTCTTCTAAAAGAACGGACGAAGCCAATAGAAATCTTTGTTGAAGTAAGCAAGTTCTAAAGTTCTAAGCAACGCGATGGCCCTTATCTGCCTATGTTTCATAGCAAGTAAGTTCTGAATTTCTATGAAATCCGATGGAATTCCTCACTACTAACGTTTCAAAGTAAGTTCTCAAATTCTTAATTCTACGTTTAAAACTGTGTGTGTTCTATATATCTATGTAAAGTGATGGTTCCTATTAGTTGTGATGGAAACCTATATATAGTAAGTCTGGGAAACTCGAAGGGGTTAATTATCTAAATGCTTTAAGGTGTAAAACGTACTTTAATCTAAAGCAATCTATGGTTCCAAGGTATCCGCTCACGTACAACTTTTCTTGGGCGCCAGCTGCTCAGAAAGTAGCAAAGGGATAGACTACACGACCCCGAGAACCCTGGAGCGGATCAACCCTTGAAACTTCGAAATGCTCCTCTTCTCGACTACGCCTAGCCAAGTACACACACTCAGGTCGCGAGATACTGAAGTCACGGCATGTATACTTATGGTCTCGACGTGGGTTTAACTAACAAGGGCTACGGGAAACTACGCAACACGCCGCAAATTACCGGGTATCATAACTCGCTTCACGATATAAGATACAATATACAATATGCGACACAAGAAATGGGACGCTTTAGCGAATAAGCTCTCACGTTCTCTTCTTCAGGTTCCTTGAATTCGCTGGTGGTCCTCGGGTCTCGTGGATCCTCCTCGGGGCTCCTTGGTGGAGTGGGCTGTAGGCTTCGGTATTGTTCGGGTCCATCGATCAGTGGACTTCGGCGATTTCCTCTTCTCGCCATCTTGGGTGTCCCTGAGGGGATCCTCCTGATAATTTAAATTGCGTAGCGCCTCTCGCGCCGCGCTCCCATGACCCACCTGCAGGGCCGCTGAACTTTTGACTTCCCTTTAGGGGGTTAAGGATGGTTGAGGGCCTTCTCACATCCCACAGCATTATAAAGCACAGAGCAGATAAGCATAATGCGATGCATAGAGCTTTACAACCTTAAACTTACTTTGAACTGTTTATATGAAATGCGGTTTATATGATATTGCGGTGCATGAAGCATGACAAATTAAATGCTTCGGCACCTGGACATCTAGAAACGCTATTCCGTCGCAAGGAAGTGTGGCATTTACATTCTTTTAAAGTCTAGACAAGGTATACATAACACTTCGCAATGAATATTATATCTCATCATGAAACATACATGAGATGCGATATCGCGTTCTAGGAAGCATTAGAACTCTATTGCTTCGATACGTAGACATCAGAGAACGCTATTTCCTAGCAAGGAAGCGTGGCCTTCACATTTTTTTGAAGTGTATACGAGGTCCACATAGCTCTTCGCAAAGAATATTGCATCTTATCATGATACGTAGAAATGAGATGCCATATCACATTTTAAGCAGCATTAGAACTCTATTGCTTGGATACACAGACATCTGGAAACGTTATTTCCTAAGAAGGAAGTGTGGTATTCGCAATCTTTGGTATTGTAGACGAGGTATACATAACACTTAGCAATGAATATTATATCTTATCCTGACACATAGATATGAGTTGCGATATGGCGTTATAGGAAGCATTGGAACTTTATTGATTCGATACGTAGACGTCTGGAAACGCATTTCCTAGCAAGGATGTGTGGCATTTACATTCTTTAACAGTCTAGACGAGGTTTACATAACACTTCGCAATGAATATTCTATCTCATCGAGAAACAAATATCTGAGATGCGATATCGCAATTTAAGAATTATTACAGCTCTATTGCTTCTATACGTGGATATCAAGAAACGCTATATCCTAGCGAGCAAGTGTGGCAGTTACATTCTTTTGAAGTGTAGACGAGGCATACGTAACACTTCGCAATGAATAAGATATCTTATCATGAAACATAGAAATAAGATGCGATATCACGTTTTGAGAAGCATTAGAACTCTATTTCCTCGATACCTAGACATCTGGAAATGCTATTTGCTAGCAAGGAAGTGTGGCATTTAAATTCTTTTGAATTGCAGACGAGGTATACATACCACTTCGCAATGAATATTATATCTTATCATGAAACATAGAAATGAGATGCCATATCGCGTTTTAAGAATCATTACAACCCTGCTGCTTCTTTACGCAGACATCTAGAAGCGCTATTCCTAGCAAGCATGTGTGCCATTTACAATCTTTCAAAGTGTGGACGAGGTATACATAACACTTCGCAATGAATATTGCATTTTATCATGTAACATGGAAATGAGATTGGATATCGCGTATTAAGAAGCATTAGAACACAATTGTTTCGATACCTAGACATCTGGAAATGCTATGTCCTAGCAAGGAAGTGTCGCATTTACATTCTTTTTAAATATAAACGAGGTATACATAACACTTCGCAATGAATATTATATCTTATCATGAAACATAGTAATGAGATGTGATGTCGCATTTAAAGTGGCATTAGAAATCCATTGCTTCGATACGTAGACATCTGCAAACGCACTCCCTAACAAGGACGTGTGACATTTGCATTCTTTTGATGTGTAGACGAGGTGTACATAAAACTTCGCAATGAATATTATGTCTTGACATCAAACATAGAAATGAGATGCGATATCGCGTTCTAAGAAGCATTAGAACCCTACTGCTTCGATATGTAGACATCTGGAAACGCATTTCCTAGCAAAAGGTGTGGCATCTACGATCTTGAGAAGTGTAGACGGGGTACACATAAAACTTCGCAATGAATATTACATCTTACCATGAAACATAGAAATGAGATGCGATATCGCGCTTTAAGAAGCATTAGAAATCTATTGCTACGATACGTAGTCATCTGCAAACGCTATTTCCTAGCGAGGAAGTGTGGCATTCACATTCATTTGAAGTGTAAACGCGGAATACATAACACTTCGCAAATCATATTATATCTTACCATGAAACATAGAAATGAGATGCGATATCGCGTTTTAAGAAGCATTAGAACTCTATTCCTACGATGCGTATCTGCAAACAATATTTCCCAGCAAGGAAGTGTCACATTTACATTCTTTTGAAATGAATACGAGGTATACATAACACTCCACAATGAATATTATATGTTATCACGAAACATAGAAATGAAATGCGACATCTCGTTTTAAGAAGCATTAGAACTCTATCGCTACGATACTTAGACATCTGCAAACGCTATTTCCTAGCATGGAAGTGTCGCATTTATATTCCATTGAAGTGAATACGAGGTATGCATGACACCTCGCAATGCATATTATATCTTATCATGAAACATAGAAATGATATGCGACATCTTGTTTTAAGAAGTATTAGAACTCTATTCTTACGATACGTGGTCATCTGGAAACGCTATTTCCTAGCAAGAAAGTGTCGCATTTACATTCTTTTGAAGTGTAGACGAGGAATACATAACACTTCGCAAATCATATTATATCTTACGATGAAACATAGAAATGAGATGCGATATCGCGTTTTAAGAAGCATTAGAAATCTATTGCTACGATACGTAGACATCTGCAAACGCTATTTCCTAGCGAGGGAGTGTCGCATTCACATTCATTTGTAGTGTAGATGAGGAATACATGACACTTCGCAAATCATATTATATCTTACCATGAAACATAGATATGAGATGCGATATCGCGTTTTAAGAAGCATCAGAGATCCATTGCTACGATACGTAGACATCTGCAGACGCTATTTCCTTCCAAGGAAGTGTCGCATTTACATTCATTTGAAGTGTAGACGAGGAATACATATCACTTCGCAAATCATATTATACCTTACCATGAAACATAGAAAGAGAATGCGATATCGCGTTTTAAGAATCATAAGAACTCTATTGCTACGATACTTAGACATCTGCAAACGCTATTTCCTAGCATGGAAGTGTCGCATTTATATTCCATTGAAGTGAATACGAGGTATGCATGACACTTCGCAAATCATATTATACCTTACCATGAAACATAGAAATGGGATGCGATATCGCGTTTTAAGAATCATAAGATATCTATTGCTACGATACGTAGACATCTGCAAACGCTATTTCCTTGCAAGGAAGTGTCGCATTCACATTCATTTGAAGTGTAGACGAGGAATACATGATACTTCGCAAATCCTATTATATCTTACCATGAAACATAGAAATAAGATGCGATATCGCGTTCTAAGAAGCATTAGAACACTATTGCTTCGATACGTACACATCTGCAAATGCTATTTCCTTGCAAGGAAGTGTCGCATTTGCATTCATTTGAAGTGTAGACGAGGAATACATATCACTTCGCAAATCATATTATACCTTACCATGAAACATAGAAATGGAATGCGATATCGCGTTTTAAGAATCATAAGATCTCTATTGCTACGATACGTAGACATCTGCAAACGCTAGTTCCTTGCAAGGAAGTGTCGCATTTACATTCATTAGAAGTGTTGACGAGGAATACATAACACTTCGCAAATCATATTATATCTTACCATGAACCATAGAAATGAGTTGCGATATCGCGTTTTAAGAATCATAAGAACTCTATTGCTACGAGACGTAGACATCTGCAATCGCTATTTCTTTGCGAGGAAGCGTTTCATTTACATTCATTTGAAGTGTAGACGAGGAATACATAACACTTCGCAAATCATATTATATCTTACCATGAAACATAGATATGAGATGCGATATCGCGTTTTAAGAAGCATTAGAAATCTATTGCTACGATACGTAGACATCTGGAAACGTTATCTCCTTGCAAGGATGTGTCGCATTTACATTCATTTGAAGTGTAGACGAGGAACACATAACACTTCGCAAATCATATTATATCTTACCATGAAACATAGAATTGAGATCGATACGGCGTTTTAAGAATCATAAGAACTCCATTGCTACGATACGTAGACATCTGGAAACGCTATTTCCTTGCAAGGAAGTGTCGCATTTACATTCATTTGAAGCGTAGACGAGGAATACATAACACTTCGCAAATCATATTATATCTTACCATGAAACATAGAAATGAGATGCGATATCGCGTTTTAAGAAGCATTAGAACCCTATTGTTACGATAGGTAGACATCTGCATACCCTATTTCCTTGCAAGGAAGTATCGCATTTACATTCATTTGAAGTGTAGACGAGGAATACATAACACTTCGCAAATCATATTATATCTTACCATGAAACGTAGATATGAGAAGCGATATCGCGTATTAAGAAGCATTAGAAATCTGTTGCTACGATACGTAGACATCTGGAAACGCTATTTCCTTGCAAGGAAGTGTCGCATTTACATTCATTTGAAGTGTAGACGAGGAATACATAACACTTCGCAAATCATATTATATCTTACCATGAACCATAGAATTGAGATCGATACCGCGTTTTAAGAATCATAGGAACTCCATTGCTACAATACGTAGACATCTGCAAACGCTATTTCCTTGCAAGGAAGTGTGGCATTTACTTTCATTTGAAGTGTAGACGAGGAATACATAGCACTTCGCAAATCATATTATATCTTACCATGAACTATAGAAATGAGTTGCGATATCGCGTTTTAAGAATCATAAGAACTCTATTGCTACGAGACGTAGACATCTGCAATCGCAATTTCTTTGCAAGGAAGCGTTTCATTTACATTCATTTGAAGTGTAGACGAGGAATACATAACACTTCGCAAATCATATTATATCTTACCATGAAACATAGAAATGGGATGCGATATCGCGTTTTAAGAAGCATTAGAACCCTATTGCTACGATAGGTAAATATCTGGAAACGCTATTTCTTTGCAAGGAAGTGTCGCATTTACATTCACTTGAATCGTAGACGAGGAATACATAAAACTTCGCAAATTACATTATATCCTACCATGAAACATAGAAATGAGATGCGATATCGCGTTTTAAGAAGCATTAGAAATCTATTGCTACGATACGTAGACATCTGCATACGCTATTTCCTTGCAAGGAAGTGTCGCATTTACATTCATTTGAAGTGTAGACGAGGAATACATAACACTTCGCAAATCATATTATATCTTACCATGAAACATAGAATTGAGATCGATACCGCGTTTTAAGAATCATAAGAACTCCATTGCTACAATACGTAGACATCTGCAAACGCTATTTCTTTGCAACGAAGTGTCGCATTTACATTCATTTGAAGTGTAGACGAGGAATACATAACACTTCGCAAATCATATTATATCTTACCATGAAACATAGAAATGAGATGCGATATCGCGTTTTAAGAAGCATCAGAACCCTATTGCTACGATAGGTAGACATCTGCATACGCTATTTCCTAGCAAGAAAGTGTCGCATTTACATTCTTTTGAAGTGTAGACGAGGAATACATAACACTTCGCAAATCATATTATATCTTACCATGAAACATAGAAATGAGATGCGATATCGCGTTTTAAGAAGCATCAGAAATCTATTGCTACGATACGTAGACATCTGCAATCGCTATTTCTTTGCAAGGAAGTGTCGCATTTACATTCATTTGAAGTGTAGACGAGGAATACATAACACTTCGCAAATTATATTATATCTTACCATGAAACATAGAAATGAGATGCGATATCGCGTTTTAAGAAGCATTAGAAATCTATTGCTACGATACGTAGACATCTGCAAAAGCTATTTCCTTGCAAGGAAGGGTCGCATTTATAACCATTTGAAGTGTAGACGAGGAATACATAACACTTCGCTAATCATATTATATCTTACCATGAAACATAAAATTGAGATCGATATCGCGTTTTAAGAATCATAAGAACTCCATTGACACGATACGTAGACACCTGCAAACGCTATTTCCTTGCAAGGAAGTGTCGCATTTACATTCATTTGAAACGTAGACGAGGAATACATAACACTTCGCAAATCATATAATATCTTACCATGAAACATAGAAATGAGATGCTATATCGCGTTTTAAAAAGCATTAGAAATCTATTGCTACGATACGCAGACATCTGCAAACGCTATTTCCTAGCGAGGAAGTGTCGCATTCACATTCATTTGAATTGTAGAAGAGGAATACATGACACTTCGCAAATCATATTATATCTTACCATGAAACATAGAAATGAAATGCGATATCGCGTTTTAAGAATCATAAAAACTCTATTGCTACGATACGTAGACATCTGCAAACGCTATGTCCTTGCAAGGAAGTGTCGCATTTACATTCATTTGAAGTGTAGACGAGGAATACATAACACTTCGCAAATCATATTATATCTTACCATGAAACATAGATATGAGATGCGATATCGCGTTTTAAGAAGCATTAGAAATCTGTTGCTACGATACGTAGACTTCTGGAAACGCTATTTCCTTGCAAGGAAGTGTCGCATTTACATTCATTTGAAGTGTAGACGAGGAATACATAACACTTCGCAAATCATATTATATCTTACCATGAACCATAGAAATGAGTTGCGATATCGCGTTTTAAGTATCATAAGAACTCTATTGCTACGAGACGTAGACATCTGCAATCGCTATTTCTTTGCGAGGAAGCGTTTCATTTACATTCATTTGAAGTGTAGACGAGGAATACATAACACTTCGCAAATTATATTATATCTTACCATGAAACATAGAAATGAGATGCGATATCGCGTTTTAAGAAGCATTAGAAATCTATTGCTACGATACGTAGACATCTGCAAAAGCTATTTCCTTGCAAGGAAGGGTCGCATTTATAATCATTTGAAGTATAGACGAGGAATACATAACACTTCGCTAATCATATTATATCTTACCATGAAACATAAAATTGAGATCGATATCGCGTTTTAAGAATCATAAGAACTCCATTGCCACGATACGTAGACACCTGCAAACGCTATTTCCTTGCAAGGAAGTGTCGCATTTACATTCATTTGAAACGTAGACGAGGAATACATAACACTTCGCAAATCATATAATATCTTACCATGAAACATAGAAATGAGATGCTATATCGCGTTTTAAAAAGCATTAGAAATCTATTGCTACGATACGCAGACATCTGCAAACGCTATTTCCTAGCGAGGAAGTGTCGCATTCACATTCATTTGAATTGTAGAAGAGGAATACATGACACTTCGCAAATCATATTATATCTTACCATGAAACATAGAAATGAGATGCGATATCGCGTTTTAAGAAGCATCAGAACCCTATTGCTACGATAGGTAGACATCTGCATACGCTATTTCCTAGCAAGAAAGTGTCGCATTTACATTCTTTTGAAGTGTAGACGAGGAATACATAACACTTCGCAAATCATATTATATCTTACCATGAAACATAGAAATGAGATGCGATATCGCGTTTTAAGAAGCATCAGAAATCTATTGCTACGATACGTAGACATCTGCAATCGCTATTTCTTTGCAAGGAAGTGTCGCATTTACATTCATTTGAAGTGTAGACGAGGAATACATAACACTTCGCAAATTATATTATATCTTACCATGAAACATAGAAATGAGATGCGATATCGCGTTTTAAGAAGCATTAGAAATCTATTGCTACGATACGTAGACATCTGCAAAAGCTATTTCCTTGCAAGGAAGGGTCGCATTTATAATCATTTGAATTGTAGACGAGGAATACATAACACTTCGCTAATCATATTATATCTTACCATGAAACATAAAATTGAGATCGATATCGCGTTTTAAGAATCATAAGAACTCCATTGCTACGATACGTAGACATCTGCAAACGCTATTTCCTTGCAAGGAAGTGTCGCATTTACTTTCATTTGAAGTGTAGACGAGGAATACATAACACTTCGCAAATCATATTATATCTTACCATGAACCATAGAAATGAGTTGCGATATCGCGTTTTAAGTATCATAAGAACTCTATTGCTACGAGACGTAGACATCTGCAATCGCTATTTCTTTGCGAGGAAGCGTTTCATTTACATTCATTTGAAGTGTAGACGAGGAATACATAACACTTCGCAAATTATATTATATCTTACCATGAAACATAGAAATGAGATGCGATATCGCGTTTTAAGAAGCATTAGAAATCTATTGCTACGATACGTAGACATCTGCAAAAGCTATTTCCTTGCAAGGAAGGGTCGCATTTATAACCATTTGAAGTGTAGACGAGGAATACATAACACTTCGCTAATCATATTATATCTTACCATGAAACATAAAATTGAGATCGATATCGCGTTTTAAGAATCATAAGAACTCCATTGACACGATACGTAGACACCTGCAAACGCTATTTCCTTGCAAGGAAGTGTCGCATTTACATTCATTTGAAACGTAGACGAGGAATACATAACACTTCGCAAATCATATAATATCTTACCATGAAACATAGAAATGAGATGCTATATCGCGTTTTAAAAAGCATTAGAAATCTATTGCTACGATACGCAGACATCTGCAAACGCTATTTCCTAGCGAGGAAGTGTCGCATTCACATTCATTTGAATTGTAGAAGAGGAATACATGACACTTCGCAAATCATATTATATCTTACCATGAAACATAGAAATGAAATGCGATATCGCGTTTTAAGAATCATAAAAACTCTATTGCTACGATACGTAGACATCTGCAAACGCTATGTCCTTGCAAGGAAGTGTCGCATTTACATTCATTTGAAGTGTAGACGAGGAATACATAACACTTCGCAAATCATATTATATCTTACCATGAAACATAGATATGAGATGCGATATCGCGTTTTAAGAAGCATTAGAAATCTGTTGCTACGATACGTAGACTTCTGGAAACGCTATTTCCTTGCAAGGAAGTGTCGCATTTACATTCATTTGAAGTGTAGACGAGGAATACATAACACTTCGCAAATCATATTATATCTTACCATGAACCATAGAAATGAGTTGCGATATCGCGTTTTAAGTATCATAAGAACTCTATTGCTACGAGACGTAGACATCTGCAATCGCTATTTCTTTGCGAGGAAGCGTTTCATTTACATTCATTTGAAGTGTAGACGAGGAATACATAACACTTCGCAAATTATATTATATCTTACCATGAAACATAGAAATGAGATGCGATATCGCGTTTTAAGAAGCATTAGAAATCTATTGCTACGATACGTAGACATCTGCAAAAGCTATTTCCTTGCAAGGAAGGGTCGCATTTATAATCATTTGAAGTATAGACGAGGAATACATAACACTTCGCTAATCATATTATATCTTACCATGAAACATAAAATTGAGATCGATATCGCGTTTTAAGAATCATAAGAACTCCATTGCCACGATACGTAGACACCTGCAAACGCTATTTCCTTGCAAGGAAGTGTCGCATTTACATTCATTTGAAACGTAGACGAGGAATACATAACACTTCGCAAATCATATAATATCTTACCATGAAACATAGAAATGAGATGCTATATCGCGTTTTAAAAAGCATTAGAAATCTATTGCTACGATACGCAGACATCTGCAAACGCTATTTCCTAGCGAGGAAGTGTCGCATTCACATTCATTTGAATTGTAGAAGAGGAATACATGACACTTCGCAAATCATATTATATCTTACCATGAAACATAGAAATGAGATGCGATATCGCGTTTTAAGAAGCATCAGAACCCTATTGCTACGATAGGTAGACATCTGCATACGCTATTTCCTAGCAAGAAAGTGTCGCATTTACATTCTTTTGAAGTGTAGACGAGGAATACATAACACTTCGCAAATCATATTATATCTTACCATGAAACATAGAAATGAGATGCGATATCGCGTTTTAAGAAGCATCAGAAATCTATTGCTACGATACGTAGACATCTGCAATCGCTATTTCTTTGCAAGGAAGTGTCGCATTTACATTCATTTGAAGTGTAGACGAGGAATACATAACACTTCGCAAATTATATTATATCTTACCATGAAACATAGAAATGAGATGCGATATCGCGTTTTAAGAAGCATTAGAAATCTATTGCTACGATACGTAGACATCTGCAAAAGCTATTTCCTTGCAAGGAAGGGTCGCATTTATAATCATTTGAATTGTAGACGAGGAATACATAACACTTCGCTAATCATATTATATGTTACCATGAAACATAAAATTGAGATCGATATCGCGTTTTAAGAATCATAAGAACTCCATTGCTACGATACGTAGACATCTGCAAACGCTATTTCCTTGCAAGGAAGTGTCGCATTTACTTTCATTTGAAGTGTAGACGAGGAATACATAACACTTCGCAAATCATATTATATCTTACCATGAACCATAGAAATGAGTTGCGATATCGCGTTTTAAGTATCATAAGAACTCTATTGCTACGAGACGTAGACATCTGCAATCGCTATTTCTTTGCGAGGAAGCGTTTCATTTACATTCATTTGAAGTGTAGACGAGGAATACATAACACTTCGCAAATTATATTATATCTTACCATGAAACATAGAAATGAGATGCGATATCGCGTTTTAAGAAGCATTAGAAATCTATTGCTACGATACGTAGACATCTGCAAAAGCTATTTCCTTGCAAGGAAGGGTCGCATTTATAATCATTTGAAGTATAGACGAGGAATACATAACACTTCGCAAATCATATTATATCTTACCATGAACCATAGAAATGAGTTGCGATATCGCGTTTTAAGAATCATAAGAACTCTATTGCTACGAGACGTAGACATCTGCAATCGCTATTTCTTTGCGAGGAAGCGTTTCATTTACATTCATTTGAAGTGTAGACGAGGAATATATAACACTTCGCAAATCATATTATATCTTACCATGAAACATAGAAATGAGATGCGATATCGCGTTTTAAGAAGCATTAGAACCCTATTGCTACGATAGGTAGATATCTGCAAACGCTATTTCCTTGCAAGGAAGTGTCGCATTTACATTCATTTGAAGTGTAGACGAGGAATACATAGCACTTCGCAAATTATATTATATCTTACCATGAAACATAGAAATGAGATGCGATATCGCGTTTTAAGAAGCATTAGAAATCTATTGCTACGATACGTAGACCTCTGCAAAAGCTATTTCCTTGCAAGGAAGGGTCGCATTTATAATCATTTGAAGTGTAGACGAGGAATACATAACACTTTGCGAATCATATTACATCTTACCATGAAACATAGAAATGAGATGCGATGTCGCGCTTTAAGTAGCATTAGAAATCTATTGCTACGATACGTAGACATCTGCAAACGCTATTTCCTAGCGAGGAAGTGTCGCATTCACATTCATTTGAAGTGTAGAAGAGGAATACATGACACTTCGGAAATCATATTATATCTTACCATGAAACATAGAAATGAGATGCGATATCGCGTTTTAAGAAGCATTAGAAATCTATTGCTACGATACGTAGACATCTGCAATCGCTATTTCTTTGCAAGGAAGTGTCGCATTTACATTCATTTGAAGTGTAGACGAGGAATACATAACACTTCGCAAATCATGTTATATCTTACCATGAAACATAGAAATGAGATGCGATATCGCGTTTTAAGTATCATATGAACTCTATTGCTACGATACGTAGACATCTGCAATCGCTATTTCCTTGCAAGGAAGTGTCGCATTTACTTTCATCTGAATCGTAGACGAGGAATACATAACACTTCGCAAATCATATTATATCTTACCATAAAACATAGAAATGAGATGCGATATCGCGTTTAAGAATCATAAGAACACCATTGCTACGATACGTAGACATCTGCAAACGCTATTTCCTAGCGAGGAAGTGTCGCTTTCACATTCATTTGAAGTGTAGACGAGGAATACATAACACTTCGCAAATCATATTATATCTTACCATGAAACATAGAAATGAGATGCGATATCGCGTTTTAAGAAGCATTAGAAACCTATTGCTACGATACGTAGACATCTGCAAACGCTATTTCCTAGCGAGGAAGTGTGGCATTTACATTCATTTGAAGTGTAAGCGCGGAATACATAACACTTCGCAAATCATATTATATCTTACCATGAAACATAGAAATGAAATGCGATATCGCGTTTTAAGAATCATAAAAACTCTATTGCTACGATGCGTAGACATCTGCAAACGTTATTTCTTTGCAAGGAAGTGTCGCATTTACATTTATTTGAAGTGTAGACGAGGAATACATAACACTTCGCAAATTATATTATATCTTACCATGAAACATAGAAATGAGATGCGATATCGCGTTTTAAGAAGCATTAGAACCCTATTGCTACGATAGGTAGACATCTGCATACGTTATTTCCTTGCAAGGAAGTGTCGCATTTACATTCATTTGATGTGTAGACGAGGAATACATAACACTTCGCAAATCATATTATATCTTACCATGAAACGAAGAAATGAGATGCGATATCGCGTTTTAAGAAGCATTTGAAATCTGTTGCTACGATACGTAGACATCTGGAAACGCTATTTCCTTGCAAGGAAGTGTCGCATTTACATTCATTTGAAGTGTAGACGAGGAATACATAACACTTCGCAAATCATATTATATCTTACCATGAAACGTAGATATGAGATGCGATATCGCGTTTTAAGAAGAATTAGAAATCTGTTGCTACGATACGTAGACATCTGCAAACGCTATTTCCTTGCAAGGAAGTGTCGCATTTACATTCATTTGAAGCGTAGACGAGGAATACATAACACTTCGCAAATCATATTATATCTTACCATGAAACATAGATATGAGATGCAATATCTCGTTTTAAGATGCAATTGAACCCCATTGCTACGATAGGTAGATATCTGCAAACGCTATTTCCTTGCAAGGAAGTGTCGCATTTACATTCATTTGAAGTGTAGACGAGGAATACATAACACTTCGCAAATCATATTATATCTTATCATGAAACATAGAAATGAGATGCGATATCGCGTTTTAAGAAGCATTAGAACCCTGTAGCTACGATAGGTAGACATCTGCAAACGCTATTTCCTTGCAAGGAAGTGTCGCATTTACATTCATTTGAAGTGTAGACGAGGAATACATAACAATTCGCAAATTATATTATATCTTACCATGAAACATAGAAATGAGATGCGATATCGCGTTTTAAGAAGCATTAGAACACTATTGCTACGATAGGTAGACATCTGCGAACGCTATTCCCTTGCAAGGAAGTGTCGCATTTACATTCATTTGAATCGTAGACGAGGAATACATACCACTTCGCAAATCATATTATATCTTACCACGAAACATAGAAATGAGATGCGATATCGCGTTTTAAGAATCATAAGAACTCTATTGCTACGATACGTAGACATCTGCAAACGCCATTTCCTAGCGAGGAAGTGTCGCATTCACAATCATTTGACGTGTAGACGAGGAATACATAACACTTCGCAAATCATATTATATCTTACCATGAAACATAGAAATGAGATGCGATATCGCGTTTTAAGAAGCATTAGAAATCTATTGCTACGATACGTAGACATCTGCAAACGCTATTTCTTTGCAAGGAAGTGTCGCATTTACATTCATTTGAAGTGTAGACGAGGAATACATAACACTTCGCAAATCATATTATATCTTACCATGAAACATAGAAATGAGTTGCGATATCGCGTTTTAAGAATCATAAGAACTCTATTGCTACGAGACCTAGACATCTGCAATCGCTATTTCTTTGCGAGGAAGCGTTTCATTTGCATTCATTTGAAGTGTAGACGAGGAATACATAACACTTCGCAAATCATATTATATCTTACCATGAAACATAGATATGAGATGCGATATCGCGTTTTAAGGAGCATTAGAAATCTATTGCTACGATACGTAGACATCTGCAAAAGCTATTTCCTTGCAAGGAAGGGTCGCATTTATAATCATTTGAAGTATAGACGAGGAATACATAACACTTCGCTAATCATATTATATCTTACCATGAAACATAAAATTGAGATCGATATCGCGTTTTAAGAATCATAAGAACTCCATTGCCACGATACGTAGACACCTGCAAACGCTATTTCCTTGCAAGGAAGTGTCGCATTTACATTCATTTGAAACGTAGACGAGGAATACATAACACTTCGCAAATCATATAATATCTTACCATGAAACATAGAAATGAGATGCTATATCGCGTTTTAAAAAGCATTAGAAATCTATTGCTACGATACGCAGACATCTGCAAACGCTATTTCCTAGCGAGGAAGTGTCGCATTCACATTCATTTGAATTGTAGAAGAGGAATACATGACACTTCGCAAATCATATTATATCTTACCATGAAACATAGAAATGAGATGCGATATCGCGTTTTAAGAAGCATCAGAACCCTATTGCTACGATAGGTAGACATCTGCATACGCTATTTCCTAGCAAGAAAGTGTCGCATTTACATTCTTTTGAAGTGTAGACGAGGAATACATAACACTTCGCAAATCATATTATATCTTACCATGAAACATAGAAATGAGATGCGATATCGCGTTTTAAGAAGCATCAGAAATCTATTGCTACGATACGTAGACATCTGCAAAAGCTATTTCCTTGCAAGGAAGGGTCGCATTTATAATCATTTGAAGTATAGACGAGGAATACATAACACTTCGCAAATCATATTATATCTTACCATGAACCATAGAAATGAGTTGCGATATCGCGTTTTAAGAATCATAAGAACTCTATTGCTACGAGACGTAGACATCTGCAATCGCTATTTCTTTGCGAGGAAGCGTTTCATTTACATTCATTTGAAGTGTAGACGAGGAATATATAACACTTCGCAAATCATATTATATCTTACCATGAAACATAGAAATGAGATGCGATATCGCGTTTTAAGAAGCATTAGAACCCTATTGCTACGATAGGTAGATATCTGCAAACGCTATTTCCTTGCAAGGAAGTGTCGCATTTACATTCATTTGAAGTGTAGACGAGGAATACATAGCACTTCGCAAATTATATTATATCTTACCATGAAACATAGAAATGAGATGCGATATCGCGTTTTAAGAAGCATTAGAAATCTATTGCTACGATACGTAGACCTCTGCAAAAGCTATTTCCTTGCAAGGAAGGGTCGCATTTATAATCATTTGAAGTGTAGACGAGGAATACATAACACTTTGCGAATCATATTACATCTTACCATGAAACATAGAAATGAGATGCGATGTCGCGCTTTAAGTAGCATTAGAAATCTATTGCTACGATACGTAGACATCTGCAAACGCTATTTCCTAGCGAGGAAGTGTCGCATTCACATTCATTTGAAGTGTAGAAGAGGAATACATGACACTTCGGAAATCATATTATATCTTACCATGAAACATAGAAATGAGATGCGATATCGCGTTTTAAGAAGCATTAGAAATCTATTGCTACGATACGTAGACATCTGCAATCGCTATTTCTTTGCAAGGAAGTGTCGCATTTACATTCATTTGAAGTGTAGACGAGGAATACATAACACTTCGCAAATCATGTTATATCTTACCATGAAACATAGAAATGAGATGCGATATCGCGTTTTAAGTATCATATGAACTCTATTGCTACGATACGTAGACATCTGCAATCGCTATTTCCTTGCAAGGAAGTGTCGCATTTACTTTCATCTGAATCGTAGACGAGGAATACATAACACTTCGCAAATCATATTATATCTTACCATAAAACATAGAAATGAGATGCGATATCGCGTTTAAGAATCATAAGAACACCATTGCTACGATACGTAGACATCTGCAAACGCTATTTCCTAGCGAGGAAGTGTCGCTTTCACATTCATTTGAAGTGTAGACGAGGAATACATAACACTTCGCAAATCATATTATATCTTACCATGAAACATAGAAATGAGATGCGATATCGCGTTTTAAGAAGCATTAGAAACCTATTGCTACGATACGTAGACATCTGCAAACGCTATTTCCTAGCGAGGAAGTGTGGCATTTACATTCATTTGAAGTGTAAGCGCGGAATACATAACACTTCGCAAATCATATTATATCTTACCATGAAACATAGAAATGAAATGCGATATCGCGTTTTAAGAATCATAAAAACTCTATTGCTACGATGCGTAGACATCTGCAAACGTTATTTCTTTGCAAGGAAGTGTCGCATTTACATTCATTTGAAGTGTAGACGAGGAATAGATAACACTTCGCAAATCATATTATATCTTACCATGAAACATAGAAATGAGATGCGATATCGCGTTTTAAGAAGCATTAGAACCCTATTGCTACGATAGGTAGACATCTGCATACGTTATTTCCTTGCAAGGAAGTGTCGCATTTACATTCATTTGATGTGTAGACGAGGAATACATAACACTTCGCAAATCATATTATATCTTACCATGAAACGAAGAAATGAGATGCGATATCGCGTTTTAAGAAGCATTTGAAATCTGTTGCTACGATACGTAGACATCTGGAAACGCTATTTCCTTGCAAGGAAGTGTCGCATTTACATTCATTTGAAGTGTAGACGAGGAATACATAACACTTCGCAAATCATATTATATCTTACCATGAAACGTAGATATGAGATGCGATATCGCGTTTTAAGAAGAATTAGAAATCTGTTGCTACGATACGTAGACATCTGCAAACGCTATTTCCTTGCAAGGAAGTGTCGCATTTACATTCATTTGAAGCGTAGACGAGGAATACATAACACTTCGCAAATCATATTATATCTTACCATGAAACATAGATATGAGATGCAATATCTCGTTTTAAGATGCAATTGAACCCCATTGCTACGATAGGTAGATATCTGCAAACGCTATTTCCTTGCAAGGAAGTGTCGCATTTACATTCATTTGAAGTGTAGACGAGGAATACATAACACTTCGCAAATCATATTATATCTTATCATGAAACATAGAAATGAGATGCGATATCGCGTTTTAAGAAGCATTAGAACCCTGTAGCTACGATAGGTAGACATCTGCAAACGCTATTTCCTTGCAAGGAAGTGTCGCATTTACATTCATTTGAAGTGTAGACGAGGAATACATAACAATTCGCAAATTATATTATATCTTACCATGAAACATAGAAATGAGATGCGATATCGCGTTTTAAGAAGCATTAGGACACTATTGCTACGATAGGTAGACATCTGCGAACGCTATTCCCTTGCAAGGAAGTGTCGCATTTACATTCATTTGAATCGTAGACGAGGAATACATACCACTTCGCAAATCATATTATATCTTACCACGAAACATAGAAATGAGATGCGATATCGCGTTTTAAGAATCATAAGAACTCTATTGCTACGATACGTAGACATCTGCAAACGCCATTTCCTAGCGAGGAAGTGTCGCATTCACAATCATTTGACGTGTAGACGAGGAATACATAACACTTCGCAAATCATATTATATCTTACCATGAAACATAGAAATGAGATGCGATATCGCGTTTTAAGAAGCATTAGAAATCTATTGCTACGATACGTAGACATCTGCAAACGCTATTTCTTTGCAAGGAAGTGTCGCATTTACATTCATTTGAAGTGTAGACGAGGAATACATAACACTTCGCAAATCATATTATATCTTACCATGAAACATAGAAATGAGTTGCGATATCGCGTTTTAAGAATCATAAGAACTCTATTGCTACGAGACCTAGACATCTGCAATCGCTATTTCTTTGCGAGGAAGCGTTTCATTTGCATTCATTTGAAGTGTAGACGAGGAATACATAACACTTCGCAAATCATATTATATCTTACCATGAAACATAGATATGAGATGCGATATCGCGTTTTAAGGAGCATTAGAAATCTATTGCTACGATACGTAGACATCTGCAAAAGCTATTTCCTTGCAAGGAAGGGTCGCATTTATAATCATTTGAAGTATAGACGAGGAATACATAACACTTCGCTAATCATATTATATCTTACCATGAAACATAAAATTGAGATCGATATCGCGTTTTAAGAATCATAAGAACTCCATTGCCACGATACGTAGACACCTGCAAACGCTATTTCCTTGCAAGGAAGTGTCGCATTTACATTCATTTGAAACGTAGACGAGGAATACATAACACTTCGCAAATCATATAATATCTTACCATGAAACATAGAAATGAGATGCTATATCGCGTTTTAAAAAGCATTAGAAATCTATTGCTACGATACGCAGACATCTGCAAACGCTATTTCCTAGCGAGGAAGTGTCGCATTCACATTCATTTGAATTGTAGAAGAGGAATACATGACACTTCGCAAATCATATTATATCTTACCATGAAACATAGAAATGAGATGCGATATCGCGTTTTAAGAAGCATCAGAACCCTATTGCTACGATAGGTAGACATCTGCATACGCTATTTCCTAGCAAGAAAGTGTCGCATTTACATTCTTTTGAAGTGTAGACGAGGAATACATAACACTTCGCAAATCATATTATATCTTACCATGAAACATAGAAATGAGATGCGATATCGCGTTTTAAGAAGCATCAGAAATCTATTGCTACGATACGTAGACATCTGCAAAAGCTATTTCCTTGCAAGGAAGGGTCGCATTTATAATCATTTGAAGTATAGACGAGGAATACATAACACTTCGCAAATCATATTATATCTTACCATGAACCATAGAAATGAGTTGCGATATCGCGTTTTAAGAATCATAAGAACTCTATTGCTACGAGACGTAGACATCTGCAATCGCTATTTCTTTGCGAGGAAGCGTTTCATTTACATTCATTTGAAGTGTAGACGAGGAATATATAACACTTCGCAAATCATATTATATCTTACCATGAAACATAGAAATGAGATGCGATATCGCGTTTTAAGAAGCATTAGAACCCTATTGCTACGATAGGTAGATATCTGCAAACGCTATTTCCTTGCAAGGAAGTGTCGCATTTACATTCATTTGAAGTGTAGACGAGGAATACATAGCACTTCGCAAATTATATTATATCTTACCATGAAACATAGAAATGAGATGCGATATCGCGTTTTAAGAAGCATTAGAAATCTATTGCTACGATACGTAGACCTCTGCAAAAGCTATTTCCTTGCAAGGAAGGGTCGCATTTATAATCATTTGAAGTGTAGACGAGGAATACATAACACTTTGCGAATCATATTACATCTTACCATGAAACATAGAAATGAGATGCGATGTCGCGCTTTAAGTAGCATTAGAAATCTATTGCTACGATACGTAGACATCTGCAAACGCTATTTCCTAGCGAGGAAGTGTCGCATTCACATTCATTTGAAGTGTAGAAGAGGAATACATGACACTTCGGAAATCATATTATATCTTACCATGAAACATAGAAATGAGATGCGATATCGCGTTTTAAGAAGCATTAGAAATCTATTGCTACGATACGTAGACATCTGCAATCGCTATTTCTTTGCAAGGAAGTGTCGCATTTACATTCATTTGAAGTGTAGACGAGGAATACATAACACTTCGCAAATCATGTTATATCTTACCATGAAACATAGAAATGAGATGCGATATCGCGTTTTAAGTATCATATGAACTCTATTGCTACGATACGTAGACATCTGCAATCGCTATTTCCTTGCAAGGAAGTGTCGCATTTACTTTCATCTGAATCGTAGACGAGGAATACATAACACTTCGCAAATCATATTATATCTTACCATAAAACATAGAAATGAGATGCGATATCGCGTTTAAGAATCATAAGAACACCATTGCTACGATACGTAGACATCTGCAAACGCTATTTCCTAGCGAGGAAGTGTCGCTTTCACATTCATTTGAAGTGTAGACGAGGAATACATAACACTTCGCAAATCATATTATATCTTACCATGAAACATAGAAATGAGATGCGATATCGCGTTTTAAGAAGCATTAGAAACCTATTGCTACGATACGTAGACATCTGCAAACGCTATTTCCTAGCGAGGAAGTGTGGCATTTACATTCATTTGAAGTGTAAGCGCGGAATACATAACACTTCGCAAATCATATTATATCTTACCATGAAACATAGAAATGAAATGCGATATCGCGTTTTAAGAATCATAAAAACTCTATTGCTACGATGCGTAGACATCTGCAAACGTTATTTCTTTGCAAGGAAGTGTCGCATTTACATTCATTTGAAGTGTAGACGAGGAATAGATAACACTTCGCAAATCATATTATATCTTACCATGAAACATAGAAATGAGATGCGATATCGCGTTTTAAGAAGCATTAGAACCCTATTGCTACGATAGGTAGACATCTGCATACGTTATTTCCTTGCAAGGAAGTGTCGCATTTACATTCATTTGATGTGTAGACGAGGAATACATAACACTTCGCAAATCATATTATATCTTACCATGAAACGAAGAAATGAGATGCGATATCGCGTTTTAAGAAGCATTTGAAATCTGTTGCTACGATACGTAGACATCTGGAAACGCTATTTCCTTGCAAGGAAGTGTCGCATTTACATTCATTTGAAGTGTAGACGAGGAATACATAACACTTCGCAAATCATATTATATCTTACCATGAAACGTAGATATGAGATGCGATATCGCGTTTTAAGAAGAATTAGAAATCTGTTGCTACGATACGTAGACATCTGCAAACGCTATTTCCTTGCAAGGAAGTGTCGCATTTACATTCATTTGAAGCGTAGACGAGGAATACATAACACTTCGCAAATCATATTATATCTTACCATGAAACATAGATATGAGATGCAATATCTCGTTTTAAGATGCAATTGAACCCCATTGCTACGATAGGTAGATATCTGCAAACGCTATTTCCTTGCAAGGAAGTGTCGCATTTACATTCATTTGAAGTGTAGACGAGGAATACATAACACTTCGCAAATCATATTATATCTTATCATGAAACATAGAAATGAGATGCGATATCGCGTTTTAAGAAGCATTAGAACCCTGTAGCTACGATAGGTAGACATCTGCAAACGCTATTTCCTTGCAAGGAAGTGTCGCATTTACATTCATTTGAAGTGTAGACGAGGAATACATAACAATTCGCAAATTATATTATATCTTACCATGAAACATAGAAATGAGATGCGATATCGCGTTTTAAGAAGCATTAGAACACTATTGCTACGATAGGTAGACATCTGCGAACGCTATTCCCTTGCAAGGAAGTGTCGCATTTACATTCATTTGAATCGTAGACGAGGAATACATACCACTTCGCAAATCATATTATATCTTACCACGAAACATAGAAATGAGATGCGATATCGCGTTTTAAGAATCATAAGAACTCTATTGCTACGATACGTAGACATCTGCAAACGCCATTTCCTAGCGAGGAAGTGTCGCATTCACAATCATTTGACGTGTAGACGAGGAATACATAACACTTCGCAAATCATATTATATCTTACCATGAAACATAGAAATGAGATGCGATATCGCGTTTTAAGAAGCATTAGAAATCTATTGCTACGATACGTAGACATCTGCAAACGCTATTTCTTTGCAAGGAAGTGTCGCATTTACATTCATTTGAAGTGTAGACGAGGAATACATAACACTTCGCAAATCATATTATATCTTACCATGAAACATAGAAATGAGTTGCGATATCGCGTTTTAAGAATCATAAGAACTCTATTGCTACGAGACCTAGACATCTGCTATCGCTATTTCTTTGCGAGGAAGCGTTTCATTTGCATTCATTTGAAGTGTAGACGAGGAATACATAACACTTCGCAAATCATATTATATCTTACCATGAAACATAGATATGAGATGCGATATCGCGTTTTAAGGAGCATTAGAAATCTATTGCTACGATACGTAGACATCTGCAAAAGCTATTTCCTTGCAAGGAAGGGTCGCATTTATAATCATTTGAAGTATAGACGAGGAATACATAACACTTCGCTAATCATATTATATCTTACCATGAAACATAAAATTGAGATCGATATCGCGTTTTAAGAATCATAAGAACTCCATTGCCACGATACGTAGACACCTGCAAACGCTATTTCCTTGCAAGGAAGTGTCGCATTTACATTCATTTGAAACGTAGACGAGGAATACATAACACTTCGCAAATCATATAATATCTTACCATGAAACATAGAAATGAGATGCGATATCGCGTTTTAAGAAGCATCAGAACCCTATTGCTACGATAGGTAGACATCTGCATACGCTATTTCCTAGCAAGAAAGTGTCGCATTTACATTCTTTTGAAGTGTAGACGAGGAATACATAACACTTCGCAAATCATATTATATCTTACCATGAAACATAGAAATGAGATGCGATATCGCGTTTTAAGAAGCATCAGAAATCTATTGCTACGATACGTAGACATCTGCAAAAGCTATTTCCTTGCAAGGAAGGGTCGCATTTATAATCATTTGAAGTATAGACGAGGAATACATAACACTTCGCAAATCATATTATATCTTACCATGAACCATAGAAATGAGTTGCGATATCGCGTTTTAAGAATCATAAGAACTCTATTGCTACGAGACGTAGACATCTGCAATCGCTATTTCTTTGCGAGGAAGCGTTTCATTTACATTCATTTGAAGTGTAGACGAGGAATATATAACACTTCGCAAATCATATTATATCTTACCATGAAACATAGAAATGAGATGCGATATCGCGTTTTAAGAAGCATTAGAACCCTATTGCTACGATAGGTAGATATCTGCAAACGCTATTTCCTTGCAAGGAAGTGTCGCATTTACATTCATTTGAAGTGTAGACGAGGAATACATAGCACTTCGCAAATTATATTATATCTTACCATGAAACATAGAAATGAGATGCGATATCGCGTTTTAAGAAGCATTAGAAATCTATTGCTACGATACGTAGACCTCTGCAAAAGCTATTTCCTTGCAAGGAAGGGTCGCATTTATAATCATTTGAAGTGTAGACGAGGAATACATAACACTTTGCGAATCATATTACATCTTACCATGAAACATAGAAATGAGATGCGATGTCGCGCTTTAAGTAGCATTAGAAATCTATTGCTACGATACGTAGACATCTGCAAACGCTATTTCCTAGCGAGGAAGTGTCGCATTCACATTCATTTGAAGTGTAGAAGAGGAATACATGACACTTCGGAAATCATATTATATCTTACCATGAAACATAGAAATGAGATGCGATATCGCGTTTTAAGAAGCATTAGAAATCTATTGCTACGATACGTAGACATCTGCAATCGCTATTTCTTTGCAAGGAAGTGTCGCATTTACATTCATTTGAAGTGTAGACGAGGAATACATAACACTTCGCAAATCATGTTATATCTTACCATGAAACATAGAAATGAGATGCGATATCGCGTTTTAAGTATCATATGAACTCTATTGCTACGATACGTAGACATCTGCAATCGCTATTTCCTTGCAAGGAAGTGTCGCATTTACTTTCATCTGAATCGTAGACGAGGAATACATAACACTTCGCAAATCATATTATATCTTACCATAAAACATAGAAATGAGATGCGATATCGCGTTTAAGAATCATAAGAACACCATTGCTACGATACGTAGACATCTGCAAACGCTATTTCCTAGCGAGGAAGTGTCGCTTTCACATTCATTTGAAGTGTAGACGAGGAATACATAACACTTCGCAAATCATATTATATCTTACCATGAAACATAGAAATGAGATGCGATATCGCGTTTTAAGAAGCATTAGAAACCTATTGCTACGATACGTAGACATCTGCAAACGCTATTTCCTAGCGAGGAAGTGTGGCATTTACATTCATTTGAAGTGTAAGCGCGGAATACATAACACTTCGCAAATCATATTATATCTTACCATGAAACATAGAAATGAAATGCGATATCGCGTTTTAAGAATCATAAAAACTCTATTGCTACGATGCGTAGACATCTGCAAACGTTATTTCTTTGCAAGGAAGTGTCGCATTTACATTCATTTGAAGTGTAGACGAGGAATAGATAACACTTCGCAAATCATATTATATCTTACCATGAAACATAGAAATGAGATGCGATATCGCGTTTTAAGAAGCATTAGAACCCTATTGCTACGATAGGTAGACATCTGCATACGTTATTTCCTTGCAAGGAAGTGTCGCATTTACATTCATTTGATGTGTAGACGAGGAATACATAACACTTCGCAAATCATATTATATCTTACCATGAAACGAAGAAATGAGATGCGATATCGCGTTTTAAGAAGCATTTGAAATCTGTTGCTACGATACGTAGACATCTGGAAACGCTATTTCCTTGCAAGGAAGTGTCGCATTTACATTCATTTGAAGTGTAGACGAGGAATACATAACACTTCGCAAATCATATTATATCTTACCATGAAACGTAGATATGAGATGCGATATCGCGTTTTAAGAAGAATTAGAAATCTGTTGCTACGATACGTAGACATCTGCAAACGCTATTTCCTTGCAAGGAAGTGTCGCATTTACATTCATTTGAAGCGTAGACGAGGAATACATAACACTTCGCAAATCATATTATATCTTACCATGAAACATAGATATGAGATGCAATATCTCGTTTTAAGATGCAATTGAACCCCATTGCTACGATAGGTAGATATCTGCAAACGCTATTTCCTTGCAAGGAAGTGTCGCATTTACATTCATTTGAAGTGTAGACGAGGAATACATAACACTTCGCAAATCATATTATATCTTATCATGAAACATAGAAATGAGATGCGATATCGCGTTTTAAGAAGCATTAGAACCCTGTAGCTACGATAGGTAGACATCTGCAAACGCTATTTCCTTGCAAGGAAGTGTCGCATTTACATTCATTTGAAGTGTAGACGAGGAATACATAACAATTCGCAAATTATATTATATCTTACCATGAAACATAGAAATGAGATGCGATATCGCGTTTTAAGAAGCATTAGAACACTATTGCTACGATAGGTAGACATCTGCGAACGCTATTCCCTTGCAAGGAAGTGTCGCATTTACATTCATTTGAATCGTAGACGAGGAATACATACCACTTCGCAAATCATATTATATCTTACCACGAAACATAGAAATGAGATGCGATATCGCGTTTTAAGAATCATAAGAACTCTATTGCTACGATACGTAGACATCTGCAAACGCCATTTCCTAGCGAGGAAGTGTCGCATTCACAATCATTTGACGTGTAGACGAGGAATACATAACACTTCGCAAATCATATTATATCTTACCATGAAACATAGAAATGAGATGCGATATCGCGTTTTAAGAAGCATTAGAAATCTATTGCTACGATACGTAGACATCTGCAAACGCTATTTCTTTGCAAGGAAGTGTCGCATTTACATTCATTTGAAGTGTAGACGAGGAATACATAACACTTCGCAAATCATATTATATCTTACCATGAAACATAGAAATGAGTTGCGATATCGCGTTTTAAGAATCATAAGAACTCTATTGCTACGAGACGTAGACATCTGCAATCGCTATTTCTTTGCGAGGAAGCGTTTCATTTACATTCATTTGAAGTGTAGACGAGGAATATATAACACTTCGCAAATCATATTATATCTTACCATGAAACATAGAAATGAGATGCGATATCGCGTTTTAAGAAGCATTAGAACCCTATTGCTACGATAGGTAGATATCTGCAAACGCTATTTCCTTGCAAGGAAGTGTCGCATTTACATTCATTTGAAGTGTAGACGAGGAATACATAGCACTTCGCAAATTATATTATATCTTACCATGAAACATAGAAATGAGATGCGATATCGCGTTTTAAGAAGCATTAGAAATCTATTGCTACGATACGTAGACCTCTGCAAAAGCTATTTCCTTGCAAGGAAGGGTCGCATTTATAATCATTTGAAGTGTAGACGAGGAATACATAACACTTTGCGAATCATATTACATCTTACCATGAAACATAGAAATGAGATGCGATGTCGCGCTTTAAGTAGCATTAGAAATCTATTGCTACGATACGTAGACATCTGCAAACGCTATTTCCTAGCGAGGAAGTGTCGCATTCACATTCATTTGAAGTGTAGAAGAGGAATACATGACACTTCGGAAATCATATTATATCTTACCATGAAACATAGAAATGAGATGCGATATCGCGTTTTAAGAAGCATTAGAAATCTATTGCTACGATACGTAGACATCTGCAATCGCTATTTCTTTGCAAGGAAGTGTCGCATTTACATTCATTTGAAGTGTAGACGAGGAATACATAACACTTCGCAAATCATGTTATATCTTACCATGAAACATAGAAATGAGATGCGATATCGCGTTTTAAGTATCATATGAACTCTATTGCTACGATACGTAGACATCTGCAATCGCTATTTCCTTGCAAGGAAGTGTCGCATTTACTTTCATCTGAATCGTAGACGAGGAATACATAACACTTCGCAAATCATATTATATCTTACCATAAAACATAGAAATGAGATGCGATATCGCGTTTAAGAATCATAAGAACACCATTGCTACGATACGTAGACATCTGCAAACGCTATTTCCTAGCGAGGAAGTGTCGCTTTCACATTCATTTGAAGTGTAGACGAGGAATACATAACACTTCGCAAATCATATTATATCTTACCATGAAACATAGAAATGAGATGCGATATCGCGTTTTAAGAAGCATTAGAAACCTATTGCTACGATACGTAGACATCTGCAAACGCTATTTCCTAGCGAGGAAGTGTGGCATTTACATTCATTTGAAGTGTAAGCGCGGAATACATAACACTTCGCAAATCATATTATATCTTACCATGAAACATAGAAATGAAATGCGATATCGCGTTTTAAGAATCATAAAAACTCTATTGCTACGATGCGTAGACATCTGCAAACGTTATTTCTTTGCAAGGAAGTGTCGCATTTACATTCATTTGAAGTGTAGACGAGGAATAGATAACACTTCGCAAATCATATTATATCTTACCATGAAACATAGAAATGAGATGCGATATCGCGTTTTAAGAAGCATTAGAACCCTATTGCTACGATAGGTAGACATCTGCATACGTTATTTCCTTGCAAGGAAGTGTCGCATTTACATTCATTTGATGTGTAGACGAGGAATACATAACACTTCGCAAATCATATTATATCTTACCATGAAACGAAGAAATGAGATGCGATATCGCGTTTTAAGAAGCATTTGAAATCTGTTGCTACGATACGTAGACATCTGGAAACGCTATTTCCTTGCAAGGAAGTGTCGCATTTACATTCATTTGAAGTGTAGACGAGGAATACATAACACTTCGCAAATCATATTATATCTTACCATGAAACGTAGATATGAGATGCGATATCGCGTTTTAAGAAGAATTAGAAATCTGTTGCTACGATACGTAGACATCTGCAAACGCTATTTCCTTGCAAGGAAGTGTCGCATTTACATTCATTTGAAGCGTAGACGAGGAATACATAACACTTCGCAAATCATATTATATCTTACCATGAAACATAGATATGAGATGCAATATCTCGTTTTAAGATGCAATTGAACCCCATTGCTACGATAGGTAGATATCTGCAAACGCTATTTCCTTGCAAGGAAGTGTCGCATTTACATTCATTTGAAGTGTAGACGAGGAATACATAACACTTCGCAAATCATATTATATCTTATCATGAAACATAGAAATGAGATGCGATATCGCGTTTTAAGAAGCATTAGAACCCTGTAGCTACGATAGGTAGACATCTGCAAACGCTATTTCCTTGCAAGGAAGTGTCGCATTTACATTCATTTGAAGTGTAGACGAGGAATACATAACAATTCGCAAATTATATTATATCTTACCATGAAACATAGAAATGAGATGCGATATCGCGTTTTAAGAAGCATTAGAACACTATTGCTACGATAGGTAGACATCTGCGAACGCTATTCCCTTGCAAGGAAGTGTCGCATTTACATTCATTTGAATCGTAGACGAGGAATACATACCACTTCGCAAATCATATTATATCTTACCACGAAACATAGAAATGAGATGCGATATCGCGTTTTAAGAATCATAAGAACTCTATTGCTACGATACGTAGACATCTGCAAACGCCATTTCCTAGCGAGGAAGTGTCGCATTCACAATCATTTGACGTGTAGACGAGGAATACATAACACTTCGCAAATCATATTATATCTTACCATGAAACATAGAAATGAGATGCGATATCGCGTTTTAAGAAGCATTAGAAATCTATTGCTACGATACGTAGACATCTGCAAACGCTATTTCTTTGCAAGGAAGTGTCGCATTTACATTCATTTGAAGTGTAGACGAGGAATACATAACACTTCGCAAATCATATTATATCTTACCATGAAACATAGAAATGAGTTGCGATATCGCGTTTTAAGAATCATAAGAACTCTATTGCTACGAGACCTAGACATCTGCAATCGCTATTTCTTTGCGAGGAAGCGTTTCATTTGCATTCATTTGAAGTGTAGACGAGGAATACATAACACTTCGCAAATCATATTATATCTTACCATGAAACATAGATATGAGATGCGATATCGCGTTTTAAGGAGCATTAGAAATCTATTGCTACGATACGTAGACATCTGCAAAAGCTATTTCCTTGCAAGGAAGGGTCGCATTTATAATCATTTGAAGTATAGACGAGGAATACATAACACTTCGCTAATCATATTATATCTTACCATGAAACATAAAATTGAGATCGATATCGCGTTTTAAGAATCATAAGAACTCCATTGCCACGATACGTAGACACCTGCAAACGCTATTTCCTTGCAAGGAAGTGTCGCATTTACATTCATTTGAAACGTAGACGAGGAATACATAACACTTCGCAAATCATATAATATCTTACCATGAAACATAGAAATGAGATGCGATATCGCGTTTTAAGAAGCATCAGAACCCTATTGCTACGATAGGTAGACATCTGCATACGCTATTTCCTAGCAAGAAAGTGTCGCATTTACATTCTTTTGAAGTGTAGACGAGGAATACATAACACTTCGCAAATCATATTATATCTTACCATGAAACATAGAAATGAGATGCGATATCGCGTTTTAAGAAGCATCAGAAATCTATTGCTACGATACGTAGACATCTGCAAAAGCTATTTCCTTGCAAGGAAGGGTCGCATTTATAATCATTTGAAGTATAGACGAGGAATACATAACACTTCGCAAATCATATTATATCTTACCATGAACCATAGAAATGAGTTGCGATATCGCGTTTTAAGAATCATAAGAACTCTATTGCTACGAGACGTAGACATCTGCAATCGCTATTTCTTTGCGAGGAAGCGTTTCATTTACATTCATTTGAAGTGTAGACGAGGAATATATAACACTTCGCAAATCATATTATATCTTACCATGAAACATAGAAATGAGATGCGATATCGCGTTTTAAGAAGCATTAGAACCCTATTGCTACGATAGGTAGATATCTGCAAACGCTATTTCCTTGCAAGGAAGTGTCGCATTTACATTCATTTGAAGTGTAGACGAGGAATACATAGCACTTCGCAAATTATATTATATCTTACCATGAAACATAGAAATGAGATGCGATATCGCGTTTTAAGAAGCATTAGAAATCTATTGCTACGATACGTAGACCTCTGCAAAAGCTATTTCCTTGCAAGGAAGGGTCGCATTTATAATCATTTGAAGTGTAGACGAGGAATACATAACACTTTGCGAATCATATTACATCTTACCATGAAACATAGAAATGAGATGCGATGTCGCGCTTTAAGTAGCATTAGAAATCTATTGCTACGATACGTAGACATCTGCAAACGCTATTTCCTAGCGAGGAAGTGTCGCATTCACATTCATTTGAAGTGTAGAAGAGGAATACATGACACTTCGGAAATCATATTATATCTTACCATGAAACATAGAAATGAGATGCGATATCGCGTTTTAAGAAGCATTAGAAATCTATTGCTACGATACGTAGACATCTGCAATCGCTATTTCTTTGCAAGGAAGTGTCGCATTTACATTCATTTGAAGTGTAGACGAGGAATACATAACACTTCGCAAATCATGTTATATCTTACCATGAAACATAGAAATGAGATGCGATATCGCGTTTTAAGTATCATATGAACTCTATTGCTACGATACGTAGACATCTGCAATCGCTATTTCCTTGCAAGGAAGTGTCGCATTTACTTTCATCTGAATCGTAGACGAGGAATACATAACACTTCGCAAATCATATTATATCTTACCATAAAACATAGAAATGAGATGCGATATCGCGTTTAAGAATCATAAGAACACCATTGCTACGATACGTAGACATCTGCAAACGCTATTTCCTAGCGAGGAAGTGTCGCTTTCACATTCATTTGAAGTGTAGACGAGGAATACATAACACTTCGCAAATCATATTATATCTTACCATGAAACATAGAAATGAGATGCGATATCGCGTTTTAAGAAGCATTAGAAACCTATTGCTACGATACGTAGACATCTGCAAACGCTATTTCCTAGCGAGGAAGTGTGGCATTTACATTCATTTGAAGTGTAAGCGCGGAATACATAACACTTCGCAAATCATATTATATCTTACCATGAAACATAGAAATGAAATGCGATATCGCGTTTTAAGAATCATAAAAACTCTATTGCTACGATGCGTAGACATCTGCAAACGTTATTTCTTTGCAAGGAAGTGTCGCATTTACATTCATTTGAAGTGTAGACGAGGAATAGATAACACTTCGCAAATCATATTATATCTTACCATGAAACATAGAAATGAGATGCGATATCGCGTTTTAAGAAGCATTAGAACCCTATTGCTACGATAGGTAGACATCTGCATACGTTATTTCCTTGCAAGGAAGTGTCGCATTTACATTCATTTGATGTGTAGACGAGGAATACATAACACTTCGCAAATCATATTATATCTTACCATGAAACGAAGAAATGAGATGCGATATCGCGTTTTAAGAAGCATTTGAAATCTGTTGCTACGATACGTAGACATCTGGAAACGCTATTTCCTTGCAAGGAAGTGTCGCATTTACATTCATTTGAAGTGTAGACGAGGAATACATAACACTTCGCAAATCATATTATATCTTACCATGAAACGTAGATATGAGATGCGATATCGCGTTTTAAGAAGAATTAGAAATCTGTTGCTACGATACGTAGACATCTGCAAACGCTATTTCCTTGCAAGGAAGTGTCGCATTTACATTCATTTGAAGCGTAGACGAGGAATACATAACACTTCGCAAATCATATTATATCTTACCATGAAACATAGATATGAGATGCAATATCTCGTTTTAAGATGCAATTGAACCCCATTGCTACGATAGGTAGATATCTGCAAACGCTATTTCCTTGCAAGGAAGTGTCGCATTTACATTCATTTGAAGTGTAGACGAGGAATACATAACACTTCGCAAATCATATTATATCTTATCATGAAACATAGAAATGAGATGCGATATCGCGTTTTAAGAAGCATTAGAACCCTGTAGCTACGATAGGTAGACATCTGCAAACGCTATTTCCTTGCAAGGAAGTGTCGCATTTACATTCATTTGAAGTGTAGACGAGGAATACATAACAATTCGCAAATTATATTATATCTTACCATGAAACATAGAAATGAGATGCGATATCGCGTTTTAAGAAGCATTAGAACACTATTGCTACGATAGGTAGACATCTGCGAACGCTATTCCCTTGCAAGGAAGTGTCGCATTTACATTCATTTGAATCGTAGACGAGGAATACATACCACTTCGCAAATCATATTATATCTTACCACGAAACATAGAAATGAGATGCGATATCGCGTTTTAAGAATCATAAGAACTCTATTGCTACGATACGTAGACATCTGCAAACGCCATTTCCTAGCGAGGAAGTGTCGCATTCACAATCATTTGACGTGTAGACGAGGAATACATAACACTTCGCAAATCATATTATATCTTACCATGAAACATAGAAATGAGATGCGATATCGCGTTTTAAGAAGCATTAGAAATCTATTGCTACGATACGTAGACATCTGCAAACGCTATTTCTTTGCAAGGAAGTGTCGCATTTACATTCATTTGAAGTGTAGACGAGGAATACATAACACTTCGCAAATCATATTATATCTTACCATGAAACATAGAAATGAGTTGCGATATCGCGTTTTAAGAATCATAAGAACTCTATTGCTACGAGACCTAGACATCTGCAATCGCTATTTCTTTGCGAGGAAGCGTTTCATTTGCATTCATTTGAAGTGTAGACGAGGAATACATAACACTTCGCAAATCATATTATATCTTACCATGAAACATAGATATGAGATGCGATATCGCGTTTTAAGGAGCATTAGAAATCTATTGCTACGATACGTAGACATCTGCAAAAGCTATTTCCTTGCAAGGAAGGGTCGCATTTATAATCATTTGAAGTATAGACGAGGAATACATAACACTTCGCTAATCATATTATATCTTACCATGAAACATAAAATTGAGATCGATATCGCGTTTTAAGAATCATAAGAACTCCATTGCCACGATACGTAGACACCTGCAAACGCTATTCCTTTTCAAGGAAGTGTCGCATTTACATTCATTTGAAGTGTAGACGAGGAATACATAACACTTCGCAAATCATATTATATCTTACCATGAAACATAGAAATGAGATGCGATATCGCGTTTTAAGAAGCATTAGAACCCTATTGCTACGATAGGTAGACATCTGCATACCCTATTTCCTTGCAAGGAAGTGTCGCATTTACATTCATTTGAGGTGTAGACGAGGAATACATAACACTTCGCAAATCATATTATATCTTACCATGAAACGTAGATATGAGATGCGATATCGCGTTTTGAGAAGCATTAGAAATCTGTTGCTACGATACGTAGACATCTGGAAACGCTATTTCCTTGCAAGGAAGTGTCGCATTTACATTCATTTGAAGCGTAGACGAGCAATACATAACACTTCGCAAATCATATTATATCTTACCATGAAACATAGAAATGAGATGCGATATCGCGTTTTAAGAAGCATTAGAACCCTATTGCTACGATAGGTAGATATCTGGAAACGCTATTTCCTTGCAAGGAAGTGTCGCATTTACATTCATTTGAAGTGTAGACGAGGAATACATAACACTTCGCAAATCATATTATATCTTACCATGAAACGTAGATATGAGAAGCGATATCGCGTTTTAAGAAGCATTAGAAATCTGTTGCTACGATACGTAGACATCTGGAAACGCTATTTCCTTGCAAGGAAGTGTCGCATTTACATTCATTTGAAGTGTAGACGAGGAATACATAACACTTCGCAAATCATATTATATCTTACCATGAAACATAGAATTGAGATCGATACCGCGTTTTAAGAATCATAAGAACTCCATTGCTACAATACGTAGACATCTGCAAACGCTATTTTCTTGCAAGGAAGTGTGGCATTTACTTTCATTTGAAGTGTAGACGAGGAATACATAGCACTTCGCAAATCATATTAAATCTTACCATGAACTATAGAAATGAGTTGCGATATCGCGTTTTAAGAATCATAAGAACTCTATTGCTACGAGACGTAGACATCTGCAATCGCAATTTCTTTGCAAGGAAGCGTTTCATTTACATTCATTTGAAGTGTAGACGAGGAATACATAACACTTCGCAAATCATATTATATCTTACCATGAAACATAGAAATGAGATGCGATATCGCGTTTTAAGAAGCATTAGAACCCTATTGCTACGATAGGTAAATATCTGGAAACGCTATTTCTTTGCAAGGAAGTGTCGCATTTACATTCACTTGAATCGTAGACGAGGAATACATAAAACTTCGCAAATTACATTATATCCTACCATGAAACATAGAAATGAGATGCGATATCGCGTTTTAAGAAGCATTAGAAATCTATTGCTACGATACGTAGACATCTGCATACGCTATTTCCTTGCAAGGAAGTGTCGCATTTACATTCATTTGAAGTGTAGACGAGGAATACATAACACTTCGCAAATCATATTATATCTTACCATGAAACATAGAATTGAGATCGATACCGCGTTTTAAGAATCATAAGAACTCCATTGCTACAATACGTAGGCATCTGCAAACGCTATTTCTTTGCAACGAAGTGTCGCATTTACATTCATTTGAAGTGTAGACGAGGGATACATAACACTTCGCAAATCATATTATATCTTACCATGAAACATAGAAATGAGATGCGATATCGCGTTTTAAGAAGCATCAGAACCCTATTGCTACGATACGTAGACATCTGCATACGCTATTTCCTTGCAAGGAAGTGTCGCATTTACATTCATTTGAAGTGTAGACGAGGAATACATAACACTTCGCAAATCATATTATATCTTACCATGAAACATAGAAATGAGATGCGATATCGCGTTTTAAGAAGCATTAGAACACTATTGCTACGATAGGTAGACATCTGCGAACGCTATTCCCTTGCAAGGAAGTGTCGCATTTACATTCATTTGAAACGTAGACGAGGAATACATAACACTTCGCAAATCATATTATATCTTACCATGAAAAATAGAAATGAGATGCGATATCGCGTTTTAAGAAGCATTAGAAACCTATTGCTACGATACGTAGACATCTGCAAACGCTATTTCCTAGCGAGGAAGTGTGGCATTTACATTCATTTGAAGTGTAAGCGCGGAATACATAACACTTCGCAAATCATATTATATCTTACCATGAAACATAGAAATGAAATGCGATATCGCGTTTTAAGAATCATAAAAACTCTATTGCTACGATACGTAGACATCTGCAAACGTTATTTCTTTGCAAGGAAGTGTCGCATTTACATTCATTTGAAGTGTAGACGAGGAATAGATAACACTTCGCAAATCATATTATATCTTACCATGAAACATAGAAATGAGATGCGATATCGCGTTTTAAGAAGCATCAGAAATCTATTGCTACGATACGTAGACATCTGCATACGCTATTTCCTTGCAAGGAAGTGTCGCATTTACATTCATTTGAAGTGTAGACGAGGAATACATAACACTTCGCAAATCATATTATATCTTACCATGAAACATAGAATTGAGATCGATACCGCGTTTTAAGAATCATAAGAACTCCATTGCTACAATACGTAGGCATCTGCAAACGCTATTTCTTTGCAACGAAGTGTCGCATTTACATTCATTTGAAGTGTAGACGAGGAATACATAACACTTCGCAAATCATATTATATCTTACCATGAAACATAGAAATGAGATGCGATATCGCGTTTTAAGAAGCATCAGAACCCTATTGCTACGATACGTAGACATCTGCATACGCTATTTCCTTGCAAGGAAGTGTCGCATTTACATTCATTTGAAGTGTAGACGAGGAATACATAACACTTCGCAAATCATATTATATCTTACCATGAAACGTAGATATGAGATGCGATATCGCGTTTTAAGAAGCATTAGAAATCTGTTGCTACGATACGTAGACATCTGGAAACGCTATTTCCTTGCAAGGAAGTGTCGCATTTACATTCATTTGAAGCGTAGACGAGGAATACATAACACTTCGCAAATCATATTATATCTTACCATGAAACATAGAAATGAGATGCGATATCGCGTTTTAAGAAGCATTAGAACACTATTGCTACGATAGGTAGACATCTGCGAACGCTATTCCCTTGCAAGGAAGTGTCGCATTTACATTCATTTGAAACGTAGACGAGGAATACATAACACTTCGCAAATCATATTATATCTTACCATGAAAAATAGAAATGAGATGCGATATCGCGTTTTAAGAAGCATTAGAAACCTATTGCTACGATACGTAGACATCTGCAAACGCTATTTCCTAGCGAGGAAGTGTGGCATTTACATTCATTTGAAGTGTAAGCGCGGAATACATAACACTTCGCAAATCATATTATATCTTACCATGAAACATAGAAATGAAATGCGATATCGCGTTTTAAGAATCATAAAAACTCTATTGCTACGATACGTAGACATCTGCAAACGTTATTTCTTTGCAAGGAAGTGTCGCATTTACATTCATTTGAAGTGTAGACGAGGAATAGATAACACTTCGCAAATCATATTATATCTCACCATGAAACATAGAAATGAGATGCGATATCGCGTTTTAAGAAGCATTAGAACCCTATTGCTACGATAGGTAGACATCTGCATACGCTATTTCCTTGCAAGGAAGTGTCGCATTTACATTCATTTGATGTGTAGACGAGGAATACATAACACTTCGCAAATCATATTATATCTTACCATGAAACGTAGATATGAGATGCGATATCGCGTTTTAAGGAGCATTAGAAATCTGTTGCTACGATACGTAGACATCTGGAAACGCTATTTCCTTGCAAGGAAGTGTCGCATTTACATTCATTTGAAGTGTAGACGAGGAATACATAACACTTCGCAAATCATATTATATCTTACCATGAAACGTAGATATGAGATGCGATATCGCGTTTTAAGAAGCATTAGAAATCTGTTGCTACGATACGTAGACATCTGGAAACGCTATTTCCTTGCAAGGAAGTGTCGCATTTACATTCATTTGAAGCGTAGACGAGGAATACATAACACTTCGCAAATCATATTATATCTTACCATGAAACATAGATATGAGATGCAATATCTCGTTTTAAGATGCAATTGAACCCCATTGCTACGATAGGTAGATATCTGCAAACGCTATTTCCTTGCAAGGAAGTGTCGCATTTACATTCATTTGAAGTGTAGACGAGGAATACATAACACTTCGCAAATCATATTATATCTTATCATGAAACATAGAAATGAGATGCGATATCGCGTTTTAAGAAGCATTAGAACCCTGTTGCTACGATAGGTAGACATCTGTAAACCCTATCTCCTTGCAAGGAAGTGTCGCATTTACATTCATTTGAAGTGTAGACGAGGAATACATAACAATTCGCAAATCATATTATATCTTACCATGAAACATAGAAATGAGATGCGATATCGCGTTTTAAGAAGCATTAGAACACTATTGCTACGATAGGTAGATATCTGCGAACGCTATTCCCTTGCAAGGAAGTGTCGCATTTACATTCATTTGAATCGTAGACGAGGAATACATACCACTTCGCAAATCATATTATATCTTACCACGAAACATAGAAATGAGATGCGATATCGCGTTTTAAGAATCATAAGAACTCTATTGCTACGATACGTAGACATCTGCAAACGCTATTTCCTAGCGAGGAAGTGTCGCACTCACAATCATTTGACGTGTAGACGAGGAATACATAACACGTCGCAAATCATATTATATCTTACCATGAAACATAGATATGAGATGCGATATCGCGTTTTAAGAAGCATTAGAAATCTATTGCTACGATACGTAGACATCTGGAAACGCTATCTCCTTGCAAGGATGTGTCGCATTTACATTCATTTGAAGTGTAGACGAGGAACACATAACACTTCGCAAATCATATTATATCTTACCATGAAACATAGAATTGAGATCGATACCGCGTTTTAAGAATCATAAGAACTCCATTGCTACGATACGTAGATATCTGCAAACGCTATTTCTTTGCAAGGAAGTGTCGCATTTACATTCATTTGAAGTGTAGACGAGGAATACATAACACTTCGCAAATCATATTATATCTTACCATGAAACATAGAAATGAGATGCGATATCGCGTTTTAAGAAGCATTAGAACCCTATTGCTACGATAGGTAGACATCTGCATACCCTATTTCCTTGCAAGGAAGTATCGCATTTACATTCATTTGAAGTGTAGACGAGGAATACATAACACTTCGCAAATCATATTATATCTTACCATGAAACGTAGATATGAGATGCGATATCGCGTTTTAAGAAGCATTAGAAATCTGCTGCTACGATACGTAGACATCTGGAAACGCTATTTCCTTGCAAGGAAGTGTCGCATTTACATTCATTTGAAGTGTAGACGAGGAATACATAACACTTCGCAAATCATATTATATCTTACCATGAAACATAGAATTGAGATCGATACCGCGTTTTAAGATGCAATTGAACCCCATTGCTACGATAGGTAGATATCTGCAAACGCTATTTCCTTGCAAGGAAGTGTCGCATTTACATTCATTTGAAGTGTAGACGAGGAATACATAACACTTCGCAAATCATATTATATCTTATCATGAAACATAGAAATGAGATGCGATATCGCGTTTTAAGAAGCATTAGAAACCTATTGCTACGATACGTAGACATCTGCAAACGCTATTTCCTAGCGAGGAAGTGTGGCATTTACATTCATTTGAAGTGTAAGCGCGGAATACATAACACTTCGCAAATCATATTATATCTTACCATGAAACATAGAAATGAAATGCGATATCGCGTTTTAAGAAGCATTAGAACACTATTGCTACGATAGGTAGATATCTGCGAACGCTATTCCCTTGCAAGGAAGTGTCGCATTTACATTCATTTGAATCGTAGACGAGGAATACATACCACTTCGCAAATCATATTATATCTTACCACGAAACATAGAAATGAGATGCGATATCGCGTTTTAAGAATCATAAGAACTCTATTGCTACGATACGTAGACATCTGCAAACGCTATTTCCTAGCGAGGAAGTGTCGCACTCACAATCATTTGACGTGTAGACGAGGAATACATAACACGTCGCAAATCATATTATATCTTACCATGAAACATAGATATGAGATGCGATATCGCGTTTTAAGAAGCATTAGAAATCTATTGCTACGATACGTAGACATCTGGAAACGCTATCTCCTTGCAAGGATGTGTCGCATTTACATTCATTTGGAGTGTAGACGAGGAACACATAACACTTCGCAAATCATATTATATCTTACCATGAAACATAGAATTGAGATCGATACCGCGTTTTAAGAATCATAAGAACTCCATTGCTACGATACGTAGATATCTGCAAACGCTATTTCTTTGCAAGGAAGTGTCGCATTTACATTCATTTGAAGTGTAGACGAGGAATACATAACACTTCGCAAATCATATTATATCTTACCATGAAACATAGAAATGAGATGCGATATCGCGTTTTAAGAAGCATTAGAACCCTATTGCTACGATAGGTAGACATCTGCATACCCTATTTCCTTGCAAGGAAGTATCGCATTTACATTCATTTGAAGTGTAGACGAGGAATACATAACACTTCGCAAATCATATTATATCTTACCATGAAACGTAGATATGAGATGCGATATCGTGTTTTAAGAAGCATTAGAAATCTGCTGCTACGATACGTAGACATCTGGAAACGCTATTTCCTTGCAAGGAAGTGTCGCATTTACATTCATTTGAAGTGTAGACGAGGAATACATAACACTTCGCAAATCATATTATATCTTACCATGAAACATAGAATTGAGATCGATACCGCGTTTTAAGAATCATAAGAACTCCATTGCTACGATACGTAGACATCTGCAAACGCTATTTCCTTGCAAGGAAGTGTCGCATTTACTTTCATTTGAAGTGTAGACGAGGAATACATAACACTTCGCAAATCATATTATATCTTACCATGAACTATAGAAATGAGTTCCGATATCGCGTTTTAAGAATCATAAGAACTCTATTGCTACGAGACGTAGACATCTGCAATCGCAATTTCTTTGCAAGGAAGCGTTTCATTTACATTCATTTGAAGTGTAGACGAGGAATACATAACACTTCGCAAATCATATTATATCTTACCATGAAACATAGAAATGAGATGCGATATCGCGTTTTAAGAAGCATTAGAACCCTATTGCTACGATAGGTAGATATCTGGAAACGCTATTTCCTTGCAAGGAAGTGTCGCATTTACATTCATTTGAAGTGTAGACGAGGAATACATAACACTTCGCAAATCATATTATATCTTACCATGAAACGTAGATATGAGAAGCGATATCGCGTTTTAAGAAGCATTAGAAATCTGCTGCTACGATACGTAGACATCTGGAAACGCTATTTCCTTGCAAGGAAGTGTCGCATTTACATTCATTTGAAGTGTAGACGAGGAATACATAACACTTCGCAAATCATATTATATCTTACCATGAAACATAGAATTGAGATCGATACCGCGTTTTAAGAATCATAAGAACTCCATTGCTACAATACGTAGACATCTGCAAACGCTATTTCCTTGCAAGGAAGTGTGGCATTTACTTTCATTTGAAGTGTAGACGAGGAACACATAGCACTTCGCAAATCATATTATATCTTACCATGAACTATAGAAATGAGTTGCGATATCGCGTTTTAAGAATCATAAGAACTCTATTGCTACGAGACGTAGACATCTGCAATCGCAATTTCTTTGCAAGGAAGCGTTTCATTTACATTCATTTGAAGTGTAGACGAGGAATACATAACACTTCGCAAATCATATTATATCTTACCATGAAACATAGAAATGAGATGCGATATCGCGTTTTAAGAAGCATTAGAACCCTATTGCTACGATAGGTAAATATCTGGAAACGCTATTTCTTTGCAAGGAAGTGTCGCATTTACATTCACTTGAATCGTAGACGAGGAATACATAAAACTTCGCAAATTACATTATATCCTACCATGAAACATAGAAATGAGATGCGATATCGCGTTTTAAGAAGCATTAGAAATCTATTGCTACGATACGTAGACATCTGCAAACGCTATTTCTTTGCAACGAAGTGTCGCATTTACATTCATTTGAAGTGTAGACGAGGAATACATAACACTTCGCAAATCATATTATATCTTACCATGAAACATAGAAATGAGATGCGATATCGCGTTTTAAGAAGCATCAGAACCCTATTGCTACGATAGGTAGACATCTGCATACGCTATTTCCTTGCAAGGAAGTGTCGCATTTACATTCATTTGAAGTGTAGACGAGGAATACATAACACTTCGCAAATCATATTATATCTTACCATGAAACATAGAAATGAGATGCGATATCGCGTTTTAAGAAGCATTAGAACCCTATTGCTACGATAGGTAAATATCTGGAAACGCTATTTCTTTGCAAGGAAGTGTCGCATTTACATTCACTTGAATCGTAGACGAGGAATACATAAAACTTCGCAAATTACATTATATCCTACCATGAAACATAGAAATGAGATGCGATATCGCGTTTTAAGAAGCATTAGAAATCTATTGCTACGATACGTAGACATCTGCAAACGCTATTTCTTTGCAACGAAGTGTCGCATTTACATTCATTTGAAGTGTAGACGAGGAATACATAACACTTCGCAAATCATATTATATCTTACCATGAAACATAGAAATGAGATGCGATATCGCGTTTTAAGAAGCATCAGAACCCTATTGCTACGATAGGTAGACATCTGCATACGCTATTTCCTTGCAAGGAAGTGTCGCATTTACATTCATTTGAAGTGTAGACGAGGAATACATAACACTTCGCAAATCATATTATATCTTACCATGAACTATAGAAATGAGTTGCGATATCGCGTTTTAAGAATCATAAGAACTCTATTGCTACGAGACGTAGACAACTGCAATCGCAATTTCTTTGCAAGGAAGCGTTTCACTTACATTCATTTGAAGTGTAGACGAGGAATAAATAACACTTCGCAAATCATATTATATCTTACCATGAAACATAGAAATGAGATGCGATATCGCGTTTTAAGAAGCATTAGAACCCTGTTGCTACGATAGGTAGACATCTGCAAACGCTATTTCCTTGCAAGGAAGGGTCGCATTTACATTCATTTGATGTGTAGACGAGGAATACATAACACTTCGCAAATCATATTACATCTTACCATGAAACATAGAAATGAGATGCGATATCGCGTTTTAAGAAGCATTAGAAATCTGTTGCTACGATACGTAGACATCTGGAAACGCTATTTCCTTGCAAGGAAGTGTCGCATTTACATTCATTTGAAGTGTAGACGAGGAATACATAACACTTCGCAAATCATATTATATCTTACCATGAAACATAGAATTGAGATCGATAGCGCGTTTTAAGAATCATAAGAACTCCATTGCTACGATACGTAGACATCTGCAAACGCTATTTCCTTGCAAGGAAGTGTCGCATTTACATTCATTTGAAGTGTAGACGAGGAATATATAACACTTCGCAAATCATATTATATCTTACCATGAACTATAGAAATGAGTTCAACACTTCGCAAATCATATTATATCTTACCATGAAACATAGAAATGAGATGCGATATCGCGTTTTAAGAAGCATTAGAACCCTATTGCTACGATAGGTAGATATCTGGAAACGCTATTTCCTTGCAAGGAAGTGTCGCATTTACATTCATTTGAAGTGTAGACGAGGAATACATAACACTTCGCAAATCATATTATATCTTACCATGAAACATAGAAATGAGATGCGATATCGCGTTTTAAGAAGCATTAGAAATCTGTTGCTACGATACGTAGACATCTGGAAACGCTATTTCCTTGCAAGGAAGTGTCGCATTTACATTCATTTGAAGTGTAGACGAGGAATACATAACACTTCGCAAATCATATTATATCTTACCATGAAACATAGAATTGAGGTCGATACCGCGTTTTAAGAATCATAAGAACTCCATTGCTACGATACGTAGACATCTGCAAACGCTATTTCCTTGCAAGGAAGTGTCGCATTTGCATTCATTTGAAGTGTAGACGAGGAATATATAACACTTCGCAAATCATATTATATCTTACCATGAACTATAGAAATGAGTTGCGATATCGCGTTTTAAGAATCATAAGAACTCTATTGCTACGAGGCGTAGACATCTGCAATCGCAATTTCTTTGCAAGGAAGCGTTTCATTTACATTCATTTGAAGTGTAGACGAGGAATACATAACACTTCGCAAATCATATTATATCTTACCATGAAACATAGAAATGAGATGCGATATCGCGTTTTAAGAAGCATTAGAACCCTATTTCTACAATAGGTAGATATCTGGAAACGCTATTTCCTTGCAAGGAAGTGTCGCATTTACATTCATTTGAAGTGTAGACGAGGAATACATAACACTTCGCAAATCATATTATATCTTACCATGAAACATAGAATTGAGATCGATACCGCGTTTTAAGAATCATAAGAACTCCATTGCTACGATACGTAGACATCTGCAATCGCTATTTCCTTGCTAGAAAGTGTCGCATTTACTTTCATTTGAAGTGTAGACGAGGAATACATAACACTTCGCAAATCATATTATATCTTACCATGAACTATAGAAATGAGTTGCGATATCGCGTTTTAAGAATCATAAGAACTCTATTGCTACGAGACGTAGACATCTGGAAACGCTATTTCCTTGCAAGGAAGTGTCGCATTTACATTCACTTGAAGCGTAGACGAGGAATACATAACACGTCGCAAATCATATTATATCTTACCATGAAACATAGAAATGAGATGCGATATCGCCTTTTAAGAAGCATTAGAACCCTATTGCTACGATAGGTAGATATCTACAAACGCTATTTCCTTGCAAGGAAGTGTCGCATTTACATTCATTTGAAGTGTAGACGAGGAATACATAACACTTCGCAAATCATATTATATCTTACCATGAAACATAGAAATGAGATGCGATATCGCGTTTTAAGAAGCATTAGAAATCTGTTGCTACGATACGTAGACATCTGGAAACGCTATTTCCTTGCAAGGAAGTGTCGCATTTACATTCATTTGAAGTGTAGACGAGGAATACATAACACTTCGCAAATCATATTATATCTTACCACGAAACATAGAATTGAGATCGATACCGCGTTTTAAGAATCATAAGAACTCCATTGCTACGATACGTAGACATCTGCAAACGCTATTTCCTTGCAAGGAAGTGTCGCATTTACTTTCATTTGAAGTGTAGACGAGGAATACATAACACTTCGCAAATCATATTATATCTTACCATGAACTATAGAAATGAGTTGCGATATCGCGTTTTAAGAATCTTAAGAACTCTATTGCTACGAGACGTAGACATCTGCAATCGCAATTTCTTTGCAAGGAAGGGTTTCATTTACATTCATTTGAAGTGTAGACGAGGAATACATAACACTTCGCAAATCATATTATATCTTACCATGAAACATAGAAATGAGGTGCGATATCGCGTTTTAAGAAGCATTAGAACCCTATTGCTACGATAGGTAAATATCTGCAAACGCTATTTCTTTGCAAGGAAGTGTCGCATTTACATTCATTTGAATCGTAGACGAGGAATACATAAAACTTCGCAAATTACATTATATCCTACCATGAAACATAGAAATGAGATGCGATATCGCGTTTTAAGAAGCATTAGAAATATATTGCTACGATACGTAGTCATCTGCAAAAGCTATTTCCTTGCAAGGAAGGGTCGCATTTACATTCATTTGAATCGTATACGAGGAATGCATAACACTTCGCAATGAATATCATATCCTACCATGAAACATAGAAATGAGATGCGATATCGCGTTTTAAGAAGCATTAGAACCCTATTGCTACGACAGGTAGACATCTGCAAACGCTATTTCCTTGCAAGGAAGTGTCGCATTTGCATTCATTTGAAGTGCAGACGAGGAATACATATCACTTCGCAAATCATATTATATCTTACCATGAAACATAAAATTGAGATCGATATCGCGTTTTAAGAATCATAAGAACCCCATTGCCACGATACGTAGACATCTGCACACGCTATTTCCTTGCAAGGAAGTGTCGCATTTACATTCATTTGAAGCGTAGACGAGGAATACATAGCACTTCGCAAATCATATTATATCTTACCATGAAACATAGAAATGAGATGCGATATCGCGTTTTAAGAAGCATTAGAACCCTATTGCTGCGATAGGTAGACATCTGCAAACGCTATTTCCTTGCGAGGAAGTGTCGCATTTACATTCATTTGAAGTGTAGACGAGGAATACATAACACTTCGCAAATCATATTATATCTTACCATGGAACATAGAAATGAGATGCGATATCGCGTTTTAAGAAGCATTAGAAATCTATTGCTACGATACGTAGACATCTGCAAACGCTGTTTCCTTGCAAGGAAGTGTCGCATTTACATTCATTTGAATCGTATACGAGGAATGCATAACACTTCGCAATGAATATCATATCCTACCATGAAACATAGAAATGAGATGCGATATCGCGTTTTAAGAAGCATTAGAACCCTATTGCTACGACAGGTAGACATCTGCAAACGCTATTTCCTTGCAAGGAAGTGTCGCATTTGCATTCATTTGAAGTGTAGTCGAGGAATACATAACACTTCGCAAATCATATTATATCTTACCATGAAACATAGAAATGAGATGCGATTTCGCGTTTTAAGAATCATAAGAACTCTATTGCTACGAGACGTAGACATCTGCAATCGCAATTTCTTTGCAAGGAAGCGTTTCATTTACATTCATTTGAAGTGTAGACGAGGAATACATAACACTTCGCAAGTCATATTATATCTTACCATGAAAGATAGAAATGAGATGCGATATCGCGTTTTAAGAAGCATTAGAACCCTATTGCTACGATAGGTAGATATCTGCAAACGCTATTTCTTTGCAAGGAAGTGTCGCATTTACATTCATTTGAATCGTAGACGAGGAATACATAAAACTTCGCAAATTACATTATATCCTACCATGAAACATAGAAATGAGATGCGATATCGCGTTTTAAGAAGCATTAGAAATCTATTGCTACGATACGTAGATATCTGCATACGCTATTTCCTTGCAAGTAAGTGTCGCATTTAGATTCATTTGAAGTGTAGACGAGGAATACATAACACTTCGCAAATCATATTATATCTTACCATGAAACATAGAATTGAGATCGATACCGCGTTTTAAGAATCATAAGAAATCCATTGCTACGATACGTAGACATCTGCAAACGCTATTTCTTTGCAAGGAAGTGTCGCATTTACATTCATTTGAAGTGTAGACGAGGAATACATAACACTTCGCAAATCATATTATATCTTACCATGAAACATAGAAATGAGATGCGATATCGCGTTTTAAGAAGCATTAGAACCCTATTGCTACGATAGGTAGACATCTGCATACGCTATTTCCTTGCAAGGAAGTGTCGCATTTACATTCATTTGAAGCGTAGACGAGGAATACATAACACTTCGCAAATCATATTATATCTTACCATGAAATATAGAAATGAGATGCGATATCGCCTTTTAAGAAGCATTAGAACCCTATTGCTACGATAGGTAGATATCTACAAACGCTATTTCCTTGCAAGGAAGTGTCGCATTTACATTCATTTGAAGTGTAGACGAGGAATACATAACACTTCGCAAATCATATTATATCTTACCATGAAACATAGAAATGAGATGCGATATCGCGTTTTAAGAAGCATTAGAAATCTGTTGCTACGATACGTAGACATCTGGAAACGCTATTTCCTTGCAAGGAAGTGTCGCATTTACATTCATTTGAAGTGTAGACGAGGAATACATAACACTTCGCAAATCATATTATATCTTACCATGAAACATAGAATTGAGATCGATACCGCGTTTTAAGAATCATAAGAACTCCATTGCTACGATACGTAGACATCTGCAAACGCTATTTCCTTGCAAGGAAGTGTCGCATTTACTTTCATTTGAAGTGTAGACGAGGAATACATAACACTTCGCAAATCATATTATATCTTACCATGAACTATAGAAATGAGTTGCGATATCGCGTTTTAAGAATCTTAAGAACTCTATTGCTACGAGACGTAGACATCTGCAATCGCAATTTCTTTGCAAGGAAGGGTTTCATTTACATTCATTTGAAGTGTAGACGAGGAATACATAACACTTCGCAAATCATATTATATCTTACCATGAAACATAGAAATGAGATGCGATATCGCGTTTTAAGAAGCATTAGAACCCTATTGCTACGATAGGTAAATATCTGCAAACGCTATTTCTTTGCAAGGAAGTGTCGCATTTACATTCATTTGAATCGTAGACGAGGAATACATAAAACTTCGCAAATTACATTATATCCTACCATGAAACATAGAAATGAGATGCGATATCGCGTTTTAAGAAGCATTAGAAATCTATTGCTACGATACGTAGTCATCTGCAAAAGCTATTTCCTTGCAAGGAAGGGTCGCATTTATAATCATTTGAAGTGCAGACGAGGAATACATATCACTTCGCAAATCATATTATATCTTACCATGAAACATAAAATTGAGATCGATATCGCGTTTTAAGAATCATAAGAACCCCATTGCCACGATACGTAGACATCTGCAAACGCTATTTCCTTGCAAGGAAGTGTCGCATTTACATTCATTTGAAGCGTAGACGAGGAATACATAACACTTCGCAAATCATATTATATCTTACCATGATACATAGAAATGAGATGCGATATCGCGTTTTAAGGAGCATTAGAACCCTATTGCTGCGATAGGTAGACATCTGCAAACGCTATTTCCTTGCGAGGAAGTGTCGCATTTACATTCATTTGAAGTGTAGACGAGGAATACATAACACTTCGCAAATCATATTATATCTTACCATGGAACATAGAAATGAGATGCGATATCGCGTTTTAAGAAGCATTAGAAATCTATTGCTACGATACGTAGACATCTGCAAACGCTGTTTCCTTGCAAGGAAGTGTCGCATTTACATTCATTTGAAGTGTAGACGAGGAATACATAACACTTCGCAAATCATATTACATCTTACCATGAAACATAGAAATGAGATGCGATATCGCGTTTTAAGAAGCATTAGAAATCTATTGCTACGATACGTAGACATCTGCAAACGCTATTTCTTTGCAAGGAAGCGTTGCATTTACATTCATTTGAAGTGTAGACGAGGAAAACATGACACTTCGCAAATCATATTATATCTTACCATGAAACATAGAAATGAGATGCTATATCGCGTTTTAAGAAGCATTAGAACCCTATTGCTGCGATAGGTAGACATCTGCAAACGCTATTTCCTTGCGAGGAAGTGTCGCATTTACATTCATTTGAAGTGTAGACGAGGAATACATAACACTTCGCAAATCATATTATATCTTACCATGGAACATAGAAATGAGATGCGATATCGCGTTTTAAGAAGCATTAGAAATCTATTCCTACGATACGTAGACATCTGCAAACGCTGTTTCCTTGCAAGGAAGTGTCGCATTTACATTCATTTGAATCGTAGACGAGGAATACATAAAACTTCGCAAATTACATTATATCCTACCATGAAACATAGAAATGAGATGCGATATCGCGTTTTAAGAAGCATTAGAAATCTATTGCTACGATACGTAGTCATCTGCAAAAGCTATTTCCTTGCAAGGAAGGGTCGCATTTATAATCATTTGAAGTGCAGACGAGGAATACATATCACTTCGCAAATCATATTATATCTTACCATGAAACATAAAATTGAGATCGATATCGCGTTTTAAGAATCATAAGATCCCCATTGCCACGATACGTAGACATCTGCAAACGCTATTTCCTTGCAAGGAAGTGTCGCATTTACATTCATTTGAAGCGTAGACGAGGAATACATAACACTTCGCAAATCATATTATATCTTACCATGAAACATAGAAATGAGATGCGATATCGCGTTTTAAGAAGCATTAGAAATCTATTGCTACGATACGTAGACATCTGCAAACGCTATTTCTTTGCAAGGAAGCGTTGCATTTACATTCATTTGAAGTGTAGACGAGGAATACATAACACTTCGCAAATCATATTATATCTTACCATGAAACATAGAAATGAGATGCGATATCGCGTTTTAAGAAGCATCAGAACCCTGTTGCTACGATAGGTAGACATCTGCAAACGCTATTTCCTTGCAAGGAAGTGTCGCATTTACATTCATTTGAAGTGTAGACGAGGAAAACATGACACTTCGCAAATCATATTATATCTTACCATGAAACATAGAAATGAGATGCTATATCGCGTTTTAAGAAGCATTAGAACCCTATTGCTGCGATAGGTAGACATCTGCAAACGCTATTTCCTTGCGAGGAAGTGTCGCATTTACATTCATTTGAAGTGTAGACGAGGAATACATAACACTTCGCAAATCATATTATATCTTACCATGGAACATAGAAATGAGATGCGATATCGCGTTTTAAGAAGCATTAGAAATCTATTGCTACGATACGTAGACATCTGCAAACGCTGTTTCCTTGCAAGGAAGTGTCGCATTTACATTCATTTGAATCGTATACGAGGAATGCATAACACTTCGCAATGAATATCATATCCTACCATGAAACATAGAAATGAGATGCGATATCGCGTTTTAAGAAGCATTAGAACCCTATTGCTACGATAGGTAGACATCTGCATACGCTATTTCCTTGCAAGGAAGTGTCGCATTTACATTCATTTGAAGCGTAGACGAGGAATACATAGCACTTCGCAAATCATATTATATCTTACCATGAAACATAGAAATGAGATGCGATATCGCGTTTTAAGAAGCATTAGAACCCTATTGCTGCGATAGGTAGACATCTGCAAACGCTATTTCCTTGCGAGGAAGTGTCGCATTTACATTCATTTGAAGTGTAGACGAGGAATACATAACACTTCGCAAATCATATTATATCTTACCATGGAACATAGAAATGAGATGCGATATCGCGTTTTAAGAAGCATTAGAAATCTATTGCTACGATACGTAGACATCTGCAAACGCTGTTTCCTTGCAAGGAAGTGTCGCATTTACATTCATTTGAATCGTATACGAGGAATGCATAACACTTCGCAATGAATAACATATCCTACCATGAAACATAGAAATGGGATGCGATATCGCGTTTTAAGAAGCATTAGAACCCTATTGCTACGACAGGTAGACATCTGCAAACGCTATTTCCTTGCAAGGAAGTGTCGCATTTGCATTCATTTGAAGTGTAGTCGAGGAATACATAACACTTCGCAAATCATATTATATCTTACCATGAAACATAGAAATGAGATGCGATTTCGCGTTTTAAGAATCATAAGAACTCTATTGCTACGAGACGTAGACATCTGCAATCGCAATTTCTTTGCAAGGAAGCGTTTCATTTACATTCATTTGAAGTGTAGACGAGGAATACATAACACTTCGCAAATCATATTATATCTTACCATGAAACATAGAATTGAGATCGATACCGCGTTTTAAGAATCATAAGAAATCCATTGCTACGATACGTAGACATCTGCAAACGCTATTTCTTTGCAAGGAAGTGTCGCATTTACATTCATTTGAAGTGTAGACGAGGAATACATAACACTTCGCAAATCATATTATATCTTACCATGAAACATAGAAATGAGATGCGATATCGCGTTTTAAGAAGCATTAGAACCCTATTGCTACGATAGGTAGACATCTGCATACGCTATTTCCTTGCAAGGAAGTGTCGCATTTACATTCATTTGAAGCGTAGACGAGGAATACATAACACTTCGCAAATCATATTATATCTTACCATGAAATATAGAAATGAGATGCGATATCGCCTTTTAAGAAGCATTAGAACCCTATTGCTACGATAGGTAGATATCTACAAACGCTATTTCCTTGCAAGGAAGTGTCGCATTTACATTCATTTGAAGTGTAGACGAGGAATACATAACACTTCGCAAATCATATTATATCTTACCATGAAACATAGAAATGAGATGCGATATCGCGTTTTAAGAAGCATTAGAAATCTGTTGCTACGATACGTAGACATCTGGAAACGCTATTTCCTTGCAAGGAAGTGTCGCATTTACATTCATTTGAAGTGTAGACGAGGAATACATAACACTTCGCAAATCATATTATATCTTACCATGAAACATAGAATTGAGATCGATACCGCGTTTTAAGAATCATAAGAACTCCATTGCTACGATACGTAGACATCTGCAAACGCTATTTCCTTGCAAGGAAGTGTCGCATTTACTTTCATTTGAAGTGTAGACGAGGAATACATAACACTTCGCAAATCATATTATATCTTACCATGAAACATAGAAATGAGATGCGATATCGCGTTTTAAGAAGCATTAGAACCCTATTGCTACGATAGGTAAATATCTGCAAACGCTATTTCTTTGCAAGGAAGTGTCGCATTTACATTCATTTGAATCGTAGACGAGGAATACATAAAACTTCGCAAATTACATTATATCCTACCATGAAACATAGAAATGAGATGCGATATCGCGTTTTAAGAAGCATTAGAAATCTATTGCTACGATACGTAGTCATCTGCAAAAGCTATTTCCTTGCAAGGAAGGGTCGCATTTATTATCATTTGAAGTGCAGACGAGGAATACATATCACTTCGCAAATCATATTATATCTTACCATGAAACATAAAATTGAGATCGATATCGCGTTTTAAGAATCATAAGAACCCCATTGCCACGATACGTAGACATCTGCAAACGCTATTTCCTTGCAAGGAAGTGTCGCATTTACATTCATTTGAAGCGTAGACGAGGAATACATAACACTTCGCAAATCATATTATATCTTACCATGAAACATAGAAATGAGATGCGATATCGCGTTTTAAGGAGCATTAGAACCCTATTGCTGCGATAGGTAGACATCTGCAAACGCTATTTCCTTGCGAGGAAGTGTCGCATTTACATTCATTTGAAGTGTAGACGAGGAATACATAACACTTCGCAAATCATATTATATCTTACCATGGAACATAGAAATGAGATGCGATATCGCGTTTTAAGAAGCATTAGAAATCTATTGCTACGATACGTAGACATCTGCAAACGCTGTTTCCTTGCAAGGAAGTGTCGCATTTACATTCATTTGAAGTGTAGACGAGGAATACATAACACTTCGCAAATCATATTACATCTTACCATGAAACATAGAAATGAGATGCGATATCGCGTTTTAAGAAGCATTAGAAATCTATTGCTACGATACGTAGACATCTGCAAACGCTATTTCTTTGCAAGGAAGCGTTGCATTTACATTCATTTGAAGTGTAGACGAGGAATACATAACACTTCGCAAATCATATTATATCTTACCATGAAACATAGAAATGAGATGCGATATCGCGTTTTAAGAAGCATCAGAACCCTATTGCTACGATAGGTAGACATCTGCAAACGCTATTTCCTTGGAAGGAAGTGTCGCATTTACATTCATTTGAAGTGTAGACGAGGAAAACATGACACTTCGCAAATCATATTATATCTTACCATGAAACATAGAAATGAGATGCTATATCGCGTTTTAAGAAGCATTAGAACCCTATTGCTGCGATAGGTAGACATCTGCAAACGCTATTTCCTTGCGAGGAAGTGTCGCATTTACATTCATTTGAAGTGTAGACGAGGAATACATAACACTTCGCAAATCATATTATATCTTACCATGGAACATAGAAATGAGATGCGATATCGCGTTTTAAGAAGCATTAGAAATCTATTCCTACGATACGTAGACATCTGCAAACGCTGTTTCCTTGCAAGGAAGTGTCGCATTTACATTCATTTGAATCGTAGACGAGGAATACATAAAACTTCGCAAATTACATTATATCCTACCATGAAACATAGAAATGAGATGCGATATCGCGTTTTAAGAAGCATTAGAAATCTATTGCTACGATACGTAGTCATCTGCAAAAGCTATTTCCTTGCAAGGAAGGGTCGCATTTATAATCATTTGAAGTGCAGACGAGGAATACATATCACTTCGCAAATCATATTATATCTTACCATGAAACATAAAATTGAGATCGATATCGCGTTTTAAGAATCATAAGAACCCCATTGCCACGATACGTAGACATCTGCAAACGCTATTTCCTTGCAAGGAAGTGTCGCATTTACATTCATTTGAAGCGTAGACGAGGAATACATAACACTTCGCAAATCATATTATATCTTACCATGAAACATAGAAATGAGATGCGATATCGCGTTTTAAGAAGCATTAGAAATCTATTGCTACGATACGTAGACATCTGCAAACGCTATTTCTTTGCAAGGAAGCGTTGCATTTACATTCATTTGAAGTGTAGACGAGGAATACATAACACTTCGCAAATCATATTATATCTTACCATGAAACATAGAAATGAGATGCGATATCGCGTTTTAAGAAGCATCAGAACCCTGTTGCTACGATAGGTAGACATCTGCAAACGCTATTTCCTTGCAAGGAAGTGTCGCATTTACATTCATTTGAAGTGTAGACGAGGAAAACATGACACTTCGCAAATCATATTATATCTTACCATGAAACATAGAAATGAGATGCTATATCGCGTTTTAAGAAGCATTAGAACCCTATTGCTGCGATAGGTAGACATCTGCAAACGCTATTTCCTTGCGAGGAAGTGTCGCATTTACATTCATTTGAAGTATAGACGAGGAATACATAACACTTCGCAAATCATATTATATCTTACCATGGAACATAGAAATGAGATGCGATATCGCGTTTTAAGAAGCATTAGAAATCTATTGCTACGATACGTAGACATCTGCAAACGCTGTTTCCTTGCAAGGAAGTGTCGCATTTACATTCATTTGAATCGTATACGAGGAATGCATAACACTTCGCAATGAATATCATATCCTACCATGAAACATAGAAATGAGATGCGATATCGCGTTTTAAGAAGCATTAGAAATCTGATGCTACGATACGTAGACATCTGGAAACGCTATTTCCTTGCAAGGAAGTGTCGCATTTACATTCATTTGAAGTGTAGACGAGGAATACATAACACTTCGCAAATGATATTATATCTTACCATGAAACATATAATTGAGATCGATACCGCGTTTTAAGAATCATAAGAACTCCATTGCTACGATACGTAGACATCTGCAAACGCTATTTCCTTGCAAGGAAGTGTCGCATTTACTTTCATTTGAAGTGTAGACGAGGAATACATAACACTTCGCAAATCATATTATATCTTACCATGAACTATAGAAATGAGTTGCGATATCGCGTTTTAAGAATCATAAGAACTCTATTGCTACGAGACGTAGACATCTGCAATCGCAATTTCTTTGCAAGGAAGGGTTTCATTTACATTCATTTGAAGTGTAGACGAGGAATACATAACACTTCGCAAATCATATTATATCTTACCATGAAACATAGAAATGAGATGCGATATCGCGTTTTAAGAAGCATTGGAAATCTGTTGCTACGATACGTAGACATCTGGAAACGCTATTTCCTTGCAAGGAAGTGTCGCATTTACATTCATTTGAAGTGTAGACGAGGAATACATAACACTTCGCAAATCATATTATATCTTACCATGAAACATAGAATTGAGATCGATACCGCGTTTTAAGAATCATAAGAACTCCATTGCTACGATACGTAGACATCTGCAAACGCTATTTCCTTGCAAGGAAGTGTCGCATTTACTTTCATTTGAAGTGTAGACGAGGAATACATAACACTTCGCAAATCATATTATATCTTACCATGAACTATAGAAATGAGTTGCGATATCGCGTTTTAAGAATCTTAAGAACTCTATTGCTACGAGACGTAGACATCTGCAATCGCAATTTCTTTGCAAGGAAGGGTTTCATTTACATTCATTTGAAGTGTAGACGAGGAATACATAACACTTCGCAAATCATATTATATCTTACCATGAAACATAGAAATGAGATGCGATATCGCGTTTTAAGAAGCATTAGAACCCTATTGCTACGATAGGTAAATATCTGCAAACGCTATTTCTTTGCAAGGAAGTGTCGCATTTACATTCATTTGAATCGTAGACGAGGAATACATAAAACTTCGCAAATTACATTATATCCTACCATGAAACATAGAAATGAGATGCGATATCGCGTTTTAAGAAGCATTAGAAATCTATTGCTACGATACGTAGTCATCTGCAAAAGCTATTTCCTTGCAAGGAAGGGTCGCATTTATAATCATTTGAAGTGCAGACGAGGAATACATATCACTTCGCAAATCATATTATATCTTACCATGAAACATAAAATTGAGATCGATATCGCGTTTTAAGAATCATAAGAACCCCATTGCCACGATACGTAGACATCTGCAAACGCTATTTCCTTGCAAGGAAATGTCGCATTTACATTCATTTGAAGCGTAGACGAGGAATACATAACACTTCGCAAATCATATTATATCTTACCATGAAACATAGAAATGAGATGCGATATCGCGTTTTAAGGAGCATTAGAACCCTATTGCTGCGATAGGTAGACATCTGCAAACGCTATTTCCTTGCGAGGAAGTGTCGCATTTACATTCATTTGAAGTGTAGACGAGGAATACATAACACTTCGCAAATCATATTATATCTTACCATGGAACATAGAAATGAGATGCGATATCGCGTTTTAAGAAGCATTAGAAATCTATTGCTACGATACGTAGACATCTGCAAACGCTGTTTCCTTGCAAGGAAGTGTCGCATTTACATTCATTTGAAGTGTAGACGAGGAATACATAACACTTCGCAAATCATATTACATCTTACCATGAAACATAGAAATGAGATGCGATATCGCGTTTTAAGAAGCATTAGAAATCTATTGCTACGATACGTAGACATCTGCAAACGCTATTTCTTTGCAAGGAAGCGTTGCATTTACATTCATTTGAAGTGTAGACGAGGAATACATAACACTTCGCAAATCATATTATATCTTACCATGAAACATAGAAATGAGATGCGATATCGCGTTTTAAGAAGCATCAGAACCCTATTGCTACGATAGGTAGACATCTGCAAACGCTATTTCCTTGCAAGGAAGTGTCGCATTTACATTCATTTGAAGTGTAGACGAGGAAAACATGACACTTCGCAAATCATATTATATCTTACCATGAAACATAGAAATGAGATGCTATATCGCGTTTTAAGAAGCATTAGAACCCTATTGCTGCGATAGGTAGACATCTGCAAACGCTATTTCCTTGCGAGGAAGTGTCGCATTTACATTCATTTGAAGTGTAGACGAGGAATACATAACACTTCGCAAATCATATTATATCTTACCATGGAACATAGAAATGAGATGCGATATCGCGTTTAAGAAGCATTAGAAATCTATTGCTACGATACGTAGACATCTGCAAACGCTGTTTCCTTGCAAGGAAGTGTCGCATTTACATTCATTTGAATCGTAGACGAGGAATACATAAAACTTCGCAAATTACATTATATCCTACCATGAAACATAGAAATGAGATGCGATATCGCGTTTTAAGAAGCATTAGAAATCTATTGCTACGATACGTAGTCATCTGCAAAAGCTATTTCCTTGCAAGGAAGGGTCGCATTTATAATCATTTGAAGTGCAGACGAGGAATACATATCACTTCGCAAATCATATTATATCTTACCATGAAACATAAAATTGAGATCGATATCGCGTTTTAAGAATCATAAGAACCCCATTGCCACGATACGTAGACATCTGCAAACGCTATTTCCTTGCAAGGAAGTGTCGCATTTACATTCATTTGAAGCGTAGACGAGGAATACATAACACTTCGCAAATCATATTATATCTTACCATGAAACATAGAAATGAGATGCGATATCGCGTTTTAAGAAGCATTAGAAATCTATTGCTACGATACGTAGACATCTGCAAACGCTATTTCTTTGCAAGGAAGCGTTGCATTTACATTCATTTGAAGTGTAGACGAGGAATACATAACACTTCGCAAATCATATTATATCTTACATGAAACATAGAAATGAGATGCGATATCGCGTTTTAAGAAGCATCAGAACCCTGTTGCTACGATAGGTAGACATCTGCAAACGCTATTTCCTTGCAAGGAAGTGTCGCATTTACATTCATTTGAAGTGTAGACGAGGAAAACATGACACTTCGCAAATCATATTATATCTTACCATGAAACATAGAAATGAGATGCTATATCGCGTTTTAAGAAGCATTAGAACCCTATTGCTGCGATAGGTAGACATCTGCATACGCTATTTCCTTGCAAGGAAGTGTCGCATTTACATTCATTTGAAGCGTAGTCGAGGAATACATAGCACTTCGCAAATCATATTATATCTTACCATGAAACATAGAAACGAGATGCGATATCGCCTTTTAAGAAGCATTAGAACCCTATTGCTACGATAGGTAGATATCTACAAACGCTATATCCTTGCAAGGAAGTGTCGCATTTACATTCATTTGAAGTGTAGACGAGGAATACATAACACTTCGCAAATCATATTATATCTTACCATGAAACATAGAAATGAGATGCGATATCGCGTTTTAAGAAGCATTAGAAATCTGATGCTACGATACGTAGACATCTGGAAACGCTATTTCCTTGCAAGGAAGTGTCGCATTTACATTCATTTGAAGTGTAGACGAGGAATACATAACACTTCGCAAACGATATTATATCTTACCATGAAACATATAATTGAGATCGATACCGCGTTTTAAGAATCATAAGAACTCCATTGCTACGATACGTAGACATCTGCAAACGCTATTTCCTTGCAAGGAAGTGTCGCATTTACTTTCATTTGAAGTGTAGACGAGGAATACATAACACTTCGCAAATCATATTATATCTTACCATGAACTATAGAAATGAGTTGCGATATCGCGTTTTAAGAATCATAAGAACTCTATTGCTACGAGACGTAGACATCTGCAATCGCAATTTCTTTGCAAGGAAGGGTTTCATTTACATTCATTTGAAGTGTAGACGAGGAATACATAACACTTCGCAAATCATATTATATCTTACCATGAAACATAGAAATGAGATGCGATATCGCGTTTTAAGAAGCATTAGAAATCTATTGCTACGATACGTAGACATCTGCAAACGCTATTTCTTTGCAAGGAAGCGTTGCATTTACATTCATTTGAAGTGTAGACGAGGAATACATAACACTTCGCAAATCATATTATATCTTACCATGAAACATAGAAATGAGATGCGATATCGCGTTTTAAGAAGCATCAGAACCCTATTGCTACGATAGGTAGACATCTGCAAACGCTATTTCCTTGCAAGGAAGTGTCGCATTTACATTCATTTGAAGTGTAGACGAGGAAAACATGACACTTCGCAAATCATATTATATCTTACCATGAAACATAGAAATGAGATACTATATCGCGTTTTAAGAAGCATTAGAACCCTATTGCTGCGATAGGTAGACATCTGCAAAACGCTATTTCCTTGCGAGGAAGTGTCGCATTTACATTCATTTGAAGTGTAGACGAGGAATACATAACACTTCGCAAATCATATTATATCTTACCATGGAACATAGAAATGAGATGCGATATCGCGTTTAAGAAGCATTAGAAATCTGATGCTACGATACGTAGACATCTGGAAACGCTATTTCCTTGCAAGGAAGTGTCGCATTTGCATTCATTTGGAGTGTAGACGAGGAATACATAACACTTCGCAAATGATATTATATCTTACCATGAAACATATAATTGAGATCGATACCGCGTTTTAAGAATCATAAGAACTCCATTGCTACGATACGTAGACATCTGCAAACGCTATTTCCTTGCAAGGAAGTGTCGCATTTACTTTCATTTGAAGTGTAGACGAGGAATACATAACACTTCGCAAATCATATTATATCTTACCATGAACTATAGAAATGAGTTGCGATATCGCGTTTAAGAATCATAAGAACTCTATTGCTACGAGACGTAGACATCTGCAATCGCAATTTCTTTGCAAGGAAGGGTTTCATTTACATTCATTTGAAGTGTAGACGAGGAATACATAACACTTCGCAAATCATATTATATCTTACCATGAAACATAGAAATGAGATGCGATATCGCGTTTTAAGAAGCATTAGAAATCTATTGCTACGATACGTAGACATCTGCAAACGCTATTTCTTTGCAAGGAAGCGTTGCATTTACATTCATTTGAAGTGTAGACGAGGAATACATAACACTTCGCAAATCATATTATATCTTACCATGAAACATAGAAATGAGATGCGATATCGCGTTTTAAGAAGCATCAGAACCCTATTGCTACGATAGGTAGACATCTGCAAACGCTATTTCCTTGCAAGGAAGTGTCGCATTTACATTCATTTGAAGTGTAGACGAGGAAAACATGACACTTCGCAAATCATATTATATCTTACCATGAAACATAGAAATGAGATGCTATATCGCGTTTTAAGAAGCATTAGAACCCTATTGCTGCGATAGGTAGACATCTGCAAACGCTATTTCCTTGCGAGGAAGTGTCGCATTTACATTCATTTGAAGTGTAGACGAGGAATACATAACACTTCGCAAATCATATTATATCTTACCATGAAACATAGAAATGAGATGCGATATCGCGTTTTAAGAAGCATTAGAAATCTGTTGCTACGATACGTAGACATCTGGAAACGCTATTTCCTTGCAAGGAAGTGTCGCATTTGCATTCATTTGAAGTGTAGTCGAGGAATACATAACACTTCGCAAATCATATTATATCTTACCATGAAACATAGAAATGAGATGCGATTTCGCGTTTTAAGAAGCATTGGAAATCTATTGCTACGAAACGTAGACATCTGCAAACGCTATTTCCTTGCAAGGAAGTGTCGCATTTACATTCATTTGAAGTGTAGACGAGGAAAACATGACACTTCGCAAATCATATTATATCTTACCATGAAACATAGAAATGAGATGCTATATCGCGTTTTAAGAAGCATTAGAATTCTATTGCTACGATACGTAGACATCTGCAAACGCAATTTCTTTGCAAGGAAGTGTCGCATTTACATTCATTTGAAGTGTACACGAGGAATACAAAACACTTCGCAAGTCATATTATATCTTACCATGAAACAAAGAAATGAGATGCGATATCGTGTTTTAAGAAGCATTAGAACCCTATTGCTACGATAGGTAGACATCTGCAAACGCTATTTCCTTGCGAGGAAGTGTCGCATTTACATTCATTTGAAGTGTAGACGAGGAATACATAACACTTCGCAAATCTTATTATATCTTACCATGAACCATAGAAATGAGATGCGATATCGCGTTTTAAGAATCATAAGAACTCTATTGCTACGATACGTAGACATCTGCAAACGCTATTTCCTTGCAAGGAAGTGTCGCATTTACATTCATTTGAAGTGTAGACGAGGAATACATAACACTTCGCAAATCATATTATATCTTACCATGAAACATAGAAATTAGATGCGATATCGCGTTTTAAGAAGCATTAGAACCCTATTGCTGCGATAGGTAGACATCTGCAAACGCTATTTCCTTGCGAGGAAGTGTCGCATTTACATTCATTTGAAGTGTAGACGAGGAATACATAACACTTCGCAAATCATATTATATCTTACCATGGAACATAGAAATGAGATGCGATATCGCGTTTTAAGAAGCATTAGAACCCTATTGCTACGACAGGTAGACATCTGCAAACGCTATTTCCTTGCAAGGAAGTGTCGCATTTGCATTCATTTGAAGTGTAGTCGAGGAATACATAACACTTCGCAAATCATATTATATCTTACCATGAAACATAGAAATGAGATGCGATTTCGCGTTTTAAGAAGCATTAGAAATCTATTGCTACGAAACGTAGACATCTGCAAACGCTATTTCCTTGCAAGGAAGTGTCGCATTTATATTCATTTGAAGTGTAGACGAGGAATACATAACACTTCGCAAATCATATTATATCTTACCATGAAACATAGAATTGAGATCGATATCGCGTTTTAAGTAGCATTAGTAATCTATTGCTACGATACGTAGACATCTGCAAACGCTATTTCCTTGCAAGGAAGTGTCGCATTTACATTCATTTGAAGTGTAGACGAGGAATACAAAACACTTCGCAAATCATATTATATCTTACCATGAAACAAAGAAATGAGATGCGATATCGCGTTCTAAGAAGCATTAGAACCCTATTGCTACGATAGGTAGACATCTGCAAACGCTATTTCCTTGCAAGGAAGTGTCGCATTTTACATTCATTTGAAATGTAGACGAGGAATACATAACACTTCGCAAATCACATTATATCTTACCATGAAACATAGAAATGAGATGCGATATCGCGTTTTAAAAATCATAAGAACTCTATTGCTACGATACGTAGACATCTGCAGACGCTATTTCCTAGCAATGAAGTGTCGTGTTTACATTCATTTGAAGTGTAGACGAGGAATACATAACACTTCGCAAATCATATTATATCATACCATGAACCATAGAAATGAGATGCGATATCGCGTTTTAAGAATCATAAGAACTCTATTGCTACGATACGTAGACATCTGCAAACGCTATTTCTTTGCAAGGAAGCGTTGCATTTACATTCATTTGAAGTGTAGACGAGGAATACATAACACTTCGCAAATCATATTATATCTTACCATGAAACATAGAAATGAGATGCGATATCGCGTTTTAAGAAGCATCAGAACCCTATTGCTACGATAGGTAGACATCTGCAAACGCTATTTCCTTGCAAGGAAGTGTCGCATTTACATTCATTTGAAGTGTAGACGAGGAATACATGACACTTCGCAAATCCTATTATATCTTACCATGAAACATAGAAAAGAGATGCGATATCGCGTTTTAAGAAGCATTAGAAATCTGATGCTACGATACGTAGACATCTGGAAACGCTATTTCCTTGCAAGGAAGTGTCGCATTTACATTCATTTGAAGTGTAGACGAGGAATACATAACACTTCGCAAATGATATTATATCTTACCATGAAACATATAATTGAGATCGATACCGCGTTTTAAGAATCATAAGAACTCCATTGCTACGATACGTAGACATCTGCAAACGCTATTTCCTTGCAAGGAAGTGTCGCATTTACTTTCATTTGAAGTGTAGACGAGGAATACATAACACTTCGCAAATCATATTATATCTTACCATGAACTATAGAAATGAGTTGCGATATCGCGTTTTAAGAATCATAAGAACTCTATTGCTACGAGACGTAGACATCTGCAATCGCAATTTCTTTGCAAGGAAGGGTTTCATTTACATTCATTTGAAGTGTAGACGAGGAATACATAACACTTCGCAAATCATATTATATCTTACCATGAAACATAGAAATGAGATGCGATATCGCGTTTTAAGAAGCATTGGAAATCTGTTGCTACGATACGTAGACATCTGGAAACGCTATTTCCTTGCAAGGAAGTGTCGCATTTACATTCATTTGAAGTGTAGACGAGGAATACATAACACTTCGCAAATCATATTATATCTTACCATGAAACATAGAATTGAGATCGATACCGCGTTTTAAGAATCATAAGAACTCCATTGCTACGATACGTAGACATCTGCAAACGCTATTTCCTTGCAAGGAAGTGTCGCATTTACTTTCATTTGAAGTGTAGACGAGGAATACATAACACTTCGCAAATCATATTATATCTTACCATGAACTATAGAAATGAGTTGCGATATCGCGTTTTAAGAATCTTAAGAACTCTATTGCTACGAGACGTAGACATCTGCAATCGCAATTTCTTTGCAAGGAAGGGTTTCATTTACATTCATTTGAAGTGTAGACGAGGAATACATAACACTTCGCAAATCATATTATATCTTACCATGAAACATAGAAATGAGATGCGATATCGCGTTTTAAGAAGCATTAGAACCCTATTGCTACGATAGGTAAATATCTGCAAACGCTATTTCTTTGCAAGGAAGTGTCGCATTTACATTCATTTGAATCGTAGACGAGGAATACATAAAACTTCGCAAATTACATTATATCCTACCATGAAACATAGAAATGAGATGCGATATCGCGTTTTAAGAAGCATTAGAAATCTATTGCTACGATACGTAGTCATCTGCAAAAGCTATTTCCTTGCAAGGAAGGGTCGCATTTATAATCATTTGAAGTGCAGACGAGGAATACATATCACTTTGCAAATCATATTATATCTTACCATGAAACATAAAATTGAGATCGATATCGCGTTTTAAGAATCATAAGAACCCCATTGCCACGATACGTAGACATCTGCAAACGCTATTTCCTTGCAAGGAAATGTCGCATTTACATTCATTTGAAGCGTAGACGAGGAATACATAACACTTCGCAAATCATATTATATCTTACCATGAAACATAGAAATGAGATGCGATATCGCGTTTTAAGGAGCATTAGAACCCTATTGCTGCGATAGGTAGACATCTGCAAACGCTATTTCCTTGCGAGGAAGTGTCGCATTTACATTCATTTGAAGTGTAGACGAGGAATACATAACACTTCGCAAATCATATTATATCTTACCATGGAACATAGAAATGAGATGCGATATCGCGTTTTAAGAAGCATTAGAAATCTATTGCTACGATACGTAGACATCTGCAAACGCTGTTTCCTTGCAAGGAAGTGTCGCATTTACATTCATTTGAAGTGTAGACGAGGAATACATAACACTTCGCAAATCATATTACATCTTACCATGAAACATAGAAATGAGATGCGATATCGCGTTTTAAGAAGCATTAGAAATCTATTGCTACGATACGTAGACATCTGCAAACGCTATTTCTTTGCAAGGAAGCGTTGCATTTACATTCATTTGAAGTGTAGACGAGGAATACATAACACTTCGCAAATCATATTATATCTTACCATGAAACATAGAAATGAGATGCGATATCGCGTTTTAAGAAGCATCAGAACCCTATTGCTACGATAGGTAGACATCTGCAAACGCTATTTCCTTGCAAGGAAGTGTCGCATTTACATTCATTTGAAGTGTAGACGAGGAAAACATGACACTTCGCAAATCATATTATATCTTACCATGAAACATAGAAATGAGATGCTATATCGCGTTTTAAGAAGCATTAGAACCCTATTGCTGCGATAGGTAGACATCTGCAAACGCTATTTCCTTGCGAGGAAGTGTCGCATTTACATTCATTTGAAGTGTAGACGAGGAATACATAACACTTCGCAAATCATATTATATCTTACCATGGAACATAGAAATGAGATGCGATATCGCGTTTTAAGAAGCATTAGAAATCTATTGCTACGATACGTAGACATCTGCAAACGCTGTTTCCTTGCAAGGAAGTGTCGCATTTACATTCATTTGAATCGTAGACGAGGAATACATAAAACTTCGCAAATTACATTATATCCTACCATGAAACATAGAAATGAGATGCGATATCGCGTTTTAAGAAGCATTAGAAATCTATTGCTACGATACGTAGTCATCTGCAAAAGCTATTTCCTTGCAAGGAAGGGTCGCATTTATAATCATTTGAAGTGCAGACGAGGAATACATATCACTTCGCAAATCATATTATATCTTACCATGAAACATAAAATTGAGATCGATATCGCGTTTTAAGAATCATAAGAACCCCATTGCCACGATACGTAGACATCTGCAAACGCTATTTCCTTGCAAGGAAGTGTCGCATTTACATTCATTTGAAGCGTAGACGAGGAATACATAACACTTCGCAAATCATATTATATCTTACCATGAAACATAGAAATGAGATGCGATATCGCGTTTTAAGAAGCATTAGAAATCTATTGCTACGATACGTAGACATCTGCAAACGCTATTTCTTTGCAAGGAAGCGTTGCATTTACATTCATTTGAAGTGTAGACGAGGAATACATAACACTTCGCAAATCATATTATATCTTACCATGAAACATAGAAATGAGATGCGATATCGCGTTTTAAGAAGCATCAGAACCCTGTTGCTACGATAGGTAGACATCTGCAAACGCTATTTCCTTGCAAGGAAGTGTCGCATTTACATTCATTTGAAGTGTAGACGAGGAAAACATGACACTTCGCAAATCATATTATATCTTACCATGAAACATAGAAATGAGATGCTATATCGCGTTTTAAGAAGCATTAGAACCCTATTGCTGCGATAGGTAGACATCTGCATACGCTATTTCCTTGCAAGGAAGTGTCGCATTTACATTCATTTGAAGCGTAGTCGAGGAATACATAGCACTTCGCAAATCATATTATATCTTACCATGAAACATAGAAACGAGATGCGATATCGCCTTTTAAGAAGCATTAGAACCCTATTGCTACGATAGGTAGATATCTACAAACGCTATATCCTTGCAAGGAAGTGTCGCATTTACATTCATTTGAAGTGTAGACGAGGAATACATAACACTTCGCAAATCATATTATATCTTACCATGAAACATAGAAATGAGATGCGATATCGCGTTTTAAGAAGCATTAGAAATCTGATGCTACGATACGTAGACATCTGGAAACGCTATTTCCTTGCAAGGAAGTGTCGCATTTACATTCATTTGAAGTGTAGACGAGGAATACATAACACTTCGCAAACGATATTATATCTTACCATGAAACATATAATTGAGATCGATACCGCGTTTTAAGAATCATAAGAACTCCATTGCTACGATACGTAGACATCTGCAAACGCTATTTCCTTGCAAGGAAGTGTCGCATTTACTTTCATTTGAAGTGTAGACGAGGAATACATAACACTTCGCAAATCATATTATATCTTACCATGAACTATAGAAATGAGTTGCGATATCGCGTTTTAAGAATCATAAGAACTCTATTGCTACGAGACGTAGACATCTGCAATCGCAATTTCTTTGCAAGGAAGGGTTTCATTTACATTCATTTGAAGTGTAGACGAGGAATACATAACACTTCGCAAATCATATTATATCTTACCATGAAACATAGAAATGAGATGCGATATCGCGTTTTAAGAAGCATTAGAAATCTATTGCTACGATACGTAGACATCTGCAAACGCTATTTCTTTGCAAGGAAGCGTTGCATTTACATTCATTTGAAGTGTAGACGAGGAATACATAACACTTCGCAAATCATATTATATCTTACCATGAAACATAGAAATGAGATGCGATATCGCGTTTTAAGAAGCATCAGAACCCTATTGCTACGATAGGTAGACATCTGCAAACGCTATTTCCTTGCAAGGAAGTGTCGCATTTACATTCATTTGAAGTGTAGACGAGGAAAACATGACACTTCGCAAATCATATTATATCTTACCATGAAACATAGAAATGAGATACTATATCGCGTTTTAAGAAGCATTAGAACCCTATTGCTGCGATAGGTAGACATCTGCAAACGCTATTTCCTTGCGAGGAAGTGTCGCATTTACATTCATTTGAAGTGTAGACGAGGAATACATAACACTTCGCAAATCATATTATATCTTACCATGGAACATAGAAATGAGATGCGATATCGCGTTTTAAGAAGCATTAGAAATCTGATGCTACGATACGTAGACATCTGGAAACGCTATTTCCTTGCAAGGAAGTGTCGCATTTGCATTCATTTGAAGTGTAGACGAGGAATACATAACACTTCGCAAATGATATTATATCTTACCATGAAACATATAATTGAGATCGATACCGCGTTTTAAGAATCATAAGAACTCCATTGCTACGATACGTAGACATCTGCAAACGCTATTTCCTTGCAAGGAAGTGTCGCATTTACTTTCATTTGAAGTGTAGACGAGGAATACATAACACTTCGCAAATCATATTATATCTTACCATGAACTATAGAAATGAGTTGCGATATCGCGTTTTAAGAATCATAAGAACTCTATTGCTACGAGACGTAGACATCTGCAATCGCAATTTCTTTGCAAGGAAGGGTTTCATTTACATTCATTTGAAGTGTAGACGAGGAATACATAACACTTCGCAAATCATATTATATCTTACCATGAAACATAGAAATGAGATGCGATATCGCGTTTTAAGAAGCATTAGAAATCTATTGCTACGATACGTAGACATCTGCAAACGCTATTTCTTTGCAAGGAAGCGTTGCATTTACATTCATTTGAAGTGTAGACGAGGAATACATAACACTTCGCAAATCATATTATATCTTACCATGAAACATAGAAATGAGATGCGATATCGCGTTTTAAGAAGCATCAGAACCCTATTGCTACGATAGGTAGACATCTGCAAACGCTATTTCCTTGCAAGGAAGTGTCGCATTTACATTCATTTGAAGTGTAGACGAGGAAAACATGACACTTCGCAAATCATATTATATCTTACCATGAAACATAGAAATGAGATGCTATATCGCGTTTTAAGAAGCATTAGAACCCTATTGCTGCGATAGGTAGACATCTGCAAACGCTATTTCCTTGCGAGGAAGTGTCGCATTTACATTCATTTGAAGTGTAGACGAGGAATACATAACACTTCGCAAATCATATTATATCTTACCATGAAACATAGAAATGAGATGCGATATCGCGTTTTAAGAAGCATTAGAAATCTGTTGCTACGATACGTAGACATCTGGAAACGCTATTTCCTTGCAAGGAAGTGTCGCATTTGCATTCATTTGAAGTGTAGTCGAGGAATACATAACACTTCGCAAATCATATTATATCTTACCATGAAACATAGAAATGAGATGCGATTTCGCGTTTTAAGAAGCATTGGAAATCTATTGCTACGAAACGTAGACATCTGCAAACGCTATTTCCTTGCAAGGAAGTGTCGCATTTACATTCATTTGAAGTGTAGACGAGGAAAACATGACACTTCGCAAATCATATTATATCTTACCATGAAACATAGAAATGAGATGCTATATCGCGTTTTAAGAAGCATTAGAATTCTATTGCTACGATACGTAGACATCTGCAAACGCAATTTCTTTGCAAGGAAGTGTCGCATTTACATTCATTTGAAGTGTACACGAGGAATACAAAACACTTCGCAAGTCATATTATATCTTACCATGAAACAAAGAAATGAGATGCGATATCGTGTTTTAAGAAGCATTAGAACCCTATTGCTACGATAGGTAGACATCTGCAAACGCTATTTCCTTGCGAGGAAGTGTCGCATTTACATTCATTTGAAGTGTAGACGAGGAATACATAACACTTCGCAAATCTTATTATATCTTACCATGAACCATAGAAATGAGATGCGATATCGCGTTTTAAGAATCATAAGAACTCTATTGCTACGATACGTAGACATCTGCAAACGCTATTTCCTTGCAAGGAAGTGTCGCATTTACATTCATTTGAAGTGTAGACGAGGAATACATAACACTTCGCAAATCATATTATATCTTACCATGAAACATAGAAATTAGATGCGATATCGCGTTTTAAGAAGCATTAGAACCCTATTGCTGCGATAGGTAGACATCTGCAAACGCTATTTCCTTGCGAGGAAGTGTCGCATTTACATTCATTTGAAGTGTAGACGAGGAATACATAACACTTCGCAAATCATATTATATCTTACCATGGAACATAGAAATGAGATGCGATATCGCGTTTTAAGAAGCATTAGAACCCTATTGCTACGACAGGTAGACATCTGCAAACGCTATTTCCTTGCAAGGAAGTGTCGCATTTGCATTCATTTGAAGTGTAGTCGAGGAATACATAACACTTCGCAAATCATATTATATCTTACCATGAAACATAGAAATGAGATGCGATTTCGCGTTTTAAGAAGCATTAGAAATCTATTGCTACGAAACGTAGACATCTGCAAACGCTATTTCCTTGCAAGGAAGTGTCGCATTTATATTCATTTGAAGTGTAGACGAGGAATACATAACACTTCGCAAATCATATTATATCTTACCATGAAACATAGAATTGAGATCGATATCGCGTTTTAAGTAGCATTAGTAATCTATTGCTACGATACGTAGACATCTGCAAACGCTATTTCCTTGCAAGGAAGTGTCGCATTTACATTCATTTGAAGTGTAGACGAGGAATACAAAACACTTCGCAAATCATATTATATCTTACCATGAAACAAAGAAATGAGATGCGATATCGCGTTCTAAGAAGCATTAGAACCCTATTGCTACGATAGGTAGACATCTGCAAACGCTATTTCCTTGCAAGGAAGTGTCGCATTTACATTCATTTGAAATGTAGACGAGGAATACATAACACTTCGCAAATCACATTATATCTTACCATGAAACATAGAAATGAGATGCGATATCGCGTTTTAAAAATCATAAGAACTCTATTGCTACGATACGTAGACATCTGCAGACGCTATTTCCTAGCAATGAAGTGTCGTGTTTACATTCATTTGAAGTGTAGACGAGGAATACATGACACTTCGCAAATCATATTATATCTTACCATGAAACATAGAAATGAGATGCGATATCGCGTTTTAAGAAGCATCAGAACCCTTTTGCTACGATAGGTAGACATCTGCAAACGCTATTTCCTTGCAAGGAATTGTCGCTTCATTCATTTGAATCGTAGACGAGGAATGCATAACACTTCGCAATGAATATTATATCTTATCATTAAACATAGATATGAGATGCAATATCTCGTTTTAGGAAGCATTTGAACTCTATTGCTACGATACCTAGACATCTGCAGACGCTATTTCCTAGTAAGGAAGTGTCGCATTTACATTCATTTGAAGTGCAGACGAGGAATACATAACACTTCGCAAATCAAATTATATCTTACCATGAAACATTGAAATGAGATGCGATATCGCGTTTTAAGAAGCATTACAACACTATCGCTACGATACCTAGACATCTGCAGACGCTATTTCCTAGCAAGGAAGTGTCGCATTTACATTCATTTGAAGTGTAGACGAGGAATACATAACACTTCGCAAATCATATTATATCATACCATGAACCATAGAAATGAGATGCGATATCGCGTTTTAAGAATCATAAGAACTCTATTGCTACGATACGTAGACATCTGCAAACGCTATTTCTTTGCAAGGAAGCGTTGCATTTACATTCATTTGAAGTGTAGACGAGGAATACATAACACTTCGCAAATCATATTATATCTTACCATGAAACATAGAAATGAGATGCGATATCGCGTTTTAAGAAGCATCAGAACCCTATTGCTACGATAGGTAGACATCTGCAAACGCTATTTCCTTGCAAGGAAGTGTCGCATTTACATTCATTTGAAGTGTAGACGAGGAATACATGACACTTCGCAAATCCTATTATATCTTACCATGAAACATAGAAAAGAGATGCGATATCGCGTTTTAAGAAGCATTAGAAACCTATTTCTACGATACGTAGACATCTGCAAACGCTATTTCTTTGCAAGGAAGTGTTGCATTTACATTTATTTGAAGTGTAGACGAGGAATCCACAACACTTCGCAAATCATATTATATCTTACCATGAAACATAGAATTGAGATAGATACCGCGTTTTAAGAATCATAAGAACTCCATTGCTACGATACGTAGACATCTGCAAACGCTATTTCCTTGCAAGGAAGTGTCGCATTTACATTCATTTGAATCGTATACGAGGAATGCATAACACTTCGCAATGAATATCATATCCTGCCATGAAACATAGAAATGAGATGCGATATCGCGTTTTAAGAAGCATTAGAACCCTATTGCTACGACAGGTAGACATCTGCAAACGCTATTTCCTTGCAAGGAAGTGTCGCATTTGCATTCATTTGAAGTGTAGTCGAGGAATACATAACACTTCGCAAATCATATTATATCTTACCATGAAACATAGAAATGAGATGCGATTTCGCGTTTTAAGAAGCATTAGAAATCTATTGCTACGAAACGTAGACATCTGCAAACGCTATTTCCTTGCAAGGAAGTGTCGCATTTATATTCATTTGAAGTGTAGACGAGGAATACATAACACTTCGCAAATCATATTATATCTTACCATGAAACATAGAATTGAGATCGATATCGCGTTTTAAGTAGCATTAGTAATCTATTGCTGCGATACGTAGACATCTGCAAACGCTATTTCCTTGCAAGGAAGTGTCGCATTTACATTCATTTGAAGTGTAGACGAGGAATACAAAACACTTCGCAAATCATATTATATCTTACCATGAAACATAGAAATGAGATGCGATATCGCGTTCTAAGAAGCATTAGAACCCTATTGCTACGATAGGTAGACATCTGCAAACGCTATTTCCTTGCAAGGAAGTGTCGCATTTACATTCATTTGAAATGTAGACGAGGAATACATAACACTTCGCAAATCACATTATATCTTACCATGAAACATAGAAATGAGATGCGATATCGCGTTTTAAGTAGCATTAGTAATCTATTGCTACGATACGTAGACATCTGCAAACGCTATTTCTTTGCAAGGAAGTGTCGCATTTACATTCACTTGAAGTGTAGACGAGGAATACATAACACTTCGCAAATCATATTATATCTCACCATGAAACATAGAAATGAGATGCGATATCGCGTTTTAAGAAGCATTAGAAACCTATTACTACGATACGTAGAAATCTGCAAACGCTATTTCCTTGCATGGAAGTGTCGCATTTACATTCATTTGAATCGTATACGAGGAATGCATAACACTTCGCAATGAATATTATATCTTATCATGAAACATAGATATGAGATGCAATATCTCGTTTTAAGAAGCATTTGAACTCTATTGCTACGATACCTAGACATCTGCAGACGCTATTTCCTAGCAAAGAAGTGACGCATTTACATTCATTTGAAGTGTAGACGAGGAATACATGACACTTCGCAAATCATATTATATCTTACCATGAAACATAGAAATGAGATGCGGTATGGCGTTTTAAGAATCATAAGAACTCTATTGCTACGATGCGTAGACATCTGCAAACGCTATTTCCTTGCAAGGAAGTGTCGCATTTACATTCATTTGAATCGTATACGAGGAATGCATAACACTTCGCAATGAATATTATATCTTATTATGAAACATATATATGAGATGCAATATCTCGTTTTAAGAAGCATTTGAACTCTATTGCTACGATACCTAGACATCTGCAGTCGCTATTTCCTAGCAAAGAAGTGTCGCATTTATATTCATTTGAAGTGTAGACGAGGAATACATGACACTTCGCAAATCATATTATTTCTTACCATGAAACATAGATATGAGATGCAATATCTCGTTTTAAGAAGCATTCGAACTCCATTGCTGCGATACCTAGACATCTGCAGACGCTATTTCCTAGCAAAGAAGTGTCGCATTTACATTCATTTGAAGTGTAGACGTGGAATACATAAGAGTTCGCCAATCATATTATATCTTACCATGAAACATAGAAATGAGATGCGATATCGCGTTTTAAGTAGCATTAGTAATCTATTGCTACGATAGGTAGACATCTGCAAACGCTATTTCCTTGCAAGGAAGTGTCGCATTTACATTCATTTGAAATGTAGACGAGGAATACATAACACTTCGCAAATCACATTATATCTTACCATGAAACATAGAAATGGGATGCGATATCGCGTTTTAAGAAGCATTAGAAATCTATTGCTACGATACGCAGACATCTGCAAACGCTATTTCCTTGCAAGGAAGTGTCGCATTTACATTCATTTGAATCGTATACGAGGAATGCATAACACTTCGCAATGAATATTATATCTTATCATGAAACATAGATATGTAATGCAATATCTAGTTTTAAGAAGCATTTGAACTCTATTGCTACGATACCTAGACATCTGCAGACGCTATTTCCTAGCAAGGAAGTGTCGCATTTACATTCATTTGAATCGTATACGAGGAATGCATAACACTTCGCAATGAGTATTATATCTTATCAGGAAACATAGATATGAGATGCAATATCTAGTTTTAAGAAGCATTTCAACTCTATTACTACGATACCTAGACATCTGCAGACGCTATTTCCTAGCAAGGAAGTGTCGCATTTACATTCGTTTGAAGTGTAGACGAGGAATACATGACACTTCGCAAATCATATTATATCTTACCATGAAACATAGAAATGAGATACGATATCGGGTTTTAAGTATCATAAGAACTCCATTGCTACGACACGTAGACATCTGCAAACGCTATTTCCTGGCAAGGAAGTGTCGCATTTACATTCATTTGAATCGTAGACGAGGAATGCATAACACTTCTCAATGAATATTATATCTTATCATGTAACATAGATATGAGATGCAATATCGCGTTTTAAGAAGCACTAGAACTCTATTGCTACGATAGGTAGACATCTGCAAACGCTATTTCCTTGCAAGGAAGTGTCGCATTTGCATTCATTTGAATCGTATACGAGGAATGCATAACACTTCGCAATGAATATTATACCTTATCATGAAACATAGATATGAGTTGCAATATCTCGTTTTAAGAAGCATTTGAACTCTATTGCTACGATACCTAGACATCTGCAGACGCTATTTCCTAGCAAAGAAGTGACGCATTTACATTCATTTGAAGTGTAGACGAGGAATACATGACACTTCGCAAATCATATTATATCTTACCATGAAACATAGAAATGAGATGCGGTATTACGTTTTAAGAATCATAAGAACTCTATTGCTACGATGCGTAGACATCTGCAAACGCTATTTCCTTGCAAGGAAGTGTCGCATTTACATTCATTTGAATCGTATACGAGGAATGCATAACACTTCGCAAATCATATTATATCTTATCATGAAACATAGATATGAGATGCAATATCTCGTTTTAAGAAGCATTTGAACTCTATTGCTACGATACCTAGATATCTGCAGACGCTATTTCCTAGCAAAGAAGTGACGCATTTACATTCATTTGAAATGTAGACGAGGAATACATAACACTTCGCAAATCACATTATATCTTACCATGAAACATAGAAATGGGATGCGATATCGCGTTTTAAGAAGCATTAGAAATCTATTGCTACGATACGCAGACATCTGCAAACGCTATTTCCTTGCAAGGAAGTGTCGCATTTACATTCATTTGAATCGTATACGAGGAATGCATAACACTTCGCAATGAATATTATATCTTATCATGAAACATAGATATGTAATGCAATATCTAGTTTTAAGAAGCATTTGAACTCTATTGCTACGATACCTAGACATCTGCAGACGCTATTTCCTAGCAAGGAAGTGTCGCATTTACATTCATTTGAATCGTATACGAGGAATGCATAACACTTCGCAATGAGTATTATATCTTATCAGGAAACATAGATACGAGATGCAATATCTAGTTTTAAGAAGCATTTCAACTCTATTACTACGATACCTAGACATCTGCAGACGCTATTTCCTAGCAAGGAAGTGTCGCATTTACATTCGCTTGAAGTGTAGACGAGGAATACATGACACTTCGCAAATCATATTATATCTTACCATGAAACATAGAAATGAGATACGATATCGGGTTTTAAGTATCATAAGAACTCCATTGCTACGACACGTAGACATCTGCAAACGCTATTTCCTGGCAAGGAAGTGTCGCATTTACATTCATTTGAATCGTAGACGAGGAATGCATAACACTTCTCAATGAATATTATATCTTATCATGTAACATAGATATGAGATGCAATATCGCGTTTTAAGAAGCACTAGAACTCTATTGCTACGATAGGTAGACATCTGCAAACGCTATTTCCTTGCAAGGAAGTGTCGCATTTGCATTCATTTGAATCGTATACGAGGAATGCATAACACTTCGCAATGAATATTATACCTTATCATGAAACATAGATATGAGTTGCAATATCTCGTTTTAAGAAGCATTTGAACTCTATTGCTACGATACCTAGACATCTGCAGACGCTATTTCCTAGCAAAGAAGTGACGCATTTACATTCATTTGAAGTGTAGACGAGGAATACATGACACTTCGCAAATCATATTATATCTTACCATGAAACATAGAAATGAGATGCGGTATTACGTTTTAAGAATCATAAGAACTCTATTGCTACGATGCGTAGACATCTGCAAACGCTATTTCCTTGCAAGGAAGTGTCGCATTTACATTCATTTGAATCGTATACGAGGAATGCATAACACTTCGCAAATCATATTATATCTTATCATGAAACATAGATATGAGATGCAATATCTCGTTTTAAGAAGCATTTGAACTCTATTGCTACGATACCTAGATATCTGCAGACGCTATTTCCTAGCAAAGAAGTGACGCATTTACATTCATTTGAAGTGTAGACGAGGAATACATGACACTTCGCAAATCATATTATATCTTACCATGAAACATAGAAATGAGATGCGGTATTACGTTTTAAGAATCATAAGAACTCTATTGCTACGATGCGTAGACATCTGCAAACGCTATTTCCTTGCAAGGAAGTGTCGCATTTACATTCATTTGAATCGTATACGAGGAATGCATAACACTTCGCAAATCATATTATATCTTATCATGAAACATAGATATGAGATGCAATATCTCGTTTTAAGAAGCATTTGAACTCTATTGCTACGATACCTAGATATCTGCAGACGCTATTTCCTAGCAAAGAAGTGACGCATTTACATTCATTTGAAGTGTAGACGAGGAATACATGACACTTCGCAAATCATATTATATCTTACCATGAAACATAGAAATGAGATGCGGTATGGCGTTTTAAGAATCATAAGAACTCTATTGCTACGATGCGTAGACATCTGCAAACGCTATTTCCTTGCAAGGAAGTGTCGCATTTACATTCATTTGAATCGTATACGAGGAATGCATAACACTTCGCAATGATTATTATATCTTATTATGAAACATAGATATGAGATGCAATATCTCGTTTTAAGAAGCATTTGAACTCTATTGCTACGATACCTAGACATCTGCAGTCGCTATTTCCTAGCAAAGAAGTGTCGCATTTATATTCATTTGAAGTGTAGACGAGGAATACATGACACTTCGCAAATCATATTATATCCTACCATGAAACATAGATATGAGATGCAATATCTCGTTTTAAGAAGCATTCGAACTCCATTGCTGCGATACCTAGACATCTGCAGACGCTATTTCCTAGCAAAGAAGTGTCGCATTTACATTCATTTGAAGTGTAGACGTGGAATACATAAGAGTTCGCCAATCATATTATATCTTACCATGAAACATAGAAATGAGATGCGATATCGCGTTTTAAGTAGCATTAGTAATCTATTGCTACGATAGGTAGACATCTGCAAACGCTATTTCCTTGCAAGGAAGTGTCGCATTTACATTCATTTGAAATGTAGACGAGGAATACATAACACTTCGCAAATCACATTATATCTTACCATGAAACGTAGAAATGAGATGCGATATCGCGTTTTAAGTAGCATTAGTAATCTATTGCTACGATACCTAGACATCTGCAGACGCTATTTCCTAGCAAAGAAGTGACGCATTTACATTCATTTGAAGTGTAGACGAGGAATACATGACACTTCGCAAATCATATTATATCTTACCATGAAGCATAGAAATGAGATGCGGTATTGCGTTTTAAGAATCATAAGAACTCTATTGCTACGATGCGTAGACATCTGCAAACGCTATTTCCTTGCAAGGAAGTGTCGCATTTACATTCATTTGAATCGTATACGAGGAATGCATAACACTTCGCAATGAATATTATATCTTATTATGAAACATAGATATGAGATGCAATATCTCGTTTTAAGAAGCATTTGAACTCTATTGCTACGATACCTAGACATCTGCAGTCGCTATTTCCTAGCAAAGAAGTGCCGCATTTATATTCATTTGAAGTGTAGACGAGGAATACATGACACTTCGCAAATCATATTATATCTTACCATGAAACATAGAAATGAGATGCGATATCGCGTTTTAAGAAGCATTAGAAATCTATTGCTACGATACGTAGAAATCTGCAAACGCTATTTCCTTGCATGGATGTGTCGCATTTACATTCATTTGAAGTGTAGACGAGAAATACATAACACTTCGCAAATCATATTATATCTTACCATGAAACATAGAAATGAGATGCGGTATTGCGTTTTAAGAATCATAAGAACACTATTGCTACGATGCGTAGACATCTGCAATCGCTATTTCCTTGCAAGGAAGTGTCGCATTTACATTCACTTGAATCGTGTACGAGGAATGCATAACACTTCGCAATGAATATTATATCTTATCATGAAACATAGATATGAGATGCAATATCTCGTTTTAAGAAGCATTCGAACTCCATTGCTGCGATACCTAGACATCTGCAGACGCTATTTCCTAGCAAAGAAGTGACGCATTTACATTCATTTGAAGTGTAGACGAGGAATACATGACACTTCGCAAATCATATTATATCTTACCATGAAACATAGATATGAGATTCGATATCGCGTTTTAAGAATCATAAGAACTCTATTGCTACGATACGTAGACATCTGCAAACGCTATTTTCTTGCAAGGAAGTGTCGCATTTACATTCATTTGAATCGTAGACGAGGAATGCATAACACTTCGCAAATCACATTATTTCTTGCCATGAAACATAGAAATGAGATTCGATATCGCGTTTTAAGAATCATAAGAACTCTATTGCTACGATACGTAGACATCTGCAAACGCTATTTCCTTGCAAGGAAGTGTCGCATTTACACTCATTTGAATCGTAGACGAGGAATGCATAACACTTCGCAATGAATATTATATCTTATCATGAAACATAGATATGAGATGCAATATCTCGTTTTAAGAAGCATTTGAACACTATTGCTTCGATACGTAGACATCTGCAAACTCTATTTAATTGCAAGGAAGTATCGCATTTACATTCGTTTGAAGTGTAGACGAGGAATACATGACACTTCGCAAATCATATTATATCTTACCATGAAACATAGAAATGGGATGCGATATCGCATTTTAAGAAGCATTAGAAATCTATTGCTACGATACGCAGACATCTGCAAACGCTATTTCCTTGCAAGGAAGTGTCGCATTTACATTCATTTGAATCGTATACGAGGAATGCATAACACTTCGCAATGAATATTATATCTTATCATGAAACATAGATATGTAATGCAATATCTAGTTTTAAGAAGCATTTGAACTCTATTGCTACGATACCTAGACATCTGCAGACGCTATTTCCTAGCAAGGAAGTGTCGCATTTACATTCATTTGAATCGTATACGAGGAATGCATAACACTTCGCAATGAGTATTATATCTTATCAGGAAACATAGATATGAGATGCAATATCTAGTTTTAAGAAGCATCTCAACTCTATTACTACGATACCTAGACATCTGCAGACGCTATTTCCTAGCAAGGAAGCGTCGCATTTACATTCATTTGAAGTGTAGACGAGGAATACATGACACTTCGCAAATCATATTATATCTTACCATGAAACATAGAAATGAGATACGATATCGGGTTTTAAGTATCATAAGAACTCCATTGCTACGATACGTAGACATCTGCAAACGCTATTTCCTGGCAAGGAAGTGTCGCATTTACATTCATTTGAATCGTAGACGAGGAATGCATAACACTTCTCAATGAATATTATATCTTATCATGTAACATAGATATGAGATGCAATATCGCGTTTTAAGAAGCACTAGAACTCTATTGCTACGATAGGTAGACATCTGCAAACGCTATTTCCTTGCAAGGAAGTGTCGCATTTGCATTCATTTGAATCGTATACGAGGAATGCATAACACTTCGCAATGAATATTATACCTTATCATGAAACATAGATATGAGTTGCAATATCTCGTTTTAAGAAGCATTTGAACTCTATTGCTACGATACCTAGACATCTGCAGACGCTATTTCCTAGCAAAGAAGTGACGCATTTACATTCATTTGAAGTGTAGACGAGGAATACATGACACTTCGCAAATCATATTATATCTTACCATGAAACATAGAAATGAGATGCGGTATTACGTTTTAAGAATCATAAGAACTCTATTGCTACGATGCGTAGACATCTGCAAACGCTATTTCCTTGCAAGGAAGTGTCGCATTTACATTCATTTGAATCGTATACGAGGAATGCATAACACTTCGCAAATCATATTATATCTTATCATGAAACATAGATATGAGATGCAATATCTCGTTTTAAGAAGCATTTGAACTCTATTGCTACGATACCTAGATATCTGCAGACGCTATTTCCTAGCAAAGAAGTGACGCATTTACATTCATTTGAAGTGTAGACGAGGAATACATGACACTTCGCAAATCATATTATATCTTACCATGAAACATAGAAATGAGATGCGGTATTACGTTTTAAGAATCATAAGAACTCTATTGCTACGATGCGTAGACATCTGCAAACGCTATTTCCTTGCAAGGAAGTGTCACATTTACATTCATTTGAATCGTATACGAGGAATGCATAACACTTCGCAAATCATATTATATCTTACCATGAAACATAGAAATGAGATGCGGTATTGCGTTTTAAGAATCATAAGAACTCTATTGCTACGATGCGCAGACATCTGCAAACGCTATTTCCTTGCAAGGAAGTGTCGCATTTACATTCATTTGAATCGTATACGAGGAATACATAACACTTCGCAAATCATATTATATCTTACCATGAAACATAGAAATGAGATTCGATATCGCGTTTTAAGAATCATAAGAACTCTATTGCTACGATACGTAGACATCTGCAAACGCTATTTCTTTGCAAGGAAGTGTCGCATTTACATTCATTTGAAGTGTAGACGAGGAATACAAAATACTTCGCAAATCATATTATATTTTACCATGAAACAAAGAAATGAGATGCGATATCGCGTTTTATGAAGCATTAGAACCCTATTGCTACGATAGGTAGACATCTGCAAACGCTATTTTCTTGCAAGGAAGTGTCGCATTTACATTCATTTGAATCGTAGACGAGGAATGCATAACACTTCTCAATGAATATTATATCTTATCATGTAACATAGATATGAGATGCAATATCGCGTTTTAAGAAGCACTAGAACTCTATTGCTACGATAGGTAGACATCTGCAAACACTATTTCCTTGCAAGGAAGTGTCGCATTTGCATTCATTTGAATCGTATACGAGGAATGCATAACACTTCGCAATGAATATTATACCTTATCATGAAACATAGATATGAGTTGCAATATCTCGTTTTAAGAAGCATTTGAACTCTATTGCTACGATACCTAGACATCTGCAGACGCTATTTCCTAGCAAAGAAGTGACGCATTTACATTCATTTGAAGTGTAGACGAGGAATACATGACACTTCGCAAATCATATTATATCTTACCATGAAACATAGAAATGAGATGCGGTATTAGGTTTTAAGAATCATAAGAACTCTATTGCTACGATGCGTAGACATCTGCAAACGCTATTTCCTTGCAAGGAAGTGTCGCATTTACATTCATTTGAATCGTATACGAGGAATGCATAACACTTCGCAAATCATATTATATCTTACCATGAAACATAGAAATGAGATGCGGTATTGCGTTTTAAGAATCATAAGAACTCTATTGCTACGATGCGCAGACATCTGCAAACGCTATTTCCTTGCAAGGAAGTGTCGCATTTACATTCATTTGAATCGTATACGAGGAATACATAACACTTCGCAAATCATATTATATCTTACCATGAAACATAGAAATGAGATGCGGTATTGCGTTTTAAGAATCATAAGAACTCTATTGCTACGATGCGCAGACATCTGCAAACGCTATTTCCTTGCAAGGAAGTGTCGCATTTACATTCATTTGAATCGTATACGAGGAATACATAACACTTCGCAAATCATATTATATCTTACCATGAAACATAGAAATGAGATTCGATATCGCGTTTTAAGAATCATAAGAACTCTATTGCGACGATACGTAGACATCTGCAAACGCTATTTCTTTGCAAGGAAGTGTCGCATTTACATTCATTTGAAGTGTAGACGAGGAATACAAAACACTTCGCAAATCATATTATATTTTACCATGAAACAAAGAAATGAGATGCGATATCGCGTTTTATGAAGCACTAGAACCCTATTGCTACGATAGGTAGACATCTGCAAACGCTATTTTCTTGCAAGGAAGTGTCGCATTTACATTCATTTGAATCGTAGACGAGGAATGCATAACACTTCGCAAATCACATTATTTCTTGCCATGAAACATAGAAATGAGATTCGATATCGCGTTTTAAGAATCATAAGAACTCTATTGCTACGATACGTAGACATCTGCAAACGCTATTTCCTTGCAAGGAAGTGTCGCATTTACACTCATTTGAATCGTAGACGAGGAATGCATAACACTTCGCAATGAATATTATATCTTATCATGAAACATAGATATGAGATGCAATATCTCGTTTTAAGAAGCATTTGAACACTATTGCTTCGATACGTAGACATCTGCAAACTCTATTTAATTGCAAGGAAGTATCGCATTTACATTCGTTTGAAGTGTAGACGAGGAATACATGACACTTCGCAAATCATATTATATCTTACCATGAAACATAGAAATGAGATACGATATCGGGTTTTAAGTATCATAAGAACTCCATTGCTACGATACGTAGACATCTGCAAACGCTATTTCCTGGCAAGGAAGTGTCGCATTTACATTCATTTGAATCGTAGACGAGGAATGCATAACACTTCTCAATGAATATTATATCTTATCATGTAACATAGATATGAGATGCAATATCGCGTTTTAAGAAGCACTAGAACTCTATTGCTACGATAGGTAGACATCTGCAAACGCTATTTCCTTGCAAGGAAGTGTCGCATTTGCATTCATTTGAATCGTATACGAGGAATGCATAACACTTCGCAATGAATATTATACCTTATCATGAAACATAGATATGAGTTGCAATATCTCGTTTTAAGAAGCATTTGAACTCTATTGCTACGATACCTAGACATCTGCAGACGCTATTTCCTAGCAAAGAAGTGACGCATTTACATTCATTTGAAGTGTAGACGAGGAATACATGACACTTCGCAAATCATATTATATCTTACCATGAAACATAGAAATGAGATGCGGTATTACGTTTTAAGAATCATAAGAACTCTATTGCTACGATGCGTAGACATCTGCAAACGCTATTTCCTTGCAAGGAAGTGTCGCATTTACATTCATTTGAATCGTATACGAGGAATGCATAACACTTCGCAAATCATATTATATCTTATCATGAAACATAGATATGAGATGCAATATCTCGTTTTAAGAAGCATTTGAACTCTATTGCTACGATACCTAGATATCTGCAGACGCTATTTCCTAGCAAAGAAGTGACGCATTTACATTCATTTGAAGTGTAGACGAGGAATACATGACACTTCGCAAATCATATTATATCTTACCATGAAACATAGAAATGAGATGCGGTATTACGTTTTAAGAATCATAAGAACTCTATTGCTACGATGCGTAGACATCTGCAAACGCTATTTCCTTGCAAGGAAGTGTCACATTTACATTCATTTGAATCGTATACGAGGAATGCATAACACTTCGCAAATCATATTATATCTTACCATGAAACATAGAAATGAGATGCGGTATTGCGTTTTAAGAATCATAAGAACTCTATTGCTACGATGCGCAGACATCTGCAAACGCTATTTCCTTGCAAGGAAGTGTCGCATTTACATTCATTTGAATCGTATACGAGGAATACATAACACTTCGCAAATCATATTATATCTTACCATGAAACATAGAAATGAGATTCGATATCGCGTTTTAAGAATCATAAGAACTCTATTGCTACGATACGTAGACATCTGCAAACGCTATTTCTTTGCAAGGAAGTGTCGCATTTACATTCATTTGAAGTGTAGACGAGGAATACAAAATACTTCGCAAATCATATTATATTTTACCATGAAACAAAGAAATGAGATGCGATATCGCGTTTTATGAAGCATTAGAACCCTATTGCTACGATAGGTAGACATCTGCAAACGCTATTTTCTTGCAAGGAAGTGTCGCATTTACATTCATTTGAATCGTAGACGAGGAATGCATAACACTTCGCAAATCACATTATTTCTTGCCATGAAACATAGAAATGAGATTCGATATCGCGTTTTAAGAATCATAAGAACTCTATTGCTACGATACGTAGACATCTGCAAACGCTATTTCCTTGCAAGGAAGTGTCGCATTTACACTCATTTGAATCGTAGACGAGGAATGCCTAACACTTCGCAATGAATATTATATCTTATCATGAAACATAGATATGAGATGCAATATCTCGTTTTAAGAAGCATTTGAACACTATTGCTTCGATACGTAGACATCTGCAAACTCTATTTAATTGCAAGGAAGTATCGCATTTACATTCATTTGAAGTGTAGACGAGGAATACATGACACTTCGCAAATCATATTATATCTTACCATGAAACATAGAAATGAGATGCGGTATTACGTTTTAAGAATCATAAGAACTCTATTGCTACGATGCGTAGACATCTGCAAACGCTATTTCCTTGCAAGGAAGTGTCGCATTTACATTCATTTGAATCGTATACGAGGAATGCATAACACTTCGCAAATCATATTATATCTTATCATGAAACATAGATATGAGATGCAATATCTCGTTTTAAGAAGCATTTGAACTCTATTGCTACGATACCTAGATATCTGCAGACGCTATTTCCTAGCAAAGAAGTGACGCATTTACATTCATTTGAAGTGTAGACGAGGAATACATGACACTTCGCAAATCATATTATATCTTACCATGAAACATAGAAATGAGATGCGGTATTACGTTTTAAGAATCATAAGAACTCTATTGCTACGATGCGTAGACATCTGCAAACGCTATATCCTTGCAAGGAAGTGTCGCATTTACATTCATTTGAATCGTATACGAGGAATGCATAACACTTCGCAAATCATATTATATCTTACCATGAAACATAGAAATGAGATGCGGTATTGCGTTTTAAGAATCATAAGAACTCTATTGCTACGATGCGCAGACATCTGCAAACGCTATTTCCTTGCAAGGAAGTGTCGCATTTACATTCATTTGAATCGTATACGAGTAATACATAACACTTCGCAAATCATATTATATCTTACCATGAAACATAGAAATGAGATTCGATATCGCGTTTTAAGAATCATAAGAACTCTATTGCTACGATACGTAGACATCTGCAAACGCTATTTCTTTGCAAGGAAGTGTCGCATTTACATTCATTTGAAGTGTAGACGAGGAATACAAAATACTTCGCAAATCATATTATATTTTACCATGAAACAAAGAAATGAGATGCGATATCGCGTTTTATGAAGCATTAGAACCCTATTGCTACGATAGGTAGACATCTGCAAACGCTATTTTCTTGCAAGGAAGTGTCGCATTTACATTCATTTGAATCGTAGACGAGGAATGCATAACACTTCGCAAATCACATTATTTCTTGCCATGAAACATAGAAATGAGATTCGATATCGCGTTTTAAGAATCATAAGAACTCTATTGCTACGATACGTAGACATCTGCAAACGCTATTTCCTTGCAAGGAAGTGTCGCATTTACACTCATTTGAATCGTAGACGAGGAATGCATAACACTTCGCAATGAATATTATATCTTATCATGAAACATAGATATGAGATGCAATATCTCGTTTTAAGAAGCATTTGAACACTATTGCTTCGATACGTAGACATCTGCAAACTCTATTTAATTGCAAGGAAGTATCGCATTTACATTCGCTTGAAGTGTAGACGAGGAATACATGACACTTCGCAAATCATATTATATCTTACCATGAAACATAGAAATGGGATGCGATATCGCATTTTAAGAAGCATTAGAAATCTATTGCTACGATACGCAGACATCTGCAAACGCTATTTCCTTGCAAGGAAGTGTCGCATTTACATTCATTTGAATCGTATACGAGGAATGCATAACACTTCGCAATGAATATTATATCTTATCATGAAACATATATATGTAATGCAATATCTAGCTTCAAGAAGCATTTGAACTCTATTGCTACGATACCTAGACATCTGCAGACGCTATTTCCTAGCAAGGAAGTGTCGCATTTACATTCATTTGAATCGTATACGAGGAATGCATAACACTTCGCAATGAGTATTATATCTTATCAGGAAACATAGATATGAGATGCAATATCTAGTTTTAAGAAGCATTTCAACTCTATTACTACTATACCTAGACATCTGCAGACGCTATTTCCTAGCAAGGAAGTGTCGCATTTACATTCATTTGAAGTGTAGACGAGGAATACATGACACTTCGCAAATCATATTATATCTTACCATGAAACATAGAAATGAGATACGATATCGGGTTTTAAGTATCATAAGAACTCCATTGCTACGATACGTAGACATCTGCAAACGCTATTTCCTGGCAAGGAAGTGTCGCATTTACATTCATTTGAATCGTAGACGAGGAATGCATAACACTTCTCAATGAATATTATATCTTATCATGTAACATAGATATGAGATGCAATATCGCGTTTTAAGAAGCACTAGAACTCTATTGCTACGATAGGTAGACATCTGCAAACGCTATTTCCTTGCAAGGAAGTGTCGCATTTGCATTCATTTGAATCGTATACGAGGAATGCATAACACTACGCAATGAATATTATACCTTATCATGAAACATAGATATGAGTTGCAATATCTCGTTTTAAGAAGCATTTGAACTCTATTGCTACGATACCTAGACATCTGCAGACGCTATTTCCTAGCAAAGAAGTGACGCATTTACATTCATTTGAAGTGTAGACGAGGAATACATGACACTTCGCAAATCATATTATATCTTACCATGAAACATAGAAATGAGATGCGGTATTACGTTTTAAGAATCATAAGAACTCTATTGCTACGATGCGTAGACATCTGCAAACGCTATTTCCTTGCAAGGAAGTGTCGCATTTACATTCATTTGAATTGTATACGAGGAATGCATAACACTTCGCAAATCATATTATATCTTATCATGAAACATAGATATGAGATGCAATATCTCGTTTTAAGAAGCATTTGAACTCTATTGCTACGATACCTAGATATCTGCAGACGTTATTTCCTAGCAAAGAAGTGACGCATTTACATTCATTTGAAGTGTAGACGAGGAATACATGACACTTCGCAAATCATATTATATCTTACCATGAAACATAGAAATGAGATGCGGTATTACGTTTTAAGAATCATAAGAACTCTATTGCTACGATGCGTAGACATCTGCAAACGCTATTTCCTTGCAAGGAAGTGTCGCATTTACATTCAGTTGAATCGTATACGAGGAATACATAACACTTCGCAAATCATATTATATCTTACCATGAAACATAGAAATGAGATTCGATATCGCGTTTTAAGAATCATAAGAACTCTATTGCTACGATACGTAGACATCTGCAAACGCTATTTCTTTGCAAGGAAGTGTCGCATTTACATTCATTTGAAGTGTAGACGAGGAATACAAAATACTTCGCAAATCATATTATATTTTACCATGAAACAAAGAAATGAGATGCTATATCGCGTTTTATGAAGCATTAGAACCCTATTGCTACGATACTTAGACATCTGCAGACGCTATTTCCTGGCAAGGAAGTGTCGCATTTACATTCATTTGAATCGTAGACGAGGAATGCATAACACTTCTCAATGAATATTATATCTTATCATGAAACATAGATATGAGATGCAATATCGCGTTTTAAGAAGCACTAGAACTCTATTGCTACGATACGTAGACATCTGCAAACGCTATTTCCTTGCAAGGAAGTGTCGCATTTACACTCATTTGAATCGTAGACGAGGAATGCCTAACACTTCGCAATGAATATTATATCTTATCATGAAACATAGATATGAGATGCAATATCTCGTTTTAAGAAGCATTTGAACACTATTGCTTCGATACGTAGACATCTGCAAACTCTATTTAATTGCAAGGAAGTATCGCATTTACATTCATTTGAAGTGTAGACGAGGAATACATGACACTTCGCAAATCATATTATATCTTACCATGAAACATAGAAATGAGATGCGGTATTACGTTTTAAGAATCATAAGAACTCTATTGCTACGATGCGTAGACATCTGCAAACGCTATTTCCTTGCAAGGAAGTGTCGCATTTACATTCATTTGAATCGTATACGAGGAATGCATAACACTTCGCAAATCATATTATATCTTATCATGAAACATAGATATGAGATGCAATATCTCGTTTTAAGAAGCATTTGAACTCTATTGCTACGATACCTAGATATCTGCAGACGCTATTTCCTAGCAAAGAAGTGACGCATTTACATTCATTTGAAGTGTAGACGAGGAATACATGACACTTCGCAAATCATATTATATCTTACCATGAAACATAGAAATGAGATGCGGTATTACGTTTTAAGAATCATAAGAACTCTATTGCTACGATGCGTAGACATCTGCAAACGCTATTTCCTTGCAAGGAAGTGTCGCATTTACATTCATTTGAATCGTATACGAGGAATGCATAACACTTCGCAAATCATATTATATCTTACCATGAAACATAGAAATGAGATGCGGTATTGCGTTTTAAGAATCATAAGAACTCTATTGCTACGATGCGCAGACATCTGCAAACGCTATTTCCTTGCAAGGAAGTGTCGCATTTACATTCATTTGAATCGTATACGAGGAATACATAACACTTCGCAAATCATATTATATCTTACCATGAAACATAGAAATGAGATTCGATATCGCGTTTTAAGAATCATAAGAACTCTATTGCTACGATACGTAGACATCTGCAAACGCTATTTCTTTGCAAGGAAGTGTCGCATTTACATTCATTTGAAGTGTAGACGAGGAATACAAAATACTTCGCAAATCATATTATATTTTACCATGAAACAAAGAAATGAGATGCGATATCGCGTTTTATGAAGCATTAGAACCCTATTGCTACGATAGGTAGACATCTGCAAACGCTATTTTCTTGCAAGGAAGTGTCGCATTTACATTCATTTGAATCGTAGACGAGGAATGCATAACACTTCGCAAATCACATTATTTCTTGCCATGAAACATAGAAATGAGATTCGATATCGCGTTTTAAGAATCATAAGAACTCTATTGCTACGATACGTAGACATCTGCAAACGCTATTTCCTTGCAAGGAAGTGTCGCATTTACACTCATTTGAATCGTAGACGAGGAATGCATAACACTTCGCAATGAATATTATATCTTATCATGAAACATAGATATGAGATGCAATATCTCGTTTTAAGAAGCATTTGAACACTATTGCTTCGATACGTAGACATCTGCAAACTCTATTTAATTGCAAGGAAGTATCGCATTTACATTCGCTTGAAGTGTAGACGAGGAATACATGACACTTCGCAAATCATATTATATCTTACCATGAAACATAGAAATGGGATGCGATATCGCATTTTAAGAAGCATTAGAAATCTATTGCTACGATACGCAGACATCTGCAAACGCTATTTCCTTGCAAGGAAGTGTCGCATTTACATTCATTTGAATCGTATACGAGGAATGCATAACACTTCGCAATGAATATTATATCTTATCATGAAACATATATATGTAATGCAATATCTAGTTTTAAGAAGCATTTGAACTCTATTGCTACGATACCTAGACATCTGCAGACGCTATTTCCTAGCAAGGAAGTGTCGCATTTACATTCATTTGAATCGTATACGAGGAATGCATAACACTTCGCAATGAGTATTATATCTTATCAGGAAACATAGATATGAGATGCAATATCTAGTTTTAAGAAGCATTTCAACTCTATTACTACGATACCTAGACATCTGCAGACGCTATTTCCTAGCAAGGAAGTGTCGCATTTACATTCATTTGAAGTGTAGACGAGGAATACATGACACTTCGCAAATCATATTATATCTTACCATGAAACATAGAAATGAGATACGATATCGGGTTTTAAGTATCATAAGAACTCCATTGCTACGATACGTAGACATCTGCAAACGCTATTTCCTGGCAAGGAAGTGTCGCATTTACATTCATTTGAATCGTAGACGAGGAATGCATAACACTTCTCAATGAATATTATATCTTATCATGTAACATAGATATGAGATGCAATATCGCGTTTTAAGAAGCACTAGAACTCTATTGCTACGATAGGTAGACATCTGCAAACGCTATTTCCTTGCAAGGAAGTGTCGCATTTGCATTCATTTGAATCGTATACGAGGAATGCATAACACTACGCAATGAATATTATACCTTATCATGAAACATAGATATGAGTTGCAATATCTCGTTTTAAGAAGCATTTGAACTCTATTGCTACGATACCTAGACATCTGCAGACGCTATTTCCTAGCAAAGAAGTGACGCATTTACATTCATTTGAAGTGTAGACGAGGAATACATGACACTTCGCAAATCATATTATATCTTACCATGAAACATAGAAATGAGATGCGGTATTACGTTTTAAGAATCATAAGAACTCTATTGCTACGATGCGTAGACATCTGCAAACGCTATTTCCTTGCAAGGAAGTGTCGCATTTACATTCATTTGAATCGTATACGAGGAATGCATAACACTTCGCAAATCATATTATATCTTATCATGAAACATAGATATGAGATGCAATATCTCGTTTTAAGAAGCATTTGAACTCTATTGCTACGATACCTAGATATCTGCAGACGTTATTTCCTAGCAAAGAAGTGACGCATTTACATTCATTTGAAGTGTAGACGAGGAATACATGACACTTCGCAAATCATATTATATCTTACCATGAAACATAGAAATGAGATGCGGTATTACGTTTTAAGAATCATAAGAACTCTTGCTACGATGCGTAGACATCTGCAAACGCTATTTCCTTGCAAGGAAGTGTCGCATTTACATTCATTTGAATCGTATACGAGGAATACATAACACTTCGCAAATCATATTATATCTTACCATGAAACATAGAAATGAGATTCGATATCGCGTTTTAAGAATCATAAGAACTCTATTGCTACGATACGTAGACATCTGCAAACGCTATTTCTTTGCAAGGAAGTGTCGCATTTACATTCATTTGAAGTGTAGACGAGGAATACAAAATACTTCGCAAATCATATTATATTTTACCATGAAACAAAGAAATGAGATGCTATATCGCGTTTTATGAAGCATTAGAACCCTATTGCTACGATACTTAGACATCTGCAGACGCTATTTCCTGGCAAGGAAGTGTCGCATTTACATTCATTTGAATCGTAGACGAGGAATGCATAACACTTCTCAATGAATATTATATCTTATCATGAAACATAGATATGAGATGCAATATCGCGTTTTAAGAAGCACTAGAACTCTATTGCTACGATAGTTAGACATCTGCAAACGCTATTTCCTTGCAAGGAAGTGTCGCATTTGCATTCATTTGGATCGTATACGAGGAATGCATAACACTTCGCAATGAATATTATATCTTATCATGAAACATAGATATGAGATGCAATATCTCGTTTTAAGAAGCATTTGAACTCTATTGCTACGATACCTAGATATCTGCAGACGCTATTTCCTAGCAAAGAAGTGACGCATTTACATTCATTTGAAGTGTAGACGAGGAATACATGACACTTCGCAAATCATATTATATCTTACCATGAAACATAGAAATGAGATTCGATATCGCGTTTTAAGAATCATAAGAACTCTATTGCTTCGATACGCAGACATCTGCAAACGCTATTTCCTTGCAAGGAAGTGTCGCATTTACATTCATTTGAATCGTATACGAGGAATGCATAACACTTCGCAATGAATATTATATCTTATCATGAAACATAGATATGTAATGCAATATCTAGTTTTAAGAAGCATTTGAACTCTATTGCTACGATACCTAGACATCTGCAGACGCTATTTCCTAGCAAGGAAGTGTCGCATTTACATTCATTTGAATCGTATACGAGGAATGCATAACACTTCGCAATGAGTATTATATCTTATCAGGAAACATAGATATGAGATGCAATATCTAGTTTTAAGAAGCATTTCAACTCTATTACTACGATACCTAGACGTCTGCAGACGCTATTTCCTAGCAAGGAAGTGACGCATTTACATTCATTTGAAGTGTAGACGAGGAATACATGACACTTCGCAAATCATATTATATCTTACCATGAAACATAGAAATGAGATGCGGTATTACGTTTTAAGAATCATAAGAACTCTATTGCTACGATGCGTAGACATCTGCAAACGCTATTTCCTTGCAAGGAAGTGTCGCATTTACATTCATTTGAATCGTATACGAGGAATGCATAACACTTCGCAAATCATATTATATCTTACCATGAAACATAGAAATGAGATGCGGTATTGCGTTTTAAGAATCATAAGAACTCTATTGCTACGATGCGTAGACATCTGCAAACGCTATTTCCTTGCAAGGAAGTGTCGCATTTACATTCATTTGAAGTGTAGACGAGGAATACATAAGAGTTCGCCAATCATATTATATCTTACCATGAAACATAGAAATGAGATGCGATATCGCGTTTTAAGTAGCATTAGTAATCTATTGCTACGATACGTAGACATCTGCAAACGCTATTTCTTTGCAAGGAAGTGTCGCATTTACATTCATTTGAAGTGTAGACGAGGAATTCATAACACTTCGCAAATCATATTATATCTTACCATGAAACATAGAAATGAGATGCGATATCGCGTTTTAAGAAGCATTAGAAATCTATTGCTACGATACGTAGAAATCTGCAAACGCTATTTCCTTGCATGGAAGTGTCGCATTTACATTCATTTGATGTGTAGACGAGAAATACATAACACTTCGCAAATCATATTATATCTTACCATGAAACATAGAAATGAGATGCAATATCGCGTTTTAAGAAGCATTAGAACTCTATTGCTACGACAGGTAGACATCTGCAAACGCTATTTCCTTGCAAGGAAGTGTCGCCTTTACATTCATTTGAAGTGTAGACGAGGAATAAATAACAATTCACAAATCATATTATATCTTACCATGAAACATAGAAATGAGATGCGATATCGCGTTTTAGGAAGCATTAGAACTTTATCGCTACGATACTTAGACATCTGCAGACGCTATTTCCTAGCAGGGAAGTGTCGCATTTACATTCATTTGAATCGTATACGAGGAATGCATAACACTTCATAATGAATATTATATCTTATCATGAAACATAGATATGAGATGCAATATCTCGTTTTAAGAAGCATTGGAACTCTATTACTTCGATACTTAGACATCTGCAAACGCTATTTCCTTGCAAGGAAGTGTCGCATTTACATTCATTTGAATCGTAAACGAGGAATGCATAACACTTCGCAAATCATATTATATCTTATCATGAAACATAGATATGAGATGCAATATCTCGTTTTAAGAAGCATTTGAACTCTATTGCTACGATACCTAGATATCTGCAGACGCTATTTCCTAGCAAAGAAGTGACGCATTTACATTCATTTGAATCGTAGACGAGGAATGCATAACACTTCGCAATGAATATTATATCTTATCATGAAACATAGATATGAGATGCAATATCTCGTTTTAAGAAGCATTTGAACACTATTGCTTCGATACGTAGACATCTGCAAACGCTATTTCCTTGCAAGGAAGTGTCGCATTTACACTCATTTGAATCGTAGACGAGGAATGCATAACACTTCGCAACGAATATTATATCTTATCATGAAACATAGATATGAGATGCAATATCTCGTTTAAGAAGCATTTGAACACTATTGCTTCGATACGTAGACATCTGCAAACTCTATTTAATTGCAAGGAAGTATCGCATTTACATTCGTTTGAAGTGTAGACTAGGAATACATGACACTTCGCAAATCATATTATATCTTACCATGAAACATAGAAATGGGATGCGATATCGCATTTTAAGAAGCATTAGAAATCTATTGCTACGATACGCAGACATCTGCAAACGCTATTTCCTTGCAAGGAAGTGTCGCATTTACATTCATTTGAATCGTATACGAGGAATGCATAACACTTCGCAATGAATATTATATCTTATCATGAAACATAGATATGTAATGCAATATCTAGTTTTAAGAAGCATTTGAACTCTATTGCTACGATACCTAGACATCTGCAGACGCTATTTCCTAGCAAGGAAGTGTCGCATTTACATTCATTTGAATCGTATACGAGGAATGCATAACACTTCGCAATGAGTATTATATCTTATCAGGAAACATAGATATGAGATGCAATATCTAGTTTTAAGAAGCATTTCAACTCTATTACTACGGTACCTAGACGTCTGCAGACGCTATATCCTAGCAAGGAAGTGATGCATTTACATTCATTTGAAGTGTAGACGAGGAATACATGACACTTCGCAAATCATATTATATCTTACCATGAAACATAGAAATGAGATGCGGTATTACTTTTTAAGAATCATAAGAACTCTATTGCTACGATGCGTAGACATCTGCAAACGCTATTTCCTTGCAAGGAAGTGTCGCATTTACATTCATTTGAATCGTATACGAGGAATGCATAACACTTCGCAAATCATATTACATCTTACCATGAAACATAGAAATGAGATGCGGTATTGCGTTTTAAGAATCATAAGAACTCTATTGCTACGATGCGTAGACATCTGCAAACGCTATTTCCTTGCAAGGAAGTGTCGCATTTACATTCATTTGAAGTGTAGACGAGGAATACATAAGAGTTCGCCAATCATATTATATCTTACCATGAAACATAGAAATGAGATGCGATATCGCGTTTTAAGTAGCATTAGTAATCTATTGCTACGATACGTAGACATCTGCAAACGCTATTTCTTTGCAAGGAAGTGTCGCATTTACACTCATTTGAATCGTAGACGAGGAATGCAAAACACTTCGCAATGAATATTATATCTTATCATGAAACATAGATATGAGATGCAATATCTCGTTTTAAGAAGCATTTGAACTCTATTGCTGCGATACCTAGACATCTGCAGACGCTATTTCCTAGCAAAGAAGTGTCGCATTTACATTCATTTGATGTGTAGACGAGGAATACATAAGAGTTCGCCAATCATATAATATCTTACCATGAAACATAGAAATGAGATGCGATATCGCGTTTTAAGAAGCATTAGAAATCTATTGCTACGATACGTAGACATCTGCAAACGCTATTTCCTAGCGAGGAAGTGTCGCATTCACATTCATTTGAAGTGTAGACGAGGAATACATAACACTTCGCAAATCATATTATATCTTACCATGAAACATAGAAATGGGCTGCGATATCGCGTTTTAAGAATCATAAGAACTCTATTGCTTCGATACGTAGACAACCGCAAACGCTATTTCCTTGCAAGGTAGTGTCGCATTTACATTCATTTGAATCGTATACGAGGAATGCATAACACTTCGCAATGAATATTATATCTTATCATGAAACATAGATATGAGATGCAATATCTAGTTTTAAGAAGCATTTGAACTCTATTGTTACGATACCTAGACATCTGCAGACGCTATTTCCTAGCAAGGAAGTGTCGCATTTACATTCATTTGAATCGTATACGAGGAATGCATAACACTTCGCAATGAATATTATATCTTATCATGAAACATAGATATGAGATGCAATATCTAGTTTTAAGAAGCATTTGAACTTTATTACTACGATACCTAGACATCTGCAGACGCTATTTCCTAGCAAGGAAGTGTCGCATTTACATTCATTTGAAGTGTAGACGAGGAATACATGACACTTCGCAAATCATATTATATTTTACCATGAAACATAGAAATGAGATGCGATATCGGGTTTTAGGTATCATAAGTACTCCATTGCTACGATACGTAGACATCTGCAAACGCTATTTCCTGGCAAGGAAGTGTCGCATTTACATTCATTTGAATCGTAGACGAGGAATGCATAACACTTCTCAATGAATATTATATCTTATCATGAAACATAGATATGAGATGCAATATCGCGTTTTAAGAAGCACTAGAACTCTATTGCTACGATAGGTAGACATCTGCAAACGCTATTTCCTTGCAAGGAAGTGTCGCATTTACATTCATATGAAGTGTAGACGAGGAATACATGACACTTCGCAAATCATATTATATCTTACCATAAACCATAGAAATAAGATGCGATATCGCGTTTCAAGAATCATAAGAACTCTATTGCTGCGATACGTAGACATCTGCAGACGCTATTTCCTTGCAAGGAAGTGTCGCATTTACATTCATTTGAAGTGTAGACGAGGAATACATGACACTTCGCAAATCATATTATATCTTACCATAAACCATAGAAATGAGATGCGATATCGCGTTTTAGAAATCATAAGAACTCTATTGCTACGATACGTAGACATCTGCAGACGCTATTTCCTAGCGAGGAAGTGTCGCATTCACATTCATTTGAAGTGTAGACGAGGAATACATAACAGTTCGCAAATCATATTATTTCTTACCATGAAACATAGAAATGAGATGCGATATCGCGTTTTAAGTATCGTAAGAACTCCATTGCTACGATACGTAGACATCTGCAAACGCTGTTTCCTTGCAAGGAAGTGTCGCATTTACGTTCATTTGAATCGTAGACGAGGAATGCATAACACTTCGCAATGAATATTATATCTTATCATGAAACAAAAATATGAAATGCAATATCTCGTTTTAAGAAGCATTTGAACTCTATTGCTACGATACCTAGACATCTGCAGACGCTATTTCCTAACATGGAAGTGTCGCATTTACATTCATTTGAAGTGTAGACGAGGAATACATTGCACTTCGCAAATCATATTATATCTTACCATAAACCATAGAAATAAGATGCGATATCGCGTTTCAAGAATCATAAGAACTCTATTGCTGCGATACGTAGACATCTGCAGACGCTATTTCCTTGCAAGGAAGTGTCGCATTTACATTCATTTGAAGTGTAGACGAGGAATACATGACACTTCGCAAATCATATTATATCTTACCATAAACCATAGAAATGAGATGCGATATCGCGTTTTAGAAATCATAAGAACTCTATTGCTACGATACGTAGACATCTGCAGACGCTATTTCCTAGCGAGGAAGTGTCGCATTCACATTCATTTGAAGTGTAGACGAGGAATACATAACAGTTCGCAAATCATATTATTTCTTACCATGAAACATAGAAATGAGATGCGATATCGCGTTTTAAGTATCGTAAGAACTCCATTGCTACGATACGTAGACATCTGCAAACGCTGTTTCCTTGCAAGGAAGTGTCGCATTTACGTTCATTTGAATCGTAGACGAGGAATGCATAACACTTCGCAATGAATATTATATCTTATCATGAAACAAAAATATGAAATGCAATATCTCGTTTTAAGAAGCATTTGAACTCTATTGCTACGATACCTAGACATCTGCAGACGCTATTTCCTAACATGGAAGTGTCGCATTTACATTCATTTGAAGTGTAGACGAGGAATACATTGCACTTCGCAAATCATATTATATCTTACCATGAAACATAGAAATGAGATGCGATATCGCGTTTTAAGGAGCATTAGAAATCTATTGCTACGATACGTAGACATCTGCAAACGCTATTTCCTTGCTAGGAAGTGTCGCATTTACATTCATTTGAAGTGTAGACGAGGAATACATGACACTTCGCAAATCATATTATATCTTACCATGAAACATAGAAATGAGATGCGATATCGCGTTTTAAGAAGCATTAGATATCTATTGCTACGATACGTAGACATCTGCAAACGCTATTTCTTTGCAAGGAAGTCTCGCATTTACATTGATTTGTAGTGCAGACGAGGAATACATAACACTTCGCAAATCATATTATATCTTACCATGAAACATAGAAATGAGATGCGATATCGCGTTTTAAGTAGCATTAGAAATCTATCGCTACGATACCTAGACATCTGCAAATGCTATTTCCTTGCAAGGAAGTGTCGCATTTACATTCATTTGAATCGTAGACGAGGAATGCATAACACTTCGCAATGAATATTATATCTTATCATGAAACATAGATATGAGATGCAATATCTAGTTTTAAGAAGCATTTGAACTCTATTGTTACGATACCTAGACATCTGCAGACGCTATTTCCTAGCAAGGAAGTGTCGCATTTACATTCATTTGAATCGTATACGAGGAATGCATAACACTTCGCAATGAATATTATATCTTATCATGAAACATAGATATGAGATGCAATATCTAGTTTTAAGAAGCATTTGAACTTTATTACTACGATACCTAGACATCTGCAGACGCTATTTCCTAGCAAGGAAGTGTCGCATTTACATTCATTTGAAGTGTAGACGAGGAATACATGACACTTCGCAAATCATATTATTTCTTACCATGAAACATAGAAATGAGTTGCGATATCGAGTTTTAAGAATCATAAGAACTCTATTGCTACGATAGGTAGACATCTGCAAACGCTATTTCCTAGCAAGGAAGAGTCGCTTTTACATTCATTTGAAGTGTAGACGAGGAATACATAACACTCCGCAAATCATATTATATCATACCATGAAACATAGAAATGAGATGCGATATCGCGTTTTAAGAAGCATTAGACCTCTATTGCTACGATAGGTAGACATCTGCAAATGCTATTTCCTTGCAAGGAAGTGTCGCATTTACACTCATTTGAATCGTAGACGAGGAATGCAAAACACTTCGCAATGAATATTATATCTTATCATGAAACATAGATATGAGATGCAATATCTCGTTTTAAGAAGCATTTGAACACTATTGCTTCGATACGTAGACATCTGCAAACGCTATTTAATTGCAAGGAAGTATCGCATTTACATTCGTTTGAAGTGTAGACGAGGAATACATGACACTTCGCAATGAATATTATATCTTATCATGAAACATAGATATGAGATGCAATATCTAGTTTTAAGAAGCATTTGAACTCTATTGTTACGATACCTAGACATCTGCAGACGCTATTTCCTAGCAAGGAAGTGTCGCATTTACATTCATTTGAATCGTATACGAGGAATGCATAACACTTCGCAATGAATATTATATCTTATCATGAAACATAGATATGAGATGCAATATCTAGTTTTAAGAAGCATTTGAACTTTATTACTACGATACCTAGACATCTGCAGACGCTATTTCCTAGCAAGGAAGTGTCGCATTTACATTCATTTGAAGTGTAGACGAGGAATACATGACACTTCGCAAATCATATTATATTTTACCATGAAACATAGAAATGAGATGCGATATCGGGTTTTAAGTATCATAAGAACTCCATTGCTACGATACGTAGACATCTACAAACGCTATTTCCTGGCAAGGATGTGTCGCATTTACATTCATTTGAATCGTAGACGAGGAATGCATAACACTTCTCAATGAATATTATATCTTATCATGAAACATAGATATGAGATGCAATATCGCGTTTTAAGAAGCACTAGAACACTATTGCTACGATAGGTAGACATCTGCAAACGCTATTTCCTTGCAAGGAAGTGTCGCATTTACATTCATATGAAGTGTAGACGAGGAATACATGACACTTCGCAAACCATATTATATCTTACAATGAAACATAGAAATGAGATGCGATATCGGGTTTTAGGTATCATAAGAAATCCATTGCTACGATACGTAGACATCTGCAAACGCTATTTCCTGGCAAGGAAGTGTCGCATTTACATTCATTTGAATCGTAGACGAGGAATGCATAACACTTCATAATGAATATTATATCTTATCATGAAACATAGATATGAGATGCAATATCTCGTTTTAAGAAGCATTTGAACTCTATTACTTCGATACGTAGACATCTGCAAACGCTATTTCCTTGCAAGGAAGTGTCGCATTTACATTCATTTGAAGTGTAGACGAGGAATACATGACACTTCGCAAATCATATTATATCTTACCATGAAACATAGAAATGAGATGCGATATCGCGTTTTAAGAAGCATTAGAAATCTATTGCTACGATACGTAGACATCTGCAAACGCTTTTTCCTTGCAAGGAAGTGTCGCATTTACATTCATTTGAATCGTAGGCGAGGAATGCATAACACTTCGCAAATCACATTATTTCTTGCCATGAAACATAGAAATGAGATTCGATATCGCATTTTAAGAATCATAAGAGCTCTATTGCTACGATACGTAGACATCTGCAAACGCTATTTCCTTGCAAGGAAGTGTCGCATTTACACTCATTTGAATCGTAGACGAGGAATGCAAAACACTTCGCAATGAATATTATATCTTATCATGAAACATAGATATGAGATGCAATATCTCGTTTTAAGAAGCATTTGAACTCTATTGCTGCGATACCTAGACATCTGCAGACGCTATTTCCTAGCAAAGAAGTGTCGCATTTACATTCATTTGATGTGTAGACGAGGAATACATAAGAGTTCGCCAATCATATAATATCTTACCATGAAACATAGAAATGAGATGCGATATCGCGTTTTAAGAAGCATTAGAAATCTATTGCTACGATACGTAGACATCTGCAAACGCTATTTCCTAGCGAGGAAGTGTCGCATTCACATTCATTTGAAGTGTAGACGAGGAATACATAACACTTCGCAAATCATATTATATCTTACCATGAAACATAGAAATGGGCTGCGATATCGCGTTTTAAGAATCATAAGAACTCTATTGCTTCGATACGTAGACAACCGCAAACGCTATTTCCTTGCAAGGTAGTGTCGCATTTACATTCATTTGAATCGTATACGAGGAATGCATAACACTTCGCAATGAATATTATATCTTATCATGAAACATAGATATGAGATGCAATATCTAGTTTTAAGCAGCATTTGAACTCTATTGTTACGATACCTAGACATCTGCAGACGCTATTTCCTAGCAAGGAAGTGTCGCATTTACATTCATTTGAATCGTATACGAGGAATGCATAACACTTCGCAATGAATATTATATCTTATCATGAAACATAGATATGAGATGCAATATCTAGTTTTAAGAAGCATTTGAACTTTATTACTACGATACCTAGACATCTGCAGACGCTATTTCCTAGCAAGGAAGTGTCGCATTTACATTCATTTGAAGTGTAGACGAGGAATACATGACACTTCGCAAATCATATTATATTTTACCATGAAACATAGAAGTGAGATGCGATATCGGGTTTTAGGTATCATAAGAACTCCATTGCTACGATACGTAGACATCTGCAAACGCTATTTCCTGGCAAGGAAGTGTCGCATTTACATTCATTTGAATCGTAGACGAGGAATGCATAACACTTCTCAATGAATATTATATCTTATCATGAAACATAGATATGAGATGCAATATCGCGTTTTAAGAAGCACTAGAACTCTATTGCTACGACAGGTAGACATCTGCAAACGCTATTTCCTTGCAAGGAAGTGTCGCATTTACATTCATATGAAGTGTAGACGAGGAATACATGACACTTCGCAAATCATATTATATCTTACCATAAACCATAGAAATAAGATGCGATATCGCGTTTCAAGAATCATAAGAACTCTATTGCTACGATACGTAGACATCTGCAGACGCTATTTCCTAGCGAGGAAGTGTCGCATTCACATTCATTTGAAGTGTAGACGAGGAATACATAACAGTTCGCAAATCATATTATTTCTTACCATGAAACATAGAAATGAGATGCGATATCGCGTTTTAAGTATCGTAAGAACTCCATTGCTACGATACGTAGACATCTGCAAACGCTGTTTCCTTGCAAGGAAGTGTCGCATTTACGTTCATTTGAATCGTAGACGAGGAATGCATAACACTTCGCAATGAATATTATATCTTATCATGAAACAAAAATATGAAATGCAATATCTCGTTTTAAGAAGCATTTGAACTCTATTGCTACGATACCTAGACATCTGCAGACGCTATTTCCTAACATGGAAGTGTCGCATTTACATTCATTTGAAGTGTAGACGAGGAATACATTGCACTTCGCAAATCATATTATATCTTACCATAAACCATAGAAATAAGATGCGATATCGCGTTTCAAGAATCATAAGAACTCTATTGCTGCGATACGTAGACATCTGCAGACGCTATTTCCTTGCAAGGAAGTGTCGCATTTACATTCATTTGAAGTGTAGACGAGGAATACATGACACTTCGCAAATCATATTATATCTTACCATAAACCATAGAAATGAGATGCGATATCGCGTTTTAGAAATCATAAGAACTCTATTGCTACGATACGTAGACATCTGCAGACGCTATTTCCTAGCGAGGAAGTGTCGCATTCACATTCATTTGAAGTGTAGACGAGGAATACATAACAGTTCGCAAATCATATTATTTCTTACCATGAAACATAGAAATGAGATGCGATATCGCGTTTTAAGTATCGTAAGAACTCCATTGCTACGATACGTAGACATCTGCAAACGCTGTTTCCTTGCAAGGAAGTGTCGCATTTACGTTCATTTGAATCGTAGACGAGGAATGCATAACACTTCGCAATGAATATTATATCTTATCATGAAACAAAAATATGAAATGCAATATCTCGTTTTAAGACGCATTTGAACTCTATTGCTACGATACCTAGACATCTGCAGACGCTATTTCCTAGCAAGGAAGAGTCGCTTTTACATTCATTTGAAGTGTAGACGAGGAATACATAACACTCCGCAAATCATATTATATCATACCATGAAACATAGAAATGAGATGCGATATCGCGTTTTAAGAAGCATTAGACCTCTATTGCTACGATACGTAGACATCTGCAAACGCTATTTCCTTGCTAGGAAGTGTCGCATTTACATTCATTTGAAGTGTAGACGAGGAATACATGACACTTCGCAAATCATATTATAGCTTACCATGAAACATAGAAATGAGATGCGATATCGCGTTTTAAGAAGCATTAGATATCTATTGCTACGATACGTAGACATCTGCAAACGCTATTTCTTTGCAAGGAAGTCTCGCATTTACATTGATTTGTAGTACAGACGAGGAATACATAACACTTCGCAAATCATATTATATCTTACCATGAAACATAGAAATGAGATGCGATATCGCGTTTTAAGAAGCATCAGAACTCTATTGCTACGATAGGTAGACATCAGCAAACGCTATTTCCTTGCAAGGAAGTGTCGCATTTACATTCATTTGAATCGTAGACGAGGAATGCATAACACTTCGCAAATCACATTATATCTTGCCATGAAACATAGAAATGAGATTCGATATCGCGTTTTAAGAATCATAAGAACTCTATTGCTACGATACGTAGACATCTGCAACCGCTATTTCCTTGCAAGGAAGTGTCGCATTTACACTCATTTGAATCGTAGACGAGGAATGCATAACACTTCGCAATGAATATTATATCTTATCATGAAACATAGATATGAGATGCAATATCTCGTTTTAAGAAGCATTTGAACTCTATTGCTTCGATACGTAGACATCTGCAAACGCTATTTAATTGCAAGGAAGTATCGCATTTACATTCGCTTGAAGTGTAGACGAGGAATACATGACACTTCGCAAATCATATTATATCTTACCATGAAACATAGAAATGAGATGCGATATCGCGTTTTAAGAAGCATTAGAAATCTATTGCTACGATACGTAGACATCTGCAAACGCTATTTCTTTGCAAGGAAGTGTCGCATTTACATTCCTTTGAAGTGTAGACGAGGAATACATAACACTTCGCAAATCATATTATATCTTACCATAAAACATAGAAATGAGATGCGATATCGCGTTTTAAGAAGCATTAGAAATCTATTGCTACGATACGTAGACATCTGCAAACGCTTTTTCCTTGCAAGGAAGTGTCGCATTTACATTCATTTGAAACGTAGGCGAGGAATGCATAACACTTCGCAAATCACATTATTTCTTGCCATGAAACATAGAAATGAGATTCGATATCGCATTTTAAGAATCGTAAGAGCTCTATTGCTACGATACGTAGACATCTGCAAACGCTATTTCCTTGCAAGGAAGTGTCGCATTTACACTCATTTGAATCGTAGACGAGGAATGCAAAACACTTCGCAATGAATATTATATCTTATCATGAAACATAGATATGAGATGCAATATCTCGTTTTAAGAAGCATTTGAACACTGTTGCTTCGATACGTAGACATCTGCAAACGCTATTTAATTGCAAGGAAGTATCGCATTTACATTCGTTTGAAGTGTAGACGAGGAATACATGACACTTCGCAATGAATATTATATCTTATCATGAAACATAGATATGAGATGCAATATCTAGTTTTAAGAAGCATTTGAACTCTATTGTTACGATACCTAGACATCTGCAGACGCTATTTCCTAGCAAGGAAGTGTCGCATTTACATTCATTTGAATCGTATACGAGGAATGCATAACACTTCGCAATGAATATTATATCTTATCATGAAACATAGATATGAGATGCAATATCTAGTTTTAAGAAGCATTTGAACTTTATTACTACGATACCTAGACATCTGCAGACGCTATTTCCTAGCAAGGAAGTGTCGCATTTACATTCATTTGAAGTGTAGACGAGGAATACATGACACTTCGCAAATCATATTATATTTTACCATGAAACATAGAAATGAGATGCGATATCGGGTTTTAAGTATCATAAGAACTCCATTGCTACGATACGTAGACATCTGCAAACGCTATTTCCTGGCAAGGATGTGTCGCATTTACATTCATTTGAATCGTAGACGAGGAATGCATAACACTTCTCAATGAATATTATATCTTATCATGAAACATAGATATGAGATGCAATATCGCGTTTTAAGAAGCACTAGAACACTATTGCTACGATAGGTAGACATCTGCAAACGCTATTTCCTTGCAAGGAAGTGTCGCATTTACATTCATATGAAGTGTAGACGAGGAATACATGACACTTCGCAAACCATATTATATCTTACAATGAAACATAGAAATGAGATGCGATATCGGGTTTTAGGTATCATAAGAAATCCATTGCTACGATACGTAGACATCTGCAAACGCTATTTCCTGGCAAGGAAGTGTCGCATTTACATTCATTTGAATCGTAGACGAGGAATGCATAACACTTCATAATGAATATTATATCTTATCATGAAACATAGATATGAGATGCAATATCTCGTTTTAAGAAGCATTTGAACTCTATTACTTCGATACGTAGACATCTGCAAACGCTATTTCCTTGCAAGGAAGTGTCGCATTTACATTCATTTGAAGTGTAGACGAGGAATACATGACACTTCGCAAATCATATTATATCTTACCATGAAACATAGAAATGAGATGCGATATCGCGTTTTAAGAAGCATTAGAAATCTATTGCTACGATACGTAGACATCTGCAAACGCTTTTTCCTTGCAAGGAAGTGTCGCATTTACATTCATTTGAATCGTAGGCGAGGAATGCATAACACTTCGCAAATCACATTATTTCTTGCCATGAAACATAGAAATGAGATTCGATATCGCATTTTAAGAATCATAAGAGCTCTATTGCTACGATACGTAGACATCTGCAAACGCTATTTCCTTGCAAGGAAGTGTCGCATTTACAATCATTTGAATCGTAGACGAGGAATGCAAAACACTTCGCAATGAATATTATATCTTATCATGAAACATAGATATGAGATGCAATATCTCGTTTTAAGAAGCATTTGAACTCTATTGCTGCGATACCTAGACATCTGCAGACGCTATTTCCTAGCAAAGAAGTGTCGCATTTACATTCATTTGATGTGTAGACGAGGAATACATAAGAGTTCGCCAATCATATAATATCTTACCATGAAACATAGAAATGAGATGCGATATCGCGTTTTAAGAAGCATTAGAAATCTATTGCCACGATACGTAGACATCTGCAAACGCTATTTCCTAGCGAGGAAGTGTCGCATTCACATTCATTTGAAGTGTAGACGAGGAATACATAACACTTCGCAAATCATATTATATCTTACCATGAAACATAGAAATGGGCTGCGATATCGCATTTTAAGAATCATAAGAACTCTATTGCTTCGATACGTAGACAACCGCAAACGCTATTTCCTTGCAAGGTAGTGTCGCATTTACATTCATTTGAATCGTATACGAGGAATGCATAACACTTCGCAATGAATATTATATCTTATCATGAAACATAGATATGAGATGCAATATCTAGTTTTAAGAAGCATTTGAACTCTATTGTTACGATACCTAGACATCTGCAGACGCTATTTCCTAGCAAGGAAGTGTCGCATTTACATTCATTTGAATCGTATACGAGGAATGCATAACACTTCGCAATGAATATTATATCTTATCATGAAACATAGATATGAGATGCAATATCTAGTTTTAAGAAGCATTTGAACTTTATTACTACGATACCTAGACATCTGCAGACGCTATTTCCTAGCAAGGAAGTGTCGCATTTACATTCATTTGAAGTGTAGACGAGGAATACATGACACTTCGCAAATCATATTATATTTTACCATGAAACATAGAAATGAGATGCGATATCGGGTTTTAGGTATCATAAGAACTCCATTGCTACGATACGTAGACATCTGCAAACGCTATTTCCTGGCAAGGAAGTGTCGCATTTACATTCATTTGAATCGTAGACGAGGAATGCATAACACTTCTCAATGAATATTATATCTTATCATGAAACATAGATATGAGATGCAATATCGCGTTTTAAGAAGCACTAGAACTCTATTGCTACGATAGGTAGACATCTGCAAACGCTATTTCCTTGCAAGGAAGTGTCGCATTTACATTCATATGAAGTGTAGACGAGGAATACATGACACTTCGCAAATCATATTATATCTTACCATAAACCATAGAAATAAGATGCGATATCGCGTTTCAAGAATCATAAGAACCCTATTGCTGCGATACGTAGACATCTGCAGACGCTATTTCCTTGCAAGGAAGTGTCGCATTTACATTCATTTGAAGTGTAGACGAGGAATACATGACACTTCGCAAATCATATTATATCTTACCATAAACCATAGAAATGAGATGCGATATCGCGTTTTAGAAATCATAAGAACTCTATTGCTACGATACGTAGACATCTGCAGACGCTATTTCCTAGCGAGGAAGTGTCGCATTCACATTCATTTGAAGTGTAGACGAGGAATACATAACAGTTCGCAAATCATATTATTTCTTACCATGAAACATAGAAATGAGATGCGATATCGCGTTTTAAGTATCGTAAGAACTCCATTGCTACGATACGTAGACATCTGCAAACGCTGTTTCCTTGCAAGGAAGTGTCGCATTTACGTTCATTTGAATCGTAGACGAGGAATGCATAACACTTCGCAATGAATATTATATCTTATCATGAAACAAAAATATGAAATGCAATATCTCGTTTTAAGAAGCATTTGAACTCTATTGCTACGATACCTAGACATCTGCAGACGCTATTTAATTGCAAGGAAGTATCGCATTTACATTCGCTTGAAGTGTAGACGAGGAATACATGACACTTCGCAAATCATATTATATCTTACCATGAAACATAGAAATGAGATGCGATATCGCGTTTTAAGAAGCATTAGAAATCTATTGCTACGATACGTAGACATCTGCAAACGCTATTTCTTTGCAAGGAAGTGTCGCATTTACATTCCTTTGAAGTGTAGACGAGGAATACATAACACTTCGCAAATCATATTATATCTTACCATAAAACATAGAAATGAGATGCGATATCGCGTTTTAAGAATCATAAGAACTCTATTGCTACGATACGTAGACATCTGCAAACGCTATTTCCTAGCGAGGAAGTGTCGCATTCACATTCATTTGAAGTGTAGACGAGGAATACATAACATTTCGCAAATCATATTATATCTTACCATGAAACATAGAAATGGGATGCGATGTCGCGTTTTAAGAATCATAAGAACTCTATTGCTACGATACGTAGACAACCGCAAACGCTATTTCCTTGCAAGGAAATGTCGCATTTACACTCATTTGAATCGTAGACGAGGAATGCATAACACTTCGCAATGAATATTATATCTTATCATGAAACATAGATATGAGATGCAATATCTCGTTTTAAGAAGCATTTGAACTCTATTGCTTCGATACGTAGACATCTGCAAACGCTATTCAATAGCAAGGAAGTATCGCATTTACATTCGTTTGAAGTGTAGACGAGGAATACATGACACTTCGCAAATCATATTATATCTTACCATGAAACATAGAAATGAGATGCGATATCGCGTTTTAAGAAGCATTAGAAATCTATTGCTACGATACGTAGACATCTGCAAACGCTATTTCTTTGCAAGGAAGTGTCGCATTTACATTCCTTTGAAGTGTAGACGAGGAATACATAACACTTCGCAAATCATATTATATCTTACCATAAAACCTAGAAATGAGATGCGATATCGCGTTTTAAGAATCATAAGAACTCTATTGCTACGATACGTAGACATCTGCAAACGCTATTTCCTAGCGAGGAAGTGTCGCACTCACATTCATTTGAAGTGTAGACGAGGAATACATGACACTTCGCAAATCATATTATATCTTACCATAAACCATAGAAATGAGATGCGATATCGCGTTTTAAGAATCATAAGAATTCTATTGCTACGATACGTAGACATCTGCAAACGCTATTTCCTAGCGAGGAAGTGTCGCATTCACATTCATTTGAAGTGTAGACGAGGAATACATGACACTTCGCAGATCATATTATATCTTACCATGAAACATAGAAATGAGATGCGATATCGCGTTTTAAATATCATAAGAACTCCATTGCTACGATACGTAGACATCTGCAAACGCTATTTCCTTGCAAGGAAGTGTCGCATTTACGTTCATTTGAATCGTAGACGAGGAATACATAACACTTCGCAAATCATATTATATCTTACCATGAAACATAGAAATGAGATACGATATCGCGTTTTAAGAATCATAAGAACACTATTGCTACGATACGTAGACATCTGCAATCGCTATTTCCTAGCGAGGAAGTGTCGCATTCACATTCATTTGAAGTGTAGACGAGGAATACATAACACTTCGCAAATCATATTATATCTTACCATGAAACATAGAAATGAGTTGCGATATCGCGTTTTAAGAATCATAAGAACTCTATTGCTACGATACGTAGACATCTGCAGACGCTATTTCCTTGCAAGGAAGTGTCTCATTTACATTCATTTGAAGTGTAGACGAGGAATACATAACACTTCGCAAATCATATTATATCTTACCCTGAAACATAGAAATGAGATGCGATAACGCGTTTTAAGAATCATAAGAACTCTATTGCTACGATACGTAGACAACTGCAAACGCTATTTCCTTGCAAGGAAGTGTCGCATTTACATTCATTTGAATCGTTTACGAGGAATGCATAACACTTCCCAATGAATATTATATCTTATCATGAAACATAGAAATGAGATACGATATCGCGTTTTAAGAATCATAAGAACACTATTGCTACGATACGTAGACATCTGCAAACGCTATTTCCTAGCAAGGAAGTGTCGCATTCACATTCATTTGAAGTGTAGACGAGGAATACATGACACTTCGCAAATCATATTATATCTTACCGTGAAACATAGAAATGAGATGCGATATCGCGTTTTAAGAAGCATTAGAAATCTATTGCTACGATACGTAGTCATCTGCAAAAGCTATTTCCCAGGGAGGAAGTGTCGCATTCACATTCATTTGAAGTGTAGACGAGGAATACATAACACTTCGCAAATCATATTATATCTTAACATGAAACATGGAAATAAGATGCGATATCGCGTTTTAAGAAGAGTTAGAACTCTATTGCTACGATACGTAGACATCTGCAAACGCTATATCCTAGCGAGGAAGTGTCGCATTCACATTCATTTGAAGTGTAGACGAGGAATACATAACACTTCGCAAATCATATTATATCTTACCATGAAACATAGAAATGAGATGCGATATCGCGTTTTAAGAAGCATTAGAACACTATCGCTACGATACCTGGACATCTGCAGACGCTATTTCCTTTCAAGGAAGTGTCGTATTTACATTCATTTGAAGTGTAGACGGGGAGTACATAACACTTCGCAAATCATTTTATATCTTACCATGAAACATAGAAATGAGATGCGATATCGCGGTTTTAAGAATCATAAGAACTCTATTGCTACGATACGTAGTCATCTGCAAACGCTCTTTCCTTGCAAGGAAGTGTCGCATTAACATTCATTTGAAGTGTAGACGAGGAATACATAACACTTCGCAAATCATATTATACCTTACCATGAAACATAGAAATGAGATGCGATATCGCGTTTTAAGAAGCATTAGAACTCTATCGCTACGATACCTAGACATCTGCAGACGCTATTTCCTAGCAAGGAAGTGTCGCATTTACATTCATTTGAATTGTAGACGAGGAATACATAACACTTCGCAAATCATATTATATCTTACCATGAAACATAGAAATGAGATAGGATATCGCGTTTTAAGAATCATAAGAACACTATTGCTACGATACGTAGACATCTGCAAACGCTATTTCCTAGCGAGGAAGTGTCGCGTTCACATTCATTTGAAGTGTAGACGAGGAATACATAACACTTCGCAAATCATATTATATCTTACCATGAAACATAGAAATGAGTTGCGATATCGCGTTTTAAGAAGCATTAGAACTCTATCGCTACGATACCTAGGCATCTGCAGACGCTATTTCCCAGCAAGGAAGTGTCGCATTTACATTCATTTGAAGTGTAGACGAGGAATACATGACACTCCGCAAATCATATTATATCTTACCATGAAACATGGAAATGAGATGCGATATCGCGTTTTAAGAATCATAAGAACTCTATTGCTACGATAGGTAGACATTTGCAAACGCTATTTCCTTGCAAGGAAGTGTCGCATTTACATTCATTTGAATTGTAGACGAGGAATACATAACACTTCGCAAATCATATTATATCTTACCATGAAACATAGAAATGAGATGCGATATCGCGTTTTAAGTAGCATTAGAATACTATCGCTACGATACCTGGACATCTGCAGACGCTATTTCCTTTCAAGGAAGTGTCGCATTTACATTCATTTGAAGTGTAGACGAGGAGTACATAACACTTCGCAAATCATTTTATATCTTACCATGAAACATAGAAATGAGATGCGATATCGCGGTTTTAAGAATCATAAGAACTCTATTGCTACGATACGTAGACATCTGCAAACGCTCTTTCCTTGCAAGGAAGTGTCGCATTAACATTCATTTGAAGTGTAGACGAGGAATACATAACACTTCGCAAATCATATTATACCTTACCATGAAACATAGAAATGAGATGCGATAACGCGTTTTAAGAAGCATTAGAACTCTATCGCTACGATACCTAGACATCTGCAGACGCTATTTCCTAGCAAGGAAGTGTCGCATTTACATTCATTTGAAGTGTAGACGAGGAATACGTGACACTTCGCAAATCATATTATATCTTACCATGAAACATAGAAATGGGATGCGATATCGCGTTTTAAGAATCATAAGAACTCTATTGCTACGATAGGTAGACATTTGCAAACGCTATTTGCTTGCAAGGAAGAGTCGCTTTTACATTCATATGAAGTGTAGACGAGGAATACATAACACTTCGCAAATCATATTATATCTTACCATGAAACATAGAAATGAGATGCGATATCGCGTTTTAAGAAGAGTTAGAACTCCATTGCTACGATACGTAGTCATCTGCAGACGCTATTTCCTTGCAAGGAAGTGTCGCATTTACATTCATTTGAAGTGTAGACGAGAAATACATGACACTTCGCAAATCATATTATATCTTACCATAAACCATAGAAATGAGATGCGATATCGCGTTTTAAGAATCATAAGAACTCTATTACTACGATACCTAGACATCTGCAAACGCTATTTCCTAGCGAGGAAGTGTCGCATTCACATTCATTTGAAGTGTAGACGAGGAATACATGACACTTCGCAAATCACATTATATCTTACCATGAAACATAGAATTGAGATGCGATATCGCGTTTTGAGAAGCATTAGAAATCTATTGCTACGATACGTAGACATCTGCAAACGCTATTTCCTTGCTAGGAAGTGTCGCATTTACATTCATTTGAAGTGTAGACGAGGAATACATGACACCTCGCAAATCATATTATATCTTACCATAAACCATAGAAATGGGATGCGATATCGCGTTTTAAGAATCATAGGAACTCTATTACTACGATACCTAGACACCTGCAAACGCTATTTCCTAGCGAGGAAGTGTCGCATTTACATTCATTTGATGTGTAGACGAGTAATACATGTCACTTCGCAAATCATATTATATCTTACCATGAAACATAGAAATGAGATGCGATATCGCGTTTTAAGAAGCATTAGAACTCTATCGCTACGATACGTAGACATCTGCAAACGCTATTTCCTTGCTAGGAATTGTCGCATTTACATTCATTTGAAGTGTAGACGAGGAATACGTGACACTTCGCAAATCATATTATATCTTACCATGAAACATAGAAATGGGATGCGATATCGCGTTTTAAGAATCATAAGAACTCTATTGCTACGATAGGTAGACATTTGCAAACGCTATTTGCTTGCAAGGAAGAGTCGCTTTTACATTCATATGAAGTGTAGACGAGGAATACATAACACTTCGCAAATCATATTATATCTTACCATGAAACATAGAAATGAGATGCGATATCGCGTTTTAAGAAGAGTCAGAACTCCATTGCTACGATACGTAGTCATCTGCAGACGCTATTTCCTTGCAAGGAAGTGTCGCATTTACATTCATTTGAAGTGTAGACGAGAAATACATGACACTTCGCAAATCATATTATATCTTACCATAAACCATAGAAATGAGATGCGATATCGCGTTTTAAGAATCATAAGAACTCTATTACTACGATACCTAGACATCTGCAAACGCTATTTCCTAGCGAGGAAGTGTCGCATTCACATTCATTTGAAGTGTAGACGAGGAATACATGACACTTCGCAAATCACATTATATCTTACCATGAAACATAGAATTGAGATGCGATATCGCGTTTTGAGAAGCATTAGAAATCTATTGCTACGATACGTAGACATCTGCAAACGCTATTTCCTTGCTAGGAAGTGTCGCATTTACATTCATTTGAAGTGTAGACGAGGAATACATGACACCTCGCAAATCATATTATATCTTACCATAAACCATAGAAATGAGATGCGATATCGCGTTTCAAGAATCATAGGAACTCTATTACTACGATACCTAGACACCTGCAAACGCTATTTCCTAGCGAGGAAGTGTCGCATTTACATTCATTTGAAGTGTAGACGAGTAATACATGTCACTTCGCAAATCATATTATATCTTACCATGAAACATAGAAATGAGATGCGATATCGCGTTTTAAGAAGCATTAGAACTCTATCGCTACGATACCTAGACATCTGCAGACGCTATTTCCTAGCAAGGAAGTGTCGCATTTACATTCATTTGAACTGTAGACGAGGAATACATAACACTTCGCAAATCATATTATATCTTACCATGAAACATAGAAATGAGATAGGATATCGCGTTTTAAGAATCATGAGAACACTATTGCTACGATACGTAGACATCTGCAAACGCTATTTCCTAGCGAGGAAGTGTCGCGTTCACATTCATTTGAAGTGTAGACGAGGAATACATAACACTTCGCAAATCATATTATATCTTACCATGAAACATAGAAATGAGTTGCGATATCGCGTTTTAAGAATCATAAGAACTCTATTACTACGATACCTAGACATCTGCAAACGCTCTTTCCTAGCGAGGAAGTGTCGCATTCACATTCATTTGAAGTGTAGACGAGGAATACATAACACTTCGCAAATCATATTATATCTTACCATGAAACATAGAAATGAGATGCGATATCGCGTTTTAAGAAGCATTAGAACACTATCGCTACGATACCTGGACATCTGCAGACGCTATTTCCTTTCAAGGAAGTGTCGCATTTACATTCATTTGAAGTGTAGACGAGGAATACATAACACTTCGCAAATCATTTTATATCTTACCATGAAACATAGAAATGAGATGCGATATCGCGTTTTTAAGAATCATAAGAACTCTATTGCTACGATACGTAGACATCTGCAAACGCTCTTTCCTTGCAAGGAAGTGTCGCATTAACATTCATTTGAAGTGTAGACGAGGAATACATAACACTTCGCAAATCATATTATATCTTACCATGAAACATAGAAATGAGATGCGATATCGCGTTTTAAGAAGCATTAGAACTCTATCGCTACGATACCTAGACATCTGCAGACGCTATTTCCTAGCAAGGAAGTGTCGCATTTACATTCATTTGAATTGTAGACGAGGAATACATAACACTTCGCAAATCATATTATATCTTACCATGAAACATAGAAATGAGATAGGATATCGCGTTTTAAGAATCATAAGAACACTATTGCTACGATTCGTAGACATCTGCAAACGCTATTTCCTAGCGAGGAAGTGTCGCATTCACATTCATTTGAAGTGTAGACGAGGAATACATAACACTTCGCAAATCATATTATATCTTACCATGAAACATAGAAATCAGATGCGATATCGCGTTTTAAGAATCATAGGAATTCTATTGCTACGATACGTAGACAACTGAAAACGCTATTTAATTGCAAGGAAGTGTCGCATTTACAATCATTTGAATCGTATACGAGGAATGCATAACACTTCGCAATGAATATTATATCTTATCATGAAACATAGATATGAGATGCAATATCTCGTTTTAAGAAGCATTTTAACTCTATTGCTACGATACCTAGACATCTGCAATCGCTCTTTCCCAGCTAGGAAGTGTCGCATTTACATTCATTTGAAGTGTAGACGAGGAATACATTACACTTCGCAAATCATATTATATCTTACCATGAAACATAGAAATGAGATGCGATATCGCGTTTTAAGAAGCATTAGAACTCCATTGCTACGATACGTAGCCATCTGCAAACTCAATTTCCTTGCATGGAAGTGTCGCATTTACGTTCATTTGAATCGTAGACGAGGAATGCATAACACTTCGCAATGAATATTATATCTTATCATGAAACAAAAATATGATATGCAATATCTCGTTTTAAGAAGTGTTTGAACTCTATTGCTGCGATACCTAGACATCTGCAGACGCTATTTTCTAGCAAGGAAGTGTTGCATTTACATTCATTTGAAGTGTAGACGAGGAATACATGACACTTCGCAAATCATATTATATCTTACCATGAACCATAGAAATGAGATGCGTTATCGCGTTTTAAGAAGCATTAGAAATCTATTGCTACGATACGTAGACATCTGCAAACGCTATTTCCTAGCGAGGAAGTGTCGCATTCACATTCATTTGAAGTGTAGACGAGGAATACATGACACTTCGCAAATCATATTATATCTTACCATGAAACATAGAATTGAGATGCGATATCGCGTTTTGAGAAGCATTAGAAATCTATTGCTACGATACGTAGACATCTGCAAACGCTATTTCCTTGCTAGGAAGTGTCGCATTTACATTCCTTTGAAGTGTAGACGAGGAATACATGACACTTCGCAAATCATATTATATCTTACCATGAAACATAGAAATGAGATAGGATATCGCGTTTTAAGAAGCATTAGAACTCCATTGCTACGATACGTAGCCATCTGCAAACTCAATTTCCTTGCATGGAAGTGTCGCATTTACGTTCATTTGAATCGTAGACGAGGAATGCATAACACTTCGCAATGAATATTATATCTTATCATGAAACAAAAATATGATATGCAATATCTCGTTTTAAGAAGTGTATGAACTCTATTGCTACGATACCTAGACATCTGCAGACGCTATTTTCTAGCAAGGAAGTGTTGCATTTACATTCATTTGAAGTGTAGACGAGGAATACATGACACTTCGCAAATCATATTATATCTTACCATGAACCATAGAAATGCGATGCGATATCGCGTTTTAAGAAGCATTAGAAATCTATTGCTACGATACGTAGACATCTGCAAACGCTATTTCCTAGCGAGGAAGTGTCGCATTTACATTCATTTGAAGTGTAGACGAGGAATACATGACACTTCGCAAATCATATTATATCTTACCATGAAACATAGAATTGAGATGCGATATCGCGTTTTGAGAAGCATTAGAAATCTATTGCTACGATACGTAGACATCTGCAAACGCTATTTCCTTGCTAGGAAGTGTCGCATTTACATTCATTTGAAGTGTAGACGAGGAATACATGACACTTCGCAAATCATATTATATCTTACCATGAAACATAGAAATGAGATAGGATATCGCGTTTTAAGAATCAGAAGAACACTATTGCTACGATACGTAGACATCTGCAAACGCTATTTCCTAGCGAGGAAGTGTCGCATTCACACTCATTTGAAGTGTAGACGAGGAATATATAACACTTCGCAAATCATATTATATCTTACCATGAAACATAGAAATGAGTTGCGATATCGCGTTTTAAGAATCATAAGAACTCTATTGCTACGTTAGGTAGCCATTTGCAAACGCTATTTCCTTGCAAGGAAGTGTCGCTTTTACATTCATATGAAGTGTAGACGAGGAATACATGACACTTCGCAAATCATATTATATCTTACCATAAACCATAGAAATGAGATGCGATATCGCGTTTTAAGAAGCATTAGATATCTATTGCTACGATACGTAGACATCTGCCAACGCTATTTCTTTGCAAGGAAGTGTCGCATTTACATTCATTTGAAGTGTAGACGAGGAATACATAACACTTCGCAAATCATATTATATCTTACCATGAAACATAGAAATGAGATGCGATATCGCGTTTTAAGAAGCATTAGAACACTATCGCTACGATACCTAGGCATCTGCGGACGCTATTTCCTAGCAAGGAAGTGTCGCATTTACATTCATTTGAAGTGTAGACTAGGAATACATAACACTTCGCAAATCATATTATATCTTACCATGAAACATAGAAATGCGTTGCGATATCGCGATTTAAGAATCATAAGAACTCTATTGCTACGATAGGTAGACATCTGCAAACGCTATTTCCTAGCAAGGAAATGTCGCATTTACATTCATTTGATGTGTAGACGAGGAATACATAACACTTCGCAAATCATATTATATCTTACCATAAACCATAGAAATGAGATGCGATATCGCGTTTTAAGAAGCATTAGAAGTCTATTGCTACGATACGTGGACATCTGCAAACGCTATTTCCTTGCAAGGAAGTGTCGCATTTACATTCATATGAAGTGTAGACGAGGAATACATAACACTTCGCAAATCATATTATATCTTACCATGAAACATAGAAATGAGATGCGATATCGCGTTTTAAGAAGCATTAGAACCCTATTGCTACGATACGTAAACATCTGCAAACGCTATTTCTTTGCAAGGAAGTGTCGCATTTACATTCATTTGAAGTGTAGGCGAGGAATACATAACACTTCGCAAATCATATTATATCTTACCAAGAAACATAGAAATGAGGTGCGATATCGCGTTTTAAGAAGCAATAGAACTCTATCGCTACTATACCTAGACATCTGCAGACGCTATTTCCTAGCAAGGAAGTGTCGCATTTACATTCATTTGAAGTGTAGACGAGGAATACATAACACTTCGCAAATCATATTATATCTTACCATGAAACATAGAAGTAGATGCGATATCGCGTTTTGAGAATCATAAGAACTCTATTGCTACGATATGTAGAAATCTGCAAACGCTGTTTCCTTGCAAGGATGTGTCGCATTTACATTCATTTGTAGTGTAGACGAGGAATATATAACACTTCGCAAATCATATTATATCTTACCATGAAACATAGAAATGAGGTGCGATGTCGCGTTTTAAGAAGCATTAGAACCATATTGCTACGATAGGTAGACATCTGCAAACGCTATTTCCTTGCTAGGAAGTGTCGCATTTACATTCATTTGAAGTGTAGACGAGGAATACATAGCACTTCGCAAATCATATTATATCTTACCATGAAACATAGAAATGAGATGCGATATCGCGTTTTAAAATGCATTAGAAATCTATTCCTACGATACGTAGACATCTTCAAACGCTATTTTCTAGCGAGGAAGTGTCGCATTCACATTCATTTGAAGTGTAGGCGAGGAATACATAACACTTCGCAAATCATATTATATCTTACCATGAAACATAGAAATGAGATGCGATATCGCGTTCTAAGAATCACAAAAACTCTATCGCTACGATACCTAGACATCTGCAGACGCTATTTCCTAGCAAGGAAGTGTCGCATTTTCATTCATTTGAAGTGTAGACGAGGAATACATAACACTTCGCAAATCATATTATATCTTACCATGAAACATAGAAATGAGATACGATTTCGCGTTCTAAGAATCATAAGAACACTATTGCTACGATACGTAGATATCTGCAAACGCTATTTCCTAGCAAGGAAATGTCGCATTTACATTCATTTGAAGTGTAGACGAGGAATACATAACACTTCGCAAATCATATTATATCTTACCAAGAAACATGGAAATGAGGTGCGATATCGCGTTTTAAGAAGCATTAGAACTCTATCGCTACGATACCTAGACATCTGCAGACGCTATTTCCTAGCAAGGAAGTGTCGCACTTACATTCATTTGAAGTGTAGACGAGGAATACGTAACACTTCGCAAATCATATTATATCTTACCATGAAACATAGAAATGAGACACGATATCGCGTTGTAAGAATCATAAGAACACTATTGCTACGATACGTAGATATCTGCAAACGCTATTTCCTACCAAGGAAGTGTCGCATTTACATTCATATGAAGTGTAGACGAGGAATACATAACACTTCGCAAATCATATTATATCTTACCATGAAACATAGAAATGAGGTGCGATATGGCGTTCTGCGAAGCATTAGAACCCTATTGCTACGATAGGTAGACATCTGCAAACGCTATTTCCTTGCTAGGAAGTGTCGCATTTACATTCATTTGAAGTGTAGACGAGGAATACATAGCACTTCGCAAATCATATTATATCTTACCATGAAACATAGAAATGAGATGCGATATCGCGTTTTAAAAAGCATTAGAAATCTATTGCTACGATACGTAGACACCTTCAAACGCTATTTTCTAGCGAGGAAGTGTCGCATTCACATTCATTTGAAGTGTAGACGAGGAATACATAACACTTCGCAAATCATATTATATCTTACCATGAAACATAGAAGTAGATGCGATATCGCGTTTTGAGAATCATAAGAACTCTATTGCTACGATATGTAGAAATCTGCAAACGCTGTTTCCTTGCAAGGATGTGTCGCATTTACATTCATTTGAAGTGTAGACGAGGAATATATAACACTTCGCAAATCATATTATATCTTACCTTGAAACATAGAAATTAGATGCGATATCGCGTTTTAAGAAGCATTAGAAATCTATTGCTACGATACGTAGACATCTGCAAACGCTATTTCCTAGCGAGGAAGTGTCGCATTCACATTCATTTGAAGTGTAGACGAGGAATACATAACACTTCGCAAATCATATTATATCTTACCATGAAACATGGAAATGAGATGCGATATCGCGTTTTAAGAACCATAAGAACTCTATTGCTACGATACGTAGACATCTGCAAACGCTATTTCCTTGCAAGGAAGTGTCGCATTTACATTCATTTGAAGTGTAGACGAGGAATACATAACACTTCGCAAATCATATTATATCTTACCATGAAACATAGAAATGAGATACGATATCGCGTTGTAAGAATCATAAGAACACTATTGCTACGATACGTAGATATCTGCAAACGCTATTTCCTACCAAGGAAGTGTCGCATTTACATTCATATGAAGTGTAGACGAGGAATACATAACACTTCGCAAATCATATTATATCTTACCATGAAACATAGAAATGAGATGCGATATCGCGTTTTAAGAATCATAAGAACTCTATTGCTACGATACGTAGACATCTGCAAACGCTATTTCCTTGCAAGGAAGTGTCGCATTTACATTCATTTGAAGTGTAGACGAGGAATACATAACACTTCGCAAATCATATTATATCTTATCATGAAACATAGAATTGAGATCGATATCGCGTTTTAAGAATCATAAGAACTCCTTTGCTACGATACGTGGACATCTGCAAACGCTATTTCCTTGCAAGGAAGTGTCGGATTTACATTCATTTGAAGTGTAGACGAGGAATACATAGCACTTGGCAAATCATATTATATCTTACCATGAAACATAGAAATGAGATGCGATATCGCGTTTTAAAAAGCATTAGAAATCTATTGCTACGATACGTAGACATCTTCAAACGCTATTTTCTAGCGAGGAAGTGTCGCATTCACATTCATTTGAAGTGTAGACGAGGAATACATAACACTTCGCAAATCATATTATATCTTACCATGAAACATAGAAATGAGATGCGATATCGCGTTTTAAGAAGCATTAGATATCTATTGCTACGATACGTAGACATCTGCAAACACTATTTCTTTGCAAGGAAGTGTCGCATTTACATTGATTTGAAGTGTAGACGAGGAATACATAACACTTCGCAAATCATATTATATCTTACCATGAAACATGGAAATGAGATGCGATATCGCGTTTTAAGAAGCATTAGAACACTATTGCTAAGATACGTTGACATCTGCAAAAGATATTTCCTTGCTAGGAAGTGTCACATTTACATTCATTTGAAGTGTAGACGAAGAATACATAACACTTCGCAAATCATATTATATCTTACCTTGAAACATAGAAATGAGATGCGATATCGCGTTTTAATAAGCATTAGAACTCTACTGCTACGAGAGGTAGACATCTGCAAACGCTATTTCCTTGCAAGGAAGTGTCGCATTTACATTCATTTGAAGTGTAGACGAGGAATACATCACACTTCGCAAATCATATTATATCTTACCATGAAACATAGAAATGAGATGCGACATCGCGTTTTAAGAAGCATTAGAACTCTATCGCTACGATACCTAGACATCTGCAGACGCTACTTCCTTTCAAGGAAGGGTCGCATTTACATTCATTTGAAGTGTAGACGAGGAGTACATAACACTTCGCAAATCATATTATATCTTACCATGAAACATAGAAATGAGATGCGATTTCGCGTTTTAAGAATCATAAGAACTCTATTGCTACGATACATAGACATCTGCAAACGCTCTTTCCTTGCAAGGAAGTGTCGCATTAACATTCATATGAAGTGTACACGAGGAATACATAACACTTCGCAAATCATATTATATCTTACCATGAAACATGGAAATGAGATGCGATATCGCGTTTTAAGAAGCACTAGAACACTATTGCTAAGATACGTAGACATCTGCAAACGATATTTCCTTGCTAGGAAGTGTCACATTTACATTCATTTGAAGTGTAGACGAAGAATACATAACACTTCGCAAATCATATTATATCTTACCTTGAAACATAGAAATGAGATGCGATATCGCGTTTTAATAAGCATTAGAACTCTACTGCTACGCCAGGTAGACATCTGAAAACGCTATTTCCTTGCAAGGAAGTGTCGCATTTACATTCATTTGAAGTGTAGACGAGGAATACATAACACTTCGCAAATCATATTTTACCTTACCATGAAACATAGAAATGAAGCATTAGAACTCTATTGCTACGATACGTAGACATCTGCAAACGCTATTTCCTAGCGAGGAAGTGTCGCATTTACATTCATTTGAAGTGTAGACGAGGAATACATAACACTTCGCAAATCATATTATATCTTACCATGAAACATAGAAATGAGATGCGATATCGCGTTTTAATAAGCATTAGAACTCTACTGCTACGATAGGTAGGCATCTGCAAACGCTATTTCCTTGCAAGGAAGTGTCGCATTTACATTCATATGAAGTGTAGACGAGGAAAACATAACACTTCGCAAATCATATTATATCTTACCATGAAACATGGAAATGAGATGCGATATCGCGTTTTAAGATGCATTAGAACACTATTGCTACGATACGTAGACATCTGCAAACGCTATTTCCTTGCTAGGAAGTGTCGCATTTACATTCATTTGAAGTGTAGACGAAGAATACATAACACTTCGCAAATCATATTATGTCTTACCATGAAACATAGAAATGAGATGCGATATCGCATTTTGAGAATCATAAGAACTCTATTGATACGATACGTAGACATCTGCAAACGCTATTTCCTTGCTAGGAAGTGTCGCATTTACATTCATTTGAAGTGTAGACGAAGAATACATAACACTTCGCAAATCATATTATATCTTACCATGAAACATAGAAATGAGATGCGATGTCGCGTTTGAAGAATCATAAGAACTCTATAGCTACGATACGCAGAAATCTGCAAACGCTATTTCCTAGCAAGGAAGGGTCGCATTTACATTCATTTGAAGTGTAAACGAGGAATACATAACACTTCGCAAATCATATTATATCTTACCATGAAACATAGAAATGAGATGCGATTTCGCGTTTTAAGAATCATAAGAACTCTATTGCTACGATACTTAGACATCTGCAAACGCTCTTTCCTTGCAAGGAAGTTTCGCATTTACATTCATTTGAAGTGTAGACGAGGAATACATAACACTTCGCAAATCATATTATATCTTACCATGAATCATAGAAGTGAGATGCGATATCGCGTTTTGAGAATCATAAGAACTCTATTGCTACGATACGTAGACATCTGCAAACGCTATTTCCATGCAAGGATGTGTCGCATTTACATTCATTTGAAGTGTAGACGAGGAATATATAACACTTCGCAAATCATATTATATCTTACCATGAAACATAGAAATGAGATGCGATATCGCGTTTTAAGAAGCATTAGAAATCTATTGCTACGATACGTAGACATCTGCAAACGCTATTTCTTTGCAAGGAAGTGCCGCATTTACATTCATATGAAGTGTAGACGAGGAATACATAACACTTCGCAAATCATATTATATCTTACCATGAAACATAGATATGAGATGCGATATCGCGTTTTAAGAAGCATTTGAAATCTATTGCTACGATACGTAGACATCTGTAAACGCTATTTCTTTGCAAGGAAGTGTCGCATTTACATTCATTTGAAGTGTAGACGTGGAATACACACACTTCGCAAATCATATTATATCTTACCATGAAACATGGAAATGAGATGCGATATCGCGTTTTAAGAAGCATTAGAACACTATTGCTAAGATACGTAGACATCTGCAAACGATATTTCCTTGCTAGGAAGTGTCGCATTTACATTCATTTGAAGTGTAGACGAGGAATACATAACACTTCGCAAATCATATTATATCTTACCATGAAACATAGAAATGAGATGCGATATCGCGTTTTAATAAGCATTAGAACTCTACTGCTACGATAGGTAGACATCTGCAAACGCTATTTCCTTGCAAGGAAGTGTCGCATTTACATTCATATGAAGTGTAGACGAGGAATACATAACACTTCGCAAATCATATTATATCTTACCATGAAACATGGAAATGAGATGCGATATCGCGTTTTAAGTAGCATTAGAACACTATTGCTACGATACGTAGACATCTGCAAACGCTATTTCCTTGCTAGGAAGTGTCGCATTTACATTCATTTGAAGTGTAGACGAGGTATACATGACACTTCGAGAATCATATTATATCTTACAATGAAACATAGAAATGAGATGCGATATCGCGTTTTAAGAAGCATTAGAAATCTATTGCTACGGTACGTAGACTTCTGCAAACGCTATTTCCTTGCAAGGAAGAGTCGCATTTACATTCATTTGAAGTGTAGATGAGGAATACATAACACTTCGCAAATCATATTATATCTTACCATGAATCATAGAATTGAGATGCGATATCGCGTTTTAAGAATCATAAGAACTCCATTGCTACGATACGTAGACATCTGCAAACGCTATTTCCTTGCAAGGAAGCGTCGCATTTACATTCATTTGAAGTGTAGGCGAGGAATACATAGCACTTCGCAAATCATATTATATCTTACCATGAAACATAGAAATGAGATGCGATATCGCGTTTTAAAAAGCATTAGAAATCTATTGCTACGATACGTAGACACCTTCAAACGCTATTTTCTAGCGAGGAAGTGTCGCATTCACATTCATTTGAAGTGTAGACGAGGAATACATAACACTTCGCAAATCATATTATATCTTACCATGAAACATAGAAGTAGATGCGATATCGCGTTTTGAGAATCATAAGAACTCTATTGCTACGATATGTAGAAATCTGCAAACGCTGTTTCCTTGCAAGGATGTGTCGCATTTACATTCATTTGAAGTGTAGACGAGGAATATATAACACTTCGCAAATCATATTATATCTTACCATGAAACATAGAAATTAGATGCGATATCGCGTTTTAAGAAGCATTAGAAATCTATTGCTACGATACGTAGACATCTGCAAACGCTATTTCCTAGCGAGGAAGTGTCGCATTCACATTCATTTGAAGTGTAGACGAGGAATACATAACACTTCGCAAATCATATTATATCTTACCATGAAACATGGAAATGAGATGCGATATCGCGTTTTAAGAACCATAAGAACTCTATTGCTACGATACGTAGACATCTGCAAACGCTATTTCCTTGCAAGGAAGTGTCGCATTTACATTCATTTGAAGTGTAGACGAGGAATACATAACACTTCGCAAATCATATTATATCTTATCATGAAACATAGAATTGAGATCGATATCGCGTTTTAAGAATCATAAGAACTCCTTTGCTACGATACGTAGACATCTGCAGACGCTATTTCCTAGCAAGGAAGTGTCGCACTTACATTCATTTGAAGTGTAGACGAGGAATACATAACACTTCGCAAATCATATTATATCTTACCATGAAACATAGAAATGAGATACGATATCGCGTTGTAAGAATCATAAGAACACTATTGCTACGATACGTAGATATCTGCAAACGCTATTTCCTACCAAGGAAGTGTCGCATTTACATTCATATGAAGTGTAGACGAGGAATACATAACACTTCGCAAATCATATTATATCTTACCATGAAACATAGAAATGAGATGCGATATCGCGTTTTAAGAATCATAAGAACTCTATTGCTACGATACGTAGACATCTGCAAACGCTATTTCCTTGCAAGGAAGTGTCGCATTTACATTCATTTGAAGTGTAGACGAGGAATACATAACACTTCGCAAATCATATTATATCTTATCATGAAACATAGAATTGAGATCGATATCGCGTTTTAAGAATCATAAGAACTCCTTTGCTACGATACGTGGACATCTGCCAACGCTATTTCCTTGCAAGGAAGTGTCGGATTTACATTCATTTGAAGTGTAGACGAGGAATACATAGCACTTCGCAAATCATATTATATCTTACCATGAAACATAGAAATGAGATGCGATATCGCGTTTTAAAAAGCATTAGAAATCTATTGCTACGATACGTAGACATCTTCAAACGCTATTTTCTAGCGAGGAAGTGTCGCATTCACATTCATTTGAAGTGTAGACGAGGAATACATAACACTTCGCAAATCATATTATATCTTACCATGAAACATAGAAATGAGATGCGATATCGCGTTTTAAGAAGCATTAGATATCTATTGCTACGATACGTAGACATCTGCAAACACTATTTCTTTGCAAGGAAGTGTCGCATTTACATTGATTTGAAGTGTAGACGAGGAATACATAACACTTCGCAAATCATATTATATCTTACCATGAAACATGGAAATGAGATGCGATATCGCGTTTTAAGAAGCATTAGAACACTATTGCTAAGATACGTTGACATCTGCAAACGATATTTCCTTGCTAGGAAGTGTCACATTTACATTCATTTGAAGTGTAGACGAAGAATACATAACACTTCGCAAATCATATTATATCTTACCTTGAAACATAGAAATGAGATGCGATATCGCGTTTTAATAAGCATTAGAACTCTACTGCTACGACAGGTAGACATCTGCAAACGCTATTTCCTTGCAAGGAAGTGTCGCATTTACATTGATTTGAAGTGTAGACGAGGAATACATCACACTTCGCAAATCATATTATATCTTACCATGAAACATAGAAATGAGATGCGATATCGCGTTTTAAGAAGCATTAGAACTCTATCGCTACGATACCTAGACATCTGCAGACGCTACTTCCTTTCAAGGAAGGGTCGCATTTACATTCATTTGAAGTGTAGACGAGGAGTACATAACACTTCGCAAATCATATTATATCTTACCATGAAACATAGAAATGAGATGCGATTTCGCGTTTTAAGAATCATAAGAACTCTATTGCTACGATACTTAGACATCTGCAAACGCTCTTTCCTTGCAAGGAAGTGTCGCATTAACATTCATATGAAGTGTACACGAGGAATACATAACACTTCGCAAATCACATTATATCTTACCATGAAACATGGAAATGAGATGCGATATCGCGTTTTAAGAAGCATTAGAACACTATTGCTAAGATACGTAGACATCTGCAAACGATATTTCCTTGCTAGGAAGTGTCACATTTACATTCATTTGAAGTGTAGACGAAGAATACATAACACTTCGCAAATCATATTATATCTTACCTTGAAACATAGAAATGAGATGCGATATCGCGTTTTAATAAGCATTAGAACTCTACTGCTACGCCAGGTAGACATCTGCAAACGCTATTTCCTTGCAAGGAAGTGTCGCATTTACATTCATTTGAAGTGTAGACGAGGAATACATAACACTTCGCAAATCATATTTTACCTTACCATGAAACATAGAAATGAAGCATTAGAACTCTATTGCTACGATACGTAGACATCTGCAAACGCTATTTCCTAGCGAGGAAGTGTCGCATTTACATTCATTTGAAGTGTAGACGAGGAATACATAACACTTCGCAAATCATATTATATCTTACCATGAAACATAGAAATGAGATGCGATATCGCGTTTTAATAAGCATTAGAACTCTACTGCTACGATAGGTAGGCATCTGCAAACGCTATTTCCTTGCAAGGAAGTGTCGCATTTACATTCATATGAAGTGTAGACGAGGAAAACATAACACTTCGCAAATCATATTATATCTTACCATGAAACATGGAAATGAGATGCGATATCGCGTTTTAAGATGCATTAGAACACTATTGCTACGATACGTAGACATCTGCAAACGCTATTTCCTTGCTAGGAAGTGTCGCATTTACATTCATTTGAAGTGTAGACGAAGAATACATAACACTTCGCAAATCATATTATGTCTTACCATGAAACATAGAAATGAGATGCGATATCGCGTTTTGAGAATCATAAGAACTCTATTGCTACGATACGTAGACATCTGCAAACGCTATTTCCTAGCGAGGAAGTGTCGCATTCACATTCATTTGAAGTGTAGACGAGGAATACATAATACTTCGCAAATTATATTATATCTTACCATGAAACATAGAAATGAGATGCTATATCGCGTTTTAAGAATCATAAGAACTCTGTTGCTACGATACGTAGACATCTGCAAACGCTATTTCCTTACAATTAAGTGTCGCATTTACATTCATTTGAATCGTAGACGAGGAATGCATAACACTTCGCAATGAATATTATATCTTATCATGAAACATAGATATGAGATGCAATATCTCGTTTTAAGAAGCATTAGAACTCTATTGCTACTATAGGTAGACATCTGCAAACGCTATTTCCTTGCAAGGAAGTGTCGCATTTACATTCATATGAAGTGTAGACGAGGAATACATAACACTTCGCAAATCATATTATATCTTACCATGAAACATAGAAATGAGATGCGATATCGCGTTTTAAGTAGCATTAGAACACTATTGCTACGATACGTAGACATCTGCAAACGCTATTTCCTTGCTAGGAAGTGTCGCATTTACATTCATTTGAAGTGTAGACGAAGAATACATAACACTTCGCAAATCATATTATATCTTACCATGAAACATAGAAATGAGATGCGATGTCGCGTTTGAAGAATCATAAGAACTCTATAGCTACGATACGCAGAAATCTGCAAACGCTATTTCCTAGCAAGGAAGGGTCGCATTTACATTCATTTGAAGTGTAAACGAGGAATACATAACACTTCACAAATCATATTATATCTTACCATGAAACATAGAAATGAGATGCGATTTCGCGTTTTAAGAATCATAAGAACTCTATTGCTACGATACTTAGACATCTGCAAACGCTCTTTCCTTGCAAGGAAGTTTCGCATTTACATTCATTTGAAGTGTAGACGAGGAATACATAACACTTCGCAAATCATATTATATCTTACCATGAATCATAGAAGTGAGATGCGATATCGCGTTTTGAGAATCATAAGAACTCTATTGCTACGATACGTAGACATCTGCAAACGCTATTTCCATGCAAGGATGTGTCGCATTTACATTCATTTGAAGTGTAGACGAGGAATATATAACACTTCGCAAATCATATTATATCTTACCATGAAACATAGAAATGAGATGCGATATCGCGTTTTAAGAAGCATTAGAAATCTATTGCTACGATACGTAGACATCTGCAAACGCTATTTCTTTGCAAGGAAGTGCCGCATTTACATTCATATGAAGTGTAGACGAGGAATACATAACACTTCGCAAATCATATTATATCTTACCATGAAACATAGATATGAGATGCGATATCGCGTTTTAAGAAGCATTTGAAATCTATTGCTACGATACGTAGACATCTGCAAACGCTATTTCTTTGCAAGGAAGTGTCGCATTTACATTCATTTGAAGTGTAGACGTGGAATACACACACTTCGCAAATCATATTATATCTTACCATGAAACATGGAAATGAGATGCGATATCGCGTTTTAAGAAGCATTAGAACACTATTGCTAAGATACGTAGACATCTGCAAACGATATTTCCTTGCTAGGAAGTGTCGCATTTACATTCATTTGAAGTGTAGACGAAGAATACATAACACTTCGCAAATCATATTATATCTTACCATGAAACATAGAAATGAGATGCGATATCGCATTCTAATAATCATTAGAACTCTACTGCTACGATAGGTAGACATCTGCAAACGCTATTTCCTTGCAAGGAAGTGTCGCATTTACATTCATATGAAGTGTAGACGAGGAATACATAACACTTCGCAAATCATATTATATCTTACCATGAAACATGGAAATGAGATGCGATATCGCGTTTTAAGTAGCATTAGAACACTATTGCTACGATACGTAGACATCTGCAAACGCTATTTCCTTGCTAGGAAGTGTCGCATTTACATTCATTTGAAGTGTAGACGAGGTATACATGACACTTCGAAAATCATATTATATCTTACAATGAAACATAGAAATGAGATGCGATATCGCGTTTTAAGAAGCATTAGAAATCTATTGCTACGGTACGTAGACTTCTGCAAACGCTATTTCCTTGCAAGGAAGAGTCGCATTTACATTCATTTGAAGTGTAGATGAGGAATACATAACACTTCGCAAATCATATTATATCTTACCATGAATCATAGAATTGAGATGCGATATCGCGTTTTAAGAATCATAAGAACTCCATTGCTACGATACGTAGACATCTGCAAACGCTATTTCCTTGCAAGGAAGCGTCGCATTTACATTCATTTGAAGTGTAGGCGAGGAATACATAACACTCCTCAAATTATATAATATCTTTCCATGAAACATAGAAATGAGATGCGATATCGCGTTTTAATAAGCATTAGAACTCTACTGCTACGATAGGTAGACATCTGCAAACGCTTTTTCCTTGCAAGAAAGTGTCGTATTTACATTCATTTGAAGTGTAGACGAGGAATACATCACACTTCGCAAATCATATTATATCTTACCATGAAACATAGAAATGAGATGCGATATCGCGTTTTAAGAAGCATTAGAACTCTATCGCTACGATACCTAGACATCTGCAGACGCTACTTCCTTTCATGGAAGTGTCGCATTAACATTCATATGAAGTGTAGACGAGGAATACATAACACTTCGCAAATCATATTATATCTTACCATGAAACATGGAAATGAGATGCGATATCGCGTTTTAAGAAGCATTAGAACACTATTGCTACGACACGTAGACATCTGCAAACGCTATTTCCTTGCTAGGAAGTGTCGCATTTACATTCATTTGAAGTGTATACGAAGAATACATAACACTTCGCAAGTCATATTATATCTTACCATGAAACATAGAAATGAGATGCGATATCGCATTTTAAGAATCATAAGAACACTATCGCTACGATACCTAGACATCTGCAGACGCTATTTCCTTGCAAGGATGTGTCGCATTTACATTCATTTGAAGTGTAGACGAGGAATACATAACACTTCGCAAATCATATTATATCCTACCATGAAACATAGAATTGAGATCGATATCGCGTTCTAAGAATCATAAGAACTCCTTTCCTACGACACGTAGACATCTGCAAACGCTATTTCCTTGCAAGGAAGTGTCGCATTTACATTCATTTAAGTGTGGACGAGGAATACATAACACTTCGCAAATCATATTATATCTTACCATGAAGCATAGAAATGAAATGCGATATCGCGTTTTAAGAAGCATTAGAACGCAATTGCTACTATAGGTAGACATCTGCAAACGCAATTTCCTTGCAAGGAAGTGTCGCATTTACATTCATTTGAAGTGTAGACGAGGAATACATAACACTACGCAAATCATATTATATCTTACCATGAAACATAGAAATGAAGCATTAGAACTCTATTGCTACTATACGTAGATATCCGCAAACGCTATTTCCTAGCGAGGAAGTTTCGCATTTACATTAATTTGAAGCGTAGACGAGGAATACATAACACTTCGCAAATCATATTATATCTTACCATGAAACATAGAAATGAGATGCGATATCGCGTTTTAAGAATCATAAGAAATCTAATGCTACGATACGTAGCCATCTGCAAACGCTATTTCCTTGCAATGTAGTGTCGCATTTACATTCATTTGAATCGTAGACGAGGAATACATAACACTTCGCAATGAATATTATATCTTATCATTAAACATAGGTATGAGATGCAATATATCGTTTTAAGAAGCATTTGAACTCTATTGCTACGATACCTAGACATCTGCAAACGCTATTTCCTTGCAAGGAAGTGTCGCATTTACATTCATTTGAAGTGTAGACGAGGAATGCACAACACTTCGCAATGAATATTATATCTTATCATTAAACATATATATGAGATGCAATATATCGTCTTAAGAAGCATTTGAAACCTATTGCTACGATACCTAGACATCTGCAGACGCTACTTCCTTCCAAGGAAGTGTCGCATTTACATTCATTTGAAGTGTAGACGAGGAGTACATAACACTTCGCAAATCATATTATATCTTACCATGAAACATAGAAATGAGATGCGATTTCGCCTTTTAAGAATCATAAGAACTCTATTGCTACGATACTTAGACATCTGCAAACGCTCTTTCCTTGCAAGGAAGTGTCGCATTAACATTCATATGAAGTGTACACGAGGAATACATAACACTACGCAAATCATATTATATCTTACCATGAAACATAGAAATGAAGCATTAGAAATCTATTGCTACGGTACGTAGACTTCTGCAAACGCTATTTCCTTGCAAGGAAGAGTCGCATTTACATTCATTTGAAGTGTAGATGAGGAATACATAACACTTCGCAAATCATATTATATCTTACCATGAATCATAGAATTGAGATGCGATATCGCGTTTTAAGAATCATAAGAACTCCATTGCTACGATACGTAGACACCTGCAAACGATTTTTCCTTGCAAGAAAGTGTCGTATTTACATTCATTTGAAGTGTAGACGAGGAATACATCACACTTCGCAAATCATATTATATCTTACCATGAAACATAGAAATGAGATGCGATATCGCGTTTTAAGAATCATAAGAAATCTAATGCTACGATACGTAGCCTTCTGCAAACGCTATTTCCTTGCAATGTAGTGTCGCATTTACATTCATTTGAATCGTAGACGAGGAATACATAACACTTCGCAATGAATATTATATCTTATCATTAAACATAGATATGAGATGCAATATATCGTTTTAAGAAGCATTTGAACTCTATTGCTACGATACCTAGACATCTGCAGACGCTATTTCCTAGCAATGAAGTGTCGCATTTACATTCATTTGAAGTGTAGACGAGGAGTACATAACACTTCGCAAATCATATTATATCTTACCATGAAACATAGAAATGAGATGCGATATCGCGTTTTAAGAATCACAAGAACTCTATTGCTACGATACGTAGACATCTGCAAACGCAATTTCCTTGCATGAAAGTGTCGCATTTACATTCATTTGAATCGTATACTAGGAATGCATAACACTTCGCAATGAATATTATATCTTATCATTAAACATAGATATGAGATGCAATATATCGTTTTAAGAAGCATTTGAACACTATTGCTACGATACCTAGACATCTGCAGACGCTATTTCCTAGCAATGAAGTGTCGCATTTACATTCATTTGAAGTGTAGACGAGGAATACATAACACTTCGCAAATCATATTATATCTTACCATGAAACATAGAAATGAGTTGCGATATCGCGTTATAAGGAGCATTAGAACACTATTGCTACGATACTTAGACATCTGCAGACGTTATTTCCTAGCAAGGAAGTGTCGCATTTACATTCATTTGAAGTGTTGACGAGGTATACATGGCACATCGAAAATCGTATTATATCTTACAATGAAACATAGAAATTAGATGCCATATCGCGTTTTAAGAAGCATTAGAAATCTATTGCTACGATACGTAGACTTCTGCAAACGCTATTTCCTTGCAAGGAAGAGTCGCATTCACATTCATTTGAAGTGTAGACGAGGAATACATAACACTTCGCAAATCATATTATATCTTACCATGAAACATAGAATTGAGATGCGATATCGCGTTTTAAGAATCATAAGAATTCCTTTCCTACGGTACGTAGACATCTGCAAACGCTATTTCCTTGCAAGGAAGCGTCGCATTTACATTCATTTGAAGTGTAGGCGAGGAATACATAACACTCCTCAAATTATATAATATCTTTCCATGAAACATAGAAATGAGATGCGATATCGCGTTATAATAAGCATTAGAACTCCACTGCTACGATAGGTAGACATCTGCAAACGCTATTTCCTTGCAAGAAAGTGTCGTATTTACATTCATTTCAAGTGTAGACGAGGAATACGTCACACTTCGCAAATCATATTATATCTTACCATGAAACATAGAAATGAGATGCGATATCGCGTTTTAAGAAGCATTAGAACACTATCGCTACGATACCTAGACATCTGCAGACGCTACTTCCTTTCAAGGAAGTGTCGCATTTACATTCATTTGAAGTGTAGACGAGGAGTACATAACACTTCGCAAATCATATTATATCTTACCATGAAACATAGAAATGAGATGCGATTTCACGTTTTAAGAATCATAAGAACTCCTTTCCTACGGTACGTAGACATCTGCAAACGCTATTTCCTTGCAAGGAAGTGTCGCATTTACATTCATTTGAAGTGTGGACGAGGAATACATAACACTTCGCAAATCATATTATATCTTACCATGAAGCATAGAAATGAGATGCGATATCGCGTTTTAAGAAGCATTAGAACTCTATTGCTACCATAGGTAGACATCTGCAAACGCAATTTCCTTGCAAGGAAGTGTCGCATTTACATTCATTTGAAGTGTAGACGAGGAATACATAACACTTCGCAAATCATATTATATCTTACCATGAAACATAGAAATGAAGCATTAGAACTCTATTGCTACGATACGTAGACATCTGCAAACGCTATTTCCTTGCAAGGATGTGTCGCATTTACATTCATTTGAAGTGTAGACGAGGAATATATAACACTTCGCAAATCATATTATATCATACCATGAAACATAGAAATGAGATGTGATATCGCGTTTTAAGAAGAATTAGAAATCTATTGCTACGATACGTAGACATCTGCAAACGCTATTTCTTTGCAAGGAAGTGCCGCATTTACATTCATATGAAGTGTAGACGAGGAATACATAACACTTCGCAAATCATATTATATCTTACCATGAAACATAGATATGAGATGCGATATCGCGTTTTAAGAAGCATTTGAAATCTATTGCTACGATACGTAGACATCTGCAAACGCTATTTCTTTGCAAGGAAGTGTCGCATTTACATTCATTTCAAGTGTAGACGAAGAATACATAACACTTCGCAAATCATATTATATCTTACCATGAAACATAGAAATGAGATGCGATATCGCATTCTAATAATCATTAGAACTCTACTGCTACGATAGGTAGACATCTGCAAACGCTATTTCCTTGCAAGGAAGTGTCGCATTTACATTCATTTGAAGTGTAGACGTGGAATACATAACACTTCGCAAATCATATTATATCTTACCATGAAACATAGAAATGAAGCATTAGATCTCTATTGCTACGACACGTAGACATCTGCAAACGCTATTTCCTAGCGAGGAAGTGTCGCATTTACATTCATTTGAAGTGTTGAAGAGGTATACATGACACATCGAAAATCATATTATATCTTACAATGAAACATAGAAATGAGATGCCATATCGCGTTTTAAGAAGCATTAGAAATCTATTGCCACGATACGTAGACATCTGCAAACGCTATTTCCCTGCAAGGACGAGTCGCATTCACATTCATTTGAAGTGTAGACGAGGAATACATAACACTTCGCAAATCATATTATATCTTACCATGAATCATAGAATTGAGATGCGATATCGCGTTTTAAGAATCATAAGAACTCCATTGCTACGATACGTAGACATCTGCAAACGCTATTTCCTTGCAAGGAAGCGTCGCATTTACATTCATTTGAAGTGTAGGCGAGGAATACATAACACTCCTCAAATTATATAATATCTTTCCATGAAACATAGAAATGAGATGCGATATCGCGTTTTAATACGCATTAGAACTCTACTGCTACGATAGGTAGACATCTGCAAACGCTATTTCCTTGCAAGAAAGTGTCGCATTTACATTCATTTGAAGTGTAGACGAGGAATACATCACACTTCGCAAATCATATTATATCTTACCATGAAACATAGAAATCAGATGCGATATCGCGTTTTAAGAAGCATTAGAACTCTATCGCTACGATACCTAGACATCTGCAGACGCTACTTCCTTTCAAGGAAGTGTCGCATTTACATTCATTTGAAGTGTAGACGAGGAGTACATAACACTTCGCAAATCATATTATATCATACCATGAAACATAGAAATGAGATGCGATTTCGCGTTTTAAGAATCATAAGAACTCTATTGCTACGATACTTAGACATCTGCAAACGCTCTTTCCTTGCAAGTAAGTGTCGCATTAACATTCATATGAAGTGTAGACGAGGAATTCATAACACTTCGCAAATCATATTATATCTTACCATGAAACATGGAAATGAGATGCGATATCGCGTTTTAAGAAGCATTAGAACACTATTGCTACGACACGTAGACATCTGCGAACGCTATTTCCTTGCTAGGAAGTGTCGCATTTACATTCATTTGAAGTGTATACGAAGAATACATAACACTTCGCAAGTCATATTATATCTTACCATGAAACATAGAAATGAGATGCGATATCGCATTTTAAGAATCATAAGAACTCTATCGCTACGATACCTAGACATCTGCAGACGCTATTTCCTTGCAAGGATGTGTCGCATTTACATTCATTTGAAGTGTAGACGAGGAATACATAACACTTCGCAAATCATATTATATCCTACCATGAAACATAGAATTGAGATCGATATCGCGTTTTAAGAATCATAAGAACTCCTTTCCTACGACACGTAGACATCTGCAAACGCTATTTCCTTGCAAGGAAGTGTCGCATTTACATTCATTTAAGTGTGGACGAGGAACACATAACACTTCGCAAATCATATTATATCTTACCATGAAGCATAGAAATGAAATGCGATATCGCGTTTTAAGAAGCATTAGAACTCTATTGCTACTATAGGTAGACATCTGCAAACGCAATTTCCTTGCAAGAAAGTGTCGCATTTACATTCATTTGAAATGTAGACGAGGAATACATAACACTACGCAAATCATATTATATCTTACCATGAAACATAGAAATGAAGAATTAGAACTCTATTGCTACTATACGTAGATATCCGCAAACGCTATTTCCTAGCAAGGAAGTGTCGCATTTACATTCATTTGAAGTGTAGACGAGGAATACATGACACTTCGCAAATCATATTATATCTTACCATGAAACATAGAAATGAGATGCGATACCGCGTTTTAGGAAGCATTAGAACTCTATTGCTACGATAGGCAGACATCTGCAAACGCTATTTCTTTGCAAGGAAGTGTCGCATTTACATTCGTTTGAAGTGTAGGCGAGGAATACATAACACTTCGCAAATCATATTATATCTTACCATGAAACATAGAATTGAGATGCGATATCGCGTTTTAAGAATCATAAGAACTCCATTGCTACGATACGTAGACATCTGCAAACGCTATTTCCTTGCAAGGAAGCGTCGCATTTACATTCATTTGAAGTGTAGGCGAGGAATACATAACACTCCTCAAATTATATAATATCTTTCCATGAAACATAGAAATGAGATGCGATATCGCGTTTTAAGAATCATAAGAACTCTATTGCTACGATACTTAGACATCTGCAAGCGCCCTTTCCTTGCAAGTAAGTGTCGCATTTACATTCATTTGAAGTGTAGGCGAGGAATACGTCACACTTCGCAAATCATATTATATCTTACCATGAAACATAGAAATGAGATGCGATATCGCGTTTTAAGAAGCATTAGAACTCTATCGCTACGATACCTAGACATCTGCAAACGCTATTTCCTTGCAAGGAAGCGTCGCATTTACATTCATTTGAAGTGTAGACGAGGAGTACATAACACTTCGCAAATCATATTATATCCTACCATGAAACATAGAATTGAGATCGATATCGCGTTTTAAGAATCATAAGAACTCCTTTCCTACGACACGTAGACATCTGCAAACGCTATTTCCATGCAAGGAAGTGTCGCATTTACATTCATTTAAGTGTGGACGAGGAATACATAACACTTCGCAAATCATATTATATCTTACCATGAAGCATAGAAATGAAATGCGATATCGCGTTTTAAGAAGCATTAGAACTCTATTGCTACTATAGGTAGACATCTGCAAACGCAATTTCCTTGCAAGGAAGTGTCGCATTTACATTCATTTGAAGTGTAGACGAGGAATACATAACACTTCGCAAATCATATTATATCTTACCATGAAACATAGAAATGAAGCATTAGAACTCTATTGCTACGATATGTAGACATCTGCAAACGCTATTTCCTTGCAAGGATGTGTCGCATTTACATTCATTTGAAGTGTAGACGAGGAATACATAACACTTCGCAAATCATATTATATCTTACCATGAAACATAGAAATGAGTTGCGATATCGCGTTATAAGGAGCATTAGAACACTATTGCTACGACACTTAGACATCTGCAGACGTTATTTCCTAGCAAGGAAGTGTCGCATTTACATTCATTTGAAGTGTTGACGAGGTATACATGACGCATCGAAAATCATATTATATCTTACAATGAAACATAGAAATTAGATGCCATATCGCGTTTTAAGAAGCATTAGAAATCTATTGCTACGATACGTAGACTTCTGCAAACGCTATTTCCTTGCAAGGAAGAGTCGCATTCACATTCATTTGAAGTGTAGACGAGGAATACATAACACTTCGCAACTCATATTATATCTTACCATGAAACATAGAATTGAGATGCGATATCGCGTTTTAAGAATCATAAGAACTCCATTGCTACGATACGTAGACATCTGCAAACGCTATTTCCTTGCAAGGTAGCGTCGCATTTACATTCATTTGAAGTGTAGGCGAGGAATACATAACACTCCTCAAATTATATAATATCTTTCCATGAAACATAGAAATGAGATGCGATATCGCGTTTTAAGAATCATAAGAACTCTATTGCTACGATACTTAGACATCTGCAAGCGCTCTTTCCTTGCAAGTAAGTGTCGCATTTACATTCATTTGAAGTGTAGGCGAGGAATACGTCACACTTCGCAAATCATATTATATCTTACCATGAAACATAGAAATGAGATGCGATATCGCGTTTTAAGAAGCATTAGAACTCTATCGCTACGATACCTAGACATCTGCAGACGCTACTTCCTTTCAAGGAAGTGTCGCATTTACATTCATTTGAAGTGTAGACGAGGAGTACATAACACTTCGCAAATCATATTATATCCTACCATGAAACATAGAAATGAGATGCGATTTCGCGTTTTAAGAATCATAAGAACTCTATTGCTACGATACTTAGACATCTGCAAGCGCTCTTTCCTTGCAAGTAAGTGTCGCATTAACATTCATATGAAGTGTAGACGAGGAATACATAACACTTCGCAAATCATATTATATCTTACCATGAAGCATGGAAATGGGATGCGATATCGCGTTTTAAGAAGCATTAGAACACTATTGCTACGATACGTAGACATCTGCAAACGCTATTTCCTTGCTAGAAAGTGTCGCATTTACATTCATTTGAAGTGTATACGAAGAATACATAACACTTCGCAAGTCATATTATATCTTACCATGAAACATAGAAATGAGATGCGATATCGCATTTTAAGAATCATAAGAACTCTATCGCTACGATACCTAGACATCTGCAGACGCTATTTCCTTGCAAGGATGTGTCGCATTTACATTCATTTGAAGTGTAGACGAGGAATACATAACACTTCGCAAATCATATTATATCCTACCATGAAACATAGAATTGAGATCGATATCGCGTTTTAAGAATCATAAGAACTCCTTTCCTACAACACGTAGACATCTGCAAACGCTATTTCCTTGCAAGGAAGTGTCGCATTTACATTCATTTAAGTGTGGACGAGGAACACATAACACTTCGCAAATCATATTATATCTTACCATGAAGCATAGAAATGAAATGCGATATCGCGTTTTAAGAAGCATTAGAACTCTATTGCTACTATAGGTAGACATCTGCAAACGCAATTTCCTTGCAAGAAAGTGTCGCATTTACATTCATTTGATATGTAGACGAGGAATACATAACACTACGCAAATCATATTATATCTTACCATGAAACATAGAAATGAAGAATTAGAACTCTATTGCTACTATACGTAGATATCCGCAAACGCTATTTCCTAGCAAGGAAGTGTCGCATTTACATTCATTTGAAGTGTAGACGAGGAATACATGACACTTCGCAAATCATATTATATCTTACCATGAAACATAGAAATGAGATGCGATACCGCGTTTTAGGAAGCATTAGAACTCTATTGCTACGATAGGCAGACATCTGCAAACGCTATTTCTTTGCAAGGAAGTGTCGCATTTACATTCGTTTGAAGTGTAGGCGAGGAATACATAACACTTCGCAAATCATATTATATCGTACCATGAAACATAGAATTGAGATGCGATATCGCGTTTTAAGAATCATAAGAACTCCATTGCTACGATACGTAGACATCTGCAAACGCTATTTCCTTGCAAGGAAGCGTCGCATTTACATTCATTTGAAGTGTAGGCGAGGAATACATAACACTTCGCAAATCATATTATATCTTACCATGAAGCATGGAAATGGGATGCGATATCGCGTTTTAAGAAGCATTAGAACACTATTGCTACGATACGTAGACATCTGCAAACGCTATTTCCTTGCTAGAAAGTGTCGCATTTACATTCATTTGAAGTGTATACGAAGAATACATAACACTTCGCAAGTCATATTATATCTTACCATGAAACATAGAAATGAGATGCGATATCGCGTTTTAAGAATCATAAGAACTCTATCGCTACGATACCTAGACATCTGCAGACGCTATTTCCTTGCAAGGATGTGTCGCATTTACATTCATTTGAAGTGTAGACGAGGAATACATAACACTTCGCTAATCATATTATATCTTACCATGAAACATAGAATTGAGATCGATATCGCGTTTTAAGAATCATAAGAACTCCTTTCCTACGGTACGTAGACATCTGCAAACGCTATTTCCTTGCAAGGAAGTGTCGCATTTACATTCAATTGAAGTGTGGATGAGGAATACATAACACTTCGCAAATCATATTATATCTTACCATGAAGCATAGAAATGAGATGCGATATCGCGTTTTAAGAAGCATTAGAACTCTATTGCTACTATAGGTAGACATCTGCAAACGCAATTTCCTTGCAAGGAAGTGTCGCATTTACATTCATTTGAAGTGTAGACGAGGAATACATAACACTACGCAAATCATATTATATCTTACCATGAAACATAGAAATGAAGCATTAGAACTCTATTGCTACGATATGTAGACATCTGCAAACGCTATTTCCTTGCAAGGATGTGTCGCATTTACATTCATTGGAAGTGTAGACGAGGAATACATAACACTTCGCAAATCATATTATATCTTACCATGAAACATAGAAATGAGTTGCGATATCGCGTTATAAGGAGCATTAGAACACTATTGCTACGATACTTAGACATCTGCAGACGTTATTTCCTAGCAAGGAAGTGTCGCATTTACATTCATTTGAAGTGTTGACGAGGTATACATGACACATCGAAAATCATATTATATCTTACAATGAAACATAGAAATTAGATGCCATATCGCGTTTTAAGAAGCATTAGAAATCTATTGCTACGATACGTAGACTTCTGCAAACGCTATTTCCTTGCAAGGAAGAGTCGCATTCACATTCATTTGAAGTGTAGACGAGGAATACATAACACTTCGCAAATCATATTATATCTTACCATGAAACATAGAATTGAGATGCGATATCGCGTTTTAAGAATCATAAGAACTCCATTGCTACGATACGTAGACATCTGCAAACGCTATTTCCTTGCAAGGAAGCGTCGCATTTACATTCATTTGAAGTGTAGGCGAGGAATACATAACACTCCTCAAATTATATAATATCTTTCCATGAAACATAGAAATGAGATGCGATATAATAAGCGTTATAATAAGCATTAGAACTCTACTGCTACGATAGGTAGACATCTGCAAACGCTATTTCCTTGCAAGAAAGTGTCGCATTTACATTCATTTGAAGTGTAGACGAGGAATACGTCAGACTTCGCAAATCATATTATATCTTACCATGAAACATAGAAATGAGATGCGATATCGCGTTTTAAGAAGCATTAGAACTCTATCGCTACGATACCTAGACATCTGCAGACGCTACTTCCTTTCAAGGAAGTGTCGCATTTACATTCATTTGAAGTGTAGACGAGGAGTACATAACACTTCGCAAATCATATTATATCTTACCATGAAACATAGAAATGAAGCATTAGAACTCTATTGCTACGATACGTAGACATCTGCAAACGCTATTTCCTTGCAAGGATGTGTCGCATTTACATTCATTTGAAGTGTAGACGAGGAATATATAACACTTCGCAAATCATATTATATCTTACCATGAAACATAGAAATGAGATGTGATATCGCGTTTTAAGAAGCATTAGAAATCTATTGCTACGATACGTAGACATCTGCAAACGCTATTTCTTTGCAAGGAAGTGCCGCATTTACATTCATATGAAGTGTAGACGAGGAATACATAACACTTCGCAAATCATATTATATCTTACCATGAAACATAGATATGAGATGCGATATCGCGTTTTAAGAAGCATTGGAAATCTATTGCTACGATACGTAGACATCTGCAAACGTTATTTCTTTGCAAGGAAGTGTCGCATTTACATTCATTTGAAGTGTAGACGAAGAATACATAACAGTTCGCAAATCATATTATATCTTACCATGAAACATAGAAATGAGATGCGATATCGCATTCTAATAATCATTAGAACTCTACTGCTACGATAGGTAGACATCTGCAAACGCTATTTGCTTGCAAGGAAGTGTCGCATTTACATTCATTTGAAGTGTAGACGTGGAATACATAACACTTCGCAAATCATATTATATCTTACCATGAAACATAGAAATGAAGCATTAGATCTCTATTGCTACGACACGTAGACATCTGCAAACGCTATTTCCTAGCGAGGAAGTGTCGCATTTACATTCATTTGAAGTGTAGACGAGGAATACATAACACTTCGCAAATCATATTATATCTTACCATGAAACATAGAAATGAGATGCGATATCGCGTTTTAATAAGCATTAGCACTCTACTGCTACGATAGGTAGACATCTGCAAACGCTATTTCCTTGCAAGGAAGTGTCGCATTTACATTCATATGAAGTGTAGACGAGGAATACATCACACTTCGGAAATCATATTATATCTTACCATGAAGCATAGAAATGAAATGCGATATCGCGTTTTAAGAAGCATTAGAACTCTATTGCTACTATAGGTAGACATCTGCAAACGCAATTTCCTTGCAAGGAAGTGTCGCATTTACATTCATTTGAAGTGTAGACGAGGAATACATAACACTACGCAAATCATATTATATCTTACCATGAAACATAGAAATGAAGCATTAGAACTCTACTGCTACTATACGTAGATATCCGCAAACGCTATTTCCTAGCAAGGAAGCGTCGCATTTACATTCATTTGAAGTGTAGACGAGGAATACATGACACTTCGCAAATCATATTATATCTTACCATGAAACATAGAAATGAAGCATTAGAACTCTACTGCTACTATACGTAGATATCCGCAAACGCTATTTCCTAGCAAGGAAGCGTCGCATTTATATTCATTTGAAGTGTAGACGAGGAATACATGACACTTCGCAAATCATATTATATCTTACCATGAAACATAGAAATGAGATGCGATATCGCGTTTTAGGAAGCATTAGAACTCTATTGCTACGTTAGGCAGACATCTGCAAACGCTATTTCTTTGCAAGGAAGTGTAGCATTTACATTCGTTTGAAGTGTAGGCGAGGAATACATAACACTTCGCAAATCATATTATATCTTACCATGAAACATAGAATTGAGATGCGATATCGCGTTTTAAGAATCATAAGAACTCCATTGCTACGATACGTAGACATCTGCAAACGCTATTTCCTTGCAAGGAAGCGTCGCATTTACATTCATTTGAAGTGTAGGCGAGGAATACATAACACTCCTCAAATTATATAATATCTTTCCATGAAACATAGAAATGAGATGCGATATCGCGTTATAATAAGCATTAGAACTCTACTGCTACGATAGGTAGACATCTGCAAACGCTATTTCCTTGCAAGAAAGTGTCGCATTTACATTCATTTGAAGTGTAGACGAGGAATACATAACACTACGCAAATCATATTATATCTTACCATGAAACATAGAAATGAGATGCGATATCGCGTTTTAGGAAGCATTAGAACTCTATTGCTACGTTAGGCAGACATCTGCAAACGCTATTTCTTTGCAAGGAAGTGTAGCATTTACATTCGTTTGAAGTGTAGGCGAGGAATACATAACACTTCGCAAATCATATTATATCCTACCGTGAAACATAGAATTGAGATCGATATCGCGTTTTAAGAATCATAAGAACTCCTTTCCTACGACACGTAGACATCAGCAAACGCTATTTCCTTGCAAGGAAGTGTCGCATTTACATTCATTTAAGTGTGGACGAGGAATACATAACACTTCGCAAATCATATTATATCTTACCATGAAGCATAGAAATGAAATGCGATATCGCGTTTTAAGAAGCATTAGAACTCTATTGCTACTATAGGTAGACATCTGCAAACGCAATTTCCTTGCAAGGAAGTGTCGCATTTACATTCATTTGAAGTGTAGACGAGGAATACATAACACTACGCAAATCATATTATATCTTACCATGAAACATAGAAATGAAGCATTAGAACTCTACTGCTACTATACGTAGATATCCGCAAACGCTATTTCCTAGCAAGGAAGCGTCGCATTTACATTCATTTGAAGTGTAGACGAGGAATACATCACACTTCGCAAATCATATTATATCTTACCATGAAACATAGAAATGAAGCATTAGAACTCTACTGCTACTATACGTAGATATCCGCAAACGCTATTTCCTAGCAAGGAAGCGTCGCATTTACATTCATTTGAAGTGTAGACGAGGAATACATGACACTTCGCAAATCATACTATATCTTACCATGAAACATAGAAATGAGATGCGATATCGCGTTTTAGGAAGCATTAGAACTCTATTGCTACGTTAGGCAGACATCTGCAAACGCTATTTCTTTGCAAGGAAGTGTAGCATTTACATTCGTTTGAAGTGTAGGCGAGGAATACATAACACTTCGCAAATCATATTATATCTTACCATGAAACATAGAATTGGGATGCGATATCGCGTTTTAAGAATCATAAGAACTCCATTGCTACGATACGTAGACATCTGCAAACGCTATTTCCTTGCAAGGAAGCGTCGCATTTACATTCATTTGAAGTGTAGGCGAGGAATACATAACACTCCTCAAATTACATAATATCTTTCCATGAAACATAGAAATGAGATGCGATATCGCGTTATAATAAGCATTAGAACTCTACTGCTACGATAGGTAGACATGTGCAAACGCTATATCCTTGCAAGAAAGTGTCGCATTTACATTTATTTGAAGTTTAGACGAGGAATACGTCACACTTCGCAAATCATATTATATCTTACCATGAAACATAGAAATGAGATGCGATATCGCGTTTTAAGAAGCATTAGAACTCTATCGCTACGATACCTAGACATCTGCAGACGCTACTTCCTTTCAAGGAAGTGTCGCATTTACATTCATTTGAAGTGTAGACGAGGAGTACATAACACTTCGCAAATCATATTATATCTTACCATGAAACATAGAAATGAGATGCGATTTCGCGATTTAAGAATCATAAGAACTCTATTGCTACGATACTTAGACATCTGCAAGCGCTCTTTCCTTGCAAGTAAGTGTCGCATTAACATTCATATGAAGTGTAGACGAGGAATACATAACACTTCGCAAATCATATTATATCTTACCATGAAGCATGGAAATGGGATGCGATATCGCGTTTTAAGAAGCATTAGAACACTATTGCTACGATACGTAGACATCTGCAAACGCTATTTCCTTGCTAGAAGGTGTCGCATTTACATTCATTTGAAGTGTATACGAAGAATACATAACACTTCGCAAGTCATATTATATCTTACCATGAAACATAGAAATGAGATGCGATATCGCGTTTTAAGAATCATAAGATCTCTATCGCTACGATACCTAGACATCTGCAGACGCTATTTCCTTGCAAGGAAGTGTCGCATTTACATTCATTTGAAGTGTAGACGAGGAATACATAACACTTCGCAAATCATATTATATCTTACCATGAAACATAGGAATGAAGCATTAGAACTCTATTGCTACGATACGTAGACATCCGCAAACGCTATTTCCTAGCGAGGAAGTGTCGCATTTACATTAATTTGAAGCGTAGACGAGGAATACATAACACTTCGCAAATCATATTATATCTTACCATGAAACATAGAAATGAGATGCGATATCGCGTTTTAAGAATCATAAGAACTCTAATGCTACGATACGTAGCCATCTGCAAACGCTATTCCCTTGGAAGGTAGTGTCGCATTTACATTCATTTGAATCGTAGACGAGGAATGCATAGCACTTCGCAATGAATATTATATCTTATCATTAAACATAGATATGAGATGCAATATATCGTTTTAAGAAGCATTTGAACTCTATTGCTACGATACCTAGACATCTGCAGACGCTATTTCCTAGCAATGAAGTGTGGCATTTACATTCATTTGAAGTGTAGACAAGGAATACATGACACTTCGCAAATCATATTATATCTTACCATGAAACATAGAAATGAGATGCGATATCGCGTTTTAAGAAGCATTAGAACTCTATTGCTACGATACGTAGACATCTGCAAACGCTATTTCCTTGCAAGAAAGTGTCGCATTTATATTCATTTGAATCGTATACGAGGAATGCATAACACTTCGCAATGAATATTATTTCTTATCATGAAACATAGATATGAGATGCTATATCTCGTTTTAAGAAGCATTTGAACTCTATTGCTACGATACCTAGACATCTGCAGACGCTATTTCCTAGCTAGGAAGTGTCGCATTTACATTCATTTGAAGTGTAGACGAGGAATACGTCACACTTCGCAAATCATATTATATCTTACCATGAAACATAGAAATGAGATGCGATATTGTGCTTTGTAAAGCATTAGAACCCTATCGCTACGATACCTAGACATCTGCAGATGCTATTTCCATTCAAGGAAGTGTCGCATTTACATTCATTTGAAGTGTAGACGAGGGGTACATAACACTTCGCAAATCATATTATATCTTACCATGAAACATAGTAATGAGATGCGATATCGCGTTTTAAGAATCATAAGAACTCTATTGCTACGATTCGTAGACATCTGCAAACGCTATTTCTTTGCAAGGAAGTGTCGCATTTACATTCATTTGAAGTGTAGGCGAGGAATACATAACACTTCACAAATCATATTATATCTTACCATGAAACATAGAAATGAGATGCGCTATCGCGTTTTAAGAACCATTGGAACACTATTGCTACGATACCTAGACATCTGCAGACGCTATTTCCTAGCAAGGAAGTGTCGCATTTACATTCATTTGAAGTGTAGACGAGGTATACATGACACTTCGAAAATCATATTATATCTTACAATGAAACATAGAAATGAGATGCGATATCGCGTTTTAAGAAGCATTAGAAATCTATTGCTACGATACGTAGACTTCTGCAAACGCTATTTCCTTGCAAGGAAGAGTCGCATTTACATTCATTTGAAGTGTAGACGAGGAATACATAACACTTCGCAAATCATATTATATCTTACCATGAAACATAGAATTGAGATGCGATATCGCGTTTTAAGAATCATAAGAACTCCATTGCTACGATACGTAGACATCTTCAAACGCTATTTCCTTGCAAGGAAGTGTCGCATTTACATTCATTTGAAGTGTAGGCGAGGAATACATAACACTCCTCAAATTATATAATATCTTTCCATGAAACATAGAAATGAGATGCGATATCGCGTTCTAAGAAGCATTAGAACTCTACTGCTACGATACCTAGACATCTGCAGACGCTATTTCCTAGCAAGGAAGTGTCGCATTTACATTCATTTCAAGTGTAGGCGAGGAATACATAACACTCCTCAAATTATATAATATCTTTCCATGAAACATAGAAATGAGATGCGATATCGCGTTTTAAGAATCATAAGAACTCCTTTCCTACGATACGTAGACATCTGCAAACGCTATTTCCATGCAAGGAAGTGTCGCATTTACATTCATTTGAAGTGTGGACGAGGAATACATAACACTTCGCAAATCATATTATATCTTACCATGAAGCATAGAAATGAGATGCGATATCGCGTTTTAAGAAGCATAAGAACTCTATTGCTACTATAGGTAGACATCTGCAAACGCTCTTTCCTTGCAAGGATGTGTCGCATTTACATTCATTTGGAGTGTAGACGAGGAATACAAAACACTTCGCAAATCATATTATATCTTACCTTGAAACATAGAAATGAAGCATTAGAACTCTATTGCTACGATACGTAGACATCTGCAAACGCTATTTCCTAGCGAGGAAGTGTCGCATTTACATTCATTTGAAGCGTAGGCGAGGAATACATAACACTTCGCAAATCATATTATATCTTACCATGAAACATAGAAATGAGATGCGATATCGCGTTTTAAGGATCATAAGAACTCTAATGCTACGATACGTAGCCATCTGCAAACGCTAGTTCCTTGCAAGGTAGTGACGCATTTACATTCATTTGAATCGTAGACGAGGAATGCATAACACTTCGCAATGAATATTATATCTTATCATTAAACATAGATATGAGATGCAATATATCGTTTTAGGAAGCATTTGAACTCTATTGCTACGATACCTAGACATCTGCAGACGCTATTTCCTAGCAAGGAAGTGTCGCATTTACATTCATTTGAAGTGTAGACGAGGAATACATAACACTCCTCAAATTATATAATATCTTTCCATGAAACATAGAAATGAGGTGCGATATCGCGTTTTAAGAAGCATTAGAACTCTATTGCTACTATAGGTAGACATCTGCAAACGCTATTTCCTTGCAAGGAAGAGTCGCATTCACATTCATTTGAAGTGTAGACGAGGAATACATAACACTTCGCAAATCATATTATATCTTACCATGAAACATAGAATTGAGATGCGATATCGCGTTTTAAGAATCATAAGAACTCCATTGCTACGATACGTAGACATCTGCAAACGCTATTTCCTTGCAAGGAAGCGTCGCATTTACATTCATTTGAAGTGTAGGCGAGGAATACATAACACTCCTCAAATTATATAATATCTTTCCATGAAACATAGAAATGAGATGCGATATCGCGTTATAATAAGCATTAGAACTCTACTGCTACGATAGGTAGACATCTGCAAACGCTATTTCCTTGCAAGAAAGTGTCGCATTTACATTCATTTGAAGTGTAGACGAGGAATACGTCAGACTTCGCAAATCATATTATATCTTACCATGAAACATAGAAATGAGATGCGATATCGCGTTTTAAGAAGCATTAGAACTCTATCGCTACGATACCTAGACATCTGCAGACGCTACTTCCTTTCAAGGAAGTGTCGCATTTACATTCATTTGAAGTGTAGACGAGGAGTACATAACACTTCGCAAATCATATTATATCTTACCATGAAACATAGAAATGAAGCATTAGAACTCTATTGCTACGATACGTAGACATCTGCAAACGCTATTTCCTTGCAAGGATGTGTCGCATTTACATTCATTTGAAGTGTAGACGAGGAATATATAACACTTCGCAAATCATATTATATCTTACCATGAAACATAGAAATGAGATGTGATATCGCGTTTTAAGAAGCATTAGAAATCTATTGCTACGATACGTAGACATCTGCAAACGCTATTTCTTTGCAAGGAAGTGCCGCATTTACATTCATATGAAGTGTAGACGAGGAATACATAACACTTCGCAAATCATATTATATCTTACCATGAAACATAGATATGAGATGCGATATCGCGTTTTAAGAAGCATTTGAAATCTATTGCTACGATACGTAGACATCTGCAAACGCTATTTCTTTGCAAGGAAGTGTCGCATTTACATTCATTTGAAGTGTAGACGAAGAATACATAACAGTTCGCAAATCATATTATATCTTACCATGAAACATAGAAATGAGATGCGATATCGCATTCTAATAATCATTAGAACTCTACTGCTACGATAGGTAGACATCTGCAAACGCTATTTCCTTGCAAGGAAGTGTCGCATTTACATTCATTTGAAGTGTAGACGTAGAATACATAACACTTCGCAAATCATATTATATCTTACCATGAAACATAGAAATGAAGCATTAGATCTCTATTGCTACGACACGTAGACATCTGCAAACGCTATTTCCTAGCGAGGAAGTGTCGCATTTACATTCATTTGAAGTGCAGACGAGGAATACATAACACTTCGCAAATCATATTATATCTTACCATGAAACATAGAAATGAGATGCGATATCGCGTTTTAATAAGCATTAGCACTCTACTGCTACGATAGGTAGACATCTGCAAACGCTATTTCCTTGCAAGGAAGTGTCGCATTTACATTCATATGAAGTGTAGACGAGGAATACATCACACTTCGGAAATCATATTATATCTTACCATGAAGCATAGAAATGAAATGCGATATCGCGTTTTAAGAAGCATTAGAACTCTATTGCTACTATAGGTAGACATCTGCAAACGCAATTTCCTTGCAAGGAAGTGTCGCATTTACATTCATTTGAAGTGTAGACGAGGAATACGTAACACTACGCAAATCATATTATATCTTACCATGAAACATAGAAATGAAGCATTAGAACTCTACTGCTACTATACGTAGATATCCGCAAACGCTATTTCCTAGCAAGGAAGCGTCGCATTTACATTCATTTGAAGTGTAGACGAGGAATACATGACACTTCGCAAATCATATTATATCTTACCATGAAACATAGAAATGAAGCATTAGAACTCTACTGCTACTATACGTAGATATCCGCAAACGCTATTTCCTAGCAAGGAAGCGTCGCATTTACATTCATTTGAAGTGTAGACGAGGAATACATGACACTTCGCAAATCATATTATATCTTACCATGAAACATAGAAATGAGATGCGATATCGCGTTTTAGGAAGCATTAGAACTCTATTGCTACGTTAGGCAGACATCTGCAAACGCTATTTCTTTGCAAGGAAGTGTAGCATTTACATTCGTTTGAAGTGTAGGCGAGGAATACATAACACTTCGCAAATCATATTATATCTTACCATGAAACATAGAATTGAGATGCGATATCGCGTTTTAAGAATCATAAGAACTCCATTGCTACGATACGTAGACATCTGCAAACGCTATTTCCTTGCAAGGAAGCGTCGCATTTACATTCATTTGAAGTGTAGGCGAGGAATACATAACACTCCTCAAATTATATAATATCTTTCCATGAAACATAGAAATGAGATGCGATATCGCGTTATAATAAGCATTAGAACTCTACTGCTACGATAGGTAGACATCTGCAAACGCTATTTCCTTGCAAGAAAGTGTCGCATTTACATTCATTTGAAGTGTAGACGAGGAATACATAACACTACGCAAATCATATTATATCTTACCATGAAACATAGAAATGAGATGCGATATCGCGTTTTAGGAAGCATTAGAACTCTATTGCTACGTTAGGCAGACATCTGCAAACGCTATTTCTTTGCAAGGAAGTGTAGCATTTACATTCGTTTGAAGTGTAGGCGAGGAATACATAACACTTCGCAAATCATATTATATCCTACCGTGAAACATAGAATTGAGATCGATATCGCGTTTTAAGAATCATAAGAACTCCTTTCCTACGACACGTAGACATCAGCAAACGCTATTTCCTTGCAAGGAAGTGTCGCATTTACATTCATTTAAGTGTGGACGAGGAATACATAACACTTCGCAAATCATATTATATCTTACCATGAAGCATAGAAATGAAATGCGATATCGCGTTTTAAGAAGCATTAGAACTCTATTGCTACTATAGGTAGACATCTGCAAACGCAATTTCCTTGCAAGGAAGTGTCGCATTTACATTCAATTGAAGTGTAGACGAGGAATACATAACACTACGCAAATCATATTATATCTTACCATGAAACATAGAAATGAAGCATTAGAACTCTACTGCTACTATACGTAGATATCCGCAAACGCTATTTCCTAGCAAGGAAGCGTCGCATTTACATTCATTTGAAGTGTAGACGAGGAATACATGACACTTCGCAAATCATATTATATCTTACCATGAAACATAGAAATGAAGCATTAGAACTCTACTGCTACTATACGTAGATATCCGCAAACGCTATTTCCTAGCAAGGAAGCGTCGCATTTACATTCATTTGAAGTGTAGACGAGGAATACATGACACTTCGCAAATCATACTATATCTTACCATGAAACATAGAAATGAGATGCGATATCGCGTTTTAGGAAGCATTAGAACTCTATTGCTACGTTAGGCAGACATCTGCAAACGCTATTTCTTTGCAAGGAAGTGTAGCATTTACATTCGTTTGAAGTGTAGGCGAGGAATACATAACACTTCGCAAATCATATTATATCTTACCATGAAACATAGAATTGAGATGCGATATCGCGTTTTAAGAATCATAAGAACTCCATTGCTACGATACGTAGACATCTGCAAACGCTATTTCCTTGCAAGGAAGCGTCGCATTTACATTCATTTGAAGTGTAGGCGAGGAATACATAACACTCCTCAAATTACATAATATCTTTCCATGAAACATAGAAATGAGATGCGATATCGCGTTATAATAAGCATTAGAACTCTACTGCTACGATAGGTAGACATGTGCAAACGCTATATCCTTGCAAGAAAGTGTCGCATTTACATTTATTTGAAGTTTAGACGAGGAATACGTCACACTTCGCAAATCATATTATATCTTACCATGAAACATAGAAATGAGATGCGATATCGCGTTTTAAGAAGCATTAGAACTCTATCGCTACGATACCTAGACATCTGCAGACGCTACTTCCTTTCAAGGAAGTGTCGCATTTACATTCATTTGAAGTGTAGACGAGGAGTACATAACACTTCGCAAATCATATTATATCTTACCATGAAACATAGAAATGAGATGCGATTTCGCGATTTAAGAATCATAAGAACTCTATTGCTACGATACTTAGACATCTGCAAGCGCTCTTTCCTTGCAAGTAAGTGTCGCATTAACATTCATATGAAGTGTAGACGAGGAATACATAACACTTCGCAAATCATATTATATCTTACCATGAAGCATGGAAATGGGATGCGATATCGCGTTTTAAGAAGCATTAGAACACTATTGCTACGATACGTAGACATCTGCAAACGCTATTTCCTTGCTAGAAGGTGTCGCATTTACATTCATTTGAAGTGTATACGAAGAATACATAACACTTCGCAAGTCATATTATATCTTACCATGAAACATAGAAATGAGATGCGATATCGCGTTTTAAGAATCATAAGATCTCTATCGCTACGATACCTAGACATCTGCAGACGCTATTTCCTTGCAAGGAAGTGTCGCATTTACATTCATTTGAAGTGTAGACGAGGAATACATAACACTTCGCAAATCATATTATATCTTACCATGATACATAGGAATGAAGCATTAGAACTCTATTGCTACGATACGTAGACATCCGCAAACGCTATTTCCTAGCGAGGAAGTGTCGCATTTACATTAATTTGAAGCGTAGACGAGGAATACATAACACTTCGCAAATCATATTATATCTTACCATGAAACATAGAAATGAGATGCGATATCGCGTTTTAAGAATCATAAGAACTCTAATGCTACGATACGTAGCCATCTGCAAACGCTATTCCCTTGGAAGGTAGTGTCGCATTTACATTCATTTGAATCGTAGACGAGGAATGCATAACACTTCGCAATGAATATTATATCTTATCATTAAACATAGATATGAGATGTAATATATCGTTTTAAGAAGCATTTGAACTCTATTGCTACGATACCTAGACATCTGCAGACGCTATTTCCTAGCAATGAAGTGTGGCATTTACATTCATTTGAAGTGTAGACAAGGAATACATGACACTTCGCAAATCATATTATATCTTACCATGAAACATAGAAATGAGATGCGATATCGCGTTTTAAGAAGCATTAGAACTCTATTGCTACGATACGTAGACATCTGCAAACGCTATTTCCTTGCAAGAAAGTGTCGCATTTATATTCATTTGAATCGTATACGAGGAATGCATAACACTTCGCAATGAATATTATTTCTTATCATGAAACATAGATATGAGATGCTATATCTCGTTTTAAGAAGCATTTGAACTCTATTGCTACGATACCTAGACATCTGCAGACGCTATTTCCTAGCTAGGAAGTGTCGCATTTACATTCATTTGAAGTGTAGACGAGGAATACGTCACACTTCGCAAATCATATTATATCTTACCATGAAACATAGAAATGAGATGCGATATTGTGCTTTGTAAAGCATTAGAACCTTATCGCTACGATACCTAGACATCTGCAGATGCTATTTCCATTCAAGGAAGTGTCGCATTTACATTCATTTGAAGTGTAGACGAGGGGTACATAACACTTCGCAAATCATATTATATCTTACCATGAAACATAGTAATGAGATGCGATATCGCGTTTTAAGAATCATAAGAACTCTATTGCTACGATTCGTAGACATCTGCAAACGCTATTTCTTTGCAAGGAAGTGTCGCATTTACATTCATTTGAAGTGTAGGCGAGGAATACATAACACTTCACAAATCATATTATATCTTACCATGAAACATAGAAATGAGATGCGCTATCGCGTTTTAAGAACCATTGGAACACTATTGCTACGATACCTAGACATCTGCAGACGCTATTTCCTAGCAAGGAAGTGTCGCATTTACATTCATTTGAAGTGTAGACGAGGTATACATGACACTTCGAGAATCATATTATATCTTACAATGAAACATAGAAATGAGATGCGATATCGCGTTTTAAGAAGCATTAGAAATCTATTGCTACGATACGTAGACTTCTGCAAACGCTATTTCCTTGCAAGGAAGAGTCGCATTTACATTCATTTGAAGTGTAGACGAGGAATACATAACACTTCGCAAATCATATTATATCTTACCATGAAACATAGAATTGAGATGCGATATCGCGTTTTAAGAATCATAAGAACTCCATTGCTACGATACGTAGACATCTTCAAACGCTATTTCCTTGCAAGGAAGTGTCGCATTTACATTCATTTGAAGTGTAGGCGAGGAATACATAACACTCCTCAAATTATATAATATCTTTCCATGAAACATAGAAATGAGATGCGATATCGCGTTCTAAGAAGCATTAGAACTCTACTGCTACGATACCTAGACATCTGCAGACGCTATTTCCTAGCAAGGAAGTGTCGCATTTGCATTCATTTCAAGTGTAGGCGAGGAATACATAACACTCCTCAAATTATATAATATCTTTCCATGAAACATAGAAATGAGATGCGATATCGCGTTTTAAGAATCATAAGAACTCCTTTCCTACGATACGTAGACATCTGCAAACGCTATTTCCATGCAAGGAAGTGTCGCATTTACATTCATTTGAAGTGTGGACGAGGAATACATAACACTTCGCAAATCATATTATATCTTACCATGAAGCATAGAAATGAGATGCGATATCGCGTTTTAAGAAGCATAAGAACTCTATTGCTACTATAGGTAGACATCTGCAAACGCTCTTTCCTTGCAAGGATGTGTCGCATTTACATTCATTTGGAGTGTAGACGAGGAATACAAAACACTTCGCAAATCATATTATATCTTACCTTGAAACATAGAAATGAAGCATTAGAACTCTATTGCTACGATACGTAGACATCTGCAAACGCTATTTCCTAGCGAGGAAGTGTCGCATTTACATTCATTTGAAGCGTAGGCGAGGAATACATAACACTTCGCAAATCATATTATATCTTACCATGAAACATAGAAATGAGATGCGATATCGCGTTTTAAGGATCATAAGAACTCTAATGCTACGATACGTAGCCATCTGCAAACGCTAGTTCCTTGCAAGGTAGTGACGCATTTACATTCATTTGAATCGTAGACGAGGAATGCATAACACTTCGCAATGAATATTATATCTTATCATTAAACATAGATATGAGATGCAATATATCGTTTTAGGAAGCATTTGAACTCTATTGCTACGATACCTAGACATCTGCAGACGCTATTTCCTAGCAAGGAAGTGTCGCATTTACATTCATTTGAAGTGTAGACGAGGAATACATAACACTCCTCAAATTATATAATATCTTTCCATGAAACATAGAAATGAGGGGCGATATCGCGTTTTAATAAGCATTAGAACTCTATCGCTACGATACCTAGACATGTGCAGACGCTATTTCCTAGCAAGGAAGTGTCGCATTTACATTCATTTGAAGTGTAGACGAGGAATACATAACACTTCGCAAATCATATTATATCATACCATGAAACATAGAAATGAGATAAGATATTGTGTTTTGAGAAGCATCAGAACCCTATCGCTACGATACCTAGACATCTGCAGACGCTATTTCCTTTCAAGGAAGTGTCGCATTTACATTCATTTGAAGTGTAGACGAGGAGTACATAACACTTCGCAAATCATATTATATCTTACCATGAAACATAGAAATGAGATGCGACATCGCGTTTTAAGAATCATAAGAACTCTATTGCTACGATTCGTAGACATCTGCAAACGCTATTTCTTTGCAAGGAAGTGTCGCATTTACATTCATTTGAAGTGTAGACGAGGAATACATAACACTTCGCAAATCATATTATATCTTACCATGAAACAAAGAAATGAGGTGCTATATCGCGTTTTAAGAAGCATTAGAACTCTATCGCTACGATATCTAGATATCTGCAGACGCTATTTCCTAGCAAGGAAGTGTCGCATTTACATTCATTTGAAGTGTAGACGAGGAATACATAACACTTCGCAATTCATATTATATCTTACCACGAAACATAGAAATGAGATGCGATATCGCGTTTTAAGAAGCATTAGAATCCTATTGCTGCGAAACCTGGAAATCTGCAAACGCTATTTCCTTGCAAGGAAGTGACGCATTTACATTCATTTGAATCGTAGACGAGGAATGCATAACACTTCGCAATTAATATTATATCTCATCATGGAACATATAATTGAGATGCGATATCGCGTTTTAAGAATCATAAGAACTCCATAGCTACGATACGTAGACATCTGCAAACGCTATTTCCTTGCAAGGAAGCGTCGCATTTACATTCATTTGAAGTGTAGGCGAGGAATACATAACACTCCTCAAATTATATAATATCTTTCCATGAAACATAGAAATGAGATGCGATATCGCGTTTTAATAAGCATTAGAACTCTACTGCTACGATAGGTAGACATCTGCAAACGCTATTTCCTTGCAAGGAAGTGTCGCATTTACATTCATTTGAAGTGTAGACGAGGAATACATAACGCTTCGCAAATCATATTATATCTTACCATGAAACATAGAAATGAGATGCGATATCGCGTGTTAAGAATCATAAGAACTCCATTGCTACGATACGTAGACATCTGCAAACGCTATTTCCTTGCAAGGAAGTGTCGCATTTACATTCATTTGAAGTGTAGGCGAGGAATACATAACACTCCTCAAATTATATAATATCTTTCCATGAAACATAGAAATGAGATGCGATATCGCGTTTTAAGAAGCATTAGAACTCTACTGCTACGATACCTAGACATCTGCAGACGCTATTTCCTAGCAAGGAAGTGTCGCATTTACATTCATTTCAAGTGTAGGCGAGGAATACATAACACTCCTCAAATTATATAATATCTTTCCATGAAACATAGAAATGAGATGCGATATCGCGTTTTAATAAGCATTAGAACTCTACTGCTACGATACGTAGACATCTGCAAACGCTATTTCTTTCCAAGGAAGTGTCGCATTTACATTCATTTGAAGTGTAGACGAGGAATACATAACACTTCGCAAATCATATTATATCTTACCATGAAACATAGAAATGAAATGCGATATCGCGTTTTAATAAGCATTAGAACTCTACTGCTACGATAGGTAGACATCTGCAAACGCTATTTCCTTTCAAGGAAGTGACGCATTTACATTCATTTGAATCGTAGACGAGGAATGCATAACACTTCGCAATTAATATTATATCTCATCATGGAACATAGAATTGAGATGCGATATCGCGTGTTAAGAATCATAAGAACTCCATTGCTACGATACGTAGACATCTGCAAACGCTATTTCCTTGCAAGGAAGTGTCGCATTTACATTCATTTGAAGTGTAGGCGAGGAATACATAACACTCCTCAAATTATATAATATCTTTCCATGAAACATAGAAATGAGATGCGATATCGCGTTTTAATAAGCATTAGAACTCTACTGCTACGATAGGTAGACATCTGCAAACGCTATTTCCTTGCAAGGAAGTGTCGCATTTACATTCATTTGAAGTGTAGACGAGGAATACATAACGCTTCGCAAATCATATTATATCTTACCATGAAACATAGAAATGAGATGCGATATCGCGTGTTAAGAATCATAAGAACTCCATTGCTACGATACGTAGACATCTGCAAACGCTATTTCCTTGCAAGGAAGTGTCGCATTTACATTCATTTGAAGTGTAGGCGAGGAATACATAACACTCCTCAAATTATATAATATCTTTCCATGAAACATAGAAATGAGATGCGATATCGCGTTTTAAGAAGCATTAGAACTCTACTGCTACGATACCTAGACATCTGCAGACGCTATTTCCTAGCAAGGAAGTGTCGCATTTACATTCATTTCAAGTGTAGGCGAGGAATACATAACACTCCTCAAATTATATAATATCTTTCCATGAAACATAGAAATGAGATGCGATATCGCGTTTTAATAAGCATTAGAACTCTACTGCTACGATACGTAGACATCTGCAAACGCTATTTCTTTCCAAGGAAGTGTCGCATTTACATTCATTTGAAGTGTAGACGAGGAATACATAACACTTCGCAAATCATATTATATCTTACCATGAAACATAGAAATGAAATGCGATATCGCGTTTTAATAAGCATTAGAACTCTACTGCTACGATAGGTAGACATCTGCAAACGCTATTTCCTTTCAAGGAAGTGACGCATTTACATTCATTTGAATCGTAGACGAGGAATGCATAACACTTCGCAATTAATATTATATCTCATCATGGAACATAGAATTGAGATGCGATATCGCGTTTTAAGAATCATAAGAACTCCATTGCTACGATACGTAGACATCTGCAAACGCTATTTCCTTGCAAGGAAGGGTCGCATTTACATTCACTTGAAGTGTAGGCGAGGAATACATAACACTCCTCAAATTATATAATATCTTTCCATGAAACATAGAAATGAGATGCGATATCGCGTTTTAAGAATCATAAGAACTATACTGCTACGATAGGTAGACATCTGCAAACGCTATTTCCTTGCAAGGAAGTGTCGCATTTACATTCATTTGAAGTGTAGACGAGGAATACATCACACTTCGCAAATCATATTATATCTTACCATGAAACATAGAAATGAGATGCGATATTGTGCTTTGAAAAGCATTAGAACCCTATCGCTACGATACCTAGGCATCTGCAGATGCTATTTCCATTCAAGGAAGTGTCGCATTTACATTCATTTGAAGTGTAGACGAGGAGTACATAACACTTCGCAAATCATATTATATCTTACCATGAAACATGGAAATGAGATGCGATATCGCGTTTTAAGAAGCATTAGAACACTATTGCTACGATACGTAGACATCTGCAAACGCTATTTCCTTGCTAGGAAGTGTCGCATTTACATTCATTTGAAGTGTATACGAAGAATACATAGCACTTCGCAAGTCATATTATATCTTACCATGAAACATAGAAATGAGGTGCGATATCGCGTTTTAAGAAGCATTAGAACTCTATCGCTACGATACCTAGACATGTGCAGACGCTATTTCCTAGCAAGGAAGTGTCGCATTTACATTCATTTGAAGTGTAGACGAGGAATACATAACACTTCGCAAATCATATTATATCATACCATGAAACATAGAAATGAGATAAGATATTGTGTTTTGAGAAGCATTAGAACCCTATCGCTACGATACCTAGACATCTGCAGACGCTATTTCCTTTCAAGGAAGTGTCGCATTTACATTCATTTGAAGTGTAGACGAGGAGTACATAACACTTCGCAAATCATATTATATCTTACCATGAAACATAGAAATGAGATGCGACATCGCGTTTTAAGAATCATAAGAACTCTATTGCTACGATTCGTAGACATCTGCAATCGCTATTTCTTTGCAAGGAAGTGTCGCATTTACATTCATTTGAAGTGTAGGCGAGGAATACATAACACTTCGCAAATCATATTATATCTTACCATGAAACATAGAAATGAGGTGCTATATCGCGTGTTAAGAAGCATTAGAACTCTATCGCTACGATATCTAGATATCTGCAGACGCTATTTCCTAGCAAGGAAGTGTCGCATTTACATTCATTTGAAGTGTAGACGAGGAATACATAACACTTCGCAATTCATATTATATCTTACCACGAAACATAGAAATGAGATGCGATATCGCGTTTTAAGAAGCATTAGAATCCTATTGCTGCGAAACCTGGAAATCTGCAAACGCTATTTCCTTGCAAGGAAGTGACGCATTTACATTCATTTGAATCGTAGACGAGGAATGCATAACACTTCGCAATTAATATTATATCTCATCATGGAACATAGAATTGAGATGCGATATCGCGTTTTAAGAATCATAAGAACTCCATAGCTACGATACGTAGACATCTGCAAACGCTATTTCCTTGCAAGGAAGCGTCGCATTTACATTCATTTGAAGTGTAGGCGAGGAATACATAACACTCCTCAAATTATATAATATCTTTCCATGAAACATAGAAATGAGATGCGATATCGCGTTTTAATAAGCATTAGAACTCTACTGCTACGATAGGTAGACATCGGCAAACGCTATTTCCTTGCAAGGAAGTGTCGCATTTACATTCATTTGAAGTGTAGACGAGGAATACATAACACTTCGCAAATCATATTATATCTTACCATGAAACATAGAAATGAAATGCGATATCGCCTTTTAATAAGCATTAGAACTCTACTGCTACGATAGGTAGACATCTGCAGATGCTATTTCCATTCAAGGAAGTGTAGCATTTACATTCATTTGAAGTGTAGACGAGGAGTACATAACACTTCGCAAATCATATTATATCTTACCATGAAACATGGAAATGAGATGCGATATCGCGTTTTAAGAATCATAAGAACTCCTTTCCTACGATACGTAGACATCTGCAAACGCTATTTCCTTGCAAGGAAGTGTCGCATTTACATTCATTTGAAGTGTGGACGAGGAATACATAACACTTCGCAAATCATATTATATCTTACCATGAAACATAGAAATGAGATGCGATATCGCGTTTTAAGAAGCATAAGAATTCTATTGCTACTATAGGTAGACATCTGCAAACGCTCTTTCCTTGCAAGGAAGTGTCGCATTTACATTCATTTGAAGTGTAGACGAGGAATACATAACACTTCGCAAATCATATTATATCTTACCATGAAACATAGAAATGAAGCATTAGAAATCTATTGCTACGATACGTAGACATCTGTAAACGCTATTTCCTAGCGAGGAAGTGTCGCATTTACATTCATTTGAAGCGTAGGCGAGGAATACATAACACTTCGCAAATCATATTATATCTTACCATGAAACATAGAAATGAGATGCGATATCGCGTTTTAAGAAGCATTAGAAATCTATTGCTACGATACGTAGACTTCTGCAAACGCTATTTCCTTGCAAGGAAGAGTCGCATTTACATTCATTTGAAGTGTAGGCGAGGAATACATAACACTCCTCAAATTATATAATATCTTTCCATGAAACATAGAAATGAGATGCGATATCGCGTTTTAAGAAGCATTAGAACTCTACTGCTACGATACCTAGACATCTGCAGACGCTATTTCCTAGCAAGGAAGTGTCGCATTTACATTCATCTCAAGTGTAGGCGAGGAATACATAACACTCCTCAAATTATATAATATCTTTCCATGAAACATAGAAATGAGATGCGATATCGCGTTTTAATAAGCATTAGAACTCTACTGCTACGATACCTAGACATCTGCAGACGCTATTTCCTACCAAGGAAGTGTCGCATTTACATTCATTTGAAGTGTAGACGAGGAATACATAACACTTCGCAAATCATATTATATCTTACCTTGAAACATAGAAATGAGATGCGCTATCGCGTTTTAGGAAGCATTAGAACTCTATTGCTACGATAGGCAGATATCTGCAAACGCTATTTCTTTGCAAGGAAGTGTCGCATTTACATTCATTTGAAGTGTAGGCGAGGAATACATAACACTCCTCAAATTATATAATATCTTTCCATGAAACATAGAAATGAGATGCGATATCGCGTTTTAATAAGCATTAGAACTCTACTGCTACGATACCTAGACATCTGCAGACGCTATTTCCTACCAAGGAAGTGTCGCATTTACTTTCATTTGAAGTGTAGACGAGGAATACATAACACTTCGCAAATCATGTTATATCTTACCATGAAACATAGAAATGAGATGCGATATCGCGTTTTAAGAAGCATTAGAACACTATTGCTACGGTACGTAGACTTCTGCAAACGCTATTTCCTTGCAAGGAAGTGTCGCATTTACATTCATTTGAATCGTAGACGCGGAATGCATAACACTTCGCAATGAATATTATATCTTATCATGAAACATAGATATGAGATGCTATATCTCGTTTTAAGAAGCATTTGAACTCTATTGCTACGATACCTAGACATCTGCAGACGCTATTTCCTAGCTAGGAAGTGTCGCATTTACATTCATTTGAAGTGTAGACGAGGAATACGTGACACTTCGCAAATCATATTATATCTTACCATGAAACATAGAAATGAGATGCGGTATCGCGTTTTAACAAGCATTAGAAATCTATTGCTACGATACGTAGACATCTGCAAACGCTATTTCTTTCCAAGGAAGTGTCGCATTTACATTCATTTGAAGTGTAGACGAGGAATACATCACACTTCGCAAATCATATTATATTTTACCATGAAACATAGAAATGAGATGCGATATTGTGCTGTGAGAAGCATTAGAACCCTATCGCTACGATACCTAGACATCTGCAGATGCTATTTCCATTCAAGGAAGTGTCGCATCTACATTCATTTGAAGTGTAGACGAGGAGTACATAACACTTCGCAAATCATATTATATCTTACCATGAAACATAGAAATGAGATGCGATATCGCGTTTTAAGAATCATAAGAACTCTATTGCTACGATACGTAGACATCTGCAAACGCTATTTCTTTGCAAGGAAGTGTCGCATTTACATTCATTTGAAGTGTAGACGAGGAATACATAACACTTCACAAATCATATTATATCTTACCATGAAACATAGAAATGAGGTGCGATATCGCGTTCTAAGAAGCATTAGAACTCTATCGCTACGATACCTAGACATGTGCAGACGCTATTTCCTAGCAAGGAAGTGTCGCATTTACATTCACTTGAAGTGTAGACGAGGAATACATAACACTTCGCAAATCATATTATATCTTACCATGAAACATAGAAATGAGATAAGATATTGTGTTTTGAGAAGCATTAGAACCCTATCGCTACGATACCTAGACATCTGCAGACGCTATTTCCTTTCAAGGAAGTGTCGCATTTACATTCATTTGAAGTGTAGACGAGGAGTACATAACACTTCGCAAATCATATTATATCTTACCATGAAGCATAGAAATGAGATGCGATATCGCGTTTTAAGAAGCATAAGAACTCTATTGCTACTATAGGTAGACATCTGCAAACGCTATTTCCTTGCAAGGAAGTGTCGCATTTACATTCATTTGAAGTGTAGACGAGGAATACATAACACATCGCAAATCATATTATATCTTACCATGAAACATAGAAATGAGATGCGATATCGCGTTTTAAGAATCATAAGAACTCTAATGCTACGATACGTACCCATCTGCAAACGCTATTTCCTTGCAAGGAAGTGTCGCATTTACATTCATTTGAAGTGTAGACGAGGAATACATAACACTTCGCAAATCATATTATATCTTACCTTGAAACATAGAAATGAGATGCGCTATCGCGTTTTAGGAAGCATTAGAACTCTATTGCTACGATAGGCAGATATCTGCAAACGCTATTTCTTTGCAAGGAAGTGTCGCATTTACATTCATTTGAAGTGTAGGCGAGGAATACATAACACTCCTCAAATTATATAATATCTTTCCATGAAACATAGAAATGAGATGCGATATCTCGTTTTAATAAGCATTAGAACCCTACTGCTACGATACCTAGACATCTGCAGACGCTATTTCCTACCAAGGAAGTGTCGCATTTACTTTCATTTGAAGTGTAGACGAGGAATACATAACACTTCGCAAATCATGTTATATCTTACCATGAAACATAGAAATGAGATGCGATATCGCGTTTTAAGAAGCATTAGAACACTATTGCTACGGTACGTAGACTTCTGCAAACGCTATTTCCTTGCAAGGAAGTGTCGCATTTACATTCATTTGAATCGTAGACGCGGAATGCATAACACTTCGCAATGAATATTATATCTTATCATGAAACATAGATATGAGATGCTATATCTCGTTTTAAGAAGCATTTGAACTCTATTGCTACGATACCTAGACATCTGCAGACGCTATTTCCTAGCTAGGAAGTGTCGCATTTACATTCATTTGAAGTGTAGACGAGGAATACGTGACACTTCGCAAATCATATTATATCTTACCATGAAACATAGAAATGAGATGCGGTATCGCGTTTTAACAAGCATTAGAAATCTATTGCTACGTTACGTAGACATCTGCAAACGCTATTTCTTTCCAAGGAAGTGTCGCATTTACATTCATTTGAAGTGTAGACGAGGAATACATAACACTTCGCAAATCATGTTACATCTTACCATGAAACATAGAAATGAAATGCGATATCGCGTTTTAATAAGCATTAGAACTCTACTGCTACGATAGGTAGACATCTGCAAACGCTATTTCCTTGCAAGGAAGTGTCGCATTTACATTCATTTGAAGTGTAGACGAGGAATACATCACACTTCGCAAATCATATTATATTTTACCATGAAACATAGAAATGAGATGCGATATTGTGCTGTGAGAAGCATTAGAACCCTATCGCTACGATACCTAGACATCTGCAGATGCTATTTCCATTCAAGGAAGTGTCGCATCTACATTCATTTGAAGTGTAGACGAGGAGTACATAACACTTCGCAAATCATATTATATCTTACCATGAAACATAGAAATGAGATGCGATATCGCGTTTTAAGAATCATAAGAACTCTATTGCTACGATACGTAGACATCTGCAAACGCTATTTCTTTGCAAGGAAGTGTCGCATTTACATTCATTTGAAGTGTAGACGAGGAATACATAACACTTCACAAATCATATTATATCTTACCATGAAACATAGAAATGAGGTGCGATATCGCGTTCTAAGAAGCATTAGAACTCTATCGCTACGATACCTAGACATGTGCAGACGCTATTTCCTAGCAAGGAAGTGTCGCATTTACATTCACTTGAAGTGTAGACAAGGAATACATAACACTTCGCAAATCATATTATATCTTACCATGAAACATAGAAATGAGATAAGATATTGTGTATTGAGAAGCATTAGAACCCTATCGCTACGATACCTAGACATCTGCAGACGCTATTTCCTTTCAAGGAAGTGTCGCATTTACATTCATTTGAAGTGTAGACGAGGAGTACATAACACTTCGCAAATCATATTATATCTTACCATGAAGCATAGAAATGAGATGCGATATCGCGTTTTAAGAAGCATAAGAACTCTATTGCTACTATAGGTAGACATCTGCAAACGCTATTTCCTTGCAAGGAAGTGTCGCATTTACATTCATTTGAAGTGTAGACGAGGAATACATAACACATCGCAAATCATATTATATCTTACCATGAAACATAGAAATGAGATGCGATATCGCGTTTTAAGGATCATAAGAACTCTAATGCTACGATACGTACCCATCTGCAAACGCTATTTCCTTGCAAGGTAGTGTCGCATTTACATTCATTTGAATCGTAGACGAGGAATGCATAACACTTCGCAATGAATATTATATCTTATCATTAAACATAGATATGAGATGCAATATATCGTTTTAAGAAGCATTTGAACTCTATTGCTACGATACCTAGACATCTGCAGACGCTATTTCCTAGCAATGAAGTGTCGCATTTACATTCATTTGAAGTGTAGACAAGGAATACATGACACTTCGCAAATCATATTATATCTTACCATGAAACATAGAAATGAGATGCGATATCGCGTTTTAAGAAGCATTAGAACACTATTGCTACGATACCTAGACATCTGCAGACGCTATTTCCTAGCAAGGAAGTTTCGCATTTACATTCATTTGAAGTGTAGACGAGGAATACATGACACTTCGCAAATCATATTATATCTTACCATGAAACATAGAAATGAGATGCGATATCGCGTTTTAAGAAGCATTAGAACACTATTGCTACGATACCTAGACATCTGCAGACGCTATTTCCTAGCAAGGAAGTTTCGCATTTACATTCATTTGAAGTGTAGACGAGGTATACATGACACTTCGAAAATCATATTATATCTTACAATGAAACATAGAAATGAGATGCGATATCGCGTTTTAAGAAGCATTAGAAATCTATTGCTACGATACGTAGACTTCTGCAAACGCTATTTCCTTGCAAGGAAGAGTCGCATTAACATTCATTTGAAGTGTAGACGAGGAATACATTACACTTCGCAAATCATATTATAACTTACCATGAAACATAGAATTGAGATGCGATATCGCGTTTTAAGAAGCATTAGAACACTATTGCTACGATACCTAGACATCTGCAGACGCTATTTCCTAGCAAGGAAGTGTCGCATTTACATTCATTTGAAGTGTAGACGAGGAATACGTGACACTTCGCAAATCATATTATATCTTACCATGAAACATAGAAATGAGATGCGATATCGCGTTTTAAGAAGCATCAGAATTCTATTGCTACGATACGTAGACATCTGCAGATGCTATTTCCATTCAAGGAAGTGTCGCATTTACATTCATTTGAAGTGTAGACGAGGAGTACATAACACTTCGCAAATCATATTATATCTTACCATGAAACATAGAAATGAGATGCGATATCGCGTTTTAAGAATCATAAGAACTCTATTGCTACGATACATAGACATCTGCAAACGCTATTTCCTTGCAAGGAAGTGTCGCATTTACATTCATTTGAATCGTAGACGCGGAATGCATAACACTTCGCAATGAATATTATATCTTATCATGAAAGATAGATATGAGATGCTATATCTCGTTTTAAGAATCATTTGAACTCTATTGCTACGATACCTAGACATCTGCAGACGCTATTTCCTAGCTAGGAAGTGTCGCATTTACATTGATTTGAAGTGTAGACGAGGAATACGTGACACTTCGCAAATCATATTATATCTTACCATGAAACATAGAAATGAGATGCGATATCGCGTTTTAAGAAGCATTAGAAATCTATTGCTACGATACGTAGACATCTGCAAACGCTATTTCTTTCCAAGGAAGTTTCGCATTTACATTCATTTGAAGTGAACACGAGGAATACATAACACTTCGCAAATCATATTATATCTTACCATGAATCATAGAAATGAAATGCGATATCGCGTTTTAATAAGCATTAGAACTCTACTGCTACGATAGGTAGACATCTGCAAACGCTATTTCCTTGCAAGGAAGTGTCGTATTTACATTCATTTGAAGTGTAGACGAGGAATACATCACACTTCGCAAATGATATTATATCTTACCATGAAACATAGAAATGAGATGCGATATTGTGCTTTGAGAAGCATTAGAACCCTATCGCTACGATACCTAGACATCTGCAGATGCTATTTCCATTCAAGGAAGTGTCGCATCTACATTCATTTGAAGTGTAGACGAGGAGTACATAACACTTCGCAAATCATATTATATCTTACCATGAAACATAGAAATGAGATGCGATATCGCGTTTTAAGAATCATAAGAACTCTATTGCTACGATACGTAGACATCTGCAAACGCTATTTCCTTGCAAGGAAGTGTCGCATTTACATTCATTTGAAGTGTAGACGAGGAATACATAACACTTCGCAAATCATATTATATCTTACCATGAAACATAGAAATGAGATGCGATATCGCGTTTTAATAAGCATTAGAACTCTACTGCTACGATAGGTAGACATCTGCAAACGCTATTTCCTTGCAAGGAAGTGTCGCATTTACATTCATTTGAAGTGTAGACGAGGAATACATAACACTTCGCAAATCATATTATATCTTACCATGAAACATAGAAATGAGATGCGATATCGCGTTTTAAGAAGCATTAGAACTCTATTGCTACGATACCTAGACATCTGCAGACACTATTTCGTAGCAAGGAAGTGTCGCATTTATATTCATTTGAAGTGTAGACGAGGAATACATAAGACTTCGCAAATCATATTATATCTTACCATGAAACATAGAAATGAGATGCGATATCGCGTTTTAAGAAGCATTAGAACACTATTGCTACGATACCTAGACATCTGCAGACGCTATTTCCTAGCAAGGAAGTGTCGCATTTACATTCATTTGAAGTGTAGACGAGGAATACGTGACACTTCGCAAATCATATTATATCTTACCATGAAACATAGAAATGAGATGCGATATCGCGTTTTAAGAATCATAAGAACTCTATTGCTACGATACATAGACATCTGCAAACGCTATTTCCTTGCAAGGAAGTGTCGCATTTACATTCATTTGAATCGTAGACGCGGAATGCATAACACTTCGCAATGAATATTATATCTTATCATGAAACATAGATATGAGATGCTATATCTCGTTTTAAGAATCATTTGAACCCTATTGCTACGATACCTAGACATCTGCAGACGCTATTTCCTAGCTAGCAAGTGTCGCATTTACATTGATTTGAAGTGTAGACGAGGAATACGTGACACTTCGCAAATCATATTATATCTTACCATGAAACATAGAAATGAGATGCGATATCGCGTTTTAAGAAGCATCAGAATTCTATTGCTACGATACGTAGACATCTGCAGATGCTATTTCCATTCAAGGAATTGTCGCATTTACATTCATTTGAATCGTAGACGCGGAATGCATAACACTTCGTAATGAATATTATATCTTACCATGAAACATAGAAATGAGATGCGATATCGCGTTTTAAGAATCATGAGAACCCTATTGCTACGATACGTAGAAATCTGCAGACGCCATTTCCTTGCAAGGAAGTGTCGCATTTACATTCATTTGAAGTGTAGACGAGGAATACATATCACTTCGCAAATCATATAATATCATACCATGAAACATAGAAATGAGATGCGATATCGTGTTTTAAGAAGCATTAGAACTCTATTGCTACGATACCTAGACATCTGCAGACGCTATTTCCTAGGAAGGAAGTGTCGCATTTACATTCATTTGAAGTGTAGACAAGGAATACATGACACTTCGCAAATCATATTATATCTTACCATGAAACATAGAAATGAGATGCGATATCGCGTTTTAAGAAGCATTAGAACACTGTTGCTACGGTACCTAGACATCTGCAGACGCTATTTCCTAGGAAGGAAGTTTCGCATTTACATTCATTTGAAGTGTAGACGAGGTATACATGACACTTCGAAAATCATATTATATCTTACAATGAAACATAGAAATGAGATGCGATATCGCGTTTTAAGAAGCATTAGAAATCTATTGCTACGATACGTAGACTTCTGCAAACGCTATTTCCTTGCAAGGAAGAGTCGCATTTACATTCATTTGAAGTGTAGACGAGGAATACATAACACTTCGCAAATCATATTATATCTTACCATGAAACATAGAAATGAGATGCGATATCGCGTTTTAAGAAGCATTAGAACACTATTGCTACGATACCTAGACATCTGCAGACGCTATTTCCTAGCAAGGAAGTGTCGCATTTACATTCATTTGAAGTGTAGACGAGGAATACATGACACTTCGCAAATCATATTATATCTTACCATGAAACATAGAAATGAGATGCGATATCGCGTTTTAAGAAGCATCAGAATTCTATTGCTACGATACGTAGACATCTGCAGATGCTATTTCCATTCAAGGAAGTGTCGCATTTACATTCATTTGAAGTGTAGACGAGGAGTACATAACACTTCGCAAATCATATTATATCTTACCATGAAACATAGAAATGAGATGCGATATCGCGTTTTAAGAATCATAGGAACTCTATTGCTACGATACATAGACATCTGCAAACGCTATTTCCTTGCAAGGAAGTGTCGCATTTACATTCATTTGAATCGTAGACGCGGAATGCATAACACTTCGCAATGAATATTATATCTTATCATGAAACATAGATATGAGATGCTATATCTCGTTTTAAGAATCATTTGAACTCTATTGCTACGATACCTAGACATCTGCAGACGCTATTTCCTAGCTAGGAAGTGTCGCATTTACATTGATTTGAAGTGTAGACGAGGAATACGTGACACTTCGCAAATCATATTATATCTTACCATGAAACATAGAAATGAGATGCGATATCGCGTTTTAAGAAGCATCAGAATTCTATTGCTACGATACGTAGACATCTGCAGATGCTATTTCCATTCAAGGAATTGTCGCATTTACATTCATTTGAATCGTAGACGCGGAATGCATAACACTTCGCAATGAATATTATATCTTACCATGAAACATAGAAATGAGATGCGATATCGCGTTTTAATAAGCATTAGAACTCTACTGCTACGATAGGTAGACATCTGCAAACGCTATTTCCTTGCAAGGAAGTGTCGCATTTACATTCATTTGAAGTGTAGACGAGGAATACATAACACTTCGCAAATCATATTATATCTTACCATGAAACATAGAAATGAGATGCGATATCGCGTTTTAAGAAGCATTAGAACTCTATTGCTACGATACCTAGACATCTGCAGACACTATTTCGTAGCAAGGAAGTGTCGCATTTATATTCATTTGAAGTGTAGACGAGGAATACATAAGACTTCGCAAATCATATTATATCTTACCATGAAACATAGAAATGAGATGCGATATCGCGTTTTAAGAAGCATTAGAACACTATTGCTACGATACCTAGACATCTGCAGACGCTATTTCCTAGCAAGGAAGTGTCGCATTTACATTCATTTGAAGTGTAGACGAGGAATACGTGACACTTCGCAAATCATATTATATCTTACCATGAAACATAGAAATGAGATGCGATATCGCGTTTTAAGAATCATAAGAACTCCATTGCTACGATACATAGACATCTGCAAACGCTATTTCCTTGCAAGGAAGTGTCGCATTTACATTCATTTGAATCGTAGACGCGGAATGCATAACACTTCGCAATGAATATTATATCTTATCATGAAACATAGATATGAGATGCTATATCTCGTTTTAAGAATCATTTGAACTCTATTGCTACGATACCTAGACATCTGCAGACGCTATTTCCTAGCTAGCAAGTGTCGCATTTACATTGATTTGAAGTGTAGACGAGGAATACGTGACACTTCGCAAATCATATTATATCTTACCATGAAACATAGAAATGAGATGCGATATCGCGTTTTAAGAAGCATCAGAATTCTATTGCTACGATACGTAGACATCTGCAGATGCTATTTCCATTCAAGGAATTGTCGCATTTACATTCATTTGAATCGTAGACGCGGAATGCATAACACTTCGTAATGAATATTATATCTTACCATGAAACATAGAAATGAGATGCGATATCCCGTTTTAAGAATCATGAGAACCCTATTGCTACGATACGTAGAAATCTGCAGACGCCATTTCCTTGCAAGGAAGTGTCGCATTTACATTCATTTGAAGTGTAGACGAGGAATACATATCACTTCGCAAATCATATAATATCTTACCATGAAACATAGAAATGAGATGCGATATCGTGTTTTAAGAAGCATTAGAACTCTATTGCTACGATACCTAGACATCTGCAGACGCTATTTCCTAGGAAGGAAGTGTCGCATTTACATTCATTTGAAGTGTAGACAAGGAATACATGACACTTCGCAAATCATATTATATCTTACCATGAAACATAGAAATGAGATGCGATATCGCGTTTTAAGAAGCATTAGAACACTGTTGCTACGATACCTAGACATCTGCAGACGCTATTTCCTAGGAAGGAAGTTTCGCATTTACATTCATTTGAAGTGTAGACGAGGTATACATGACACTTCGAAAATCATATTATATCTTACAATGAAACATAGAAATGAGATGCGATATCGCGTTTTAAGAAGCATTAGAAATCTATTGCTACGATACGTAGACTTCTGCAAACGCTATTTCCTTGCAAGGAAGAGTCGCATTTACATTCATTTGAAGTGTAGACGAGGAATACATAACACTTCGCAAATCATATTATATCTTACCATGAAACATAGAAATGAGATGCGATATCGCGTTTTAAGAAGCATTAGAACACTATTGCTACGATACCTAGACATCTGCAGACGCTATTTCCTAGCAAGGAAGTGTCGCATTTACATTCATTTGAAGTGTAGACGAGGAATACATGACACTTCGCAAATCATATTATATCTTACCATGAAACATAGAAATGAGATGCGATATCGCGTTTTAAGAAGCATCAGAATTCTATTGCTACGATACGTAGACATCTGCAGATGCTATTTCCATTCAAGGAAGTGTCGCATTTACATTCATTTGAAGTGTAGACGAGGAGTACATAACACTTCGCAAATCATATTATATCTTACCATGAAACATAGAAATGAGATGCGATATCGCGTTTTAAGAATCATAGGAACTCTATTGCTACGATACATAGACATCTGCAAACGCTATTTCCTTGCAAGGAAGTGTCGCATTTACATTCATTTGAATCGTAGACGCGGAATGCATAACACTTCGCAATGAATATTATATCTTATCATGAAACATAGATATGAGATGCTATATCTCGTTTTAAGAATCATTTGAACTCTATTGCTACGATACCTAGACATCTGCAGACGCTATTTCCTAGCTAGGAAGTGTCGCATTTACATTGATTTGAAGTGTAGACGAGGAATACGTGACACTTCGCAAATCATATTATATCTTACCATGAAACATAGAAATGAGATGCGATATCGCGTTTTAAGAAGCATCAGAATTCTATTGCTACGATACGTAGACATCTGCAGATGCTATTTCCATTCAAGGAATTGTCGCATTTACATTCATTTGAATCGTAGACGCGGAATGCATAACACTTCGCAATGAATATTATATCTTACCATGAAACATAGAAATGAGATGCGATATCGCGTTTTAAGAATCATGAGAACCCTATTGCTACGATACGTAGAAATCTGCAGACGCCATTTCCTTGCAAGGAAGTGTCGCATTTACATTCATTTGAAGTGTAGACGAGGAATACATATCACTTCGCAAATCATATAATATCTTACCATGAAACATAGAAATGAGATGCGATATCGTGTTTTAAGAAGCATTAGAACTCTATTGCTACGATACCTAGACATCTGCAGACGCTATTTCCTAGGAAGGAAGTGTCGCATTTACATTCATTTGAAGTGTAGACAAGGAATACATGACACTTCGCAAATCATATTATATCTTACCATGAAACATAGAAATGAGATGCGATATCGCGTTTTAAGAAGCATTAGAACACTGTTGCTACGATACCTAGACATCTGCAGACGCTATTTCCTAGGAAGGAAGTTTCGCATTTACATTCATTTGAAGTGTAGACGAGGTATACATGACACTTCGAAAATCATATTATATCTTACAATGAAACATAGAAATGAGATGCGATATCGCGTTTTAAGAAGCATTAGAAATCTATTGCTACGATACGTAGACTTCTGCAAACGCTATTTCCTTGCAAGGAAGAGTCGCATTTACATTCATTTAAAGTGTAGACGAGGAATACATAACACTTCGCAAATCATATTATATCTTACCATGAAACATAGAAATGAGATGCGATATCGCGTTTTAAGAAGCATTAGAACACTATTGCTACGATACCTAGACATCTGCAGACGCTATTTCCTAGCAAGGAAGTGTCGCATTTACATTCATTTGAAGTGTAGACGAGGAATACATGACACTTCGCAAATCATATTATATCTTACCATGAAACATAGAAATGAGATGCGATATCGCGTTTTAAGAAGCATCAGAATTCTATTGCTACGATACGTAGACATCTGCAGATGCTATTTCCATTCAAGGAAGTGTCGCATTTACATTCATTTGAAGTGTAGACGAGGAGTACATAACACTTCGCAAATCATATTATATCTTACCATGAAACATAGAAATGAGATGCGATATCGCGTTTTAAGAATCATAGGAACTCTATTGCTACGATACATAGACATCTGCAAACGCTATTTCCTTGCAAGGAAGTGTCGCATTTACATTCATTTGAATCGTAGACGCGGAATGCATAACACTTCGCAATGAATATTATATCTTATCATGAAACATAGATATGAGATGCTATATCTCGTTTTAAGAATCATTTGAACTCTATTGCTACGATACCTAGACATCTGCAGACGCTATTTCCTAGCTAGGAAGTGTCGCATTTACATTCATTTGAAGTGTAGACGAGGAATACTTGACACTTCGCAAATCATATTATATCTTACCATGAAACATAGAAATGAGATGCGATATCGCGTTTTAACAAGCATTAGAAATCTATTGCTACGATACGTAGACATCTGCAAACGCTATTTCTTTCCAAGGAAGTGTCGCATTTACATTCATTTGAAGTGTAGACGAGGAATACAAAACACTTCGCAAATCATATTATATCTTACCATGAAACATAGAAATGAAATGCGATATCGCGTTTTAATAAGCATTAGAACTCTACTGCTACGATAGGTAGACATCTGCAAACGCTATTTCCTTGCAAGGAAGTGTCGCATTTACATTCATTTGAAGTGTAGACGAGGAATACATCACACTTCGCAAATCATATTATATCTTACCATGAAACATAGAAATGAGATGCGATATTGTGCTTTGAGAAGCATTAGAACCCTATCGCTACGATACCTAGACATCTGCAGATGCTATTTCCATTCAAGGAAGTGTCGCATTTACATTCATTTGAAGTGTAGACGAGGAATACATAACACTTCGCAAATCATATTATATCTTACCATGAAACATAGAAATGAGATGCGATATCGCGTTTTAAGAATCATAAGAACTCCATTGCTACGATACGTAGACATCTGCAAAACGCTAATTCCTAGCGAGGAAATATCGCAGTCACATTCATTTGAAGTGTAGACGAGGAATACATGACACTTCGCAAATCATATTATATCTTACCATGAAACATAGAAATGAGATGCGATATCGCGTTTTAAGAAGCAATAGAACACTATTTCTACGATACCTAGACATCTGCAGACGCTATTTCCTAGCAAGGAAGTGTCGCATTTACATTCAATTGAAGTGTAGACGAGGAATACATGACACTTCGCAAATCATATTATATCTTACCATGAAACATAGAAATGAGATGCGACATCGCGTCTTAAGAAGCATTAGAATACTATTGCTACGATACCTAGACATCTGCAGACGCTATTTCCTAACGAGGAAGTGTCGCATTTACATTCATTTGAAGTGTAGACGATGAATACATGACACTTCGCTAATCATATTATATCTTACCATGAAACATAGAAATGAGATGCGATATCGCGTTTTAAGAATCATAAGAACTCTACTGTTACGATGCGTAGACATCTGCAAACGCTATTACCTTGCAAGGAAGTGTCGCATTTACGTTCATTTGAATCGCAGACGAGGAATGCATAACACTTCGCAATGAATATTATATCTTATCATGAAACATAGATATGCGATGCAATATATCGTTTTAAGAAGCATTTGAACTCTATTGCTTCGATACGTAGGCATCTGCAAACGCTATTTCCTTGCAAGGAAGTGTCGCGTTTACATTCATTTGAAGTGTAGACGAGGAATACATAACACTTCGCAAATCATATTATATCTTACCATGAAACATAGAAATGAGATGCGATATCGCGTTTTAAGAATCATAAGAACTCCATTGCTACAATACGTAGACATCTGCAAACGCTATTTCCTTGCAAGGAAGTGTCCCGTTTACATTTATTTGAAGTGTAGACGAGGAATACATAACACTTCGCAAATCATATTATATCTTACCATGAAACATAGAAATGAGATGCGATATCGCGTTTTAAGAATCATAAGAACTCTATTGCTACGATACGTAGACATCTGCAAACGCACTTTCCTTGCAGGGAAGTGTCGCATTAACATTCATATGAAGTGTAGACGAGGAATACATAACACTTCGCAAATCATATTATATCTTACCATGAAACATAGAAATGAGATGCGATATCGCGTTTTAAGTATCATAAGAACTCCATTGCTACGATACGTAGACATCTGCAAACGCTAATTCCTAGCGAGGAAATATCGCAGTCACATTCATTTGAAGTGTAGACGAGGAATACATGACACTTCGCAAATCATATTATATCTTACCATGAAACATAGAAATGAGATGCGATATCGCGTTTTAAGAAGCAATAGAACACTATTGCTACGATACCTAGACATCTGCAGACGCTATTTCCTAGCAAGGAAGTGTCGCATTTACATTCAATTGAAGTGTAGACGAGGAATACATGACACTTCGCAAATCATATTATATCTTACCATGAAACATAGAAATGAGATGCGACATCGCGTCTTAAGAAGCATTAGAATACTATTGCTACGATACCTAGACATCTGCAGACGCTATTTCCTAACAAGGAAGTGTCGCATTTACATTCATTTGAAGTGTAGACGATGAATACATGACACTTCGCTAATCATATTATATCTTACCATGAAACATAGAAATGAGATGCGATATCGCGTTTTAAGAATCATAAGAACTCTACTGTTACGATGCGTAGACATCTGCAAACGCTATTACCTTGCAAGGAAGTGTCGCATTTACGTTCATTTGAATCGCAGACGAGGAATGCATAACACTTCGCAATGAATATTATATCTTATCATGAAACATAGATATGCGATGCAATATATCGTTTTAAGAAGCATTTGAACTCTATTGCTTCGATACGTAGGCATCTGCAAACGCTATTTCCTTGCAAGGAAGTGTCGCATTTACATTCATTTGAAGTGTAGACGAGGAATACATAACACTTCGCAAATCATATTATATCTTACCATGAAACATAGAAATGAGATGCGATATCGCGTTTTAAGAATCATAAGAACTCCATTGCTACAATACGTAGACATCTGCAAACGCTATTTCCTTGCAAGGAAGTGTCGCGTTTACATTTATTTGAAGTGTAGACGAGGAATACATAACACATCGCAAATCATATTATATCTTACCATGAAACATAGAAATGAGATGCGATATCGCGTTTTAAGTATCATAAGAACTCTATTGCTACGATACGTAGACATCTGCAAACGCACTTTCCTTGCAGGGAAGTGTCGCATTAACATTCATATGAAGTGTAGACGAGGAATACATAACACTTCGCAAATCATATTATATCTTACCATGAAACATAGAAATGAGATGCGATATCGCGTTTTAAGTATCATAAGAACTCCATTGCTACGATACGTAGACATCTGCAAACGCTAATTCCTAGCGAGGAAATATCGCAGTGACATTCATTTGAAGTGTAGACGAGGAATACATGACACTTCGCAAATCATATTATATCTTACCATGAAACATAGAAATGAGATGCGATATCGCGTTTTAAGAAGCAATAGAACACTATTGCTACGATACCTAGACATCTGCAGACGCTATTTCCTAGCAAGGAAGTGTCGCATTTACATTCAATTGAAGTGTAGACGAGGAATACATGACACTTCGCAAATCATATTATATCTTACCATGAAACATAGAAATGAGATGCGACATCGCGTCTTAAGAAGCATTAGAATACTATTGCTACGATACCTAGACATCTGCAGACGCTATTTCCTAACAAGGAAGTGTCGCATTTACATTCATTTGAAGTGTAGACGATGAATACATGACACTTCGCTAATCATATTATATCTTACCATGAAACATAGAAATGAGATGCGATATCGCGTTTTAAGAATCATAAGAACTCTACTGTTTCGATGCGTAGACATCTGCAAACGCTATTACCTTGCAAGGAAGTGTCGCATTTACGTTCATTTGAATCGCAGACGAGGAATGCATAACACTTCGCAATGAATATTATATCTTATCATGAAACATAGATATGCGATGCAATATATCGTTTTAAGAAGCATTTGAACTCTATTGCTTCGATACGTAGGCATCTGCAAACGCTATTTCCTTGCAAGGAAGTGTCGCATTTACATTCATTTGAAGTGTAGACGAGGAATACATAACACTTCGCAAATCATATTATATCTTACCATGAAACATAGAAATGAGATGCGATATCGCGTTTTAAGAATCATAAGAACTCCATTGCTACAATACGTAGACATCTGCAAACGCTATTTCCTTGCAAGGAAGTGTCGCGTTTACATTTATTTGAAGTGTAGACGAGGAATACATAACACATCGCAAATCATATTATATCTTACCATGAAACATAGAAATGAGATGCGATATCGCGTTTTAAGAATCATAAGAACTCTATTGCTACGATACGTAGACATCTGCAAACGCACTTTCCTTGCAGGGAAGTGTCGCATTAACATTCATATGAAGTGTAGACGAGGAATACATAACACTTCGCAAATCATATTATATCTTACCATGAAACATAGAAATGAGATGCGATATCGCGTTTTAAGTATCATAAGAACTCCATTGCTACGATACGTAGACATCTGCAAACGCTAATTCCTAGCGAGGAAATATCGCAGTGACATTCATTTGAAGTGTAGACGAGGAATACATGACACTTCGCAAATCACATTATATCTTACCATGAAACATAGAAATGAGATGCGATATCGCGTTTTAAGAAGCAATAGAACACTATTGCTACGATACCTAGACATCTGCAGACGCTATTTCCTAGCAAGGAAGTGTCGCATTTACATTCAATTGAAGTGTAGACGAGGAATACATGACACTTCGCAAATCATATTATATCTTACCATGAAACATAGAAATGAGATGCGACATCGCGTCTTAAGAAGCATTAGAATACTATTGCTACGATACCTAGACATCTGCAGACGCTATTTCCTAACAAGGAAGTGTCGCATTTACATTCATTTGAAGTGTAGACGATGAATACATGACACTTCGCTAATCATATTATATCTTACCATGAAACATAGAAATGAGATGCGATATCGCGTTTTAAGAATCATAAGAACTCTACTGTTTCGATGCGTAGACATCTGCAAACGCTATTACCTTGCAAGGAAGTGTCGCATTTACGTTCATTTGAATCGCAGACGAGGAATGCATAACACTTCGCAATGAATATTATATCTTATCATGAAACATAGATATGCGATGCAATATATCGTTTTAAGAAGCATTTGAACTCTATTGCTTCGATACGTAGGCATCTGCAAACGCTATTTCCTTGCAAGGAAGTGTCGCATTTACATTCATTTGAAGTGTAGACGAGGAATACATAACACTTCGCAAATCATATTATATCTTACCATGAAACATAGAAATGAGATGCGATATCGCGTTTTAAGAATCATAAGAACTCCATTGCTACAATACGTAGACATCTGCAAACGCTATTTCCTTGCAAGGAAGTGTCGCGTTTACATTTATTTGAAGTGTAGACGAGGAATACATAACACTTCGCAAATCATATTATATCTTACCATGAAACATAGAAATGAGATGCGATATCGCGTTTTAAGAATCATAAGAACTCTATTGCTACGATACGTAGACATCGGCAAACGCACTTTCCTTGCAGGGAAGTGTCGCATTAACATTCATATGAAGTGTAGACGAGGAATACATAACACTTCGCAAATCATATTATATCTTACCACGAATCATAGAAATGAGATGCGATATCGCGTTTTAAGTATCATAAGAACTCTATCGCTGCGATACCTAAACATCTGCAGACGCTATTTCCTTTCAAGGGAGTGTCGCATTTACAATCATTTGAAGTGTAGACGAGGAGTACATAACACTACGCAAATCATATTATATCTTACCATGAAACATAGAAATGAGGTGCGATATCGCGTTTTAAGAATCATAAGAACTCTATTACTACGATACGCAGACATCTGCAAACGCACTTTCCTTGCAAGGAAGTGTCGCATTAATATTCATATGAACTGTAGACGAGGAATACGTAACACTTCGCAAATCATATTATATCTTACCATGAAACATAGAAAAGAGATGCGATATCGCGTTCTAAGAATCATAAGAACTCTATTGCTACGATACCTAGACATCTGCAGACGCTATTTCCTAGCAAGGAAGTGTCGCATTTACGTTCATTTGAATCGTAGACGTAGAATGCATAACACTTCGCAATGAATAATATATCTTATCATGAAACATAGATATGTGATGCAATATCTCGTTTTAAGTAGCATTTGAACTCTTTTGCTTCGATAGGTAGACATCTGCAAACGCTATTTCCTTGCAAGGAAGTGTCGCATTTACATTCATTTCAAGTGTAGACGAGGAATACATCACACTTCACAAATCATATTATATCTTACCATGAAATATAGAAATGAGATGCGATATCGCGCTTTAAGAATCATAAGAACTCTACTGTTACGATACGTAGACATCTGCAAACGCTATTACCTTGCAAGAAAGTGTCGCATTTACGTTCATTTGAATCGCAGACGAGGAATGCATAACAATTCGCAATGAATATTATATCTTATCATGAAACATAGATATGCGGTGCAATAGCTCGTTTTAAGAAGCATTTGAACTCTATTGCTTCGATACGTAGGCATCTGCAAACGCTATTTCCTTGCAGGGAAGTGTCGCATTTACATTCATTTGAAGTGTAGACGAGGAATACATAACACTTCGCAAATCATATTATATCTTACCATGAAACATAGAAATGAGATGCGATATCGCGTTTTAAGTATCATAAGAACTCCATTGCTACGATACGTAGACATCTGCAAACGCTAATTCCTAGCGAGGAAATATCGCAGTCACATTCATTTGAAGTGTAGACGAGGAATACATGACACTTCGCAAATCATATTATATCTTACCATGAAACATAGAAATGAGATGCGATATCGCGTTTTAAGAAGCAATAGAACACTATTGCTACGATACCTAGACATCTGCAGACGCTATTTCCTAGCAAGGAAGTGTCGCATTTACATTCAATTGAAGTGTAGACGAGGAATACATGACACTTCGCAAATCATATTATATCTTACCATGAAACATAGAAATGAGATGCGACATCGCGTCTTAAGAAGCATTAGAATACTATTGCTACGATACCTAGACATCTGCAGACGCTATTTCCTAACAAGGAAGTGTCGCATTTACATTCATTTGAAGTGTAGACGATGAATACATGACACTTCGCTAATCATATTATATCTTACCATGAAACATAGAAATGAGATGCGATATCGCGTTTTAAGAATCATAAGAACTCTACTGTTACGATGCGTAGACATCTGCAAACGCTATTACCTTGCAAGGAAGTGTCGCATTTACGTTCATTTGAATCGCAGACGAGGAATGCATAACACTTCGCAATGAATATTATATCTTATCATGAAACATAGATATGCGATGCAATATATCGTTTTAAGAAGCATTTGAACCCTATTGCTTCGATACGTAGGCATCTGCAAACGCTATTTCCTTGCAAGGAAGTGTCGCATTTACATTCATTTGAAGTGTAGACGAGGAATACATAACACTTCGCAAATCATATTATATCTTACCATGAAACATAGAAATGAGATGCGATATCGCGTTTTAAGAATCATAAGAACTCCATTGCTACAATACGTAGACATCTGCAAACGCTATTTCCTTGCAAGGAAGTGTCGCGTTTACATTTATTTGAAGTGTAGACGAGGAATACATAACACATCGCAAATCATATTATATCTTACCATGAAACATAGAAATGAGATGCGATATCGCGTTTTAAGAATCATAAGAACTCTATTGCTACGATACGTAGACATCTGCAAACGCACTTTCCTTGCAGGGAAGTGTCGCATTAACATTCATATGAAGTGTAGACGAGGAATACATAACACTTCGCAAATCATATTATATCTTACCATGAAACATAGAAATGAGATGCGATATCGCGTTTTAAGTATCATAAGAACTCCATTGCTACGATACGTAGACATCTGCAAACGCTAATTCCTAGCGAGGAAATATCGCAGTGACATTCATTTGAAGTGTAGACGAGGAATACATGACACTTCGCAAATCATATTATATCTTACCATGAAACATAGAAATGAGATGCGATATCGCGTTTTAAGAAGCAATAGAACACTATTGCTACGATACCTAGACATCTGCAGACGCTATTTCCTAGCAAGGAAGTGTCGCATTTACATTCAATTGAAGTGTAGACGAGGAATACATGACACTTCGCAAATCATATTATATCTTACCATGAAACATAGAAATGAGATGCGACATCGCGTCTTAAGAAGCATTAGAATACTATTGCTACGATACCTAGACATCTGCAGACGCTATTTCCTAACAAGGAAGTGTCGCATTTACATTCATTTGAAGTGTAGACGATGAATACATGACACTTCGCTAATCATATTATATCTTACCATGAAACATAGAAATGAGATGCGATATCGCGTTTTAAGAATCATAAGAACTCTACTGTTTCGATGCGTAGACATCTGCAAACGCTATTACCTTGCAAGGAAGTGTCGCATTTACGTTCATTTGAATCGCAGACGAGGAATGCATAACACTTCGCAATGAATATTATATCTTATCATGTAACATAGATATGCGATGCAATATATCGTTTTAAGAAGCATTTGAACTCTATTGCTTCGATACGTAGGCATCTGCAAACGCTATTTCCTTGCAAGGAAGTGTCGCATTTACATTCATTTGAAGTGTAGACGAGGAATACATAACACTTCGCAAATCATATTATATCTTACCATGAAACATAGAAATGAGATGCGATATCGCGTTTTAAGAATCATAAGAACTCCATTGCTACAATACGTAGACATCTGCAAACGCTATTTCCTTGCAAGGAAGTGTCGCGTTTACATTTATTTGAAGTGTAGACGAGGAATACATAACACTTCGCAAATCATATTATATCTTACCATGAAACATAGAAATGAGATGCGATATCGCGTTTTAAGAATCATAAGAACTCTATTGCTACGATACGTAGACATCGGCAAACGCACTTTCCTTGCAGGGAAGTGTCGCATTAACATTCATATGAAGTGTAGACGAGGAATACATAACACTTCGCAAATCATATTATATCTTACCACGAATCATAGAAATGAGATGCGATATCGCGTTTTAAGTATCATAAGAACTCTATCGCTGCGATACCTAAACATCTGCAGACGCTATTTCCTTTCAAGGGAGTGTCGCATTTACAATCATTTGAAGTGTAGACGAGGAGTACATAACACTACGCAAATCATATTATATCTTACCATGAAACATAGAAATGAGGTGCGATATCGCGTTTTAAGAATCATAAGAACTCTATTACTACGATACGCAGACATCTGCAAACGCACTTTCCTTGCAAGGAAGTGTCGCATTAATATTCATATGAACTGTAGACGAGGAATACGTAACACTTCGCAAATCATATTATATCTTACCATGAAACATAGAAAAGAGATGCGATATCGCGTTCTAAGAATCATAAGAACTCTATTGCTACGATACCTAGACATCTGCAGACGCTATTTCCTAGCAAGGAAGTGTCGCATTTACGTTCATTTGAATCGTAGACGTAGAATGCATAACACTTCGCAATGAATAATATATCTTATCATGAAACATAGATATGTGATGCAATATCTCGTTTTAAGTAGCATTTGAACTCTTTTGCTTCGATAGGTAGACATCTGCAAACGCTATTTCCTTGCAAGGAAGTGTCGCATTTACATTCATTTCAAGTGTAGACGAGGAATACATCACACTTCACGAATCATATTATATCTTACCATGAAATATAGAAATGAGATGCGATATCGCGCTTTAAGAATCATAAGAACTCTACTGTTACGATACGTAGACATCTGCAAACGCTATTACCTTGCAAGAAAGTGTCGCATTTACGTTCATTTGAATCGCAGACGAGGAATGCATAACAATTCGCAATGAATATTATATCTTATCATGAAACATAGATATGCGGTGCAATATCTCGTTTTAAGAAGCATTAGAACTCTATTGCTACCATACCTAGACATCTGCAGACGCTATTTCTTAGCAAGGAAGTGTCGCATTTACATTCAATTGAAGTGTAGACGAGGAATACATGACACTTCGCAAATCATATTATATCTTACCATGAAACATAGAAATGAGATGCGACATCGCGTCTTAAGAAGCATTAGAACACTATTGCTACGATACCTAGACATCTGCAGGCGCTATTTCCTAGCAAGGAAGTCTCGCATTTACATTCATTTGAAGTGTAGACGAGGAATACATGACACTTCGCAAATCATATTATATCTTACCATGAAACATTGAAATGAGATGCGATATCGCGTTTTAAGAAGCATTAGAATTCTATTGCTCCGATACGTAGACATCTGCAAACGCTATTTCCTTGCAAGGAAGTGTCACATTTACATTCATTTGAAGTGTAGACGAGGAATGCATAACACTTCGCAATGAATATTATATCTTATTATGAAACATAGATATGAGATGCAATATCTCGTTTTAAGAAGCATTTGAACTCTGTTTCTTCGATACGTAGACATCTGCAGACGCTATTTCCTTGCAAGGAGGTGTCGCATTTACATTCATTTGAAGTGTAGACGAGGAATACATAACACTTCGCAAATCATATTATATCTTACCATGAAACATAGAAATGAGATGCGACATCGCGTCTTAAGAAGCATTAGAACACTATTGCTACGATACCTAGACATCTGCAGACGCTAATTCCTAGCAAGGAAGTCTCGCATTTACATTCATTTGGAGTGTAGACGAGGAATACGTGACACTTCGCAAATTATATTATATCTTACCATGAAACATAGAAATGAGATGCGATATCGCATTTTAAGAAGCATTAGAACTCTATTGCTCCGATACCTAGACATCTGCAAACGCTATTTCCTTGCAAGGAAGTGTCGCATTTACATTCATTTGAATCGTATACGAGGAATGCATAACACTTCGCAATGAATATTATATCTTATCATGAAACGTAGATATGAGATGCTATATCTCGTTTTAAGAAGCATTTGAACTCTATTGCTACGATACCTATACATCTGCAGACGCTATTTCCTAGCAAGGAAGTGTCGCATTTACATTCATTTGGGGTGTAGACGAGGAATACATGACACTTCGCAAATCATATTATATCTTACCATGAAACATAGAAATGAGATGCGATATCGCGTTTTAAGCAGCATTAGAAATCTATTGCTACGATACGTAGACATCTGCAAACGCTATTTCCTTCCAAGGAGGTGTCGCATTCACATTCATTTGAAGTGTAGACGAGGAATACATAACACTTCGCAAATCATGTTATATCTTACCATGAAACATAGAAATGAGATGCGATATTGCGTTTTGAGAAGCATTAGAAATCTATCGCTACGATACCTAGACATCTGCAGACGCTATTTCCTAGCAAGGAAGTGTCGCATTTACATTCATTTGAATCATAGATGAGGAACGCATAACACTTCGCAATGAATAGTATATCTTATCATGAAACATAGATATGAGATGCAATATCTCGTTTTAAGAAGCATTTGAACTCTATTGCTACGATACCTAGAATTCTGCAGACGCTATTTCCTAGCAAGGAAGTGTCGCATTTACATTCATTTGAAGTGTAGACGAGGAATACATGACACTTCGCAAATCATATTATATCTTACTATGAAACACAGAAATGAGATGCGTTATCGCGTTTTAAGAAGCATTAGAACTCTATTGCTACCATACCTAGACATCTGCAGGCGCTATTTCCTAGCAAGGAAGTGTCACATTTACATTCATTTGAAGTGTAGACGAGGAATGCATAACACTTCGCAATGAATATTATATCTTATTATGAAACATAGATATGAGATGCAATATCTCGTTTTAAGAAGCATTTGAACTCTGTTTCTACGATACGTATACATCAGCAAACGCTATTTCCTTGCAAGGAAGTGTCGCACTTACATTCAATTGAATCGTAGACGCGGAATGCATAACACTTCGCAAATCATATTACATCTTACCATGAAACATAGAAATGAGATGCGATATCGCGTTTTAAGAAGCATTAGAAAGCTATTGCAACGATACGTAGACATCTGCAAACGCTAATTCCTAGCGAGGAAATATCGCAGTCACATTCATTTGAAGTGTAGACGAGGAATACATGACACTTCGCAAATCATATTATATCTTACCATGAAACATTGAAATGAGATGCGATATTGCGTTTTGTGAAGCATTAGAACTCTATCGCTACGATACCTAGACATCTGCAGACGCTATTTCCTAGCAAGGAAGTGTCGCATTTACAGTCATCTGAATCATAGATGAGGACCGCATAACACTTCGCAATGAATATTATATCTTATCAAAAACATAGATATGAGATGCAATATCTCGTTTTAAGAAGCATTTGAACTCTATTGCTACGATACCTAGAATTCTGCAGACGCTATTTCCTAGCAAGGAAGTGTCGCATTTACATTCATTTGAAGTGTAGACGAGGAATACATGACACTTCGCAAATCATATTATATCTCACCATGGAACATAGAAATGAGATGCGACATCGCGTTTTAAGAAGCATTAGAAGACTGTTGCTACGATACCTAGACATCTGCAGACGCTATTTCCTAGCAAGGAAGTCTCGCATTTACATTCATTTGAAGTGTAGACGAGGAATACATGACACTTCGCAAATCATATTATATCTTACCATGAAACATAGAAATGAGATGCGATATCGCGTTTTAAGAATCATAAGAACTCTACTGTTACGATACGTAGACATCTGCAGATGCTATTTCCTAGCAAGGAAGTGTCGCATTTACATTCATTTGAAGTGTAGACGAGGAATACATGACACTTCGCAAATCATATTATATCTTACCATGAAACATAGAAATGAGATGCGATATCGCGTTTTAAGAAGCATTAGAATTCTATTGCTCCGATACGTAGATATCTGCAAACGCTATTTCCTTGCACGGAAGTGTCACATTTACATTCATTTGAAGTGTATACGACGAATACGTAACACTTCGCAAATCATATTACATCTTACCATGAAACGTAGAAATGAGATGCGATATTGCGTTTTGAGAAGCATTAGAAATCTATCGCTACGATACCTAGACATCTGCAGACGCTATTTCCTAGCAAGGAAGTGTCGCATTTACATTCATTTGAATCATAGATGAGGAACGCATAACACTTCGCAATGAATAGTATATCTTATCATGAAACATAGATATGAAATGCAATATCTCGTTTTAAGAAGCATTTGAACTCTATTGCTACGATACCTAGAATTCTGCAGTCGCTATTTCCTAGCAAGGAAGTGTCGCATTTACATTCATTTGAAGTGTAGACGAGGAATACATGACACTTCGCAAATCATATTATATCTTACCATGAAACATAGAAATGAGATGCGATATCGCGTTTTAAGAAGCATTAGAATTCTATTGCTCCGATACGTAGACATCTGCAAACGCTATTTCCTTGCACGGAAGTGTCACATTTACATTCATTTGAAGTGTATACGACGAATACGTAACACTTCGCAAATCATATTACATCTTACCATGAAACGTAGAAATGAGATGCGATATCGCGTTTTAGGAAGCATTAGAACTCTATTGCTACGATACCTAGACATCTGCAGACGCTATTTCCTAACAAGGAAGTGTCGCATTTACTTTCATTTGAATCGTAGACGAGGAATGCATAACACTTCGCAATGAATATTATATCTTATCATGAAACATAGATATGAGATGCAATATCTCGTTTTAAGAAGCATTTGAACTCTATTTCTTCGATACGTAGACATCAGCAAACACTATTTCCTTGCAAGGAAGTGTCGCACTTACATTCATTTGAAGTGTAGAGGAGGAATACATAACACTTCGCAAATCATATTACATCTTACCATGAAACATAGAAATGAGATGCGACATCGCGTCTTAAGAAGCATTAGAACACTATTGCTACGATACCTAGACATCTGCAGACGCTAATTCCTAGCAAGGAAGTCTCGCATTTACATTCATTTGGAGTGTAGACGAGGAATACGTGACACTTCGCAAATTATATTATATCTTACCATGAAACATAGAAATGAGATGCGATATCGCATTTTAAGAAGCATTAGAACTCTATTGCTCCGATACGTAGACATCTGCAAACGCTATTTCCTTGCAAGGAAGTGTCGCATTTACATTCATTTGAATCGTATACGAGGAATGCATAACACTTCGCAATGAATATTATATCTTATCATGAAACGTAGATATGAGATGCTATATCTCGTTTTAAGAAGCATTTGAACTCTATTGCTACGATACCTATACATCTGCAGACGCTATTTCCTAGCATGGAAGTGTCGCATTTACATTCATTTGGGGTGTAGACGAGGAATACATGACACTTCGCAAATCATATTATATCTTACCATGAAACATAGAAATGAGATGCGATATCGCGTTTTAAGAAGCATTAGAAATCTATTGCTACGATACGTAGACATCTGCAAACGCTATTTCCTTCCAAGGAGGTGTCGCATTCACATTCATTTGAAGTGTAGACGAGGAATACATAACACTTCGCAGATCATGTTATATCTTACCATGAAACATAGAAATGAGATGCGATATTGCGTTTTGAGAAGCATTAGAAATCTATCGCTACGATACCTAGACATCTGCAGACGCTATTTCCTAGCAAGGAAGTGTCGCATTTACATTCATTTGAATCATAGATGAGGAACGCATAACACTTCGCAATGAATAGTATATCTTATCATGAAACATAGATATGAGATGCAATATCTCGTTTTAAGAAGCATTTGAACTCTATTGCTACGATACCTAGAATTCTGCAGACGCTATTTCCTAGCAAGGAAGTGTCGCATTTACATTCATTTGAAGTGTAGACGAGGAATACATGACACTTCGCAAATCATATTATATCTTACTATGAAACACAGAAATGAGATGCGTTATCGCGTTTTAAGAAGCATTAGAACTCTATTGCTACCATACCTAGACATCTGCAGGCGCTATTTCCTAGCAAGGAAGTGTCACATTTACATTCATTTGAAGTGTAGACGAGGAATGCATAACACTTCGCAATGAATATTATATCTTATTATGAAACATAGATATGAGATGCAATATCTCGTTTTAAGAAGCATTTGAACTCTGTTTCTTCGATACGTAGACATCAGCAAACGCTATTTCCTTGCAAGGAAGTGTCGCACTTACATTCAATTGAATCGTAGACGCGGAATGCATAACACTTCGCAAATCATATTACATCTTACCATGAAACATAGAAATGAGATGCGATATCGCGTTTTAAGAAGCATTAGAAAGCTATTGCTACGATACGTAGACATCTGCAAACGCTAACTCCTAGCGAGGAAATATCGCAGTCACATTCATTTGAAGTGTAGACGAGGAATACATGACACTTCGCAAATCATATTATATCTTACCTTGAAACATAGAAATGAGATGCGATATCGCGTTTTAAGAAGCATTAGAAAGCTATTGCAACGATACGTAGACATCTGCAAACGCTATTTCCTAGCGAGGAAGTATCGCATTCACATTCATTTGAATCGTAGACGAGGAATGCATAACACTTCGCAAATCATGTTATATCTTACCATGAAACATAGAAATGAGATGCGATATTGCGTTTTGTGAAGCAGTAGAACTCTATCGCTACGATACCTAGACATCTGCAGACGCTATTTCCTAGCAAGGAAGTGTCGCATTTACAGTCATTTGAATCATAGATGAGGACCGCATAACACTTCGCAATGAATATTATATCTTATCAAAAGCATAGATATGAGATGCAATATCTCGTTTTAAGAAGCATTTGAACTCTATTGCTACGATACCTAGAATTCTGCAGACGCTATTTCCTAGCAAGGAAGTGTCGCATTTACATTCATTTGAAGTGTAGACGAGGAATACATGACACTTCGCAAATCATATTATATCTCGCCATGGAACATAGAAATGAGATGCGACATCGCGTTTTAAGAAGCATTAGAAGACTTTTGCTACGATACCTAGACATCTGCAGACGCTATTTCCTAGCAAGGAAGTCTCGCATTTACATTCATTTGAAGTGTAGACGAGGAATACATGACACTTCGCAAATCATATTATATCTTACCATGAAACATAGAAATGAGATGCGATATCGCGTTTTAAGAATCATAAGAACTCTACTGTTACGATACGTAGACATCTGCAGACGCTATTTCCTAGCAAGGAAGTGTCGCATTTACATTCATTTGAAGTGTAGACGAGGAATACATGACACTTCGCAAATCATATTATATCTTACCATGAAACATAGAAATGAGATGCGATATCGCGTTTTAAGAAGCATTAGAATTCTATTGCTCCGATACGTAGACATCTGCAAACGCTATTTCCTTGCACGGAAGTGTCACATTTACATTCATTTGAAGTGTATACGACGAATACGTAACACTTCGCAAATCATATTACATCTTACCATGAAACGTAGAAATGAGATGCGATATTGCGTTTTGAGAAGCATTAGAAATCTATCGCTACGATACCTAGACATCTGCAGACGCTATTTCCTAGCAAGGAAGTGTCGCATTTACATTCATTTGAATCATAGATGAGGAACGCATAACACTTCGCAATGAATAGTATATCTTATCATGAAACATAGATATGAGATGCAATATCTCGTTTTAAGAAGCATTTGAACTCTATTGCTACGATACCTAGAATTCTGCAGACGCTATTTCCTAGCAAGGAAGTGTCGCATTTACATTCATTTGAAGTGTAGACGAGGAATACATGACACTTCGCAAATCATATTATATCTTACCATGAAACATAGAAATGAGATGCGATATCGCGTTTTAAGAAGCATTAGAATTCTATTGCTCCGATACGTAGACATCTGCAAACGCTATTTCCTTGCACGGAAGTGTCACATTTACATTCATTTGAAGTGTATACGACGAATACGTAACACTTCGCAAATCATATTACATCTTACCATGAAACGTAGAAATGAGATGCGATATCGCGTTTTAGGAAGCATTTGAACTCTATTGCTACGATACCTAGACATCTGCAGACGCTATTTCCTAACAAGGAAGTGTCGCATTTACTTTCATTTGAATCGTAGACGAGGAATGCATAACACTTCGCAATGAATATTATATCTTATCATGAAACATAGATATGAGATGCAATATCTCGTTTTAAGAAGCATTTGAACTCTATTTCTTCGATACGTAGACATCAGCAAACACTATTTCCTTGCAAGGAAGTGTCGCACTTACATTCATTTGAAGTGTAGAGGAGGAATACATAACACTTCGCAAATCATATTACATCTTACCATGAAACATAGAAATGAGATGCGATATCGCGTTTTAAGAAGCATTAGAACTCTATTGCTCCGATACGTAGACATCTGCAAACGTTATTTCCTTGCAAGGAAGTGTCACATTTACATTCATTTGAAGTGTAGACGACGAATACATAACACTTCGCAAATCATATTACATCTTACCATGAAACGTAGAAATGAGATGCGATATCGCGTTTTAGGAAGCATTTGAACTCTATTGCTACGATACCTAGACATCTGCAGACGCTATTTCCTAAAAGGAAGTGTCGCATTTACTTTCATTTGAATCGTAGACGAGGAATGCATAACACTTCGCAATGAATATTATATCTTATCATGAAACATAGATATGAGATGCAATATCTCGTTTTAAGAAGCATTTGAACTCTATTTCTTCGATACGTAGACATCAGCAAATGCTATTTCCTAGCGAGGAAGTATCGCATTCACATTCATTTGAAGTGTAGACGAGGAATACATAACACTTCGCAAATCATATTATATCTTACCATGAAACATAGAAATGAGATGCGATATTGCGTTTTGAGAAGCATTAGAACCCTATCGCTACGATACCTAGACATCTGCAGACGCTATTTCCTAGCAAGGAAGCGTCGCATTTACATTCATTTGAAGTGTAGACGAGGAATACATAACACTTCGCAAATCATATTATATCTTACCATGAAACATAGAAATGAGATGCGATATCGCGTTTTAAGAAGCATTAGAAATCTATTGCTACGATACGTTGACATCTGCAAACGCTATTTCTTTGCAAGGAAATTTCGCATTTACATTCATTTGAAGTGTAGACGAGGAATACATAACACATCGCAAATCATGTTATATCTTACCATGAAACATAGAAATGAGATGCGATATCGCGTTTTAAGAAGCATTAGAACTCTATTGCTACGATACCTAGACATCTGCATACGCTATTTCCTAGCAACGAAGTGTCGCATTTACATTCATTTGAAGTGTAGACGAGGAATACATGACACTTCGCAAATCATATTATATCTTACCATGAAACATAGAAATGAGATGCGATATCGCGTTTTAAGATGCATTACAATTCTATTGCTACGATAGGTAGACACCTGCAAACGCTATTTCCTTGCAAGGAAGTGTCGCATTTACGTTCATTTGAAGTGTAGACGAGGAATACATAACACTTCGCAAATCATATTACATCTTACAATGAAACATAGAAATGAGATGCGATATCGCGTTTTAAGAAGCATTAGAAAGCTATTGCTACGATACGTAGACATCTGCAAACGCTATTTCCTAGCGAGCAAATATCGCAGTCACATTCATTTGAAATGTAGACGAGGAATACATGACACTTCGCAAATCATATTATATAGTACCATGAAACATAGAAATGAGATGCGATATCGCGTTTTAAGAAGCATTAGAAAGCTATTGCAACGATACGTAGACATCTGCAAACGCTATTTCCTAGCGAGGAAGTATCGCATTCACATTCATTTGAAGTGTAGACGAGGAATACATAACACTTCGCAAATCATATTATATCTTACCATGAAACATAGAAATGAGATGCGATATTGCGTTTTGAGAAGCATTAGAACCCTATCGCTACGATACCTAGACATCTGCAGACGCTATTTCCTAGCAAGGAAGTGTCGCATTTACATTCATTTGAAGTGTAGACGAGGAATACATAACACTTCGCAAATCATATTATATCTTACCATGAAACATAGAAATGAGATGCGATATCGCGTTTTAAAAAGCATTAGAAATCTATTGCTACGATACGTTGCCATCTGCAAACGCTATTTCTTTGCAAGGAAGTGTCGCATTTACGTTCATTTGAAGTGTAGACGAGGAATACATAACACTTCGCAAATCATATTATATCTTACCATGAAACATAGAAATGAGATGCGATATCGCGTTTTAAGAAGCATTAGAACCCTATTGCTACGATTTCGTAGACATCTGCAGACGCTATCTCCTTGCAAGGAAGTGTCGTATTTACAATCATTTGAAGTGTAGACGAGGAGCACATAACACTACGCAAATCATATTATATCTTACCATGAAACATAGAAATGAGATGCGATATCGCGTTTTAAGAATCATAAGAACTCTATTGCTACGATACGTAGACATCTGCAAACGCAATTTCCTTGCAAGGAAGTGTCGCATTAACATTCATATGAAGTGTAGACGAGGAATACATAACACTTCGCAAATCATATTATATCTGACCATGAAACATAGAAATGAGATGTGATATCGCGTTTTAAGTATCATAAGAACCCTATTGCTACGATACGTAGACATCTGCAGACGCCATTTCCTTGCAAGGAAGTGTGGCATTTACATTCATTTGAAGTGTAGACGAGGAATACATAACACTTCGCAAATCATATAATATCTTACGATGAAACATAGAAATGAGATGCGATATCGCGTTTTAAGAAGCATTAGAACTCTATTGCAACGATACCTAGACATCTGCAGACGCTATTTCCTAGCAAGGAAGTGTCTCATTTACGTTCATTTGAATCGTAGACGTAGAATGCATAACACTTCGCAATGAATAATATATCTTATCATGAAACATAGAAATGTGATGCAATATCTCGTTTTAAGAAGCATTTGAACTCTTCTGCTTCGATACGTAGACATCTGCAAACGCTATTTCCTTGCAAGGTAGTGTCGCATTTACATTCATTTGAAGTGTAGACGAGGAATACATGACACTTCTCAAATCATATTATATCTTACCATGAAACATAGAAATGAGATGCGATATCGCGTTTTAAGATGCATTAGAATTCTATTGCTACGATAGGCAGACATCTGCAGACGCTATTTCCTAGCAAGGAAGTGTCGCATTTACATTCAATTGAAGTGTAGACGAGGAATACATGACACTTCGCAAATCATATTATATCTTACCATGAAACATAGAAATGAGATGCGACATCGCGTCTTAAGAAGCATTAGAACACTATTGCTACGATACCTAGACATCTGCAGGCGCTATTTCCTAGCAAGGAAGTCTCGCATTTACATTCATTTGAAGTGTAGACGAGGAATACATGACACTTCGCAAATCATATTATATCTTACCATGAAACATAGAAATGAGAAGCGATATCGCGTTTTAAGAAGCATTAGAAATCTATTGCTACGATACGTAGACATCTGCAAACGTTATTTCTTTGCAAGGAAGTGTCGCATTTACATTCATTTGAAGTGTAGACGAGGAATACATAACACTTCGCAAATCATATTACATCTTACAATGAAACATAGAAATGAGGTGCGATATCGCGTTTTAAGAAGCATTAGAACACTACTGCTACGATAGGTAGACATCTGCAAACGCTATTTCCTTGCAAGGAAGTGTCGCATTTACATTCAATTGAATCGTAGACGCGGAATGCATAACACTTCGCAATGAATATTATATCTTATCATGAAACATAGATATGAGATATTATATCTCGTTTTAAGAAGCATTTGAACTCTATTGCTACGATACCTAGACATCTGCAGACGCTATTTCCTAGCAAGGAAGTGTCGCATGTACATTCACTTGAAGTGTAGACGAGGAATACATGACACTTCGCAAATCATATATCTTACCGTGAAACATTGAAATGAGATGCGATATTGCGTTTTAAGAAGCATTAGAAATCTATTGCTACGATACGTAGACATCAGCAAACGCTATTTCTTTGCAAGGAAGTATCGCATTTACATTCATTTGAAGTGTTGACGAGGAATACATAACACTTCGCAAATCACATTATATCTTACCATGAAACATAGAAATGAGATGCGATATCGCGTTTTAAGAATCACAAGAACTCTATTGCTACGATACGTAGACATCTGCAAACGCTATTTCCTTGCAAGGAAGTGTCGCATTTACATTCATTTGAAGTGTAGACGAGGAATACATGACACTTCGCAAATCATATTATATCTTACCATGAAGCATAGAAATGAGATGCGGTATCGCGTTTTAAGAAGCATTAGAACTCTACTGCTACGATAGGCAGACATCTGCAAACGCTATTTACTTGCAAGGAAGTGTTGCATTTACATTCATTTGAAGTGTAGACGAGGAATACATCACACTTCGCAAATCATATTATATCTTACCATGAAACATAGAAATGAGATGCGATATCGCGTATTAAGAATCATAAGAAATCTATTGTTACGATACGTAGATATCTGCAAACGCTATTTCCTTGCAAGCAAGTGTCGCATTTACATTCATTTGAAGTGTAGACGAGGAATACATAACACTTCGCAAATCATATTATATCTTACCATGAAACATAGAAATGAGATGCGATATCGCGTTTTAAGAATCATAAGAACTCCGTTGCTACGATACGTAGACATCTGCAAACGCTATTTCCTTGCAAGGAAGTGTCCCATTTACATTCATTTGAATCGTAGACGCGGAATGCATAACACTTCGCAATGCATATTATATCTTATCATGAAACATACATATGAGATGCTATATCTCGTTTTAAGAAGCATTTGAACTCTATTGCTACGATACCTAGACATCTGCAGACGCTATTTCCTAGCAAGGAAGTGTCGCATTTACATTCATTTGAAGTGTAGACGAGGAATACATGACACTTCGCAAATCATGTTATATCTTACCGTGAAACATAGAAATGAGATGCGATATCGCGTTCTAAGAGGCATTAGAACTCTATTGCTACGATACCTAGACATCTGCAAACGCTATTTCCTAGCAAGGAAGTGTCGCATTTACATTCATTTGAAGTGTAGACGAGGAATACATAACCCTTCGCAAATCATGTTATATCTTACCATGAAACATAGAAATGAGATGCGATATCGCGTTTTAAGAAGCATTAGAACTCTATTGTTACGATACGTAGACATCTGCAAACGCTATTTCCTTGCAAGGAAGTGTCGCATTTACGTTCATTTGAATCGCAGACGTGGAATGCATAACACTTCGCAATGAATATTATATCTTACCAAGAAACATAGAAATTAGATGCGATATCGCGTTTTAAGAAGCATTAGAACTCTACTGCTACGATAGGCAGACATCTGCAAACGCTATTCCCTTGCAAGGAAGTGTTGCATTTACATTCATTTGAAGTGTAGACGAGGAATACATCACACTTCGCAAATCATATTATATCTTACCAAGAAACATAGAAATGAGATGCGATATTGCGTTTTGAGAAGCATCAGAACTCTATCGCTGCGATACCTAAACATCTACAAACGCTATTTCCTTGCAAGGAAGTTTCGCATTTACATTCATTTGAAGTGTAAACGAGGAATACATAAGACTTCGCAAATCATTTTATATCTTACCATGAAACATAGAAATGAGATGCAATATCGCGTTTTAAGAAGCATTAGAACTCTATTGCTACGATACCTAGACATCTGCAGACGCTATTTCCTAGCAAGGAAGTGTCGCATTTACATTCATTTGAAGTGTAGACGAGGAATACATAATACTTCGCAAATCATGTTATATCTTACCATGAAACATAGAAGTGAGATGCGATATCGCGTTTTAAGAAGCATTAGAACTCTATTGCTACGATACCTAGACATCGGCAGACGCTATTTCCTACCAAGGAAGTGTCGCATTTACATTCATTTGAAGTGTAGACGAGGAATACATAAGACTTCGCAAATCATATTATATCTTACCATGAAACATAGAAATGAGATGCGATATCGGGTTTTAAGAAGCATTAGAACTCTACTGCTACGATAGGCAGACATCTGCAAACGCTATTTCCTTGCAAGGAAGTGTTGCATTTACATTCATTTGAAGTGTAGACGAGGAATACATCACACTTCGCAAACCATATTATATCTTACCATGAAACATAGAAATGAGATGCGATATCGCGTATTAAGAATCATAAGAACTCCATTGCTACGATACGTAGACATCTGCAAACGATATTTCCTTGCAAGGAAGTGTCGCATTTACATTCAATTGAATCGTAGACGCGGAATGCATAACACTTCGCAATGAATATTATATCTTATCATGAAACATAGATATGAGATATTATATCTCGTTTTAAGAAGCATTTGAACTCTATTGCTACGATACCTAGACATCTGCAGACGCTATTTCCTAGCAGGGAAGTGTCGCATTTACATTCATTTGAAGTGTAGACGAGGAATACATGACACTTCGCAAATCATATTATATCTTACCATGAAACATAGAAATGAGATGCGATATTGCGTTTTAAGAAGCATTAGAAATCTATTGCTACGATACGTAGACATCTGCAAACGCTATTTCTTTGCAAGGAAGTGTCGCATTTACATTCATTTGAAGTGTTGACGAGGAATACATAACACTTCGCAAATCATATTATATCTTACCATGAAACATAGAAATGAGATGCGATATCGCGTTTTAAGAAGCATTAGAACTCTATTGCTACGATACCTAGACATCTGCAGACGCTATTTCCTAGCAAGGAAGTGTCGCATTTGCGTTCATTTGAATCGTAGACGTAGAATGCATAACACTTCGCAATGAATAATATATCTTATCATGAAACATAGATATGTGATGCAATATCTCGTTTTAAGAAGCATTTGAACTCTATTGCTTCGATACGTAGACATCTGCAAACGCTATTTCCTTGCAAGGAAGTGTCGCATTTACATTCATTTGAAGTGTAGACGAGGAATACATAACACTTCGCAAATCATATTATATCTTACCATGAAACATAGAAATGAGAAGCGATATCGCGTTTTAAGAAGCATTAGAAATTTATTGCTACGATACGTAGACATCTGCAAACGTTATTTCTTTGCAAGGAAGTGTCGCATTTACATTCATTTGAAGTGTAGACGAGGAATACATAACACTTCGCAAATCATATTACATCTTACAATGAAACATAGAAATGAGGTGCGATATCGCGTTTTAAGAAGCATTAGAACACTACTGCTACGATAGGTAGACATCTGCAAACGCTATTTCCTTGCAAGGAAGTGTCGCATTTACATTCAATTGAATAGTAGACGCGGAATGCATAACACTTCGCAATGAATATTATATCTTATCATGAAACATAGATATGAGATATTATATCTCGTTTTAAGAAGCATTTGAACTCTATTGCTACGATACCTAGACATCTGCAGACGCTATTTCCTAGCAAGGAAGTGTCGCATGTACATTCACTTGAAGTGTAGACGAGGAATACATGACACTTCGCAAATCATATATCTTACCGTGAAACATTGAAATGAGATGCGATATTGCGTTTTAAGAAGCATTAGAAATCTATTGCTACGATACGTAGACATCTGCAAACGCTATTTCTTTGCAAGGAAGTATCGCATTTACATTCATTTGAAGTGTTGACGAGGAATACATAACACTTCGCAAATCACATTATATCTTACCATGAAACATAGAAATGAGATGCGATATCGCGTTTTAAGAATCACAAGAACTCTATTGCTACGATACGTAGACATCTGCAAACGCTATTTCCTTGCAAGGAAGTGTCGCATTTACATTCATTTGAAGTGTAGACGAGGAATACATGACACTTCGCAAATCATATTATATCTTACCATGAAGCATAGAAATGAGATGCGGTATCGCGTTTTAAGAAGCATTAGAACTCTACTGCTACGATAGGCAGACATCTGCAAACGCTATTTACTTGCAAGGAAGTGTTGCATTTACATTCATTTGAAGTGTAGACGAGGAATACATCACACTTCGCAAATCATATTATATCTTACCATGAAACATAGAAATGAGATGCGATATCGCGTATTAAGAATCATAAGAACTCCATTGCTACGATACGTAGACATCTGCAAACGCTATTTCCTTGCAAGGAAGTGTCGCATTTACATTCAATTGAATCGTATACACGGAATGCATAACACTTCGCAATGAATATTATATCTTATCATGAAACATAGATATGAGATATTATATCTCGTTTTAAGAAGCATTTGAACTCTATTGCTACGATACCTAGACATCTGCAGACGCTATTTCCTAGCAAGGAAGTGTCGCATGTACATTCATTTGAAGTGTAGACGAGGAATGCATGACACTTCGCAAATCATATATCTTACCATGAAACATTGAAATGAGATGCCATATTGCGTTTTAAGAAGCATTAGAAATCTATTGCTACGATACGTATACATCTGCAAACGCTATTTCTTTGCAAGGAAGTATCGCATTTACATTCATTTGAAGTGTTGACGAGGAATACATAACACTTCGCAAATCATATTATATCCTACCATGAAACATAGAAATGAGATGCGATATCGCGTTTTAAGAATCATAAGAACTCTATTGCTACGATACGTAGACATCTGCGAACGCTATTTCCTTGCAAGGAAGTGTCGCATTTACATTCATTTGAAGTGTAGACGAGGAATACATAACACTTCGCAAATCATATTATATCTTACCATGAAACATAGAAATGAGAAGCGATATCGCGTTTTAAGAAGCATTAGAAATCTATTGCTACGATACGTAGACATCTGCAAACGCTATTTCTTTGCAAGGAAGTGTCGCATTTACATTCATTTGAAGTGTAGAAGAGGAATACATAACACTTCGCAAATCATATTATATCTTACCATGAAACATAGATATGAGGTGCGATATCGCGTTTTAAGAAGCATTAGAACTCCATTGCTACGATACGTAGACATCTGCAAACGCTATTTCCTTGCAAGGAAGTGTCGCATTTACATTCAATTGAATCGTAGACGCGGAATGCATAACACTTCGCAATGAATATTATATCTTATCATGAAACATAGATATGAGATATTATATCTCGTTTTAAGAAGCATTTGAACTCTATTGCTACGATACCTAGACATCTGCAGACGCTATTTCCTAGCATGGAAGTGTCGCATTTACATTCATTTGAAGTGTAGACGAGGAATACATGACACTTCGCAAATCATATTATATCTTACCATGAAACATAGAAATGAGATGCGATATTGCGTTTTAAGAAGCATTAGAAATCTATTGCTACGATACCTAGACATCTGCAGACGCTATTTCCTAGCAAGGAAGTGTCGCATATACATTCATTTGAAGTGTAGACGAGGAATACATAACACTTCGCAAATCATGTTATATCTTACCATGAAACATAGAAGTGAGATGCGATATCGCGTTTTAAGAAGCATTGGAACTCTATTGCTACGATACCTAGAAATCTGCAGACGCTATTTCCTACCAAGGAAGTGTCGCATTTACATTCATTTGAAGTATAGACGAGGAATACGTAAGACTTCGCAAATCATATTATATCTTACCATGAAGCATAGAAATGAGATGCGGTATCGCGTTTTAAGAAGCATTAGAACTCCATTGCTACGATACGTAGACATCTGCAAACGCTATTTCCTTGCAAGGAAGTGTCGCATTTACATTCAATTGAATCGTAGACACGGAATGCATAACACTTCGCAATGAATATTATATCTTATCATGAAACATAGATATGAGATATTATATCTCGTTTTAAGAAGCATTTGAACTCTATTGCTACGATACCTAGACATCTGCAGACGCTATTTCCTAGTAAGGAAGTGTCGCATGTACATTCATTTGAAGTGTAGACGAGGAATGCATGACACTTCGCAAATCATATATCTTACCATGATACATTGAAATGAGATGCGATATTGCGTTTTAAGAAGCATTAGAAATCTATTGCTACGATACGTATACATCTGCAAACGCTATTTCTTTGCAAGGAAGTATCGCATTTACATTCATTTGAAGTGTAGACGAGGAATACATAACACTTCGCAAATCATATTATATCTTACCATGAAACATAGAAATGAGAAGCGATATCGCGTTTTAAGAAGCATTAGAAATCTATTGCTACGATACGTAGACATCTGCAAACGCTATTTCTTTGCAAGGAAGTGTCGCATTTACATTCATTTGAAGTGTAGAAGAGGAATACATAACACTTCGCAAATCATATTATATCTTACCATGAAACATAGATATGAGGTGCGATATCGCGTTTTAAGAAGCATTAGAACTCCATTGCTACGATACGTAGACATCTGCAAACGCTATTTCCTTGCAAGGAAGTGTCGCATTTACATTCAATTGAATCGTAGACGCGGAATGCATAACACTTCGCAATGAATATTATATCTTATCATGAAACATAGATATGAGATATTATATCTCGTTTTAAGAAGCATTTGAACTCTATTGCTACGATACCTAGACATCTGCAGACGCTATTTCCTAGCATGGAAGTGTCGCATTTACATTCATTTGAAGTGTAGACGAGGAATACATGACACTTCGCAAATCATATTATATCTTACCATGAAACATAGAAATGAGATGCGATATCGCGTTTTAGGAAGCATTAGAACTCTATTGCTACGATACCTAGAAATCTGCAGACGCTATTTCCTACCATGGAAGTGTCGCATTTACATTCATTTGAAGTATAGACGAGGAATACATAAGACTTCGCAAATCATATTATATCTACCCATGAAACATAGAAATGAGATGCGATATCGCGTTTTAAGAAGCATTAGAACTCTACTGCTACGATAGGCAGACATCTGCAAACGCTATTTCCTTGCAAGGAAGTGTCGCATTTACATTCATTTGAAGTGTAGTCGAGGAATACATAAGACTTCGCAAATCATATTATATCTTACCATGAAACATAGAAATGAGATGCGATATCGCGTTTTAAGGATCATAAGAACTCTATTGCTACGATACGTAGACATCTGCAGACGCTATTTCCTTGCAAGGAAGTGTCGCATTTACAATCATTTGAAGTGTAGACGAGGAGCACATAACACTACGCAAATCATATTATATCTTACCATGAAACATAGAAATGAGAAGCGATATCGCATTTTAAGAATCACAAGAACTCTATTGCTACGATACGTAGACATCTGCAAACGCTATTTCCTTACAAGAAAGTGTCGCAATTACATTCATTTGAATCGTATACTAGGAATGCATAACACTTCGCAATGAATATTATATCTTATCATGAAACGTAGATATGAGATGCTATATCTCGTTTTAAGAAGCATTTGAACTCTATTGCTACGATACCTAGACATCTGCAGACGCTATTTCCTAGCAAGGAAGTATCGCATTTACATTCATTTGAAGTGTTGACGAGGAATACATAACACTTCGCAAATCACATTATATCTTACCATGAAACATAGAAATGAGATGCGATATCGCGTTTTAAGAATCACAAGAACTCTATTGCTACGATACGTAGACATCTGCAAACGCTATTTCCTTGCAAGGAAGTGTCGCATTTACATTCATTTGAAGTGTAGACGAGGAATACATGACACTTCGCAAATCATATTATATCTTACCATGAAGCATAGAAATGAGATGCGGTATCGCGTTTTAAGAAGCATTAGAACTCTACTGCTACGATAGGCAGACATCTGCAAACGCTATTTACTTGCAAGGAAGTGTTGCATTTACATTCATTTGAAGTGTAACGAGGAATACATCACACTTCGCAAATCATATTATATCTTACCATGAAACATAGAAATGAGATGCGATATCGCGTTTTAAGAATCATAAGAACTCTATTGCTACGATACGTAGACATCTGCAAACGCTATTTCCTTGCAAGGAAGTGTCGCATTTACATTCATTTGAAGTGTAGAGGAGGAATACATAACACTTCGCAAATCATATTATATCTTACCATGAAACATAGAAATGAGAAGCGATATCGCGTTTTAAGAAGCATTAGAAATCTATTGCTACGATACGTAGACATCTGCAAACGCTATTTCTTTGCAAGGAAGTGTCGCATTTACATTCATTTGAAGTGTAGAAGAGGAATACATAACACTTCGCAAATCATATTATATCTTACCATGAAACATAGATATGAGGTGCGATATCGCGTTTTAAGAAGCATTAGAACTCCATTGCTACGATACGTAGACATCTGCAAACGCTATTTCCTTGCAAGGAAGTGTCGCATTTACATTCAATTGAATCGTAGACGCGGAATGCATAACACTTCGCAATGAATATTATATCTTATCATGAAACATAGATATGAGATATTATATCTCGTTTTAAGAAGCATTTGAACTCTATTGCTACGATACCTAGACATCTGCAGACGCTATTTCCTAGCATGGAAGTGTCGCATTTACATTCATTTGAAGTGTAGACGAGGAATACATGACACTTCGCAAATCATATTATATCTTACCATGAAACATAGAAATGAGATGCGATATTGCGTTTTAAGAAGCATTAGAAATCTATTGCTACGATACCTAGACATCTGCAGACGCTATTTCCTAGCAAGGAAGTGTCGCATTTACATTCATTTGAAGTGTAGACGAGGAATACATAACACTTCGCAAATCATGTTATATCTTACCATGAAACATAGAAGTGAGATGCGATATCGCGTTTTAAGAAGCATTGGAACTCTATTGCTACGATACCTAGAAATCTGCAGACGCTATTTCCTACCAAGGAAGTGTCGCATTTACATTCATTTGAAGTATAGACGAGGAATACATAAGACTTCGCAAATCATATTATATCTTACCATGAAGCATAGAAATGAGATGCGGTATCGCGTTTTAAGAAGCATTAGAACTCTACTGCTACGATAGGCAGACATCTGCAAACGCTATTTCCTTGCAAGGAAGTGTCGCATTTACATTCATTTGAAGTGTAAGCGAGGAATACATGACACTTCGCAAATCATATTATATATCACCATGAAACATAGAAATGAGATGCGATATCGCGTATTAAGAATCATAAGAACTCCATTGCTACGATACGTAGACATCTGCAAACGCTATTTCCTTGCAAGGAAGTGTCGCATTTACATTCAATTGAATCGTAGACACGGAATGCATAACACTTCGCAATGAATATTATATCTTATCATGAAACATAGATATGAGATATTATATCTCGCTTTAAGAAGCATTTGAACTCTATTGCTACGATACCTAGACATCTGCAGACGCTATTTCCTAGTAAGGAAGTGTCGCATGTACATTCATTTGAAGTGTAGACGAGGAATGCATGACACTTCGCAAATCATATATCTTACCATGATACATTGAAATGAGATGCGATATTGCGTTTTAAGAAGCATTAGAAATCTATTGCTACGATACGTATACATCTGCAAACGCTATTTCTTTGCAAGGAAGTATCGCATTTACATTCATTTGAAGTGTTGACGAGGAATACATAACACTTCGCAAATCATATTATATCTTACCATGAAACATAGAAATGAGATGCGATATCGCGTTTTAAGAATCATAAGAACTCTATTGCTACGATACGTAGACATCTGCAAACGCTATTTCCTTGCAAGGAAGTGTCGCATTTACATTCATTTGAAGTGTAGACGAGGAATACATAACACTTCGCAAATCATATTATATCTTACCATGAAACATAGAAATGAGAAGCGATATCGCGTTTTAAGAAGCATTAGAAATCTATTGCTACGATACGTAGACATCTGCAAACGCTATTTCTTTGCAAGGAAGTGTCGCATTTACATTCATTTGAAGTGTAGAAGAGGAATACATAACACTTCGCAAATCATATTATATCTTACCATGAAACATAGATATGAGGTGCGATATCGCGTTTTAAGAAGCATTAGAACTCCATTGCTACGATACGTAGACATCTGCAAACGCTATTTCCTTGCAAGGAAGTGTCGCATTTACATTCAATTGAATCGTAGACGCGGAATGCATAACACTTCGCAATGAATATTATATCTTATCATGAAACATAGATATGAGATATTATATCTCGTTTTAAGAAGCATTTGAACTCTATTGCTACGATACCTAGACATCTGCAGACGCTATTTCCTAGCATGGAAGTGTCGCATTTACATTCATTTGAAGTGTAGACGAGGAATACATGACACTTCGCAAATCATATTATATCTTACCATGAAACATAGAAATGAGATGCGATATTGCGTTTTAAGAAGCATTAGAAATCTATTGCTGCGATACCTAGACATCTGCAGACGCTATTTCCTAGCAAGGAAGTGTCGCATTTACATTCATTTGAAGTGTAGACGAGGAATACATAACACTTCGCAAATCATGTTATATCTTACCATGAAACATAGAAGTGAGATGCGATATCGCGTTTTAAGAAGCATTAGAACTCTATTGCTACGATACCTAGAAATCTGCAGACGCTATTTCCTACCAAGGAAGTGTCGCATTTACATTCATTTGAAGTATAGACGAGGAATACATAAGACTTCGCAAATCATATTATATCTTCCCATGAAACATAGTAATGAGATGCGATATCGCGTTTTAAGAAGCATTAGAACTCTACTGCTACGATAGGCAGACATCTGCAAACGCTATTTCCTTGCAAGGAAGTGTCGCATTTACATTCATTTGAAGTGTAGTCGAGGAATACATAAGACTTCGCAAATCATATTATATCTTACCATGAAACATAGAAATGAGATGCGATATCGCGTTTTAAGGATCATAAGAACTCTATTGCTACGATACGTAGACATCTGCAGACGCTATTTCCTTGCAAGGAAGTGTCGCATTTACAATCATTTGAAGTGTAGACGAGGAGCACATAACACTACGCAAATCATATTATATCTTACCATGAAACATAGAAATGAGAAGCGATATCGCATTTTAAGAATCACAAGAACTCTATTGCTACGATACGTAGACATCTGCAAACGCTATTTCCTTACAAGAAAGTGTCGCAATTACATTCATTTGAATCGTATACTAGGAATGCATAACACTTCGCAATGAATATTATATCTTATCATGAAACGTAGATATGAGATGCTATATCTCGTTTTAAGAAGCATTTGAACTCTATTGCTACGATACCTAGACATCTGCAGACGCTATTTCCTAGCAAGGAAGTGTCGCATTTACATTCATTTGAAGTGTAGACGAGGAATACATGACACTTCGCAAATCATATTATATCTTACCATGAAACATAGAAATGAGATGCGATATCGCGTTTTAAGAAGCATTAGAAACCTATTGCTACGATACGTAGACATCTGCAAACGCTATTTCTTTCCATGGAGGTGTCGCATTTACATTCATTTGAAGTGTAGACGATTAATACATAACACTTCGCAAATCATATTATATCTTACCAGGAAACATAGAAATGAGATGCGATATCGCGTATTAAGAATCATAAGAACTCCATTGCTACGATACGTAGACATCTGCAAACGCTATTTCTTTGCAAGGAAGTGTCGCATTTACATTCATTTGAAGTGTAGGCGAGGAATACATAACACTTCGCAAATCGTGTTATATCTTACCATGAAACATAGAATTGAGATGCGATATCGCGTTTTAAGAAGCATTAGAACTCCATTGCTACGATACCTAGACATCTGCAGACGCTATTTCCTACCAAGGAAGTGTCGCATTTACTTTCATTTGAAGTGTAGACGAGGAATACATGACACTTCGCAAATCATATTATATCTTACCATGAAACATAGAAATGAGATGCGATATCGCGTTTTAAGAAGCATTAGAAAGCTATTGCAACGATACGTAGACATCTGCAAACGCTATTTCCTAGCGAGGAAGTATCGCATTCACATTCATTTGAAGTGTAGACGAGGAATACATGACACTTCGCAAATCATATTATATCTTACTATGAAACACAGAAATGAGATGCGATATCGCGTTTTAAGAAGCATTAGAACTCTATTGCTACGATACCTAGACATCTGCAGACGCTATTTCCTAGCAAGGAAGTGTCGCATTTACATTCATTTGAAGTGTAGACGAGGAATGCATGACACTTCGCAAATCATATTATATCTTACCATGAAACATAGAAATGAGATGCGACATCGCGTCTTAAGAAGCATTAGAACACTATTGCTACGATACCTAGACATCTGCAGACGCTATTTCCTAGCAAGTAAGTCTCGCATTTACATTCATTGGAAGTGTAGACGAGGAATACATGACACTTCGCAAATCATATTATATCTTACCATGAAACATAGAAATGAGATGCGATATCGCGTTTTAAGAAGCTTTAGAAACCTATTGCTACGATACGTAGACATCTGCAAACGCTATTTCTTTCCAAGGAGGTGTCGCATTTACATTCATTTGAAGTGTAGACGATTAATACATAACACTTCGCAAATCATATTATATCTTACCAGGAAACATAGAAATGAGATGCGATATCGCGTATTAAGAATCATAAGAACTCCATTGCTACGATACGTAGACATCTGCAAACGCTATTTCTTTGCAAGGAAGTGTCGCATTTACATTCATTTGAAGTGTAGGCGAGGAATACATAACACTTCGCAAATCGTGTTATATCTTACCATGAAACACAGAATTGAGATGCGATATCGCGTTTTAAGAAGTATTAGAACTCCATTGCTACGATACCTAGACATCTGCAGACGCTATTTCCTACCAAGGAAGTGTCGCATTTACTTTCATTTGAAGTGTAGACGAGGAACACATGACACTTCGCAAATCATATTATATCTTACCATGAAACATAGAAATGAGATGCGATATCGCGTTTTAAGAAGCATTAGAAAGCTATTGCAACGATACGTAGACATCTGCAAACGCTATTTCCTAGCGAGGAAGTATCGCATTCACATTCATTTGAAGTGTAGACGAGGAATACATGACACTTCGCAAATCATATTATATCTTACTATGAAACACAGAAATGAGATGCGATATCGCGTTTTAAGAAGCATTAGAACTCTATTGCTACGATACCTAGACATCTGCAGACGCTATTTCCTAGCAAGGAAGTGTCGCATTTACATTCATTTGAAGTGTAGACGAGGAATGCATGACACTTCGCAAATCATATTATATCTTACCATGAAACATAGAAATGAGATGCGACATCGCGTCTTAAGAAGCATTAGAACACTATTGCTACGATACCTAGACATCTGCAGACGCTATTTCCTAGCAAGTAAGTCTCGCATTTACATTCGTTGGAAGTGTAGACGAGGAATACATGACACTTCGCAAATCATATTATATCTTACCATGAAACATAGAAATGAGATTCGATATCGCGTTTTAAGAAGCATTAGAATTCTATTGCTCCGACACGTAGACATCTGCAAACGCTATTTCCTTGCAAGGAAGTGTCACATTTACATTCATTTGAAGTGTAGACGACGAATACATAACACTTCGCAAATCATATTACATCTTACCATGAAACGTAGAAATGAGATGCGATATTGCGTTTTGAGAAGCATTAGAACTCTATCGCTACGATACCTAGACATCTGCAGACGCTATTTCCTAGCAAGGAAGTGTCGCATTTACATTCATTTGAAGTGTAGACGAGGAATACATGACACTTCGCAAATCATATTATATCTTACCATGAAACATAGAAATGAGATGCGATATCGCGTTTTAAGATGCATTGGAATTCTATTGCTACGATAGGTAGACACCTGCAAACGCTATTTCCTTGCAAGGAAGTGTCGCATTTACGTTCATTTGAAGTGTAGACGAGGAATACATAACACTTCGCAAATCATATTATATCTTACCATGAAACATAGAAATGAGATGCGATATCGGGTTTTAAGAAGCATTAGAACACTATTGCTACGATACCTAGACATCTGCAAACGCTATTTCCTTGCAAGGAAGTGTCGCATTTACATTCATTTGAATCATAGACGAGGAATGCATAGCACTTCGCAATGAATATTATATCTTACCATGAAACATAGAAATGAGATGCGATATCGCGTTTTAAGGATCATAAGAACTCTATTGCTACGATACGTAGACATCTGCAGACGCTATTTCCATGCAAGGAAGTGTCGCATTTACAATCATTTGAAGTGTAGACGAGGAGCACATAACACTACGCAAATCATATTATATCTTACCATGAAACATAGAAATGAGATGCGATATCGCGTTTTAAGAATCATAAGAACTCTATTGCTACGATACGTAGACATCTGCAAACGCACTTTCCTTGCAAGGAAGTGTCGCGTTAACATTCATATGAAGTGTAGACGAGGAATACATAACACTTCGCAAATCATATTATATCTTACCATGAAACATAGAACTGAGATGCGATATCGCGTTTTAAGAATCATAAGAACCCTATTGCTACGATACGTAGACATCTGCAGACGCCATTTCCTTGCAAGGAAGTGTCGCATTTACATTCATTTGAAGTGTAGACGAGGAATACATAACACTTCGCAAATCATATAATATCTTACCATGAAACATAGAAATGAGATGCGATATCGCGTTTTAAGAAGCATTAGAACTCTATTGCTACGATAGGCAGACATCTGCAAACGCTATTTCCTTGCAAGGAAGTGTCGCATTAACATTCATATGAAGTGTAGACGAGGAATACATAACACTTCGCAAATCATATTATATCTTAGCATGAAACATAGAAATGAGATGCGATATAGCGTTTTAAGAATCATAAGAACCCTATTGCTACGATACGTAGACATCTGCAGACGCCATTTCCTTGCAAGGAAGTGTCGCATTTACATTCATTTGAAGTGTAGACGAGGAATACATAACACTTCGCAAATCATATAATATCTTACCATGAAACATAGAAATGAGATGCGACATCGCGTCTTAAGAAGCATTAGAACACTATTGCTACGATACCTAGACATCTGCAGACGCTATTTCCTAGCAAGTAAGTCTCGCATTTACATTCATTGGAAGTGTAGACGAGGAATACATGACACTTCGCAAATCATATTATATCTTACCATGAAACATAGAAATGAGATGCGATATCGCGTTTTAAGAAGCATTAGAATTCTATTGCTCCGACACGTAGACATCTGCAAACGCTATTTCCTTGCAAGGAAGTGTCACATTTACATTCATTTGAAGTGTAGACGACGAATACATAACACTTCGCAAATCATATTACATCTTACCATGAAACGTAGAAATGAGATGCGATATTGCGTTCTGAGAAGCATTAGAACTCTATCGCTACGATACCTAGACATCTGCAGACGCTATTTCCTAGCAAGGAAGTGTCGCATTTACATTCATTTGAAGTGTAGACGAGGAATACATAACACTTCGCAAATCATATTATATCTTGCCATGAAACATAGAAATGAGATGCGATATCGCGTTTTAAGAAGCATTAGAAATCTATTGCTACGATACGTTGACATCTGCAAACGCTATTTCTTTGCAAGGGAATACCGCATTTACATTCATTTGAAGTGTAGACGAGGAATACATAACACTTCGCAAATCATGTTATATCTTACCATGAAACATAGAAATGAGATGCGATATCGCGTTTTAAGAAGCATTAGAACTCTATTGCTACGATACCTGGACATCTGCAGACGCTATTTCCTAGCAAGGAAGTGTCGCATTTACATTCATTTGAAGTGTAGACGAGGAACACATGACACATCGCAAATCATATTATATCTTACCATGAAACATAGAAATGAGATGCGATATCGCGTTTTAAGATGCATTGGAATTCTATTGCTACGATAGGTAGACACCTGCAAACGCTATTTCCTTGCAAGGAAGTGTCGCATTTACGTTCATTTGAAGTGTAGACGAGGAATACATAACACTTCGCAAATCATATTATATCTTACCATGAAACATAGAAATGAGATGCGATATCGCGTTTTAAGAAGCATTAGAACACTATTGCTACGATACCTAGACATCTGCAAACGCTATTTCCTTACAAGAAAGTGTCGCAATTACATTCATTTGAATCGTATACTAGGAATGCATAACACTTCGCAATGAATATTATATCTTATCATGAAACGTAGATATGAGATGCTATATCTCGTTTTAAGAAGCATTTGAACTCTATTGCTACGATACCTAGACATCTGCAGACGCTATTTCCTAGCAAGGAAGTGTCGCATTTACATTCATTTGAAGTGTAGACGAGGAATACATGACACTTCGCAAATCATATTATATCTTACCATGAAACATAGAAATGAGATGCGATATCGCGTTTTAAGAAGCTTTAGAAACCTATTGCTACGATACGTAGACATCTGCAAACGCTATTTCTTTCCAAGGAGGTGTCGCATTTACATTCATTTGAAGTGTAGACGATTAATACATGACACTTCGCAAATCATATTATATCTTACCAGGAAACATAGAAATGAGATGCGATATCGCGTATTAAGAATCATAAGAACTCCATTGCTACGATACGTAGACATCTGCAAACGCTATTTCTTTGCAAGGAAGTGTCGCATTTACATTCATTTGAAGTGTAGGCGAGGAATACATAACACTTCGCAAATCGTGTTATATCTTACCATGAAACATAGAATTGAGATGCGATATCGCGTTTTAAGAAGCATTAGAACTCCATTGCTACGATACCTAGACATCTGCAGACGCTATTTCCTACCAAGGAAGTGTCGCATTTACTTTCATTTGAAGTGTAGACGAAGAATACATGACACTTCGCAAATCATATTATATCTTACCATGAAACATAGAAATGAGATGCGATATCGCGTTTTAAGAAGCATTAGAAAGCTATTGCAACGATACGTAGACATCTGCAAACGCTATTTCCTAGCGAGGAAGTATCGCATTCACATTCATTTGAAGTGTAGACGAGGAATACATGACACTTCGCAAATCATATTATATCTTACTATGAAACACAGAAATGAGATGCGATATCGCGTTTTAAGAAGCATTAGAACTCTATTGCTACGATACCTAGACATCTGCAGACGCTATTTCCTAGCAAGGAAGTGTCGCATTTACATTCATTTGAAGTGTAGACGAGGAATGCATGACACTTCGCAAATCATATTATATCTTACCATGAAACATAGAAATGAGATGCGACATCGCGTCTTAAGAAGCATTAGAACACTATTGCTACGATACCTAGACATCTGCAGACGCTATTTCCTAGCAAGTAAGTCTCGCATTTACATTCATTGGAAGTGTAGACGAGGAATACATGGCACTTCGCAAATCATATTATATCTTACCATGAAACATAGAAATGAGATGCGATATCGCGTTTTAAGAAGCATTAGAATTCTATTGCTCCGACACGTAGACATCTGCAAACGCTATTTCCTTGCAAGGAAGTGTCACATTTACATTCATTTGAAGTGTAGACGACGAATACATAACACTTCGCAAATCATATTACATCTTACCATGAAACGTAGAAATGAGATGCGATATTGCGTTTTGAGAAGCATTAGAACTCTATCGCTACGATACCTAGACATCTGCAGACGCTATTTCCTAGCAAGGAAGTGTCGCATTTACATTCATTTGAAGTGTAGACAAGGAATACATGACACTTCGCAAATCATATTATATCTTACCATGAAACATAGAAATGAGATGCGATATCGCGTTTTAAGATGCATTGGAATTCTATTGCTACGATAGGTAGACACCTGCAAACGCTATTTCCTTGCAAGGAAGTGTCGCATTTACGTTCATTTGAAGTGTAGACGAGGAATACATAACACTTCGCAAATCATATTATATCTTACCATGAAACATAGAAATGAGATGCGATATCGCGTTTTAAGAATCATAAGAACTCTATTGCTACGATACGTAGACATCTGCAAACGCACTTTCCTTGCAAGGAAGTGTCGCGTTAACATTCATATGAAGTGTAGACGAGGAATACATAACACTTCGCAAATCATGTTATATCTTACCATGAAACATAGAACTGAGATGCGATATCGCGTTTTAAGAATCATAAGAACCCTATTGCTACGATACGTAGACATCTGCAGACGCCATTTCCTTGCAAGGAAGTGTCGCATTTACATTCATTTGAAGTGTAGACGAGGAATACAGAACACTTCGCAAATCATATAATATCTTACCATGAAACATAGAAATGAGATGCGATATCGCGTTTTAAGAAGCATTAGAACTCTATTGCTCCGACACGTAGACATCTGCAAACGCTATTTCCTTGCAAGGAAGTGTCACATTTACATTCATTTGAAGTGTAGACGACGAATACATAACACTTCGCAAATCATATTACATCTTACCATGAAACGTAGAAATGAGATGCGATATTGCGTTTTGAGAAGCATTAGAACTCTATCGCTACGATACCTAGACATCTGCAGACGCTATTTCCTAGCAAGGAAGTGTCGCATTTACATTCATTTGAAGTGTAGACGAGGAATACATGACACTTCGCAAATCATATTATATCTTACCATGAAGCATAGAAATGAGATGCGATATCGCGTTTTAAGATGCATTGGAATTCTATTGCTACGATAGGTAGACACCTGCAAACGCTATTTCCTTGCAAGGAAGTGTCGCATTTACGTTCATTTGAAGTGTAGACGAGGAATACATAACACTTCGCAAATCATATTATATCTTACCATGAAACATAGAAATGAGATGCGATATCGCGTTTTAAGAAGCATTAGAACACTATTGCTACGATACCTAGACATCTGCAAACGCTATTTCCTTGCAAGGAAGTGTCGCATTTACATTCATTTGAATCATAGACGAGGAATGCATAGCACTTCGCAATGAATATTATATCTTACCATGAAACATAGAAATGAGATGCGATATCGCGTTTTAAGGATCATAAGAACTCTATTGCTACGATACGTAGACATCTGCAGACGCTATTTCCATGCAAGGAAGTGTCGCATTTACAATCATTTGAAGTGTAGACGAGGAGCACATAACACTACGCAAATCATATTATATCTTACCATGAAACATAGAAATGAGATGCGATATCGCGTTTTAAGAATCATAAGAACTCTATTGCTGCGATACGTAGACATCTGCAAACGCACTTTCCTTGCAAGGAAGTGTCGCGTTAACATTCATATGAAGTGTAGACGAGGAATACATAACACTTCGCAAATCATATAATATCTAACCATGAAACATAGAAATGAGATGCGATATCGCGTTTTAAGAAGCATTAGAACTCTATTGCTACGATAGGCAGACATCTGCAAACGCTATTTCCTTGCAAGGAAGTGTCGCATTAACATTCATATGAAGTGTAGACGAGGAATGCATAGCACTTCGCAATGAATATTATATCTTACCATGAAACGTAGATATGAGATGCTATATCTCGTTTTAAGAAGCATTTGAACTCTATTGCTACGATACGTAGACATCTGCAGACGCTGTTTCCTAGCAAGGAAGTGTCGCATTTACATTCATTTGAAGTGTAGACGAGGAATACATGACACTTCGCAAATCATATAATATCTTACCATGAAACATAGAAATGAGATGCGACATCGCGTCTTAAGAAGCATTAGAACACTATTGCTACGATACCTAGACATCTGCACACGCTGTTTCCTAGCAAGGAAGTGTCGCATTTACATTCATTTGAAGTGTAGACGAGGAATACATGACACTTCGCAAATCATATTATATCTTACCATGAAACATAGAAATGAGATGCGATATCGCGTTTTAAGATGCATTGGAATTCTATTGCTACGATAGGTAGACACCTGCAAACGCTATTTCCTTGCAAGGAAGTGTCGCATTTACGTTCATTTGAAGTGTAGACGAGGAATACATAACACTTCGCAAATCATATTATATATTACCATGAAACATAGAAATGAGATGCGATATCGCGTTTTAAGAAGCATTAGAACACTATTGCTACGATACCTAGACATCTGCAAACGCTATTTCCTTGCAAGGAAGTGTCGCATTTACATTCATTTGAATCATAGACGAGGAATGCATAGCACTTCGCAATGAATATTATATCTTACCATGAAACGTAGATATGAGATGCTATATCTCGTTTTAAGAAGCATTTGAACTCTATTGCTACGATACCCAGACATCTGCAGACGCTGTTTCCTAGCAAGGAAGTGTCGCATTTACATTCATTTGAAGTGTAGACGAGGAATACATGACACTTCGCAAATCATATTATATCTTACCATGAAACATAGAAATGAGATGCGATATCGCGTTTTAAGAAGCATTAGAAATCTATTGCTACGATACGTAGACATCTGCAAACGCTATTTCTCTCCAAGGAGGTGTCGCATTTACATTGATGTGAAGTGTAGACGATTAATACATAACACTTCGCAAATCATATTATATCTTACCAGGAAACATAGAAATGAGATGCGATATCGCGATTTAAGAAGCATTAGAACTCTATTGCTACGATACCTAGACATCTGCAAACGCTATTTCCTTGCAAGGAAGTGTCGCATTTACATTCATTTGAATCATAGACGAGGAATGCATAACACTTCGCAATGAATATTATATCTTATCATGAAACATAGATATGAGATGCAATATCTCGTTTTCAGAAGCATTTGAACTCTATTGCTACGTTACCTAGACATCTGCAGACGCTATTTGCTAGCAAGGAAGTGTCGCATTTACATTCATTTGAAGTGTAGACGAGGAATACATGACACTTCGCAAATCATATTATATCTTACCATGAAACATAGAAATGAGATGCGATATCGCGTTTTAGGAAGCATTAGAACTCTATTGCTACGATAGGCAGACATCTGCAAACGCTATTTCTTTGCAAGGAAGTGTCGCATTTACATTCGTTTGAAGTGTAGGCGAGGAAAACATAACACTTCGCAAATCGTGTTATATCTTACCATGAAACATAGAATTGAGATGCGATATCGCGTTTTAAGAAGCATTAGAACTCTATTGCTACGATACCTAAACATCTGCAGACGCTATTTCCTAACAAGGAAGTGTCGCATTTACTTTCATTTGAATCGTAGACGAGGAATGCATAACACTTCGCAATGAATATTATATCTTATCATGAAACATAGATATGAGATGCAATATCTCGTTTTAAGAAGCATTTGAACTCTATTTCTTCGATACGTAGACATCAGCAAACGCTATTTCCTTGCAAGGAAGTGTCGCATTTACATTCATTTGAAGTGTAGACGAGGAATGCATGACACTTCGCAAATCATATTATATCTTACCATGAAACATAGAAATGAGATGCGACATCGCGTTTTAAGAAGCATTAGAACACTATTGCTACGATACCTAGACATCTGCAGACGCTATTTCCTAGCAAGTAAGTCTCGCATTTACATTCATTGGAAGTGTAGACGAGGAATACATGACACTTCGCAAATCATATTATATCTTACCATGAAACATAGAAATGAGATGCGATATCGCGTTTTAAGAAGCATTAGAATTCTATTGCTCCGACACGTAGACATCTGCAAACGCTATTTCCTTGCAAGGAAGTGTCACATTTACATTCATTTGAAGTGTAGACGACGAATACATAACACTTCGCAAATCATATTACATCTTACCATGAAACGTAGAAATGAGATGCGATATTGCGTTTTGAGAAGCATTAGAACTCTATCGCTACGATACCTAGACATCTGCAGACGCTATTTCCTAGCAAGGAAGTGTCGCATTTACATTCATTTGAAGTGTAGACGAGGAATACATGACACTTCGCAAATCATATTATATCTTACCATGAAACATAGAAATGAGATGCGATATCGCGTTTTAAGATGCATTGGAATTCTATTGCTACGATAGGTAGACACCTGCAAACGCTATTTCCTTGCAAGGAAGTGTCGCATTTACGTTCATTTGAAGTGTAGACGAGGAATACATATCACTTCGCAAATCATATTATATCTTACCATGAAACATAGAAATGAGATGCGATATCGCGTTTTAGGAAGCATTAGAACTCTACTGCTACGATACCTAGACATCTGCAGACGCTATTTCCTACCAAGGAAGTGTCGCATTTACATTCATTTGAAGTGTAGACGAGGAATACATAACATTTCGCAAATCATATTATATCTTACCATGAAACATAGAAATGAGATGCGATATCGCGTTTTAAGAAGCATTAGAACACTATTGCTACAATACCTAGTCATCTGCAGACGCTAATTCCTAGCAAGGAAGTGTCGCTTTTACATTCATTTGAAGTGTAGACGAGGAATACATGACATTTCGCAAATCATATTATATCTTACCATGAAACATAGAAATGAGATGCGATATCGCGTTCTAAGAAGCATTAGAAAGCTATTGCTACGATACGTAGACATCTGCAAACGCTAATTTCTAGCGAGGAAATATCGCAGTCACATTCATTTGAAGTGTAGACGAGGAATACATGACACTTCGCAAATCATATTATATCTTACCATGAAACATAGAAATGAGATGCGATATCGCGTTTTAAGAAGCATTAGAACTCTATTGCTACAATACCTAGACATCTGCAGACGCTATTACCTAGCAAGTAAGTGTCGCAGTTACATTCATTTGAAGTGTAGACGAGGAATACATGACACTTCGCAAATCATATTATATCTTACAGTGAAACATCGAAATGAGATGCGATATCGCGTTTTAAGTAGCATTAGAAATCTATTGCTACGATACGTAGACATCTGCAAACGCTATTTCTTTGCAAGGAAGTGTCGCATTTACATTCATTTGAAGTGTAGACGAGGAAGACATAACACTTCGCAAATCATATTATATCCTACCATGAAACATAGAAATGAGATGCGATATCGCGTTTTAAGAAGCATTAGGACACTATTGCTACGATACCTAGTCATCTGCAGACGCTATTTCCTAGCAAGGAAGTGTCGCATTTACATTCATTTGAAGTGTAGACGAGGAATACATGACACTTCGCAAATCATATTATATCTTACCATGAAACATAGAAATGAGATGCGATATCGCGTCTTAAGAAGCATTAGAACTCTATTGCTACGATACCTAGACATCTGCAGACGCTATTTCCTAGCAAGGAAGTGTCGCATTTACATTCATTTGAAGTGTAGACGAGGAATACATGACACTTCGCAAATCATATTATATCTTACCATGAAACATAGAAATGAGATGCGATATCGCCTTTTAAGAATCATAAGAACTCTATTGTTACGATACGTAGACATCTGCAAACGCTATTTCCTTGCAAGGAAGTGCCGCATTTACGTTCACTTGAATCGCAGACGAGGAATGCATAACACTACGCAATGAATATTATATCTTATCATGAAACATAGATATGAGATGCAATATCTCGTTTTAAGAAGCATTTGAACTCTATTGGTTCGATACGTAGGCATCTGCAAACGCTATTTCCTTGCAAGGAAGTGTCACATTTACATTCATTTGAAGTGTAGGCGACGAATACATAACACTTCGCAAATCATATTACATCTTACCATGAAACGTAGAAATGAGATGCGATATCGCGTTTTAAGAAGCATTAGAACTTTATTGCTACGATACCTAGACATCTGCAGACGCTACTTCCTAACAAGGAGTTGTCGCATTTACATTCATTTGAAGTGTAGACGAGGAATACATAACACTTCGCAAATCATATAATATCTTACCATGAAACATAGAAATGAGATGCGATATCGCGTTTTAGGAGGCATTAGAACTCTATTGCTACGATACCTAGACATCTGCAGACGCTATTTCCTAGCAAGGAAGTGTCGCATTTACGTTCATTTGAATCGTAGACGTAGAATGCATAACACTTCGCAATGAATAATATATCTTATCATGAAACATAGAAATGAGATGCGATATTGCGTTTTGAGAAGCATTAGAACTCTATCGCTACGATACCTAGACATCTGCAGACGCTATTTCCTAGCAAGGAAGTGTCGCATTTACATTCATTTGAAGTGTGGACGAGGAATACATGACACTTCGCAAATCATATTATATCTTACCATGAAACATAGAAATGAGATGCGATATCGCGTTCTAAGAAGCATTAGAAAGCTATTGCTACGATACGTAGACATCTGCAAACGCTAATTTCTAGCGAGGAAATATCGCAGTCACATTCATTTGAAGTGTAGACGAGGAATACATGACACTTCGCAAATCATATTATATCTTACCATGAAACATAGAAATGAGATGCGATATCGCGTTTTAAGAAGCATTAGAAAGCTATTGCAACGATACGTAGACATCTGCAAACGCTATTTCCTAGCGAGGAAGTATCGCATTTACATTCATTTGAAGTGTAGACGAGGAATACATGACACTTCGCAAATCATATTATATCTTACCATGAAACATAGAAATGAGATGCGATATCGCGTTTTAAGATGCATTGGAATCCTATTGCTACGATAGGTAGACACCTGCAAACGCTATTTCCTTGCAAGGAAGTGTCGCATTTACGTTCATTTGAAGTGTAGACGAGGAATACATAACACTTCGCAAATCATATTATATCTTACCATGAAACATAGAAATGAGATGCGATATCGCGTTTTAAGAAGCATTAGAACTCTATTGCTACGATACCTAGACATCTGCAAACGCTATTTCCTTGCAAGGAAGTGTCGCATTTACATTCATTTGAATCATAGACGAGGAATGCATAACACTTCGCAATGAATATTATATCTTACCATGAAACATAGAAATGAGATGCGATATCGCGTTTTAAGAAGCATTAGAACTATATTGCTACGATACCTAGACATCTGCAGACGCTATTTCCTAGCAAGGAAGTGTCGCATTTACGTTCATTTGAATCGTAGACGTAGAATGCATAACACTTCGCAATGAATAATATATCTTATCATGAAACATAGAAATGAGATGCGATATTGCGTTTTGAGAAGCATTAGAACTCTATCGCTACGATACCTAGACATCTGCAGACGCTATTTCCTAGCAAGGAAGTGTCGCATTTACATTCATTTGAAGTGTAGACGAGGAATACATGACACTTCGCAAATCATATTATATCTTACAGTGAAACATCGAAATGAGATGCGATATCGCGTTTTAAGAAGCATTAGAAATCTATTGCTACGATACCTAGACATCTGCAGACGCTATTACCTAGCAAGGAAGTGTCGCATTTACATTCATTTGAAGTGTAGATGAGGAATACATGACACTTCGCAAATCATATTATATCTTACCATGAAACATAGAAATGAGATGCGATATCGCCTTTTTAGAATCATAAGAACTCTATTGTTACGATACGTAGACATCTGCAAACGCTATTTCCTTGCAAGGAAGTGTCGCATTTACGTTCATTTGAATCGCAGACGAGGAATGCATAACACTTCGCAATGAATATTATATCTTATCATGAAACATAGATATGAGATGCAATATCTCATTTTAAGAAGCATTCGAACTCTATTGCTTCGATACGTAGGCATCTGCAAAAGCTATTTCCTTGCAAGGAAGTGTCGCATTTACATTCATTTGAAGTGTAGACGAGGAATACATAACTCTTCGCAAATCATATTATATCTTATCACGAAACATAGATATGAGATGCAATATCTCGTTTTAAGAAGCATTTGAACTCTATTGCTACGATACCTAGAATTCTGCAGACGCTATTTCCTAGCAAGGAAGTGTCGCATTTACGTTCATTTGAAGTGTAGACGAGGAATACATGACACTTCTCAAATCATATTATATCTTACTACGAAACACAGAAATGAGATGCTGTATCGCGTTTTAAGAAGCATTAGAACTCAATTGCTACGATACCTAGACATCTGCAAACGCTATTTCCTTGCAAGGAAGTGTCGCATTTACATTCATTTGAAGTGTAGAGGAGGAATACATAACACTTCGCAAATCATATTACATCTTACCATGAAACATAGAATTGAGATGGGATATCGCGTTTTAAGAAGCATTAGAAAGCTATTGCTACGATACGTAGACATCTGCAAACGCTATTTCCTAGCGAGGAAATATCGCAGTCACATTCATTTGAAGTGTAGACGAGGAATACATGACACTTCGCAAATCATATTATATCGTACCATGAAACATAGAAATGAGATGGGATATCGCGTTTTAAGAAGCATTAGAAAGCTATTGCTACGATACGTAGACATCTGCAAACGCTATTTCCTAGCGAGGAAATATCGCAGTCACATTCATTTGAAGTGTAGACGAGGAATACATGACACTTCGCAAATCATATTATATCGTACCATGAAACATAGAAATGAGATGCGATATCGCGTTTTAAGAAGCATTAGAACACTATTGCTACGATACCTAGTCATCTGCAGACGCTAATTCCTAGCAAGGAAGTGTCGCTTTTACATTCATTTGAAGTGTAGACGAGGAATACATGACACTTCGCAAATCATATTATATCGTACCATGAAACATAGAAATGAGATGCGATATCGCGTTTTAAGAAGTATTAGTAAGCTATTGCAACGATACGTAGACATCTGCAAACGCTATTTCCTAGCGAGGAAGTATCGCATTCACAGTCATTTGAAGTGTAGACGAGGAATACACAACACTTCGCAAATCATGTTATATCTTACCATGAAACATAGAAATGAGATGCGATATGGCGTTTTGAGAAGCATTAGAACTCTATCGCTACGATACCTAGACATCTGCAGACGCTATTTCCTAGCAAGGAAATGTCGCATTTACATTCATTTGAAGTGTAGACGAGGAATACATAACACTTCGCAAATCATATTATATCTTACCATGAAACATAGAAATGAGATGCGATATCGCGTTTTAAGAAGCATTAGAAATCTATTGCCACGATACGTAGACATCTGCAAACGCAATTTCCTGGCAAGGAAGTGTCGCATTTACATTCATTTGAAGTGTAGACGAGGAAGACATAACACTTCGCAAATCATATTATATCCTACCATGAAACATAGAAATGAGATGCGATATCGCGTTTTAAGAAGCATTAGGACACTATTGCTACGATACCTAGTCATCTGCAGACGCTATTTCCTAGCAAGGAAGTGTCGCATTTACATTCATTTGAAGTGTAGACGAGGAATACATGACACTTCGCAAATCATATTATATCTTACCATGAAACATAGAAATGAGATGCGATATCGCCTTTTAAGAATCATAAGAACTCTATTGTTACGATACGTAGACATCTGCAAACGCTATTTCCTTGCAAGGAAGTGCCGCATTTACGTTCATTTGAATCGCAGACGAGGAATGCATAACACTTCGCAATGAGTATTATATCTTATCATGAAACATAGATATGAGATGCAATATCTCGTTTTAAGAAGCATTTGAACTCTATTGGTTCGATACGTAGGCATCTGCAAACGCTATTTCCTAGCAAGGAAGTGTCGCATTTACATTCATTTGAAGTGTAGACGAGGAATACATGACACTTCGCAAATCATATTATATCTTACCATGAAACATAGAAATGAGATGCGATATCGCCTTTTAAGAATCATAAGAACTCTATTGTTACGATACGTAGACATCTGCAAACGCTATTTCCTTGCAAGGAAGTGCCGCATTTACGTTCACTTGAATCGCAGACGAGGAATGCATAACACTTCGCAATGAATATTATATCTTATCATGAAACATAGATATGAGATGCAATATCTCGTTTTAAGAAGCATTTGAACTCTATTGGTTCGATACGTAGGCATCTGCAAACGCTATTTCCTTGCAAGGAAGTGTCACATTTACATTCATTTGAAGTGTAGGCGACGAATATATAACACATCGCAAATCATATTACATCTTACCATGAAACGTAGAAATGAGATGCGATATCGCGTTTTAAGAAGCATTAGAACTTTATTGCTACGATACCTAGACATCTGCAGACGCTACTTCCTAACAAGGAGTTGTCGCATTTACATTCATTTGAAGTGTAGACAAGGAATACATAACACTTCGCAAATCATATAATATCTTACCATGAAACATAGAAATGAGATGCGATATCGCGTTTTAGGAGGCATTAGAACTCTATTGCTACGATACCTAGACATCTGCAGACGCTATTTCCTAGCAAGGAAGTGTCGCATTTACGTTCATTTGAATCGTAGACGTAGAATGCATAACACTTCGCAATGAATAATATATCTTATCATGAAACATAGAAATGAGATGCGATATTGCGTTTTGAGAAGCATTAGAACTCTATCGCTACGATACCTAGACATCTGCAGACGCTATTTCCTAGCAAGGAAGTGTCGCATTTACATTCATTTGAAGTGTGGACGAGGAATACATGACACTTCGCAAATCATATTATATCTTACCATGAAACATAGAAATGAGATGCGATATCGCGTTCTAAGAAGCATTAGAAAGCTATTGCTACGATACGTAGACATCTGCAAACGCTAATTTCTAGCGAGGAAATATCGCAGTCACATTCATTTGAAGTGTAGACGAGGAATACATGACACTTCGCAAATCATATTATATCTTACCATGAAACATAGAAATGAGATGCGATATCGCGTTTTAAGAAGCATTAGAAAGCTATTGCAACGATACGTAGACATCTGCAAACGCTATTTCCTAGCGAGGAAGTATCGCATTTACATTCATTTGAAGTGTAGACGAGGAATACATGACACTTCGCAAATCATATTATATCTTACCATGAAACATAGAAATGAGATGCGATATCGCCTTTTAAGAATCATAAGAACTCTATTGTTACGATACGTAGACATCTGCAAACGCTATTTCCTTGCAAGGAAGTGCCGCATTTACGTTCATTTGAATCGCAGACGAGGAATGCATAACACTTCGCAATGAATATTATATCTTATCATGAAACATAGATATGAGATGCAATATCTCGTTTTAAGAAGCATTTGAACTCTATTGGTTCGATACGTAGGCATCTGCAAACGCTATTTCCTAGCAAGGAAGTGTCGCATTTACATTCATTTGAAGTGTAGACGAGGAATACATGACACTTCGCAAATCATATTATATCTTACCATGAAACATAGAAATGAGATGCGATATCGCCTTTTAAGAATCATAAGAACTCTATTGTTACGATACGTAGACATCTGCAAACGCTATTTCCTTGCAAGGAAGTGCCGCATTTACGTTCACTTGAATCGCAGACGAGGAATGCATAACACTTCGCAATGAATATTATATCTTATCATGAAACATAGATATGAGATGCAATATCTCGTTTTAAGAAGCATTTGAACTCTATTGGTTCGATACGTAGGCATCTGCAAACGCTATTTCCTTGCAAGGAAGTGTCACATTTACATTCATTTGAAGTGTAGGCGACGAATACATAACACTTCGCAAATCATATTACATCTTACCATGAAACGTAGAAATGAGATGCGATATCGCGTTTTAAGAAGCATTAGAACTTTATTGCTACGATACCTAGACATCTGCAGACGCTACTTCCTAACAAGGAGTTGTCGCATTTACATTCATTTGAAGTGTAGACAAGGAATACATAACACTTCGCAAATCATATAATATCTTACCATGAAACATAGAAATGAGATGCGATATCGCGTTTTAGGAGGCATTAGAACTCTATTGCTACGATACCTAGACATCTGCAGACGCTATTTCCTAGCAAGGAAGTGTCGCATTTACGTTCATTTGAATCGTAGACGTAGAATGCATAACACTTCGCAATGAATAATATATCTTATCATGAAACATAGAAATGAGATGCGATATTGCGTTTTGAGAAGCATTAGAACTCTATCGCTACGATACCTAGACATCTGCAGACGCTATTTCCTAGCAAGGAAGTGTCGCATTTACATTCATTTGAAGTGTGGACGAGGAATACATGACACTTCGCAAATCATATTATATCTTACCATGAAACATAGAAATGAGATGCGATATCGCGTTCTAAGAAGCATTAGAAAGCTATTGCTACGATACGTAGACATCTGCAAACGCTAATTTCTAGCGAGGAAATATCGCAGTCACATTCATTTGAAGTGTAGACGAGGAATACATGACACTTCGCAAATCATATTATATCTTACCATGAAACATAGAAATGAGATGCGATATCGCGTTTTAAGAAGCATTAGAAAGCTATTGCAACGATACGTAGACATCTGCAAACGCTATTTCCTAGCGAGGAAGTATCGCATTTACATTCATTTGAAGTGTAGACGAGGAATACATGACACTTCGCAAATCATATTATATCTTACCATGAAACATAGAAATGAGATGCGATATCGCGTTTTAAGATGCATTGGAATCCTATTGCTACGATAGGTAGACACCTGCAAACGCTATTTCCTTGCAAGGAAGTGTCGCATTTACGTTCATTTGAAGTGTAGACGAGGAATACATAACACTTCGCAAATCATATTATATCTTACCATGAAACATAGAAATGAGATGCGACATCGCGTTTTAAGAAGCATTAGAACTCTATTGCTACGATACCTAGACATCTGCAAACGCTATTTCCTTGCAAGGAAGTGTCGCATTTACATTCATTTGAATCATAGACGAGGAATGCATAACACTTCGCAATGAATATTATATCTTACCATGAAACATAGAAATGAGATGCGATATAGCGTTTTAAGAATCATAAGAACTCTATTGCTACGATACGTAGACATCTGCAAACGCACTTTCCTTGCAAGGAAGTGTCGCATTAACATTCATATGAAGCGTAGACGAGGAATACATAACACTTCGCAAATCATATTATATCTTAGCATGAAACATAGAAATGAGATGCGATATCGCGTTTTAAGAATCATAAGAACCGTATTGCTACGATACGTAGACATCTGCAGACGCTATTTCCCTGCAAGGAAGTGTCGCATTTACATTCATTTGAAGTGTAGACGAGGAATACATAACACTTCGCAAATCATATAATATCTTACCATGAAACATAGAAATGAGATGCGATATCGCGTTTTAAGAAGCATTAGAACTATATTGCTACGATACCTAGACATCTGCAGACGCTATTTCCTAGCAAGGAAGTGTCGCATTTACGTTCATTTGAATCGTAGACGTAGAATGCATAACACTTCGCAATGAATAATATATCTTATCATGAAACATAGAAATGAGATGCGATATTGCGTTTTGAGAAGCATTAGAACTCTATCGCTACGATACCTAGACATCTGCAGACGCTATTTCCTAGCAAGGAAGTGTCGCATTTACATTCATTTGAAGTGTAGACGAGGAATACATGACACTTCGCAAATCATATTATACCTTACAGTGAAACATCGAAATGAGATGCGATGTCGCGTTTTAAGAAGCATTAGAAATCTATTGCTACGATACCTAGACATCTGCAGACGCTATTACCTAGCAAGGAAGTGTCGCATTTACATTCATTTGAAGTGTAGATGAGGAATACATGACACTTCGCAAATCATATTATATCTTACCATGAAACATAGAAATGAGATGCGGTATCGCGTTTTAAGAAGCATTAGAACTCAATTGCTACGATACCTAGACATCTGCAAACGCTATTTACTTGCAAGGAAGTGTCGCATTTACATTCATTTGAAGTGTAGAGGAGGAATACATAACACTTCGCAAATCATATTATATCTTACCATGAAACATAGAAATGAGATGCGATATCGCGTTTTAAGAAGCATTAGAAATCTATTGCCACGATACGTAGACATCTGCAAACGCAATTTGCTAGCGAGGAAGTATCGCATTCACATTCATTTGGAGTGTGGACGAGGAATGCATAACACTTCGCAATGAATATTATATCTTATCATGAAACATAGATATGAGATGCAATATCTCGTTTTAAGAAGCATTAGAACACTATTGCTACGAAACCTAGTCATCTGCAGACGCTATTTCCTAGCAAGGAAGTGTCGCATTTACATTCATTTGAAGTGTGGACGAGGAATACATGACACTTCGCAAATCATATTATATCTTACCATGAAACATAGAAATGAGATGCGATATCGCGTTCTAAGAAGCATTAGAAAGCTATTGCTACGATACGTAGACATCTGCAAACGCTAATTTCTAGCGAGGAAATATCGCAGTCACATTCATTTGAAGTGTAGACGAGGAATACATGACACTTCGCAAATCATATTATATCTTACCATGAAACATAGAAATGAGATGCGATATCGCGTTTTAAGAAGCATTAGAAAGCTATTGCAACGATACGTAGACATCTGCAAACGCTATTTCCTAGCGAGGAAGTATCGCATTTACATTCATTTGAAGTGTAGACGAGGAATACATGACACTTCGCAAATCATATTATATCTTACCATGAAACATAGAAATGAGATGCGATATCGCGTTTTAAGATGCATTGGAATCCTATTGCTACGATAGGTAGACACCTGCAAACGCTATTTCCTTGCAAGGAAGTGTCGCATTTACGTTCATTTGAAGTGTAGACGAGGAATACATAACACTTCGCAAATCATATTATATCTTACCATGAAACATAGAAATGAGATGCGATATCGCGTTTTAAGAAGCATTAGAACTCTATTGCTACGATACCTAGACATCTGCAAACGCTATTTCCTTGCAAGGAAGTGTCGCATTTACATTCATTTGAATCATAGACGAGGAATGCATAACACTTCGCAATGAATATTATATCTTACCATGAAACATAGAAATGAGATGCGATATCGCGTTTTAAGAATCATAAGAACTCTATTGCTACGATACGTAGACATCTGCAAACGCACTTTCCTTGCAAGGAAGTGTCGCATTTACATTCATTTGAAGTGTAGACGAGGAATACATAACACTTCGCAAATCATATAATATCTTACCATGAAACATAGAAATGAGATGCGATATCGCGTTTTAAGAAGCATTAGAACTATATTGCTACGATACCTAGACATCTGCAGACGCTATTACCTAGCAAGGAAGTGTCGCATTTACATTCATTTGAAGTGTAGATGAGGAATACATGACACTTCGCAAATCATATTATATCTTACCATGAAACATAGAAATGAGATGCGGTATCGCGTTTTAAGAAGCATTAGAACTCAATTGCTACGATACCTAGACATCTGCAAACGCTATTTACTTGCAAGGAAGTGTCGCATTTACATTCATTTGAAGTGTAGAGGAGGAATACATAACACTTCGCAAATCATATTATATCTTACCATGAAACATAGAAATGAGATGCGATATCGCGTTTTAAGAAGCATTAGAAATCTATTGCCACGATACGTAGACATCTGCAAACGCAATTTGCTAACGAGGAAGTATCGCATTCACATTCATTTGGAGTGTGGACGAGGAATGCATAACACTTCGCAATGAATATTATATCTTATCATGAAACATAGATATGAGATGCAATATCTCGTTTTAAGAAGCATTAGAACACTATTGCTACGATACCTAGTCATCTGCAGACGCTATTTCCTGGCAAGGAAGTGTCGAATTTACATTCATTTGAAGTGTAGACGAGGAAGACATAACACTTCGCAAATCATATTATATCCTACCATGAAACATAGAAATGAGATGCGATATCGCGTTTTAAGAAGCATTAGGACACTATTGCTACGATACCTAGTCATCTGCAGACGCTATTTCCTAGCAAGGAAGTGTCGCATTTACATTCATTTGAAGTGTAGACGAGGAATACATGACACTTCGCAAATCATATTATATCTTACCATGAAACATAGAAATGAGATGCGATATCGCGTCTTAAGAAGCATTAGAACTCTATTGCTACGATACCTAGACGTCTGCAGACGCTATTACCTAGCAAGGAAGTGTCGCATTTACATTCATTTGAAGTGTAGACGAGGAATACATGACACTTCGCAAATCATATTATATCTTACCATGAAACATAGAAATGAGATGCGATATCGCCTTTTAAGAATCATAAGAACTCTATTGTTACGATACGTAGACATCTGCAAACGCTATTTCCTTGCAAGGAAGTGCCGCATTTACGTTCATTTGAATCGCAGACGAGGAATGCATAACACTTCGCAATGAATATTATATCTTATCATGAAACATAGATATGAGATGCAATATCTCGTTTTAAGAAGCATTTGAACTCTATTGGTTCGATACGTAGGCATCTGCAAACGCTATTTCCTTGCAAGGAAGTGTCACATTTACATTCATTTGAAGTGTAGGCGACGAATACATAACACTTCGCAAATCATATAATATCTTACCATGAAACATAGAAATGAGATGCGATATCGCGTTTTAAGAAGCATTAGAACTCTATTGCTACGATACCTAGACATCTGCAGACGCTAATTCCTAGCAAGGAAGTGTCGCATTTACGTTCATTTGAATCGTAGACGTAGAATGCATAACACTTCGCAATGAATAATATATCTTATCATGAAACATAGAAATGAGATGCGATATTGCGTTTTGAGAAGCATTAGAACTCTATCGCTACGATACCTAGACATCTGCAGACGCTATTTCCTAGCAAGGAAGTGTCGCATTTACATTCATTTGAAGTGTAGACGAGGAATACATGACACTTCGCAAATCATATTATATCTTACCATGAAACATAGAAATGAGATTCGATATCGCGTTTTAAGAAGCATTAGAACCCTATTGTTACGATACGTAGACATCTGCAAACGCTATTTCCTTGCAAGGAAGTGTCGCATTTACGTTCATTTGAATCGCAGACGTGGAATGCATAACACTTCGCAAATAATATTATATCTTACCATGAAACATAGAAATGAGATGCGATATCGCGTTTTAAGAAGCATTAGAACTCTATTGCTACGATAGGTAGACATCTGCAAACGCTATTTCCTTGCAAGGAAGTGTCGCATTTACATTCATTTGAAGTGTAGACGAGGAATACATGACACTTCGCAAATCATATTATATCTTACAGTGAAACATCGAAATGAGATGCGATATCGCGTTTTAAGAAGCATTAGAAATCTATTGCTACGATACCTAGACATCTGCAGACGCTATTACCTAGCAAGGAAGTGTCGCATTTACATTCATTTGAAGTGTAGACGAGGAATACATGACACTTCGCAAATCATATTATATCTTACCATGAAGCATAGAAATGAGATGCGATATCGCCTTTTAAGAATCATAAGAACTCTATTGTTACGATACGTAGACATCTGCAAACGCAATTTCCTAGCGAGGAAGTATCGCATTCACATTCATTTGAAGTGTGGACGAGGAATGCATAACACTTCGCAATGAATATTATATCTTATCATGAAACATAGATATGAGATGCAATTTCTCATTTTAAGAAGCATTTGAACTCTATTGCTTCGATACGTAGGCATCTGCAAAAGCTATTTCCTTGCAAGGAAGTGTCGCATTTACATTCATTTGAAGTGTAGACGAGGAATACATAACACTTCGCAAATCATATTATATCTTATCACGAAACACAGATATGAGATGCAATATCTCGTTTTAAGAAGCATTTGAACTCTATTGCTACGATACCTAGAATTCTGCAGACGCTATTTCCTAGCAAGGAAGTGTCGCATTTACGTTCATTTGAAGTGTAGACGAGGAATACATGACACTTCGCAAATCATATTATATCTTACTATGAAACACAGAAATGAGATGCGATATCGCGTTTTAAGAAGCATTAGAACTCAATTGCTACGATACCTAGACATCTGCAGACGCTATTTCCTAGCGAGGAAGTGTCGCATTTACTTTCATTTGAATTGTAGACGAGGAATGCATAACACTTCGCAATGAATATTATATCTTATCATGGAACATAGATATGAGATACAATATCTCGTTTTAAGAAGCATTTGAACTCTATTTCTTCGATACGTAGACATCAGCAATCGCTATTTCCTTGCAAGGAAGTGTCGCACTTACATTCATTTGAAGTGTAGAGGAGGAATACATAACACTTCGCAAATCATATTACATCTTACCATGAAACAGAGAATTGAGATGGGATATCGCGTTTTAAGAAGCATTAGAAAGCTATTGCTACGATACGTAGACATCTGCAGACGCTAATTCCTAGCAAGGAAGTGTCGCTTTTACATTCGTTTGAAGTGTAGACGAGGAATACATGACACTTCGCAAATCATATTATATCGTACCATGAAACATAGAAATGAGATGCGATATCGCGTTTTAAGAATCATAAGAACTCCATTGCTACGATACGTAGACATCTGCAAACGCTATTTCCTTGCAAGGAAGTGTCGCATTTACATTCATTTGAAGTTTAGACGTGGAATACATAACACTTCGCAAATCATATAATATCTTACTATGAAACATAGAAATGAGATGCGATATCGCGTTTTAGGAAGCATTAGAACTCTACTGCTACGAAACCTAGACATCTGCAGACGCTATTTCCTACCAAGGAAGTGTCGCATTTACATTCATTTGAAGTGTAGACGAGGAATACATAACACTTCGCAAATCATATTATATCTTACCATGAAACATAGAAATGAGATGCGATATCGCGTTTTAAGAAGCATTAGAACACTATTGCTACGATACCTAGTCATCTGCAGACGCTAATTCCTAGCAAGGAAGTGTCGCTTTTACATTCGTTTGAAGTGTAGACGAGGAATACGTGACACTTCGCAAATCATATTATATCGTACCATGAAACATAGAAATGAGATGCGATATCGCGTTTTAAGAATCATAAGAACTCCATTGCTACGATACGTAGACATCTGCAAACGCTATTTCCTTGCAAGGAAGTGTCGCATTTACATTCATTTGAAGTTTAGACGTGGAATACATAACACTTCGCAAATCATATAATATCTTACTATGAAACATAGAAATGAGATGCGATATCGCGTTTTAAGAAGAATTAGAAATCTATTGCTACGATACCTAGACATCTGCAGACGCTATTTCCTAGCAACGAAGTGTCGCATTTACATTCATTTGAAGTGTAGACGAGGAATACATGACACTTCGCATATCATATTATATCTTACCATGAAACATAGAAATGAGATGCGATATCGCATTTTAAGAAGCATTAGAAGGCTATTGCTACGATACGTAGACATCTGCAAACGCAATTTCCTAGCGAGGAAGTATCGCATTCACATTCATTTGGAGTGTGGACGAGGAATGCATAACACTTCGCAATGAATATTATATCTTATCATGAAACATAGATATGAGATGCAATATCTCGTTTTAAGAAGCATTAGAACACTATTGCTACGATACCTAGTCATCTGCAGACGCTATTTCCTAGCAAGGAAGTGTCGCATTTACATTCATTTGAAGTGTAGACGAGGAATACATGACACTTCGCAAATCATATTATATCTTACCATGAAACATAGAAATGAGATGCGATATCGCGTTTTAAGTAGCATTAGAACTCTATTGCTACAATACCTAGACATCTGCAGACGCTATTACCTAGCAAGTAAGTGTCGCATTTACATTCATTTGAAGTGTAGACGAGGAATACATGTCACTTCGCAAATCATATTATATCTTACAGTGAAACATCGAAATGAGATGCGATATCGCGTTTTAAGTAGCATTAGAAATCTATTCCTACGATACGTAGACATCTGCAAACGCTATTTCTTTGCAAGGAAGTGTCGCATTTACATTCATTTGAAGTGTAGACGAGGAATACATGACACTTCGCAAATCATATTATATCTTACCATGAAACATAGAAATGAGATGCGATATCGCGTTTTAAGAAGCATTAGAACTCTATTGTTACGATACGTAGACATCTGCAAACGCTATTTCCTTGCAAGGAAGTGTCGCATTTACGTTCATTTGAATCGCAGACGTGGAATGCATAACACTTCGCAATGAATACTATATCTTATCATGAAACATAGATATGAGATGCAATATCTCGTTTTAAGAAGCATTTGAACTCTATTGCTTCGATACGTAGGCATCTGCAAACGCTATTTCCTTGCAAGGAAGTGTCGCATTTACATTCATTTGAAGTGTAGACGAGGAATACATAACACTAAGCAAATCATATTATATCTTACCATGAAACATAGAAATGAGATGCGATATCGCGTTTTAAGAATCATAAGAACTCCATTGCTACGATACGTAGACATCTGCAAACGCTATTTCCATGCAAGGAAGTGTCGCATTTACATTCATGTGAAGCGTAGACGAGGAGTACATAACACTTCGCAAATAATATTATATCTTACCATGAAACATAGAAATGAGATGCGATATCGCGTTTTAAGAAGCATTAGAACTCTATTGCTACGATAGGTAGACATCTGCAAACGCTATTTCCTTGCAAGGAAGTGTCGCATTTACATTCATTTGAAGTGTAGACGAGGAATACATGACACTTCGCAAATCATATTATATCTTACAGTGAAACATCGAAATGAGATGCGATATCGCGTTTTAAGAAGCATTAGAAATCTATTGCTACGATACCTAGACATCTGCAGACGCTATTACCTAGCAAGGAAGTGTCGCATTTACATTCATTTGAAGTGCAGACGAGGAATACATGACACTTCGCAAATCATATTATATCTTATCACGAAACACAGATATGAGATGCAATATCTCGTTTTAAGAAGCATTTGAACTCTATTGCTACGATACCTAGAATTCTGCAGACGCTATTTCCTAGCAAGGAAGTGTCGCATTTACGTTCATTTGAAGTGTAGACGAGGAATACATGACACTTCGCAAATCATATTATATCTTACCATGAAACATAGAAATGAGATGCGATATCGCGTTTTAAGAAGCATTAGAACTCTATTGTTACGATACGTAGACATCTGCAAACGCTATTTCCTTGCAAGGAAGTGTCGCATTTACGTTCATTTGAATCGCAGACGTGGAATGCATAACACTTCGCAATGAATACTATATCTTATCATGAAACATAGATATGAGATGCAATATCTCGTTTTAAGAAGCATTTGAACTCTATTGCTTCGATACGTAGGCATCTGCAAACGCTATTTCCTTGCAAGGAAGTGTCGCATTTACATTCATTTGAAGTGTAGACGAGGAATACATAACACTAAGCAAATCATATTATATCTTACCATGAAACATAGAAATGAGATGCGATATCGCGTTTTAAGAATCATAAGAACTCCATTGCTACGATACGTAGACATCTGCAAACGCTATTTCCATGCAAGGAAGTGTCGCATTTACATTCATGTGAAGCGTAGACGAGGAGTACATAACACTTCGCAAATAATATTATATCTTACCATGAAACATAGAAATGAGATGCGATATCGCGTTTTAAGAAGCATTAGAACTCTATTGCTACGATAGGTAGACATCTGCAAACGCTATTTCCTTGCAAGGAAGTGTCGCATTTACATTCATTTGAAGTGTAGACGAGGAATACATGACACTTCGCAAATCATATTATATCTTACAGTGAAACATCGAAATGAGATGCGATATCGCGTTTTAAGAAGCATTAGAAATCTATTGCTACGATACCTAGACATCTGCAGACGCTATTACCTAGCAAGGAAGTGTCGCATTTACATTCATTTGAAGTGCAGACGAGGAATACATGACACTTCGCAAATCATATTATATCTTATCACGAAACACAGATATGAGATGCAATATCTCGTTTTAAGAAGCATTTGAACTCTATTGCTACGATACCTAGAATTCTGCAGACGCTATTTCCTAGCAAGGAAGTGTCGCATTTACGTTCATTTGAAGTGTAGACGAGGAATACATGACACTTCGCAAATCATATTATATCTTACTATGAAACACAGAAATGAGATGCGATATCGCGTTTTAAGAAGCATTAGAACTCAATTGCTACGATACCTAGACATCTGCAGACGCTATTTCCTAGCGAGGAAGTGTCGCATTTACTTTCATTTGAATTGTAGACGAGGAATGCATAACACTTCGCAATGAATATTATATCTTATCATGGAACATAGATGTGAGATACAATATCTCGTTTTAAGAAGCATTTGAACTCTATTTCTTCGATACGTAGACATCAGCAATCGCTATTTCCTTGCAAGGAAGTGTCGCACTTACATTCATTTGAAGTGTAGAGGAGGAATACATAACACTTCGCAAATCATATTACATCTTACCATGAAACAGAGAATTGAGATGGGATATCGCGTTTTAAGAAGCATTAGAAAGCTATTGCTACGATACGTAGACATCTGCAGACGCTAATTCCTAGCAAGGAAGTGTCGCTTTTACATTCGTTTGAAGTGTAGACGAGGAATACATGACACTTCGCAAATCATATTATATCGTACCATGAAACATAGAAATGAGATGCGATATCGCGTTTTAAGAATCATAAGAACTCCATTGCTACGATACGTAGACATCTGCAAACGCTATTTCCTTGCAAGGAAGTGTCGCATTTACATTCATTTGAAGTTTAGACGTGGAATACATAACACTTCGCAAATCATATAATATCTTACTATGAAACATAGAAATGAGATGCGATATCGCGTTTTAGGAAGCATTAGAACTCTACTGCTACGAAACCTAGACATCTGCAGACGCTATTTCCTACCAAGGAAGTGTCGCATTTACATTCATTTGAAGTGTAGACGAGGAATACATAACACTTCGCAAATCATATTATATCTTACCATGAAACATAGAAATGAGATGCGATATCGCGTTTTAAGAATCATAAGAACTCCATTGCTACGATACGTAGACATCTGCAAACGCTATTTCCTTGCAAGGAAGTGTCGCATTTACATTCATTTGAAGTTTAGACGTGGAATACATAACACTTCGCAAATCATATAATATCTTACTATGAAACATAGAAATGAGATGCGATATCGCGTTTTAAGAAGAATTAGAAGTCTATTGCTACGATACCTAGACATCTGCAGACGCTATTTCCTAGCAACGAAGTGTCGCATTTACATTCATTTGAAGTGTAGACGAGGAATACATGACACTTCGCAAATCATATTATATCTTACCATGAAACATAGAAATGAGATGCGATATCGCATTTTAAGAAGCATTAGAACACTGTTGCTCCGATACGTAGACATCTGCAAACGCTATTTCCTTGCAAGGAAGTGTCACATTTACATTCATTTGAAGTGTAGGCGACGAATACATAACACTTCGCAAATCATATTACATCTTACCATGAAACGTAGAAATGAGATGCGATATCGCGTTTTAAGAAGCATTAGAACTTTATTGCTACGATACCTAGACATCTGCAGACGCTATTTCCTAACAAGGAGGTGTCGCATTTACATTCATTTGAAGTGTAGACGAGGAATACATGACACTTCGCAAATCATATTATATCTTACCATGAAACATAGAAATGAGATGCGATATCGCGTTTTAAGAAGCATTAGAAGGCTATTGCTACGATACGTAGACATCTGCAAACGCAATTTCCTAGCGAAGAAGTATCGCATTCACATTCATTTGAAGTGTGGACGAGGAATGCATAACACTTCGCAATGAATATTATATCTTATCATGAAACATAGATATGAGATGCAATATCTCGTTTTAAGAAGCATTTGAACTCTATTTCTTCGATACGTAGACATCTGCAAACGCTATTTCCTTGCAAGGAAGTGTCGCATTTACATTCATGTGAAGCGTAGACGAGTAGTACATAACACTTCGCAAATAATATTATATCTTACCATTAAACATAGAAATGAGATGCGACATCGCGTCTTAAGAAGCATTAGAACACTATTGCTACGATACCTAGACATCTGCAGACGCTATTTCCTAGCAAGGAAGTCTCGCATTTACATTCATTTGGAGCGTAGACGAAGAATACGTGACACTTCGCAAATCATATTATATCTTACCATGAAACATAGAAATGAGATGCGATATCGCATTTTAAGAAGCATTAGGACACTATTGCTACGATACCTAGTCATCTGCAGACGCTATTTCCTAGCAAGGAAGTGTCGCATTTACATTCATTTGAAGTGTAGACGAGGAATACATGACACTTCGCAAATCATATTATATCTTACCATGAAACATAGAAATGAGATGCGATATCGCGTCTTAAGAAGCATTAGAACTCTATTGCTACGATACCTAGACATCTGCAGACGCTATTACCTAGCAAGTAAGTGTCGCATTTACATTCATTTGAAGTGTAGACGAGGAATACATGACACTTCGCAAATCATATTATATCTTACCATGAAACATAGAAATGAGATGCGATATCGCCTTTTAAGAATCATAAGAACTCTATTGTTACGATACGTAGACATCTGCAAACGCTATTTCCTTGCAAGGAAGTGCCGCATTTACGTTCATTTGAATCGCAGACGAGGAATGCATAACACTTCGCAATGAATATTATATCTTATCATGAAACATAGATATGAGATGCAATATCTCGTTTTAAGAAGCATTTGAACTCTATTGGCTCGATACGTAGGCATCTGCAAACGCTATTTCCTTGCAAGGAAGTGTCACATTTACATTCATTTGAAGTGTAGGCGACGAATACATAACACTTCGCAAATCATATTACATCTTACCATGAAACGTAGAAATGAGATGCGATATCGCGTTTTAAGAAGCATTAGAACTTTATTGCTACGATACCTAGACATCTGCAGACGCTGCTTCATAACAAGGAGTTGTCGCATTTACATTCATTTGAAGTGTAGACGAGGAATACATGACACTTCGCAAATCATATTATATCTTACCATGAAACATAGAAATGAGATGCGATATCGCGTTTTAAGAAGCATTAGAACTCTATTGCTACGATAGGCAGACATCTGAAAACGCTATTTCCTTGCAAGGAAGTGTCGCATTTACATTCATTTGAAGTGTAGACGAGGAATACTTAACACTTCGCAAATCATATTATATCTTACCATGAAACATAGAAATGAGATGCCATATCGCGTTTTAAGAAGCATTAGAACTCTATTGCTACGATACCTAGACATCTGCAGACGCTATTTCCTAGCAAGGAAGTGTCGCATTTACGTTCATTTGAATCGTAGACGTAGAATGCATAACACTTCGCAATGAATAATATATCTTATCATGAAACATAGAAATGAGATGCGATATTGCGTTTTGAGAAGCATTAGAACTCTATCGCTACGATACCTAGACATCTGCAGACGCTATTTCCTAGCAAGGAAGTGTCGCATTTACATTCATTTGAAGTGTAGACGAGGAATACATGACACTTCGCAAATCATATTATATCTTACCATGAAACATAGAAATGAGATGCGATATCGCGTTTTAAGAAGCATTAGAACTCTATTGTTACGATACGTAGACATCTGCAAACGCTATTTCCTTGCAAGGAAGTGTCGCATTTACGTTCATTTGAATCGCAGACGTGGAATGCATAACACTTCGCAATGAATACTATATCTTATCATGAAACATAGATATGAGATGCAATATCTCGTTTTAAGAAGCATTTGAACTCTATTGCTTCGATACGTAGGCATCTGCAAACGCTATTTCCTTGCAAGGAAGTGTCGCATTTACATTCATTTGAAGTGTAGACGAGGAATACATAACACTAAGCAAATCATATTATATCTTACCATGAAACATAGAAATGAGATGCGATATCGCGTTTTAAGAATCATAAGAACTCCATTGCTACGATACGTAGACATCTGCAAACGCTATTTCCATGCAAGGAAGTGTCGCATTTACATTCATGTGAAGCGTAGACGAGGAGTACATAACACTTCGCAAATAATATTATATCTTACCATGAAACATAGAAATGAGATGCGATATCGCGTTTTAAGAAGCATTAGAACTCTATTGCTACGATAGGTAGACATCTGCAAACGCTATTTCCTTGCAAGGAAGTGTCGCATTTACATTCATTTGAAGTGTAGACGAGGAATACATGACACTTCGCAAATCATATTATATCTTACAGTGAAACATCGAAATGAGATGCGATATCGCGTTTTAAGAAGCATTAGAAATCTATTGCTACGATACCTAGACATCTGCAGACGCTATTACCTAGCAAGGAAGTGTCGCATTTACATTCATTTGAAGTGTAGACGAGGAATACATGACACTTCGCAAATCATATTATATCTTACCATGAAGCATAGAAATGAGATGCGATATCGCGTTTTAAGAATCATATGAACTCTATTGCTACGACACATAGACATCTGCAAACGCTATTTCCTTGCAAGGAAGTGTCGCATTTACTTTCATTTGAATCGTAGACGAGGAATGCATAACACTTCGCAATGAATATTATATCTTATCATGAAACATATATATGAGATGCAATATCTCGTTTTAAGTAGCATTTGAACTCTATTGCTTCGATACGTAGACATCAGCAAACGCTATTTCCTTGCAAGGAAGTGTCCCATTCACATTCATTTGGAGTGTGGACGAGGAATGCATAACACTTCGCAATGAATATTATATCTTATCATGAAACATAGATATGAGATGCAATATCTCGTTTTAAGAAGCATTAGAACCCTATTGCTACGATAGGTAGACATTTGCAAACGCTATTTCCTTGCAAGGAAGTGTCGCACTTACATTCATTTGAAGTGTAGAGGAGGAATACATAACACTTCGCAAATCTTATTACATCTTACCATGAAACATAGAAATAAGATGCGATATCGCGTTTTAAGAAGCATTAGAAAGCTATTGCTACGATACGTAGACATCTGCAAACGCTATTTCCTAGCGAGGAAATATCGCAGTCATATTCACTTGAAGTGTAGACGAGGAATACATGACACTTCGCAAATCATATTATATCTTACCATGAAACATAGAAATGAGATGCGATATCGCGTTTTGAGAAGCATTAGAGAGCTATTGATACAATACGTAGACATCTGCAAACGCTATTTCCTAGCGAGGAAGTATCGCATTCACATTCATTTGAAGTGTAGACGAGGAATACATAACACTTCGCAAATCATGTTATATCTTACCATGAAACATATAAATGAGATGCGATATCGCGTTTTAAGAATCATATGAACTCTATTGCTACGATACGTAGACATCTGCAAACGCTATATCCTTGGAAGGAAGTGTCGCATTTACTTTCATTTGAATCGTAGACGAGGAATACATGACACTTCGCAAATCATATTATATCTTACCATGAAACATAGAAATGAGATGCGATCTCGCGTTTTAAGAAGCATTATAAAGCTATTGCTACGATACGTAGACATCTGCAAACGCTATTTCCTAGCGAGGAAGTGTCACATTTACATTCATTTGAATCGTAGACGAGGAATGCATAGCACTTCGCAATGAATATTATATCTTATCATGAAACATAGATATGAGATGCAATATCTCGTTTTAAGAAGCATTTGAACTCTATTGCTTCGATACGTAGACATCAGCAAACGCTATTTCCTTGCAAGGAAGTGTCGGATTTACATTCATTTGAAGTGTAGGCGAGGAATACATGACACTTCGCAAATCATATTATATCTTACCATGAAACATAGAAATGGGATGCGATCTCGCGTTTTAAGAAGCATTCTAAAGCTATTGCTACGATACGTAGACATCTGCAAACGCTATTTCCTAACGAGGAAGTATCGCATTCACATTGATTTGAAGTGTAGACGAGGAATACATAACACTTCGCAAATCATGTTATATCTTACCATGAAACATAGAAATGAGATGCGATATCGCGTTTTAAGAATCATATGAACTCTATTGCTACGATACATAGACATCTGCAAACGCTATTTCCTTGCAAGGAAGTGTCGCATTTACTTTCATTTGAATCGTAGACGAGGAATGCATAACACTTCGCAATGAATATTATATCTTATCATGAAACATAGATATGAGATGCAATATCTCGTTTTAAGAAGCATTAGAACTCTATTGCTACGATACCTAGGCATCTGCGGACGCCATTTCCTAGCAAGGAAGTGTCGCATTTACATTCATTTGAAGTGTAGGCGTGGAATACATGACACTTCGCAAATCATATTATATCTTACCATGAAACATAGAAATGGGATGCGATCTCGCGTTTTAAGAAGCATTATAAAGCTATTGCTACGATACGTAGACATCTGCAAACGCTATTTCCTAGCGAGGAAGTATCGCATTCACATTCATTTGAAGTGTAGACGAGGAATACATAACACCTCGCAAATCATATTATATCTTACCATGAAACATAGAAATGAGATGCGATATCGCGTTTTAAGAAGCGTTAGAAAGCTATTGCTACGATACGTAGAAATCTGCAAACGCTATTTCCTAGCGAGGAAATGTCGCAGTCACATTCACTTGAAGTGTAGACGAGGAATACATGACACTTCGCAAATCATATTATATCTTACCATGAAACATAGAAATGAGATGCGATATCGCGTTTTAAGAAGCATTAGAGAGCTATTGATACAATACGTAGACATCTGCAAACGCTATTTCCTAGCGAGGAAGTATCGCATTCACATTCATTTGAAGTGTAGACGAGGAATGCATAACACTTCGCAATGAATATTATATCTTATCATGAAACATAGATATGAGATGCAATATCTCGTTTTAAGAAGCATTAGAACTCTATTGCTACGATACCTAGACATCTGCAGACGCTATTTCCTAGCAAGGAAGTGTCGCATTTACATTCATTTGAAGTGTAGACGAGGAATACGTAACACTTCGCAAATCATATTATATCTTACCATGCAACATAGAAATGTGATGCAATATCTCGTTTTAAGAAGCATTTGAACTCTATTGCTTCGATACGTAGACATCTGCAATCGCTATTTCCTTGCAAGGAAGTGTCGCATTTACATTCATTCGAAGTGTAGACGAGGAATACATAACACTTCGCAAATCATATTATATCTTACCATGAAACATAGAAATGAGTTGCGATATCGCGTTTTAAGAAGCATAAGAGCACTATTGCTACGATAGGTAGACATTTGCAAACGCTATTTCCTGGCAAGGAAGTGTCGCATTTGAAGTGTAGACGAGGAATACATAACACTTCGCAAATCATATTATATCTTACCATGAAACATAGAAGTGAGATGCGATATCGCGTTTTAAGAATCATAAGAACTCTATTGCTACGATACGTAGACAACTGCAAACGCTATTTCCTTGCAAGGAAGTGTCGCATTTACTTTCATTTGAATCGTAGACGAGGAATGCATAACACTTCGCAATGAATATTATATCTTATCATGAAACATAGATATGAGATGCAATATCTCGTTTTAAGAAGCATTAGAACTGTATTGCTACGATACCTAGGCATTTGCGGACGCCATTTCCTAGCAAGGAAGTGTCGCATTTACATTCATTTGAAGTGTAGGCGAGGAATACATGACACTTCGCAAATCATATTATATCTTACCATGGAACATAGAAATGGGATGCGATCTCGCGTTTTAAGAAGCATTATAAAGCTATTGCTACGATACGTAGACATCTGCAAACGCTATTTCCTAGCGAGGAAGTATCGCATTCACATTCATTTGAAGTGTAGACGAGGAATACATAACACTTCGCAAATCATGTTATATCTTACCATGAAACATAGAAATGAGATGCGATATCGCGTTTTAAGAATCATATGAACTCTATTGCTACGACACATAGACATCTGCAAACGCTATTTCCTTGCAAGGAAGTGTCGCATTTACTTTCATTTGAATCGTAGACGAGGAATGCATAACACTTCGCAATGAATATTATATCTTATCATGAAACATATATATGAGATGCAATATCTCGTTTTAAGTAGCATTTGAACTCTATTGCTTCGATACGTAGACATCAGCAAACGCTATTTCCTTGCAAGGAAGTGTCCCATTTACATTCATTTGTAGTGTAGACGAGGAATACATAACACTTCGCAAACCATATTATATCTTACCATGAAACATAGAAATGAGATGCGATATTGCGTTTTAAGAAGCATTAGAACCCTATTGCTACGATAGGTAGACATTTGCAAACGCTATTTCCTTGCAAGGAAGTGTCGCACTTACATTCATTTGAAGTGTAGAGGAGGAATACATAACACTTCGCAAATCATATTACATCTTACCATGAAACATAGAAATAAGATGCGATATCGCGTTTTAAGAAGCATTAGAAAGCTATTGCTACGATACGTAGACATCTGCAAACGCTATTTCCTAGCGAGGAAATATCGCAGTCACATTCACTTGAAGTGTAGACGAGGAATACATGACACTTCGCAAATCATATTATATCTTACCATGAAACATAGAAATGAGATGCGATATCGCGTTTTGAGAAGCATTAGAGAGCTATTGATACAATACGTAGACATCTGCAAACGCTATTTCCTAGCGAGGAAGTATCGCATTCACATTCATTTGAAGTGTAGACGAGGAATACATAACACTTCGCAAATCATGTTATATCTTACCATGAAACATATAAATGAGATGCGATATCGCGTTTTAAGAATCATATGAACTCTATTGCTACGATACGTAGACATCTGCAAACGCTATATCCTTGGAAGGAAGTGTCGCATTTACTTTCATTTGAATCGTAGACGAGGAATACATGACACTTCGCAAATCATATTATACCTTACCATGAAACATAGAAATGAGATGCGATCTCGCGTTTTAAGAAGCATTATAAAGCTATTGCTACGATACGTAGACATCTGCAAACGCTATTTCCTAGCGAGGAAGTGTCACATTTACATTCATTTGAATCGTAGACGAGGAATGCATAGCACTTCGCAATGAATATTATATCTTATCATGAAACATAGATATGAGATGCAATATCTCGTTTTAAGAAGCATTTGAACTCTATTGCTTCGATACGTAGACATCAGCAAACGCTATTTCCTTGCAAGGAAGTGTCGGATTTACATTCATTTGAAGTGTAGGCGAGGAATACATGACACTTCGCAAATCATATTATATCTTACCATGAAACATAGAAATGGGATGCGATCTCGCGTTTTAAGAAGCATTCTAAAGCTATTGCTACGATACGTAGACATCTGCAAACGCTATTTCCTAACGAGGAAGTATCGCATTCACATTGGTTTGAAGTGTAGACGAGGAATACATAACACTTCGCAAATCATGTTATATCTTACCATGAAACATAGAAATGAGATGCGATATCGCGTTTTAAGAATAATATGAACTCTATTGCTACGATACATAGACATCTGCAAACGCTATTTCCTTGCAAGGAAGTGTCGCATTTACTTTCATTTGAATCGTAGACGAGGAATGCATAACACTTCGCAATGAATATTATATCTTATCATGAAACATAGATATGAGATGCAATATCTCGTTTTAAGAAGCATTAGAACTCTATTGCTACGATACCTAGGCATCTGCGGACGCCATTTCCTAGCAAGGAAGTGTCGCATTTACATTCATTTGAAGTGTAGGCGAGGAATACATGACACTTCGCAAATCATATTATATCTTACCATGAAACATAGAAATGGGATGCGATCTCGCGTTTTAAGAAGCATTATAAAGCTATTGCTACGATACGTAGACATCTGCAAACGCTATTTCCTAGCGAGGAAGTATCGCATTCACATTCATTTGAAGTGTAGACGAGGAATACATAACACCTCGCAAATCATATTATATCTTACCATGAAACATAGAAATGAGATGCGATATCGCGTTTTAAGAAGCGTTAGAAAGCTATTGCTACGATACGTAGAAATCTGCAAACGCTATTTCCTAGCGAGGAAATGTCGCAGTCACATTCACTTGAAGTGTAGACGAGGAATACATGACACTTCGCAAATCATATTATATCTTACCATGAAACATAGAAATGAGATGCGATATCGCGTTTTAAGAAGCATTAGAGAGCTATTGATACAATACGTAGACATCTGCAAACGCTATTTCCTAGCGAGGAAGTATCGCATTCACATTCATTTTGAAGTGTAGACGAGGAATGCATAACACTTCGCAATGAATATTATATCTTATCATGAACAATAGATATGAGATGCAATATCTCGTTTTAAGAAGCATTAGAACTCTATTGCTACGATACCTAGACATCTGCAGACGCTATTCTAGCAAGGAAGTGTCGCATTTACATTCATTTGAAGTGTAGACGAGGAATACGTAACACTTCGCAAATCATATTAAATCTTACCATGCAACATAGAAATGTGATGCAATATCTCGTTTTAAGAAGCATTTGAACTCTATTGCTTCGATACGTAAGACATCTGCAATCGCTATTTCCTTGCAAGGAAGTGTCGCATTTACATTCATTCGGAAGTGTAGACGAGGAATACATAACACTTCGCAAATCATATTATATCTTACCATGAAACATAGAAATGAGTTGCGATATCGCGTTTTAAGAAGCATAAGAGCACTATTGCTACGATAGGTAGACATTTGCAAACGCTATTTCCTGGCAAGAAGTGTCGCATTTGAAGTGTAGACGAGGAATACATAACACTTCGCAAATCATATTATATCTTACCATGAAACATAGAAGTGAGATGCGATATCGCGTTTTAAGAATCATAAGAACTCTATTGCTACGATACGTAGACAACTGCAAACGCTATTTCCTTGCAAGGAAGTGTCGCCCATTCTACATTCATTTGAGTCGCATACGAGGAATGCATAACCACTTCGCAATGAATATTATATCATATCATGAAACATAGGTATGAGATGCAATATCTCGTTTTAAGAAGCATTTGAACTCTATTGCTTCGATACGTAGACATCAGCAATCGCTATTTCCTAGCGAGGAAGTGTCGCATTTTACATTCATTTGAAGTGTAGACGAGGAAATACATGACACTTCGCAAAATCATATTATATCTTACCATGAAATATAGAAATGAGATGCGATATCGCGTTTTAAGAAGCATTAGAAAGCTATTGCTACGATACGTAGACATCTGTAAACGCTATTTCCTAGCGAGGAAATATCGCAGTCACATTCATTTGAAGTGTAGACGAGGAATACATGACACTTCGCAAATCATATTATATCTTACCATGAAACATAGAAATGAGATGCGATATCGCGTTTTAAGAAGCATTAGAAAGCTATTGCTACGATAACATAGACCATCTGCAAACGCTATTTCCTAGCGAGGAAGTCTCGCATTTACATTCATTTGTAGTGTAGACGAGGAATACATGACACTTCGCAAATCATATTATATCTTACCATGAACATAGAAATGGGATGCGGTATCGCGTTTTAAGAAGCATTACATATCTATTGCCTACGATACGTAGACATCTGCAAACGCTATTTCTTTGCAAGGAAGTGTCGCATTTACATTCGTTTGAAGTGTAGACGAGTAATACATAACACATTCGCAAATCATATTATGTCTTACCATGAAACATAGAAATGGGATGCGGTATCGCGTTTTAAGAGCATTACATATCTATTGCTACGATACGTAGACATCTGCAAAACCGCTATTTCCTAGCGAGGAAGTGTCGCATTCACATTCATTTGAAGTGTAGACGAGAAATACATAACACTTCGCAAATCATATTATATCTTACCATGAAAGATGGAAATGAGATGCGATATCGCGTTTTAAGAATCATAAGAACCCTATTGCTACGATACGTAGAAAACTGCAAACGCTATTTCCTTGCAAGGAAGTGTCGCATTTACATTCATCTGAATCGCATACGAGGAATGCATAACACCTCGCAATGAATATTATATCTTATCATGAAACATAGATATGAGATGCAATATCTCGTATTAAGAAGCATTTGAACACTATTGCTTCGATACGTAGACATCAGCAAACGCTATTTCCTTGCAAGGGAGTGTCGCATTTACATTCATTTGATGTGTAGACGAGGAATACATAACACTTCGCAATCATATTATATCTTACCATGAAACATAGAAATGAGATGCGATATCGCGTTTTAAGAAGCATTAGAACACTATCGCTACGATACCTAGACATCAGCAGACGCTATTCCTAGCGAGAAAGTGTCGCATTTACATTCATTTGAAGTGTAGACGAGGAATACATAACACTTCGCAATCATATTATATCTTGCCATGAAACATAGAAAGAGATGCGATATCGCGTTTTAAGAAGCATTAGAAATCTATTGCTACGATACGTAGACATCTGCAAACGCTATTTCCTTGCAAGGAAGTGTCGCATTTGCATTCTTTTGAAGTGTAGACGAGAATACATAACACTTCGCAAATCATATTAAATCTTACCATGAAACATAGAAATGAGATGCGATTTCGCGTTTTAAGAAGCATTAGAACCCTACTGCTATGATAGGTAGACATCTGCAGCGCTATTTCCTTGCAAGAAGTGTCGCATTTACATCATTTGAAGTGTAGACGAGGAATACATAACACTTAGCAAATCATATTATATCTTGCCATGAAACATAGAAATGAGATGCGATATCGCGTTTTAAGAAGCATTAGAAATCTATTGCTACGATACGTAGACAACTGCAAACGCTATTTCCTTGCAAGGAAGTGTCGCATTTACATTCATTTGAGTCGCATACGAGGAATGCATAACACTTCGCAATGAATATTATATCTTATCATGAAGCATAGATATGAGATGCAATATCTCGTTTTCAGAAGCATTTGAACTCTATTGCTTCGATACGTAGATATCAGCAAACGCTATTTCCTTGCAAGGAAGTGTCGCATTACATTCATTTGAAGTGTAGACGAGGAATACATAACACTTCGCAAATCAATAATATATCTTACCATGAAACATAGAAATGAGATGCGATATCGCGTTTTAGAAGCATTAGAACACTATCGCTACGATACCTAGACATCAGCAGGACGCTATTTACTAGCAAGGAAGTGTCGCATTACATTCATTTGAAGTGTAGACGAGGAATACATAACACTTCGCAAATCATATTATATCTTGCCATGAATCATAGAAATGAGATGCGATATCGCGTTTTTAAGAGCTTTAGAACTCTATTGCTACTATAGGTAAACATCTGCAAACGCTATTTCCTAGCGAGGAAGTGTCGCATTCACATTCATTTGAAGTGTAAACGAGGAATACATAACACTTCGCAAATCATATTATATCTTACCATGAAACATAGAAATGAGATGCGATATCGCGTTTTATGAATCATATGAACTCTATTGCTACGATACGTAGACATCTGCAATCGTTATTTCCTTGCAAGGAAGTGTCGCATTTACTTCATTTGAATCGTAGACGAGGAATGCACAACACTTCGCAATGATTATTATATCTTATCATGAAACATAGATATGAGATGCAATATCTCGTTTTAAGAAGCATTGAACTCTATTGCTTCGATACGTACACATCTGCAAACTCTATTTCCTTGCAAGGAAGTGTCGCATTTACATTCATTTTGAAGTGTAGACGAGGAATACATAACACTTCGCAAATCATATTATATCTTGCCATGAATCATAGAAATGAGATGCGATATCGCGTTTTAAGAAGCATTAGAACACTATCGCTACGATACCTAGACATCAGCAGACGCTATTTACTAGCAAGGAAGTGTCGCATTTACATCATTTGAAGTGTAGACGAGGAATACATAACACTTCGCAAATCATATTATATCTTGCCGTGAAACATAAAATGAGATGCGATATCGCGTTTTAAGAAGCATTAGAACACTATCGCTACGATACCTAGACATCAGCAGACGCTATTTACTAGCAAGGAAGTGTCGCATTTACATTCATTTGAAGTGTAGACGAGGAATACATAACACTTCGCAAATCATATTATATCTTGCCATGAAACATAGAAAATGAGATGCGATAATCGCGTCTTAAGAAGCATTAGAAATCTATTGCTACGATACGTAGACATCTGCAAACGCTATTTCCTAGCGAGGAAGTGTCGCATTCACATTCATTTGAAGTGTAGACGAGGAATACATAACACTCGCAAATCATGTTATATCTTACCATGAAACATACAAATGAGATGCGATATCGCGTTTTATGAATCATATGAACTCTATTGCTACGATACATAGACATCTGCAAACGGCTATTTCCTTGCAAGGAAGTGTCGCAATTACTTTCATTTGAATCGTAGACGAGGAATGCATAACACTTCGCAATGATATTATATCTTATCATGAAACATAGATATGAGATGCAATATCTCGTTTTAAGAAGCATTAGAACTCTATTGCTACGATACCTAGGCATCTGCGGACGCCATTTCCTAGCAAGAAGTGTCGCATTTACATTCATTTGAAGTGTAGGCGAGGAATACATGACACTTCGCAAATCATATTATATCTTACCATGAAACATAGAAATGGGATGCGATCTCGCGTTTTTAAGAAGCATTATAAAGCTATTGCTACGATACGTAGACATCTGCAAACGCTATTTCCTAGCGAGGAAGTATCGCATTCACATTCATTTGAAGTGTAGACGAGGAATACATAACACCTCGCAAATCATATTATATCTTACCATGAAACATAGAAATGAGATGCGATATCGCGTTTTAAGAAGCGTTAGAAAGCTATTGCTACGATACGTAGAAATCTGCAAACGCTATTTCCTAGCGAGGAAATGTCGCAGTCACATTCACTTGAAGTGTAGACGAGGAATACATGACACTTCGCAAATCATATTATATCTTACCATGAAACATAGAAATGAGATGCGATATCGCGTTTTAAGAAGCATTAGAGAGCTATTGATACAATACGTAGACATCTGCAAACGCTATTTCCTAGCGAGGAAGTATCGCATTCACATTCATTTGAAGTGTAGACGAGGAATGCATAACACTTCGCAATGAATATTATATCTTATCATGAAACATAGATATGAGATGCAATATCTCGTTTTAAGAAGCATTAGAACTCTATTGCTACGATACCTAGACATCTGCAGACGCTATTTCCTAGCAAGGAAGTGTCGCATTTACATTCATTTGAAGTGTAGACGAGGAATACGTAACACTTCGCAAATCATATTATATCTTACCATGCAACATAGAAATGTGATGCAATATCTCGTTTTAAGAAGCATTTGAACTCTATTGCTTCGATACGTAGACATCTGCAATCGCTATTTCCTTGCAAGGAAGTGTCGCATTTACATTCATTCGAAGTGTAGACGAGGAATACATAACACTTCGCAAATCATATTATATCTTACCATGAAACATAGAAATGAGTTGCGATATCGCGTTTTAAGAAGCATAAGAGCACTATTGCTACGATAGGTAGACATTTGCAAACGCTATTTCCTGGCAAGGAAGTGTCGCATTTGAAGTGTAGACGAGGAATACATAACACTTCGCAAATCATATTATATCTTACCATGAAACATAGAAGTGAGATGCGATATCGCGTTTTAAGAATCATAAGAACTCTATTGCTACGATACGTAGACAACTGCAAACGCTATTTCCTTGCAAGGAAGTGTCGCATTTACATTCATTTGAGTCGCATACGAGGAATGCATAACACTTCGCAATGAATATTATATCTTATCATGAAACATACGTATGAGATGCAATATCTCGTTTTAAGAAGCATTTGAACTCTATTGCTTCGATACGTAGACATCTGCAATCGCTATTTCCTAGCGAGGAAGTGTCGCATTTACATTCATTTGAAGTGTAGACGAGGAATACATGACACTTCGCAAATCATATTATATCTTACCATGAAATATAGAAATGAGATGCGATATCGCGTTTTAAGAAGCATTAGAAAGCTATTGCTACGATACGTAGACATCTGTAAACGCTATTTCCTAGCGAGGAAATATCGCAGTCACATTCATTTGAAGTGTAGACGAGGAATACATGACACTTCGCAAATCATATTATATCTTACCATGAAACATAGAAATGAGATGCGATATCGCGTTTTAAGAAGCATTAGAAAGCTATTGCTACGATACATAGACATCTGCAAACGCTATTTCCTAGCGAGGAAGTCTCGCATTTACATTCATTTGTAGTGTAGACGAGGAATACATGACACTTCGCAAATCATATTATATCTTACCATGAAACATAGAAATGGGATGCGGTATCGCGTTTTAAGAAGCATTACATATCTATTGCTACGATACGTAGACATCTGCAAACGCTATTTCTTTGCAAGGAAGTGTCGCATTTACATTCGTTTGAAGTGTAGACGAGTAATACATAACACTTCGCAAATCATATTATGTCTTACCATGAAACATAGAAATGGGATGCGGTATCGCGTTTTAAGAAGCATTACATATCTATTGCTACGATACGTAGACATCTGCAAACGCTATTTCCTAGCGAGGAAGTGTCGCATTCACATTCATTTGAAGTGTAGACGAGAAATACATAACACTTCGCAAATCATATTATATCTTACCATGAAAGATGGAAATGAGATGCGATATCGCGTTTTAAGAATCATAAGAACCCTATTGCTACGATACGTAGAAAACTGCAAACGCTATTTCCTTGCAAGGAAGTGTCGCATTTACATTCATCTGAATCGCATACGAGGAATGCATAACACCTCGCAATGAATATTATATCTTATCATGAAACATAGATATGAGATGCAATATCTCGTATTAAGAAGCATTTGAACACTATTGCTTCAATACGTAGACATCAGCAAACGCTATTTCCTTGCAAGGAAGTGTCGCATTTACATTCATTTGATGTGTAGACGAGGAATACATAACACTTCGCAAATCATATTATATCTTACCATGAAACATAGAAATGAGATGCGATATCGCGTTTTAAGAAGCATTAGAACACTATCGCTACGATACCTAGACATCAGCAGACGCTATTTCCTAGCGAGAAAGTGTCGCATTTACATTCATTTGAAGTGTAGACGAGGAATACATAACACTTCGCAAATCATATTATATCTTGCCATGAAACATAGAAATGAGATGCGATATCGCGTTTTAAGAAGCATTAGAAATCTATTGCTACGATACGTAGACATCTGCAAACGCTATTTCCTTGCAAGGAAGTGTCGCATTTGCATTCATTTGAAGTGTAGACGAGGAATACATAACACTTCGCAAATCATATTAAATCTTACCATGAAACATAGAAATGAGATGCGATTTCGCGTTTTAAGAAGCATTAGAACCCTACTGCTATGATAGGTAGACATCTGCAGCGCTATTTCCTTGCAAAGAAGTGTCGCATTTACATTCATTTGAAGTGTAGACGAGGAATACATAACACTTCGCAAATCATATTATATCTTGCCATGAAACATAGAAATGAGATGCGATATCGCGTTTTAAGAAGCATTAGAAATCTATTGCTACGATACGTAGACAACTGCAAACGCTATTTCCTTGCAAGGAAGTGTCGCATTTACATTCATTTGAGTCGCATACGAGGAATGCATAACACTTCGCAATGAATATTATATCTTATCATGAAGCATAGATATGAGATGCAATATCTCGTTTTCAGAAGCATTTGAACTCTATTGCTTCGATACGTAGATATCAGCAAACGCTATTTCCTTGCAAGGAAGTGTCGCATTTACATTCATTTGAAGTGTAGACGAGGAATACATAACACTTCGCAAATCATATTATATCTTACCATGAAACATAGAAATGAGATGCGATATCGCGTTTTAAGAAGCATTAGAACACTATCGCTACGATACCTAGACATCAGCAGACGCTATTTACTAGCAAGGAAGTGTCGCATTTACATTCATTTGAAGTGTAGACGAGGAATACATAACACTTCGCAAATCATATTATATCTTGCCATGAATCATAGAAATGAGATGCGATATCGCGTTTTAAGAAGCTTTAGAACTCTATTGCTACTATAGGTAAACATCTGCAAACGCTATTTCCTAGCGAGGAAGTGTCGCATTCACATTCATTTGAAGTGTAAACGAGGAATACATAACACTTCGCAAATCATATTATATCTTACCATGAAACATAGAAATGAGATGCGATATCGCGTTTTATGAATCATATGAACTCTATTGCTACGATACGTAGACATCTGCAATCGTTATTTCCTTGCAAGGAAGTGTCGCATTTACTTTCATTTGAATCGTAGACGAGGAATGCACAACACTTCGCAATGATTATTATATCTTATCATGAAACATAGATATGAGATGCAATATCTCGTTTTAAGAAGCATTTGAACTCTATTGCTTCGATACGTACACATCTGCAAACTCTATTTCCTTGCAAGGAAGTGTCGCATTTACATTCATTTGAAGTGTAGACGAGGAATACATAACACTTCGCAAATCATATTATATCTTGCCATGAATCATAGAAATGAGATGCGATATCGCGTTTTAAGAAGCATTAGAACACTATCGCTACGATACCTAGACATCAGCAGACGCTATTTACTAGCAAGGAAGTGTCGCATTTACATTCATTTGAAGTGTAGACGAGGAATACATAACACTTCGCAAATCATATTATATCTTGCCGTGAAACATAAAAATGAGATGCGATATCGCGTTTTAAGAAGCATTAGAACACTATCGCTACGATACCTAGACATCAGCAGACGCTATTTACTAGCAAGGAAGTGTCGCATTTACATTCATTTGAAGTGTAGACGAGGAATACATAACACTTCGCAAATCATATTATATCTTGCCATGAAACATAGAAATGAGATGCGATATCGCGTCTTAAGAAGCATTAGAAATCTATTGCTACGATACGTAGACATCTGCAAACGCTATTTCCTAGCGAGGAAGTGTCGCATTCACATTCATTTGAAGTGTAGACGAGGAATACATAACACTTCGCAAATCATGTTATATCTTACCATGAAACATACAAATGAGATGCGATATCGCGTTTTATGAATCATATGAACTCTATTGCTACGATACATAGACATCTGCAAACGCTATTTCCTTGCAAGGAAGTGTCGCATTTACTTTCATTTGAATCGTAGACGAGGAATGCATAACACTTCGCAATGAATATTATATCTTATCATGAAACATAGATATGAGATGCAATATCTCGTTTTAAGAAGCATTAGAACTCTATTGCTACGATACCTAGGCATCTGCGGACGCCATTTCCTAGCAAGGAAGTGTCGCATTTACATTCATTTGAAGTGTAGGCGAGGAATACATGACACTTCGCAAATCATATTATATCTTACCATGAAACATAGAAATGGGATGCGATCTCGCGTTTTAAGAAGCATTATAAAGCTATTGCTACGATACGTAGACATCTGCAAACGCTATTTCCTAGCGAGGAAGTATCGCATTCACATTCATTTGAAGTGTAGACGAGGAATACATAACACCTCGCAAATCATATTATATCTTACCATGAAACATAGAAATGAGATGCGATATCGCGTTTTAAGAAGCGTTAGAAAGCTATTGCTACGATACGTAGAAATCTGCAAACGCTATTTCCTAGCGAGGAAATGTCGCAGTCACATTCACTTGAAGTGTAGACGAGGAATACATGACACTTCGCAAATCATATTATATCTTACCATGAAACATAGAAATGAGATGCGATATCGCGTTTTAAGAAGCATTAGAGAGCTATTGATACAATACGTAGACATCTGCAAACGCTATTTCCTAGCGAGGAAGTATCGCATTCACATTCATTTGAAGTGTAGACGAGGAATGCATAACACTTCGCAATGAATATTATATCTTATCATGAAACATAGATATGAGATGCAATATCTCGTTTTAAGAAGCATTAGAACTCTATTGCTACGATACCTAGACATCTGCAGACGCTATTTCCTAGCAAGGAAGTGTCGCATTTACATTCATTTGAAGTGTAGACGAGGAATACGTAACACTTCGCAAATCATATTATATCTTACCATGCAACATAGAAATGTGATGCAATATCTCGTTTTAAGAAGCATTTGAACTCTATTGCTTCGATACGTAGACATCTGCAATCGCTATTTCCTTGCAAGGAAGTGTCGCATTTACATTCATTCGAAGTGTAGACGAGGAATACATAACACTTCGCAAATCATATTATATCTTACCATGAAACATAGAAATGAGTTGCGATATCGCGTTTTAAGAAGCATAAGAGCACTATTGCTACGATAGGTAGACATTTGCAAACGCTATTTCCTGGCAAGGAAGTGTCGCATTTGAAGTGTAGACGAGGAATACATAACACTTCGCAAATCATATTATATCTTACCATGAAACATAGAAGTGAGATGCGATATCGCGTTTTAAGAATCATAAGAACTCTATTGCTACGATACGTAGACAACTGCAAACGCTATTTCCTTGCAAGGAAGTGTCGCATTTACATTCATTTGAGTCGCATACGAGGAATGCATAACACTTCGCAATGAATATTATATCTTATCATGAAACATAGGTATGAGATGCAATATCTCGTTTTAAGAAGCATTTGAACTCTATTGCTTCGATACGTAGACATCTGCAATCGCTATTTCCTAGCGAGGAAGTGTCGCATTTACATTCATTTGAAGTGTAGACGAGGAATACATGACACTTCGCAAATCATATTATATCTTACCATGAAATATAGAAATGAGATGCGATATCGCGTTTTAAGAAGCATTAGAAAGCTATTGCTACGATACGTAGACATCTGTAAACGCTATTTCCTAGCGAGGAAATATCGCAGTCACATTCATTTGAAGTGTAGACGAGGAATACATGACACTTCGCAAATCATATTATATCTTACCATGAAACATAGAAATGAGATGCGATATCGCGTTTTAAGAAGCATTAGAAAGCTATTGCTACGATACATAGACATCTGCAAACGCTATTTCCTAGCGAGGAAGTCTCGCATTTACATTCATTTGTAGTGTAGACGAGGAATACATGACACTTCGCAAATCATATTATATCTTACCATGAAACATAGAAATGGGATGCGGTATCGCGTTTTAAGAAGCATTACATATCTATTGCTACGATACGTAGACATCTGCAAACGCTATTTCTTTGCAAGGAAGTGTCGCATTTACATTCGTTTGAAGTGTAGACGAGTAATACATAACACTTCGCAAATCATATTATGTCTTACCATGAAACATAGAAATGGGATGCGGTATCGCGTTTTAAGAAGCATTACATATCTATTGCTACGATACGTAGACATCTGCAAACGCTATTTCCTAGCGAGGAAGTGTCGCATTCACATTCATTTGAAGTGTAGACGAGAAATACATAACACTTCGCAAATCATATTATATCTTACCATGAAAGATGGAAATGAGATGCGATATCGCGTTTTAAGAATCATAAGAACCCTATTGCTACGATACGTAGAAAACTGCAAACGCTATTTCCTTGCAAGGAAGTGTCGCATTTACATTCATCTGAATCGCATACGAGGAATGCATAACACCTCGCAATGAATATTATATCTTATCATGAAACATAGATATGAGATGCAATATCTCGTATTAAGAAGCATTTGAACACTATTGCTTCGATACGTAGACATCAGCAAACGCTATTTCCTTGCAAGGAAGTGTCGCATTTACATTCATTTGATGTGTAGACGAGGAATACATAACACTTCGCAAATCATATTATATCTTACCATGAAACATAGAAATGAGATGCGATATCGCGTTTTAAGAAGCATTAGAACACTATCGCTACGATACCTAGACATCAGCAGACGCTATTTCCTAGCGAGAAAGTGTCGCATTTACATTCATTTGAAGTGTAGACGAGGAATACATAACACTTCGCAAATCATATTATATCTTGCCATGAAACATAGAAATGAGATGCGATATCGCGTTTTAAGAAGCATTAGAAATCTATTGCTACGATACGTAGACATCTGCAAACGCTATTTCCTTGCAAGGAAGTGTCGCATTTGCATTCATTTGAAGTGTAGACGAGGAATACATAACACTTCGCAAATCATATTAAATCTTACCATGAAACATAGAAATGAGATGCGATTTCGCGTTTTAAGAAGCATTAGAACCCTACTGCTATGATAGGTAGACATCTGCAGCGCTATTTCCTTGCAAAGAAGTGTCGCATTTACATTCATTTGAAGTGTAGACGAGGAATACATAACACTTCGCAAATCATATTATATCTTGCCATGAAACATAGAAATGAGATGCGATATCGCGTTTTAAGAAGCATTAGAAATCTATTGCTACGATACGTAGACAACTGCAAACGCTATTTCCTTGCAAGGAAGTGTCGCATTTACATTCATTTGAGTCGCATACGAGGAATGCATAACACTTCGCAATGAATATTATATCTTATCATGAAGCATAGATATGAGATGGAATATCTCGTTTTCAGAAGCATTTGAACTCTATTGCTTCGATACGTAGATATCAGCAAACGCTATTTCCTTGCAAGGAAGTGTCGCATTTACATTCATTTGAAGTGTAGACGAGGAATACATAACACTTCGCAAATCATATTATATCTTACCATGAAACATAGAAATGAGATGCGATATCGCGTTTTAAGAAGCATTAGAACACTATCGCTACGATACCTAGACATCAGCAGACGCTATTTACTAGCAAGGAAGTGTCGCATTTACATTCATTTGAAGTGTAGACGAGGAATACATAACACTTCGCAAATCATATTATATCTTGCCATGAATCATAGAAATGAGATGCGATATCGCGTTTTAAGAAGCTTTAGAACTCTATTGCTACTATAGGTAAACATCTGCAAACGCTATTTCCTAGCGAGGAAGTGTCGCATTCACATTCATTTGAAGTGTAAACGAGGAACACATAACACTTCGCAAATCATATTATATCTTACCATGAAACATAGAAATGAGATGCGATATCGCGTTTTATGAATCATATGAACTCTATTGCTACGATACGTAGACATCTGCAATCGTTATTTCCTTGCAAGGAAGTGTCGCATTTACTTTCATTTGAATCGTAGACGAGGAATGCACAACACTTCGCAATGATTATTATATCTTATCATGAAACATAGATATGAGATGCAATATCTCGTTTTAAGAAGCATTTGAACTCTATTGCTTCGATACGTACACATCTGCAAACTCTATTTCCTTGCAAGGAAGTGTCGCATTTACATTCATTTGAAGTGTAGACGAGGAATACATAACACTTCGCAAATCATATTATATCTTGCCATGAATCATAGAAATGAGATGCGATATCGCGTTTTAAGAAGCATTAGAACACTATCGCTACGATACCTAGACATCAGCAGACGCTATTTACTAGCAAGGAAGTGTCGCATTTACATTCATTTGAAGTGTAGACGAGGAATACATAACACTTCGCAAATCATATTATATCTTGCCGTGAAACATAAAAATGAGATGCGATATCGCGTTTTAAGAAGCATTAGAACACTATCGCTACGATACCTAGACATCAGCAGACGCTATTTACTAGCAAGGAAGTGTCGCATTTACATTCATTTGAAGTGTAGACGAGGAATACATAACACTTCGCAAATCATATTATATCTTGCCATGAAACATAGAAATGAGATGCGATATCGCGTCTTAAGAAGCATTAGAAATCTATTGCTACGATACGTAGACATCTGCAAACGCTATTTCCTAGCGAGGAAGTGTCGCATTCACATTCATTTGAAGTGTAGACGAGGAATACATAACACTTCGCAAATCATGTTATATCTTACCATGAAACATACAAATGAGATGCGATATCGCGTTTTATGAATCATATGAACTCTATTGCTACGATACGTAGACATCTGCAATCGTTATTTCCTTGCAAGGAAGTGTCGCATTTACTTTCATTTGAATCGTAGACGAGGAATGCACAACACTTCGCAATGATTATTATATCTTATCATGAAACATAGATATGAGATGCAATATCTCGTTTTAAGAAGCATTTGAACTCTATTGCTTCGATACGTACACATCTGCAAACGCTATTTCCTTGCAAGGAAGTGTCGCATTTACATTCATTTGAAGTGTAGACGAGGAATACATAACACTTCGCAAATCATATTATATCTTACCATGAAACATAGAAATGAGGTGCGATATCGCGTTTTAAGAAGCATTAGAACACTATTGCTACGATAGGTAGACATTTGCAAACGCTATTTCCTGGCAGGGATGTGTCGCATTTACATTCATTTGAAGTGTAGAGGAGGAATACATAACACTTCGCACATCATATTACATCTTACCATGAAACATAGAAATGAGATGCGATATCGCGTTTTAAGAAGCATTAGAAAGCAATTGCTACGATACATAGACATCTGCAAACGCTATTTCCTAGCGAGGAAGTCTCGCATTTACATTCATTTGAAGTGTAGACGAGGAATACATGACACTTCGCAAATCATATTATATCTTACCATGAAACATAGAAATGAGATGCGATATCGCGTTTTAAGAAGCATTAGAACTCTATTGCTACTATAGGTAAACATCTGCAAACTCTATTTCCTTGCAAGGAAGTGTTGCATTTACATTCATTTGAAGTGTAGACGAGGAATACATGACACTTCGCAAATCATATTATATCTTACCATGAAACATAGAAATGAGATGCGATATCGCTTTTAAGAAGCATTAGAAATCTATAGCTACGATACGTAGACATCTGCAAACGCTATTTCCTTGCTAGGAAGTGTCGCATTTACACTCACTTGAATAGTAGACGAGGAATACATGACACTTCGCAAATCATATTATATCTTACCATGAAACGTAGAAATGAGATGCGATACCGCGTTTTAAGAAGTATTACATATCTATTGCTACGATACGTAGACATCTGCAAACGCTATTTCCTAGCGAGGAAATATCGCAGTCACATTCATTTGAAGTGTAGACGAGGAATACATGACACTTCGCAAATCATATTATATCTTACCATGAAACATAGAAATCAGATGCGATATCGCTTTTGAAGAAGCATTAGAAATCTATAGCTACGATACGTAGACATCTGCAAACGCTATTTCCTTGCTAGGAAGTGTCGCATTTACACTCACTTGAATAGTAGACGAGGAATACGTGACACTTCGCAAATCATATTATATCTTACCATGAAACGTAGAAATGAGATGCGATATCGCGTTTTAAGAAGCATAAGAGCACTATTGCTACGATAGGTAGACATTTGCAAACGCTATTTCCTGGCGAGGAAGTGTCGCATTTGAAGTGTAGACGAGGAATACATAACACTTCGCAAATCATATTATATCTTACCATGAAACATAGAAATGAGATGCGATATCGCGTTTTAGGAAGCATAAGAGCTCTATTGCTACGATAGGTAGACATTTGCAAATGCTATTTCCTGGCAAGGAAGTGTCGCTTTTACACTCATTTGAGTAGTAGACGAGGAATACATGACACTTCGCAAATCATATTATATCTTACCATGAAACGTAGAAATGAGATGCGATATCGCGTTTTAAGAAGCATTACATATCTAATGCTACGATACGTAGACATCTGCAAACGCTATTTCCTAGCGAGGAAATATCGCAGTCACATTCATTTGAAGTGTAGTGGAGGAATACATGACACTTCGCAAATCATATTATATCTTACCATGAAACATAGAAATGAGATGCGATATCGCGTTTTAAGAAGCATTAGAAAGCTATTGCTACGATACATAGACATCTGCAAACGTTATTTCCTAGCGAGGAAGTTTCGCATTTACATTCATTTGAAGTGTAGACGAGGAATACATGACACTTCGCAAATCATATTATATCTTACCATGAAACATAGAAATGAGATGCGATATCGCGTTTTAAGAATCATAAGAACTCTATTGCTACGATACGTAGAAATCTGCAAACGCTATTTCCTTGCAAGGAAGTGTCGCATTTACATTCATTTGAAGTGTAGACGAGGAATACACGACACTTCGCAAATCATATTATATCTTACCATGAAACACAGAAATGAGATGCGATATCGCTTTTTAAGAAGTATTAGAAATCTATAGCTACGATACGTAGACATCTGCAAACGCTATTTCCTTGCTAGGAAGTGTCGCATTTACACTCACTTGAATAGTAGACGAGGAATACATGACACTTCGCAAATCATATTATATCTTACCATGAAACGTAGAAATGAGAAGCGATTTCGCGTTTTAAGAAGCATTAGAACTCTATTGCTACGGTATGTAGACATCTGCAAACGCTATTTCCTTGCAAAGAAGTGTCGCATTTACATTCATTTGAAGTGTCGACGAGGAATACATAACACTTCGCAAATCATATTATATCTTACGATGAAACATGGAAATGAGATGCGATATCGCGTTTAAAGAAGCATTAGAACTCTATCGGTACGATACCTAGACATCTGCAGACGCTATTTCCTAGCAAGGAAGTGTCGCATTTACATTCATTTGAAGTGTAGACGAGAAATACATAACATTTCGCAAATCATATTATATATTACCACGAAACATAGAAATGAGATGCGAATTCGCGTTTTAAGAAGCATTAGAAATCTATAGCTACGATACGTAGACATCTGCGAACGCTATTTCCTTGCTAGGAAGTGACGCATTTACACTCATTTGAATAGTAGACGAGGAATACATGACACTTCGCAAATCATATTATATCTTACCATGAAACGTAGAAATGAGATGCGATTTCGCGTTTTAAGAAGCATTACATATCTATTGCTACGATACGTAGACATCTGCAAACGCTATTTCTTTGCAAGGAAGTGTCGCAATTACATTCATTTGAAGTGTAGACGAGGAATACTTAACACTTCGCAAATCATATTATATCTTACTATGAAACATGGAAATGAGATGCGATATCGCGTTTAAAGAAGCATTAGAATTCTATCGCTACGATACCTAGACATCTGCAGACGCTATTTCTTTGCAAGGAAGTGTCGCAATTGCATTCATTTGAAGTGTAGACGAGGAATACATAACACTTCGCAAATCATATTATATCTTACCATGAAACATAGAAATGAGATGCGGTATCGCGTTTTAAGAAGCATTAGAACTCTGTTGCTACGATAGGTAGACATCTGCAAACGCTATTTCCTTGCAAGGAAGTGTCGCAATTACATTCATTTGAAGTGTAGCCGAGGAATACATAACACTTCGCAAATCATATTATATCTTACCATGAAACATAGAAATGAGATGCGATATCGCGTTTTAGGAAGCATTAGAACACTATCGCTACGATACCTAGACATCTGCAGACGCTGTTTCCTAGCAAGGAAGTGTCGCATTTACATTCATTTGAAGTGTAGACGAGGAATACATAACACTTCGCAAATCATATTATATCTTGCCATGAAACATAGAAATGAGATGCGACATCGCGTTTTAAGAAGCATTACATATCTATTGCTACGATACGTAGACATCTGCAAACGCTATTTCCTAGCGAGGAAGTGTAGCATTCACATTCATTTGAAGTGTAGACGAGGAATACATAACACTTCGCAAATCATATTATATCTTACCATGAAAGATGGAAATGAGATGCGATATCGCGTTTTAAGTATCATAAGAACTCTATTGCTACGATACGTAGAAAACTGCAAACGCTATTTCCTTGCAAGGAAGTGTCGCATTTACATTCATTTGAATCGCATACGAGGAATGCATAACACTTCGCAATGAATATTATATCTTATCATGAAACATAGATATGAGATGCAATATCTCGTTTTAAGAAGCATTAGAACTCTATTGCTACGATACCTAGACATCTGCAGACGCTATTTCCTAGCAAGAAAGTGTCGCATTTACATTCATTTGAAGTGTAGACGAGGAATACGTAACAATTCGCAAATCATATTATATCTTACCATGAAACATAGAAATGAGATGCAATATCTCGTTTTAAGAAGCATTTGAACTCTATTGCTTCGATACGTAGACATCTGCAATCGCTATTTCCTTGCAAGGAAGTGTCGCATTTACATTCATTTGAAGTGTAGACGAGGAATACATAACACATCGCAAATCATATTGTATCTTACCATGAAACATAGAAATGAGATGCCATATCGCGCTTTAAGAAGCATTAGAAATCTATTGCTACGATACGTAGACATTTGCAAACGCTAGTTCCTAGCGAGGAAGTGTCGCATTCACATTCATTTGAAGTGTAGACGAGGAATACATAACATTTCGCAAATCATATTATATCTTACCATGAAACATAGAAATGAGATGCGATATCGCGTTTTAAGAAGCATTAGAAAGCTATTGCTACGATACATAGACATCTGCAAACGCTATTTCCTAGCGAGGAAGTCTCGCATTTACATTCATTTGAAGTGTAGACGAGGAATACAAAACATTTCGCAAATAATATTATATATTACCATGAAACATAGAAATGAGATGCGATATCGCGTTTTAAGAAGCATTAGAAATCGATAGCTACGATACGTAGACATCTGCAAACGCTATTTCCTTGCTAGGAAGTGACGCATTTACACTCATTTGAATAGTAGACGAGGAATACATGACACTTCGCAAATCATATTACATCTTACCATGAAACGTAGAAATGAGATGCGATATCGCGTCCTAAGAAGCATTACATATCTATTGCTACGATACGTAGACATCTGCAAATGCTAGTTCTTTGCAAGGAAGTGTCGCATTTACATTCATTTGAAGTGTAGACGAGGAATACATAACACTTCGCAAATCATATTATATCTTACCATGAAACATAGAAATGAGATGCGATATCGCGTTTTAGGAAGCATTAGAACACTATCGCTACGATACCTAGACATCTGCAGACGCTATTTCCTAGCAAGGAAGTGTCTCATTTACATTCATTTGAAGTGTAGACGAGGAATACATAACACTTTGCAAATCATATTATATCTTGCCATGAAACATAGAAATGAGATGCGACATCGCGTTTCAAGAAGCATTACATATCTATTGCTACGATACGTAGACATCTGCAAACGCTATTTCCTAGCGAGGAAGTGTCGCATTCACATTCATTTGAAGTGTAGACGAGGAATACATGACACTTCGCAAATATATCTTACCATGAAAGATGGAAATGAGATGCGATATCGCGTTCTAAGAAGCATTAGAAATCTGTTGCTACAATACGTAGACATCTGCAAACGCTATTTCCTAGCGAGGAAGTGTGGCAGTCACATTCATTTGAAGTGTAGACGAGCAATACATAACACTTCGCAAATCATACTATAACTTACCATGAAAGATAGAAATGAGATGCGATATCGCGTTTTAAGAATCATAAGAACTCTATTGCTACGATACGTAGACAACTGCAAACGCTATTTCCTTGCAAGGAAGTGTCGCATTTACGTTCATTTGAATCGCATACGAGGAATGCATAACGCTTCGCAATGAATATTATATCTTATCATGAAACATTGATATGAGATGCAATATCTCGTTTTAAGAAACATTTGAACTCTATTGCTTCGATACGTAGACATCAGCAAACGCTATTTCCTTGCAAGGAAGTGTCGCATTCACATTCATTTGAAGTGTAGACGAGGAATACATGACACTTCGCAAATCATTTTATATCTTACCATCAAACATAGAAATGAGATGCGATATCGCGTTTTAGGAAGCATTAGAAAGCTATTGCTACGATACGTAGACATCTGCAAACGCTATTACCTAGCGAGGAAGTATCGCATTCACATTCACTTGAAGTGTAGAGGAGGAATACATGACACTTCGCAAATCATTTTATATCTTACCATGAAACATAGAAATGAGATGCGATATCGCGTTTTAAGAAGCATTTGAACACTATTGCTTCGATACGTAGACATCAGCAAACGCTATTTCCTTGCAAGGAAGTGTCGCATTTACATTCATTTGATGTGTAGACGAGGAATACATAACTCTTCGCAGATCATATTATATCTTACCATGAAACATAGAAATGAGATGCGATATCTCGTTTTAAGAAGCATTAGAACACTATTACTACGATAGGTAGACAACTGCAAACGCTATTTCCTTGCAAGGAAGTGTCGCATTTACATTCATTTGAAGTGTAGAGGAGGAATACATAACACTTCGCGAATCATATTATATCTTACCATGAAACATAGAAATGAGATGCGATATCGCGATTTAAGAAGCATTAGAAAGCTATTGCTACGATACGTAGACATCTGCAAACGCTATTTCCTAGCGAGGAAGTGTTGCATTTACATTCATTTGAAGTGTAGTCGAGGAATACATAACACTTCGCAAATCATATTATATCTTACCATGAAACATAGAAATGATATGCGATATCTCGTTTTAAGAAGCATTAGAACACTATTGCTACGATAGGTAGACAACTGCAAACGCTATTTCCTTGCAAGGAAGTGTCGCATTTACATTCATTTGAAGTGTAGAGGAGGAATACATAACACTTCGCACATCATATTACATCTTACCATGAAATATTGAAATGAGATGCGATATCTCGTTTTAAGAAGCATTAGAACTCTATTGCTACGATACATAAACGTCTACAAACGCTATATCCTAGCAAGGAAGTGTCGCATTCACATTCATTTGAAGTGTAGACGAGGAATACATAACACTTCGCAAATCATGTTATATCTTACCATGAAACATACAAATGAGATGCGATATCGCGTTTTATGAATCATATGAACTCTATTGCTACGATACGTAGACATCTGCAATCGTTATTTCCTTGCAAGGAAGTGTCGCATTTACTTTCACTTGAATCGTAGACGAGGAATGCACAACACTTCGCAATGATTATTATATCTTATCATGAAACATAGATATGAGATGCAATATCTCGTTTTAAGAAGCATTAGAAATCTATTGCTACGATACGTAGACATCTGCAAACGCTATTTCCTAGCGAGGAAGTGTCGCATTCACATTCATTTGAAGTGTAGACGAGGAATACATAACACTTCGCAAATCATGTTATATCTTACCATGAAACATACAAATGAGATGCGATATCGCGTTTTATGAATCATATGAACTCTATTGCTACGATACGTAGACATCTGCAATCGTTATTTCCTTGCAAGGAAGTGTCGCATTTACTTTCACTTGAATCGTAGACGAGGAATGCACAACACTTCGCAATGATTATTATATCTTATCATGAAACATAGATATGAGATGCAATATCTCGTTTTAAGAAGCATTTGAACTCTATTGCTTCGATACGTACACATCTGCAAACGCTATTTCCTTGCAAGGAAGTGTCGCATTTACATTCATTTGAAGTGTAGACGAGGAATACATAACACTTCGCAAATCATATTATATCTTACCATGAAACATAGAAATGAGGTGCGATATCGCGTTTTAAGAAGCATTGGAACACTATTGCTACGACAGGTAGACATTTGCAAACGCTATTTCCTGGCAGGGAAGTGTCGCATTTACATTCATTTGAAGTGTAGAGGAGGAATACATAACATTTCGCAAATAATATTATATATTACCATGAAACATAGAAATGAGATGCGATATCGCGTTTTAAGAAGCATTAGAAATCGATAGCTACGATACGTAGACATCTGCAAACGCTATTTCCTTGCTAGGAAGTGACGCATTTACACTCATTTGAATAGTAGACGAGGAATACATGACACTTCGCAAATCATATTACATCTTACCATGAAACGTAGAAATGAGATGCGATATCGCGTCCTAAGAAGCATTACATATCTATTGCTACGATACGTAGACATCTGCAAATGCTAGTTCTTTGCAAGGAAGTGTCGCATTTACATTCATTTGAAGTGTAGACGAGGAATACATAACACTTCGCAAATCATATTATATCTTACCATGAAACATAGAAATGAGATGCGATATCGCGTTTTAGGAAGCATTAGAACACTATCGCTACGATACCTAGACATCTGCAGACGCTATTTCCTAGCAAGGAAGTGTCTCATTTACATTCATTTGAAGTGTAGACGAGGAATACATAACACTTTGCAAATCATATTATATCTTGCCATGAAACATAGAAATGAGATGCGACATCGCGTTTCAAGAAGCATTACATATCTATTGCTACGATACGTAGACATCTGCAAACGCTATTTCCTAGCGAGGAAGTGTCGCATTCACATTCATTTGAAGTGTAGACGAGGAATACATGACACTTCGCAAATATATCTTACCATGAAAGATGGAAATGAGATGCGATATCGCGTTTTAAGTATCATAAGAACTCTATTGCTACGATACGTAGAAAACTGCAAACGCTATTTCCTTGCAAGGAAGTGTCGCATTTACATTCATTTGAATCGCATACGAGGAATGCATAACACTTCGCAATGAATATTATATCTTACCATGAAACATGGAAATGAGATGCGATATCGCGTTTAAAGAAGCATTAGAAAGCTATTGCTACGATACGTAGACATCTGCAAACGCTATTTCCTAGCGAGGAAGTGTCGCATTCACATTCATTTGAAGTGTAGACGAGGAATACATAACACTTCGCAAATCATATTATATCTTACCATGAAACATAGAAATGAGATGCGATATCGCGTTCTAAGAAGCATTAGAAATCTGTTGCTACAATACGTAGACATCTGCAAACGCTATTTCCTAGCGAGGAAGTGTCGCATTCACATTCATTTGAAGTGTAGACGAGCAATACATAACACTTCGCAAATCATACTATAACTTACCATGAAAGATAGAAATGAGATGCGATATCGCGTTTTAAGAATCATAAAAACTCTATTGCTACGATACGTAGACAACTGCAAACGCTATTTCCTTGCAAGGAAGTGTCGCATTTACGTTCATTTGAATCGCATACGAGGAATGCATAACGCTTCGCAATGAATATTATATCTTATCATGAAACATTGATATGAGATGCAATATCTCGTTTTAAGAAACATTTGAACTCTATTGCTTCGATACGTAGACATCAGCAAACGCTATTTCCTTGCAAGGAAGTATCGCATTCACATTCATTTGAAGTGTAGACGAGGAATACATAACACTTCGCAAATCATGTTATATCTTACCATGAAACATACAAATGAGATGCGATATCGCGTTTTATGAATCATATGAACTCTATTGCTACGATACGTAGACATCTGCAATCGTTATTTCCTTGCAAGGAAGTGTCGCATTTACTTTCACTTGAATCGTAGACGAGGAATGCACAACACTTCGCAATGATTATTATATCTTATCATGAAACATAGATATGAGATGCAATATCTCGTTTTAAGAAGCATTAGAAATCTATTGCTACGATACGTAGACATCTGCAAACGCTATTTCCTAGCGATGAAGTGTCGCATTCACATTCATTTGAAGTGTAGACGAGGAATACATAACACTTCGCAAATCATGTTATATCTTACCATGAAACATACAAATGAGATGCGATATCGCGTTTTATGAATCATATGAACTCTATTGCTACGATACGTAGACAACTGCAAACGCTATTTCCTTGCAAGGAAGTGTCGCATTTACGTTTCATTTGAATCGCATACGAGGAATGCATAACGCTTCGCAATGAATATTATATCTTATCATGAAACATTGATATGAGATGCAATATCTCGTTTTAAGAAACATTTGAACTCTATTGCTTCGATACGTAGACATCAGCAAACGCTATTTCCTTGCAAGGAAGTGTCGCATTCACATTCATTTGAAGTGTAGACGAGGAATACATGACACTTCGCAAATCATTTTATATCTTACCATCAAACATAGAAATGAGATGCGATATCGCGTTTTAGGAAGCATTAGAAAGCTATTGCTACGATACGTAGACATCTGCAAACGCTATTACCTAGCGAGGAAGTATCGCATTCACATTCACTTGAAGTGTAGAGGAGGAATACATGACACTTCGCAAATCATTTTATATCTTACCATGAAACATAGAAATGAGATGCGATATCGCGTTTTAAGAAGCATTTGAACACTATTGCTTCGATACGTAGACATCAGCAAACGCTATTTCCTTGCAAGGAAGTGTCGCATTTACATTCATTTGATGTGTAGACGAGGAATACATAACTCTTCGCAGATCATATTATATCTTACCATGAAACATAGAAATGAGATGCGATATCTCGTTTTAAGAAGCATTAGAACACTATTACTACGATAGGTAGACAACTGCAAACGCTATTTCCTTGCAAGGAAGTGTCGCATTTACATTCATTTGAAGTGTAGAGGAGGAATACATAACACTTCGCGAATCATATTATATCTTACCATGAAACATAGAAATGAGATGCGATATCGCGATTTAAGAAGCATTAGAAAGCTATTGCTACGATACGTAGACATCTGCAAACGCTATTTCCTAGCGAGGAAGTGTTGCATTTACATTCATTTGAAGTGTAGTCGAGGAATACATAACACTTCGCAAATCATATTATATCTTACCATGAAACATAGAAATGATATGCGATATCTCGTTTTAAGAAGCATTAGAACACTATTGCTACGATAGGTAGACAACTGCAAACGCTATTTCCTTGCAAGGAAGTGTCGCATTTACATTCATTTGAAGTGTAGAGGAGGAATACATAACACTTCGCACATCATATTACATCTTACCATGAAATATTGAAATGAGATGCGATATCTCGTTTTAAGAAGCATTAGAACTCTATTGCTACGATACATAAACGTCTACAAACGCTATATCCTAGCAAGGAAGTGTCGCATTCACATTCATTTGAAGTGTAGACGAGGAATACATAACACTTCGCAAATCATGTTATATCTTACCATGAAACATACAAATGAGATGCGATATCGCGTTTTATGAATCATATGAACTCTATTGCTACGATACGTAGACATCTGCAATCGTTATTTCCTTGCAAGGAAGTGTCGCATTTACTTTCACTTGAATCGTAGACGAGGAATGCACAACACTTCGCAATGATTATTATATCTTATCATGAAACATAGATATGAGATGCAATATCTCGTTTTAAGAAGCATTAGAAATCTATTGCTACGATACGTAGACATCTGCAAACGCTATTTCCTAGCGAGGAAGTGTCGCATTCACATTCATTTGAAGTGTAGACGAGGAATACATAACACTTCGCAAATCATGTTATATCTTACCATGAAACATACAAATGAGATGCGATATCGCGTTTTATGAATCATATGAACTCTATTGCTACGATACGTAGACATCTGCAATCGTTATTTCCTTGCAAGGAAGTGTCGCATTTACTTTCACTTGAATCGTAGACGAGGAATGCACAACACTTCGCAATGATTATTATATCTTATCATGAAACATAGATATGAGATGCAATATCTCGTTTTAAGAAGCATTTGAACTCTATTGCTTCGATACGTACACATCTGCAAACGCTATTTCCTTGCAAGGAAGTGTCGCATTTACATTCATTTGAAGTGTAGACGAGGAATACATAACACTTCGCAAATCATATTATATCTTACCATGAAACATAGAAATGAGGTGCGATATCGCGTTTTAAGAAGCATTAGAACACTATTGCTACGACAGGTAGACATTTGCAAACGCTATTTCCTGGCAGGGAAGTGTCGCATTTACATTCATTTGAAGTGTAGAGGAGGAATACATAACACTTCGCACATCATATTACATCTTACCATGAAACATAGAAATGAGACGCGATATCGCGTTTTAAGAAGCATTAGAACTCTATTGCTACGATACCTAGAAATCTGCAATCGTTATTTCCTTGCAAGGAAGTGTCGCATTTACTTTCACTTGAATCGTAGACGAGGAATGCACAACACTTCGCAATGATTATTATATCTTACCATGAAACATAGAAATGAGATGCGATATCGCGTTTTAAGAATCATAAGAACTCTATTGCTACGATACGTAAACATCTGCAAACGCTATTTCCTAGCGAGGAAGTGTCGCATTCACATTCATTTGAAGTGTAGACGAGGAATACATAACACTTCGCAAATCATATTATATCTTACCATGAAACATAGAAATGAGATGCGATATCGCGTTCTAAGAAGCATTAGAAATCTATTGCTACAATACGTGGACATCTGCAAACGCTATTTCCTAGCGAGGAAGTGTCGCATTCACATTCATTTGAAGTGTAGACGAGCAATACATAACACTTCGCAAATCATACTATAACTTACCATGAAAGATAGAAATGAGATGCGATATCGCGTTTTAAGAATCATAAGAACTCTATTGCTACGATACGTAGACAACTGCAAACGCTATTTCCTTGCAAGGAAGTGTCGCATTTACGTTCATTTGAATCGCATACGAGGAATGCATAACGCTTCGCAATGAATATTATATCTTATCATGAAACATTGATATGAGATGCAATTTCTCGTTTTAAGAAACATTTGAACTCTATTGCTTCGATACGTAGACATCAGCAAACGCTATTTCCTTGCAAGGAAGTGTCGCATTTACATTCATTTGATGTGTAGACGAGGAATACATAACTCTTCGCAGATCATATTATATCTTACCATGAAACATAGAAATGAGATGCGATATCTCGTTTTAAGAAGCATTAGAACACTATTGCTACGATAGGTAGACAACTGCAAACGCTATTTCCTTGCAAGGAAGTGTCGCATTTACATTCATTTGAAGTGTAGAGGAGGAATACATAACACTTCGCGAATCATATTATATCTTACCATGAAACATAGAAATGAGATGCGATATCGCGATTTAAGAAGCATTAGAAAGCTATTGCTACGATACGTAGACATCTGCAAACGCTATTTCCTAGCGAGGAAGTGTTGCATTTACATTCATTTGAAGTGTAGTCGAGGAATACATAACACTTCGCAAATCATATTATATCTTACCATGAAACATAGAAATGATATGCGATATCTCGTTTTAAGAAGCATTAGAACACTATTGCTACGGTAGGTAGACAACTGCAAACGCTATTTCCTTGCAAGGAAGTGTCGCATTTACATTCATTTGAAGTGTAGAGGAGGAATACATAACACTTCGCAAATCATATTATATCTTACCATGAAACATAGAAATGTGTTGCGATATCGCGTTTTAAGAAGCATTAGAAAGCTATTGCTACGATACGTAGACATCTGCAAACGCTATTTCCTAGCGGGGAAGTGTCGCATTCACATTCATTTGAAGTGTAGACGAGGATTACATAACACTTCGCAAATCATGTTATATCTTACCATGAAACATACAAATGAGATGCGATATCGCGTTTTATGAATCATATGAACTCTATTGCTACGATACGTAGACATCTGCAATCGTTATTTCCTTGCAAGGAAGTGTCGCATTTACTTTCACTTGAATCGTAGACGAGGAATGCACAACACTTCGCAATGATTATTATATCTTATCATGAAACATAGATATGAGATGCAATATCTCGTTTTAAGAAGCATTAGAAATCTATCGCTACGATACGTAGACATCTGCAAACGCTATTTCCTAGCGAGGAAGTGTCGCATTCACATTCATTTGAAGTGTAGACGAGGAATACATAACACTTCGCAAATCATGTTATATCTTACCATGAAACATACAAATGAGATGCGATATCGCGTTTTATGAATCATATGAACTCTATTGCTACGATACGTAGACATCTGCAATCGTTATTTCCTTGCAAGGAAGTGTCGCATTTACTTTCACTTGAATCGTAGACGAGGAATGCACAACACTTCGCAATGATTATTATATCTTATCATGAAACATAGATATGAGATGCAATATCTCGTTTTAAGAAGCATTAGAAATCTATCGCTACGATACGTAGACATCTGCAAACGCTATTTCCTAGCGAGGAAGTGTCGCATTCACATTCATTTGAAGTGTAGACGAGGAATACATAACACTTCGCAAATCATGTTATATCTTACCATGAAACATAGAAATGAGGTGCGATATCGCGTTTTAAGGAGCATTAGAACACTATTGCTACGATAGGTGGACATCTGCAAACGCTATTTCCTAGCGAGGAAGTATCGCATTCACATTCATTTGAAGTGTAGACGAGGAATACTTAACACTTCGCAAATCATGTTATATCTTACCATGAAACATAGAAATGAGATGCGAAATCGCGTTTTAAGAATCATATGAACTCTATTGCTACGATACGTAGACATCTGCAAACGCTATTTCCTAGCGAGGAAGTGTCGCATTTACTTTCATTTGAATCGTAGACGAGGAATGCATAACACTTCGCAATGAATATTATATCTTATCATGAAACATAGATATGAGATGCAATATCTCGTTTTAAGAAGCATTAGAATTCTATTGCTACGATACCTAGACATCTGCAGACGCTATTTCCTAGCAAGAAAGTGTCGCATTCACATTCATTTGAAGTGTAGACGAGGAATACGTAACACTTCGCAAATCATATTATATCTTACCATGAAACATAGAAATGAGATGCAATATCTCGTTTTAAGAAGCATTTGAACTCTATTGCTTCGATACGTAGACATCTGCAATCGCTATTTCCTTGCAAGGAAGTGTCGCATTTACATTCATTTGAAGTATAGACGAGGAATACATAACACTTCGCAAATCATATTATATCTTACCATGAAATATTGAAATGAGATGCGATATCTCGTTTTAAGAAGCATTAGAACTCTATTGCTACGATACATAAACATCTACAAACGCTATATCCTAGCAAGGAAGTGTCGCATTCACATTCATTTGAAGTGTAGACGAGGAATACATAACACTTCGCAAATCATATTATATCTTACCATGAAACATTGAAATGAGATGCGATATCTCGTTTTAAGCAGCATTAGAACACTATTGCTACGATAGGTAGACAACTGCAAACGCTATTTCCTTGCAAGGAGGTGTCGCATTTACATTCATTTGAAGTGTAGAGGAGGGGTACATAACACTTCGCAAATCATATTATATCTTACCATGAAACATAGAAATGAGATGCGATATCGCGTTTTAAGAAGCATTAGAAAGCTATTGCTACGATACGTAGACATCAGCAAACGCTATTACCTAGCGAGGAAGTATCGCATTCACATTCATTTGAAGTGTAGAGGAGGAATACATAACACTTCGCAAATCATATTATATCTTACCATGAAACATAGAGATGAGATGCGATATCGCGTTTTAAGAATCATAAGATCTCTATTGCTACGATACATAGACACCTGCAAACGCTATTTCCTTGCAAGGAAGTGTTGCATTTACATTCATTTGAATCGCATACGAGGAATGCATAACGCTTCGCAATGAATATTATATCTTACCATGAAACATGGAAATGAGATGCGATATCGCGTTTAAAGAAGCATTAGAAAGCTATGGCTTCGATACGTAGACATCTGCAAACGCTATTTCCTAGCGAGGAAGTGTCGCATTCACATTCATTTGAAGTGTAGACGAGGAATACATAACACTTCGCAAATCATATTATATCTTACCATGAAACATAGAAATGAGATGCGATATCGCGTTCTAAGAAGCATTAGAAATCTATTGCTACAATACGTAGACATCTGCAAACGCTATTTCCTTGCAAGGAAGTGTCGCATTCACATTCATTTGAAGTGTAGACGAGGAATACATGACACTTCGCAAATCATTTTATATCTTACCATCAAACATAGAAATGAGATGCGATATCGCGTTTTAGGAAGCATTAGAAAGCTATTGCTACGATACGTAGACATCTGCAAACGCTATTACCTAGCGAGGAAGTATCGCATTCACATTCACTTGAAGTGTAGAGGAGGAATACATGACACTTCGCAAATCATTTTATATCTTACCATGAAACATAGAAATGAGATGCGATATCGCGTTTTAAGAAGCATTTGAACACTATTGCTTCGATACGTAGACATCAGCAAACGCTATTTCCTTGCAAGGAAGTGTCGCATTTACATTCATTTGATGTGTAGACGAGGAATACATAACTCTTCGCAGATCATATTATATCTTACCATGAAACATAGAAATGAGATGCGATATCTCGTTTTAAGAAGCATTAGAACACTACTACTACGATAGGTAGACAACTGCAAACGCTATTTCCTTGCAAGGAAGTGTCGCATTTACATTCATTTGAAGTGTAGAGGAGGAATACATAACACTTCGCAAATCATATTATATCTTACCATGAAACATAGAAATGTGTTGCGATATCGCGTTTTAAGAAGCATTAGAAAGCTATTGCTACGATACGTAGACATCTGCAAACGCTATTTCCTAGCGAGGAAGTGTCGCATTCACATTCATTTGAAGTGTAGACGAGGAATACATAACACTTCGCAAATCATGTTATATCTTACCATGAAACATACAAATGAGATGCGATATCGCGTTTTATGAATCATATGAACTCTATTGCTACGATACGTAGACATCTGCAATCGTTATTTCCTTGCAAGGAAGTGTCGCATTTACTTTCACTTGAATCGTAGACGAGGAATGCACAACACTTCGCAATGATTATTATATCTTATCATGAAACATAGATATGAGATGCAATATCTCGTTTTAAGAAGCATTAGAAATCTATTGCTACGATACGTAGACATCTGCAAACGCTATTTCCTAGCGAGGAAGTGTCGCATTCACATTCATTTGAAGTGTAGACGAGGAATACATAACACTACGCAAATCATGTTATATCTTACCATGAAACATACAAATGAGATGCGATATCGCGTTTTATGAATCATATGAACTCTATTGCTACGATACGTAGACATCTGCAATCGTTATTTCCTTGCAAGGAAGTGTCGCATTTACTTTCACTTGAATCGTAGACGAGGAATGCACAACACTTCGCAATGATTATTATATCTTATCATGAAACATAGATATGAGATGCAATATCTCGTTTTAAGAAGCATTTGAACTCTATTGCTTCGATACGTACACATCTGCAAACGCTATTTCCTTGCAAGGAAGTGTCGCATTTACATTCATTTGAAGTGTAGACGAGGAATACATAACACTTCGCAAATCATATTATATCTTACCATGAAACATAGAAATGAGGTGCGATATCGCGTTTTAAGAAGCATTAGAACACTATTGCTACGATAGGTAGACATTTGCAAACGCTATTTCCTGGCAGGGAAGTGTCGCATTTACATTCATTTGAAGTGTAGACGAGGAATACTTAACACTTCGCAGATCATGTTATATCTTACCATGAAACATAGAAATGAGATGCGAAATCGCGTTTTAAGAATCATATGAACTCTATTGCTACGATACGTAGACATCTGCAAACGCTATTTCCTAGCGAGGAAGTGTCGCATTTACTTTCATTTGAATCGTAGACGAGGAATGCATAACACTTCGCAATGAATATTATATCTTATCATGAAACATAGATATGAGATGCAATATCTCGTTTTAAGAAGCATTAGAATTCTATTGCTACGATACCTAGATATCTGCAGACGCTATTTCCTAGCAAGAAAGTGTCGCATTCACATTCATTTGAAGTGTAGACGAGGAATACGTAACACTTCGCAAATCATATTATATCTTACCATGAAACATAGAAATGAGATGCAATATCTCGTTTTAAGAAGCATTTGAACTCTATTGCTTCGATACGTAGACATCTGCAATCGCTATTTCCTTGCAAGGAAGTGTCGCATTTACATTCATTTGAAGTATAGACGAGGAATACATAACACTTCGCAAATCATATTATATCTTACCATGAAATATTGAAATGAGATGCGATATCTCGTTTTAAGAAGCATTAGAACTCTATTGCTACGATACATAAACATCTACAAACGCTATATCCTAGCAAGGAAGTGTCGCATTCACATTCATTTGAAGTGTAGACGAGGAATACATAACACTTCGCAAATCATATTATATCTTACCATGAAACATTGAAATGAGATGCGATATCTCGTTTTAAGCAGCATTAGAACACTATTGCTACGATAGGTAGACAACTGCAAACGCTATTTCCTTGCAAGGAGGTGTCGCATTTACATTCATTTGAAGTGTAGAGGAGGGGTACATAACACTTCGCAAATCATATTATATCTTACCATGAAACATAGAAATGAGATGCGATATCGCGTTTTAAGAAGCATTAGAAAGCTATTGCTACGATACGTAGACATCAGCAAACGCTATTACCTAGCGAGGAAGTATCGCATTCACATTCATTTGAAGTGTAGAGGAGGAATACATAACACTTCGCAAATCATATTATATCTTACCATGAAACATAGAGATGAGATGCGATATCGCGTTTTAAGAATCATAAGATCTCTATTGCTACGATACATAGACACCTGCAAACGCTATTTCCTTGCAAGGAAGTGTTGCATTTACATTCATTTGAATCGCATACGAGGAATGCATAACGCTTCGCAATGAATATTATATCTTACCATGAAACATGGAAATGAGATGCGATATCGCGTTTAAAGAAGCATTAGAAAGCTATTGCTTCGATACGTAGACATCTGCAAACGCTATTTCCTAGCGAGGAAGTGTCGCATTCACATTCATTTGAAGTGTAGACGAGGAATACATAACACTTCGCAAATCATATTATATCTTACCATGAAACATAGAAATGAGATGCGATATCGCGTTCTAAGAAGCATTAGAAATCTATTGCTACAATACGTAGACATCTGCAAACGCTATTTCCTTGCAAGGAAGTGTCGCATTCACATTCATTTGAAGTGTAGACGAGGAATACATGACACTTCGCAAATCATTTTATATCTTACCATCAAACATAGAAATGAGATGCGATATCGCGTTTTAGGAAGCATTAGAAAGCTATTGCTACGATACGTAGACATCTGCAAACGCTATTACCTAGCGAGGAAGTATCGCATTCACATTCACTTGAAGTGTAGAGGAGGAATACATGACACTTCGCAAATCATTTTATATCTTACCATGAAACATAGAAATGAGATGCGATATCGCGTTTTAAGAAGCATTTGAACACTATTGCTTCGATACGTAGACATCAGCAAACGCTATTTCCTTGCAAGGAAGTGTCGCATTTACATTCATTTGATGTGTAGACGAGGAATACATAACTCTTCGCAGATCATATTATATCTTACCATGAAACATAGAAATGAGATGCGATATCTCGTTTTAAGAAGCATTAGAACACTACTACTACGATAGGTAGACAACTGCAAACGCTATTTCCTTGCAAGGAAGTGTCGCATTTACATTCATTTGAAGTGTAGAGGAGGAATACATAACACTTCGCAAATCATATTATATCTTACCATGAAACATAGAAATGTGTTGCGATATCGCGTTTTAAGAAGCATTAGAAAGCTATTGCTACGATACGTAGACATCTGCAAACGCTATTTCCTAGCGAGGAAGTGTCGCATTCACATTCATTTGAAGTGTAGACGAGGAATACATAACACTTCGCAAATCATGTTATATCTTACCATGAAACATACAAATGAGATGCGATATCGCGTTTTATGAATCATATGAACTCTATTGCTACGATACGTAGACATCTGCAATCGTTATTTCCTTGCAAGGAAGTGTCGCATTTACTTTCACTTGAATCGTAGACGAGGAATGCACAACACTTCGCAATGATTATTATATCTTATCATGAAACATAGATATGAGATGCAATATCTCGTTTTAAGAAGCATTAGAAATCTATTGCTACGATACGTAGACATCTGCAAACGCTATTTCCTAGCGAGGAAGTGTCGCATTCACATTCATTTGAAGTGTAGACGAGGAATACATAACACTTCGCAAATCATGTTATATCTTACCATGAAACATACAAATGAGATGCGATATCGCGTTTTATGAATCATATGAACTCTATTGCTACGATACGTAGACATCTGCAATCGTTATTTCCTTGCAAGGAAGTGTCGCATTTACTTTCACTTGAATCGTAGACGAGGAATGCACAACACTTCGCAATGATTATTATATCTTATCATGAAACATAGATATGAGATGCAATATCTCGTTTTAAGAAGCATTTGAACTCTATTGCTTCGATACGTACACATCTGCAAACGCTATTTCCTTGCAAGGAAGTGTCGCATTTACATTCATTTGAAGTGTAGACGAGGAATACATAACACTTCGCAAATCATATTATATCTTACCATGAAACATAGAAATGAGGTGCGATATCGCGTTTTAAGAAGCATTAGAACACTATTGCTACGATAGGTAGACATTTGCAAACGCTATTTCCTGGCAGGGAAGTGTCGCATTTACATTCATTTGAAGTGTAGAGGAGGAATACATAACACTTCGCACATCATATTACATCTTACCATGAAATATTGAAATGAGATGCGATATCTCGTTTTAAGAAGCATTAGAACTCTATTGCTACGATACATAAACATCTACAAACGCTATATCCTAGCAAGGAAGTGTCGCATTCACATTCATTTGAAGTGTAGACGAGGAATACATAACACTTCGCAAATCATATTATATCTTACCATGAAACATTGAAATGAGATGCGATATCTCGTTTTAAGCAGCATTAGAACACTATTGCTACGATAGGTAGACAACTGCAAACGCTATTTCCTTGCAAGGAGGTGTCGCATTTACATTCATTTGAAGTGTAGAGGAGGGGTACATAACACTTCGCAAATCATATTATATCTTACCATGAAACATAGAAATGAGATGCGATATCGCGTTTTAAGAAGCATTAGAAAGCTATTGCTACGATACGTAGACATCAGCAAACGCTATTACCTAGCGAGGAAGTATCGCATTCACATTCATTTGAAGTGTAGAGGAGGAATACATAACACTTCGCAAATCATTTTATATCTTACCATGAAACATAGAGATGAGATGCGATATCGCGTTTTAAGAATCATAAGATCTCTATTGCTACGATACATAGACACCTGCAAACGCTATTTCCTTGCAAGGAAGTGTTGCATTTACATTCATTTGAATCGCATACGAGGAATGCATAACGCTTCGCAATGAATATTATATCTTACCATGAAACATGGAAATGAGATGCGATATCGCGTTTAAAGAAGCATTAGATAGCTATTGCTACGATACGTAGACATCTGCAAACGCTATTTCCTAGCGAGGAAGTGTCGCATTCACATTCATTTGAAGTGTAGACGAGGAATACATAACACTTCGCAAATCATATTATATCTTACCATGAAACATAGAAATGAGATGCGATATCGCGTTCTAAGAAGCATTAGAAATCTATTGCTACAATACGTAGACATCTGCAAACGCTATTTCCTAGCGAGGAAGTGTCGCATTCACATTCATTTGAAGTGTAGACGAGCAATACATAACACTTCGCAAATCATACTATAACTTACCATGAAAGATAGAAATGAGATGCGATATCGCGTTTTAAGAATCATAAGAACTCTATTGCTACGATACGTAGACAACTGCAAACGCTATTTCCTTGCAAGGAAGTGTCGCATTTACGTTCATTTGAATCGCATACGAGGAATGCATAACGCTTCGCAATGAATATTATATCTTATCATGAAACATTGATATGAGATGCAATATCTCGTTTTAAGAAACATTTGAACTCTATTGCTTCGATACGTAGACATCAGCAAACGCTATTTCCTTGCAAGGAAGTGTCGCATTCACATTCATTTGAAGTGTAGACGAGGAATACATGACACTACGCAAATCATTTTATATCTTACCATCAAACATAGAAATGAGATGCGATATCGCGTTTTAGGAAGCATTAGAAAGCTATTGCTACGATACGTAGACATCTGCAAACGCTATTACCTAGCGAGGAAGTATCGCATTCACATTCACTTGAAGTGTAGAGGAGGAATACATGACACTTAGCAAATCATTTTATATCTTACCATGAAACATAGAAATGAGATGCGATATCGCGATTTAAGAAGCATTAGAAAGCTATTGCTACGATACGTAGACATCTGCAAACGCTATTTCCTAGCGAGGAAGTGTCGCATTTACATTCATTTGAAGTGTAGTCGAGGAATACATAACACTTCGCAAATCATATTATATCTTACCATGAAACATAGAAATGATATGCGATATCTCGTTTTAAGAAGCATTAGAACACTATTGCTACGATAGGTAGACAACTGCAAACGCTATTTCCTTGCAAGGAAGTGTCGCATTTACATTCCTTTGAAGTGTAGAGGAGGAATACATAACACTTCGCAAATCATATTATATCTTACCATGAAACATAGAAATGTGTTGCGATATCGCGTTTTAAGAAGCATTAGAAAGCTATTGCTACGATACGTAGACATCTGCAAACGCTATTTCCTAGCGAGGAAGTGTCGCATTCACATTCATTTGAAGTGTAGACGAGGAATACATAATACTTCGCAAATCATGTTATATCTTACCATGAAACATACAAATGAGATGCGATATCGCGTTTTATGAATCATATGAACTCTATTGCTACGATACGTAGACATCTGCAATCGTTATTTCCTTGCAAGGAAGTGTCGCATTTACTTTCACTTGAATCGTAGACGAGGAATGCACAACACTTCGCAATGATTATTATATCTTATCATGAAACATAGATATGAGATGCAATATCTCGTTTTAAGAAGCATTAGAAATCTATTGCTACGATACGTAGACATCTGCAAACGCTATTTCCTAGCGAGGAAGTGTCGCATTCACATTCATTTGAAGTGTAGACGAGGAATACATAACACTTCGCAAATCATGTTATATCTTACCATGAAACATACAAATGAGATGCGATATCGCGTTTTATGAATCATATGAACTCTATTGCTACGATACGTAGACATCTGCAATCGTTATTTCCTTGCAAGGAAGTGTCGCATTTACTTTCACTTGAATCGTAGACGAGGAATGCACAACACTTCGCAATGATTATTATATCTTATCATGAAACATAGATATGAGATGCAATATCTCGTTTTAAGAAGCATTTGAACTCTATTGCTTCGATACGTACACATCTGCAAACGCTATTTCCTTGCAAGGAAGTGTCGCATTTACATTCATTTGAAGTGTAGACGAGGAATACATAACACTTCGCAAATCATATTATATCTTACCATGAAACATAGAAATGAGGTGCGATATCGCGTTTTAAGAAGCATTAGAACACTATTGCTACGATAGGTAGACATTTGCAAACGCTATTTCCTGGCAGGGAAGTGTCGCATTTACATTCATTTGAAGTGTAGAGGAGGAATACATAACACTTCGCACATCATATTACATCTTACCATGAAATATTGAAATGAGATGCGATATCTCGTTTTAAGAAGCATTAGAACTCTATTGCTACGATACATAAACATCTACAAACGCTATATCCTAGCAAGGAAGTGTCGCATTCACATTCATTTGAAGTGTAGACGAGGAATACATAACACTTCGCAAATCATATTATATCTTACCATGAAACATTGAAATGAGATGCGATATCTCGTTTTAAGCAGCATTAGAACACTATTGCTACGATAGGTAGACAACTGCAAACGCTATTTCCTTGCAAGGAGGTGTCGCATTTACATTCATTTGAAGTGTAGAGGAGGGGTACATAACACTTCGCAAATCATATTATATCTTACCATGAAACATAGAAATGAGATGCGATATCGCGTTTTAAGAAGCATTAGAAAGCTATTGCTACGATACGTAGACATCAGCAAACGCTATTACCTAGCGAGGAAGTATCGCATTCACATTCATTTGAAGTGTAGAGGAGGAATACATAACACTTCGCAAATCATTTTATATCTTACCATGAAACATAGAGATGAGATGCGATATCGCGTTTTAAGAATCATAAGATCTCTATTGCTACGATACATAGACACCTGCAAACGCTATTTCCTTGCAAGGAAGTGTTGCATTTACATTCATTTGAATCGCATACGAGGAATGCATAACGCTTCGCAATGAATATTATATCTTACCATGAAACATGGAAATGAGATGCGATATCGCGTTTAAAGAAGCATTAGATAGCTATTGCTACGATACGTAGACATCTGCAAACGCTATTTCCTAGCGAGGAAGTGTCGCATTCACATTCATTTGAAGTGTAGACGAGGAATACATAACACTTCGCAAATCATATTATATCTTACCATGAAACATAGAAATGAGATGCGATATCGCGTTCTAAGAAGCATTAGAAATCTATTGCTACAATACGTAGACATCTGCAAACGCTATTTCCTAGCGAGGAAGTGTCGCATTCACATTCATTTGAAGTGTAGACGAGCAATACATAACACTTCGCAAATCATACTATAACTTACCATGAAAGATAGAAATGAGATGCGATATCGCGTTTTAAGAATCATAAGAACTCTATTGCTACGATACGTAGACAACTGCAAACGCTATTTCCTTGCAAGGAAGTGTCGCATTTACGTTCATTTGAATCGCATACGAGGAATGCATAACGCTTCGCAATGAATATTATATCTTATCATGAAACATTGATATGAGATGCAATATCTCGTTTTAAGAAACATTTGAACTCTATTGCTTCGATACGTAGACATCAGCAAACGCTATTTCCTTGCAAGGAAGTGTCGCATTCACATTCATTTGAAGTGTAGACGAGGAATACATGACACTACGCAAATCATTTTATATCTTACCATCAAACATAGAAATGAGATGCGATATCGCGTTTTAGGAAGCATTAGAAAGCTATTGCTACGATACGTAGACATCTGCAAACGCTATTACCTAGCGAGGAAGTATCGCATTCACATTCACTTGAAGTGTAGAGGAGGAATACATGACACTTAGCAAATCATTTTATATCTTACCATGAAACATAGAAATGAGATGCGATATCGCGATTTAAGAAGCATTAGAAAGCTATTGCTACGATACGTAGACATCTGCAAACGCTATTTCCTAGCGAGGAAGTGTCGCATTTACATTCATTTGAAGTGTAGTCGAGGAATACATAACACTTCGCAAATCATATTATATCTTACCATGAAACATAGAAATGATATGCGATATCTCGTTTTAAGAAGCATTAGAACACTATTGCTACGATAGGTAGACAACTGCAAACGCTATTTCCTTGCAAGGAAGTGTCGCATTTACATTCCTTTGAAGTGTAGAGGAGGAATACATAACACTTCGCAAATCATATTATATCTTACCATGAAACATAGAAATGTGTTGCGATATCGCGTTTTAAGAAGCATTAGAAAGCTATTGCTACGATACGTAGACATCTGCAAACGCTATTTCCTAGCGAGGAAGTGTCGCATTCACATTCATTTGAAGTGTAGACGAGGAATACATAATACTTCGCAAATCATGTTATATCTTACCATGAAACATACAAATGAGATGCGATATCGCGTTTTATGAATCATATGAACTCTATTGCTACGATACGTAGACATCTGCAATCGTTATTTCCTTGCAAGGAAGTGTCGCATTTACTTTCACTTGAATCGTAGACGAGGAATGCACAACACTTCGCAATGATTATTATATCTTATCATGAAACATAGATATGAGATGCAATATCTCGTTTTAAGAAGCATTAGAAATCTATTGCTACGATACGTAGACATCTGCAAACGCTATTTCCTAGCGAGGAAGTGTCGCATTCACATTCATTTGAAGTGTAGACGAGGAATACATAACACTACGCAAATCATGTTATATCTTACCATGAAACATACAAATGAGATGCGATATCGCGTTTTATGAATCATATGAACTCTATTGCTACGATACGTAGACATCTGCAATCGTTATTTCCTTGCAAGGAAGTGTCGCATTTACTTTCACTTGAATCGTAGACGAGGAATGCACAACACTTCGCAATGATTATTATATCTTATCATGAAACATAGATATGAGATGCAATATCTCGTTTTAAGAAGCATTTGAACTCTATTGCTTCGATACGTACACATCTGCAAACGCTATTTCCTTGCAAGGAAGTGTCGCATTTACATTCATTTGAAGTGTAGACGAGGAATACATAACACTTCGCAAATCATATTATATCTTACCATGAAACATAGAAATGAGGTGCGATATCGCGTTTTAAGAAGCATTAGAACACTATTGCTACGATAGGTAGACATTTGCAAACGCTATTTCCTGGCAGGGAAGTGTCGCATTTACATTCATTTGAAGTGTAGAGGAGGAATACATAACATTTCGCACATCATATTACATCTTACCATGAAACATAGAAATGAGACGCGATATCGCGTTTTAAGAAGCATTAGAACTCTATTGCTACGATACCTAGACATCTGCAATCGTTATTTCCTTGCAAGGAAGTGTCGCATTTACTTTCACTTGAATCGTAGACGAGGAATGCACAACACTTCGCAATGATTATTATATCTTACCATGAAACATAGAAATGAGATGCGATATCGCGTTTTAGGAATCATAAGAACTCTATTGCTACGATACGTAGAAATCTGCAAACGCTATTTCCTTGCAAGGAAGTGTCGCATTTACATTCATTTGAAGTGTAGACGAGGAATACATAACACTTCGCAAATCATATTATATCTTACCATGAAACATAGAAATGAGGTGCGATACCGCGTTTTAAGGAGCATTAGAACACTATTGCTACGATAGGTAGACATCTGCAAACGCTATTTCCTAGCGAGGAAGTATCGCATTCACATTCATTTGAAGTGTAGACGAGGAATACTTAACACTTCGCAAATCATGTTATATCTTACCACGAAACATAGAAATGAGATGCGAAATCGCGTTTTAAGAATCATATGAACTCTATTGCTACGATACGTAGACATCTGCAAACGCTATTTCCTAGCGAGGAAGTGTCGCATTTACTTTCATTTGAATCGTAGACGAGGAATGCATAACACTTCGCAATGAATATTATATCTTATCATGAAACATAGATATGAGATGCAATATCTCGTTTTAAGAAGCATTAGAATTCTATTGCAACGATACCTAGACATCTGCAGACGCTATTTCCTAGCAAGAAAGTGTCGCATTTACATTCATTTGAAGTGTAGACGAGGAATACGTAACACTTCGCAAATCATATTATATCTTACCATGAAACATAGAAATGAGATGCAATATCTCGTTTTAAGAAGCATTTGAACTCTATTGCTTCGATACGTAGACATCTGCAATCGCTATTTCCTTGCAAGGAAGTGTCGCATTTACATTCATTTGAAGTATAGACGAGGAATACATAACACTTCGCAAATCATATTATATCTTACCATGAAATATTGAAATGAGATGCGATATCTCGTTTTAAGAAGCATTAGAACTCTATTGCTACGATACATAAACATCTACAAACGCTATATCCTAGCAAGGAAGTGTCGCATTCACATTCATTTGAAGTGTAGACGAGGAATACATAACACTTCGCAAATCATATTATATCTTACCATGAAACATTGAAATGAGATGCGATATCTCGTTTTAAGCAGCATTAGAACACTATTGCTACGATAGGTAGACAACTGCAAACGCTATTTCCTTGCAAGGAGGTGTCGCATTTACATTCATTTGAAGTGTAGAGGAGGGGTACATAACACTTCGCAAATCATATTATATCTTACCATGAAACATAGAAATGAGATGCGATATCGCGTTTTAAGAAGCATTAGAAAGCTATTGCTACGATACGTAGACATCAGCAAACGCTATTACCTAGCGAGGAAGTATCGCATTCACATTCATTTGAAGTGTAGAGGAGGAATACATAACACTTCGCAAATCATATTATATCTTACCATGAAACATAGAGATGAGATGCGATATCGCGTTTTAAGAATCATAAGATCTCTATTGCTACGATACATAGACACCTGCAAACGCTATTTCCTTGCAAGGAAGTGTTGCATTTACATTCATTTGAAGTGTAGACGAGGAATACATGACACTTCGCAAATCATATTATATCTTACCATGAAACATGGAAATGAGATGCGATATCGCGTTCTAAGAAGCATTAGAAATCTATTGCTACAATACGTAGACATCTGCAAACGCTATTTCCTAGCGAGGAAGTGTCGCATTCACATTCATTTGAAGTGTAGACGAGCAATACATAACACTTCGCAAATCATACTATAACTTACCATGAAAGATAGAAATGAGATGCGATATCGCGTTTTAAGAATCATAAGAACTCTATTGCTACGATACGTAGACAACTGCAAACGCTATTTCCTTGCAAGGAAGTGTCGCATTTACGTTCATTTGAATCGCATACGAGGAATGCATAACGCTTCGCAATGAATATTATATCTTATCATGAAACATTGATATGAGATGCAATATCTCGTTTTAAGAAACATTTGAACTCTATTGCTTCGATACGTAGACATCAGCAAACGCTATTTCCTTGCAAGGAAGTGTCGCATTCACATTCATTTGAAGTGTAGACGAGGAATACATGACACTACGCAAATCATTTTATATCTTACCATCAAACATAGAAATGAGATGCGATATCGCGTTTTAGGAAGCATTAGAAAGCTATTGCTACGATACGTAGACATCTGCAAACGCTATTACCTAGCGAGGAAGTATCGCATTCACATTCACTTGAAGTGTAGAGGAGGAATACATGACACTTAGCAAATCATTTTATATCTTACCATGAAACATAGAAATGAGATGCGATATCGCGATTTAAGAAGCATTAGAAAGCTATTGCTACGATACGTAGACATCTGCAAACGCTATTTCCTAGCGAGGAAGTGTCGCATTTACATTCATTTGAAGTGTAGTCGAGGAATACATAACACTTCGCAAATCATATTATATCTTACCATGAAACATAGAAATGATATGCGATATCTCGTTTTAAGAAGCATTAGAACACTATTGCTACGATAGGTAGACAACTGCAAACGCTATTTCCTTGCAAGGAAGTGTCGCATTTACATTCCTTTGAAGTGTAGAGGAGGAATACATAACACTTCGCAAATCATATTATATCTTACCATGAAACATAGAAATGTGTTGCGATATCGCGTTTTAAGAAGCATTAGAAAGCTATTGCTACGATACGTAGACATCTGCAAACGCTATTTCCTAGCGAGGAAGTGTCGCATTCACATTCATTTGAAGTGTAGACGAGGAATACATAATACTTCGCAAATCATGTTATATCTTACCATGAAACATACAAATGAGATGCGATATCGCGTTTTATGAATCATATGAACTCTATTGCTACGATACGTAGACATCTGCAATCGTTATTTCCTTGCAAGGAAGTGTCGCATTTACTTTCACTTGAATCGTAGACGAGGAATGCACAACACTTCGCAATGATTATTATATCTTATCATGAAACATAGATATGAGATGCAATATCTCGTTTTAAGAAGCATTAGAAATCTATTGCTACGATACGTAGACATCTGCAAACGCTATTTCCTAGCGAGGAAGTGTCGCATTCACATTCATTTGAAGTGTAGACGAGGAATACATAACACTACGCAAATCATGTTATATCTTACCATGAAACATACAAATGAGATGCGATATCGCGTTTTATGAATCATATGAACTCTATTGCTACGATACGTAGACATCTGCAATCGTTATTTCCTTGCAAGGAAGTGTCGCATTTACTTTCACTTGAATCGTAGACGAGGAATGCACAACACTTCGCAATGATTATTATATCTTATCATGAAACATAGATATGAGATGCAATATCTCGTTTTAAGAAGCATTTGAACTCTATTGCTTCGATACGTACACATCTGCAAACGCTATTTCCTTGCAAGGAAGTGTCGCATTTACATTCATTTGAAGTGTAGACGAGGAATACATAACACTTCGCAAATCATATTATATCTTACCATGAAACATAGAAATGAGGTGCGATATCGCGTTTTAAGAAGCATTAGAACACTATTGCTACGATAGGTAGACATTTGCAAACGCTATTTCCTGGCAGGGAAGTGTCGCATTTACATTCATTTGAAGTGTAGAGGAGGAATACATAACATTTCGCACATCATATTACATCTTACCATGAAACATAGAAATGAGACGCGATATCGCGTTTTAAGAAGCATTAGAACTCTATTGCTACGATACCTAGACATCTGCAATCGTTATTTCCTTGCAAGGAAGTGTCGCATTTACTTTCACTTGAATCGTAGACGAGGAATGCACAACACTTCGCAATGATTATTATATCTTACCATGAAACATAGAAATGAGATGCGATATCGCGTTTTAGGAATCATAAGAACTCTATTGCTACGATACGTAGAAATCTGCAAACGCTATTTCCTTGCAAGGAAGTGTCGCATTTACATTCATTTGAAGTGTAGACGAGGAATACATAACACTTCGCAAATCATATTATATCTTACCATGAAACATAGAAATGAGGTGCGATACCGCGTTTTAAGGAGCATTAGAACACTATTGCTACGATAGGTAGACATCTGCAAACGCTATTTCCTAGCGAGGAAGTATCGCATTCACATTCATTTGAAGTGTAGACGAGGAATACTTAACACTTCGCAAATCATGTTATATCTTACCACGAAACATAGAAATGAGATGCGAAATCGCGTTTTAAGAATCATATGAACTCTATTGCTACGATACGTAGACATCTGCAAACGCTATTTCCTAGCGAGGAAGTGTCGCATTTACTTTCATTTGAATCGTAGACGAGGAATGCATAACACTTCGCAATGAATATTATATCTTATCATGAAACATAGATATGAGATGCAATATCTCGTTTTAAGAAGCATTAGAATTCTATTGCAACGATACCTAGACATCTGCAGACGCTATTTCCTAGCAAGAAAGTGTCGCATTTACATTCATTTGAAGTGTAGACGAGGAATACGTAACACTTCGCAAATCATATTATATCTTACCATGAAACATAGAAATGAGATGCAATATCTCGTTTTAAGAAGCATTTGAACTCTATTGCTTCGATACGTAGACATCTGCAATCGCTATTTCCTTGCAAGGAAGTGTCGCATTTACATTCATTTGATGTATAGACGAGGAATACATAACACTTCGCAAATCATATTATATCTTACCATGAAATATTGAAATGAGATGCGATATCTCGTTTTAAGAAGCATTAGAACTCTATTGCTACGATACATAAACATCTACAAACGCTATATCCTAGCAAGGAAGTGTCGCATTCACATTCATTTGAAGTGTAGACGAGGAATACATAACACTTCGCAAATCATATTATATCTTACCATGAAACATTGAAATGAGATGCGATATCTCGTTTTAAGCAGCATTAGAACACTATTGCTACGATAGGTAGACAACTGCAAACGCTATTTCCTTGCAAGGAGGTGTCGCATTTACATTCATTTGAAGTGTAGAGGAGGGGTACATAACACTTCGCAAATCATATTATATCTTACCATGAAACATAGAAATGAGATGCGATATCGCGTTTTAAGAAGCATTAGAAAGCTATTGCTACGATACGTAGACATCAGCAAACGCTATTACCTAGCGAGGAAGTATCGCATTCACATTCATTTGAAGTGTAGAGGAGGAATACATAACACTTCGCAAATCATATTATATCTTACCATGAAACATAGAGATGAGATGCGATATCGCGTTTTAAGAATCATAAGATCTCTATTGCTACGATACATAGACACCTGCAAACGCTATTTCCTTGCAAGGAAGTGTTGCATTTACATTCATTTGAAGTGTAGACGAGGAATACATGACACTTCGCAAATCATATTATATCTTACCATGAAACATGGAAATGAGATGCGATATCGCGTTTTAAGAAGCATTAGAAATCTATTGCTACGATACGTAGACATCTGCAAACGCTATTTCCTTGCAAGGAAGTGTCGCATTTACGTTCATTTGAATCGCATACGAGGAATGCATAACGCTTCGCAATGAATATTATATCTTATCATGAAACATTGATATGAGATGCAATATCTCGTTTTAAGAAACATTTGAACTCTATTGCTTCGATACGTAGACATCAGCAAACGCTATTTCCTTGCAAGGAAGTGTCGCATTCACATTCATTTGAAGTGTAGACGAGGAATACATGACACTACGCAAATCATTTTATATCTTACCATCAAACATAGAAATGAGATGCGATATCGCGTTTTAGGAAGCATTAGAAAGCTATTGCTACGATACGTAGACATCTGCAAACGCTATTACCTAGCGAGGAAGTATCGCATTCACATTCACTTGAAGTGTAGAGGAGGAATACATGACACTTAGCAAATCATTTTATATCTTACCATGAAACATAGAAATGAGATGCGATATCGCGATTTAAGAAGCATTAGAAAGCTATTGCTACGATACGTAGACATCTGCAAACGCTATTTCCTAGCGAGGAAGTGTCGCATTTACATTCATTTGAAGTGTAGTCGAGGAATACATAACACTTCGCAAATCATATTATATCTTACCATGAAACATAGAAATGATATGCGATATCTCGTTTTAAGAAGCATTAGAACACTATTGCTACGATAGGTAGACAACTGCAAACGCTATTTCCTTGCAAGGAAGTGTCGCATTTACATTCCTTTGAAGTGTAGAGGAGGAATACATAACACTTCGCAAATCATATTATATCTTACCATGAAACATAGAAATGTGTTGCGATATCGCGTTTTAAGAAGCATTAGAAAGCTATTGCTACGATACGTAGACATCTGCAAACGCTATTTCCTAGCGAGGAAGTGTCGCATTCACATTCATTTGAAGTGTAGACGAGGAATACATAATACTTCGCAAATCATGTTATATCTTACCATGAAACATACAAATGAGATGCGATATCGCGTTTTATGAATCATATGAACTCTATTGCTACGATACGTAGACATCTGCAATCGTTATTTCCTTGCAAGGAAGTGTCGCATTTACTTTCACTTGAATCGTAGACGAGGAATGCACAACACTTCGCAATGATTATTATATCTTATCATGAAACATAGATATGAGATGCAATATCTCGTTTTAAGAAGCATTAGAAATCTATTGCTACGATACGTAGACATCTGCAAACGCTATTTCCTAGCGAGGAAGTGTCGCATTCACATTCATTTGAAGTGTAGACGAGGAATACATAACACTACGCAAATCATGTTATATCTTACCATGAAACATACAAATGAGATGCGATATCGCGTTTTATGAATCATATGAACTCTATTGCTACGATACGTAGACATCTGCAATCGTTATTTCCTTGCAAGGAAGTGTCGCATTTACTTTCACTTGAATCGTAGACGAGGAATGCACAACACTTCGCAATGATTATTATATCTTATCATGAAACATAGATATGAGATGCAATATCTCGTTTTAAGAAGCATTTGAACTCTATTGCTTCGATACGTACACATCTGCAAACGCTATTTCCTTGCAAGGAAGTGTCGCATTTACATTCATTTGAAGTGTAGACGAGGAATACATAACACTTCGCAAATCATATTATATCTTACCATGAAACATAGAAATGAGGTGCGATATCGCGTTTTAAGAAGCATTAGAACACTATTGCTACGATAGGTAGACATTTGCAAACGCTATTTCCTGGCAGGGAAGTGTCGCATTTACATTCATTTGAAGTGTAGAGGAGGAATACATAACATTTCGCACATCATATTACATCTTACCATGAAACATAGAAATGAGACGCGATATCGCGTTTTAAGAAGCATTAGAACTCTATTGCTACGATACCTAGACATCTGCAATCGTTATTTCCTTGCAAGGAAGTGTCGCATTTACTTTCACTTGAATCGTAGACGAGGAATGCACAACACTTCGCAATGATTATTATATCTTACCATGAAACATAGAAATGAGATGCGATATCGCGTTTTAGGAATCATAAGAACTCTATTGCTACGATACGTAGAAATCTGCAAACGCTATTTCCTTGCAAGGAAGTGTCGCATTTACATTCATTTGAAGTGTAGACGAGGAATACATAACACTTCGCAAATCATATTATATCTTACCATGAAACATAGAAATGAGGTGCGATACCGCGTTTTAAGGAGCATTAGAACACTATTGCTACGATAGGTAGACATCTGCAAACGCTATTTCCTAGCGAGGAAGTATCGCATTCACATTCATTTGAAGTGTAGACGAGGAATACTTAACACTTCGCAAATCATGTTATATCTTACCACGAAACATAGAAATGAGATGCGAAATCGCGTTTTAAGAATCATATGAACTCTATTGCTACGATACGTAGACATCTGCAAACGCTATTTCCTAGCGAGGAAGTGTCGCATTTACTTTCATTTGAATCGTAGACGAGGAATGCATAACACTTCGCAATGAATATTATATCTTATCATGAAACATAGATATGAGATGCAATATCTCGTTTTAAGAAGCATTAGAATTCTATTGCAACGATACCTAGACATCTGCAGACGCTATTTCCTAGCAAGAAAGTGTCGCATTTACATTCATTTGAAGTGTAGACGAGGAATACGTAACACTTCGCAAATCATATTATATCTTACCATGAAACATAGAAATGAGATGCAATATCTCGTTTTAAGAAGCATTTGAACTCTATTGCTTCGATACGTAGACATCTGCAATCGCTATTTCCTTGCAAGGAAGTGTCGCATTTACATTCATTTGAAGTATAGACGAGGAATACATAACACTTCGCAAATCATATTATATCTTACCATGAAATATTGAAATGAGATGCGATATCTCGTTTTAAGAAGCATTAGAACTCTATTGCTACGATACATAAACATCTACAAACGCTATATCCTAGCAAGGAAGTGTCGCATTCACATTCATTTGAAGTGTAGACGAGGAATACATAACACTTCGCAAATCATATTATATCTTACCATGAAACATTGAAATGAGATGCGATATCTCGTTTTAAGCAGCATTAGAACACTATTGCTACGATAGGTAGACAACTGCAAACGCTATTTCCTTGCAAGGAGGTGTCGCATTTACATTCATTTGAAGTGTAGAGGAGGGGTACATAACACTTCGCAAATCATATTATATCTTACCATGAAACATAGAAATGAGATGCGATATCGCGTTTTAAGAAGCATTAGAAAGCTATTGCTACGATACGTAGACATCAGCAAACGCTATTACCTAGCGAGGAAGTATCGCATTCACATTCATTTGAAGTGTAGAGGAGGAATACATAACACTTCGCAAATCATATTATATCTTACCATGAAACATAGAGATGAGATGCGATATCGCGTTTTAAGAATCATAAGATCTCTATTGCTACGATACATAGACACCTGCAAACGCTATTTCCTTGCAAGGAAGTGTTGCATTTACATTCATTTGAAGTGTAGACGAGGAATACATGACACTTCGCAAATCATATTATATCTTACCATGAAACATGGAAATGAGATGCGATATCGCGTTCTAAGAAGCATTAGAAATCTATTGCTACAATACGTAGACATCTGCAAACGCTATTTCCTAGCGAGGAAGTGTCGCATTCACATTCATTTGAAGTGTAGACGAGCAATACATAACACTTCGCAAATCATACTATAACTTACCATGAAAGATAGAAATGAGATGCGATATCGCGTTTTAAGAATCATAAGAACTCTATTGCTACGATACGTAGACAACTGCAAACGCTATTTCCTTGCAAGGAAGTGTCGCATTTACGTTCATTTGAATCGCATACGAGGAATGCATAACGCTTCGCAATGAATATTATATCTTATCATGAAACATTGATATGAGATGCAATATCTCGTTTTAAGAAACATTTGAACTCTATTGCTTCGATACGTAGACATCAGCAAACGCTATTTCCTTGCAAGGAAGTGTCGCATTCACATTCATTTGAAGTGTAGACGAGGAATACATGACACTACGCAAATCATTTTATATCTTACCATCAAACATAGAAATGAGATGCGATATCGCGTTTTAGGAAGCATTAGAAAGCTATTGCTACGATACGTAGACATCTGCAAACGCTATTACCTAGCGAGGAAGTATCGCATTCACATTCACTTGAAGTGTAGAGGAGGAATACATGACACTTAGCAAATCATTTTATATCTTACCATGAAACATAGAAATGAGATGCGATATCGCGATTTAAGAAGCATTAGAAAGCTATTGCTACGATACGTAGACATCTGCAAACGCTATTTCCTAGCGAGGAAGTGTCGCATTTACATTCATTTGAAGTGTAGTCGAGGAATACATAACACTTCGCAAATCATATTATATCTTACCATGAAACATAGAAATGATATGCGATATCTCGTTTTAAGAAGCATTAGAACACTATTGCTACGATAGGTAGACAACTGCAAACGCTATTTCCTTGCAAGGAAGTGTCGCATTTACATTCCTTTGAAGTGTAGAGGAGGAATACATAACACTTCGCAAATCATATTATATCTTACCATGAAACATAGAAATGTGTTGCGATATCGCGTTTTAAGAAGCATTAGAAAGCTATTGCTACGATACGTAGACATCTGCAAACGCTATTTCCTAGCGAGGAAGTGTCGCATTCACATTCATTTGAAGTGTAGACGAGGAATACATAATACTTCGCAAATCATGTTATATCTTACCATGAAACATACAAATGAGATGCGATATCGCGTTTTATGAATCATATGAACTCTATTGCTACGATACGTAGACATCTGCAATCGTTATTTCCTTGCAAGGAAGTGTCGCATTTACTTTCACTTGAATCGTAGACGAGGAATGCACAACACTTCGCAATGATTATTATATCTTATCATGAAACATAGATATGAGATGCAATATCTCGTTTTAAGAAGCATTAGAAATCTATTGCTACGATACGTAGACATCTGCAAACGCTATTTCCTAGCGAGGAAGTGTCGCATTCACATTCATTTGAAGTGTAGACGAGGAATACATAACACTACGCAAATCATGTTATATCTTACCATGAAACATACAAATGAGATGCGATATCGCGCTTTATGAATCATATGAACTCTATTGCTACGATACGTAGACATCTGCAATCGTTATTTCCTTGCAAGGAAGTGTCGCATTTACTTTCACTTGAATCGTAGACGAGGAATGCACAACACTTCGCAATGATTATTATATCTTATCATGAAACATAGATATGAGATGCAATATCTCGTTTTAAGAAGCATTTGAACTCTATTGCTTCGATACGTACACATCTGCAAACGCTATTTCCTTGCAAGGAAGTGTCGCATTTACATTCATTTGAAGTGTAGACGAGGAATACATAACACTTCGCAAATCATATTATATCTTACCATGAAACATAGAAATGAGGTGCGATATCGCGTTTTAAGAAGCATTAGAACACTATTGCTACGATAGGTAGACATTTGCAAACGCTATTTCCTGGCAGGGAAGTGTCGCATTTACATTCATTTGAAGTGTAGAGGAGGAATACATAACATTTCGCACATCATATTACATCTTACCATGAAACATAGAAATGAGACGCGATATCGCGTTTTAAGAAGCATTAGAACTCTATTGCTACGATACCTAGACATCTGCAATCGTTATTTCCTTGCAAGGAAGTGTCGCATTTACTTTCACTTGAATCGTAGACGAGGAATGCACAACACTTCGCAATGATTATTATATCTTACCATGAAACATAGAAATGAGATGCGATATCGCGTTTTAGGAATCATAAGAACTCTATTGCTACGATACGTAGAAATCTGCAAACGCTATTTCCTTGCAAGGAAGTGTCGCATTTACATTCATTTGAAGTGTAGACGAGGAATACATAACACTTCGCAAATCATATTATATCTTACCATGAAACATAGAAATGAGGTGCGATACCGCGTTTTAAGGAGCATTAGAACACTATTGCTACGATAGGTAGACATCTGCAAACGCTATTTCCTAGCGAGGAAGTATCGCATTCACATTCATTTGAAGTGTAGACGAGGAATACTTAACACTTCGCAAATCATGTTATATCTTACCACGAAACATAGAAATGAGATGCGAAATCGCGTTTTAAGAATCATATGAACTCTATTGCTACGATACGTAGACATCTGCAAACGCTATTTCCTAGCGAGGAAGTGTCGCATTTACTTTCATTTGAATCGTAGACGAGGAATGCATAACACTTCGCAATGAATATTATATCTTATCATGAAACATAGATATGAGATGCAATATCTCGTTTTAAGAAGCATTAGAATTCTATTGCAACGATACCTAGACATCTGCAGACGCTATTTCCTAGCAAGAAAGTGTCGCATTTACATTCATTTGAAGTGTAGACGAGGAATACGTAACACTTCGCAAATCATATTATATCTTACCATGAAACATAGAAATGAGATGCAATATCTCGTTTTAAGAAGCATTTGAACTCTATTGCTTCGATACGTAGACATCTGCAAACGCTATTTCCTTGCAAGGATGGGTCGCATTTACATTCACTTGAAGTGTAGACGAGGAATACATAACACTTCGCAAATCATGTTGTATCTTACCATGAAACATAGAAATGGGATGCGATATCGCGTTTTAAGAATCATATGAACTCTATTGCTGCGATACGTAGACATCTGCAAACGCTATTTCCTAGCGAGGAAGTGTCGCATTCACATTCATTTGAAGTGTAGACGAGGTATACATGACACTTCGCAAATCATATTATATCTTACCATGAAACGTATAAATGAGATGCGATATCGCGTTTTAAGAATCATATGAACTCTATTGCTACGATACGTAGACATCTGCAAACGCTATTTCCTTGCAAGGAAGTGTCGCATTTACATTCATTTGAATCGTAGACGCGGAATGCATAACACTTCGCAATGAATATTATATCTTATCTTGAAACATAGATATGAGATGCAATATCTCGTTTTAAGAAGCACTTGAACTCTATTGCTTCGATACCTAGACATCTGCAGACGCTATTTCCTAGCTAGGAAGTGTCGCATTTACATTCATTTGAAGTGTAGAGGAGGAATACATAACACTTCGCAAATCATATTACATCATACCATGAAACATAGAAATGAGATGCGATATCGCGTTTTAAGAAGCATTAGAAATCTATTGCTACGATAGGTAAACATCTGCAAACGCTATTTCCTAGCGAGGAAGTATCGCATTCACATTCATTTGAAGTGTAGACGAGGAATACATATCACTTCCCAAATGATATTACATCTTACCATGAAACATAGAAATGAGATGCGATATCGCGTTTTAAGAAGCATTTGAACTCTATTGCTTCGATACGTACACATCTGCAAACGCTATTTCCTTGCAAGGAAGTGTCGCATTTACATTCATTTGAAGTGTAGACGAGGAATACATAACACTTCGCAAATCATATTATATCTTACCATGAAACATAGAAATGAGGTGCGATATCGCGTTTTAAGAAGCATTAGAACACTATTGCTACGATAGGTGGACATTTGCAAACGCTATTTCCTGGCAGGGAAGTGTCGCATTTACATTCACTTGAAGTGTAGAGGAGGAATACATAACACTTCGCACATCATATTACATCTTACCATGAAACATAGAAATGAGACGCGATATCGCGTTTTAAGAAGCATTAGAACTCTATTGCTACGATACCTAGACATCTGCAGACGCTATTTCCTAGCAAGGAAGTGTCGCATTTACATTCATTTGAAATGTAGAGGAGGAATACATAACACTTCGCACATCATATTACATCTTACCATGAAACATAGAAATGAGACGCGATATCGCGTTTTAAGAAGCATTAGAACTCTATTGCTACGATACCTAGACATCTGCAGACGCTATTTCCTAGCAAGGAAGTGTCGCAATTACATTCATTTGAAATGTAGAGGAGGAATACATAACACTTCCCAAATGATATTACATCTTACCATGAAACATAGAAATGAGATGCGATATCGCGTTTTAAGAAGCATTAGAAAGCTATTGCTACGATACGTAGACATCTGCAAACGCTATTTCCTAGCGAGGAAGTGTCGCATTTACATTCATTTGAAGTGTAGAGGAGGAATACATAACACATGGCAAATCACATTATATCTTACCATGAAACATAGAAATGAGATGCGATATCGCGTTTTATGAAGCATTAGAAAGCTATTTCTACGACACGTAGACATCTGCAAACGCTATTTCCTATCGAGGAAGTATCGCATTCACATTCATTTGATGTGTAGACGAGGAATACATAACACTTCGCACATCATGTTATATCTTATCATGAAACATAGAAATGAGATGCGGTATCGCGTTCTAAGAAGCATTAGAACACTATCGCTACGATACCTAGACATCAGCAGACGCTATTTACTAGCAAGGAAGTGTCGCATTTACATTCATTTGAAGTGTAGACGAGGAATACATGACACATCGCAAATCATATTACATCTTACCATGAAACATAGAAATGAGATGCGATATCGCGTTTTAAGAAGCATTAGAAAGCTAGTGCTACGATACGTAGACATCAGCAGACGCTATTTACTAGCAAGGAAGTGTCGCATTTACATTCATTTGAAGTGTAGACGAGGAATACATGACACTTCGCAAATCATATTATATCTTACCATGAAACAGAGGAATGAGATGCGATATCGCGCTTTAAGGAGCATTAGAACTCTATCGCTACGATACCTAGACATCTGCAGACGCTATTTCCTAGCAAGGAAGTGTCGCATTTACATTCATTTGAAGCGTAGACGAGGAATACATAACACTTCGCAAATCATATTATATCTTACCATGAAACATAGAAATGAGATGCGATATCGCGTTTTAAGAAGCATTAGAAAGCTATTGCTACGATACGTAGACATCTGCAATCGTTATTTCCTTGCAAGGAAGTGTCGCATTTACTTTCATTTGAATCGTAGACGAGGAATGCATAACACTTCGCAATAAATATTATATCTTATCATGAAACACAGATATGAGATGCAATATCTCGTTTTAAGAAGCTTTGAACTCCATTGCTTCGATACGTAGACATCTGCAAACGCTATTTCCTTGCAAGGAAGTGTCGCGTTTACATTCATTTGAAGTGTAGACGAGAAATACATAACACTTAACAAATCATATTATATCTTACCATGAAACATAGAAATGAGATGCGATATCGCGTTTTAAGAAGCATTAGAAAGCTATTGCTACGATACGTAGACATCTGCAAACGCTATTTCCTAGCGAGAAAGTATCGCATTCACATTCATTTGAAGTGTAGACGAGGAATACATAACACTTCGCAAATCATGTTATATCTTACCATGAAACATAGAAATGAGATGCGATATCGCGCTTTAAGAAGCATTAGAAATCTATTGCTACAATACGTAGACATCTGCAAACGCTATTTCCTAGCGAGGAAGTGTCGCATTCACAATCATTTGAAGTGTAGACGAGGAATACATAACACTTCGCAAATCATATTATATCTTACCATGAAACATAGAAATGAGATGCGATATCGCGTTTTAAGAAGCATTAGAACTCTATTGCTACGATAGGTAAACATCTGCAAACGCTATTTCCTTGTAAGGAAGTGTCGCATTTACATTCATTTGAAGGGTAGACAAGGAATACATGACACTTCGCAAATCATATTATATCTTACCATGAAACAGAGGAATGAGATGCGATATCGCGTTTTAAGAAGCATTAGAAATCTATTGCTACGATACGTAGACATCTGCAAACGCTATTTCCTAGCGAGGAAGTATCGCATTCACATTCATTTGAAGTGTAGACGAGGAATACATAACACTTCGCAAATCATATTATATCTTACCATGAAACATAGAAATGAGATGCGATATCGCGTTTTAAGAAGCATTAGAACTCTATTGCTACGATAGGTAAACATCTGCAAACGCTATTTCCTTGTAAGGAAGTGTCGCATTTACATTCATTTGAAGGGTAGACAAGGAATACATGACACTTCGCAAATCATATTATATCTTACCATGAAACAGAGGAATGAGATGCGATATCGCGTTTTAAGACGCATTAGAAATCTATTGCTACGATACGTAGACATCTGCAAACGCTATTTCCTAGCGAGGAAGTGTCGCATTCACATTCATTTGAAGTGTAGACGAGGAATACATAACACTTCGCAAATCATACTATATCTTACCATGAAACATAGATATGAGATGCGATATCGCGTTATAAGAAGCATTAGAAAGCTAATGCTACGATACGTAGACATCTGCAAACGCTATTTCCTAGCGAGGAAGTATCGCATTCACATTCATTTGAAGTGTAGACGAGGAATACATATCACTTCGCAAATCATGTTATATCTTACCATGAAACATAGAAATGAAATGCGATATCGCGTTTTAAGAATCATATGAACTCTATTGCTACGATACGTAGACATCTGCAATCGTTATTTCCCTGCAAGGAAGTGTCGCATTTACTTTCATTTGAATCCTAGACGAGGAATGCACAACACTTCGCAATGATTATTATATCTTATCATGAAACATAGATATGAGATGCAATATCGCGTTTTAAGAAGCATTTGAACTCTATTGCTTCGATACGTACACATCTGCAAACGCTATTTCCTTGCAAGGAAGTGTCGCATTTACATTCATTTGAAGTGTAGACGAGGAATACATAACACTTCGCAAATCATATTATATCTTACCATGAAACATAGAAATGAGGTGCGATATCGCGTTTTAAGAAGCATTAGAACACTATTGCTACGATAGGTGGACATTTGCAAACGCTATTTCCTGGCAGGGAAGTGTTGCATTTACATTCACTTGAAGTGTAGAGGAGGAATACATAACACTTCGCACATCATATTACATCTTACCATGAAACATAGAAATGAGACGCGATATCGCGTTTTAAGAAGCATTAGAACTCTATTGCTACGATACCTAGACATCTGCAGACGCTATTTCCTAGCAAGGAAGTGTCGCATTTACATTCATTTGAAATGTAGAGGAGGAATACATAACACTTCGCACATCATATTACATCTTACCATGAAAGATAGAAATGAGACGCGATATCGCGTTTTAAGAAGCATTAGAACTCTATTGCTACGATACCTAGACATCTGCAGACGCTATTTCCTAGCAAGGAAGTGTCGCAATTACATTCATTTGAAATGTAGAGGAGGAATACATAACACTTCCCAAATCATATTACATCTTACCATGAAACATAGAAATGAGATGCGATATCGCGTTTTAAGAAGCATTAGAAAGCTACTGCTACGATACGTAGACATCTGCAAACGCTATTTCCTAGCGAGGAAGTGTCGCATTTACATTCATTTGAAGTGTAGAGGAGGAATACATAACACATGGCAAATCACATTATATCTTACCATGAAACATAGAAATGAGATGCGATATCGCGTTTTATGAAGCATTAGAAAGCTATTTCTACGACACGTAGACATCTGCAAACGCTATTTCCTAGCGAGGAAGTATCGCATTCACATTCATTTGATGTGTAGACGAGGAATACATAACACTTCGCAAATCATGTTATATCTTATCATGAAACATAGAAATGAGATGCGGTATCGCGTTCTAAGAAGCATTAGAACACTATCGCTACGATACCTAGACATCAGCAGACGCTATTTACTAGCAAGGAAGTGTCGCAATTACATTCATTTGAAGTGTAGACGAGGAATACATGACACTTCGCAAATCATATTATATCTTACCATGAAACATAGAAATGAGATGCGATATCGCGTTTTAAGTAACATAAGAACTCTATTGCTTCGATACGTAGACATCTGCAAACGCTATGTCCTGGCAAGGAAGTGTCGCATTTACATCCATTTGAATCGTAGACGAGGAATGCATAACACTTCGCAATGAATATTATATCTTATCTAGAAACATAGATATGAGATGCGATATCACGTTTTAAGAAGCATTAGAACTCCATCCCTACGATAAGTAGACATCTGCAAACGCTATTTCCTAGCAAGGAAGTGTCGCATTTACATTCATTTGAAGTGTAGACGAGAAATACATAACACTTAACAAATCATATTATATCTTACCATGAAACATAGAAATGAGATGCGATATCGCGTTTTAAGAAGCATTAGAAAGCTATTGCTACGATACGTAGACATCTGCAAACGCTATTTCCTAGCGAGGAAGTATCGCATTCACATTCATTTGATGTGTAGACGAGGAATACATAACACTTCGCAAATCATGTTATATCTTACCATGAAACATAGAAATGAGATGCGATATCGCGCTTTAAGAAGCATTAGAAATCTATTGCTACGATAGGTAGACATCTGCAAACGCTATTTCCTTGCAAGGAAGTGTCGCATTTACATTCATTTGAAGTGTAGACGAGGAATACATAACTCTTCGCAAATCATATTATATCTTACCATGAAACATAGAAATGAGATGCGATATCGCGTTTTAAGAAGCATTAGAACTCTATCGCTACGATACCTAGACATCTGCAGACGCTATTTCCTAGCAAGGAAGTTTCGCATTTACATTCATTTGAAGTGTAGACGAGGAATACATAACTCTTCGCAAATCATATTACACCGTACCATGAAACATAGAAATGAGATGCGATATCACGTCTTAAGAAGCATTAGAACTCTATTGCTACGATACATAGAAATCTGCAATCGTTATTTCCTTGCAAGGAAGTGTCACATTTACTTTCATTTGAATCGTAGACGAGGAATGCATAACACTTCGCAATAAATATTATATCTTATCATGAAACACAGATATGAGATGCAATATCTCGTTTTAAGAAGCTTTGAACTCCATTGCTTCGATACGTAGACATCTGCAAACGCTATTTCCTTGCAAGGAAGTGTCGCGTTTACATTCATTTGAAGTGTAGACGAGAAATACATAACACTTAACAAATCATATTATATCTTACCATGAAACATAGAAATGAGATGCGATATCGCGTTTTAAGAAGCATTAGAAAGCTATTGCTACGATACGTAGACATCTGCAAACGCTATTTCCTAGCGAGAAAGTATCGCATTCACATTCATTTGAAGTGTAGACGAGGAATACATAACACTTCGCAAATCATGTTATATCTTACCATGAAACATAGAAATGAGATGCGATATCGCGCTTTAAGAAGCATTAGAAATCTATTGCTACAATACGTAGACATCTGCAAACGCTATTTCCTAGCGAGGAAGTGTCGCATTCACAATCATTTGAAGTGTAGACGAGGAATACATAACACTTCGCAAATCATATTATATCTTACCATGAAACATAGAAATGAGATGCGATATCGCGTTTTAAGAAGCATTAGAACTCTATTGCTACGATAGGTAAACATCTGCAAACGCTATTTCCTTGTAAGGAAGTGTCGCATTTACATTCATTTGAAGGGTAGACAAGGAATACATGACACTTCGCAAATCATATTATATCTTACCATGAAACAGAGGAATGAGATGCGATATCGCGTTTTAAGAAGCATTAGAAATCTATTGCTACGATACGTAGACATCTGCAAACGCTATTTCCTAGCGAGGAAGTATCGCATTCACATTCATTTGAAGTGTAGACGAGGAATACATAACACTTCGCAAATCATATTATATCTTACCATGAAACATAGAAATGAGATGCGATATCGCGTTTTAAGAAGCATTAGAACTCTATTGCTACGATAGGTAAACATCTGCAAACGCTATTTCCTTGTAAGGAAGTGTCGCATTTACATTCATTTGAAGGGTAGACAAGGAATACATGACACTTCGCAAATCATATTATATCTTACCATGAAACAGAGGAATGAGATGCGATATCGCGTTTTAAGACGCATTAGAAATCTATTGCTACGATACGTAGACATCTGCAAACGCTATTTCCTAGCGAGGAAGTGTCGCATTCACATTCATTTGAAGTGTAGACGAGGAATACATAACACTTCGCAAATCATACTATATCTTACCATGAAACATAGATATGAGATGCGATATCGCGTTATAAGAAGCATTAGAAAGCTAATGCTACGATACGTAGACATCTGCAAACGCTATTTCCTAGCGAGGAAGTATCGCATTCACATTCATTTGAAGTGTAGACGAGGAATACATATCACTTCGCAAATCATGTTATATCTTACCATGAAACATAGAAATGAAATGCGATATCGCGTTTTAAGAATCATATGAACTCTATTGCTACGATACGTAGACATCTGCAATCGTTATTTCCCTGCAAGGAAGTGTCGCATTTACTTTCATTTGAATCCTAGACGAGGAATGCACAACACTTCGCAATGATTATTATATCTTATCATGAAACATAGATATGAGATGCAATATCGCGTTTTAAGAAGCATTTGAACTCTATTGCTTCGATACGTACACATCTGCAAACGCTATTTCCTTGCAAGGAAGTGTCGCATTTACATTCATTTGAAGTGTAGACGAGGAATACATAACACTTCGCAAATCATATTATATCTTACCATGAAACATAGAAATGAGGTGCGATATCGCGTTTTAAGAAGCATTAGAACACTATTGCTACGATAGGTGGACATTTGCAAACGCTATTTCCTGGCAGGGAAGTGTTGCATTTACATTCACTTGAAGTGTAGAGGAGGAATACATAACACTTCGCACATCATATTACATCTTACCATGAAACATAGAAATGAGACGCGATATCGCGTTTTAAGAAGCATTAGAACTCTATTGCTACGATACCTAGACATCTGCAGACGCTATTTCCTAGCAAGGAAGTGTCGCATTTACATTCATTTGAAATGTAGAGGAGGAATACATAACACTTCGCACATCATATTACATCTTACCATGAAAGATAGAAATGAGACGCGATATCGCGTTTTAAGAAGCATTAGAACTCTATTGCTACGATACCTAGACATCTGCAGACGCTATTTCCTAGCAAGGAAGTGTCGCAATTACATTCATTTGAAATGTAGAGGAGGAATACATAACACTTCCCAAATCATATTACATCTTACCATGAAACATAGAAATGAGATGCGATATCGCGTTTTAAGAAGCATTAGAAAGCTACTGCTACGATACGTAGACATCTGCAAACGCTATTTCCTAGCGAGGAAGTGTCGCATTTACATTCATTTGAAGTGTAGAGGAGGAATACATAACACATGGCAAATCACATTATATCTTACCATGAAACATAGAAATGAGATGCGATATCGCGTTTTATGAAGCATTAGAAAGCTATTTCTACGACACGTAGACATCTGCAAACGCTATTTCCTAGCGAGGAAGTATCGCATTCACATTCATTTGATGTGTAGACGAGGAATACATAACACTTCGCAAATCATGTTATATCTTATCATGAAACATAGAAATGAGATGCGGTATCGCGTTCTAAGAAGCATTAGAACACTATCGCTACGATACCTAGACATCAGCAGACGCTATTTACTAGCAAGGAAGTGTCGCAATTACATTCATTTGAAGTGTAGACGAGGAATACATGACACTTCGCAAATCATATTATATCTTACCATGAAACATAGAAATGAGATGCGATATCGCGTTTTAAGTAACATAAGAACTCTATTGCTTCGATACGTAGACATCTGCAAACGCTATGTCCTGGCAAGGAAGTGTCGCATTTACATCCATTTGAATCGTAGACGAGGAATGCATAACACTTCGCAATGAATATTATATCTTATCTAGAAACATAGATATGAGATGCGATATCACGTTTTAAGAAGCATTAGAACTCCATCCCTACGATAAGTAGACATCTGCAAACGCTATTTCCTAGCAAGGAAGTGTCGCATTTACATTCATTTGAAGTGTAGACGAGAAATACATAACACTTAACAAATCATATTATATCTTACCATGAAACATAGAAATGAGATGCGATATCGCGTTTTAAGAAGCATTAGAAAGCTATTGCTACGATACGTAGACATCTGCAAACGCTATTTCCTAGCGAGGAAGTATCGCATTCACATTCATTTGATGTGTAGACGAGGAATACATAACACTTCGCAAATCATGTTATATCTTACCATGAAACATAGAAATGAGATGCGATATCGCGCTTTAAGAAGCATTAGAAATCTATTGCTACGATAGGTAGACATCTGCAAACGCTATTTCCTTGCAAGGAAGTGTCGCATTTACATTCATTTGAAGTGTAGACGAGGAATACATAACTCTTCGCAAATCATATTATATCTTACCATGAAACATAGAAATGAGATGCGATATCGCGTTTTAAGAAGCATTAGAACTCTATCGCTACGATACCTAGACATCTGCAGACGCTATTTCCTAGCAAGGAAGTTTCGCATTTACATTCATTTGAAGTGTAGACGAGGAATACATAACTCTTCGCAAATCATATTACACCGTACCATGAAACATAGAAATGAGATGCGATATCACGTCTTAAGAAGCATTAGAACTCTATTGCTACGATACATAGAAATCTGCAATCGTTATTTCCTTGCAAGGAAGTGTCACATTTACTTTCATTTGAATCGTAGACGAGGAATGCATAACACTTCGCAATGAATATTACATCTTACCAAGCAACATAGAAATGAGATGCGATATCGCGCTTTAAGAAGCATTAGAAATCTATTGCTACGATACGTAGACATCTGCAAACGCTATTTCCTAGCGAGGAAATGTCGCTTTCACATTCATTTGAAGTGTAGACGAGGAATACATAACACTTCGCAAATCATATTATATCTTACCATGAAACATAGAAATGTGATGCGATATCGCGTTTTAAGTAACATAAGAACTCCATTGCTACGATACGTAGACATCTACAAACGCTATTTCCTTGCAAGGAAGTGTCGCATTTTCATTCATTTGAAGGGTAGACAAGGAATACATGACACTTCGCAAATCATATTATATCTTACCATGAAACAGAGGAATGAGATGCGATATCGCGTTTTAAGAAGCATTAGAAATCTATTGCTACGATACCTAGACATCTGCAAACGCTATTTCCTAGCGAGGAAGTATCGCATTCACATTCATTTGAAGTGTAGACGAGGAATACATGACACTTCCCAAATGATATTACATCTTACCATGAAACAGAGGAATGAGATGCGATATCGCGCTTTAAGGAGCATTAGAACTCTATCGCTACGATACCTAGACATCTGCAGACGCTATTTCCTAGCAAGGAAGTGTCGCATTTACATTCATTTGAAGCGTAGACGAGGAATACATAACACTTCGCAAATCATATTATATCTTACCATGAAACATAGAAATGAGATGCGATATCGCGTTTTAAGAAGCATTAGAAAGCTATTGCTACGATACGTAGACATCTGCAATCGTTATTTCCTTGCAAGGAAGTGTCGCATTTACTTTCATTTGAATCGTAGACGAGGAATGCATAACACTTCGCAATAAATATTATATCTTATCATGAAACACAGATATGAGATGCAATATCTCGTTTTAAGAAGCTTTGAACTCCATTGCTTCGATACGTAGACATCTGCAAACGCTATTTCCTTGCAAGGAAGTGTCGCGTTTACATTCATTTGAAGTGTAGACGAGAAATACATAACACTTAACAAATCATATTATATCTTACCATGAAACATAGAAATGAGATGCGATATCGCGTTTTAAGAAGCATTAGAAAGCTATTGCTACGATACGTAGACATCTGCAAACGCTATTTCCTAGCGAGAAAGTATCGCATTCACATTCATTTGAAGTGTAGACGAGGAATACATAACACTTCGCAAATCATGTTATATCTTACCATGAAACATAGAAATGAGATGCGATATCGCGCTTTAAGAAGCATTAGAAATCTATTGCTACAATACGTAGACATCTGCAAACGCTATTTCCTAGCGAGGAAGTGTCGCATTCACAATCATTTGAAGTGTAGACGAGGAATACATAACACTTCGCAAATCATATTATATCTTACCATGAAACATAGAAATGAGATGCGATATCGCGTTTTAAGAAGCATTAGAACTCTATTGCTACGATAGGTAAACATCTGCAAACGCTATTTCCTTGTAAGGAAGTGTCGCATTTACATTCATTTGAAGGGTAGACAAGGAATACATGACACTTCGCAAATCATATTATATCTTACCATGAAACAGAGGAATGAGATGCGATATCGCGTTTTAAGAAGCATTAGAAATCTATTGCTACGATACGTAGACATCTGCAAACGCTATTTCCTAGCGAGGAAGTATCGCATTCACATTCATTTGAAGTGTAGACGAGGAATACATAACACTTCGCAAATCATATTATATCTTACCATGAAACATAGAAATGAGATGCGATATCGCGTTTTAAGAAGCATTAGAACTCTATTGCTACGATAGGTAAACATCTGCAAACGCTATTTCCTTGTAAGGAAGTGTCGCATTTACATTCATTTGAAGGGTAGACAAGGAATACATGACACTTCGCAAATCATATTATATCTTACCATGAAACAGAGGAATGAGATGCGATATCGCGTTTTAAGACGCATTAGAAATCTATTGCTACGATACGTAGACATCTGCAAACGCTATTTCCTAGCGAGGAAGTGTCGCATTCACATTCATTTGAAGTGTAGACGAGGAATACATAACACTTCGCAAATCATACTATATCTTACCATGAAACATAGATATGAGATGCGATATCGCGTTATAAGAAGCATTAGAAAGCTAATGCTACGATACGTAGACATCTGCAAACGCTATTTCCTAGCGAGGAAGTATCGCATTCACATTCATTTGAAGTGTAGACGAGGAATACATATCACTTCGCAAATCATGTTATATCTTACCATGAAACATAGAAATGAAATGCGATATCGCGTTTTAAGAATCATATGAACTCTATTGCTACGATACGTAGACATCTGCAATCGTTATTTCCCTGCAAGGAAGTGTCGCATTTACTTTCATTTGAATCCTAGACGAGGAATGCACAACACTTCGCAATGATTATTATATCTTATCATGAAACATAGATATGAGATGCAATATCGCGTTTTAAGAAGCATTTGAACTCTATTGCTTCGATACGTACACATCTGCAAACGCTATTTCCTTGCAAGGAAGTGTCGCATTTACATTCATTTGAAGTGTAGACGAGGAATACATAACACTTCGCAAATCATATTATATCTTACCATGAAACATAGAAATGAGGTGCGATATCGCGTTTTAAGAAGCATTAGAACACTATTGCTACGATAGGTGGACATTTGCAAACGCTATTTCCTGGCAGGGAAGTGTTGCATTTACATTCACTTGAAGTGTAGAGGAGGAATACATAACACTTCGCACATCATATTACATCTTACCATGAAACATAGAAATGAGACGCGATATCGCGTTTTAAGAAGCATTAGAACTCTATTGCTACGATACCTAGACATCTGCAGACGCTATTTCCTAGCAAGGAAGTGTCGCATTTACATTCATTTGAAATGTAGAGGAGGAATACATAACACTTCGCACATCATATTACATCTTACCATGAAAGATAGAAATGAGACGCGATATCGCGTTTTAAGAAGCATTAGAACTCTATTGCTACGATACCTAGACATCTGCAGACGCTATTTCCTAGCAAGGAAGTGTCGCAATTACATTCATTTGAAATGTAGAGGAGGAATACATAACACTTCCCAAATCATATTACATCTTACCATGAAACATAGAAATGAGATGCGATATCGCGTTTTAAGAAGCATTAGAAAGCTACTGCTACGATACGTAGACATCTGCAAACGCTATTTCCTAGCGAGGAAGTGTCGCATTTACATTCATTTGAAGTGTAGAGGAGGAATACATAACACATGGCAAATCACATTATATCTTACCATGAAACATAGAAATGAGATGCGATATCGCGTTTTATGAAGCATTAGAAAGCTATTTCTACGACACGTAGACATCTGCAAACGCTATTTCCTAGCGAGGAAGTATCGCATTCACATTCATTTGATGTGTAGACGAGGAATACATAACACTTCGCAAATCATGTTATATCTTATCATGAAACATAGAAATGAGATGCGGTATCGCGTTCTAAGAAGCATTAGAACACTATCGCTACGATACCTAGACATCAGCAGACGCTATTTACTAGCAAGGAAGTGTCGCAATTACATTCATTTGAAGTGTAGACGAGGAATACATGACACTTCGCAAATCATATTATATCTTACCATGAAACATAGAAATGAGATGCGATATCGCGTTTTAAGTAACATAAGAACTCTATTGCTTCGATACGTAGACATCTGCAAACGCTATGTCCTGGCAAGGAAGTGTCGCATTTACATCCATTTGAATCGTAGACGAGGAATGCATAACACTTCGCAATGAATATTATATCTTATCTAGAAACATAGATATGAGATGCGATATCACGTTTTAAGAAGCATTAGAACTCCATCCCTACGATAAGTAGACATCTGCAAACGCTATTTCCTAGCAAGGAAGTGTCGCATTTACATTCATTTGAAGTGTAGACGAGAAATACATAACACTTAACAAATCATATTATATCTTACCATGAAACATAGAAATGAGATGCGATATCGCGTTTTAAGAAGCATTAGAAAGCTATTGCTACGATACGTAGACATCTGCAAACGCTATTTCCTAGCGAGGAAGTATCGCATTCACATTCATTTGATGTGTAGACGAGGAATACATAACACTTCGCAAATCATGTTATATCTTACCATGAAACATAGAAATGAGATGCGATATCGCGCTTTAAGAAGCATTAGAAATCTATTGCTACGATAGGTAGACATCTGCAAACGCTATTTCCTTGCAAGGAAGTGTCGCATTTACATTCATTTGAAGTGTAGACGAGGAATACATAACTCTTCGCAAATCATATTATATCTTACCATGAAACATAGAAATGAGATGCGATATCGCGTTTTAAGAAGCATTAGAACTCTATCGCTACGATACCTAGACATCTGCAGACGCTATTTCCTAGCAAGGAAGTTTCGCATTTACATTCATTTGAAGTGTAGACGAGGAATACATAACTCTTCGCAAATCATATTACACCGTACCATGAAACATAGAAATGAGATGCGATATCACGTCTTAAGAAGCATTAGAACTCTATTGCTACGATACATAGAAATCTGCAATCGTTATTTCCTTGCAAGGAAGTGTCACATTTACTTTCATTTGAATCGTAGACGAGGAATGCATAACACTTCGCAATGAATATTACATCTTACCAAGCAACATAGAAATGAGATGCGATATCGCGCTTTAAGAAGCATTAGAAATCTATTGCTACGATACGTAGACATCTGCAAACGCTATTTCCTAGCGAGGAAATGTCGCTTTCACATTCATTTGAAGTGTAGACGAGGAATACATAACACTTCGCAAATCATATTATATCTTACCATGAAACATAGAAATGTGATGCGATATCGCGTTTTAAGTAACATAAGAACTCCATTGCTACGATACGTAGACATCTACAAACGCTATTTCCTTGCAAGGAAGTGTCGCATTTTCATTCATTTGAAGTGTAGACGAGGAATACATAACTCTTCGCAAATCATATTATATCTTACCATGGAACATAGAAATGAGATGCGATATCGCGTTTTAAGAAGCATTAGAAATCTATTGCTACGATACCTAGACATCTGCAGACGCTATTTCCTAGCAAGGAAGTGTCGCATTTACATTCATTTGAAGTGTAGACGAGGAATACATAACACTTCGCAAATCATATTATATCTTACCATGGAACATAGAAATGAGATGCGATATCGCGTTTTAAGAAGCATTAGAAAGCTATTGCTACGATACGTAGACATCTGCAATCGTTATTTCCTAGCAAGGAAGTGCCGCAATTACATTCATTTGAAGTGTAGAGGAGGAGTACATAACACTTCGCAAATCATATTACATCTTACCATGAAACATAGAAATGAGATGCGATATCGCGTTTTAAGAAGCATTAGAACTCCATTGCTACGATACATAGATATCTGCAAACGCTATTTCCTAGCACGGAAGTATCGCATTCACATTCATTTGAAGTGTAGACGAGGAATACATGACACTTCGCAAATCATATTATATCTTACCATGGAACATAGAAATGAGATGCGATATCGCGTTTTAAGAAGCATTAGAAAGCTATTGCTACGATACGTAGACATCTGCAATCGTTATTTCCTAGCAAGGAAGTGTCGCAATTATATTCATTTGAAGTGTAGACGAGTAATACATGACACTTCGCTAATCAAATTATATCTTACGATGAAACATAGAAATGAGATGCTATATCGCCTTTTAAGAAGCATTAGAACACTATTGCTACGATAGGTAGACATTTGCAAGCGCTATTTCCTTGCAAGGAAGTGTCGCATTTACATTCATTTGAAGTGTAGACGAGGAATACATGACACTTCGCAAATCATATTATATTTTACCATGAAACATAGAAATGAGATGCGATATCGCGTTTTAAGAAGCATTAGAAATCTATTGCTACGATACCTAGACATCTGCAGACGCTATTTCCTAGCAAGGAAGTGTCGCATTTACATTCATTTGAAGTGTAGACGAGGAATACATGACACTTCGCAAATCATATTATATCTTACCATGAAACATAGAAATGAGATGCGATATCGCGTTTTAAGTAAGATAAGAACTCTATTGCTTCGATACGTAGACATCTGCAAACGCAATTTCCTTGCTAGGAAGTGTCGCATTTACATTCATTTGAAATGTAGACGAGGAATACATGACACTTCGCAAATCATATTATATCTTACCATGAAACATAGAAATGAGATGCGATATCGCGCTACAAGAAGCATTAGAACCCTATTGCTACGATACGTAGACATCTGCAAACGTTATTTCCTAGCAAGGAAGTGCCGCATTTACATTCATGTGAAGTATAGACGAGACATACATAACACTGCACAGTGAATATTATATCTTATCATGAAACATAGAAATGAGATGCGATATCGGGATTTAAGAAGCTTTAGAACTCTATTGCTTCGATACGTAGATATCTGCAAACAGTATTTCCTAGCAAGGAACTGTCGCATTCACATTCTTTTGAGGTGAATACGAGGTATACATAACACTTCACAATGAATATTATATCTTATCATGAAACATGGAAATGAGATGCGATATCGCGATTTAAGAAGCGTTAGAAATCTATTGCTACTATACGTAGGCACCTGCAAATGCTATTTCCTAGCAAGGAAGTGTCGCATTTACATTCATTTGAAGTGTAGACGAGGAATACATGACACTTCGCAAAGAATATTATACCTTATCATGAAACGTAGATATGAGATGCGATATGACGATTTAATGAGCATTAGAAAACCATTGCTTCGATACGTAGACATCTGCAAACGCTATTTCCTGGCAAGGAAGTGTCGCATTTACATTCTGTTGAAGTATAGACGAGATATACATAACACTGCACAATGAATATTATAGATTGTCATGAAACATAGAAATGAGATGCGATATACCGTTTTCAGAAGCAATAGCACTCTATTTCTTGGATACGCAGACATATGCAAACACTATTTCCTAGAAATGAAATGTCGCATATACATTCATTTGAAGTGTAGACGGGGAATACATAACACATCGCAATGAATATTATACCATATCATGAATCACAGAAATGAGATGCAACATCTCGCTTTTTAGAACCATTAGAACTCTAGTACTTCGATACGTAGACATCTGTCAACGCTATTTCCTACCAATGAATTGTCGCATTCACATTCATTTGAGATGTATGCGAGGTATACATTGACACATCGCAATGAATATTATATCTTATCATGAGACATAGAAATGAGATGCGATATCGCGTTCTGAGAAGCATTAGAACACTAATGCTACGATACGTAGACATCTGCAAACGCTACTTCCTGGCAAGGAAGTGTCGCGTTTACATTCTTTTGAATTGAATACGAGGTATACATAACACTCCACAAGGAATATTATATCTTATCACGAAACATAGAAATGAGATGCAATATGGCGATTTAAGAAGCATTAGAAAACTATTGCTTCGATACGTAGGCATCTGCAACCGCTATTCCCACGCAAGGATGTGTCCCATTTACATTCTTTTGAAAGGAATGTGATGTATACATGACACTTCGCAATGAATATTATATCTTATCATGAAACATAGAAATGAGATGCGATATGGCGATTTCAGAAGCATTAGAACACTATTGCTTCGATACGTAGACATCTGCAAACGCTATTTCCTAGCAAGGAAGTGTCGTATTTATATTCTTTTGAATTGAATACGAGGTATACATAACACTCCACATTGAATATTATATCTTATCATGAAACATAGAAATGTGATGCAATATGGCGATTTAAGAAGCATTAGAAATCTATTGGTTCGATATGTAGACATCTGCAAACGCTACTTCCTAGCAAGGAAGTGTCGCATTGACATTCATTTGAAAGGAATTCGAGGTATACATGACACTTCGCAATGAATATTATATCTTATCATGAAACATAGGAATGAGATGCGATATGACAATTTAAGAAGCTTTAGAACTCTATTGCTTCGATACGTAGATATATGCAAATGCTACTTCCTAGCAAGGAAGTGTCGCATTTACATTCTTTTGAAGTGATTACGAGGTATACATAACACTGCACAATGAATATTATATCTTATCATGAAACATAGAAATGAGATTCGATATGACGATTTAAGAAGCATTAGAACTCTATTGCTTCGATACGTAGACATCTGCAAACGCTATCCCTAACAAGGAAGTGTCGCAGTTACATTCTTTCGAGGTGAATACGAGGTACACATAACACTGCACAATGAATACTATATCCTATCATGAAACGTAGAAATGAGATGCCATATGGCGATTTATGAAGCATTAGATGTCTATTTCTTCGATACGTAGACATCTGCAAACGCTATTTCCAAGCAAGGAAGTGTCGTAATAACATTCTTTTGAGGTGAATACGAGATATACATAGCACTGCACAATGAATATTATATCTTATCATGAAACATAGAAATGAGATGCGATATGACGATATAAGAAGCATTAGAATTCTATTGCTTCGATACGCAGACATCTGCAAACGCTATTTCCTAGCAAGGAAGTGTCGCATGTACATTCAATTGAAGTGTATGCGAGGTATACATAACACTCCACATTGAATATTATATCTTATCATGAATCATAGAAATGAGATGCGATATGGCGGTTTAAGAAGCATTAGAAATCTATTGGTTCGATAGGTAGACATCTGCAAACGCTACTTCCTAGCAAGGAAGTGTCGCATTTACATTATTTTGAAAGGAATACGAGGTATACATGACACTCCGCAATGAATATTATATCTTATCATGAAACATAGAAATGAGATGCGATATGACGATTTAAGAAGCATTAGAACTCTATTGCTTCGATACCTTAACATCTGCAAACGCTATTTCCTGGCAAGGAAGTATCGCGTTTACACTCTTTTGAAGTGAATACGAGGTATACATGACACTCCACAATGAATATTATATCTTACCATGAAACATAGAAATGAGATGCAATAAGCGATTTAAGAAGCATTAGAAATCTATTGCTTCGATATGTAGACATCTGCAAACGCTACTTCCTAGCAAGGAAGTGTCGCATTTACATTATTTTGAAAGGAGTACGAGGTATACATGACACTTCGCAATGAATATTATATCTTATCATGAAACATAGAAATGAGATTCGATATGACGATTTAAGGAGCATTAGAACTCTATTGCTTCGATACGTAGACATCTGCAAACGCTATCCCCAACAAGGAAGTGTCGCATTTACATTCCTTTGAAAGGAATACGAGGTATACATAACACTCCACAATGAATATTATATCTTACCATGAAACATAGAAATGAGATGTAATATGGCGATTTAAGAAGCATTAGAACTCTATTGCTTCGATTCGTAGACATCTGCAAACGCTACTTCCTAGCAAGGAAGTGTCGCATTTTCATACTTTTGAAAGGAATACGAGGTATACATAACTCTTCGCAATGAATATTATATCTTATCAGGAAACGTAGATATGAGATGCGATATGACGATTTAAGAAGCATTAGAAAACTATTGCTTCGATACGTAGACATCTACAAACGCTATTCCCTAGCAAGGAAGTGTCGCATGTACATTCAATTGAAGTGTATGCGAGATATACATGGCACTTCGCAATGAATATTATATATTATCATGAATCATAGAAATGACAAGCGGTACCGCGTTTTGAGAAGCATTAGAGCTCTAATGCCACGATACGCAGACATCTGCAAACGCTAATTCCTAGCAAGGAAGTGTCGCATTTACATTCATTTGAAGTATAGATGTGATATACATAACACTCCACAATGAATATTATATCTTATCATGAAACATAGAAATGAGAGGCGATACCGCGATTTAAGAAGCATTAGAGCTCTATTGCTACAATACGTAGACATCTGCAAGCGCTATTTCCTAGCAAGGAAGTGTCGCATTTACATTCTTTTGAAGTGAATACGATGTATACATAACGCTGCACAGTGAATACTATATCTTATCACGAAACATAGAAATGAGATGCGATATGGCGATTTAAGAAGCATTAGAACTCTATTGCTTCGATACGTAGACATCTGCAAACGCTATTTCCTAGCAAGGAACTGTCGCATTCACATTCATTTGAAGTGTATGCGAGGTATACATGACACTTCGCAGTGAATATTATATATTATCATGAAACATAGAAATGAGAAGCGATGTCGCATTTTGAGAAGCACTAGAACTCTAATGCCACGACACGTAGACATCTGCAAACACTATTTCGTAGCATGGAAGTTTCGCATTTACATTCTTTTGAAGTGAATACGAGATATACATGACATATCGGAATGGATATTATATCTTATCATGAAACATAGGAATGAGTTGCGATATCGCGTTTTGAGAAGCATTAGAACACTATTGCTTCGATACGTAGACATCTGCAAGCGCTACTTCCTAGGAAGGAAGTGCCACTTTTACATTCTTGTGATGTGAGAACGAGGTATACATGACTCTTCGCAATGAATATTATATCTTATCATGAAACGTAGATATGAGATGCGATATGACGATTTAAGAAGCGTTCGAAAACTATTGCTTCGATACGTAGACATCTGCAAACGCTATTTCCTAGCAAGGAAGTGTCACATTTACATTCTTTTGAAGTGAATACGAGGTATACATAACACTGCACAATGAGTATTATATCGTACCATGAAACATGGAAATGAGATGCGATATCGCGGTTTAAGAAGCATTAGAACACTATTGCTTCGATACGTAGACATTTGCAAACGCTATCACCTGGCAAGGAAGTGTCGCGTTTACATTCTTTTGAAGTGAATACGAGGTATACATAACACTCCACAATGAATATTATATCGTACCATGAAACATAGAAATTAAATGCGATATGGCGATATAAGAAGAATTAGAACTCTATTGCTTCGATACGTTAACATCTGCAAACGCTATTTCCTGGCAAGGAAGTGTCGCGTTTACATTCTTTTGAAGTGAATACGAGGTATACATAACACTCCACAATGAATATTACATCTTACCATGGAACATAGAAATGGGATGCAATATGGCGATTTAAGAAGCATTAGAAATCTATTGCTTCGATATGTAGACATCTGCAATCGCCATTTCCTAGCAAGGAAGTGTCGCATTTACATTCGATTGAAGTTTAGACGAGGAATACATAACACTTGGCAATGCATATTATATCTTATCATGAGACATAGTAATAAGATGCGATATCGCGTTCTAAGAAGTATTAGAACACTATTGCTTCGATACCTAGACATCTGCCAACGCTATTTCCTAGCAAGTAAGTGTCTCATTTACATTCCTTTGAAGTGAATGCGAGGTATACATAACACTTCGCAGTGAATATTATATCTTATCATGAAACATAGAAATGTGAAGCGATATCGCGATTTAAGAAGCTTTAGAACTCTATTGCTTCGATACGTAGATATCTGCAAACACTATTTCCTAGCAAGGAACTGTCGCTTCACATTCATTTGAAGTGTATGGGAGGTATACATGACCCTTCGCAATGAATATTATATATTATCATGAAACATAGATAAGAGATGCGATATCGCGAATTAGCAAGCTTTAGAAACCTATTGCTTCTATACGTAGACATATGCAAACGCTATTTCCTAGCAAGGAAGTGTCGCATTTACATTCTTCCGAAAGGAATACTAGGTATACATGACACTTCGCACTGAATATTATATCTTATCATGAAACGTAGATATGAGATGCGATATGACGATTTAAGGAGCATTAGAAAACTATTGCTTCGATACGTAGACATCTGCAAGCGCTATTTCCAAGCAAGGAAGTGTCGCATTCACATTCTTTTGAATGGAATACGAGGTATACATGACGCTTCGCAATGAATATTGCATCTTATCATGAAACATAGAAATGAGATGCGATAACGGGATTTAAGAAGCTTTAGAACTCTATTGCTTCGATACGTAGGCATCTGCAACCGCTATTCCCACGCAAGGATGTGTCCCATTTACATTCTTTTGAAAGGAATGTGATGTATACATGACACTTCGCAATGAATATTATATCTTATCATGAAACATAGAAATGAGATGCGATATGGCGATTTCAGAAGCATTAGAACACTATTGCTTCGATACGTAGACATCTGCAAACGCTATTTCCTAGCAAGGAAGTGTCGTATTTATATTCTTTTGAATTGAATACGAGGTATACATAACACTCCACATTGAATATTATATCTTATCATGAAACATAGAAATGTGATGCAATATGGCGATTTAAGAAGCATTAGAAATCTATTGGTTCGATATGTAGACATCTGCAAACGCTACTTCCTAGCAAGGAAGTGTCGCATTGACATTCATTTGAAAGGAATTCGAGGTATACATGACACTTCGCAATGAATATTATATCTTATCATGAAACATAGGAATGAGATGCGATATGACAATTTAAGAAGCTTTAGAACTCTATTGCTTCGATACGTAGATATATGCAAATGCTACTTCCTAGCAAGGAAGTGTCGCATTTACATTCTTTTGAAGTGATTACGAGGTATACATAACACTGCACAATGAATATTATATCTTATCATGAAACATAGAAATGAGATTCGATATGACGATTTAAGAAGCATTAGAACTCTATTGCTTCGATACGTAGACATCTGCAAACGCTATCCCTAACAAGGAAGTGTCGCAGTTACATTCTTTCGAGGTGAATACGAGGTACACATAACACTGCACAATGAATACTATATCCTATCATGAAACGTAGAAATGAGATGCCATATGGCGATTTATGAAGCATTAGATGTCTATTTCTTCGATACGTAGACATCTGCAAACGCTATTTCCAAGCAAGGAAGTGTCGTAATAACATTCTTTTGAGGTGAATACGAGATATACATAGCACTGCACAATGAATATTATATCTTATCATGAAACATAGAAATGAGATGCGATATGACGATATAAGAAGCATTAGAATTCTATTGCTTCGATACGCAGACATCTGCAAACGCTATTTCCTAGCAAGGAAGTGTCGCATGTACATTCAATTGAAGTGTATGCGAGGTATACATGGCACTTCGCAATGAATATTATATATTATCATGAAACATAGAAATGAAAAGCGATATCGTGTTTTGAGAAGCATTAGAAGTCTATTGGTTCGATACGTAGACATCTGCAAACGCTATTTCCAAACAAGAAAGTGTCGCATTTACAATGTTTTGAAGTGAGTACGAGGTATTCATAACACTGCACAATGAATATTATATCTTATCATGAATCATAGAAATGAGATGCGATATGGCGGTTTAAGAAGCATTAGAAATCTATTGGTTCGATAGGTAGACATCTGCAAACGCTACTTCCTAGCAAGGAAGTGTCGCATTTACATTATTTTGAAAGGAATACGAGGTATACATGACACTCCGCAATGAATATTATATCTTATCATGAAACATAGAAATGAGATGCGATATGACGATTTAAGAAGCATTAGAACTCTATTGCTTCGATACCTTAACATCTGCAAACGCTATTTCCTGGCAAGGAAGTATCGCGTTTACACTCTTTTGAAGTGAATACGAGGTATACATGACACTCCACAATGAATATTATATCTTACCATGAAACATAGAAATGAGATGCAATAAGCGATTTAAGAAGCATTAGAAATCTATTGCTTCGATATGTAGACATCTGCAAACGCTACTTCCTAGCAAGGAAGTGTCGCATTTACATTATTTTGAAAGGAGTACGAGGTATACATGACACTTCGCAATGAATATTATATCTTATCATGAAACATAGAAATGAGATTCGATATGACGATTTAAGGAGCATTAGAACTCTATTGCTTCGATACGTAGACATCTGCAAACGCTATCCCCAACAAGGAAGTGTCGCATTTACATTCCTTTGAAAGGAATACGAGGTATACATAACACTCCACAATGAATATTATATCTTACCATGAAACATAGAAATGAGATGTAATATGGCGATTTAAGAAGCATTAGAACTCTATTGCTTCGATTCGTAGACATCTGCAAACGCTACTTCCTAGCAAGGAAGTGTCGCATTTTCATACTTTTGAAAGGAATACGAGGTATACATAACTCTTCGCAATGAATATTATATCTTATCAGGAAACGTAGATATGAGATGCGATATGACGATTTAAGAAGCATTAGAAAACTATTGCTTCGATACGTAGACATCTACAAACGCTATTCCCTAGCAAGGAAGTGTCGCATGTACATTCAATTGAAGTGTATGCGAGATATACATGGCACTTCGCAATGAATATTATATATTATCATGAATCATAGAAATGACAAGCGGTACCGCGTTTTGAGAAGCATTAGAGCTCTAATGCCACGATACGCAGACATCTGCAAACGCTAATTCCTAGCAAGGAAGTGTCGCATTTACATTCATTTGAAGTATAGATGTGATATACATAACACACCACAATGAATATTATATCTTATCATGAAACATAGAAATGAGAGGCGATACCGCGATTTAAGAAGCATTAGAGCTCTATTGCTACAATACGTAGACATCTGCAAGCGCTATTTCCTAGCAAGGAAGTGTCGCATTTACATTCTTTTGAAGTGAATACGATGTATACATAACGCTGCACAGTGAATACTATATCTTATCACGAAACATAGAAATGAGATGCGATATGGCGATTTAAGAAGCATTAGAACTCTATTGCTTCGATACGTAGACATCTGCAAACGCTATTTCCTAGCAAGGAACTGTCGCATTCACATTCATTTGAAGTGTATGCGAGGTATACATGACACTTCGCAGTGAATATTATATATTATCATGAAACATAGAAATGAGAAGCGATGTCGCATTTTGAGAAGCACTAGAACTCTAATGCCACGACACGTAGACATCTGCAAACACTATTTCGTAGCATGGAAGTTTCGCATTTACATTCTTTTGAAGTGAATACGAGATATACATGACATATCGGAATGGATATTATATCTTATCATGAAACATAGGAATGAGTTGCGATATCGCGTTTTGAGAAGCATTAGAACACTATTGCTTCGATACGTAGACATCTGCAAGCGCTACTTCCTAGGAAGGAAGTGCCACTTTTACATTCTTGTGATGTGAGAACGAGGTATACATGACTCTTCGCAATGAATATTATATCTTATCATGAAACGTAGATATGAGATGCGATATGACGATTTAAGAAGCGTTCGAAAACTATTGCTTCGATACGTAGACATCTGCAAACGCTATTTCCTAGCAAGGAAGTGTCACATTTACATTCTTTTGAAGTGAATACGAGGTATACATAACACTGCACAATGAGTATTATATCGTACCATGAAACATGGAAATGAGATGCGATATCGCGGTTTAAGAAGCATTAGAACACTATTGCTTCGATACGTAGACATTTGCAAACGCTATCACCTGGCAAGGAAGTGTCGCGTTTACATTCTTTTGAAGTGAATACGAGGTATACATAACACTCCACAATGAATATTATATCGTACCATGAAACATAGAAATTAAATGCGATATGGCGATATAAGAAGAATTAGAACTCTATTGCTTCGATACGTTAACATCTGCAAACGCTATTTCCTGGCAAGGAAGTGTCGCGTTTACATTCTTTTGAAGTGAATACGAGGTATACATAACACTCCACAATGAATATTACATCTTACCATGGAACATAGAAATGGGATGCAATATGGCGATTTAAGAAGCATTAGAAATCTATTGCTTCGATATGTAGACATCTGCAATCGCTATTTCCTAGCAAGGAAGTGTCGCATTTACATTCGATTGAAGTTTAGACGAGGAATACATAACACTTGGCAATGCATATTATATCTTATCATGAGACATAGTAATAAGATGCGATATCGCGTTCTAAGAAGTATTAGAACACTATTGCTTCGATACCTAGACATCTGCCAACGCTATTTCCTAGCAAGTAAGTGTCTCATTTACATTCCTTTGAAGTGAATACGAGGTATACATAACACTTCGCAGTGAATATTATATCTTATCATGAAACATAGAAGTGTGAAGCGATATCGCGATTTAAGAAGCTTTAGAACTCTATTGCTTCGATACGTAGATATCTGCAAACACTATTTCCTAGCAAGGAACTGTCGCTTCACATTCATTTGAAGTGTATGGGAGGTATACATGACCCTTCGCAATGAATATTATATATTATCATGAAACATAGATAAGAGATGCGATATCGCGAATTAGCAAGCTTTAGAAACCTATTGCTTCTATACGTAGACATATGCAAACGCTATTTCCTAGCAAGGAAGTGTCGCATTTACATTCTTCCGAAAGGAGTACGAGGTATACATGACACTTCGCAATGAATATTATATCTTATCAGGAAACGTAGATACGAGATGCGATATGACGGTTTAAGAAGCATTAGAACTCTATTGCTTCAATACGCAGACATCTGCAAACGCTATTTCCTAGCAAGGAAGTGTCGCATGTACATTCAATTGAAGTGTATGCGAGGTATACATGGCACTTCGCAATGAATATTATATCTTATCTTGAAAGATAGAAATGAGATGCGATATCGCGTTTTGAGAAGCATTAGAACCCTAATGCCACGAAACGTAGACATCTGCAAACTCTATTTCCTAGCAAGGAAGTGTCGCATTTACATTCTCTTGAAGTGAATACGAGGTATACAAAGCACTCCACAATGAATTTTATATCTCATTATGAAACATAGAAATGAGATGTAATATGGCGATTTAAGAAGCATTAGAACTCTATTGCTTCGATACGTAGACATCTGCAAACGCTATCCATAACAAGGAAGTGTCGCATTTACATTCCTTTGAAAGGAATACGAGGTATACATAACACTCCACAATGAATATTATATCTTACCATGAAACATAGAAATGAGAAGTAATATGGCGATTTAAGAAGCATTAGAACTCTATTGCTTCGATACGTAGACACCTGCAAACGCTACTTCCTAGCAAGGAAGTATCGAATTTACATTCTTTTGAAAGGAATACGAGGTATACATGACACTTCGCAATGAATATTATATCTTATCATGAAACATAGAAATGAGATGCAATATGGCGATTTAAGAAGCATTAGAAATCTACTGCTTCGATATGTAGACATCTGGAAACGCTATTTCCAAGCAAGGAAGTGTCGCATTTACATTCTTTTGAAGTGAATACGGGATATACATAACACTCCACATTGAATATTATACTTTATCACGAAACATAGAAACGAAATGCGATATCGCGATTTAAGAAGTATTAGAACATTATTGCTACAATACGTAAACATCTACAAAAGCTATATCCTAGAATGGAAGTGTCGTATTTACATTCATTTGAAGTTGAATACGATGTATTCATGGCACTTCGCAAGGAATGTTATATCTTATCATGAAACATAGAAATGAGATGCGATATCGCGATTTAAATAGCATTAGAACTCTATTGCTACGATACGTGGACATATGCAAACGCTATTTCCTAGCAAGGAAGTGTCGCATTTACATTCATTTGAAGTGAATACGATGCATACATGACACTTCGCAATGAATATTACATCTTATCATGAAACATAGAAATGAGATGCGATATCGCGTTTTAAGATGTGTCAGAATGCTGTTGCTACGATACTAAGCCTTCAGCAAACGCCATTTCCTAGAAAGGAAGTGTCGCATTTACATTGATTTGAAGTGAATACGAGGTATAAGTGAAACTTCGCAATGAATATTATATCTTATCACGAAACATAGAAATGAGATGCGATACCGCGTTTTAAGCAGTATTAGAAATCGATTGCTACGATAAGTAGACATATGCAAACGCTATTTCCTAGCAATGAAGTGTCGCATTTACATTCATTTGAAGTGAATACGATGTATACATGACACTTCGCAATGAATGTTATATCCTATCATGAAACAGGGAAACGAGATGCGACATCACGTTTTAAGATGCATTAGATCTCTATTGCTACGATACGTAGACATCTGCGAACGCTATTTCCTAGCAAGGAAGTGTCGCATTTACATTCTTTTGAAGTGAATAAGAGGCATTCATGACACTTCGCAATGAATATTATACCTTATCATGAAACATAGAAATGAGATGCGATATCGCGTTTTAAGCAGTATTAGAACTCTATTGCTACGGTAGGTAGACATATGCAAACGCTATTTCCTAGCATGGATGTGTCGCATTTTCTTTGTTTAGAAGTGAATACGAGGTATACGCGACATTTCGCAATGACTATTATAACTTATCACGAAACATAGAAATGAGATGCGATATCGCGTATTAAGGAGCATTAGAACTCTATTGCTTCGATACGGAGACATCTGCAGTCGCTAATTCCTTGTAAGGAATTGTCGCATTTACATTCATTTGAAGTGAATACGAGGGATACATAACACTCCACAATGAATATTATATCTAATCATGAAACGTAGAAATGAGATGCGACATCGCGATATAAGAAGCATTACAACTCTATTGCTTCGATACGTAGACATCTGCAAACGCCACTTCCTAGCAAGAAAGTGTCGCATTTACATTCTTTTGATGTGAATACGAGGCATACATGACACTTCGCAATGAATATTATATCTCATCATGAAACATAGAAATGAGAATCAATATCCGGTTTTAAGAAGCATTTGAACTCTATTGCTTCGATACGTAAACATTTGCAAGCGCTATTTCCTAGCAAGGAAGTGTCGCATTTACATTCATTGCAAGTGTAGACGAGGAATACATGCCACTCCGCAATGAATATTACATCTTATCACGAAGCATAGGAATGAGATGCGATAACTCGTTTTAAGAAGCATTAGAACTCTATTGCTTCGAAACGGAGATATCTGCAAACGCTACTTCCTTGCAAGGAAGTGTCGTATTTACATTCATTTGAAGTGTATCCGAGGTATACATAACAATTCGCAATGAATATCATATCTAATCATGAAACGTAGAATCGTTATTCGATATGGCGTTTTGAGAAGCATTAGAACTCTACTGCTACGATACGTAGACATCTGCAGACGATATTCCCCAGCAAGGAAGTGTTGCATTTACATTCTTTCGAAGTAAATACGAGGTATACATGACAATTCGCAATGCATATTATATATTATCATGAAACATAGAAATGAGTTGCGATATCTCGTTTTAAGAAGCATTAGAACTCTATTGCTCCGATACGTAGACATCTGCAAACGCTATTTCCTAGAAACGAAATGTCGCATTTACATTCATTTGAAGTGCAGACGAGGAATACATAACACTTCGCAATGAATATTATATCTTACCATGAAACATAGAAATGAGATGTAATATGGCGATTTAAGAAGCATTAGAACCCTATTGCTACGATACGTAGACATCTGGAAACGATATTTCCTAGCAATGAGGAGTCGCATTTACATTCTGTTGAAGTGAATACGAGGTATACCTAAGTCTCCACAATGAATATTATTTCTTATCATGATACATAGAAATGATATGCGATATCGCGATTTCAAAATAGTTATATCTCTATTTCTTTGATACGGAGACATCTTCAAACGCTATTTCCTAGCATGGAAGTGTCGCATTTACATTCTTTTGAAGGGAATACGTGGCATACATGACACTTCGCAATGAATATTATATCTTAGCATGAAACATAGGAATGAAGTGCGAAATCGCGTTTTAAGAAGCATTAGATCTCTATTGCTACGGTACGTAGACATCTGGAATCGCTATTTCCTGGCAAGGAAGTGTCGCATCTACATTCTTTTGAAGTGAATACGAGGTATACATGGCACTTTGCAATGAATATTATATCTTAAAATGAAACATAGAAATAAGATGCGATATCCCGTTTTAAGAAGCATTAGAACACTATTGCTTCGATACGTAGGCATCTGCAAACGCTATATTCCAACAAGGAAGTGTCGCATTCACATTCTTTTGAAGTGAATTCGAGGTATACATGACACTTCGCAATGAATTTTATATCTTATCATGAAACATATAAATGAGATGCGCTACCGCGTTTTGAGAAGCATTAGAACTCTATTGCTACGATACGTAGACATCTGCAAGCGCTATTTAATAGCAAGGAAGTGTCGCATTTACATTCTTTTGAAGTGAATACGAGGTATAGCTAAGTCTGCACAATGAATATTATATCTTATCATGAAACATAGGAACGAGATGCGATATCGCGTTTTAAGAAGCATTAGATCTCTATTGCTACGGTACGTAGACATCTGGAATCGCTATTTCCTAGCAAGGAAGTGTCGCATCTACATTCTTTTGAAGTGAATACGAGGTATACATGGCACTTCGCAATGAATATTATATCTTAAAATGAAACATAGAAATAAGATGCGATATCCCGTTTTAAGAAGCATTAGAACACTATTGCTTCGATACGTAGGCATCTGCAAACGCTATATTCCAACAAGGAAGTGTCGCATTCACATTCTTTTGAAGTGAATACGAGGTATACATGACACTTCGCAATGAATTTTATATCTTATCGTGAAACATATAAATGAGATGCGCTACCGCGTTTTGAGAAGCATTAGAACTCTATTGCTACGATACGTAGACATCTGCAAACGCTATTTAATAGCAAGGAAGTGTCGCATTTACATTCTTTTGAAGTGAATACGAGGTATAGCTAAGTCTGCACAATGAATATTATATCTTATCATGAAACATAGGAACGAGATGCGATATCGCGTTTTAAGAAGCATTAGAAATCTATTGCTACGATACGTAGACATCTGGAAACGATATTTCCTAGCAATGAGGAGTCGCATTTACATTCTTTTGAAGTGAATACGAGATATACCTAAGTCTCCACAATGAATATTATATCTTATCATGAAACATAGAAGTGATATGCGATATCGCGATTTAAAAATAGTTAGATCTCAATTGCTTTGATACGGAGACATCTGCAAATGCTATTTCCTAGCATGGAAGTGTCGCAATTACATTCTTTTGAAGGGAATACGAGGTATACATGACACTTCGCAATGAATATTATATCTTATCATGAAACATAGGAAGGAAGTGCGATATCGCGTTTTAAGAAGCATTAGAACTCTATTGCAACGATACGTAGACATCTGGAAATGCTATTTCCTAGCAAGGAAGTGTCGCATCTAAATTCTTTTATACATAGAAATGAGATGCGATATCGTTATTTGAGATTCATTAGAACTCTATTGTGTCGACACGGAGACATCTCCAAACGCTATTTCCTAGCAATGAAGTATCGCATTTACATTCTTTTGAGGTGAATACGCGGTATACATGACACTTCGCAATGAATATTATATCTTATCATGAAACATAGAAATGAGATGCGCTACCGCGTTTTGAGAAGCATTAGAACTCTATTGCTACGATACGTAGACATCTGCAAACGCTATTTAATAGAAAGGAAGTGTCGCATTTACATTCTTTTGAAGTGAATACGAGGTATAGCTAAGTCTGCACAATGAATATTATATCTTATCTTGAAACATAGGTATGAGATGCGATATCGCGTTTTAAGAAGCATTAGAACCCTATTGCTACGATACGTAGACATCTGGAAACGATATTTCCTAGCAATGGGGAGTCGCATTTACATTCTGTTGAAGTGAATACGAGGTATACCTAAGTCTCCACAATGAATATTATATCTTATCATGATACATAGAAATGATATACGATATCGCGATTTTAAAATAGTTATATCTCTATTGCTTTGATACGGAGACATCTTCAAACGCTATTTCCTAGCATGGAAGTGTCGCATTTACATTCTTTTGAAGGGAATACGAGGTATACATGACACTTCGCAATGAATATTATATCTTATCATGAAAGATAGGAAGGAAGTGCGATATCGCGTTTTAAGAAGCATTAGAACTCTATTGCTACGATACGTAGACATCTGGAAATGCTATTTCCTAGCAAGGAAGTGTCGCATCTAAATTCTTTTATACATAGAAATGAGATGCGATATCGTTATTTGAGATTCATTAGAACTCTATTTTGTCGACACGGAGACATCTCCAAACGCTATTTCCTAGCAATGAAGTATCGCATTTACATTCTTTTGAGGTGAATACGCGGTATACATGACACTTCGCAATGAATATTATATCTTATCATGAAACATAGAAATGAGATGCGCTACCGCGTTTTGAGAAGCATTAGAACTCTATTGCTACGATACGTAGACATCTGCAAACGCTATTTAATAGCAAGGAAGTGTCGCATTTACATTCTTTCGAAGTGAATACGAGGTATAGCTAAGTCTGCACAATGAATATTATATCTTATCATGAAACATAGGAATGAGATGCGATATCGCGTTTTAAGAAGCATTAGAACCCTATTGCTACGATACGTAGACATCTGGAAACGATATTTCCTAGCAATGAGGAGTCGCATTTACATTCTGTTGAAGTGAATACGAGGTATACCTAAGTCTCCACAATGAATATTATATCTTATCATGATACATAGAAATGATATGCGATATCGCGATTTCAAAATAGTTATATCTCTATTGCTTTGATACGGAGACATCTTCAGACGCTATTTCCTAGCATGGAAGTGTCGCATTTACATTCTTTTGAAGGGAATACGTGGTATACATGACACTTCGCAATGAATATTATATCTTAGCATGAAACATAGGAATGAAGTGCGAAATCGCGTTTTAAGAAGCATTAGATCTCTATTTCTACGATACGTAGACATCTGGAATCGCTATTTCCTAGCAAGGAAGTGTCGCATCTACATGCTTTTGAAGTGAATACGAGGTATACATGGCACTTCGCAATGAATATTATATCTTGAAATGAAACATAGAAATAAGATGCGATATCCCGTTTTAAGAAGCATTAGAACACTATTGCTACGATACGTAGACATCTGCAAACGCTATTTGATAGCAAGGAAGTGTCGCATTTACATTCTTTTGAAGTGAATACGAGGTATAGCTAAGTCTGCACAATGAATATTATTTCTTATCATGAAACATAGGCATGAGATGCGATATCGCGTTTTAAGAAGCATTAGAACTCTATTGCTACGATACGTAGACATCTGGAAACGATATTTCCTAGCAATGAGGAGTCGCATTGACATTCTTTTGAAGTGAATACGAGGTATACCTAAGTCTCCACAATGAATATTATATCTTATCATGAAACATAGAAATTATATGCGATATCGCGATTTTAAAATAGTTATATCTCTATTGCTTTGATACGGAGACATCTTCAAACGCTATTTCCTAGCATGGAAGTGTCGCATTTACATTCTTTTGAAGGGAATACGTGGTATACATGACACTTCGCAGTGAATATTATATCTTAGCATGAAACATAGGAATGAAGTGCGAAATCGCGTTTTAAGAATCATTAGATCTCTATTGCTACGGTACGTAGACATCTGGAATCGCTATTTCCTAGCAAGGAGGTGTCGCATCTACATTCTTTTGAAGTGAATACGAGGTATACATGGCACTTCGCAATGAATATTATATCTTAAAATGAAACATAGAAATAAGATGCGATATCCCGTTTTAAGAAGCATTAGAACACTATTGCTTCGATACGTAGGCATCTGAAAACGCTATATTCCAACAAGGAAGTGTCGCATTCACATTCTTTTGAAGTGAATACGAGGTATACATGACACTTCGCAATGAATTTTATATCTTATCATGAAACATATAAATGAGATGCGCTACCGCGTTTTGAGAAGCATTAGAACTCTATTGCTACGATACGTGGACATCTGCAAATGCTATTTAATAGCAAGGAAGTGTCGCATTTACATTCTTTTGAAGTGAATACGAGGTATAGCTAAGTCTGCACAATGAATATTATATCTTATCATGAAACATAGGAATGAGATGCGATATCGCGTTTTAAGAAGCATTAGAACTCTATTGCTACGATACGTAGACATCTGGAAACGATATTTCCTAGCAATGAGGAGTCGCATTGACATTCTTTTGAAGTGAATACGAGGTATACCTAAGTCTCCACAATGAATATTATATCTTATCATGAAACATAGAAATGATATGCGATATCGCGATTTTAAAATAGTTATATCTCTATTGCTTTGATACGGAGACATCTTCAGACGCTATTTCCTAGCATGGAAGTGTCGCATTTACATTCTTTTGAAGGGAATACGTGGTATACATGACACTTCGCAATGAATATTATATCTTAGCATGAAGCATAGAAGTGAGATGCGTTATCGCGTTTTAAGAAGCGTTAGAACTCTATTGCTACGATACGTAGACATCTGCAAATGCTATTTCCTAGCATGGAAGTGTCGCATTTACATTCTTTTGAAGGGAATACGAGGTATACATGACACTTCGCAACGAATATTATATCTTATCATGAAAGATAGGAAGGAAGTGCGATATCGCGTTTTAAGAAGCATTAGAACTCTATTGCTACGATACGTAGACATCTGGAAATGCTATTTCCTAGCAAGGAGGTGTCGCATCTAAATTCTTTTATACATAGAAATGAGATGCGATATCGTTATTTGAGATTCATTAGAACTCTATTGTGTCGACACGGAGACATCTCCAAACGCTATTTCCTAGCAATGAAGTATCGCATTTACATTCTTTTGAGGTGAATACGCGGTATACATGACACTTCGCAATGAATATTATATCTTATCATGAAACATAGAAATGAGATGCGCTACCGCGTTTTGAAAAGCATTAGAACTCTATTGCTACGATAGGTAGACATCTGCAAACGCTATTTAATAGCAAGGAAGTGTCGCATTTACATTCTTTTGAAGTGAATACGAGGTATAGCTAAGTCTGCACAATGAATATTATATCTTATCATGAAACATAGGAATGAGATGCGATATCGCGTTTTAAGAAGCATTAGAACCCTATTGCTACGATACGTAGACATCTGGAAACGATATTTCCTAGCAATGAGGAGTCGCATTTACATTCTGTTGAAGTGAATACGAGGTATACCTAAGTCTCCACAATGAATATTATATCTTATCATGATACATAGAAATGATATGCGATATCGCGATTTCAAAATAGTTATATCTCTATTGCTTTGATACGGAGACATCTTCAAACGCTATTTCCTAGCATGGAAGTGTCGCATTTACATTCTTTTGAAGGGAATACGTGGTATACATGACACTTCGCAGTGAATATTATATCTTAGCATGAAACATAGGAATGAAGTGCGAAATCGCGTTTTAAGAAGCATTAGATCTCTATTGCTACGGTACGTAGACATCTGGAATCGCTATTTCCTAGCAAGGAAGTGTCGCATCTACATTCTTTCGAAGTGAATACGAGGTATACATGGCACTTCGCAATGAATATTATATCTTAAAATGAAACATAGAAATAAGATGCGATATCCCGTTTTAAGAAGCATTAGAACACTATTGCTTCGATACGTAGGCATCTGCAAACGCTATATTCCAACAAGGAAGTGTCGCATTCACATTCTTTTGAAGTGAATACGAGGTATACATGACACTTCGCAATGAATTTTATATCTTATCATGAAACATATAAATGAGATGCGCTACCGCGTTTTGAGAAGCATTAGAACTCTATTGCTACGATACGTAGACATCTGCAAAAGCTATTTAATAGCAAGGAAGTGTCGCATTTACATTCTTTTGAAGTGAATACGAGACATAGCTAAGTCTGCACAATGAATATTATATCTTATCATGAAACATAGGAATGAGATGCGATATCGCGTTTTAAGAAGCATTAGAACTCTATTGCTACGATACGTAGACATCTGGAAACGATATTTCCTAGCAATGAGGAGTCGCATTGACATTCTTTTGAAGTGAATACGAGGTATACCTAAGTCTCCACAATGAATATTATATCTTATCATGAAACATAGAAATGATATGCGATATCGCGATTTTAAAATAGTTATATCTCTATTGCTTTGATACGGAGACATCTTCAGACGCTATTTCCTAGCATGGAAGTGTCGCATTTACATTCTTTTGAAGGGAATACGTGGTATACATGACACTTCGCAATGAATATTATATCTTAGCATGAAACATAGGAATGAAGTGCGAAATCGCGTTTTAAGAAGCATTAGATCTCTATTTCTACGATACGTAGACATCTGGAATCGCTATTTCCTAGCAAGGAAGTGTCGCATCTACATGCTTTTGAAGTGAATACGAGGTATACATGGCACTTCGCAATGAATATTATATCTTGAAATGAAACATAGAAATAAGATGCGATATCCCGTTTTAAGAAGCATTAGAACACTATTGCTTCGATACGTAGGCATCTGCAAACGCTATATTCCAACAAGGAAGTGTCGCATTCACATTCATTTGAAGTGAATACGAGGTATACATGACACTTCGCAATGAATTTTATATCTTATCATGAAACATATAAATGAGATGCGCTACCGCGTTTTGTGAAGCATTAGAACTCTATTGCTACGATACGTAGACATCTGCAAACGCTATTTGATAGCAAGGAAGTGTCGCATTTACATTCTTTTGAAGTGAATACGAGGTATAGCTAAGTCTGCACAATGAATATTATTTCTTATCATGAAACATAGGCATGAGATGCGATATCGCGTTTTAAGAAGCATTAGAACTCTATTGCTACGATACGTAGACATCTGGAAACGATATTTCCTAGCAATGAGGAGTCGCATTGACATTCTTTTGAAGTGAATACGAGGTATACCTAAGTCTCCACAATGAATATTATATCTTATCATGAAACATAGAAATTATATGCGATATCGCGATTTTAAAATAGTTATATCTCTATTGCTTTGATACGGAGACATCTTCAAACGCTATTTCCTAGCATGGAAGTGTCGCATTTACATTCTTTTGAAGGGAATACGTGGTATACATGACACTTCGCAGTGAATATTATATCTTAGCATGAAACATAGGAATGAAGTGCGAAATCGCGTTTTAAGAAGCATTAGATCTCTATTGCTACGGTACGTAGACATCTGGAATCGCTATTTCCTAGCAAGGAGGTGTCGCATCTACATTCTTTTGAAGTGAATACGAGGTATACATGGCACTTCGCAATGAATATTATATCTTAAAATGAAACATAGAAATAAGATGCGATATCCCGTTTTAAGAAGCATTAGAACACTATTGCTTCGATACGTAGGCATCTGAAAACGCTATATTCCAACAAGGAAGTGTCGCATTCACATTCTTTTGAAGTGAATACGAGGTATACATGACACTTCGCAATGAATTTTATATCTTATCATGAAACATATAAATGAGATGCGCTACCGCGTCTTGAGAAGCATTAGAACCCTATTGCTACGATACGTGGACATCTGCAAATGCTATTTAATAGCAAGGAAGTGTCGCATTTACATTCTTTTGAAGTGAATACGAGGTATAGCTAAGTCTGCACAATGAATATTATATCTTATCATGAAACATAGGAATGAGATGCGATATCGCGTTTTAAGAAGCATTAGAACTCTATTGCTACGATACGTAGACATCTGGAAACGATATTTCCTAGCAATGAGGAGTCGCATTGACATTCTGTTGAAGTGAATACGAGGTATACCTAAGTCTCCACAATGAATATTATATCTTATCATGATACATAGAAATGATATGCGATATCGCGATTTTAAAATAGTTATATCTCTATTGCTTTGATACGGAGACATCTTCAGACGCTATTTCCTAGCATGGAAGTGTCGCATTTACATTCTTTTGAAGGGAATACGTGGTATACATGACACTTCGCAATGAATATTATATCTTAGCATGAAGCATAGAAGTGAGATGCGTTATCGCGTTTTAAGAAGCGTTAGAACTCTATTGCTACGATACGTAGACATCTGCAAATGCTATTTCCTAGCATGGAAGTGTCGCATTTACATTCTTTTGAAGGGAATACGAGGTATACATGACACTTCGCAACGAATATTATATCTTATCATGAAAGATAGGAAGGAAGTGCGATATCGCGTTTTAAGAAGCATTAGAACTCTATTGCTACGATACGTAGACATCTGGAAATGCTATTTCCTAGCAAGGAGGTGTCGCATCTAAATTCTTTTATACATAGAAATGAGATGCGATATCGTTATTTGAGATTCATTAGAACTCTATTGTGTCGACACGGAGACATCTCCAAACGCTATTTCCTAGCAATGAAGTATCGCATTTACATTCTTTTGAGGTGAATACGCGGTATACATGACACTTCGCAATGAATATTATATCTTATCATGAAACATAGAAATGAGATGCGCTACCGCGTTTTGAAAAGCATTAGAACTCTATTGCTACGATAGGTAGACATCTGCAAACGCTATTTAATAGCAAGGAAGTGTCGCATTTACATTCTTTTGAAGTGAATACGAGGTATAGCTAAGTCTGCACAATGAATATTATATCTTATCATGAAACATAGGAATGAGATGCGATATCGCGTTTTAAGAAGCATTAGAACCCTATTGCTACGATACGTAGACATCTGGAAACGATATTTCCTAGCAATGAGGAGTCGCATTTACATTCTGTTGAAGTGAATACGAGGTATACCTAAGTCTCCACAATGAATATTATATCTTATCATGATACATAGAAATGATATGCGATATCGCGATTTCAAAATAGTTATATCTCTATTGCTTTGATACGGAGACATCTTCAAACGCTATTTCCTAGCATGGAAGTGTCGCATTTACATTCTTTTGAAGGGAATACGTGGTATACATGACACTTCGCAGTGAATATTATATCTTAGCATGAAACATAGGAATGAAGTGCGAAATCGCGTTTTAAGAAGCATTAGATCTCTATTGCTACGGTACGTAGACATCTGGAATCGCTATTTCCTAGCAAGGAAGTGTCGCATCTACATTCTTTCGAAGTGAATACGAGGTATACATGGCACTTCGCAATGAATATTATATCTTAAAATGAAACATAGAAATAAGATGCGATATCCCGTTTTAAGAAGCATTAGAACACTATTGCTTCGATACGTAGGCATCTGCAAACGCTATATTCCAACAAGGAAGTGTCGCATTCACATTCTTTTGAAGTGAATACGAGGTATACATGACACTTCGCAATGAATTTTATATCTTATCATGAAACATATAAATGAGATGCGCTACCGCGTTTTGAGAAGCATTAGAACTCTATTGCTACGATACGTAGACATCTGCAAAAGCTATTTAATAGCAAGGAAGTGTCGCATTTACATTCTTTTGAAGTGAATACGAGATATAGCTAAGTCTGCACAATGAATATTATATCTTATCATGAAACATAGGAATGAGATGCGATATCGCGTTTTAAGAAGCATTAGAACTCTATTGCTACGATACGTAGACATCTGGAAACGATATTTCCTAGCAATGAGGAGTCGCATTGACATTCTTTTGAAGTGAATACGAGGTATACCTAAGTCTCCACAATGAATATTATATCTTATCATGAAACATAGAAATGATATGCGATATCGCGATTTTAAAATAGTTATATCTCTATTGCTTTGATACGGAGACATCTTCAGACGCTATTTCCTAGAATGGAAGTGTCGCATTTACATTCTTTTGAAGGGAATACGTGGTATACATGACACTTCGCAATGAATATAATATCTTAGCATGAAACATAGGAATGAAGTGCGAAATCGCGTTTTAAGAAGCATTAGATCTCTATTTCTACGATACGTAGACATCTGGAATCGCTATTTCCTAGCAAGGAAGTGTCGCATCTACATGCTTTTGAAGTGAATACGAGGTATACATGGCACTTCGCAATGAATATTATATCTTGAAATGAAACATAGAAATAAGATGCGATATCCCGTTTTATGAAGCATTAGAACACTATTGCTTCGATACGTAGGCACCTGCAAACGCTATATTCCAACAAGGAAGTGTCGCATTCACATTCATTTGAAGTGAATACGAGGTATACATGACACTTCGCAATGAATTTTATATCTTATCATGAAACATATAAATGAGATGCGCTACCGCGTTTTGTGAAGCATTAGAACTCTATTGCTACGATACGTAGACATCTGCAAACGCTATTTGATAGCAAGGAAGTGTCGCATTTACATTCTTTTGAAGTGAATACGAGGTATAGCTAAGTCTGCACAATGAATATTATTTCTTATCATGAAACATAGGCATGAGATGCGATATCGCGTTTTAAGAAGCATTAGAACTCTATTGCTACGATACGTAGACATCTGGAAACGATATTTCCTAGCAATGAGGAGTCGCATTGACATTCTTTTGAAGTGAATACGAGGTATACCTAAGTCTCCACAATGAATATTATATCTTATCATGAAACATAGAAATTATATGCGATATCGCGATTTTAAAATAGTTATATCTCTATTGCTTTGATACGGAGACATCTTCAAACGCTATTTCCTAGCATGGAAGTGTCGCATTTACATTCTTTTGAAGGGAATACGTGGTATACATGACACTTCGCAGTGAATATTATATCTTAGCATGAAACATAGGAATGAAGTGCGAAATCGCGTTTTAAGAAGCATTAGATCTCTATTGCTACGGTACGTAGACATCTGGAATCGCTATTTCCTAGCAAGGAGGTGTCGCATCTACATTCTTTTGAAGTGAATACGAGGTATACATGGCACTTCGCAATGAATATTATATCTTAAAATGAAACATAGAAATAAGATGCGATATCCCGTTTTAAGAAGCATTAGAACACTATTGCTTCGATACGTAGGCATCTGAAAACGCTATATTCCAACAAGGAAGTGTCGCATTCACATTCTTTTGAAGTGAATACGAGGTATACATGACACTTCGCAATGAATTTTATATCTTATCATGAAACATATAAATGAGATGCGCTACCGCGTTTTGAGAAGCATTAGAACTCTATTGCTACGATACGTGGACATCTGCAAATGCTATTTAATAGCAAGGAAGTGTCGCATTTACATTCTTTTGAAGTGAATACGAGGTATAGCTAAGTCTGCACAATGAATATTATATCTTATCATGAAACATAGGAATGAGATGCGATATCGCGTTTTAAGAAGCATTAGAACTCTATTGCTACGATACGTAGACATCTGGAAACGATATTTCCTAGCAATGAGGAGTCGCATTGACATTCTTTTGAAGTGAATACGAGGTATACCTAAGTCTCCACAATGAATATTATATCTTATCATGAAACATAGAAATGATATGCGATATCGCGATTTTAAAATAGTTATATCTCTATTGCTTTGATACGGAGACATCTTCAGACGCTATTTCCTAACATGGAAGTGTCGCATTTACATTCTTTTGAAGGGAATACGTGGTATACATGACACTTCGCAATGAATATTATATCTTAGCATGAAGCATAGAAGTGAGATGCGTTATCGCGTTTTAAGAAGCGTTAGAACTCTATTGCTACGATACGTAGACATCTGCAAACAATATTTCCTAGCAAGGAAGTGTCGCATTTACATTCTTTTGATATTAATACGAGGTATACATAACACTCTACAATGAATATTTTATCTTATCACCAAACATAGAAGTGAGATGCGATATCACGTTCTAAGAAGCATTGGAACTCTATTGCTACGATACGTAGACATCTGCAAACGCTATTTCGTAGCATGGAAGTGTCGCATTTACATTCTTTTGAAGTGAATACGAGGTATACATAACACTCCAAAATGAATATTATATCTTATCACGAAACATAGAAATTGAATGCGACATCTCGTTTTAAGTAGCATTAGAATTCAATTGCTACGATACGTAGACATCTGCAAACGCTATTTAATAGCAAGGAAGTGTCGCATTTACATTCTTTTGAAGTGAATACGAGGTATAGCTAAGTCTGCACAATGAATATTATATCTTATCATGAAACATAGGAATGAGATGCGATATCGCGTTTTAAGAAGCATTAGAACCCTATTGCTACGATACGTAGACATCTGGAAACGATATTTCCTAGCAATGAGGAGTCGCATTTACATTCTGTTGACGTGAATACGAGGTATACCTAAGTCTCCACAATGAATATTATATCTTATCATGATACATAGAAATGATATGCGATATCGCGATTTTAAAATAGTTATATCTCTATTGCTTTGATACGGAGACATCTTCAAACGCTATTTCCTAGCATGGAAGTGTCGCATTTACATTCTTTTGAAGGGAATACGTGGTATACATGACACTTCGCAGTGAATATTATATCTTAGCATGAAACATAGGAATGAAGTGCGAAATCGCGTTTTAAGAAGCATTAGATCTCTATTGCTACGGTACGTAGACATCTGGAATCGCTATTTCCTAGCAAGGAAGTGTCGCATCTACATTCTTTTGAAGTGAATACGAGGTATACATGGCACTTCGCAATGAATATTATATCTTAAAATGAAACATAGAAATAAGATGCGATATCCCGTTTTAAGAAGCATTAGAACACTATTGCTTCGATACGTAGGCATCTGCAAACGCTATATTCCAACAAGGAAGTGTCGCATTCACATTCTTTTGAAGTGAATACGAGGTATACATGACACTTCGCAATGAATTTTATATCTTATCATGAAACATATAAATGAGATGCGCTACCGCGTTTTGAGAAGCATTAGAACTCTATTGCTACGATACGTAGACATCTGCAAAAGCTATTTAATAGCAAGGAAGTGTCGCATTTACATTCTTTTGAAGTGAATACGAGGTATAGCTAAGTCTGCACAATGAATATTATAACTTATCATGAAACATAGGAATGAGATGCGATATCGCGTTTTAAGAAGCATTAGAACTCTATTGCTACGATACGTAGACATCTGGAAACGATATTTCCTAGCAATGAGGAGTCGCATTGACATTCTTTTGAAGTGAATACGAGGTATACCTAAGTCTCCACAATGAATGTTATATCTTATCATGAAACATAGAAATGATATGCGATATCGCGATTTTAAAATAGTTATATCTCTATTGCTTTGATACGGAGACATCTTCAGACGCTATTTCCTAGCATGGAAGTGTCGCATTTACATTCTTTTGAAGGGAATACGTGGTATACATGACACCTCGTAATGAATATTATATCTTATCACGAAACATAGAAATGAGATGCGATATCGCGATTTAAGTAGCATTAGAACTCTATTGCTACGATACGTAGACATCTGAATACGCTATTTCCTAGCAAGGAAGTGTCGCATTTACATTCGTTTGGAATGAATACTAGGTATACATGACAATTCGCAATGAATATTATGCCCTATCATGAAGCATAGAAATGTGATGCGATATCGCGTTTTGAGAAGCATTAGAACTCAATTGCTACGATACGTAGACATCTGAATACGCTATTTCCTGGCAAGGAAGTGTCGCATTTACATTCCTTTGAAGAGAATTCGAGGTTTACATGGCACTTCGGACTGAATATTATAACATATCTCGAAACATAGAAATGAGATGCAATATCGCGATCTAAGAAGCATTAGAAATCTATTGCTACGATACGTAGGCATCTGCAAACGCTATTTCCTAGCAAGCAATAGTCGCATTTACATTCTTTTGAAGTGAATACGAAGTATACATGAGACTTCGCAATGAATATTATATCTTATCATGAAGCATAGAAATGAGATGCGATATCGCGTTTTGAGAAGCATTAGAACTCTATTGCCTCGACGCGTAGAAATCTGCAGGCGCTATTTCCTAGCATGGAAGTGTCGCATTTACATTCCTTTGAAGTGAATGCGGGGTATACATGACACTTCGCAATGGATATTATATCTTATCATGAAACATAGGAATGAGATGCGATATCGCGATTTAAGTAGCATTAGAACTCTATTGCCACGATACGTAGACATCTGAATACGCTATTTCCTAGCAAGGAAGTGTCGTATTTACATTGGTTTGGAGTGACTACGAGGTATGCATGACACTTCGCAACGAATATTATGCCTTATCATGAAGCATAGAAATGAGATGCGATATCGCGTTTTGAGAAGCATTAGAGCTCTATTGCTACTATACGTAGACATCTGAATACGCTATTTCCTAGCAAGGAAGTGTCGCATTTACATTCGTTTGGAATGAATACTAGGTATACATGACAATTCGCAATGAATATTATGCCCTATCATGAAGCATAGAAATGTGATGCGATATCGCGTCTTGAGAAGCATTAGAACTCAATTGCTACGATACGTAGACATCTGAATACGCTATTTCCTGGCAAGGAAGTGTCGCATTTACATTCCTTTGAAGAGAATTCGAGGTTTACATGGCACTTCGGACTGAATATTATAACATATCTCGAAACATAGAAATGAGATGCAATATCGCGATCTAAGAAGCATTAGAAATCTATTGCTACGATACGTAGGCATCTGCAAACGCTATTTCCTAGCAAGCAATAGTCGCATTTACATTCTTTTGAAGTGAATACGAAGTATACATGAGACTTCGCAATGAATATTAAATCTTATCATGAAGCATAGAAATGAGATGCGATATCGCGTTTTGAGAAGCATTAGAACTCTATTGCCTCGACGCGTAGAAATCTGCAGGCGCTATTTCCTAGCATGGAAGTGTCGCATTTACATTCTTTTGAAGTGAATGCGGGGTATACATGACACTTCGCAATGAATATTATATCTTATCATGAAACATAGGAATGAGATGCGATATCGCGATTTAAGTAGCATTAGAACTCTATTGCCACGATACGTAGACATCTGAATACGCTATTTCCTAGCAAGGAAGTGTCGCATTTACATTCTTTTGAAGTGAATACGAGGTGTACATGACACTTCGCAATGAATATTATATCTTATCATGAAACATAGAAATGAGATGCGACATCGCGTTTTGAGAAGCATTAGAACTCTATTCCTACTATACGTAGACATCTGCAAACGCTATTTCCTAGCAAGCAATAGTCGCATTTACATTCTTTTGAAGTGAATACGAGGAATACATGACACTTCGCAATGAATACTATATCTTATCATGAAACATAGAAGTGAGATGCGATATCGCGTTAAGAAGCATTAGAACTCTATTGCCTCGACGTGTAGACATCTGCAGACGCTATTTCCTAGCATGGAAGTGTCGCATTTACATTCTTTTGAAGTGAATACGAGGTGTACATAACACTTCGCAATGAATATTATAACTTATCACGAAACATAGAAATGAGATGCGATATTGCGTTTTGAGAAGCATTAGAAACCTATTGCTACGATACGCAGACATCTGCAAACGCTATTTCCTAGCAACCAATAGTCGCATTTACATTCCTTTGAAGTGAATTCGAGGTTTACATGACACTTCGGAATGAATATTTTAACTTATCACGAAACATAGAAATGAGATGCGATATCGCGATCTAAGAAGCATTAGAAATCTATTGCTACGATACGTAGGCATCTGCAAACGCTATTTCCTAGCAAGAAATAGTCGCATTTACATTCTTTTGAAGCGAATACGAGGAATACATGACACTTCGCAATGAATACTATATCTTATCATGAAACATAGAAGTGAGATGCGATATCGCGTTAAGAAGCATTAGAACTCTATTGCCTCGACGTGTAGACATCTGCAGACGCTATTTCCTAGCACGGAAGTGTCGCATTTACATTCTTTTGAAGTGAATACGAGGTGTACATAAAACTTCGCAATGAATATTATAACTTATCACGAAACATAGTAACGATATGCGATATTGCGTTTTGAGAAGCATTAGAAATCTATTGCTACGATACGTAGACATCTGCAAACGCTATTTCCTAGCAAGGAAGTGTCGCATTTACATTCGTTTGGAATGAATACTAGGTATACATGACAATTCGCAATGAATATTATGCCCCATCATGAAGCATAGAAATGAGATGCGATATCGCGTTTTGAGAAGCATTAGAACTCAATTGCTACGATACGTAGGCATCTGAATACGCTATTTCCTGGCAAGGAAGTGTCGCATTTACATTCCTTTGAAGAGAATTCGAGGTTTACATGGCACTTCGGAATGAATATTATAACATATCTCGAAACATAGAAATGAGATGCAATATCGCGATCTAAGAAGCATTAGAAATCTATTGCCACGATACGTAGACATCTGAATACGCTATTTCCCAGCAAGGAAGTATCGTATTTACATTGCTTTGGAGTGACTACGAGGTATACATGACACTTCGCAACGAATATTATGCCTTATCATGAAGCATAGAAATGAGATGCGATATCGCGTTTTGAGAAGCATTAGAACTCTATTGCTACTATACGTAGACACCTGCAAACGCTAATTCCTAGGAAGCAATAGTCGCATTTACATTCTTTTGAAGTGAATACAAGGTATACATGATACTTCGCAATGAATATTATATCTTATCACGAAACATAGAAATGAGATGAGATATCGCGATTTAAGTAGCATTAGAACTCTACTGCTACGATACGTAGACATCTGAATACGCTATTTCCTAGCAAGGAAGTGTCGCATTTACATTTGTTTGGAATGAATACTAGGTATACATGACACTTCGCAATGAATATTATATCTTATCATTAAGCATAGAAATGAGATGCGATATCGCGTTTTGAGAAGCATTCGAACTCTATTGCCTCGACGCGTAGAAATCTGCAGACGCTATTTCCTAGCATGGAAGTGTCGCATTTACATTCTTTTGAAGTGAATACGAGGTGTACATGACACTTCGCAATGAATATTATATCTTATCATGAAACATAGAAGTGAGATACGATATCGCGTTTTAAGAAGCATAAGAACTCTATTGCCTCGATGCGTAGACATCTGCAGACGGTATTTCCTAGCAAGGAAGTGTCGCATTTACATTCGTCTGGAGTGAATAGGAGGTATACATGACACTTCGCAATGAATATTATATCTTATCATGAAACATAGAAGTGAGATGCGATATCGCGTTAAGAAGCATTAGAACTCTATTGCCTCGACGTGTAGACATCTGAATACGCTATTTCCTGGCAAGGAAGTGTCGCATTTACATACGTTTGGAGTGAATACGAGGTATACATGACACTTCGCAATGAATATTATATCTTATCATGAAACATAGAATTGAGATGCGATATCGCGTTAAGAAGCATTAGAACTCTATTGCTACTATACGTAGACATCTGCAAACACTATTTCCTAGCAAGCAATAGTCGCATTTACATTCTTTTGAAGAGAATACGAGGTATACATGACACTTCGCAATGAATATTATATCTTATCACGAAACATAGAAATGAGATGCGATATCGCGATTTACGTAGCATTAGAGCTCTATTGCTACGATACGTAGACATCTGAACACGCTATTTCCTAGCAAGGAAGTGTCGCATTTACATTCGTTTGGAATGAATACTAGGTATACATGACTCTTCGCAATGAATATTATATCTTATCATGAAACATAGAAGTGAAATGCGATATCGCGTTTTAAGAAGCATTAGAACTCTATTGCCTCGACGCGTAGAAATCTGCAGACGCCATTTCCTAGCATGGAAGTGTCGCATTTACATTCCTTTGAAGTGAATACGAGGTGTACATGACACTTCGCAATGAATGTTATATCTTATCAGGAAACATAGAAATGAGATGTGATATCGCGATTTGAGTAGCATTAGAACGCTATTGCTACGATACGTAGACATCTGAATACGCTATTTCCTGGCAAGGAAGTGTCGCATTTACATACGTTTGGAGTGAATACGTGGTATACATGACATTTCGCAATGAATATTATATCTTATCATGAAACATAGAATTGAGATGAGATATCGCCTTAAGAAGCATTAGAACTCTATTGCCTCGACGTGTAGACATCTGCAGACGCTATTTCCTAGCATGGAAGTGTCGCATTTACATTCTTTTGAAGTGAATACGAGGTGTACATAACACTTCGCAATGAATATTATAACTTATCACGAAACATAGAAATGAGATGCGATATTGCGTTTTGAGAAGCATTAGAAATTTATTGCTACGATACGTAGACATCTGCAAACGCTATTTCCTAGCAACCAATAGTCGCATCTACATTCCTTTGAAGTGAATTCGAGGTTTACATGACACTTCGGAATGAATATTGTAACTTATCACGAAACATAGAAATGAGATGCGATATCGCGATCTAAGAAGCATTAGAAATCTATTGCTACGATACGTAGGCATCTGCAAACGCTATTTCCTAGCAAGAAATAGTCGCATTTACATTCTTTTGAAGCGAATACGAGGAATACATGATACTTCGCAATGAATACTATATCTTATCATGAAACATAGAAGTGAGATGCGATATCGCGTTAAGAAGCATTAGAACTCTATTGCCTCGACGTGTAGACATATGCAGACGCTATTTCCTAGCATGGAAGTGTCGCATTTACACTCCTTTGAAGTGAATACGAGGTGTACATAACACTTCGCAATGAATATTATAACTTATCACGAAACATAGAAATGAGATGCGATATTGCGTTTTGAGAAGCATTAGAAATCTATTGCTACGATACGTAGACATCTGCAAACGCTATTTCCTAGCAACCAATAGTCGCATTTACATTCCTTTGAAGTGAATTCGAGGTTTACATGACACTTCGGAATGAATATTATAACTTATCACGAAACATAGAAATGAGATGCGATATCGCGATCTAAGAAGCATTAGAAATCTATTGCTACGATACGTAGGCATCTGCAAACGCTATTTCCTAGCAAGCAATAGTCGCATTTACATTCTTTTGAAGTGAATACGAGGTATACATGACACTTCGCAATGAATATTATATCTTATCACGAAACATAGAAAAGAGATGCGATATCGCGATTTAAGTAGCATTAGAACTCTATTGCTACGATACGTAGACATCTGAATACGCTATTTCCTAGCAAGGAAGTGTCGCATTTACATTCGTTTGGAATGAATACTAGGTATACATGACAATTCGCAATGAATATTATGCCCCATCATGAAGCATAGAAATGAGATGCGATATCGCGTTTTGAGAAGCATTAGAACTCAATTGCTACGATACGTAGGCATCTGAATACGCTATTTCCTGGCAAGGAAGTGTCGCATTTACATTCCTTTGAAGAGAATTCGAGGTTTACATGGCACTTCGGAATGAATATTATAACATATCTCGAAACATAGAAATGAGATGCAATATCGCGATCTAAGAAGCATTAGAAATCTATTGCTACGATACGTAGGCATCCGCAAACGCTATTTCCTAGCAAGCAATAGTCGCATTTACATTCTTTTGAAGTGAATACGAAGTATACATGAGACTTCGCAATGAATATTATATCTTATCATGAAGCATAGAAATGAGATGCGATATCGCGTTTTGAGAAGCATTAGAACTCTATTGCTTCGACGCGTAGAAATCTGCAGACGCTATTTCCTAGCATGGAAGTGTCGCATTTACATTCTTTTGAAGTGAATGCGGGGTATACATGACACTTCGCAATGAATATTATATCTTATCATGAAACATAAGAATGAGATGCGATATCGCGATTTAAGTAGCATTAGAACTCTATTGCCACGATACGTAGACATCTGAATACGTTATTTCCCAGCAAGGAAGTATCGTATTTACATTGGTTTGGAGTGACTACGAGGTATACATGACACTTCGCAACGAATATTATGCCTTATCATGAAGCATAGAAATGAGATGCGATATCGCGTTTTGAGAAACATTAGAACTCTATTGCTACTATACGTAGACACCTGCAAACGCTAATTCCTAGGAAGCAATAGTCGCATTTACATTCTTTTGAAGTGAATACAAGGTATACATGATACTTCGCAATGAATATTATATCTTATCACGAAACATAGAAATGAAATGAGATATCGCGATTTAAGTAGCATTAGAACTCTACTGCTACGATACGTAGACATCTGAATACGCTATTTCCTAGCAAGGAAGTGTCGCATTTACATTCGTTTGGAATGAATACTAGGTATACATGACACTTCGCAATGAATATTATATCTTATCATTAAGCATAGAAATGAGATGCGATATCGCGTTTTGAGAAGCATTCGAACTCTATTGCCTCGACGTGTAGACATCTGCAGACGCTATTTCCTAGCATGGAAGTGTCGCATTTACATTCTTTTGAAGTGAATACGAGGTGTACATGACACTTCGCAATGAATATTATATCTTATCATGAAACATAGAAATGAGATGCGATATCGCGCTTTGAGAAGCACTAGAACCCTATTGCTACTATACGTAGACATCTGCAAACGCTATTTCCTAGCAAGCAATAGTCGCATTTACATTCTTTTGAAGTGAATACGAGGTATACATGACACTTCGCAATGAATATTATACCTTATCATGAAACATAGGAATGAGATGCGATATCGCGATTTAAGTAGCATTAGAATTCCATTGCCACGATACGTAGACATCTGAATACGCTATTTCCTAGCAAGGAAGTGTCGTATTTACATTGGTTTGGAGTGAATACGAGGTATACATGACACTTCGCAACGAATATTATGCCTTATCATGAAGCATAGAAATGAGATGCGATATCGCGTTTTGAGAAGCATTAGAACTCCATTGCTACGATACGTAGGCATCTGCAATCGCTACATCCTAGCAAGGAATAGTCGCATTTACATTCTTTTGAAGTGAATACGAGGTATACATGACACTTCGCAATGAATATTATATCTTATCGTGAAACATAGAAGTGAGATGCGATATCGCGTTTTAAGAAGCATTAGAACTCTATGGCCTCGATGCGGAGGCACCTGCAAACGCTATTTCCTAGTATGGAAGTGTCGCACTTACATTCTTTTGAAGTGAATACGAGGTATACATGACACTTCGCTATGCATATTATATCTTATCATGAAGCACAGAAGTGAGATGCGATATCGCGTTTTAAGAAGCATTAGAACTCTATTGCCTCGACGCGTAGACATCTGCAGACGCTATTTCCTTGCATGGAAGTGTCGCATTTACATTCTTTTGAAGTGAATACGAGGTGTACATGACACTTCGCAATGAATATTATATCTTATCATGAAACATAGAAATGAGATGCGATATCGCGATTTAAGTAGCATTAGAACTCTATCGCTACGATACTTAGACATCTGAGTACGCTATTTCCTAGCAAGGAAGTGTCGCACTTACATTCTTTTGACGTGAATACGAGGTATACATGAAACTTCGCAATGAATATTATATCTTATCACGAAACATATGAATGAGATGCGATATCGCGATTTAAGTAGCATTAGAACTCTATTGCTACGATACGTAGACATCTGAGTACGCTATTTCCTAGCAAGGAAGTGTCGCATTTACATTCGACACACATAGAGGTGAAATGCGATATCGCGTTTTAAGAAGCATTAGAACTCTATTGCCTCGACGCGTAGAAATCTGCAGACGCTATTTCCTAGCATGGAAGTGTCGCATTTACATTCTTTTGAAGTGAATACGAGGTGTACATGACACTTCGCAATGAATATTATATCTTATCAGGAAACATAGAAATGAGATGCGATATCGCGTTTTGAGAAGCATTAGAACTCTATTGCTACTATAGGTAGACATCTGCAAACACTACTTCCTAGCGAGCAATAGTCGCATTTACATTCTTTTGAAGTGAATACGAGGTATACATGACACTTCGCAATGAATATTATATCTTATCACGAAACATAGAAATGAGATGCGATATCGCGATTTAAGTAGCATTAGAACTCTATTGCTACGATACGTAGACATCTGAGTACGCTATTTCCTAGCAAGGAAGTGTCGCATTTACATTCGTTTCGAGTGAATACGAGGTATACATGACACTTCGGAATGAATATTATATCTTATCACGAAACATATAAATGAGATGTGATATCGCGATTTAAGTAGCATTAGAACGCTATTGCTACGATACGTAGACATCTGAATACGCTATTTCCTGGCAAGGAAGTGTCGTATTTACATTGGTCTGCAGTGAATACGAGGTATACATGACACTTCGCAACGAATATTATGCCTTATCATGAAGCATAGAAATGAGATGCGATATCGCGTTTTGAGAAGCATTGGAACTCTATTGCTACGATACGTAGACATCTGCAAACGCTACTTCCTAGCAAGCAATAGTCGCATTTACATTCGTTTGAAGTGAATACGAGGTATACATGACACTTCGCAATGAATATTATATATTTCACGAAACATAGAAATGAGATGCGATACCGCGATTTAAGTAGCATTAGAACTCTATTGCTACGATACGTAGACATCTGAGTACGCTATTTCCTAGCAAGGAAGTGTCGCATTTACATTCGTTTGGAATGAATACTAGGTATACATGACACTTCGAATGAATATTATATCTTATCAGGAAACATAGAAATGAGATGCGATATCGCGTTTTGAGAAGCATTAGAACTCTATTGCTACTATACGTAGACATCTGAATACGCTATTTCCTAGCAAGGAAGTGTCGCATTTACATACGTTTGGAGTGAATACGAGGTATACATGACACTTCGCAATGAATATTATATCTTATCATAAAACATAGAAGTGAGATGCGATATCGCGTTAAGAAGCATTAGAACTCTATTGCCTCGACGTGTAGACATCTGAACACGCTATTTCCTAGCAATGAAGTGTCGCATTTACATTCGTTTGGAATGAATACTATGTATACATGACACTTCGCAATGAATATTATATCTTATCATGAAGCGTAGAAATGAGATGCGATATCGCGTTTTGAGAAGCATTAGAACTCTATTGCTACGATACGTAGACATCTGCAAACGCTATTTCCTAGCATGGAAGTGTCGCACTTACATTCTTTTGACGTGAATACGAGGTATGCATGACACTTCGCAATGAATATTATATCTTAATATGAAACATAGGAATGAGATGCGATATCGCGATTTAAGTAGCATTAGAACTCTATTGCCACGATACGTAGACATCTGAATACGCTATTTCCTAGCAAGGAAGTGTCGGATTTACATTGGTTTGGAGTGAATACGAGGTATACATGACACTTCGCAACGAATATTATGCCTTATCATGAAGCATAGAAATGAGATGCGATATTGCGTTTTGAGAAGCATTAGAACTCTATTGCTACGATACGTAGGCATCTGCAAAGGCTATTTCCTAGCATGGAAATGTCGCACTTAGATTCTTTTGAAGTGGATTAGAGGTATACATGACACTTCGCAATGAATATTATATCTTATCATGAAGCATAGAAATGAGATGCGATATCGCGTTTTGAGAAGCATTGGAACTCTATTGCTACGATACGTAGACATCTGCAAACGCTACTTCCTAGCAAGCAATAGTCGCATTTACATTCGTTTGAAGTGAATACGAGGTATACATGACACTTCGCAATGAATATTATATCTTATCACGAAACATATAAATGAGATGTGATATCGCGATTTAAGTAGCATTAGAACGCTATTGCTACGATACGTAGACATCTGAGTACGCTATTTCCTGGCAAGGAAGTGTCGCATTTACATACGTTTGGAGTGAATACGAGGTGTACATGACACTTCGCAATGAATATTATATCTTATCATGAAACATAGAAGTGAGATGCGATATCGCGTTTTGAGAAGCATTAGAACTCTATTGCTGCTATACGTAGACATCTGCAAACGCTATTTCCTAGCAAGCAATAGTCGCATTTACATTCGTTTGAAGTGAATACGAGGTATACATGACACTTCGCAATGAATATTATATCTTATCACGAAACATATAAATGAGATGTGATATCGCGATTTAAGTAGCATTAGAAATCTATTGCTACGATACGTAGACACCTGAGTACGCTATTTCCTAGCAAGGAAGTGTCGCATTTACATTCGTTTTGAGTGAATACGAGGTATACATGACACTTCGGAATGAATATTATATCTTATCACGAAACATATAAATGAGATGTGATATCGCGATTTAAGTAGCATTAGAACGCTATTGCTACGATACGTAGACATCTGAATACGCTATTTCCTGGCAAGGAAGTGTCGTATTTACATTGGTCTGGAGTGAATACCAGGTATACATGACACGTCGCAACGAATATTATGCCTTATCATGAAGCATAGAAATGAGATGCGATATCGCGATTTAAGTAGCATTAGAACTCTATTGCTACGATACGTAGACATCTGAGTACGCTATTTCCTAGCAAGGAAGTGTCGCATTTACATTCGTTTGGAATGAATACTAGGTATACATGACACTTCGAATGAATATTATATCTTATCAGGAAACATACAAATGAGATGCGATATCGCGTTTTGAGAAGCATTAGAACTCTATTGCTACTATACGTAGACATCTGAATACGCTATTTCCTAGCAAGCAATAGTCGCATTTACATTCTTTTGAAGTGAATACGAGGTATACATGACACTTCGCAATGAATATTATATCTTATCACGAAACATAGGAATGAGATGCGATATCGCGATTTAAGTAGCATTAGAACTCATTGCTACGATACGTAGACATCTGAGTACGCTATTTCCTAGCAAGGAAGTGTCGCATTTACATTCGACACACATAGAGGTGAAATGCGATATCGCGTTTTAAGAAGCATTAGAACTCTATTGCCTCGACGCGTAGAAATCTGCAGACGCTATTTCCTAGCATGGAAGTGTCGCATTTACATTCTTTTGAAGTGAATACGAGGTGTACATGACACTTCGCAATGAATATTATATCTTATCAGGAAACATAGAAATGAGATGCGATATCGCGATTTAAGTAGCATTAGAACTCTATTGCTACGATACGTAGACATCTGAGTACGCTATTTCCTAGCAAGGAAGTGTCGCATTTACATTCGTTTCGAGTGAATACGAGGTATACATGACACTTCGGAATGAATATTATATCTTATCACGAAACATATAAATGAGATGTGATATCGCGATTTAAGTAGCATTAGAACGCTATTGCTACGATACGTAGACATCTGAGTACGCTATTTCCTGGCAAGGAAGTGTCGCATTTACATACGTTTGGAGTGAATACGAGGTATACATGACACTTCGCAATGAATATTATATCTTATCATGAAACATCGAATTGAGATGCGATATCGCGTTAAGAAGCATTAGAACTCTATTGCCTCGACGTGTAGACATCTGCAGACGCTATTTCCTAGCATGGAAGTGTCGCATTTACATTCTTTTGAAGTGAATACGAGGTGTACATGACACATCGCAATGAATATTATATCTTATCATGAAACATAGAAGTGAGATGCGATATCGCGTTTTGAAAAGCATTAGAACTCTATAGCCATGATACGTAGACATCTGAATACGCTATTTCCTAGCAAGGAAGTGTCGTATTTACATTGGTTTGGAGTGAATACGAGGTATACATGACACTTCGCAACGAATATTATGCCTTATCATGAAGCATAGAAATGAGATGCGATATCGCGTTTTGAGAAGCATTTGAACTCTATTGCTACGATACATAGACATCTGAACACGCTATTTCCTAGCAAGGAAGTGTCGCATTTACATTCGTTTGGAATGAATACTAGGTATACATGACACTTCGCAATGAATATTATATCTTAACATGAAGCACAGATATGAGATGCGATATCTCGTTTTAAAAAGCATTAGAACCCTATTGCTTCGATGCGGAGATATCTGCAAACGCTATTTCCTAGCAAGGAATATTCGCATTTACTTTCTTTTGAAGTGAATACGAGGTATACTTGACTCTTCGGAATGAATATTATAACTTATCACGAAACATAGAAATGAGATGCGATATCTCGTCTTAAAAAGCATTAGAACCCTATTGCTTCGATGCGGAGATATCTGAAAAGGCTGTTTCCTAGCATGGAAATGTCGCATTTAGATTCTTTTGAAGTGAATTAGAGGTATACATGACACTTCGCAATGAATATTATATCTTATCATGAAACATAGAAGTGAGATGCGATATCGCGTTTTAAGAAGCATTAGAACTCTATTGCTACGATACATAGACATCTGAACACGCTATTTCCTAGCAAGGAAGTGTCGCATTTACATTCGTTTGGTATGAATACTAGGTATACATGATACTTCGCAATGAATATTATATCTTAACATGAAGCACAGATATGAGATGCGATATCGCGTTTTGAGAAGCATTAGAACTCTATTGCTACGATACGTAGACATCTGCAAACGCTATTTCCTAGCAAGGAAGTGTCGCATTTACATTCGTTTGGAGTGGATACGAGGTATACATGACACTTCGCAAAGAATATTATATTTTATCCTGAAACTTAGAAATGGGATGCGATATCGCGATTTAAGAAGCTTTAGAAATCTATTGCTTCGATACGTCGACATCTGCAAACGCTATTTCCTGGCAAGGAATAGTCGCATTTACATTCATTTGAAGTGAATACGAGGTATACATGACACTTCTCAAGGAACATTATATCTTATCGTGAATCACAGAAGAGGGATGCGATATCGCGTGTTAAGAAGCATTAGAACTCTATGGCCTCGATGCGGAGACATCTGCAAACTCTATTACCTATCATGGAAGTGTCGCACTTACATTCTTTTGAAGAGAATACGAGGTATACATGACATTTCGCAATGAATATTATATCTTATCACGAAACATGGAAATGAAATGCGATATCGTGTTTTGAGAAGCATTAGAACTCTATTGCTACGATACGTAGACATTTGCAAACGCTACTTCCTAGCAAGGAAGATTCGCATTTACATTCTTTTGAAGTGAATACGAGGTATACATGACACTTCAGAATGAATATTATAACTTATCACGAAACATAGAAATGAGATGCGATATCGCGATCTAAGAAGCATTAGAACTCTATTGCTACGATACATAGGCATCTGCAAACGTTATTTCCTAGCAAGAAAGATTCGCATTTACATTCATTTGAAGTGAATACGAGGTATGAATGACACTTCGCAAAGAACATTATATCTTCTCGTGAAACATTGAAGTGAGATGCGATATCGCGTTTTAAGAAGCATTAGAACTCTATTGCCTCGACGCGTAGAGTTCTGCAGACGCTATTTCCTAGCACGGAAGTGTCGCATTTACATTCTTTTGAAGTGAATACGAGGTATACATGACACTTCGCAATGAACATTATATCTTATCATGTGACATAGAATTGAGATGCGATATCGCGTTTTAAGAAGCATTAGAACTCTATTGCCTCTACGCGTAGACATCTGCAGACGCTATTTCCTAGCATGGAAGTGTCGCATTTACGTTCTTTTGTAGTGAACACGAGGTATACATGACACTTTGCAATGAATATTATATCTTATAATGAAACATGTAAATGAGATGCGATATCGCGATTTAAGTAGCATTATAACTCTATTGCTACGATACGTAGACATCTGCAAACGCTATTTCATAGCAAGCAATAGTCGCATTTACAATATTTTGAAGTGAATACGAGGTATACATGACACTTCGCAATGAATATTATATCTTATCATGAAACATAGAAGAGCGATGCGATATCGCGTTGTAAGAAGCATTAAAACACTATGGCCTCGACGCGGAAACATCTGCAAACGCTATTTCCTAGCATGGAAGTGTCGCACTTACATTCTTTTGAAGTGAATACGAGGTATACATGACACTTGGCAATGAATATTATATCTTATCACGAAACATATACATGAGATGCGATTTCGCGATTTAAGTAGCATTAGAACTCTATTGCTACGATACGTAGACACCTGTAAACGCTATTTCCTAGCAAGCAATAGTCGCATTTACATTCTTTTGAGGTGAATACGAGGTATACATGACAATTCGTAATGAATATTATATCTTATCATGCAACGTAGGAGGGAGATGCGATATCGCATTTAAAGAAGCATTAGAAATCTATGGCCTCAATGCGGAGGCATCTGCAAACGCTATATCCTAGCATGGAAGTGACGCACTTACATTCTTCTGAAGTGAATGCGAGGTATACATGACACTTCGCAATGAATATTATCTTATCACGAAACATATAAATAAGGTGTCATATCGCGATTCAAGTAGCATTAGAACACTATTGCTACGATACGTAGACATCTGCAAACGCTATTTCCTATCAAGTAATAGCCGCATTTACATTCTTTTGAAGTGAATACAAGGTATACATGACCATTCGCAATGGATATTCTTTCTTATCACGAAACATAGAAATGAGATGCGATATCGCGGTTTAAGTAGCATTAGAAATCTATTGCTACGATACGTAGACATCTGAATACGCTATTTCCTAGCAAGGAACAGTCGCATTTACATTCTTTTGAAGTGAATACGAGGTATACAGGACACTTCGCAATGAATATTATATCTCATCATGAAACATAGGAGTGAGATGCGATATCGCATTTTGAGAAGCATTAGAACTCTACCGCCTCGATGCGAAGACATCTGCAGACGCTATTTCCTAGCAAGGAAGTGTCGCACTTACATTCGTTTGGAGTGAATAGGAGGTATGCATGACACTTCGCAATGAATATTATATCTTATCACGAAACATAGAAATGAAATGCGACATCTCGTTTTAAGGAGCATTAGGACTCTATTGCCTCAATGCGGAGATATCTGCAAGGGCTATTACCTAGCATGGAAATGTCGCATTCAGATCCTTTTGAAGTGAATTCGAGGTATACATGACACTTCGCAATGAACATTATATCTTATCATGTAACATATAAGTGAGATGCGATATCGCGTCTTAAGAAGCATTAGAACCCTATTTTCCTCGATCTGGAGATATCTGCAAACGCTATTTCCTAGCATGGAAGTGTCGCATTTACATTCTTTTGAAGTGAATTGGGGGTATACATGACACTTCGGAATGAATATTATATCTCATCATGAAACACAGAAGAGGGATGCGATATCGCGTTTTAAGAAGCATTAGAACTCTATGGACTCGATGCGGAGACATCTGCAAACTCTACTTCCTAGCAAGCAGTAGTCGCATTTACATTGTTTTGTAGTAAATGCGAGGTATGCATGACACTTCGCAATGAATATTATATCTTATCATGAAACACAGAAGAGGGATGCGATATCGCGTGTTAAGAAGCTTTAGAACTCTATGGCCTCGATGCGGAGACAACTGCAAACTCTATTTTCTAGCATGGAAGTGTCGCACATACATTCTTTTGAAGTGAATACGAGGTATACATGACATTTCGCAATGAATATTATATCTTATCACGAAACATACAAATGAGATGCGATATCGCGATTTAAGTAGCATTAGAACTCTATTGCTACGATACTTAGACATCTGCAAACGCTATTTGCTAGCAAGCAATAGTCGCATTTACATTCTTTTGAAGTGAATACGAGGGATACTAGACACTTCGCAATGAATATTATATCTTATCAGGAAACATATAGATGAGATGCGATATCGCAATTTAAGTAGCATTAGAACTTTATTGCTACGATACGTAGACATCTGCAAACGCTATCTCCTAGCAAGCAATAGTCGCATTTACTTTCTTTTGAAGTGAATACGAGGTGTACATGACACTTCGCAATGGATATTATATCTTATCACGAAACATAGAAGAGAGATGCGATATCGCGTTCTAAGAAGCTTTAGAACTCTATTGCCTCGACGCGTAGACATCTGCAGACGCTATTTCCTAGCATGGAAGTGTCGCGTTTACATACTTTTGTAGTGAATACGAGGTGTACATGACACTTCGCAATGAATATTGTATCTTATCACGAAGCATAGAAATGAGATGCGATATCGCGTTTTGCGAAGCACTAGAACTCCATTGCTACGCTACGTAGACATCTGCAAACGCTATTTCCTAGCAAGGGAGATTCGCAGTTACATTCGTTTGGAGTGAATAAGAGGTATACATGACACTTCGCAATGAATATTATATCTTATCATGTAACATACAAGTGAGATGCGTCATCGCGTTTTAAGATGCATTAGAAACCTATTGCCCCGAAGCGGAGATATCTGCAAACGCTATTTCCTAGCATGGAAGTGTCGCATTTACATTTTTTGAAGTATATACGAGGTATACATGACACTTCGCAATGAATATTATATCTTGTCACGAAACATATAAATGAGGTGTCATATCGCGATTTAAGTAGCATTAGAACGCTATTGCTACGATACGTAGACATCTGCAAACGCTATTTCCTAGCAAGCAGTAGTCGCATTTATATTCGTGTGAAGTGAATACGAGGTATACATGACACTTCGCAATGAATATTATATCTTATCATGAAACACAGAGGAGGGATGCGATATCGCGTTTTAAGAAGCATTAGAACTCTACGGTCTCGATGCGGAGACATCTACAAACGCTATTTCCTAGCAAGCAGTAGTCGCATTTACATTCTTTTGTAGTGAATACGAGGTATACATGATACTTCGCAATGAATAATATATCTTATCATGAATCATAGATGTGAGATGCGATATCGCGATCTAAGAAGCATTAGAAATCTATTGCTACGATACGTAGGCATCTGCAAACGCTATTTCCTAGCAGGGAAGATTCGCATTTACATTCTTTTGAAGTGAATACGAGGTATACATGACACTTCGCAAAGAACATTATATCTTATCACGAACAATAGAAGAGAGATGCGATATCGCGATTTAAGTAGCATTAGAATTCTATTGCTATGATATGTAGGCATCTGCAAACGCTATTTCCTAGCATGGAAGTGTGGCACTTACATTCTTTTGAAGTGAATTCGAGGTATACATGACACTTCGGAATGAATATTATAACTTATCACGAATCATAGATTTGAGATGCTATATCGCGATCTAAGAAGCATTAGAACTCTATTGCTATGATACGTTGGCATCTGCAAACGCTATTTCCTAGCAAGGAATAGTCGGATTTACATTCTTTTGAAGTGAATACGAGGTATACAAGACACTTCGCAAAGAATATTATATCTTATCATGAAACATAGAAATGAGAAGCGATATCGCGATTTAAGTAGCATTAGAACTCTATTGCTACGATGCGTAAACATCTGAATACGCTATTTCCTAGCATGCAAGTGTAGCATTTTCATTCTTTTGTAGTGAATGCGAGGTATACATGACACTTCGCAATGAATATTATATCTTATCATGAAACATAGAAGAGAAACGCAATATCGCGTTTGAAGAAGCATTAGAACTCTATGGCATCGATGCGGAGACATCTGCAAACGCTATTTCCTAGCATGGAAGTGTCGCACTTACATTGTTTTGAAGTGAATACGAGGTATACATGACACTTCGCAATGAATATTATATCTTATCATGAAGCATAGAAATGAGATGCGATATCGCGTTTTGAGAAGCATTAGAACACTATTGCTACGAAACGTAGACATCTGCAAGCGCTATTTCCTAGCAAGGAAGATTCGCATTTACATTCTTTTGTAGTGAATACGAGGTATACATGACACTTCGCAATGAATATTATATCTTATCATGAAGCATAGAAATGAGATGCGATATCGCGTTTTGAGACGCATTAGAACTCCATTGCTACGATACGTAGACATCTGCTAACGCTATTTCCTAGCAAGTAAGATTCGCATTTACATTCTTTTGAAGTGAATACGAGGTATACATGACACTTCGCAATGAATATTATATCTTGTCACGAAACATATAAATGAGGTGTCATATCGCGATATAAGTAGCATTAGAACGCTATTGCTACGATACGTAGACATCTGCAAACGCTATTTCCTAGCAAGCGGTAGTCGCATTTATATTCGTGCGAAGTGAATACGAGGTATACATGACACTTCGCAATGAATATTATATCTTATCATGAAACACAGTGGAGGGATGCGATATCGCGTTTTAAGAAGCATTAGAAGTCTACGGTCTCGATGCGGAGACATCTACAAACGCTATTCCCTAGCAAGCAGTAGTCGCATTTACATTCTTTTGTAGTGAATACGAGGTATGCATGACACTTCGCAATGAAAATTATATCTTATCATGAAACACAGAAGAGGGATGCGATATCGCGTTTTAAGAAGCATTAGAAGTCTATGGCCTCTATGCGGAGACATCTGCAAACGCTATTTCCTAGCAGGCAATAGTCGCATTTACATTCTGTTGAAATGAATTCGAGGTTTACATGACACTTCGGAATGAATATTATAACTTATCACGAAACATAGAAATGAGATGCGATATCGCGATCTAAGCAGCATTAGAACTCTATTGTTACGATACGTAGACATCTGCAAACGCTATTTGCTAGCAAGCAATAGTCGCATTTACTTTCTTTTGAAGTGAATACGAGGTGTACATGACACTTCGCAATGAATATTATATCTTATCACGAAACATAGAAGAGGGATGCGATATCGCGTTCTAAGAAGCATTACAACTCTATTGCCTCGACGCGTAGACATCTGCAGACGCTATTTCCTAGCATGGAAGTGTCGCGTTTACATACCTTTGTAGTGAATACGAGGTGTACATGACACTTCGCAATGAATATTGTATCTTATCACGAAGCATAGAAATGAGATGCTATATCGCGTTTTGCGAAGCATTAGAACTCCATTGCTACGCTACGTAGACATCTGCAAACGCTATTTCCTAGCAAGGGAGATTCGCTGTTACATTCTTTTGAAGTGAATACGAGGTATACATGACACTTCGCAATGAATATTATATCATGTCATGAAATATAGAAGAGAGATGCGATATCGCGTTTTAAGAAGCATTAGAACTCTATTTCTACGATACGTAGGCATCTGCAAACGCTATTTCCTAGCATGGAAGTGTCGCGTTTACATACTTTTGTAGTGAATACAAGGTGTACCTGACACTTCGCAATGAATATTGTATCTTATCACGAAGCATAGAAATGAGATGCGATATCGCGTTTTGCGAAGCATTAGAACTCTATTGCTACGATACGTAGACAACTGCAAACGCTATTTGCTAGGAAGGAAGATTCGCATTTACATTCTTTTGAAGTGAATACGAGGTATACATGACACTTCGCAATGAACATTATATCTTATCATGTTACATAGAATTGAGATGCGATATCGCGTTTTAAGAAGCATTAGAACTCTATTGCCTCGACGCGTAGACATCTGCAGACGCTATTTCCTAGCATGGAAGTGTCGCACTTACATTCTTTTGAAGTGAATACGAGGTATACATTTCACTTAGCAATGAATATTATATCTTATCATGAAACATAGAAGAGAGATGCTATATCGCGTTTTAAGAAGCATTAGAACTCTATGGCCTCGATGCGGAGACACCTGCAAACGCTATTTCCGAGTATGGAAGTGTCGCACTTACATTCTTTTGAAGTGAATACGAGGTATACATGACACTTCGCAATGCATATTATATCTTATCACGAAACATACAAATGAGATGTGATATCGCGATCTAAGTAGCATTAGAAAGCTACTGCTACGATACGTAGACATCTGAAAACGCTATTTGCTGGCATGGAAGTGTCGCACTCACATTCTTTTGAAGTGAAAACGAGGTATACATGACACTTCGCAATGAATATTATATCTTATCATGAAACATAGAAGGGAGATGCGATATCGCGTTTTATGAAGCATTAGAACTCTATGGCCTCGATGCGGAGACATCTGCAAACGCTATTTCCTAGCATGGAAGTGTCGCACTTACATTCTTTTGAGGTGAATACGAGGTAGACATGACACTTCGCAATGAATATTATATCTTATGACGAAACATATAAATGAGATGTGATATCGCGATTTATGTAGCATTAGAACGCTATTGCTACGATACGTAGACATCTGAATACGCTATTTCCTAGCAAGGAAGTGTCGCATTTACATACCTTTGGAGTGAATACGAGGTATACATGACACTTCGCAATGAATATTATATCTTATCAGGAAACATAGAAATGAGATGCGATATCGCGTTTTGAGAAGCATTAGAACTCTATTGCCTCGACGCGTAGACATCTGCAAACGCTATTTCCTAGCAAGCGGTAGTCGCATTTATATTCGTGCGAAGTGAATACGAGGTATACATGACACTTCGCAATGAATATTATATCTTATCATGAAACACAGTGGAGGGATGCGATATCGCGTTTTAAGAAGCATTAGAAGTCTACGGTCTCGATGCGGAGACATCTACAAACGCTATTCCCTAGCAAGCAGTAGTCGCATTTACATTCTTTTGTAGTGAATACGAGGTATGCATGACACTTCGCAATGAAAATTATATCTTATAATGAAACACAGAAGAGGGATGCGATATCGCGTTTTAAGAAGCATTAGAAGTCTATGGCCTCTATGCGGAGACATCTGCAAACGCTATTTCCTAGCAGGCAATAGTCGCATTTACATTCTGTTGAAATGAATTCGAGGTTTACATGACACTTCGGAATGAATATTATAACTTATCACGAAACATAGAAATGAGATGCGATATCGCGATCTAAGCAGCATTAGAACTCTATTGTTACGATACGTAGACATCTGCAAACGCTATTTGCTAGCAAGCAATAGTCGCATTTACTTTCTTTTGAAGTGAATACGAGGTGTACATGACACTTCGCAATGAATATTATATCTTATCACGAAACATAGAAGAGGGATGCGATATCGCGTTCTAAGAAGCATTACAACTCTATTGCCTCGACGCGTAGACATCTGCAGACGCTATTTCCTAGCATGGAAGTGTCGCGTTTACATACCTTTGTAGTGAATACGAGGTGTACATGACACTTCGCAATGAATATTGTATCTTATCACGAAGCATAGAAATGAGATGCGATATCGCGTTTTGCGAAGCATTAGAACTCCATTGCTACGCTACGTAGACATCTGCAAACGCTATTTCCTAGCAAGGGAGATTCGCTGTTACATTCTTTTGAAGTGAATACGAGGTATACATGACACTTCGCAATGAATATTATATCATGCCATGAAATATAGAAGAGAGATGCGATATCGCGTTTTAAGAAGCATTAGAACTCTATTTCTACGATACGTAGGCATCTGCAAACGCTATTTCCTAGCATGGAAGTGTCGCGTTTACATACATTTGTAGTGAATACAAGGTGTACCTGACACTTCGCAATGAATATTGTATCTTATCACGAAGCATAGAAATGAGATGCGATATCGCGTTTTGCGAAGCATTAGAACTCTATTGCTACGATACGTAGACAACTGCAAACGCTATTTGCTAGGAAGGAAGATTCGCATTTACATTCTTTTGAAGTGAATACGAGGTATACATGACACTTCGCAATGAACATTATATCTTATCATGTTACATAGAATTGAGATGCGATATCGCGTTTTAAGAAGCATTAGAACTCTATTGCCTCGACGCGTAGACATCTGCAGACGCTATTTCCTAGCATGGAAGTGTCGCATTTACGTTCTTTTGTAGTGAACACCAGCTATACATGACACTTTGCAATGAATATTATATCTTATCACGAAACATGGAAATGAGATGCGAAATCGCGATTTAAGTAGAATTAGAGCTCTATTGCTACGATACGTAGACAACTGCAAACGCTATTTGCTAGGAAGGAAGATTCGCATTTACATTCTTTTGAAGTGAATACGAGGTATACATGACACTTCGCAATGAACATTATATCTTATCATGTTACATAGAATTGAGATGCGATATCGCGTTTTAAGAAGCATTAGAACTCTATTGCCTCGACGCGTAGACATCTGCAGACGCTATTTCCTAGCATGGAAGTGTCGCACTTACATTCTTTTGAAGTGAATACGAGGTATACATTTCACTTAGCAATGAATATTATATCTTATCATGAAACATAGAAGAGAGATGCTATATCGCGTTTTAAGAAGCATTAGAACTCTATGGCCTCGATGCGGAGACACCTGCAAACGCTATTTCCGAGTATGGAAGTGTCGCACTTACATTCTTTTGAAGTGAATACGAGGTATACATGACACTTCGCAATGCATATTATATCTTATCACGAAACATACAAATGAGATGTGATATCGCGATCTAAGTAGCATTAGAAAGCTACTGCTACGATACGTAGACATCTGAAAACGCTATTTGCTGGCATGGAAGTGTCGCACTCACATTCTTTTGAAGTGAAAACGAGGTATACATGACACTTCGCAATGAATATTATATCTTATCATGAAACATAGAAGGGAGATGCGATATCGCGTTTTATGAAGCATTAGAACTCTATGGCCTCGATGCGGAGACATCTGCAAACGCTATTTCCTAGCATGGAAGTGTCGCACTTACATTCTTTTGAGGTGAATACGAGGTAGACATGACACTTCGCAATGAATATTATATCTTATGACGAAACATATAAATGAGATGTGATATCGCGATTTATGTAGCATTAGAACGCTATTGCTACGATACGTAGACATCTGAATACGCTATTTCCTAGCAAGGAAGTGTCGCATTTACATACCTTTGGAGTGAATACGAGGTATACATGACACTTCGCAATGAATATTATATCTTATCAGGAAACATAGAAATGAGATGCGATATCGCGTTTTGAGAAGCATTAGAACTCTATTGCCTCGACGCGTAGACATCTGCAAACGCTATTTCCTAGCAAGCGGTAGTCGCATTTATATTCGTGCGAAGTGAATACGAGGTATACATGACACTTCGCAATGAATATTATATCTTATCATGAAACACAGTGGAGGGATGCGATATCGCGTTTTAAGAAGCATTAGAAGTCTACGGTCTCGATGCGGAGACATCTACAAACGCTATTCCCTAGCAAGCAGTAGTCGCATTTACATTCTTTTGTAGTGAATACGAGGTATGCATGACACTTCGCAATGAAAATTATATCTTATAATGAAACACAGAAGAGGGATGCGATATCGCGTTTTAAGAAGCATTAGAAGTCTATGGCCTCTATGCGGAGACATCTGCAAACGCTATTTCCTAGCAGGCAATAGTCGCATTTACATTCTGTTGAAATGAATTCGAGGTTTACATGACACTTCGGAATGAATATTATAACTTATCACGAAACATAGAAATGAGATGCGATATCGCGATCTAAGCAGCATTAGAACTCTATTGTTACGATACGTAGACATCTGCAAACGCTATTTGCTAGCAAGCAATAGTCGCATTTACTTTCTTTTGAAGTGAATACGAGGTGTACATGACACTTCGCAATGAATATTATATCTTATCACGAAACATAGAAGAGGGATGCGATATCGCGTTCTAAGAAGCATTACAACTCTATTGCCTCGACGCGTAGACATCTGCAGACGCTATTTCCTAGCATGGAAGTGTCGCGTTTACATACCTTTGTAGTGAATACGAGGTGTACATGACACTTCGCAATGAATATTGTATCTTATCACGAAGCATAGAAATGAGATGCGATATCGCGTTTTGCGAAGCATTAGAACTCCATTGCTACGCTACGTAGACATCTGCAAACGCTATTTCCTAGCAAGGGAGATTCGCTGTTACATTCTTTTGAAGTGAATACGAGGTATACATGACACTTCGCAATGAATATTATATCATGTCATGAAATATAGAAGAGAGATGCGATATCGCGTTTTAAGAAGCATTAGAACTCTATTTCTACGATACGTAGGCATCTGCAAACGCTATTTCCTAGCATGGAAGTGTCGCGTTTACATACTTTTGTAGTGAATACAAGGTGTACCTGACACTTCGCAATGAATATTGTATCTTATCACGAAGCATAGAAATGAGATGCGATATCGCGTTTTGCGAAGCATTAGAACTCTATTGCTACGATACGTAGACAACTGCAAACGCTATTTGCTAGGAAGGAAGATTCGCATTTACATTCTTTTGAAGTGAATACGAGGTATACATGACACTTCGCAATGAACATTATATCTTATCATGTTACATAGAATTGAGATGCGATATCGCGTTTTAAGAAGCATTAGAACTCTATTGCCTCGACGCGTAGACATCTGCAGACGCTATTTCCTAGCATGGAAGTGTCGCATTTACGTTCTTTTGTAGTGAACACCAGCTATACATGACACTTTGCAATGAATATTATATCTTATCACGAAACATGGAAATGAGATGCGAAATCGCGATTTAAGTAGAATTAGAGCTCTATTGCTACGATACGTAGACATCTGAATACGCTATTTCCTAGCAAGGAAGTGTCGCATTTACATACGTTTGGAGTGAATACGATGTATACATGACACTTCGCAATGAATATTATATCTTATCATGAAACATAGAAGTGAGGTGCGATATCGCGTTAAGAAGCATTAGAACACTATTGCCTCGACGTGTAGACATCTGCAGACGCTATTTCCTAGCATGGAAGTGTCGCACTTACATTCTTTTGAAGTGAATACGAGGTATACATTTCACTTAGCAATGAATATTATATCTTATCATGGAACATAGAAGAGAGATGCTATATCGCGTTTTAAGAAGCATTAGAACTCTATGGCCTCGATGCGGAGACACCTGCAAACGCTATTTCCGAGTATGGAAGTGTCGCACTTACATTCTTTTGAAGTGAATACGAGGTATACATGACACTTCGCAATGCATATTATATCTTATCACGAAACATACAAATGAGATGTGATATCGCGATCTAAGTAGCATTAGAAAGCTACTGCTACGATACGTAGACATCTGAAAACGCTATTTGCTGGCATGGAAGTGTCGCACTCACATTCTTTTGAAGTGAAAACGAGGTATACATGACACTTCGCAATGAATATTATATCTTATCATGAAACATAGAAGGGAGATGCGATATCGCGTTTTATGAAGCATTAGAACTCTATGGCCTCGATGCGGAGACATCTGCAAACGCTATTTCCTAGCATGGAAGTGTCGCACTTACATTCTTTTGAGGTGAATACGAGGTAGACATGACACTTCGCAATGAATATTATATCTTATGACGAAACATATAAATGAGATGTGATATCGCGATTTATGTAGCATTAGAACGCTATTGCTACGATACGTAGACATCTGAATACGCTATTTCCTAGCAAGGAAGTGTCGCATTTACATACCTTTGGAGTGAATACGAGGTATACATGACACTTCGCAATGAATATTATATCTTATCAGGAAACATAGAAATGAGATGCGATATCGCGTTTTGAGAAGCAATAGAACTCTATTGCCTCGACGCGTAGACATCTGCAAACGCTATTTCCTAGCAAGCAATAGTCGCATTTACATTCTTTTGAAGTGAATGCGAGGTATACATGACACTTCGCAATGAATATTATATCTTATCACGAAGCATAGGAATGGGATGCGATATCGCGATTTAAGTAGCATTAGAACTCTATTGCTACGATACGTAGACATCTGAGTACGCTATTTCCTAGCAAGGATGTGTCGCATTTACATTCGTTTGGAGTGAATACGAGGTATACATGACACTTCGCAATGAATATTATATCTTATCACGAAACATATAAATGAGATGTGATATCGCGATTTAAGTAGCATTAGAGCGCTATTGCTACGATACGTAGGCATCTGAATACGCTATTTCCTGGCAAGGAAGTGTCGCATTTATATACGTTTGGAGTGAATACGAGGTATACATGACACTTCGCAATGAATATTATATCTTATCATGAAACATAGAAGTGAAATGCGATATCGCGTTTTAAGAAGCATTAGAACTCTATTGCCTCGACGCGTAGAAATCTGCAGACGCTATTTCCTAGCATGGAAGTGTCGCATTTACATTCTTTTGAAGTGAATACCAGGTGTACATGACACTTCGCAATGAATATTATATCTTATCATGAAACATAGAAATGAGATGCGATATCGCGATTTAAGTAGCATTAGAACTCTATTGCTACGATACGTAGACATCTGAGTACGCTATTTCCTAGCAAGGAAGTGTCGCGTTTACATTCGTTTGGAGTGAATACGAGGTATACATGACACTTCGCAATGGATATTATATCTTATCATGAAACATAGAAGTGAAATGCGATATCGCGTTTTACGAAGCATTAGAACTCTATTGCCTCGACGCGTAGAAATCTGCAGACGCTATTTCCTAGCATGGAAGAGTCGCATTTACATTCATTTGAAGTGAATACGAGGTGTACATGACACTTCGCAATGAATATTATATCTTATCAGGAAACATAGAAATGAGATGCGATATCGCGTTTTGAGAAGCATTAGAACTCTATTGCTACTATACGTAGACATCTGCAAACGCTATTTCCTAGCAAGCAATAGTCGCATTTACATTCTTTTGAAGTGAATGCGAGGTATACATGACACTTCGCAATGAATATTATATCTTATCACGAAACATAGGAATGAGATGCGATATCGCGATTTAAGTAGCATTAGAACTCTATTGCTACGATACGTAGACATCTGAGTACGCTATTTTCTAGCAAGGATGTGTCGCATTTACATTCGTTTGGAGTGAATACGAGGTATACATGACACTTCGCAATGAATATTATATCTTATCACGAAACATATAAATGAGATGTGATATCGCGATTTAAGTAGCATTAGAACGCTATTGCTACGATACGTAGGCATCTGAATACGCTATTTCTTGGCAAGGAAGTGTCGCATTTATATACGTTTGGAGTGAATACGAGATATACATGACACTTCGCAATGAATATTATATCTTATCATGAAACATAGAAGTGAGATGCGATATCGCGTTTTAAGAAGCATTAGAACTCTATTGCCTCGACGCGTAGACATCTGCAGACGCTATTTCCTTGCATGGAAGTGTCGCATTTACATTCTTTTGAAGTTAATACGAGGTGTACATGACACTTCGCAATGAATATTATATCTTATCATGAAACATAGAAGTGAGATGCGATATCGCGTATTAAGAAGCATCAGAACTCTATTGCCTCGATGCGTAGACATCTGCAGACGCTATTTCCTAGCAAGGAAGTGTCGCATTTACATTCGTCTGGAGTGAATAGGAGGTATACGTGACACTTCGCAATGGATATTATATCTTATCATGAAACATAGAAGTGAAATGCGATATCGCGTTTTACGAAGCATTAGAACTCTACTGCCTCGACGCGTAGAAATCTGCAGACGCTATTTCCTAGCATGGAAGTGTCGCATTTACATTCTTTTGAAGTGAATACGAGGTGTACATGACACTTCGCAATGAATATTATATCTTATCAGGAAACATAGAAATGAGATGCGATATCGCGTTTTGAGAAGCATTAGAACTCTATTGCTACTATACGTAGACATCTGCAAACGCTATTTCCTAGCAAGCAATAGTCGCATTTACATTCTTTTGAAGTGAATGCGAGGTATACATGACACTTCGCAATGAATATTATATCTTATCACGAAACATAGGAATGAGATGCGATATCGCGATTTAAGTAGCATTAGAACTCTATTGCTACGATACGTAGACATCTGAGTACGCTATTTCCTAGCAAGGATGTGTCGCATTTACATTCGTTTGGAGTGAATACGAGGTATACATGACACTTCGCAACGAATATTATATCTTATCATCAAACATAGAAATGAGATGCGATATCGCGTTTTAAGAAGTGTCAGAACGCTACTGCTACGATACGAAGATATCTGCAAACGCTATTTCCTAGAAAGGAAGTGTCGCATTTACATTCATTTGAAGTGAATACGAGGTATAAGTGAAACATGGCAATGAATATTATATCTTATCATGAAACGTAGTAATGGGATGCGATATCTCATTTTAAGAAGCATTAGAGCTCTATTGCTTCGATACATAGACATTTGCAAACGCTGTTTCCTAGCAAGAAAGTGTCGCATTTACACTCATTTGAAGTGTGTGCGTGGTATACATGACACATCGCAGTGAATAATATATCTTATCGTGAAACATAGAACTGAGATGCGATATCGTGTTTTAAGATGTTTTAGGCCACTATTGCTACGATACGTAGATATCTGGAGACGCTGTTTCCTAGCAAGGAAGTGTCGCATTTACATTTTTCTGAAGTGAATACGAGGCATACAAGACCCTTCGCAATGAATATTATATCTTATCATGAAACATAGAAATGAGATGCGATATCGCGTTTTAAGTAGTGTCAGAACTCTATTTCTACGATACGAAGACATCTGCAAACGCTATTTCCCAGCAAGGAAGAGTCGCGTTTACATTCATTTGAAGTGAATACGAGGAATACATGACACTTCGCATTGAATAATAGATCTTATCATAAAGCATAGAAATGAGACGCGATATCGCGTTTTATGAAGTGTCAGAACTCTATTTCTACGATACGAAGACAACTGCAAATGCTATTTCCCAGCAAGGAAGTGTCGCAATTTCATTCTTTTGAAGTGAATAGGAGGCATACATGAGACTTCGCAATGAATATTATATCTTATCATGAAACATAGTAATGCGATGCGATATCTCGCTTTAAGAAGCATTAGAACTCTATTGCTTCGATACGTAGACATCTGCAAACGTTATTTGCTAGCAAGGAAGTGTCGCATTTACATTCTTTTGAAGTGAATACGAGGTATACATAACATTCCACAATGAATATTATGCCTTATTACGAAACATAGTCGCATTTACATCCTTTTGAAGTGAATATGAGCTATACATGACACTTCGCAACGAATATTATATCTTATCATCAAACATAGAAATGATATGCTATATCGCGTTCTAAGAAGCGTTAGAACTCTACTGCTACGATACGTAGTCATCTGCAAACGCTATTTCCTAGCAAGGAAGTGTCGCCTTTACATTCCTTTGAAGTGTAGACGAGAATACATGACAATCCGCAATGAATATTATATCTGATCATGAGACATCGAAATGAGATGCGATATCGCGTTTTGAGAAGCATTAGAACTTTATTGCTACGATACGTATATATGTGCAAGCTCTATTTCCAAGCAAGGAAGTGTCGCATTTACATTCTCTTGAAGTGAATGCGATGTATACATAACATTGCACAATGAATACTATATCTTATCATGAAACATAGAAATGAGATGCGATATCGCGATATATGAAGCACTATAACTCTATTGCTTCGGTACGTAGACATCTGCAAACGTTATTTCCTAGCAAGTATGTGTCGCATTTACATTCTTTTGAAGTGTAGACGAGAATACATAACACTGCACAACGAATAGTATATCTTATCATGAAAATAGAGATGAGGTGCGATATTGCGATTTAAGAAGAATTAGAACTCAATTGCTTCGATATGAAGACAACTGCAAACGCTATTTCCTAGCAAGGAAGTGTCGCATTTACATACGTTTCAAGTGAATAAGAGGTATACACATCACTTCACAATGAATGCTATACCTTATCACGAAACATAGAAATGATATGCGATATCGCGAAATAAGAAGCATTAGAAATCTATTGCCTCGATACGGAGACATCTGCAAACGCTACATCCTAGCACGGAAGTGTTGCACTTACATTCTTTTGATGTCAATGCGAGGTATACGTGGCATCTCGCAAAGAATATTATATCTTATCAGGAAACATAGAAATGAGATGCGATATCGCGATTTAAGAAGCTTTAGAAGTCTATTGCTTCGATACGTCGACATCTGCAAACGCTATTTCCTAGCAAGGAATAGTCGCATTTACATTCATTTGAAGTGAATACGAGGTATACATGACACTTCGCAAGGAACATTATATCTTATCGTGAAACATAGAAGAGAGATGCGATATCGCGTTTTAGGAAGCATTAGAACTCTATGGCCTCGATGCGGAGACATCAGCAAACGCTATTTCCTAGCAAGCAATAGTCGCATTTACATTCTTACGAAGTGAATATGAGGTATACATGACACTTCGCAATGATTATTATATCTTATCATGAAACATAGGAGAGAGATGAGATATCGCGTTCCAAGAAGCATTAGAAATCTATGGCCTTGATGCGGAGACATCTACAAACGCTATTTCCTAGCATGGAAGTGTCGCACTAACATTCTTTTCAAGTGAATACGAGGTATACATGACACTTCGCAATGAATATTATATCTTATCACGAAACATAGAAATGAGATGCGATATCGCGTTGTAAGAAGCATTAAAACTCTATGGCATCGATGCGGAGACATCTGCAAACGCTGTTTCCTAGCAAGCAATAGTCGCATTTACATTCTTTTGAAATCAATTTGAGGTTTACATGACACTTCGGAATGAATATTATAACTCATCACGAAACATAAAAATGAGATGCCATATCGCGATCTAAGAAGCATTAGAACTCTATTGCTACAATACGTAGGCATCTGCAAACGCATTGCCCTAGCAAGGAAGTGTCGCATTTACATTCTTTTTAAGTGAATACGAGGTATACTTGACACTTCGCAATGAAAATTATATCTTATCATGAGACATAGAAGTGAGATGCGATATCGCGTTTTAAGAAGCATTAGAACTCTATTGCCTCGACGCGTAGACATCTGCAGACGCTATTTCCTAGCATGGAAGTGTCGCAATTACATTCTTTTGAAGTGAATTCGAGGTGTACGTGACACTTCGCAATGAATATTATATCTTATGAGGAAACATAGAAATGAGAGGCAATATCGCGTTCTGAGAAGCATTAGAACTCTATTGCTACGATACGTAGACATCTGCAAACGCTATTTCCTAGCAAGCAATAGTCGCATTTACATTCTTTTGCAGTGAATTCGAGGTTTACATGACACTTCGGAATGAATATTATAACTTATCACGAAACATAGAAATGAGATGCGATATCGCGATCTAAGCGGCATTAGAACTCTATTGCTACGATACGTAGGCATCTGCAAACGCTATTTCCTAGCAAGGAATAGTCGCATTTACATTCTTTTGAAGTGAATACAAGGTATACATGACCATTCGCAATGAATATTATATCTTATCATGAAGCATAGAAATGAGATGCGATATCGCGACATAAGCAGCACTAGAACTCTATTGCTACGATACGTAGGCATCTGCAAGCGCTATATCATAGCAAGGAATAGTCGCATTTACATTCTTTTGATGTGAATACGAGGTATACATGACACTTCGCAATGAATATTATATCACATCATGAATCATAGAAGTGAGATGCGATATCGCGTTTTAAGAAGCATTAAAACCTTATTGCCTCGACGCGTAGACATCTGCAGACGCTATTTGCTAGCATGGAAGTGTCGCATTTACATTCTTTTGAAGTGAATACGAGGTGTACATGACACTTCGCAATGAATATTATATCTTATCACGAAACATATAAATGAGGTGTCATATCGCGATTGTAGTAGCATTAGAACGCTATTGCTACGATACGTAGACATCTGAAAGCGCTATTTCCTAGCAAGCAATAGTCGCATTTACATTCTTTTGAAGTGAATACAAGGTATACATGACACTTCGCAATGAATATTATATCTTACCACGAAACATAGAAATGAGAAGCGATATCGCGATTTAAGTAGCATTAGAACTCTATTGCTACGATACGTGGACATCTGAATACGCTATTTCCTAGCAAGGAAGTGTCGCATTTACATTCGTTTGGAGTGTTTGCGAGGTATACATGACACTTCGCAATGAATATTATATCTTATGAGGAAACATAGAAGAGAGATGCGATATCGCGTTTTAAGAAGCATTAGAACTCTATTGCATCGTTACGTAGACATCTGGAAACACTATTTCCTAGCAAGGAGGTGTCGCCTTTACATTCTTTTGAAGTGCAGACTAGGTATACATAAAACTTCGGAATGAACATTATATCTTATCATATGACATAGAATTGAGATGCGTTATCTTGTTATAAGAAGCATTAGAACTCTATTGCCTCGACGCGTAGACATCTGCAGACGCTATTTCCTACCAAGGAAGTGTCGCGTTTCCATTCTTTTGAAGTGTAGAAGAGGTATACAAAACATTTCGCAATGAATATTATATCTTATCATAAATCATAGAAATGAGATGCTATATCGCGTTTAAAGTGGCATTAAAACACTATTGCTTCGATACGTAGACATCTGGAAACGCATTTTCCTAGCAAGGAGGTGTGACATTACATCCTTTTGAAGTGTAGACTAGGTATGCATAACACTTCGCAATGTATACTATATCATATCGTGAAACAATAAAATGAGTTGGGGTATCGCGTTCTAAGAAGCATTAGAACTCTAATGCGTCGAAACGTAGACATCTGGAATCGCATTTCCTGTCAAGGAAGTGTGACATTTTCATTCTTTTGAAGTATAGATTGGGCATACATATCACTTCCCAACGAATATTATATCATATCATGAAACATAGAATTGAGATGTGATATCGCGTTTTAAGGAGCATTACATCTCTATTGATTCGATACGTAGACATCGGGAGTCAATATTTCCTAGCACGGAAGTGCGGTATTTACATTCTCTTGAAGTGCGGACGAGGTATACATAACACTTCCCAATGATGATTATATCATATCATGAAACATAGAAGAGAGATGCGATATCACGTTGTAAGAAGCATTAAAACTCTATGGCCTCGATGCGGAGACATCTGCAAACGCTATTTCCTAGCATGGAAGTGTCGCACTTACATTCTTTTGAAGTGAATACGAGGTATACATGATACTTCGCAATGAATATTATATCTTATCACGAAACATATAAATGAGATGCGATATCGCGATTTAAGTAGCATTAGAACTCTATTGCTACGATACGTAGACATCTGCAAACGCTATTTCCTAGCATGGAAGTGTCGCATTTACGTTCTTTTGTAGTAAACACGAGGTATACATGACACTTCGCAATGAATATTATATCATATCATGAAACATACAAATGAGATGCCGTATCTCGTTTTAAGAAGCATTATAACACTATTGCTTCGATGCGTAGACATCCGCCAACGCTACTTCCTAGCAAGGAAGTATCGCATTTACATTCTTTTGAAAGGAATACGAGGTATACATGACACTTCGCAATGAACATTATATCTTATCATGTGACATAGAAATGAGATGCGATATCGCGTTTTAAGAAGCATTAGAACTCTATTGCCTCGACGCGTAGACATCTGCAGACGCTATTTCCTAGCATGGAAGTGTCGCATTTACATTCTTTAGTAGTGAATTCGAGGTATACATGACTCTTCGGAATGAATATTATAACTTATCACGAAACATAGAAATGAGATGCGATATCGCGATCTAAGACGCATTAGAACCCTATTGCTACGATACTCAAGCATCTGCAAACGCTATTTCCTAGCAAGGAAGTGACGCATTTACATTCGTTTGGAGTGAATACGAGGTATACATGACACTTCGCAATGAATATTATATCTTATCGCCAAACATAGAAATGAAATGTGACATCTTGTTTTAAGAAGCATTGGGACTCTTTTGCTACGACACGTAGACATCTGCAAACGCTATTTCCTAGGATGGAAACGTCGCATTTACATTCTTTTGAAGTGAATACGAGGTATACATGACACTTCACAATGAACATTATATCTTATCATGTGACATAGAATTGAGATGCGATAACGCGTTTTAAGAAGCATTAGAACTCTATTGCCTCGACGCGTAGACATCTGCAGACGCTATTTCCTAGCATCGAAGTGTCGCATTTACGTTCTTTTGTAGTGTACACGAGGTATACATGACACTTCGCAATGAATATTATATCTTATCATGAAACATATAAATGAGATGCGTTATCGCGATTTTAGTAGCATTAGAATTCTATTGCTACGATACCTAGACATCTGCAAACGTTATTTCCTAGCAAGGATGATTCGCATTTACATTCTTTTGAAGTGAATACGAGGTATACATGACACTTCGCAATGAATATTATATCTTATATCGAAACATATAAATGAGATGCGATATCGCGATTTATGTAGCATTAGAACTCTATTGCTACGATACGTAGACATCTGCAAACGTTATTTCCTAGCATGCAATAGTCGCATATACATTCTTTTGAAGTGAATACGAGGTATACATGACACTTCGCAATGAATATTATATCTTATCACGAAACATAGAAATGAGATGCGAAATTGCGATATAAGTAGCATTAGAACTCAATTGCTACGATACGTAGACATCTGCAAACGCTATTTCCTAGCAAGCAATAGTCGCATTTACATTCTTTTGAAGTGAATGCGAGGTATACATGACACTTCGCAATGAATATTATATCTTATCATGAAACATAAAAGAGAGATGCGATATCGCGTTTTAAGAAGAATTAGAACTCTATGGCCTCGATGCGGAGACATCTGCAAACACTATTTCCTAGCATGGAAGTGTCGCACTTACATTCTTTTGAAGTGAATACGAGGTATACATGTCACTTCGCAATGAATATTATAACTTATCACGAAACATAGAAATGAGATGCGATATCGCGATCTAAGAAGCATTAGAACTCTATTGCTACGATACGTAGGCATCTGCAAACGCTATTTCCTAGCAAGGAATACTCGCATTTACATTCTTTTGAAGTGAATACGAGGTATACATGACACTTCGCAATGAATATTATATCTTATCATGAAACATAGAAGTGAGGGGCGATATCGCGTTTTAAGAAGCATTAGAACTCTATGGCCTCGACGCGTAGACATCTGCAGACGCTATTTACTAGCATGGAAGTGTCGCATTTGCATTCGCTTGCAGTCAGTAGGAGGTATACGTGACATTTCACAATGAATATTATATCTTATCAAGAAACATAGAAATGAGATGCGATATCGCGTTTTAAGAAACATTAGAACTCTGTTGCTACGATACGTAGACATTTGCAGTCGCTATTTCCTAGCACGTAAGTGTCGCATTTACATTGTTTAGAAGTGAGTACGAAGTATACGTGACACTTCGTAATGAATATTATATCTTATCTTGAAGCATAGAAATGAGATGCGATATCGCGTTTTGAGAAGCATTAGAACTCTATTGCTAATATACGTAGAAATCTGCAAACGCTATTTCCTAGCAATGAAGTGTCGCATTTACATTCTTTTGAAGTGAATACGAGGTATACATGTCACTTCGCAATGAATATTATATCTTATCATGAAACATATAAATGAGATGCGATATCGCGATCTAAGCAGCATTAGAACACTATTGCTACGATACGTAGGCACCTGCAAACGCTATGCCCTAGCAAGGAATAGTCGGATTTACATTCTTTTGATGTGAATACGAGGTATACATGACACTTCGCAATGAATATTATATCTTATAATGAAACATAGAAATGAGATGCGATATCGCGATCTAAGAAGCATTAGAACTCTATTGCCTCGACGCGTAGACATCTGCCGACGCTATTTTCTAGCATGGAAGTGTCGCATTTTCATTCTTTTGTAGTGAATGCGAGGTATGCATGACAATTCTCAATGAATATTATATCTTATCATGAAACATAGAAATGAGATGCGATATCGCGTTTTATGAATCATTAGAACTCTATTGTTTCGATACGTAGACATCTGGAAACGCTAATTCCTAGCAAGGAAGTGTCGCATTTACATTCTTTTGAAGTGAATACGAGGTATAAATGACACTTCGCAATGAAAATTATATCCTATCATGAAACAGAGAAACGAGATGCGACATCTCGTTTTAAGAATCATTAGAACTCTATTGTTTCGATACGTAGACATCTGGAAACGCTAATTCCTAGCAAGGAAGTGTCGCATTTACATTCTTTTGAAGCGAATACGAGGTATACATCACATTTCGCAATGGATATTGTGTGTTATCATGAAACATAGAAATGATATGCGACATCTCGTTTTAAGATGCATTAGATATCTATTGCTACGTTACGTAGACATCTGCAAAGGCTATTTCCTAGGAAGGATGTGTGGCATTTACATTCTTGTGAAGTGAATACGAGGTATAAATGACACTTCGCAATGAATATTATTTCCTATCATGAAACATAGAAATGAGATGCGATATCGCGATTTAAAAAGCATTAGATCTCTCTTGCTACGATACGTAGACATATGCAAACGCTATTTCCTAGCAAGGAAGTGTCGCATTTACATTCATTTGAAGTGAATACGATGTATACGTGACACTTCGATGAATGTTATATTATATCTTATGAATATTATATCTTATCATGAAACAGAGAAACGAGATGCGACATCTCGTTTTAAGACGCATTAGATCTCTATTGCTACGATACGTAAACCTCTGCAAACGCTATTTCTTTGCAAGGAAGTGTCGCGTTTACATTCTTTTGAAGTGGATACGAGGTATAAATGACACTTCGCAATGAATATTATATCTTGTCATGAAACAGAGGAATGGGATGCGACATCTCGTTTTGAGAAGCACTAGAACTCTATTGTTTCGATGCATAGACATCTGGAAACGCTACCTCTTAGCAAGGAAGTGTCGCATTTACTTTCGATTGTAGGGAATTCGAGGTATACATGACACATCGGAATGAATATTATAACTTATCACGAAACATAGAAATGAGAGGCGATATCGCGTTTTGAGAAGCATTAGAACTCTATTGCTACGATACGTAGACATCTGCAAACGCTATTTCTTAGCAAGCAATAGTCGCATTTACATTCTTTTGAAGTGAACCCGAGGTTTACATGACACTTCGGAATGAATATTATAACTTATCACGAAACATAGAAATGAGTTGCGATATCGCGATCTAAGAAGCATTAGAACTCTATTGCTACGATACGTAGGCATCTGCAAACGCTATTTCCTAGCAAGGAATACTCGCATTTACATTCTTTTGAAGTGAATACGAGGTATACATGACACTTCGCAATGAATATTATATCTTATCATGAAACATAGAAGTGAGGGGCGATATCGCGTTTTAAGAAGCATTAGAACTCTATGGCCTCGACGCGTAGACATCTGCAGACGCTATTTACTAGCATGGAAGTGTCGCATTTGCATTCGTTTGCAGTGAGTAGGAGGTATACGTGACATTTCACAATGAATATTATATCTTATCAAGAAACATAGAAATGAGATGCGATATCGCGTTTTAAGAAACATTAGAACTCTGTTGCTACGATACGTAGACATTTGCAGTCGCTATTTCCTAGCACGTAAGTGTCGCATTTACATTGTTTAGAAGTGAGTACGAAGTATACGTGACACTTCGTAATGAATATTATATCTTATCTTGAAGCATAGAAATGAGATGCGATATCGCGTTTTGAGAAGCATTAGAACTCTATTGCTAATATACGTAGAAATCTGCAAACGCTATTTCCTAGCAATGAAGTGTCGCATTTACATTCTTTTGATGTGAATACGAGGTATACATGACACTTCGCAATGAATATTACATCTTATCATGAAACATTGAAATGGGACGCGACATCTCGTTTTAAGATGCATTAGAACTCTATTGCTACGATACGTAGTCATCTGCAAACGCTATTTCCTAGCAAGGAAGTGTCGCATTTACATTCTTTTGAAGTGAATACGAGGTATACATGACACTTCGCAATGAATATTATACCTTATCATGAAACATAGAAATGAGGAGCGACTTTGCGCTTTAAGAAGCATTAGAACACTATTGCTTCGATACGTAGACATCTGCAAATGCTACTTCCTAGCAAAGAAGTGTCGCACTTACATTCTTTGGATGTGAAGGCGAGGTATACATGACACTTCGCAATGAATATTATATCTTATGATGAAACATAGAAATGAGATGCGATATGGCGTTTCAAGAAGCATTAGAGCTCTATTTCTTCGATACGTAGATATCTGCAAACCTTATTTCCTAGCAAGGAAGTGTCGCATTTACATTCTTTTGATGTGAATACGAGGTATCACGTCCGGTGAAACTATTTTCCGTTGCTCCGGAGGCTTTACGACACGAGCCTATTTTTCGGTAATTCGGTCCGCGGGAACGCGTTAAGACCGGGTCCGAAAATTTCGGCTGACGCGACACTAGCGAAAACACTCGCGATAAAAAGGGAAAGACCCTACCTTTCGATGACTTCTCTCTCGATTTGTACGTAGAAACGGCGTGGAGGATCGTTCGCTGGGATCGTAGCGGTTTTCGTTCTGTTGGCTGCTACGGAAATCTCGATCAGTCGCCAGCGAAGAGGAGGACGGCGGTCGGAATTCAGCGATGATGCTGAATGTGGCAGAATCGGCGTGATGCGTCGTGGTGTCTGGATCGGAAGCGTCGACGGTCGCTTCGGAAAGCGGCGTCTGGGCTGGTGCGAAGGCAGGCCGCTGGTATACGAGGACTCTCGGAACGCCCTCCAAATATTCACGCACAAGTGATCGTATGAAATTCTTCCTACTAGCACGTCGCGTTCTTCGCAAACCGGAAGCATGATTCATTCACCAGGTTTTTCTGTACTTTCGACTAAGATCTGAGGGATAAGCGGCGGTCTCAACGTCACAAAGCCGATTTCTATACTCCTTCAATTTGATGAAGATCAACCCCAGTTGTATGGAAGAACCCGTGGAAGAATTCGTAGTTAAATGTAATGTTAAATGTAGAACTAATATTATAAACACTTGATAAAATTAATGGATGTGGAAATAGTAGACTTGGTAATAGAACTTGTACTTGGATATAGTAAAAGTAAAAATAAAATATATTCTAGGTTCAAAGTATACAAGAACTGGAATTATTCTTAGACTAAGACTAAGTTAGAATGGAAATAGAAGTACGATGCCTGAACCCCACATTGAGGTGGTTAACGATCTAGAACTAGAGGTTTCGACTCCTAGCTAGGAGATCTCGAGTCAGAGTGTGTGCTCTGGAGACGCGTCTCTGGCCTCCTCGGTTCGTGGGGCGCTACGGTCGCGGACGCTCGTGGTAGGGAGATCGCGGTCCCGCGAGTGGGGGACTCGCGTCTCGAGGCAGAGAGCGCGCGGTCCAGCGAGTGGGGACCCGCGGCTCGTGGTAGGGCTAGCGGCGCATGCCGCTGGCCGGACGCATCTTACTTAGTGTAACTTAGATCTAGGAATTCTTATATATGCGTCATGATATGGTATGTATGTCCTAGCTTAGAAGTAATATATAGGTTCTAGCAGATCCTGTTCTCGGAATTGGAAAAGACCCCATTCAGGTGATGGGCTGCGGCTATGTCTTCCTGCAGGACGGAATCCTCGGTGCGAGGGAGATAGGGCTGCCCGTCCTTGGTGCGGGCGAGACAGGTATACTCAGTGGTGCGAGTCAGACACTAGTGCCCGGTACGAGCGAGACAGGTATACTCGGCGGTGCAAGTGAGGCAGCGGAACTCGGTGTGAGTGAGCGCGTGCAGGTCTGCGCGCGCGAACACTTCCAGTTGCTGGTTCTGCAGGCGAGTTTGGCTGGTTGCATGCGTCCAGGGGTTGATGCTGGGGGGTGCGAGGAGGTTGATGGATGGCAGGCGGTACGCCTGACGTCACAAAATACGACACTTCCTTTCTAGGAAATTACGTTCCCAGATATCTCTGTATCGAAGCTATAGAGTTCTAATTCTACTTAAAACGCGATATCGCACCTCATCCCTATGTCTCATGATAAGATATAATATTCATTACGAGGTGCTATGTATTCCTCGTCTACACTTCAAATGAATGCAAATGCGACTCTTCCTTGCTAGGAAATAGCGTTTGCAGATGACTACGTATCGTAACAATAGAGTTCTAATGCTACTTAAATCGCGATATCGCATCACATTCCTATGTATCGTGATAAGGTATAATATTCATTGTGGAGTGTTATGTATACCTCGCATTCACTTCAAAGAATGTAAATGCGACACTTCCTTGCTAGGAAATAGCGTTTGCAGACGTCTACGTATCGTGGCATTAGAGTTCTAATGCTTCTCAAAACGCGATATCGCATCTCATTTCTATGTTTCATGATAAGATATAATATTCATTGTCGAGTGCCATGTATACCTCGTATTCACTTCAAAAGAATGTAAACGCGACATTTCCTTGGCAGGCAATAGCGTTTGCAGATGTCTACGTATCGAAGCAATAGACATCTAGCTCTTCATAAATCGCGATATCACATCTCATTTCTATGTTTCATGATAAGACATAATATTCATTGGGAAGTGTCATGTATACCCCGTACTCACTTCAATAGAATGTAGATGCGACTATTCCTTGCTAGGAAATAGCGTTTGCTGATGCCAACGTATCGTAGCAATAGGGTTCTAATGCTTCTTAAATCGCGATATCGCATCTCATTTCTATGTTTCATGATAAGATATAATATTCATTGTGCAGTGTTATGTATATCTCGTCTATACTTCAAATGGGTGTAAATGCGACACTTCCATGCTAGGAAATAGCGTTTGCAGATGTCTACGTTTCGTGGCATTAGATTTCTAATGCTTCTCAAAACGCGATATTGCTACCCATTACATTGATTCATGATAATATATAATATTCATTGTGGAGTGTTATGGGTACCTCGTATTCACTTCAAAAGAATGTAAATGCGACACTTCCTTGCTAGGAAATAGCGTTTGCACATGTCTACATATCGAAGCAGTATATTTCTAAAGCTTGCTAATTCACGACATCGCATCTCATATCTATGTTTCATGATAATATATAATATTCATTGCGAAGTGTCATGTATACCTCGCATACACTTCAAATGAATTTGAATGCGACAGTTCCTTGCTAGGAAAGAGTGTTTGCAGATATCTACGTATCGCGGTAATAGTGTTCTGAAGCTTCTTAAATCGCGATATCGCATCTCATTTCTATGTTTCACGGTAAGATATAATATTCATTGTGCAGTGTTATGAATACCTCGTATTCACTTCAAAAGAATGTAAATGCTACACTTCCTTGCTTGGAAATAGCGTTTGCAGATGTCTACGTATCGAAGCAATTGTTTTCTAATGCTTCTTAAATCGTCATATCGCATCTCATATCTACGTTTCATGATAGGATATAATATTCATTGCGAAGTGTCATGTATACCTCGTATTCACTTCAAAAGAATGTAAATGCGACACGTCCCTACTATTAAATAGCATTTGCAGATGTCTACGTATCGTAGCAATAGTGTTCTAATGCTTTTTAAGTCGCGATGTCGCATCTCATTTCTATGTTTCATGATAAGACATAATATTCATTGGGAACTGTCATGTATACCCCGTACTCACTTCAGTAGAATGTAGATGCGACTATTCCTTGTTAGGAAATAGAGTTTGCTGATGCCAACGTATCGTAGTAATAGGGTTCTAATGCTACTTAAATCGCGATATCGCATCTCATTTCTATGTTTCATGATAAGATATAATATTCATTGTGCAGTGTTATGTATATCTCGTCTATACTTCAAATGGGTGTAAATGCGACACTTCCATGCTAGGAAATAGCGTTTGCAGATGTCTACGTTTCGTGGCATTAGATTTCTAATGCTTCTCAAAACGCGATATTGCTACCCATTACATTGATTCATGATAATATATAATATTCATTGTGGAGTGTTATGTGTACCTCGTATTCACTTCAAAAGAATGTAAATGCGACACTTCCTTGCTAGGAAATAGCGTTTGCAGATGTCTACATATCGAAGCAGTATATTTCTAAAGCTTGCTAATTCACGACAACGCATCTCATATCTATGTTTCATGATAATATATAATATTCATTGCGAAGTGTCATGTATACCTCGCATACACTTCAAATGAATTTGAATGCGACAGTTCCTTGCTAGGAAAGAGTGTTTGCAGATATCTACGTATCGCGGTAATAGTGTTCTGAAGCTTCTTAAATCGCGATATCGCATCTCATTTCTATGTTTCATGATAAGATATAATATTCATTGTGCAGTGTTATGAATACCTCGTATTCACTTCAAAAGAATGTAAATGCTACACTTCCTTGCTTGGAAATAGCGTTTGCAGATGTCTACGTATCGAAGCAATTGTTTTCTAATGCTTCTTAAATCGTCATATCGCATCTCATATCTACGTTTCATGATAGGATATAATATTCATTGCGAAGTGTCATGTATACCTCGTATGCACTTCAAAAGAATGTAAATGCGACACGTCCCTACTATTAAATAGCATTTGCAGATGTCTACGTATCGTAGCAATAGTGTTCTAATGCTTCTTAAAACGCGATATCGCATCTCATTTCTATGTTCCATGATAAGATATAGTATTCATTGCGAAATGTCACGTATACCTCGCATACACTTCAATTGGATGTAAATGCGATACTTCCTTGCTAGGAAATAGCGTTTGCAGATGTCTAAGTATCGGAGCAATAGAGTTCTAGTGCTTCTTAAATCGCGATGTTGCATCTCATTTCTATGTTTCGTGATAAGATGTAATATTCATTGTGGAGTGTTATGTATACCTCGTATTCGCCTCAAAAGGATGTAAGTGCAACACTTCCTTGCTAGGAAACAGCGTTTGCAGATGTCTACGTACTGTAGCAGTAGAGTTCTAATGCTTCTTAAAACGCGATACCTCATATCATTTCTATGTTTGGTGATAAGATATAATATTCTCTGCGAAGTGTCAAGTATACCTCGTATTTACTTCAAAGGTATGTAAATGCGACACTGCCTTAATAGGAAATAGCGTTTGCAGATGTCTACGTATCGTACCATTAGAGTTCTAATGCTTCTCAAAACGCGATATCGATTCTCATTTCTATGTTTCATGATAATATATAATATTCATTGCGAAGTGTCATGTATACATCGTATTCACTTCAAAAGAATGTAAATGCGACACTTCCTTACTAGGAAACAGCGACTGCAAATATCTCCGTACCGTAGCAATATATTTCTTATGCATCTTAAAACGGGATATCGCATCTCATTTCTATGTTTCATGACAAGATATAATATTCATTGCGAAGTGTCATGTGTTCCTCGTACTCACTTCAGAAGAATGTAAATGCGACACTTCCTTCCTAGGAAATAGCGTTTGCAGATGTCTACGTATCGTAGCAATAGAGTTCCAGTGCTTCTTAAAAAGCGATATCGCATCTCACTCCTATGGTTCATGATAAGGTATAATATTCATTGCGAAGTGTCATGTATACCTCCTATTCACTTCAAAGGAATGTAAATGCGACACTTCTATGCTAGGAATTAGCGTTTACAGATGTCTACGTATAGAAACAATAGAGTTCTAATGCTTCTTAAAACGAGATGTCGCATCTCATTCCTCTGTTTCGTGATAAGATTTAATATTCATTGCGATGTGTCACGTATACCTTGTATTCACTTCAAAAGAATGTAAATGCGACACTTCCTTCCTAGGAAATAGCGTTTCCAGATGTCTACGTATCGGAACAACAGAGTTCTAATGATTCTTAAAACGAGATGTCGCATCTCATTTCTCTGCTTCATGATAAGATATAATATTCATTGCGAAGTGTCATATATACCTCGTATTCACATCAAAAGAATGTAAATGCGACACTCCCTTGCTAGGAAATAGCGTTTGCAGATGTCTACGTATCGTAGTAAAAGAGATCTAACGATTCCTAAAACGCGATATCGCATTTCATTTCGATGATTCATGATAAGATATAATATTCACTGCGATGTGTCATGTATACCTCGTATTCTCTTCAAATAAATGTAAATGCGACACTTCCTTACTAGGAAATAGTGACTGCAGATATCTCCGTATCGAAGCAATAGAGTTCTAATGCTTCTTGAATCGCTATATCGCATATCATTCCTATGTTTCGTGATAAGGTATAATATTCATTGCGAAGTGTCATGTATGCCTCTTATTCACTTCAAAAGAATGTAAGTGCGACACTTCCTTGCTAGGAAATAGCGTTTCCAGATATCTACGTACCGTAGCAATATATTTCTTATGCATCTTAAAACGGGATATCGCATCTCATTTCTATGTTTCATGACAAGATATAATATTCACTGCGAAGTGTCATGTGTTCCTCGTATTCACTTCAAAAGAATGTAAATGCCACACTTCCTTCCTAGGAAATAGCGTTTGCAGATGTCTACGTATCGTAGCAATAGAGTTCTAGTGCTTCTTAAAACGCGATATCGCATCTCACTGCTATGTTTCATGATAAGGTATAATATTCATTGCGAAGTGTCATGTATACCTCGTATTCACATCAAAAGAATGTAAATGCGACACTTCCTTGCTAGGAATTAACGTTCCCAGATATCTGCTGATCGAAACAATAGAGTTGTAATGCTTCTTAAAACGATATGTCGCATCTCATTTCTCAGTTTCATGATAAGATATAATATTCATTGCGAAGTGTCATGTATACCTCGTATTCACTTCAAAAGAATGTAAATGCGACACTTCCTTGCTAGGAAATAGCGTTTGCAGATGTCTACGTATCGTTGCAATAGAGTTCTAATGCTTCTAAAAACGGGAAATCGCATCTCATTTCTATGTTTCATGATAAGATATAACATTCATTTCGAAGTGTCATGTATACATCGTATTCACTTCAAATGAATGTAAATGCGACACCTCCTTTCTAGGAAATAGATTTTGCGGATGTCTACGTATCGTAGCAATAGAGATCTAACGATTCTTAGAACGCGATATCGCATTTCATATCGATGTTTCATGATAAGATATAATATTCATTGCGAAGTGTCATGTATACCCCGTATTCACTTCAAGAGAATGTAAATGCGACACTTCCTTGCTAGGAAATAGCGTTTGCAGATGTCTACGTGTCGTAGCAATAGAGTTCTAGTGCTTCTTAAAACGCGATATCGAATCTCACTCGTATGTTTCATGATAAGGTATAATATTCATTGCGAAGTGTCATGTATACCTCGTATTCACTTCAGAAGAATGTAAATGCGACACTTCCTTGCTAGGAAATAGCGTTTCCAGATATCTACGTACCGTAGCAATATATTTCTTATGATTCTGAAAACGGGATGTCGCATCTCATTTCTATGTTTCATGATAAGATATAACATTCATTGCGAAGTGTCATGTAAACATCGTATTTACTTCAAATGAATGTAAATGCGACACTTTCTTGCTAGAAAACAGCGTTTGCAGCTGTCTATGTATCGAAGCAATAGAGCTCTAATACTTCGTAAAACACGGTATCGCATCTCATTTCTATGTTTCATGATAAGGGATAATATTCATTGCGAAGTGTCATGTATAACACCTATTCACTTCAAATGAATGTAAATGCGACACTTCCTTGCTAGGAAATAGCGTTTGCAGATGTGTACGTAACGTAGCAATAGTGTTCTAATGCTTCTCAAAGCGCGATATCGCATCTCATTTCTATGTTTCATGATAAGATATAACATTCATTGCGATGTAGCATGTATACCTCGCTTACACTTCAATTGAAAGTAAATGCGACACTTCCTTGCTAGGAAATAGCGTTTGCAGATGTCTACGTATCGATGAAATAGAGTTATAGTGCTCCTTATAACGAGATGTCGCATCGTATTTCTACGTTTTATGATAAGATATAATATTCATTGCGAAGCGTCATGTATACCTCGTATTCCTTTAAAAGGAATGTAAATGCGACACTTGCTTGCTAGGAAATAGCGTTTGCAGATGTCTACGTATCGAAGCAATAGATTTCTAATGCTTCTTAAGATGTGATATCGCATCTCATTTCTATGTTTCATGATAAGATATAATATTCATTGCGAAGTAGCTTGTATACCTTGCATACACTTCAAATCAATGTAAATGCGACACTTCCATGCTAGGAAATAGCGATGGCAGATGTCTACGCATCGAAGTAGTAGGGCTTGTTAGGAAATAGCGTTTGCAGATGTTTACGTATCGAAACAATAGCGTTCTAATGCTTCTTAAACCGCGATATCGCATCTCATTTCTGTTTCATGATATGATATAATATCCATTGCGATGTGTCATGTATACCTCGCATACACTTCAAATGAATGTAAATGCGACACTTCCTTGGTAGGAAATAGCGTTTGCAGATGTCTACGTATCGAAGCAATAGAGTTCCAATTCTTCTTAAAACGAGATGTCGCACCTCATTTCAATGTTTCATGATAAGATATAATATTCATTGCGAAGTGTCATGTATACCTCGTACACACTTCAAAAGAATGTAAATGCGACACTTCCTTGCTAGGAAGTAGCGTTTGCAGATGTCTACGTATCGTAGCAATAGAGTTCTAGTGCTTCTTAAAACGCGATATCGCATCTCGCTGCTATGTTTCATGATAAGGTATAATATTCATTGCGAAGTGTCATGTATACCTCGTATTCACATCAAAAGAATGTAAATGCGACACTTCCTTGCTAGGAATTAACGTTCCCAGATATCTGCTGATCGAAACAATAGAGTTGTAATGCTTCTTAAAACGATATGTCGCATCTCATTTCTCAGTTTCATGATAAGATATAATATTCATTGCGAAGTGTCATGTATACCTCGTATTCACTTCAAAAGAATGTAAATGCGACACTTCCTTGCTAGGAAATAGCGTTTGCAGATGTCTACGTATCGTTGCAATAGAGTTCTAATGCTTCTAAAAACGGGAAATCGCATCTCATTTCTATGTTTCATGATAAGATATAACATTCATTTCGAAGTGTCATGTATACATCGTATTCACTTCAAATGAATGTAAATGCGACACCTCCTTTCTAGGAAATAGAGTTTGCGGATGTCTACGTATTGTAGCAATAGAGATCTAACGATTCTTAGAACGCGATATCGCATTTCATATCGATGTTTCATGATAAGATATAATATTCATTGCGAAGTGTCATGTATACCCCGTATTCACTTCAAGAGAATGTAAATGCGACACTTCCTTGCTAGGAAATAGCGTTTGCAGATGTCTACGTGTCGTAGCAATAGAGTTCTAGTGCTTCTTAAAACGCGATATCGAATCTCACTCGTATGTTTCATGATAAGGTATAATATTCATTGCGAAGTGTCATGTATACCTCGTATTCACTTCAGAAGAATGTAAATGCGACACTTCCTTGCTAGGAAATAGCGTTTCCAGATATCTACGTACCGTAGCAATATATTTCTTATGATTCTGAAAACGGGATGTCGCATCTCATTTCTATGTTTCATGATAAGAAATAACATTCATTGCGAAGTGTCATGTAAACATCGTATTTACTTCAAATGAATGTAAATGCGACACTTTCTTGCTAGAAAACAGCGTTTGCAGCTGTCTATGTATCGAAGCAATAGAGCTCTAATACTTCGTAAAACACGGTATAGCATCTCATTTCTATGTTTCATGATAAGGGATAATATTCATTGCGAAGTGTCATGTATAACTCCTATTCACTTCAAATGAATGTAAATGCGACACTTCCTTGCTAGGAAATAGCGTTTGCAGATGTGTACGTAACGTAGCAATAGTGTTCTAATGCTTCTCAAAGCGCGATATCGCATCTCATTTCTATGTTTCATGATAAGATATAATATTCATTGCGATGTAGCATGTATACCTCGCTTACACTTCAATTGAAAGTAAATGCGACACTTCCTTGCTAGGAAATAGCGTTTGCAGATGTCTACGTATCGATGAAATAGAGTTATAGTGCTCCTTATAACGAGATGTCGCATCGTATTTCTACGTTTTATGATAAGATATAATATTCATTGCGAAGCGTCATGTATACCTCGTATTCCTTTAAAAGGAATGTAAATGCGACACTTGCTTGCTAGGAAATAGCGTTTGCAGATGTCTACGTATCGAAGCAATAGATTTCTAATGCTTCTTAAGATGTGATATCGCATCTCATTTCTATGTTTCATGATAAGATATAATATTCATTGCGAAGTAGCTTGTATACCTTGCATACACTTCAAATCAATGTAAATGCGACACTTCCATGCTAGGAAATAGCGATGGCAGATGTCTACGCATCGAAGTAGTAGGGCTTGTTAGGAAATAGCGTTTGCAGATGTTTACGTATCGAAACAATAGCGTTCTAATGCTTCTTAAACCGCGATATCGCATCTCATTTCTGTTTCATGATATGATATAATATCCATTGCGATGTGTCATGTATACCTCGCATACACTTCAAATGAATGTAAATGCGACACTTCCTTGGTAGGAAATAGCGTTTGCAGATGTCTACGTATCGAAGCAATAGAGTTCCAATTCTTCTTAAAACGAGATGTCGCACCTCATTTCAATGTTTCATGATAAGATATAATATTCATTGCGAAGTGTCATGTATACCTCGTACACACTTCAAAAGAATGTAAATGCGACACTTCCTTGCTAGGAAGTAGCGTTTGCAGATGTCTACGTATCGAAGCAATAGATTTCTAATTCTTCTTAAATCGCGATATCGCATCTCATTTCTATGTTTCATGACAAGATATAATATTCATTGCGAAGTGTCATGTGTTCCTCGTATTCACTTCAAGAGAATGTAAATGCGACACTTCCATGCTAGGAAATAGCGTTTCCAGATATCTACGTACCGTAGCAATATATTTCTTATGCATCTTAAAACGGGATATCGCATCTCATTTCTATGTTTCATGACAAGATATAATATTCATTGCGAAGTGTCATGTGTTCCTCGTATTCACTTCAAAAGAATGTAAATGCGACACTTCCTTGCTAGGAAATAGCGTTTGCAGATGTCTACGTATCGTTGCAATAGAGTTCTAATGCTTCTAAAAACGGGAAATCGTATCTCATTTCTATGTTTCATGATAAGATATAACATTCATTTCGAAGTGACATGTATACATCGTATTCACTTCAAATGAATGTAAATGCGACACCTCCTTTCTAGGAAATAGAGTTTGCAGATGTCTACGTATCGTAGCAATAGAGATCTAACGATTCTTAGAACGCGATATCGCATTTCATATCGATGTTTCATGATAAGATATAATATTCATTGCGAAGTGTCATGTATACCCCGTATTCACTTCAAGAGAATGTAAATGCGACATTTCCTTGCTAGGAAATAGCGTTTGCAGATGTCTACGTGTCGTAGCAATAGAGTTCTAGTGCTTCTTAGAACGCGATATCGAATCTCACTCGTATGTTTCATGATAAGGTATAATATTCATTGCGAAGTGTCATGTATACCTCGTATTCACTTCAGAAGAATGTAAATGCGACACTTCCTTGCTAGGAAATAGCATTTCCAGATATCTACGTACCGTAGCAATATATTTCTTATGATTCTGAAAACGGGATGTCGCATCTCATTTCTATGTTCCATGATAAGATATAACATTCATTGCGAAGTGTCATGTAAACATCGTATTTACTTCAAATGAATGTAAATGCGACACTTTCTTGCTAGAAAACAGCGTTTGCAGCTGTCTATGTATCGAAGCAATAGAGCTCTAATACTTCGTAAAACACGGTATCGCATCTCATTTCTATGTTTCATGATAAGGGATAATATTCATTGCGAAGTGTCATGTATAACTCCTATTCACTTCAAATGAATGTAAATGCGACACTTCCTTGCTAGGAAATAGCGTTTGCAGATGTGTACGTAACGTAGCAATAGTGTTCTAATGCTTCTCAAAGCGCGATATCGCATCTCATTTCTATGTTTCATGATAAGATATAATATTCATTGCGATGTAGCATGTATACCTCGCTTACACTTCAATTGAAAGTAAATGCGACACTTCCTTGCTAGGAAATAGCGTTTGCAGATGTCTACGTATCGATGAAATAGAGTTGTAATGCTCCTTATAACGAGATGTCGCATCGTATTTCTACGTTTTATGATAAGATATAATATTCATTGCGAAGCGTCATGTATACCTCGTATTCCTTTAAAAGGAATGTAAATGCGACACTTGCTTGCTAGGAAATAGCGTTTGCAGATGTCTACGTATCGAAGCAATAGATTTCTAATGCTTCTTAAGATGTGATATCGCATCTCATTTCTATGTTTCATGATAAGATATAATATTCATTGCGAAGTAGCTTGTATACCTTGCATACACTTCAAATCAATGTAAATGCGACACTTCCATGCTAGGAAATAGCGATGGCAGATGTCTACGCATCGAAGTAGTAGGGCTTGTTAGGAAATAGCGTTTGCAGATGTTTACGTATCGAAACAATAGCGTTCTAATGCTTCTTAAACCGCGATATCGCATCTCATTTCTGTTTCATGATATGATATAATATCCATTGCGATGTGTCATGTATACCTCGCATACACTTCAAATGAATGTAAATGCGACACTTCCTTGGTAGGAAATAGCGTTTGCAGATGTCTACGTATCGAAGCAATAGAGTTCTAATTCTTCTTAAAACGAGATGTCGCACCTCATTTCAATGTTTCATGATAAGATATAATATTCATTGCGAAGTGTCATGTATACCTCGTACACACTTCAAAAGAATGTAAATGCGACACTTCCTTGCTGGGAAGTAGCGTTTGCAGATGTCTACGTATCGAAGCAATAGATTTCTAATTCTTCTTAAATCGCGATATCGCATCTCATTTCTATGTTTCATGACAAGATATAATATTCATTGCGAAGTGTCATGTGTTCCTCGTATTCACTTCAAGAGAATGTAAATGCGACACTTCCTTGCTAGGAAATAGCGTTTCCAGATATCTACGTACCGTAGCAATATATTTCTTATGCACCTTAAAACGGGATATCGCATCTCATTTCTATGTTTCATGACAAGATATAATATTCATTGCGAAGTGTTATGTGTTCCTCGTATTCACTTAAGCAGAATGTAAATGCGACACTTCCTCGCTAGGAAATAGCGTTTCCAGATATCTACGTACCGTAGCAATATATTTCTTATGCTTCTGAAAACGGGATGTCGCATCTCATTTCTATGTTTCATGATAAGATATAACATTCATTGCGAAGTGTCATGTAAACATCGTATTTACTTCAAATGAATGTAAATGCGACACTTTCTTGCTAGGAAACAGCGTTTGCAGCTGTCTATGTATCGAAGCAATAGAGCTCTAATACTTCGTAAAACACGGTATCGCATCTCATTTCTATGTTTCATGATAAGGGATAATATTCATTGCGAAGTGTCATGTATAACTCCTATTCACTTCAAATGAATGTAAATGCGACACTTCCTTGCTAGGAAATAGCGTTTGCAGATGTGTACGTAACGTAGCAATAGTGTTCTAATGCTTCTCAAAGCGCGATATCGCATCTCATTTCTATGTTTCATGATAAGATATAATATTCATTGCGATGTAGCATGTATACCTCGCTTACACTTCAAATGAAAGTAAATGCGACACTTCCTTGCTAGGAAATAGCGTTTGCAGATGTCTACGTATCGATGAAATAGAGTTATAATGCTCCTTATAACGAGATGTCGCATCGTATTTCTACGTTTTATGATAAGATATAATATTCATTGCGAAGCGTCATGTGTACCTCGTATTCCTTTAAAAGGAATGTAAATGCGACACTTGCTTGCTAGGAAATAGCGTTTGCAGATGTCTACGTATCGAAGCAATAGATTTCTAATGCTTCTTAAGATGTGATATCGCATCTCATTTCTATGTTTCATGATAAGATATAATATTCATTGTGAAGTAGCTTGTATACCTTGCATACACTTCAAGTCAATGTAAATGCGACACTTCCATGCTAGGAAATAGCGATGGCAGTTGTCTACGCATCGAAGTAGTAGGGCTTGTTAGGAAATAGCGTTTGCAGATGTTTACGTTTCGAAACAATAGCGTTCTAATGCTTCTTAAACCGCGATATCGCATCTCATTTCTGTTTCATGATATGATATAATATCCATTGCGATGTGTCATGTATACCTCGCATACACTTCAAATGAATGTAAATGCGACACTTCCTTGGTAGGAAATAGCGTTTGCAGATGTCTACGTATCGAAACAATAGAGTCCTAATTCTTCTTAAAACGAGATGTCGCACCTCATTTCAATGTTTCATGATAAGATATAATATTCATTGCGAAGTGTCATGTATACCTCGTATTCACTTCAAGAGAATGTAAATGCGACTCTTCCTTGCTAGGAAATAGCGTTTCCAGATATCTACGTACCGTAGCAATATATTTCTTATGCATCTTAAAACGGGATATCGCATCTCATTTCTATGTTTCATGACAAGATATAATATTCATTGCGAAGTGTCATGTGTTCCTCGTATTCACTTAAGGAGAATGTAAATGCGACACTTCCTCGCTAGGTAATAGCGTTTCCAGATATCTACGTACCGTAGCAATATATTTCTTATGCTTCTGAAAACGGGATGTCGCATCTCATTTCTATGTTTCATGATAAGATATAACATTCATTGCGAAGTGTCATGTAAACATCGTATTTACTTCAAATGAATGTAAATGCGACACTTTCTTGCTAGGAAACAGCGTTTGCAGCTGTCCATGTATCGAAGCAATAGAGCTCTAATACTTCGTAAAACACGGTATCGCATCTCATTTCTATGTTTCATGATAAGGTATAATATTCATTGCGAAGTGTCATGTATAACTCCTATTCACTTCAAATGAATGTAAATGCGACACTTCCCTGCTAGGAAATAGCGTTTGCAGATGTGTACGTAACGTAGCAATAGTGTTCTAATGCTTCCCAAAGCGCGATATCGCATCTCATTTCTATGTTTCATGATAAGATATAATATTCATTGCGATGTAGCATGTATACCTCGCTTACACTTCAAATGAAAGTAAATGCGACACTTCCTTGCTAGGAAATAGCGTTTCCAGATATCTACGTACCGTAGCAATATATTTCTTATGCATCTTAAAACGGGATATCGCATCTCATATCTATGTTTCATGACAAGATATAATATTCATTGCGAAGTGTCATGTGTTCCTCGTATTCACTTCAAAAGAATGTAAATGCGACACTTCCGTCCTAGGAAATAGCGTTTGCAGATGTCTACGTATCGTAGCAATAGAGTTCTAGTGCTTCTTATAACGCGATATCACATCTCACTGCTATGTTTCATGATAAGGTATAATATTCATTGCGAAGTGTCATGTATACCTCGTATTCACATCAAAAGAATGTAAATGCGACAATTCCTTGCTAGGAATTAACGTTTCCAGATGTCTGCTTATCGAAACAATAGAGTTCTAATGCTTCCTAAAACGATATGTCGCATCTCATTTCTCAGTTTCATGATAAGATATAATATTCATTGCGAAGTGTCATGTATACCTCGTATTCACTTCAAAGGAATGTAAATGCGACACTTCCTTGCTAGGAAATAGCGTTTGCAGATGTCTACGTATCGTTGCAATAGAGTTCTAATGCTTCTAAAAACGGGAAATCGCATCTCATTTCTGTGTTTCATGATAAGATACAACATTCATTGCGAAGTGTCATGTATACATCGTATTCACTTCAAATGAATGTAAATGCGACACTTCCTTTCTAGGAAATAGAGTTTGCAGGTGTCTACGTATCGTAGCAATAGAGATCTAACGATTCTTAAAACGCGATATCGCATTTCATATCGATGTTTCATGATAAGATATAATATTCATTGCGACGTGTCATGTATACATCGTATTCACTTCAAGGGAATGTAAATGCGACACTTCCTTACTAGGAAATGGCGACTGTAGTTATCTCCGTACCGTAGCAATATATTTCTTATGCTTCTTAAAACGGGATGTCGCATCTCATTTCTATGTTTCATGACAAGATATAATATTCATTTCGAAGTGTCATGTGTTCCTCGTATTCACATAAGCAGAATGTAAATGCGACACTTCCTTGGTAGGAAATAGCGTTTGCAGATGTCTACGTATCGAAGCAATAGAGTTCTAATTCTTCTTAAAACGAGATGTCGCATCTCATTTCAATGTTTCATGATAAGATATAATATTCATTGCGAAGTGTCATGTATACCTCGTACACACTTCAAAAGAATGTAAATGCGACACTTCCTTGCTAGGAAATGGCGTTTCCAGATATCTACGTACCGTAGCAATATATTTCTTATGCATCTTAAAACGGGATATCGCATCTCATTTCTATGTTTCATGACAAGATATAATATTCATTGCGAAGTGTCATGTGTTCCTCGTATTCACTTCAAAAGAATGTAAATGCGACACTTCCGTCCTAGGAAATAGCGTTTGCAGATGTCTACGTATCGTAGCAATAGAGTTCTAGTGCTTCTTATAACGCGATATCGCATCTCACTGCTATGTTTCATGATAAGGTATAATATTCATTGCGAAGTGTCATATATACATCGTATTCACTTCAAAAGAATGTAAATGCGACACTTCCTTGCTAGGAATTAACGTTTCCAGATGTCTGCTTATCGAAACAATAGAGTTCTAATGCTTCTTAAAACGGGATGTCGCATCTCATTTCTATGTTTCATGACAAGATATAATATTCATTTCGAAGTGTCATGTGTTCCTCGTATTCACATAAGCAGAATGTAAATGCGACACTTCCTTGGTAGGAAATAGCGTTTGCAGATGTCTACGTATCGAAGCAATAGAGTTCTAATTCTTCTTAAAACGAGATGTCGCATCTCATTTCAATGTTTCATGATAAGATATAATATTCATTGCGAAGTGTCATGTATACCTCGTACACACTTCAAAAGAATGTAAATGCGACACTTCCTTGCTAGGAAATGGCGTTTCCAGATATCTACGTACCGTAGCAATATATTTCTTATGCATCTTAAAACGGGATATCGCATCTCATTTCTATGTTTCATGACAAGATATAATATTCATTGCGAAGTGTCATGTGTTCCTCGTATTCACTTCAAAAGAATGTAAATGCGACACTTCCGTCCTAGGAAATAGCGTTTGCAGATGTCTACGTATCGTAGCAATAGAGTTCTAGTGCTTCTTATAACGCGATATCGCATCTCACTGCTATGTTTCATGATAAGGTATAATATTCATTGCGAAGTGTCATATATACATCGTATTCACTTCAAAAGAATGTAAATGCGACACTTCCTTGCTAGGAATTAACGTTTCCAGATGTCTGCTTATCGAAACAATAGAGTTCTAATGCTTCTTAAAACGATATGTCGCATCTCATTTCTCAGTTTCATGATAAGATATAATATTCATTGCGAAGTGTCATGTATACCTCGTATTCACTTCAAAAGAATGTAAATGCGACACTTCCTTGCTAGGAAATAGCGTTTGCAGATGTCTACGTATCGTTGCAATAGAGTTCTAATGCTTCTAAAAACGGGAAATCGCATCTCATTTCTATGTTTCATGATAAGATATAACATTCATTGCGAAGTGTCATGTATACATCGTATTCACTTCAAATGAATGTAAATGCGACACTTCCTTTCTAGGAAATAGAGTTTGCAGGTGTCTACGTATCGTAGCAATAGAGATCTAACGATTCTTAAAACGCGATATCGCATTTCATATCAATGTTTCATGATAAGATATAATATTCATTCCGACGTGTCATGTATGCATCGTATTCACTTCAAGGGAATGTAAATGTGACACTTCCTTACTAGGAAATAGCGACTGTAGTTATCTCCTTACCGTAGCAATATATTTCTTATGCTTCTTAAAACGGGATATCGCATCTCATTTCTATGTTTCATGACAAGATATAATATTCATTTCGAAGTGTCATGTGTTCCTCGTATTCACTTAAGCAGAATGTAAATGCGACACTTCCTTGCTAGGAAATAGCGTTTCCAGATATCTACGTACCGTAGCAATATATTTCTTATGCTTCTGAAAACGGGATGTCGCATCTCATTTCTATGTTTCATGATAAGATATAACATTCATTGCGAAGCGTTATGTAAACATCGTATTTACTTCAAATGAATGTAAATGCGACACTTTCTTGCTAGGAAACAGCGTTTGCAGCTGTCTATGTATCGAAGCAATAGAGCTCTAATACTTCGTAAAAAACGGTATCGCATCTCATTTGTATGTTTCATGATAAGGTATAATATTCATTGCGAAGTGTCATGTATAACTCCTATTCATTTCAAAAGAATGTAAGTACAACACTTCCTTGCTAGGGAATAGCGTTTCCAGATGTCTACGTATCGAAGCAATAGATTTCTAATGGGGAGGGGTAGAGGTCCTTCTCACAACCGAGAACCATCCTGTTTGTCTCCATGGACTATGGCAGCGGTCTTATCGTTGCAGAGCTCTGGATCCTATCCTGCGGGCTTCAGGGTCTCTTCTTGCTTACTTCCCGACTCCTCCTCCGTCGAGCCCGTCACGCTACGTATTACCAGCGCATTACCAGCACGTTCTAGACAAGCGAATCGCGCAGCACCAGCACCATGGTGACACGCGTATCATCGCTCCATTCATGAATCTCCTCAGCAATGACGCAGGATCACATTTGGCAATGGGGAACCTGTGCTTTCATACAAATTAGAACCGTTAGATGTCAGTAGATGTTCAGCATATGAGTATTGATAGACATTTTGATGGTCGTTTTCCTATATTTATAGTTATTGAGCGAGTGGTATATATTTCTTTCAATCCATCATAGACTAAAAATATTATTTATAAAAAAAATATTACTTATAAAATAAGAATTCATGCTGTTGCGTCCCTAACTTCGCCTTGTGTAATTTTTGAAATAACATGCTGTCATCGTATTTAATGTAACCCTCAATTGCATGAACTTGTAACAATAAATTGAAGAAAATATACATAAAATATGTGTATATATTTTTATGACAAAGTAATTATCGACTTTATGGAAAAATCGCCCTATCGAGCTAGTTTATAGAAAATAATAAAATCGAGTTCTTATATCTTTGTTCTGTGCCCGTGTATCTAATTTGGAATCAAAATAAATAAATTGCGCAGTTTAGTCATTTTTCATATTTGCTTATAATTTTTATGGAAACAGCTTCCCCATTAGTAAATGTCAGCCTACGCCACAACCACGCGTGTAGCTATGGTGAGCTGATAGTGTCATTGTCACGGCCGTGTAGCCCGTGTGCTGTATCTCGGTGCTTTAATGTGCCGTGATACGAATGCCGCCCCAGCACTAACAGTATGCCATTTCGAAAGCTGAGTAGGAGCACTTTGTTAGCACAGTTCTGTCACGGAATTCGTTGCGTCCGTTGTCATTGGCGTGCCAATCGCTGGCTGTTTGGGATATTGTAGTGCATGAGGCAGACTTGTTCCTTATCATCGTCAAGGAGATGGATTTTCACTCTCCCCTTTTTGAATTTTTTAAATTATTGTTTGGAAAATATTGTTTGGGAATTGTTTCTGTATCTCTATGACCGCATTGTGGATTCAACTTATGTACGATCTTTTTGGTCTTCATCTTTTGTTACATGTAATATTATATATGTGATGCACGTTTGTTATGTAATGCTCAGATTTGTAAGCCTCAGATACTTTTATTCTTTGGTAAAGCAACTTATTCGATTAATATATATTTATTAGACATAGATATAAACAATTAGAAAAATGTTATTAAAACGCTATTAAATATGTTGTTGCAATTATATATTTAAGGTCTGAAGATGTAGATGCAATTAATGTCCGATATTTTACGTGATCCAATCGACGTATCGAGTGAGGCTATGAAATATAAAAATCTTTTACTATTCTTCGACCTCTTTACATGTTACATGAATGATAAGTTCTGCAAGACAAGAAGCCTGAATTAGTGAGATATCTAGGAACATAAGTAATTTGTAAGTAACACATCTTTTCTCTTTGAAATATTTGCCTTTGCATAGAATAGAACGTATAGATATAATTGCCTGTTTTGTACCCATTTCGGTCCAATTCTATTATAGCCTTTGAGCAGAAGTAATATTGATTATACTTGATTTTTGCAATAGTTCTTTAATTGACAGATTTTATTAACCTAGAATCATCATTTGACGGATGTATCAATCTACTTTGTAGCTCCATCAGTTTCTTTTTCTGCTCGCTACTTTCCATTCTCAGTTCCGTATACTTATCCTTTATCACCATCATATATGTTGCGTAAAATTACAATAACTTTTTGTCCTCAAATTTTGCGGATATTTCAATTAAATTTCCTTTGATTCAATAAACGGAAATTAAAAAACAGTGGCACGTACCATTTCTTGGAAACGTTGTATCGTAATTTGCATCTGACTGTTTTGAAAGGCACGCACTTTACTTAACGCTTGCAATGATTCGGTTAGCGAAGTAAAGTAATATGCTACTTTCGAAATTGTTGGCTCTTGTAATTCTAATGCAAATATATTCATCTGTCGACATCGTGAACATTGTTTTTTGGCTAAATTCCAGAAAAACAAATATACTATAAGTAAAATAATAAACATCATAATATTAAATTTAACTCTGTTCATCGTTGCCTTGTTGGACACATCCATAACAATATACAGGGTGGGGCAGTAACAATTAGCACCTCAGATATCCACGAAACTATAAGTTTCATAGAAGTTTTTGCTAATATAAAATTGCATAGTACAAAGGGGCCATCCGTTGATGAATATAGTTTTTTTGTAAGTGGAGTTATGTTGGACATATGAAGGTTACCTTCATTTTTTAAAATGAATTGGTATGTCCATTCTTCCGTAATACGATAGAGCATTTTAAAGCAAGTTTAACGATCTGTAACATGAAGGCATTGAAGGTTACAGAAAGTAAAGAAAGGCGATAATACTCACGGTTTTGATAGTAAATAAAACATATGTATTGTAATCAGTGGTGGAAGGCGTAATACTTACCGTTTATTTCACTGTGAATAAACACTTTTCGAAGGGCATTTCAATAGTTTGCAGCATAAGTTAAACATGATAAGATTAGTATTGAAAAATCGGTTCGAATACGTTTGGTTAGGCTGTTCTTTGTGTCGTTCATTTTATAAGTACTGAGCTGCGGATTCCTGAGGACAGCTCACAGAATTGTTGAAATATGGAAGATTATCATTGTGAATTTGAATCAAAAGGTAATTAAATTCCATTAGATTGTAAACAGATCTCAATGTTTCATTTTAGATAGTAAGATTAAATACTCTTTACAAAACTACAAGAATGGATACATACCTTTCTGTTATTATTATTTCATAAAGAATTATAATTGCAATTATATAGTTCATTACGATAAAAAATATTTCTCAGAAAATTCTAAATATTAAATAAAAGAATCAAGTAAAACATTTTTAATAATTACGAATATGAAAAATACTTGAACATTCCAATAGAAAGATGTCTAAACAGGAGCTAGAAAAGTCAAACATTCAATTTCAATTCCAGAATTCATCTATAAGAGGTAAAATGTTTCGAAAGCTTTAATTACAGTCTTTAATGCAAGCAGTTGGGCAGTATTCCAATTTTTAAGAAAATTGATGAAAGTCAACCATTTTGAAGTGGTCAGAATCTTTGTCGTTTGAGCAATAAGTGAATAACAAATAACTGCATAAATTCCAGGCTTAAAAACTTATGGAATAAATCCTATGCAGACTCGTTTATGAGCGAGTTACTAAATAATAATCCATACTAAGTAATCATTTTAAAACTTAAACGATTACATCTCGCGAACTTTCAAAGATATCAGAAGCGTGAAAAGTATGTGGTTTATCAAAAACTCTTCTAAAAGAACGGACGAAGTCAATAGAAATCTTTGTTGAAGTAAGCAAGTTCTAAAGTTCTAAGCAACGCGATGGCCCTTATCTGCCTATGTTTCATAGCAAGTAAGTTCTGAATTTCTATGAAATCCGATGGAATTCCTCACTACTAACGTTTCAAAGTAAGTTCTCAAATTCTCAGTTCTACGTTTAAAACTATGTGTGTTCTATATATCCATGTAAAGTGATGGTTCCTATTAGTTGTGATGGAAACCTATATATAGTAAGTCAGGGAAGCCCGAAGGGGTTAATTATCTAAATGATTTAAGGTGTAAGACGTACTTTAATCTAAAGCGATCTATCGTTCCAAGGTATCCGCTCACGTACAACTTTTCTTGGGCGCCAGCTGCTCAGAAAGTAGCAAAGGGATAGACTACACGACCCCGGGAACCCTGGGGCGGAACAACCCTTGAAACTTCGAAATGCTCCTCCTGTCGACTACGCCTAGCCAAGTACACACACTCAGGTTGCGAGATACTGAAGTGACGGCATGTTTATTTATGGTCTCGACGTTGGTTTAACTAACAAGGGCTACGGGAAACTACGCAACACGCCGCGAATTACCGGGTATCATAACTCGCTTCACGATATAAGATACAATATACAATATGCGACACAAGAAATGGGACGCTTTAGCGAATAAGCTCTCACATTCTCTTATTCAGGTTCCTTGAATTCGCTGGTGGTCCTCGGGTCTCCTGCATCCTCCTCGGGGCTCCTTGGTGGAGTGGGCTGTAGGCTTCGGTATTGTTCGAGTCCATCGATCAGTGGATTTCGGCGATTTCCTCTTCTCGCCCAATTGGGTGTCCCTGAGGGGATATTCCTGATCATTTAAATTGCGTAGCGCCTCGCGCGTCGCGCTCCCATGGCCCACCTGCAGGGCCGCTGGACTTTTGACTCCTCTTTAGGGGGTTAAGGATGGTTTAGGACCTTCTCACATCCCAGAGCATTATAATGCACAAAAGCAGATAAGCATAATGCGATGCATAGAGCTTTACAACCTTCTAACTTACTTTGAACTGTTTATATGAAATGCGGTTTATATGATATTGCGGTGCATGAAGAATGACAAATTAAATGCTTCGGCACCTGGACATCTAGAAACGCTATCCCCGGGCAAGAAAGTGTAGGGTTCACACACAATTCATATGCAGAAGCAGATAAACATAACGCGATGCTATGAATATTACATTTTATCATGAAATATAGAAGTAAGATGCGCAGCTGCGTTTTACGAAGCATTAGAACTCTATTGCTTCTAAACCTTCAGATATAGAAACGATATTCCGTAGCAAGGAAGTGATCCATTTACATTCATTTGAAGTGTAGAGGAGATATACATAACGCGTTGCATTGAAATTACATCTTATCATGTGACTTAGAATTGATATGCGATATCGCGTTTTATAAAAAGTTAGAAATCTATTGCTTCGATGCGTAGACATCTAGAAACGCAATTTCCTAGCCAAAAAGTGTGGCATTTGCATTCTTTTGAAGTGTAGACGAGGTATACATAACACATCGCAATGAATATTACATCTTATCATGAAACATAGAAGTGAGATGCGATATCGCGATTTAAGAAGCATTGGAACCCTATTGCTATGATACGTAGACATCTGCAAACGCTATTTCCTGGCAAGGAAGTGTCGCATTTACATTCGTTTGAAGTGTATGCAAGGTATACATGACACTTCGCAGTGAATATTATATGTTATCACGAAGCATAGAAAGGAGATGCGATATCGCGATTTAAGATGCATTAGAACTCTATTGCTTCGATACGTAGACATCTGCAAACGCTATTTCCTAGCAAGGAAGTGTCGCATTTACATTCATTTGAAGTGTATGCGATATATACATAACAGTCCACAATGAATACTATATCTTATCACGGAACATAGAAATGACATGCGATATCGCGTTTTGAGAAGCACTAGAACCCTTTTGCTACGATACGTATACATCTGCAAACGCTATGTCCTAGCAAGGAAGTGTCGCATTTACATTCTTTTGAAGTGAATGCGAGATATACATAACACTTCGCAATCAATATTATATCTTATCATGAAACATAGAAATGAGATGCGGTATAGCGATATAAGAAGCATTAGAACCCTATTGCTTCGATACGGAGACATCTGCAAACGATGTTCCCTAGCATGGAAGTGTCGCATTTACATTGCTTTGAAGTGAATACGAGGTATACATGACACTTCGCTATGAATATTATATCTTATCATGAAACATACGATTGAGATGCGATATCCCATTTTAAGAAGCATTAGAACTCAATTGCTTCGATACGGAGACATCTGCAATCGCTATTTCCCAGCAAGGAAGCGTCGCATTTACATTCTTTTGAAGGGAATACGAAGGTATACATGACACCTCGCAATGAATTTTATATCTTATCATGAAACATAGGAATGAGATGCGATATCGCTTTCTAAGATGCGTTAGAACTCTTTTCCTACGATACGTAGACATCCGCAAACGCTACTTCCAAGCAAGGAGCTGTCGCATTTGCATACTTTTGAAGTGATTACGAGGTATACATGACACTTCGCAATGAATATCATACCTTATCATGAAACATAGGAATGATATGCGATATCGCGTTTTAAAAAGCATTAGAACTCTATTGGTACGATGCGTAGACATCTGTAAACGCTATTTCCTAGCAAGGAAGTGTCGCATTTACATTCTCTTGAAGTGAATACGAGGTATACCTACGTCTCCACAATGAATATTATTTCTGATCATGAAACATAGATATGTGATGCGATATCGCTATTTAAGAAGCATTAGAGCTCTATTGCTTTGATACGGAGACATCTGCAAACGCTATTTCCTAGCAAGGAAGTGTCGCATTTACATTCTTTTGAAGTGAATACGAGGTATATCTACGTCTCCACAATGAAAATTATATCTTATCATGAAATATAGAAATGAGATGCGATATTGCTATCTAAGGAGCATTAGAACACTATTGCTTCGATACGAAGACATCTGCCAACGCTATTTCCTAGCAGGGAAGTGTCGCATTTACATTCTATTGAAGGGAATACGAGGTATACATGACACCGCGAAATGAATTTTATATCTTATCATGAAACGTAGAAATGAAATGCGATATCGCGTTTTAAGAAGCGTTAGAACTCTGTTTCTTCGATACGGTGACATCTGCAAACGCAGTTTCCTAGCAAGGAAGTGTCGCATATACATTCTTTTGAAGTGAATACGAGGTATATCTACGTCTCCACAATGAATATTATATTTTATCATGAAACGTAGAAATGAGGTGCGATATCGCGATTTAAAATGCATTAGAACTTTGTTGCTACGATACCTAGACATCTGCAAACGCTATTTCCTAGCAAAGAAGTGTCGCATTTACATTCTTTTGAAGTGAATACGAGGTATATCTACGTCTCCACAATGAATATTATATCTTATCATGAAATATAGAAATGAGATGCGATATTGCTATTTAAGTAGCATTAGAACACTATTGCTTCGATACGAAGACATCTGCCAACGCTATTTCCTAGCAGGGAAGTGTCGCATTTACATTCTATTGAAGGGAATACGAGGTATACATGACACCGCGAAATGAATTTTATATCTTATCATGAAACATAGATATGAAATGCGATATCGCGTTTTAAGAAGCGTTAGAACTCTGTTTCTTCGATACGGTGACATCTGCAAACGCAGTTTCCTAGCAAGGAAGTGTCGCATATACATTCTTTTGAAGTGAATACGAGGTATATCTACGTCTCCACAATGAATATTATATCTTATCATAAAACATAGAAATGAGATGCGATATCGCGATTTAAAATGCATTAGAACTTTGTTGCTACGATACCTAGACATCTGCAAACGCTATTTCCTAGCAAAGAAGTGTCGCATTTACATTCTTTTGAAGTGAATACGAGGTATACCTACGTCTCCACAATAAATATTATATCTTATCATGAAACATAGATATGTGATGCGATATCGCTATTTAAGAAGCATTAGAGCTCTATTGCTTTGATACGGAGACATCTGCAAACGCTATTTCCTAGCAAGGAAGTGTCGCATTTACATTCTTTTGAAGTGAATACGAGGTATATCTACGTCTCCACAATGAATATTATATCTTATCATGAAATATAGAAATGAGATGTGATATTGCTATCTAAGGAGCATTAGAACACTATTGCTTCGATACGAAGACATCTGCCAACGCTATTTCCTAGCAGGGAAGTGTCGCATTTACATTCTATTGAAGGGAATACGAGGTATACATGACACCGCGAAATGAATTTTATATCTTATCATGAAACATAGAAATGAAATACGATATCGCGTTTTAAGAAGCGTTAGAACTCTGTTTCTTCGATACGGTGACATCTGCAAACGCAGTTTCCTAGCAAGGAAGTGTCGCATATACATTCTTTTGAAGTGAATACGTGGTATATCTACGTCTCCACAATGAATATTATATCTTATCATGAAACATAAAAATGAGATGCGATATCGCGATTTAAAATGCATTAGAACTTTGTTGCTACGATACCTAGACATCTGCAAACGCTATTTCCTAGCAAAGAAGTGTCGCATTTACATTCTTTTGAAGTGAATACGAGGTATATCTACGTCTCCACAATGAATATTATATCTTATCATGAAATATAGAAATGAGATGCGATATTGCTATTTAAGGAGCATTAGAACACTATTGCTTCGATACGAAGACATCTGCCAACGCTATTTCGTAGCAGGGAAGTGTCGCATTTACATTCTATTGAAGGGAATACGAGGTATACATGACACCGCGAAATGAATTTTATATCTTATCATGAAACATAGAAATGAAATGCGATATCGCGTTTTAAGAAGCGTTAGAACTCTGTTTCTTCGATACGGTGACATCTGCAAACGCAGTTTCCTAGCAAGGAAGTGTCGCATATACATTCTTTTGAAGTGAATACGAGGTATATCTACGTCTCCACAATGAATATTATATCTTATCATGAAACATAGAAATGAGATGCGATATCGCGATTTAAAATGCATTAGAACTTTGTTGCTACGATACCTAGACATCTGCAAACGCTATTTCCTAGCAAAGAAGTGTCGCATTTACATTCTTTTGAAGTGAATACGAGGTATACCTACGTCTCCACAATAAATATTATATCTTATCATGAAACATAGAAATGAGATGCGGTATCGGGATTTAAAATGCATTAGAACTCTATTGCTACGATACGTAGACATCTGCAAACGCTATTTCCTAACAAGGAAGTGTCGCATTTACATTCTTTTGGAGTGAGTACGAGGTATACATAACACTTCGCAATGAATATTATATCTTATCATGAAACATAGGAATGAGATGCGATATCGCGTTTTATGAAGCATTAGAACTCTATTGCTGCGATGCGTAGACATCTGCAAATGTTATATCCCAGCAAGGATGTGTCGCATTTACATTCTTTTGAAGTGAATACGAGGTATACATAACACTGCACAATGAATATTATATCTTATCACGAAACATAGAAATGAAATGCGACATCTCGTTTTATGTAGCATTAGAACTCGATTGCTACGATACGTAGACATCTGCAAACGCTATATCCTAGCATGGAAGTGTCGCATTTACATTCTTTTGAAGTGCATACGAGGTATACATAACACTCTGCAATGTATATTATATCTTATCACGATACATAGTATTCAAATGCGACATCTCGTTTTAAGAAGCATTAGAACTCCATTATTTCGATACGTAGTCATCTGGAAACGCGATTTCCTAGCAAGGATGTGTCGCAAATACATTCATTAGAAGTGTAGTCGAGGAGTACATAACACTTCGCAACGAATCATGTATCTTATCATGAGGCATAGAAATGAGACGCGATATCGCTTTTTAAGAAGCATTAGAACTCCATTGCTGCGATACGTAAACATCTGCAAGCGCTATTTAATCTCAAGGAAGTGTACCATTTACATTCTCTTGAAGTGAATACGAGGTATAGATGACACTTCGCAATGAATATTTTATCTTTTCATGACACATAGATATGAGATGCGATGTCTCGTGTTAAGAAGTATTAGAACTCTTTTGTTTCGATATGTAGACTTCTGGAAACGCTGTTTCCTAGCAAGGAAGTGTCGCAGTTACATTCTTTTGAAGTGAATACGAGGTATACATGACACTTCGCAATGAATATTATATCTTATCATGAAACATAGAAATGAGATGCGATATCGCGTTCTAACAAACATTAAAAATCTATTGCTTCGATACGTAGACATCTGGAAACGTAATTTCCTTGAAAGGAAGTGTCGCATTTACATTCTCTTGAGAGGAATACGATGTATACATGACACTTCGCAATGAATATTATATCTTATGATGAAACATAGAAATGAGATGCGATATCGCGTTTTAAGAAGCATTAGAACTCTATTCCTACGATGCGTATCTGCAAACAATATTTCCCAGCAAGGAAGTGTCACATTTACATTCTTTTGAAATGAATACGAGGTATACATAACACTCCACAATGAATATTATATGTTATCACGAAACATAGAAATGAAATGCGACATCTCGTTTTAAGAAGCATTAGAACTCTATCGCTACGATACTTAGACATCTGCAAACGCTATTTCCTAGCATGGAAGTGTCGCATTTATATTCCATTGAAGTGAATACGAGGTATGCATGACACCTCGCAATGCATATTATATCTTATCATGAAACATAGAAATGATATGCGACATCTTGTTTTAAGAAGTATTAGAACTCTATTCTTACGATACGTGGTCATCTGGAAACGCTATTTCCTAGCAAGAAAGTGTCGCATTTACATTCTTTTGAAGTGTAGACGAGGAATACATAACACTTCGCAAATCATATTATATCTTACCATGAAACATAGAATTGAGATCGATACGGCGTTTTAAGAATCATAAGAACTCCATTGCTACGATACGTAGACATCTGCAAACGCTATTTCTTTGCAAGGAAGTGTCGCATTTACATTCATTTGAAGTGTAGACGAGGAATACATAACACTTCGCAAATCATATTATATCTTACCATGAAACATAGAAATGAGATGCGATATCGCGTTTTAAGAAGCATTAGAACCCTATTGCTACGATAGGTAGACATCTGCATACCCTATTTCCTTGCAAGGAAGTGTCGCATTTACATTCATTTGAAGTGTAGACGAGGAATACATAACACTTCGCAAATCATATTATATCTAACCATGAAACGTAGATATGAGATGCGATACCGCGTTTTAAGAAGCATTAGAAATCTGTTGCTACGATACGTATACATCTGGAAACGCTATTTCCTTGCAAGGAAGTGTCGCATTTACATTCATTTGAAGCGTAGACGAGGAATACGTAACACTTCGCAAATCATATTATATCTTACCATGAAACATAGAAATGAGATGCGATATCGCGTTTTAAGAAGCATTAGAACCCTACTGCTACGATAGGTAGATATCTGCACACGCTATTCCCTTGCAAGGAAGTGTCGCATTTACATTCATTTGAAGTGTAGACGAGGAATACATAACACTTCGCAAATCATATTATATCTTACCATGAAACATAGAATTGAGATCGATACCGCGTTTTAAGAATCATAAGAACTCCATTGCTACGATACGTAGACATCTGCAAACGCTATTTCCTTGCAAGGAAGTGTCGCATTTACTTTCATTTGAAGTGTAGACGAGGAATACATAACACTTCGCAAATCATATTATATCTTACCATGAACTATAGAAATGAGTTGCGATATCGCGTTTTAAGAATCATAAGAACTCTATTGCTACGAGACGTAGACATCTGCAATCGCAATTTCTTTGCAAGGAAGCGTTTCATTTACATTCATTTGAAGTGTAGACGAGGAATACATAACACTTCGCAAATCATATTATATCTTACCATGAAACATAGAAATGAGATGCGATATCGCGTTTTAAGAAGCATTAGAACCCTATTGCTACGATAGGTAGATATCTGGAAACGCTATTTCCTTGCAAGGAAGTGTCGCATTTACATTCATTTGAAGTGTAGACGAGGAATACATAACACTTCGCAAATCATATTATATCTTACCATGAAACATAGAATTGAGATCGATACCGCGTTTTAAGAATAATAAGAACTCCATTGCTACGATACGTAGACATCTGCAAACGCTATTTCTTTGCAAGGAAGTGTCGCATTTACATTCATTTGAAGTGTAGACGAGGAATACATAACACTTCGCAAATCATATTATATCTTACCATGAAACATAGAAATGAGATGCGATATCGCGTTTTAAGAAGCATTAGAACCCTATTGCTACGATAGGTAGACATCTGCAAACGCTATTTCTTTGCAAGGAAGTGTCGCATTTACATTCATTTGAAGTGTAGACGAGGAATACATAACACTTCGCAAATCATATTATATCTTACCATGAAACATAGAAATGAGATGCGATATCGCGTTTTAAGAAGCATTAGAACCCTATTGCTACGATAGGTAGACATCTGCATACCCTATTTCCTTGCAAGGAAGTATCGCATTTACATTCATTTGAAGTGTAGACGAGGAATACATAACACTTCGCAAATCATATTATATCTTACCATGAAACGTAGATATGAGATGCGATATCGCGTTTTAAGAAGCATTAGAAATCTGTTGCTACGATACGTAGACATCTGCAATCGCAATTTCTTTGCAAGGAAGCGTTTCATTTACATTCATTTGAAGTGTAGACGAGGAATACATAACACTTCGCAAATCATATTATATCTTACCATGAAACATAGAAATGAGATGCGATATCGCGTTTTAAGAAGCATTAGAACCCTATTGCTACGATAGGTAGATATCTGGAAACGCTATTTCCTTGCAAGGAAGTGTCGCATTTACATTCATTTGAAGTGTAGACGAGGAATACATAACACTTCGCAAATCATATTATATCTTACAATGAAACGTAGATATGAGAAGCGATATCGCGTTTTAAGAAGCATTAGAAATCTGTTGCTACGATACGTAGACATCTGGAAACGCTATTTCCTTGCAAGGAAGTGTCGCATTTACATTCATTTGAAGTGTAGACGAGGAATACATAACACTTCGCAAATCATATTATATCTTACCATGAAACATAGAATTGAGATCGATACCGCGTTTTAAGAATCATAAGAACTCCATTGCTACAATACGTAGACATCTGCAAACGCTATTTCCTTGCAAGGAAGTGTGGCATTTACTTTCATTTGAAGTGTAGACGAGGAATACATAGCACTTCGCAAATCATATTATATCTTACCATGAACTATAGAAATGAGTTGCGATATCGCGTTTTAAGAATCATAAGAACTCTATTGCTACGAGACGTAGACATCTGCAATCGCAATTTCTTTGCAAGGAAGCGTTTCATTTACATTCATTTGAAGTGTAGACGAGGAATACATAACACTTCGCAAATCATATTATATCTTATGATGAAACATAGAAATGAGATGCGATATGGCGATTCAAGAAGCATTAGAGCTCTATTTCTTCGATACGTAGATATCTGCAAACCTTATTTCCTAGCAAGGAAGTGTCGCATTTACATTCTTTTGAAGTGTGTACGAGGTATACATGACACTTCGCAATGAATATTATATCTTATCATGAAACATTGAAATGAGATGCGACATCTCGTTTTAAGAAGAATTAGAACTCTATTGCTTCGATACGTAGACATCTGCAAACGCTATTTCCTACCAAGGAAGTGTCGCATTTACATTCTGCTTATGTGAATACGAGGAACACATGACACTTCGAAATGAATATTATATCTTGTCATGAAACATAGAAATGAGATGCGATATCCCGTTTTAAGAAGCATAAGAAATATATTGCTACGGTACGGAGATAACTACAGTCGCTATTTCCTAGTAAGGAAGTGTCGCATTTACATTCCCTTGAAGTGAATACGATGTATACATGACACGTCGCAATGAATATTATATCTTATCATGAAACATCGATATGAAATGCGATATCGCGTTTTAAGAATCGTTAGATCTCTATTGCTACGATACGTAGACACCTGCAAACTCTATTTCCTAGAAAGGAAGTGTCGCATTTACATTCATTTGAAGTGAATACGATGTATACATGACACTTCGCAATGAATGTTGTATCTTATCATGAAACACAGAAATGAGATGCGATTTCCCGTTTTTAGAAGCATTAGAACTCTATTGCAACGATACGTAGACATCTGCAAACGCTATTTCCTAGCAAGGAAGTGTCGCATTTACATTCATTTGAAGTGTATGCGATATATACATAACAGTCCACAATGAATACTATATCTTATCACGGAACATAGAAATGACATGCGATATCGCGTTTTGAGAAGCACTAGAACCCTTTTGCTACGATACGTATACATCTGCAAACGCTATGTCCTAGCAAGGAAGTGTCGCATTTACATTCTTTTGAAGTGAATGCGAGATATACATAACACTTCGCAATCAATATTATATCTTATCATGAAACATAGAAATGAGATGCGGTATAGCGATATAAGAAGCATTAGATCCCTATTGCTTCGATACGGAGACATCTGCAAACGATGTTCCCTAGCATGGAAGTGTCGCATTTACATTGCTTTGAAGTGAATACGAGGTATACATGACACTTCGCTATGAATATTATATCTTATCATGAAACATACGATTGAGATGCGATATCCCATTTTAAGAAGCATTAGAACTCAATTGCTTCGATACGGAGACATTTGCAATCGCTATTTCCCAGCAAGGAAGCGTCGCATTTACATTCTTTTGAAGGGAATACGAAGGTATACATGACACCTCGCAATGAATTTTATATCTTATCATGAAACATAGGAATGAGATGCGATATCGCTTTCTAAGATGCGTTAGAACTCTTTTCCTACGATACGTAGACATCCGCAAACGCTACTTCCAAGCAAGGAGCTGTCGCATTTGCATTCTTTTGAAGTGATTACGAGGTATACATGACACTTCGCAATGAATATCATACCTTATCATGAAACATAGGAATGATATGCGATATCGCGTTTTAAAAAGCATTAGAACTCTATTGGTACGATGCGTAGACATCTGTAAACGCTATTTCCTAGCAAGGAAGTGTCGCATTTACATTCTCTTGAAGTGAATACGAGGTATACCTACGTCTCCACAATGAATTTTATTTCTGATCATGAAACATAGATATGTGATGCGATATCGCTATTTAAGAAGCATTAGAGCTCTATTGCTTTGATACGGAGACATCTGCAAACGCTATTTCCTAGCAAGGAAGTGTCGCATTTACATTCTTTTGAAGTGAATACGAGGTATATCTACGTCTCCACAATGAAAATTATATCTTATCATGAAATATAGAAATGAGATGCGATATTGCTATCTAAGGAGCATTAGAACACTATTGCTTCGATACGAAGACATCTGCCAACGCTATTTCCTAGCAGGGAAGTGTCGCATATACATTCTATTGAAGGGAATACGAGGTATACATGACACCGCGAAATGAATTTTATATCTTATCATGAAACGTAGAAATGAAATGCGATATCGCGTTTTAAGAAGCGTTAGAACTCTGTTTCTTCGATACGGTGACATCTGCAAACGCAGTTTCCTAGCAAGGAAGTGTCGCATATACATTCTTTTGAAGTGAATACGAGGTATATCTACGTCTCCACAATGAATATTATATTTTATCATGAAACGTAGAAATGAGGTGCGATATCGCGATTTAAAATGCATTAGAACTTTGTTGCTACGATACCTAGACATCTGCAAACGCTATTTCCTAGCAAAGAAGTGTCGCATTTACATTCTTTTGAAGTGAATACGAGGTATATCTACGTCTCCACAATGAATATTATATCTTATCATGAAATATAGAAATGAGATGCGATATTGCTATTTAAGGAGCATTAGAACACTATTGCTTCGATACGAAGACATCTGCCAACGCTATTTCCTAGCAGGGAAGTGTCGCATTTACATTCTATTGAAGGGAATACGAGGTATACATGACACCGCGAAATGAATTTTATATCTTATCATGAAACATAGATATGAAATGCGATATCGCGTTTTAAGAAGCGTTAGAACTCTGTTTTTTCGATACGGTGACATCTGCAAACGCAGTTTCCTAGCAAGGAAGTGTCGCATATACATTCTTTTGAAGTGAATACGAGGTATATCTACGTCTCCACAATGAATATTATATCTTATCATGAAACATAGAAATGAGATGCGATATCGCGATTTAAAATGCATTAGAACTTTGTTGCTACGATACCTAGACATCTGCAAACGCTATTTCCTAGCAAAGAAGTGTCGCATTTACATTCTTTTGAAGTGAATACGAGGTATACCTACGTCTCCACAATAAATATTATATCTTATCATGAAACATAGAAATGAGATGCGGTATCGGGATTTAAAATGCATTAGAACTCTATTGCTACGATACGTAGACATCCGCAAACGCTACTTCCAAGCAAGGAGCTGTCGCATTTGCATTCTTTTGAAGTGATTACGAGGTATACATGACACTTCGCAATGAATATCATACCTTATCATGAAACATAGGAATGATATGCGATATCGCGTTTTAAAAAGCATTAGAACTCTATTGGTACGATGCGTAGACATCTGTAAACGCTATTTCCTAGCAAGGAAGTGTCGCATTTACATTCTCTTGAAGTGAATACGAGGTATACCTACGTCTCCACAATGAATATTATATCTGATCATGAAACATAGATATGTGATGCGATATCGCTATTTAAGAAGCATTAGAGCTCTATTGCTTTGATACGGAGACATCTGCAAACGCTATTTCCTAGCAAGGAAGTGTCGCATTTACATTCTTTTGAAGTGAATACGAGGTATATCTACGTCTCCACAATGAAAATTATATCTTATCATGAAATATAGAAATGAGATGCGATATTGCTATCTAAGGAGCATTAGAACACTATTGCTTCGATACGAAGACATCTGCCAACGCTATTTCCTAGCAGGGAAGTGTCGCATATACATTCTATTGAAGGGAATACGAGGTATACATGACACTGCGAAATGAATTTTATATCTTATCATGAAACGTAGAAATGAAATGCGATATCGCGTTTTAAGAAGCGTTAGAACTCTGTTTCTTCGATACGGTGACATCTGCAAACGCAGTTTCCTAGCAAGGAAGTGTCGCATATACATTCTTTTGAAGTGAATACGAGGTATATCTACGTCTCCACAATGAATATTATATTTTATCATGAAACGTAGAAATGAGGTGCGATATCGCGATTTAAAATGCATTAGAACTTTGTTGCTACGATACCTAGACATCTGCAAACGCTATTTCCTAGCAAAGAAGTGTCGCATTTACATTCTTTTGAAGTGAATACGAGGTATATCTACGTCTCCACAATGAATATTATATCTTATCATGAAATATAGAAATGAGATGCGATATTGCTATTTAAGGAGCATTAGAACACTATTGCTTCGATACGAAGACATCTGCCAACGCTATTTCCTAGCAGGGAAGTGTCGCATTTACATTCTATTGAAGGGAATACGAGGTATACATGACACCGCGAAATGAATTTTATATCTTATCATGAAACATAGATATGAAATGCGATATCGCGTTTTAAGAAGCGTTAGAACTCTGTTTTTTCGATACGGTGACATCTGCAAACGCAGTTTCCTAGCAAGGAAGTGTCGCATATACATTCTTTTGAAGTGAATACGAGGTATATCTACGTCTCCACAATGAATATTATATCTTATCATGAAACATAGAAATGAGATGCGATATCGCGATTTAAAATGCATTAGAACTTTGTTGCTACGATACCTAGACATCTGCAAACGCTATTTCCTAGCAAAGAAGTGTCGCATTTACATTCTTTTGAAGTGAATACGAGGTATACCTACGTCTCCACAATAAATATTATATCTTATCATGAAACATAGAAATGAGATGCGGTATCGGGATTTAAAATGCATTAGAACTCTATTGCTACGATACGTAGACATCCGCAAACGCTACTTCCAAGCAAGGAGCTGTCGCATTTGCATTCTTTTGAAGTGATTACGAGGTATACATGACACTTCGCAATGAATATCATACCTTATCATGAAACATAGGAATGATATGCGATATCGCGTTTTAAAAAGCATTAGAACTCTATTGGTACGATGCGTAGACATCTGTAAACGCTATTTCCTAGCAAGGAAGTGTCGCATTTACATTCTCTTGAAGTGAATACGAGGTATACCTACGTCTCCACAATGAATATTATATCTGATCATGAAACATAGATATGTGATGCGATATCGCTATTTAAGAAGCATTAGAGCTCTATTGCTTTGATACGGAGACATCTGCAAACGCTATTTCCTAGCAAGGAAGTGTCGCATTTACATTCTTTTGAAGTGAATACGAGGTATATCTACGTCTCCACAATGAATATTATATCTTATCATGAAATATAGAAATGAGATGTGATATTGCTATCTAAGGAGCATTAGAACACTATTGCTTCGATACGAAGACATCTGCCAACGCTATTTCCTAGCAGGGAAGTGTCGCATTTACATTCTATTGAAGGGAATACGAGGTATACATGACACCGCGAAATGAATTTTATATCTTATCATGAAACATAGAAATGAAATACGATATCGCGTTTTAAGAAGCGTTAGAACTCTGTTTCTTCGATACGGTGACATCTGCAAACGCAGTTTCCTAGCAAGGAAGTGTCGCATATACATTCTTTTGAAGTGAATACGAGGTATATCTACGTCTCCACAATGAATATTATATCTTATCATGAAACATAAAAATGAGATGCGATATCGCGATTTAAAATGCATTAGAACTTTGTTGCTACGATACCTAGACATCTGCAAACGCTATTTCCTAGCAAAGAAGTGTCGCATTTACATTCTTTTGAAGTGAATACGAGGTATATCTACGTCTCCACAATGAATATTATATCTTATCATGAAATATAGAAATGAGATGCGATATTGCTATTTAAGGAGCATTAGAACACTATTGCTTCGATACGAAGACATCTGCCAACGCTATTTCGTAGCAGGGAAGTGTCGCATTTACATTCTATTGAAGGGAATACGAGGTATACATGACACCGCGAAATGAATTTTATATCTTATCATGAAACATAGAAATGAAATGCGATATCGCGTTTTAAGAAGCGTTAGAACTCTGTTTCTTCGATACGGTGACATCTGCAAACGCAGTTTCCTAGCAAGGAAGTGTCGCATATACATTCTTTTGAAGTGAATACGAGGTATATCTACGTCTCCACAATGAATATTATATCTTATCATGAAACATAGAAATGAGATGCGATATCGCGATTTAAAATGCATTAGACCTTTGTTGCTACGATACCTAGACATCTGCAAACGCTATTTCCTAGCAAAGAAGTGTCGCATTTACATTCTTTTGAAGTGAATACGAGGTATACCTACGTCTCCACAATAAATATTATATCTTATCATGAAACATAGAAATGAGATGCGGTATCGGGATTTAAAATGCATTAGAACTCTATTGCTACGATACGTAGACATCTGCAAACGCTATTTCCTAACAAGGAAGTGTCGCATTTACATTCTTTTGGAGTGAGTACGAGGTATACATAACACTTCGCAATGAATATTATATCTTATCATGAAACATAGGAATGAGATGCGATATCGCGTTTTATGAAGCATTAGAACTCTATTGCTGCGATGCGTAGACATCTGCAAATGTTATATCCCAGCAAGGATGTGTCGCATTTACATTCTTTTGAAGTGAATACGAGGTATACATAACACTGCACAATGAATATTATATCTTATCACGAAACATAGAAATGAAATGCGACATCTCGTTTTATGTAGCATTAGAACTCGATTGCTACGATACGTAGACATCTGCAAACGCTATATCCTAGCATGGAAGTGTCGCATTTACATTCTTTTGAAGTGAATACGAGGTATATCTACGTCTCCACAATGAATATTATATCTTATCATGAAATATAGAAATGAGATGCGATATTGCTATTTAAGGAGCATTAGAACACTATTGCTTCGATACGAAGACATCTGCCAACGCTATTTCCTAGCAGGGAAGTGTCGCATTTACATTCTATTGAAGGGAATACGAGGTATACATGACACCGCGAAATGAATTTTATATCTTATCATGAAACATAGATATGAAATGCGATATCGCGTTTTAAGAAGCGTTAGAACTCTGTTTTTTCGATACGGTGACATCTGCAAACGCAGTTTCCTAGCAAGGAAGTGTCGCATATACATTCTTTTGAAGTGAATACGAGGTATATCTACGTCTCCACAATGAATATTATATCTTATCATGAAACATAGAAATGAGATGCGATATCGCGATTTAAAATGCATTAGAACTTTGTTGCTACGATACCTAGACATCTGCAAACGCTATTTCCTAGCAAAGAAGTGTCGCATTTACATTCTTTTGAAGTGAATACGAGGTATACCTACGTCTCCACAATAAATATTATATCTTATCATGAAACATAGAAATGAGATGCGGTATCGGGATTTAAAATGCATTAGAACTCTATTGCTACGATACGTAGACATCCGCAAACGCTACTTCCAAGCAAGGAGCTGTCGCATTTGCATTCTTTTGAAGTGATTACGAGGTATACATGACACTTCGCAATGAATATCATACCTTATCATGAAACATAGGAATGATATGCGATATCGCGTTTTAAAAAGCATTAGAACTCTATTGGTACGATGCGTAGACGTCTGTAAACGCTATTTCCTAGCAAGGAAGTGTCGCATTTACATTCTCTTGAAGTGAATACGAGGTATACCTACGTCTCCACAATGAATATTATATCTGATCATGAAACATAGATATGTGATGCGATATCGCTATTTAAGAAGCATTAGAGCTCTATTGCTTTGATACGGAGACATCTGCAAACGCTATTTCCTAGCAAGGAAGTGTCGCATTTACATTCTTTTGAAGTGAATACGAGGTATATCTACGTCTCCACAATGAATATTATATCTTATCATGAAATATAGAAATGAGATGTGATATTGCTATCTAAGGAGCATTAGAACACTATTGCTTCGATACGAAGACATCTGCCAACGCTATTTCGTAGCAGGGAAGTGTCGCATTTACATTCTATTGAAGGGAATACGAGGTATACATGACACCGCGAAATGAATTTTATATCTTATCATGAAACATAGAAATGAAATGCGATATCGCGTTTTAAGAAGCGTTAGAACTCTGTTTCTTCGATACGGTGACATCTGCAAACGCAGTTTCCTAGCAAGGAAGTGTCGCATATACATTCTTTTGAAGTGAATACGAGGTATATCTACGTCTCCACAATGAATATTATATCTTATCATGAAACATAAAAATGAGATGCGATATCGCGATTTAAAATGCATTAGAACTTTGTTGCTACGATACCTAGACATCTGCAAACGCTATTTCCTAGCAAAGAAGTGTCGCATTTACATTCTTTTGAAGTGAATACGAGGTATATCTACGTCTCCACAATGAATATTATATCTTATCATGAAATATAGAAATGAGATGCGATATTGCTATTTAAGGAGCATTAGAACACTATTGCTTCGATACGAAGACATCTGCCAACGCTATTTCGTAGCAGGGAAGTGTCGCATTTACATTCTATTGAAGGGAATACGAGGTATACATGACACCGCGAAATGAATTTTATATCTTATCATGAAACATAGAAATGAAATGCGATATCGCGTTTTAAGAAGCGTTAGAACTCTGTTTCTTCGATACGGTGACATCTGCAAACGCAGTTTCCTAGCAAGGAAGTGTCGCATATACATTCTTTTGAAGTGAATACGAGGTATATCTACGTCTCCACAATGAATATTATATCTTATCATGAAACATAGAAATGAGATGCGATATCGCGATTTAAAATGCATTAGACCTTTGTTGCTACGATACCTAGACATCTGCAAACGCTATTTCCTAGCAAGGAAGTGTCGCATTTACATTCTTTTGAAGTGAATACGAGGTATACCTACGTCTCCACAATGAATATTATATCTTATCATGAAATATAGAAATGAGATGTGATATTGCTATCTAAGGAGCATTAGAACACTATTGCTTCGATACGAAGACATCTGCCAACGCTATTTCCTAGCAGGGAAGTGTCGCATTTACATTCTATTGAAGGGAATACGAGGTATACATGACACCGCGAAATGAATTTTATATCTTATCATGAAACATAGAAATGAAATACGATATCGCGTTTTAAGAAGCGTTAGAACTCTGTTTCTTCGATAAGGTGACATCTGCAAACGCAGTTTCCTAGCAAGGAAGTGTCGCATATACATTCTTTTGAAGTGAATACGAGGTATATCTACGTCTCCACAATGAATATTATATCTTATCATGAAACATAGGAATGAGATGCGATATCGCGTTTTATGAAGCATTAGAACTCTATTGCTGCGATGCGTAGACATCTGCAAATGTTATATCCCAGCAAGGATGTGTCGCATTTACATTCTTTTGAAGTGAATACGAGGTATACATAACACTGCACAATGAATATTATATCTTATCACGAAACATAGAAATGAAATGCGACATCTCGTTTTATGTAGCATTAGAACTCGATTGCTACGATACGTAGACATCTGCAAACGCTATATCCTAGCATGGAAGTGTCGCATTTACATTCTTTTGAAGTGTATACGAGGTATACATAACACTCTGCAATGTATATTATATCTTATCACGATACATAGTATTCAAATGCGACATCTCGTTTTAAGAAGCATTAGAACTCCATTATTTCGATACGTAGTCATCTGGAAACGCGATTTCCTAGCAAGGATGTGTCGCAAATACATTCATTAGAAGTGTAGTCGAGGAGTACATAACACTTCGCAACGAATCATGTATCTTATCATGAGGCATAGAAATGAGACGCGATATCGCTTTTTAAGAAGCATTAGAACTCCATTGCTGCGATACGTAGACATCTGCAAGCGCTATTTAATCTCAAGGAAGTGTACCATTTACATTCTCTTGAAGTGAATACGAGGTATAGATGACACTTCGCAATGAATATTTTATCTTTTCATGACACATAGAAATGAGATGCGATGTCTCGTGTTAAGAAGTATTAGAACTCTTTTGTTTCGATATGTAGACTTCTGGAAACGCTGTTTCCTAGCAAGGAAGTGTCGCAGTTACATTCTTTTGAAGTGAATACGAGGTATACATGACACTTCGCAATGAATATTATATCTTATCATGAAACATAGAAATGAGATGCGATATCGCGTTCTAACAAACATTAAAAATCTATTGCTTCGATACGTAGACATCTGGAAACGTAATTTCCTAGAAAGGAAGTGTCGCATTTACATTCTCTTGAGAGGAATACGATGTATACATGACACTTCGCAATGAATGTTATATCTTATGATGAAACATAGAAATGAGATGCGATATGGCGATTCAAGAAGCATTAGAGCTCTATTTCTTCGATACGTAGATATCTGCAAACCTTATTTCCTAGCAAGGAAGTGTCGCATTTACATTCTTTTGAAGTGAATACGAGGTATACATGACACTTCGCAATGAATATTATATGTTATCACGAAACATAGAAATGAAATGCGACATCTCGTTTTAAGAAGCATTAGAACTCTATCGCTACGATACTTAGACATCTGCAAACGCTATTTCCTAGCATGGAAGTGTCGCATTTATATTCCATTGAAGTGAATACGAGGTATGCATGACACCTCGCAATGCATATTATATCTTATCATGAAACATAGAAATGATATGCGACATCTTGTTTTAAGAAGTATTAGAACTCTATTCTTACGATACGTGGTCATCTGGAAACGCTATTTCCTAGCAAGAAAGTGTCGCATTTACATTCTTTTGAAGTGTAGACGAGGAATACATAACACTTCGCAAATCATATTATATCTTACCATGAAACATAGAATTGAGATCGATACGGCGTTTTAAGAATCATAAGAACTCCATTGCTACGATACGTAGACATCTGCAAACGCTATTTCTTTGCAAGGAAGTGTCGCATTTACATTCATTTGAAGTGTAGACGAGGAATACATAACACTTCGCAAATCATATTATATCTTACCATGAAACATAGAAATGAGATGCGATATCGCGTTTTAAGAAGCATTAGAACCCTATTGCTACGATAGGTAGACATCTGCATACCCTATTTCCTTGCAAGGAAGTGTCGCATTTACATTCATTTGAAGTGTAGACGAGGAATACATAACACTTCGCAAATCATATTATATCTAACCATGAAACGTAGATATGAGATGCGATATCGCGTTTTAAGAAGCATTAGAAATCTGTTGCTACGATACGTAGACATCTGGAAACGCTATTTCCTTGCAAGGAAGTGTCGCATTTACATTCATTTGAAGCGTAGACGAGGAATACGTAACACTTCGCAAATCATATTATATCTTACCATGAAACATAGAAATGAGATGCGATATCGCGTTTTAAGAAGCATTAGAACCCTACTGCTACGATAGGTAGATATCTGCACACGCTATTCCCTTGCAAGGAAGTGTCGCATTTACATTCATTTGAAGTGTAGACGAGGAATACATAACACTTCGCAAATCATATTATATCTTACCATGAAACATAGAATTGAGATCGATACCGCGTTTTAAGAATCATAAGAACTCCATTGCTACGATACGTAGACATCTGCAAACGCTATTTCCTTGCAAGGAAGTGTCGCATTTACTTTCATTTGAAGTGTAGACGAGGAATACATAACACTTCGCAAATCATATTATATCTTACCATGAACTATAGAAATGAGTTGCGATATCGCGTTTTAAGAATCATAAGAACTCTATTGCTACGAGACGTAGACATCTGCAATCGCAATTTCTTTGCAAGGAAGCGTTTCATTTACATTCATTTGAAGTGTAGACGAGGAATACATAACACTTCGCAAATCATATTATATCTTACCATGAAACATAGAAATGAGATGCGATATCGCGTTTTAAGAAGCATTAGAACCCTATTGCTACGATAGGTAGATATCTGGAAACGCTATTTCCTTGCAAGGAAGTGTCGCATTTACATTCATTTGAAGTGTAGACGAGGAATACATAACACTTCGCAAATCATATTATATCTTACCATGAAACATAGAATTGAGATCGATACCGCGTTTTAAGAATAATAAGAACTCCATTGCTACGATACGTAGACATCTGCAAACGCTATTTCTTTGCAAGGAAGTGTCGCATTTACATTCATTTGAAGTGTAGACGAGGAATACATAACACTTCGCAAATCATATTATATCTTACCATGAAACATAGAAATGAGATGCGATATCGCGTTTTAAGAAGCATTAGAACCCTATTGCTACGATAGGTAGACATCTGCATACGCTATTTCCTTGAAAGGAAGTGTCGCATTTACATTCATTTGAAGTGTAGACGAGGAATATATAACACTTCGCAAATCATATTATATCTTACCATGAACTATAGAAATGAGTTGCGATATCGCGTTTTAAGAATCATAAGAACTCTATTGCTACGAGACGTAGACATCTGCAATCGCAATTTCTTTGCAAGGAAGCGTTTCATTTACATTCATTTGAAGTGTAGACGAGGAATACATAACACTTCGCAAGTCATATTATATCTTACCATGAAACATAGAAATGAGATGCGATATCGCGTTTTAAGAAGCATTAGAAATCTGTTGCTACGATACGTAGACATCTGGAAACGCTATTTCCTTGCAAGGAAGTGTCGCATTTACATTCATTTGAAGCGTAGACGAGGAATACATAACACTTCGCAAATCATATTATATCTTACCATGAAACATAGAAATGAGATGCGATATCGCGTTTTAAGAAGCATTAGAACCCTACTGCTACGATAGGTAGATATCTGCACACGCTATTCCCTTGCAAGGAAGTGTCGCATTTACATTCATTTGAAGTGTAGACGAGGAATACATAACACTTCGCAAATCATATTATATCTTACCATGAAACATAGAATTGAGATCGATACCGCGTTTTAAGAATCATAAGAACTCCATTGCTACGATACGTAGACATCTGCAAACGCTATTTCCTTGCAAGGAAGTGTCGCATTTACTTTCATTTGAAGTGTAGACGAGGAATACATAACACTTCGCAAATCATATTATATCTTACCATGAACTATAGAAATGAGTTGCGATATCGCGTTTTAAGAATCATAAGAACTCTATTGCTACGAGACGTAGACATCTGCAATCGCAATTTCTTTGCAAGGAAGCGTTTCATTTACATTCATTTGAAGTGTAGACGAGGAATACATAACACTTCGCAAATCATATTATATCTTACCATGAAACATAGAAATGAGATGCGATATCGCGTTTTAAGAAGCATTAGAACCCTATTGCTACGATAGGTAGATATCTGGAAACGCTATTTCCTTGCAAGGAAGTGTCGCATTTACATTCATTTGAAGTGTAGACGAGGAATACATAACACTTCGCAAATCATATTATATCTTACCATGAAACATAGAATTGAGATCGATACCGCGTTCTAAGAATCATAAGAACTCCATTGCTACGATACGTAGACATCTGCAAACGCTATTTCTTTGCAAGGAAGTGTCGCATTTACATTCATTTGAAGTGTAGACGAGGAATACATAACACTTCGCAAATCATATTATATCTTACCATGAAACATAGAAATGAGATGCGATATCGCGTTTTAAGAAGCATTAGAACCCTATTGCTACGATAGGTAGACATCTGCATACGCTATTTCCTTGAAAGGAAGTGTCGCATTTACATTCATTTGAAGTGTAGACGAGGAATATATAACACTTCGCAAATCATATTATATCTTACCATGAACTATAGAAATGAGTTGCGATATCGCGTTTTAAGAATCATAAGAACTCTATTGCTACGAGACGTAGACATCTGCAATCGCAATTTCTTTGCAAGGAAGCGTTTCATTTACATTCATTTGAAGTGTAGACGAGGAATACATAACACTTCGCAAGTCATATTATATCTTACCATGAAACATAGAAATGAGATGCGATATCGCGTTTTAAGAAGCATTAGAAATCTGTTGCTACGATACGTAGACATCTGGAAACGCTATTTCCTTGCAAGGAAGTGTCGCATTTACATTCATTTGAAGCGTAGACGAGGAATACATAACACTTCGCAAATCATATTATATCTTACCATGAAACATAGAAATGAGATGCGATATCGCGTTTTAAGAAGCATTAGAACCCTACTGCTACGATAGGTAGATATCTGCACACGCTATTCCCTTGCAAGGAAGTGTCGCATTTACATTCATTTGAAGTGTAGACGAGGAATACATAACACTTCGCAAATCATATTATATCTTACCATGAAACATAGAATTGAGATCGATACCGCGTTTTAAGAATCATAAGAACTCCATTGCTACGATACGTAGACATCTGCAAACGCTATTTCCTTGCAAGGAAGTGTCGCATTTACTTTCATTTGAAGTGTAGACGAGGAATACATAACACTTCGCAAATCATATTATATCTTACCATGAACTATAGAAATGAGTTGCGATATCGCGTTTTAAGAATCATAAGAACTCTATTGCTACGAGACGTAGACATCTGCAATCGCAATTTCTTTGCAAGGAAGCGTTTCATTTACATTCATTTGAAGTGTAGACGAGGAATACATAACACTTCGCAAATCATATTATATCTTACCATGAAACATAGAAATGAGATGCGATATCGCGTTTTAAGAAGCATTAGAACCCTATTGCTACGATAGGTAGATATCTGGAAACGCTATTTCCTTGCAAGGAAGTGTCGCATTTACATTCATTTGAAGTGTAGACGAGGAATACATAACACTTCGCAAATCATATTATATCTTACCATGAAACATAGAATTGAGATCGATACCGCGTTTTAAGAATCATAAGAACTCCATTGCTACGATACGTAGACATCTGCAAACGCTATTTCTTTGCAAGGAAGTGTCGCATTTACATTCATTTGAAGTGTAGACGAGGAATACATAACACTTCGCAAATCATATTATATCTTACCATGAAACATAGAAATGAGATGCGATATCGCGTTTTAAGAAGCATTAGAACCCTATTGCTACGATAGGTAGACATCTGCATACCCTATTTCCTTGCAAGGAAGTATCGCATTTACATTCATTTGAAGTGTAGACGAGGAATACATAACACTTCGCAAATCATATTATATCTTACCATGAAACGTAGATATGAGATGCGATATCGCGTTTTAAGAAGCATTAGAAATCTGTTGCTACGATACGTAGACATCTGCAATCGCAATTTCTTTGCAAGGAAGCGTTTCATTTACATTCATTTGAAGTGTAGACGAGGAATACATAACACTTCGCAAATCATATTATATCTTACCATGAAACATAGAAATGAGATGCGATATCGCGTTTTAAGAAGCATTAGAACCCTATTGCTACGATAGGTAGATATCTGGAAACGCTATTTCCTTGCAAGGAAGTGTCGCATTTACATTCATTTGAAGTGTAGACGAGGAATACATAACACTTCGCAAATCATATTATATCTTACAATGAAACGTAGATATGAGAAGCGATATCGCGTTTTAAGAAGCATTAGAAATCTGTTGCTACGATACGTAGACATCTGGAAACGCTATTTCCTTGCAAGGAAGTGTCGCATTTACATTCATTTGAAGTGTAGACGAGGAATACATAACACTTCGCAAATCATATTATATCTTACCATGAAACATAGAATTGAGATCGATACCGCGTTTTAAGAATCATAAGAACTCCATTGCTACAATACGTAGACATCTGCAAACGCTATTTCCTTGCAAGGAAGTGTGGCATTTACTTTCATTTGAAGTGTAGACGAGGAATACATAGCACTTCGCAAATCATATTATATCTTACCATGAACTATAGAAATGAGTTGCGATATCGCGTTTTAAGAATCATAAGAACTCTATTGCTACGAGACGTAGACATCTGCAATCGCAATTTCTTTGCAAGGAAGCGTTTCATTTACATTCATTTGAAGTGTAGACGAGGAATACATAACACTTCGCAAATCATATTATATCTTATGATGAAACATAGAAATGAGATGCGATATGGCGATTCAAGAAGCATTAGAGCTCTATTTCTTCGATACGTAGATATCTGCAAACCTTATTTCCTAGCAAGGAAGTGTCGCATTTACATTCTTTTGAAGTGTGTACGAGGTATACATGACACTTCGCAATGAATATTATATCTTATCATGAAACATTGAAATGAGATGCGACATCTCGTTTTAAGAAGAATTAGAACTCTATTGCTTCGATACGTAGACATCTGCAAACGCTATTTCCTACCAAGGAAGTGTCGCATTTACATTCTGCTTATGTGAATACGAGGAACACATGACACTTCGAAATGAATATTATATCTTGTCATGAAACATAGAAATGAGATGCGATATCCCGTTTTAAGAAGCATAAGAAATATATTGCTACGGTACGGAGATAACTACAGTCGCTATTTCCTAGTAAGGAAGTGTCGCATTTACATTCCCTTGAAGTGAATACGATGTATACATGACACGTCGCAATGAATATTATATCTTATCATGAAACATCGATATGAAATGCGATATCGCGTTTTAAGAATCGTTAGATCTCTATTGCTACGATACGTAGACACCTGCAAACTCTATTTCCTAGAAAGGAAGTGTCGCATTTACATTCATTTGAAGTGAATACGATGTATACATGACACTTCGCAATGAATGTTGTATCTTATCATGAAACACAGAAATGAGATGCGATTTCCCGTTTTTAGAAGCATTAGAACTCTATTGCAACGATACGTAGACATCTGCAAACGCTATTTCCTAGCAAGGAAGTGTCGCATTTACATTCATTTGAAGTGTATGCGATATATACATAACAGTCCACAATGAATACTATATCTTATCACGGAACATAGAAATGACATGCGATATCGCGTTTTGAGAAGCACTAGAACCCTTTTGCTACGATACGTATACATCTGCAAACGCTATGTCCTAGCAAGGAAGTGTCGCATTTACATTCTTTTGAAGTGAATGCGAGATATACATAACACTTCGCAATCAATACTATATCTTATCATGAAACATAGAAATGAGATGCGGTATAGCGATATAAGAAGCATTAGAACCCTATTGCTTCGATACGGAGACATCTGCAAACGATGTTCCCTAGCATGGAAGTGTCGCATTTACATTGCTTTGAAGTGAGTACGAGGTATACATGACACTTCGCTATGAATATTATATCTTATCATGAAACATACGATTGAGATGCGATATCCCGTTTTAAGAAGCATTAGAACTCAATTGCTTCGATACGGAGACATCTGCAATCGCTATTTCCCAGCAAGGAAGCGTCGCATTTACATTCTTTTGAAGGGAATACGAAGGTATACATGACACCTCGCAATGAATTTTATATCTTATCATGAAACATAGAAATGAAATGCGATATCGCTTTCTAAGATGCGTTAGAACTCTTTTCCTACGATACGTAGACATCCGCAAACGCTACTTCCAAGCAAGGAGCTGTCGCATTTGCATTCTTTTGAAGTGATTACGAGGTATACATGACACTTCGCAATGAATATCATACCTTATCATGAAACATAGGAATGATATGCGATATCGCGTTTTAAAAAGCATTAGAACTCTATTGGTACGATGCGTAGACATCTGTAAACGCTATTTCCTAGCAAGGAAGTGTCGCATTTACATTCTCTTGAAGTGAATACGAGGTATACCTACGTCTCCACAATGAATATTATTTCTGATCATGAAACATAGATATGTGATGCGATATCGCTATTTAAGAAGCATTAGAGCTCTATTGCTTTGATACGGAGACATCTGCAAACGCTATTTCCTAGCAAGGAAGTGTCGCATTTACATTCTTTTGAAGTGAATACGAGGTATATCTACGTCTCCACAATGAATATTATATCTTATCATGAAATATAGAAATGAGATGCGATATTGCTATTTAAGGAGCATTAGAGCACTATTGCTTCGATACGAAGACATCTGCCAACGCTATTTCCTAGCAGGGAAGTGTCGCATTTACATTCTATTGAAGGGAATATGAGGTATACATGACACCGCGAAATGAATTTTATATCTTATCATGAAACATAGATATGAAATGCGATATCGCGTTTTAAGAAGCGTTAGAACTCTGTTTCTTCGATACGGTGACATCTGCAAACGCAGTTTCCTAGCAAGGAAGTGTCGCATATACATTCTTTTGAAGTGAATACAAGGTATATCTACGTCTCCACAATGAATATTATATCTTATCATGAAACATAGAAATGAGATGCGATATCGCGATTTAAAATGCATTAGAACTTTGTTGCTACGATACCTAGACATCTGCAAACGCTATTTCCTAGCAAAGAAGTGTCGCATTTACATTCTTTTGAAGTGAATACGAGGTATACCTACGTCTCCACAATAAATATTATATCTTATCATGAAACATAGAAATGAGATGCGGTATCGGGATTTAAAATGCATTAGAACTCTATTGCTACGATACGTAGACATCTGCAAACGCTATTTCCTAACAAGGAAGTGTCGCATTTACATTCTTTTGGAGTGAATACGAGGTATACATAACACTTCGCAATGAATATTATATGTTATCATGAAACATAGGAATGAGATGCGATATCGCTTTCTAAGATGCGTTAGAACTCTTTTCCTACGATACGTAGACATCCGCAAACGCTACTTCCAAGCAAGGAGCTGTCGCATTTGCATTCTTTTGAAGTGATTACGAGGTATACATGACACTTCGCAATGAATATCATACCTTATCATGAAACATAGGAATGATATGCGATATCGCGTTTTAAAAAGCATTAGAACTCTATTGGTACGATGCGTAGACATCTGTAAACGCTATTTCCTAGCAAGGAAGTGTCGCATTTACATTCTCTTGAAGTGAATACGAGGTATACCTACGTCTCCACAATGAATATTATATCTGATCATGAAACATAGATATGTGATGCGATATCGCTATTTAAGAAGCATTAGAGCTCTATTGCTTTGATACGGAGACATCTGCAAACGCTATTTCCTAGCAAGGAAGTGTCGCATTTACATTCTTTTGAAGTGAATACGAGGTATATCTACGTCTCCACAATGAATATTATATCTTATCATGAAATATAGAAATGAGACGCGATATCGCGTTTTAAGGAGCATTAGAACACTATTGCTTCGATACGAAGACATCTGCCAACGCTATTTCCTAGCAGGGAAGTGTCGCATTTACATTCTATTGAAGGGAATACGAGGTATACATGACACCGCGAAATGAATTTTATATCTTATCATGAAACATAGAAATGAAATACGATATCGCGTTTTAAGAAGCGTTAGAACTCTGTTTCTTCGATACGGTGACATCTGCAAACGCAGTTTCCTAGCAAGGAAGTGTCGCATATACATTCTTTTGAAGTGAATACGAGGTATATCTACGTCTCCACAATGAATATTATATCTTATCATGAAACATAAAAATGAGATGCGATATCGCGATTTAAAATGCATTAGAACTTTGTTGCTACGATACCTAGACATCTGCAAACGCTATTTCCTAGCAAAGAAGTGTCGCATTTACATTCTTTTGAAGTGAATACGAGGTATATCTACGTCTCCACAATGAATATTATATCTTATCATGAAATATAGAAATGAGATGCGATATTGCTATTTAAGGAGCATTAGAACACTATTGCTTCGATACGAAGACATCTGCCAACGCTATTTCGTAGCAGGGAAGTGTCGCATTTACATTCTATTGAAGGGAATACGAGGTATACATGACACCGCGAAATGAATTTTATATCTTATCATGAAACATAGAAATGAAATGCGATATCGCGTTTTAAGAAGCGTTAGAACTCTGTTTCTTCGATACGGTGACATCTGCAAACGCAGTTTCCTAGCAAGGAAGTGTCGCATATACATTCTTTTGAAGTGAATACGAGGTATATCTACGTCTCCACAATGAATATTATATCTTATCATGAAACATAGAAATGAGATGCGATATCGCGATTTAAAATGCATTAGAACTTTGTTGCTACGGTACCTAGACATCTGCAAACGCTATTTCCTAGCAAAGAAGTGTCGCATTTACATTCTTTTGAAGTGAATACGAGGTATACCTACGTCTCCACAATAAATATTATATCTTATCATGAAACATAGAAATGAGATGCGGTATCGGGATTTAAAATGCATTAGAACTCTATTGCTACGATACGTAGACATCTGCAAACGCTATTTCCTAACAAGGAAGTGTCGCATTTACATTCTTTTGGAGTGAGTACGAGGTATACATAACACTTCGCAATGAATATTATATCTTATCATGAAACATAGGAATGAGATGCGATATCGCGTTTTATGAAGCATTAGAACTCTATTGCTGCGATGCGTAGACATCTGCAAATGTTATATCCCAGCAAGGAGGTGTCGCATTTACATTCTTTTGAAGTGAATACGAGGTATACATAACACTGCACAATGAATATTATATCTTATCACGAAACATAGAAATGAAATGCGACATCTCGTTTTATGTAGCATTAGAACTCTATTGCTACGATACGTAGACATCTGCAAACGCTATTTCCTAGCATGGAAGTGTCGCATTTACATTCTTTTGATGTGAATACGAGGTATACATGACTGCTCGCAATGAATATTATATCCTATCATGAAACATAGAAGTGAGATGCGATATCGCGTTCTAAGAAGCACTAGAACTCGATTGCTACGATACGTAGACATCTGCAAACGCTATATCCTAGCATGGAAGTGTCGCATTTACATTCTTTTGAAGTGTATACGAGGTATACATAACACTCTGCAATGTATATTATATCTTATCACGATACATAGTATTCAAATGCGACATCTCGTTTTAAGAAGCATTAGAACTCCATTATTTCGATACGTAGTCATCTGGAAACGCGATTTCCTAGCAAGGATGTGTCGCAAATACATTCATTAGATGTGTAGTCGAGGAGTACATAACACTTCGCAACGAATCATGTATCTTATCATGAGGCATAGAAATGAGACGCGATATCGCTTTTTAAGAAGCATTAGAACTCCATTGCTGCGATACGTAGACATCTGCAAGCGCTATTTAATCTCAAGGAAGTGTACCATTTACATTCTCTTGAAGTGAATACGAGGTATAGATGACACTTCGCAATGAATATTTTATCTTTTCATGACACATAGAAATGAGATGCGATGTCTCGTGTTAAGAAGTATTAGAACTCTTTTGTTTCGATATGTAGACTTCTGGAAACGCTGTTTCCTAGCAAGGAAGTGTCGCAGTTACATTCTTTTGAAGTGAATACGAGGTATACATGACACTTCGCAATGAATATTATATCTTATCATGAAACATAGAAATGAGATGCGATATCGCGTTCTAACAAACATTAAAAATCTATTGCTTCGATACGTAGACATCTGGAAACGTAATTTCCTAGAAAGGAAGTGTCGCATTTACATTCTCTTGAGAGGAATACGATGTATACATGACACTTCGCAATGAATATTATATCTTATGATGAAACATAGAAATGAGATGCGATATGGCGATTCAAGAAGCATTAGAGCTCTATTTCTTCGATACGTAGATATCTGCAAACCTTATTTCCTAGCAAGGAAGTGTCGCATTTACATTCTTTTGAAGTGAATACGAGGTATACATGACACTTCGCAATGAATATTATATCTTATCATGAAACATAGAAATGAGATGCGATATCGCGTTCTAACAAACATTAAAAATCTATTGCTTCGATACGTAGATATCTGGAAACGTAATTTCCTAGAAAGGAAGTGTCGCATTTACATTCTCTTGAGAGGAATACGATGTATACATGACACTTCGCAATGAATATTATATCTTATGATGAAACATAGAAATGAGATGCGATATCGCGTTTTAAGAAGCATTAGAACTCTATTCCTACGATGCGTATCTGCAAACAATATTTCCCAGCAAGGAAGTGTCACATTTACATTCTTTTGGAATGAATACGAGGTATACATAACACTCCACAATGAATATTATATGTTATCACGAAACATAGAAATGAAATGCGACATCTCGTTTTAAGAAGCATTGGAACTCTATCGCTACGATACTTAGACATCTGCAAACGCTATTTCCTAGCATGGAAGTGTCGCATTTATATTCCATTGAAGTGAATACGAGGTATGCATGACACCTCGCAATGCATATTATATCTTATCATGAAACATAGAAATGATATGCGACATCTTGTTTTAAGAAGTATTAGAACTCTATTCTTACGATACGTGGTCATCTGGAAACGCTATTTCCTAGCAAGAAAGTGTCGCATTTACATTCTTTTGAAGTGTAGACGAGGAATACATAACACTTCGCAAATCATATTATATCTTACCATGAAACATAGAATTGAGATCGATACGGCGTTTTAAGAATCATAAGAACTCCATTGCTACGATACGTAGACATCTGCAAACGCTATTTCTTTGCAAGGAAGTGTCGCATTTACATTCATTTGAAGTGTAGACGAGGAATACATAACACTTCGCAAATCATATTATATCTTACCATGAAACATAGAAATGAGATGCGATATCGCGTTTTAAGAAGCATTAGAACCCTATTGCTACGATAGGTAGACATCTGCATACCCTATTTCCTTGCAAGGAAGTATCGCATTTACATTCATTTGAAGTGTAGACGAGGAATACATAACACTTCGCAAATCATATTATATCTTACCATGAAACGTAGATATGAGATGCGATATCGCGTTTTAAGAAGCATTAGAAATCTGTTGCTACGATACGTAGACATCTGCAATCGCAATTTCTTTGCAAGGAAGCGTTTCATTTACATTCATTTGAAGTGTAGACGAGGAATACATAACACTTCGCAAATCATATTATATCTTACCATGAACTATAGAAATGAGTTGCGATATCGCGTTTTAAGAATCATAAGAACTCTATTGCTACGAGACGTAGACATCTGCAATCGCAATTTCTTTGCAAGGAAGCGTTTCATTTACATTTCATTTGAAGTGTAGACGAGGAATACATAACACTTCGCAAATCATATTATATCTTACCATGAAACATAGAAATGAGATGCGATATCGCGTTTTAAGAAGCATTAGAACCCTATTGCTACGATAGGTAGATATCTGGAAACGCTATTTCCTTGCAAGGAACTGTCGCATTTACATTCATTTGAAGTGTAGACGAGGAATACATACACTTCGCAAATCATATTATATCTTACCATGAACATAGAATTGAGATCGATACCGCGTTTTAAGAATCATAAGAACTCCATTGCTACGATACGTAGACATCTGCAAACGCTATTTCTTTGCAAGGAAGTGTCGCATTTACATTCATTTGAAGTGTAGACGAGGAATACATAACACTTCGCAAATCATATTATATCTACCATGAAACAATAGAAATGAGATGCGATATCGCGTTTTAAGAAGCATTAGAACCCTATTGCTACGATAGGTAAGACATCTGCATACCCTATTTCCTTGCAAGGAAGTATCGCATTTACATTCATTTGAAGTGTAGACGAGGAATACATAACACTTCGCAAATCATATTATATCTTACCATGAAACGTAGATATGAGATGCGATATCGCGTTTTAAGAAGCATTAGAAATCTATTGCTACGATACGTAGACATCTGCAATCGCAATTTCTTTGCAGGAAGCGTTTCATTTACATTCATTTGAAGTGTAGACGAGGAATACATAACACTTCGCAAATCATATTATATCTTACAATGAAACGTAGATATGAGAAGCGATATCGCGTTTTAAGAAGCATTAGAAATCTGTTGCTACGATACGTAGACATCTGGAAACGCTATTTACTTGCAAGGAAGTGTCGCATTTACATTCATTTGAAGTGTAGACGAGGAATACATAACACTTCGCTAATCATATTATATCTTACCATGAAACATAAAATTGAGATCGATATCGCGTTTTAAGAATCATAAGAACTCCATTGCCACGATACGTAGGACACCTGCAAACGCTATTTCCTTGCAAGGAAGTGTGGCATTTACATTCATTTGAAGTGTAGACGGGGAATACATAACACTTCGCAAATCATATTATATCTTACCATGAAACATAGAAATGAGATGCGATATCGCGTTTTAAGAAGCATCAGAACCTATTGCTACGATAGGTAGACATCTGCATACGCTATTTCCTAGCAAGAAAGTGTCGCATTTACATTCTTTGAAGTGTAGACGAGGAATACATAACACTTCGCAAATCATATTATATTCTTACCATGAAACATAGAAATGAGATGCGATATCGCGTTTTAAGAAGCATCAGAAATCTATTGCTACGATACGTAGACACCTGCAATCACTATTTCTTTGCAAGGAAGTGTCGCATTTACATTCATTTGAAGTGTAGACGAGGAATACATAACACTTCGCAAATTATATTATATCTTACCATGAAACATAGAAATGAGATGCGATATCGCGTTTTAAGAAGCATTAGAAATCTATTGCTACGATACGTAGACATCTGCAAAAGCTATTTCCTTGCAAGGAAGGGTCGCATTTATAATCATTTGAAGTGTAGACGAGGAATACATAACACTTCGCTAATCAATTATATCTTACCATGAAACATAAAATTGAGATCGATATCGCATTTTAAGAATCATAAGAACTCCATTGCCACGATACGTAGACACCTGCAAACGCTATTTCCTTGCAAGGAAGTGTCGCATTTACATTCATTTGAAACGTAGACGAGGAATACATAACACTATCGCAAATCATATAATATCTTACCATGAAACATAGAAATGAGATGCTATATCGCGTTTTAAAAAGCATTAGAAATCTATTGCTACGATACGCAGACATCTGCAAACGCTATTTCCTAGCGAGGAAGTGTCGCATTCACATTCATTTGAATTGTAGAAGAGGAATACATGACACTTCGCAAATCATATTATATCTTACCATGAAACATAGAAATGAAATGCGATATCGCGTTTTAAGAATCATAAAAACTCTATTGCTACGATACGTAGACATCTGCAAACGCTATGTCCTTGCAAGGAAGTGTCGCATTTACATTCATTTGAAGTGTAGACGAGGAATACATAACACTTCGCAAATCATATTATATCTTACCATGAAACATAGATATGAGATGCGATATCGCGTTTTAAGAAGCATTAGAAATCTGTTGCTACGATACGTAGACTTCTGGAAACGCTATTTCCTTGCAAGGAAGTGTCGCATTTACATTCATTTGAAGTGTAGACGAGGAATACATAACACTTCGCAAATCATATTATATCTTACCATGAAACATAGAATTGAGATCGATACCGTGTTTTAAGAATCATAAGAACTCCATTGCTACGATACGTAGACATCTGCAAACGCTATTTCCTTGCAAGGAAGTGTCGCATTTACTTTCATTTGAAGTGTAGACGAGGAATACATAACACTTCGCAAATCATATTATATCTTACCATGAACCATAGAAATGAGTTGCGATATCGCGTTTTAAGTATCATAAGAACTCTATTGCTACGAGACGTAGACATCTGCAATCGCTATTTCTTTGCGAGGAAGCGTTTCATTTACATTCATTTGAAGTGTAGACGAGGAATACATAACACTTCGCAAATTATATTATATCTTACCATGAAACATAGAAATGAGATGCGATATCGCGTTTTAAGAAGCATTAGAAATCTATTGCTACGATACGTAGACCTCTGCAAAAGCTATTTCCTTGCAAGGAAGGGTCGCATTTATAATCATTTGAAGTGTAGACGAGGAATACATAACACTTTGCGAATCATATTACATCTTACCATGAAACATAGAAATGAGATGCGATATCGCGCTTTAAGAAGCATTAGAAATCTATTGCTACGATACGTAGACATCTGCAATCGCTATTTCTTTGCAAGGAAGTGTCGCATTTACATTCATTTGAAGTGTAGACGAGGAATACATAACACTTCGCAAATCATGTTATATCTTACCATGAAACATAGAAATGAGATGCGATATCGCGTTTTAAGTATCATATGAACTCTATTGCTACGATACGTAGACATCTGCAATCGCTATTTCCTTGCAAGGAAGTGTCGCATTTACTTTCATCTGAATCGTAGACGAGGAATACATAACACTTCGCAAATCATATTATATCTTACCATAAAACATAGAAATGAGATGCGATATCGCGTTTTAAGAATCATAAGAACACCATTGCTACGATACGTAGACATCTGCAAACGCTATTTCCTAGCGAGGAAGTGTCGCTTTCACATTCATTTGAAGTGTAGACGAGGAATACATAACACTTCGCAAATCATATTATATCTTACCATGAAAGATAGAAATGAGATGCGATATCGCGCTTTAAGAAGCCTTAGAAATCTATTGCTACGATACGTAGACATCTGCGAACGCTATTTCCTAGCGAGGAAGTGTCGCATTCACATTCATTTGAAGTGTAGACGAGGAATACATGACACTTCGCAAATCATATTATATCTTACCATGAAACATAGATATGAGATGCAATATCTCGTTTTAAGATGCAATTGAACCCCATTGCTTCGATACGTAGACATCTGCAAACGCTATTTCCTTGCAAGGAAGTGTCGCATTTACATTCATTTGAAGTGTAGACGAGGAATACATAACACTTCGCAAATCATATTATATCTTACCATGAACCATAGAAATGAGTTGCGATATCGCGTTTTAAGGATCATAAGAACACTATTGATACGATACGTAGACATCTGCAAACGCTATTTCCTAGCGAGGAAGTGTCGCATTCACAATCATTTGAAGTGTAGACGAGGAATACATAACACTTCGCAAATCATATTATATCTTACCATGAAACATAGAAATGAGATGCGATATCGCGTTTTAAGAAGCATTAGGACACTATTGCTACGATAGGTAGACATCTGCGAACGCTATTCCCTTGCAAGGAAGTGTCGCATTTACATTCATTTGAAACGTAGACGAGGAATACATAACACTTCGCAAATCATATTATATCTTACCATGAAACGAAGATATGAGATGCGATATCGCGTTTTAAGAAGCATTAGAAATCTGTTGCTACGATACGTAGACATCTGGAAACGCTATTTCCTTGCAAGGAAGTGTCGCATTTACATTCATTTGAAGTGTAGACGAGGAATACATAACACTTCGCTAATCATATTATATCTTACCACGAAACGTAGATATGAGATGCGATATCGCGTTTTAAGAAGAATTAGAAATCTGTTGCTACGATACGTAGACATCTGGAAACGCTATTTCCTTGCAAGGAAGTGTCGCATTTACATTCATTTGAATCGTAGACGAGGAATACATACCACTTCGCAAATCATATTATATCTTACCACGAAACATAGAAATGAGATGCGATATCGCGTTTTAAGAATCATAAGAACTCTATTGCTACGATACGTAGACATCTGCAAACGCCATTTCCTAGCGAGGAAGTGTCGCATTCACAATCATTTGACGTGTAGACGAGGAATACATAACACTTCGCAAATCATATTATATCTTACCATGAAACATAGAAATGAGATGCGATATCGCGTTTTAAGAAGCATTAGAAATCTATTGCTACGATACGTAGACATCTGCAAACGCTATTTCTTTGCAAGGAAGTGTCGCATTTACATTCATTTGAAGTGTAGACGAGGAATACATAACACTTCGCAAATCATATTATATCTTACCATGAAACATAGAAATGAGATGCGATATCGCGTTTTAAGAAGCATTAGAACCCTATTGCTACGATAGGTAGACATCTGCATACGCTATTTCTTTGCGAGGAAGCGTTTCATTTACATTCATTTGAAGTGTAGACGAGGAATACATAACACTTCGCAAATCATATTATATCTTACCATGAAACATAGATATGAGATGCGATATCGCGTTTTAAAAAGCATTAGAAATCTATTGCTACGATACGTAGACATCTGGAAACGCTATCTCCTTGCAAGGATGTGTCGCATTTACATTCATTTGAAGTGTAGACGAGGAATACATAACACTTCGCAAATCATATTATATCTTACCATGAAACATAGAATTGAGATCGATACCGCATTTTAAGAATCATAAGAACTCTATTGATACGATACGTAGACATCTGCAAACGCTATTTCCTTGCAAGGAAGTGTCGCATTTACATTCATTTGAAGTGTAGACGAGGAATACATAACAATTCGCAAATCATATTATATCTTACCATGAAACATAGAAATGAGATGCGATATCGCGTTTTAAGAAGCATTAGAACACTATTGCTACGATAGGTAGACATCTGCGAACGCTATTCCCTTGCAAGGAAGTGTCGCATTTACATTCATTTGAATCGTAGACGAGGAATACATACCACTTCGCAAATCATATTATATCTTACCACGAAACATAGAAATGAGATGCGATATCGCGTTTTAAGAATCATAAGAACTCTATTGCTACGATACGTAGACATCTGCAAACGCCATTTCCTAGCGAGGAAGTGTCGCATTCACAATCATTTGACGTGTAGACGAGGAATACATAACACTTCGCAAATCATATTATATCTTACCATGAAACATAGAAATGAGATGCGATATCGCGTTTTAAGAAGCATTAGAAATCTATTGCTACGATACGTAGACATCTGCAAACGCTATTTCTTTGCAAGGAAGTGTCGCATTTACATTCATTTGAAGTGTAGACGAGGAATACATAACACTTCGCAAATCATATTATATCTTACCATGAAACATAGAAATGAGATGCGATATCGCGTTTTAAGAAGCATTAGAACCCTATTGCTACGATAGGTAGACATCTGCATACGCTATTTCCTTGCAAGGAAGTGTCGCATTTACATTCATTTGAAGTGTAGACGAGGAATACATAACACTTCGCAAATCATATTATATCTTACCATGAAACATAGAATTGAGATCGATACCGCGTTTTAAGAATCATAAGAACTCCATTGCTACGATACGTAGACATCTGCAAAGGCTATATCCTTGCAAGGAAGTGTCGCATTTACTTTCATTTGAAGTGTAGACGAGGAATACATAACACTTCGCAAATCATATTATATCTTACCATGAAACATAGAATTGAGATCGATACCGCGTTTTAAGAATGATAAGAGCTCCATTGCTACGATACGTAGACATCGGCAAACGCTATTTCCTTGCAAGGAAGTGTCGCATTTACTTTCATTTGAAGTGCAGACGAGGAATACATAACACTTCGCAAATCATATTATATCTTACCATGAACCATAGAAATGAGTTGCGATATCGCGTTTTAAGAATCATAAGAACTCTATTGCTACGAGACGTAGACATCTGCAATCGCTATTTCTTTGCGAGGAAGCGTTTCATTTACATTCATTTGAAGTGTAGACGAGGAATACATAACACTTCGCAAATCATATTATATCTTACCATGAAACATAGATATGAGATGCGATATCGCGTTTTAAGAAGCATTAGAAATCTATTGCTACGATACGTAGTCATCTGGAAACGCTATCTCCTTGCAAGGATGTGTCGCATTTACATTCATTTGAAGTGTAGACGAGGAATACATAACACTTCGCAAATCATATTATATCTTACCATGAAACATAGAATTGAGATCGATACCGCATTTTAAGAATCATAAGAACTCTATTGATACGATACGTAGACATCTGCAAACGCTATTTCCTAGCGAGGAAGTGTCGCATTCACAATCATTTGAAGTGTAGACGAGGAATACATAACACTTCGCAAATCATATTATATCTTACCATGAAACATAGAAATGAGATGCGATATCGCGTTTTAAGAAGCATTAGAACACTATTGCTACGATAGGTAGACATCTGCGAACGCTATTCCCTTGCAAGGAAGTGTCGCATTTACATTCATTTGAAACGTAGACGAGGAATACATAACACTTCGCAAATCATATTATATCTTACCATGAAACGAAGATATGAGATGCGATATCGCGTTTTAAGAAGCATTAGAAATCTGTTGCTACGATACGTAGACATCTGGAAACGCTATTTCCTTGCAAGGAAGTGTCGCATTTACATTCATTTGAAGTGTAGACGAGGAATACATAACACTTCGCAAATCATATTATATCTTACCACGAAACGTAGATATGAGATGCGATATCGCGTTTTAAGAAGAATTAGAAATCTGTTGCTACGATACGTAGACATCTGGAAACGCTATTTCCTTGCAAGGAAGTGTCGCATTTACATTCATTTGAAGCGTAGACGAGGAATACATAACATTTCGCAAATCATATTATATCTTACCATGAAACATAGATATGAGATGCAATATCTCGTTTTAAGATGCAATTGAACCCCATTGCTACGATAGGTAGATATCTGCAAACGCTATTTCCTTGCAAGGAAGTGTCGCATTTACATTCATTTGAAGTGTAGACGAGGAATACATAACACTTCGCAAATCATATTATATCTTATCATGAAACATAGAAATGAGATGCGATATCGCGTTTTAAGAAGCATTAGAACCCTGTTGCTACGATAGGTAGACATCTGCAAACGCTATTTCCTTGCAAGGAAGTGTCGCATTTACATTCATTTGAAGCGTAGACGAGGAATACATAACAATTCGCAAATCATATTATATCTTACCATGAAACATAGAAATGAGATGCGATATCGCGTTTTAAGAAGCATTAGAACACTATTGCTACGATAGGTAGACATCTGCGAACGCTATTCCCTTGCAAGGAAGTGTCGCATTTACATTCATTTGAATCGTAGACGAGGAATACATACCACTTCGCAAATCATATTATATCTTACCACGAAACATAGAAATGAGATGCGATATCGCGTTTTAAGAATCATAAGAACTCTATTGCTACGATACGTAGACATCTGCAAACGCCATTTCCTAGCGAGGAAGTGTCGCATTCACAATCATTTGACGTGTAGACGAGGAATACATAACACTTCGCAAATCATATTATATCTTACCATGAAACATAGAAATGAGATGCGATATCGCGTTTTAAGAAGCATTAGAAATCTATTGCTACGATACGTAGACATCTGCAAACGCTATTTCTTTGCAAGGAAGTGTCGCATTTACATTCATTTGAAGTGTAGACGAGGAATACATAACACTTCGCAAATCATATTATATCTTACCATGAAACATAGAAATGAGATGCGATATCGCGTTTTAAGAAGCATTAGAACCCTATTGCTACGATAGGTAGACATCTGCATACGCTATTTCTTTGCGAGGAAGCGTTTCATTTACATTCATTTGAAGTGTAGACGAGGAATACATAACACTTCGCAAATCATATTATATCTTACCATGAAACATAGATATGAGATGCGATATCGCGTTTTAAGAAGCATTAGAAATCTATTGCTACGATACGTAGACATCTGGAAACGCTATCTCCTTGCAAGGATGTGTCGCATTTACATTCATTTGAAGTGTAGACGAGGAATACATAACACTTCGCAAATCATATTATATCTTACCATGAAACATAGAATTGAGATCGATACCGCATTTTAAGAATCATAAGAACTCTATTGATACGATACGTAGACATCTGCAAACGCTATTTCCTTGCAAGGAAGTGTCGCATTTACATTCATTTGAAGTGTAGACGAGGAATACATAACAATTCGCAAATCATATTATATCTTACCATGAAACATAGAAATGAGATGCGATATCGCGTTTTAAGAAGCATTAGAACACTATTGCTACGATAGGTAGACATCTGCGAACGCTATTCCCTTGCAAGGAAGTGTCGCATTTACATTCATTTGAATCGTAGACGAGGAATACATACCACTTCGCAAATCATATTATATCTTTCCACGAAACATAGAAATGAGATGCGATATCGCGTTTTAAGAATCATAAGAACTCTATTGCTACGATACGTAGACATCTGCAAACGCCATTTCCTAGCGAGGAAGTGTCGCATTCACAATCATTTGACGTGTAGACGAGGAATACATAACACTTCGCAAATCATATTATATCTTACCATGAAACATAGAAATGAGATGCGATATCGCGTTTTAAGAAGCATTAGAAATCTATTGCTACGATACGTAGACATCTGCAAACGCTATTTCTTTGCAAGGAAGTGTCGCATTTACATTCATTTGAAGTGTAGACGAGGAATACATAACACTTCGCAAATCATATTATATCTTACCATGAAACATAGAAATGAGATGCGATATCGCGTTTTAAGAAGCATTAGAACCCTATTGCTACGATAGGTAGACATCTGCATACGCTATTTCCTTGCAAGGAAGTGTCGCATTTACATTCATTTGAAGTGTAGACGAGGAATACATAACACTTCGCAAATCATATTATATCTTACCATGAAACATAGAATTGAGATCGATACCGCGTTTTAAGAATCATAAGAACTCCATTGCTACGATACGTAGACATCTGCAAAGGCTATATCCTTGCAAGGAAGTGTCGCATTTACTTTCATTTGAAGTGTAGACGAGGAATACATAACACTTCGCAAATCATATTATATCTTACCATGAAACATAGAATTGAGATCGATACCGCGTTTTAAGAATGATAAGAGCTCCATTGCTACGATACGTAGACATCGGCAAACGCTATTTCCTTGCAAGGAAGTGTCGCATTTACTTTCATTTGAAGTGCAGACGAGGAATACATAACACTTCGCAAATCATATTATATCTTACCATGAACCATAGAAATGAGTTGCGATATCGCGTTTTAAGAATCATAAGAACTCTATTGCTACGAGACGTAGACATCTGCAATCGCTATTTCTTTGCGAGGAAGCGTTTCATTTACATTCATTTGAAGTGTAGACGAGGAATACATAACACTTCGCAAATCATATTATATCTTACCATGAAACATAGAATTGAGATCGATACCGCATTTTAAGAATCATAAGAACTCTATTGATACGATACGTAGACATCTGCAAACGCTATTTCCTAGCGAGGAAGTGTCGCATTCACAATCATTTGAAGTGTAGACGAGGAATACATAACACTTCGCAAATCATATTATATCTTACCATGAAACATAGAAATGAGATGCGATATCGCGTTTTAAGAAGCATTAGAACACTATTGCTACGATAGGTAGACATCTGCGAACGCTATTCCCTTGCAAGGAAGTGTCGCATTTACATTCATTTGAAACGTAGACGAGGAATACATAACACTTCGCAAATCATATTATATCTTACCATGAAACGAAGATATGAGATGCGATATCGCGTTTTAAGAAGCATTAGAAATCTGTTGCTACGATACGTAGACATCTGGAAACGCTATTTCCTTGCAAGGAAGTGTCGCATTTACATTCATTTGAAGTGTAGACGAGGAATACATAACACTTCGCAAATCATATTATATCTTACCACGAAACGTAGATATGAGATGCGATATCGCGTTTTAAGAAGAATTAGAAATCTGTTGCTACGATACGTAGACATCTGGAAACGCTATTTCCTTGCAAGGAAGTGTCGCATTTACATTCATTTGAAGCGTAGACGAGGAATACATAACATTTCGCAAATCATATTATATCTTACCATGAAACATAGATATGAGATGCAATATCTCGTTTTAAGATGCAATTGAACCCCATTGCTACGATAGGTAGATATCTGCAAACGCTATTTCCTTGCAAGGAAGTGTCGCATTTACATTCATTTGAAGTGTAGACGAGGAATACATAACACTTCGCAAATCATATTATATCTTATCATGAAACATAGAAATGAGATGCGATATCGCGTTTTAAGAAGCATTAGAACCCTGTTGCTACGATAGGTAGACATCTGCAAACGCTATTTCCTTGCAAGGAAGTGTCGCATTTACATTCATTTGAAGCGTAGACGAGGAATACATAACAATTCGCAAATCATATTATATCTTACCATGAAACATAGAAATGAGATGCGATATCGCGTTTTAAGAAGCATTAGAACACTATTGCTACGATAGGTAGACATCTGCGAACGCTATTCCCTTGCAAGGAAGTGTCGCATTTACATTCATTTGAATCGTAGACGAGGAATACATACCACTTCGCAAATCATATTATATCTTACCACGAAACATAGAAATGAGATGCGATATCGCGTTTTAAGAATCATAAGAACTCTATTGCTACGATACGTAGACATCTGCAAACGCCATTTCCTAGCGAGGAAGTGTCGCATTCACAATCATTTGACGTGTAGACGAGGAATACATAACACTTCGCAAATCATATTATATCTTACCATGAAACATAGAAATGAGATGCGATATCGCGTTTTAAGAAGCATTAGAAATCTATTGCTACGATACGTAGACATCTGCAAACGCTATTTCTTTGCAAGGAAGTGTCGCATTTACATTCATTTGAAGTGTAGACGAGGAATACATAACACTTCGCAAATCATATTATATCTTACCATGAAACATAGAAATGAGATGCGATATCGCGTTTTAAGAAGCATTAGAACCCTATTGCTACGATAGGTAGACATCTGCATACGCTATTTCCTTGCAAGGAAGTGTCGCATTTACATTCATTTGAAGTGTAGACGAGGAATACATAACACTTCGCAAATCATATTATATCTTACCATGAAACATAGAATTGAGATCGATACCGCGTTTTAAGAATCATAAGAACTCCATTGCTACGATACGTAGACATCTGCAAAGGCTATATCCTTGCAAGGAAGTGTCGCATTTACTTTCATTTGAAGTGTAGACGAGGAATACATAACACTTCGCAAATCATATTATATCTTACCATGAAACATAGAATTGAGATCGATACCGCGTTTTAAGAATGATAAGAGCTCCATTGCTACGATACGTAGACATCGGCAAACGCTATTTCCTTGCAAGGAAGTGTCGCATTTACTTTCATTTGAAGTGCAGACGAGGAATACATAACACTTCGCAAATCATATTATATCTTACCATGAACCATAGAAATGAGTTGCGATATCGCGTTTTAAGAATCATAAGAACTCTATTGCTACGAGACGTAGACATCTGCAATCGCTATTTCTTTGCGAGGAAGCGTTTCATTTACATTCATTTGAAGTGTAGACGAGGAATACATAACACTTCGCAAATCATATTATATCTTACCATGAAACATAGATATGAGATGCGATATCGCGTTTTAAGAAGCATTAGAAATCTATTGCTACGATACGTAGTCATCTGGAAACGCTATCTCCTTGCAAGGATGTGTCGCATTTACATTCATTTGAAGTGTAGACGAGGAATACATAACACTTCGCAAATCATATTATATCTTACCATGAAACATAGAATTGAGATCGATACCGCATTTTAAGAATCATAAGAACTCTATTGATACGATACGTAGACATCTGCAAACGCTATTTCCTAGCGAGGAAGTGTCGCATTCACAATCATTTGAAGTGTAGACGAGGAATACATAACACTTCGCAAATCATATTATATCTTACCATGAAACATAGAAATGAGATGCGATATCGCGTTTTAAGAAGCATTAGAACACTATTGCTACGATAGGTAGACATCTGCGAACGCTATTCCCTTGCAAGGAAGTGTCGCATTTACATTCATTTGAAACGTAGACGAGGAATACATAACACTTCGCAAATCATATTATATCTAACCATGAAACGAAGATATGAGATGCGATATCGCGTTTTAAGAAGCATTAGAAATCTGTTGCTACGATACGTAGACATCTGGAAACGCTATTTCCTTGCAAGGAAGTGTCGCATTTACATTCATTTGAAGTGTAGACGAGGAATACATAACACTTCGCAAATCATATTATATCTTACCACGAAACGTGGATATGAGATGCGATATCGCGTTTTAAGAAGAATTAGAAATCTGTTGCTACGATACGTAGACATCTGGAAACGCTATTTCCTTGCAAGGAAGTGTCGCATTTACATTCATTTGAAGCGTAGACGAGGAATACATAACATTTCGCAAATCATATTATATCTTACCATGAAACATAGATATGAGATGCAATATCTCGTTTTAAGATGCAATTGAACCCCATTGCTACGATAGGTAGATATCTGCAAACGCTATTTCCTTGCAAGGAAGTGTCGCATTTACATTCATTTGAAGTGTAGACGAGGAATACATAACACTTCGCAAATCATATTATATCTTATCATGAAACATAGAAATGAGATGCGATATCGCGTTTTAAGAAGCATTAGAACCCTGTTGCTACGATAGGTAGACATCTGCAAACGCTATTTCCTTGCAAGGAAGTGTCGCATTTACATTCATTTGAAGCGTAGACGAGGAATACATAACAATTCGCAAATCATATTATATCTTACCATGAAACATAGAAATGAGATGCGATATCGCGTTTTAAGAACCATTAGAACACTATTGCTACGATAGGTAGACATCTGCGAACGCTATTCCCTTGCAAGGAAGTGTCGCATTTACATTCATTTGAATCGTAGACGAGGAATACATACCACTTCGCAAATCATATTATATCTTACCACGAAACATAGAAATGAGATGCGATATCGCGTTTTAAGAATCATAAGAACTCTATTGCTACGATACGTAGACATCTGCAAACGCCATTTCCTAGCGAGGAAGTGTCGCATTCACAATCATTTGACGTGTAGACGAGGAATACATAACACTTCGCAAATCATATTATATCTTACCATGAAACATAGAAATGAGATGCGATATCGCGTTTTAAGAAGCATTAGAAATCTATTGCTACGATACGTAGACATCTGCAAACGCTATTTCTTTGCAAGGAAGTCTCGCATTTACATTCATTTGAAGTGTAGACGAGGAATACATAACACTTCGCAAATCATATTATATCTTATCATGAAACATAGAAATGAGATGCGATATCGCGTTTTAAGAAGCATTAGAACCCTGTTGCTACGATAGGTAGACATCTGCAAACGCTATTTCCTTGCAAGGAAGTGTCGCATTTACATTCATTTGAAGCGTAGACGAGGAATACATAACAATTCGCAAATCATATTATATCTTACCATGAAACATAGAAATGAGATGCGATATCGCGTTTTAAGAACCATTAGAACACTATTGCTACGATAGGTAGACATCTGCGAACGCTATTCCCTTGCAAGGAAGTGTCGCATTTACATTCATTTGAATCGTAGACGAGGAATACATACCACTTCGCAAATCATATTATATCTTACCACGAAACATAGAAATGAGATGCGATATCGCGTTTTAAGAATCATAAGAACTCTATTGCTACGATACGTAGACATCTGCAAACGCCATTTCCTAGCGAGGAAGTGTCGCATTCACAATCATTTGACGTGTAGACGAGGAATACATAACACTTCGCAAATCATATTATATCTTACCATGAAACATAGAAATGAGATGCGATATCGCGTTTTAAGAAGCATTAGAAATCTATTGCTACGATACGTAGACATCTGCAAACGCTATTTCTTTGCAAGGAAGTCTCGCATTTACATTCATTTGAAGTGTAGACGAGGAATACATAACACTTCGCAAATCATATTATATCTTACCATGAAACATAGAAATGAGATGCGATATCGCGTTTTAAGAAGCATTAGAACCCTATTGCTACGATAGGTAGACATCTGCATACGCTATTTCCTTGCAAGGAAGTGTCGCATTTACATTCATTTGAAGTGTAGACGAGGAATACATAACACTTCGCAAATCATATTATATCTTACCATGAAACATAGAATTGAGATCGATACCGCGTTTTAAGAATCATAAGAACTCCATTGCTACGATACGTAGACATCTGCAAAGGCTATATCCTTGCAAGGAAGTGTCGCATTTACTTTCATTTGAAGTGTAGACGAGGAATACATAACACTTCGCAAATCATATTATATCTTACCATGAAACATAGAATTGAGATCGATACCGCGTTTTAAGAATGATAAGAGCTCCATTGCTACGATACGTAGACATCGGCAAACGCTATTTCCTTGCAAGGAAGTGTCGCATTTACTTTCATTTGAAGTGCAGACGAGGAATACATAACACTTCGCAAATCATATTATATCTTACCATGAACCATAGAAATGAGTTGCGATATCGCGTTTTAAGAATCATAAGAACTCTATTGCTACGAGACGTAGACATCTGCAATCGCTATTTCTTTGCGAGGAAGCGTTTCATTTACATTCATTTGAAGTGTAGACGAGGAATACATAACACTTCGCAAATCATATTATATCTTACCATGAAACATAGATATGAGATGCGATATCGCGTTTTAAGAAGCATTAGAAATATATTGCTACGATACGTAGACATCTGGAAACGCTATCTCCTTGCAAGGATGTGTCGCATTTACATTCATTTGAAGTGTAGACGAGGAACACATAACACTTCGCAAATCATATTATATCTTACCATGAAACATAGAATTGAGATCGATACCGCGTTTTAAGAATCATAAGAACTCCAGTGCTACGATACGTAGACATCTGCAAACGCTATTTCTTTGCAAGGAAGTGTCGCATTTACATTCATTTGAAGTGTAGACGAGGAATACATAACACTTCGCAAATCATATTATATCTTACCATGAAACATAGAAATGAGATGCGATATCGCGTTTTAAGAAGCATTAGAACCCTATTGCTACGATAGGTAGACATCTGCATACCCTATTTCCTTGCAAGGAAGTGTCGCATTTACATTCATTTGAAGTGTAGACGAGGAATACATAACACTTCGCAAATCATATTATATCTTACCATGAAACGTAGATATGAGATGCGATATCGCGTTTTAAGAAGCATTAGAAATCTGTTGCTACGATACGTAGACATCTGGAAACGCTATTTCCTTGCAAGGAAGTGTCGCATTTACATTCATTTGAAGCGTAGACGAGCAATACATAACACTTCGCAAATCATATTATATCTTACCATGAAACATAGAAATGAGATGCGATATCGCGTTTTAAGAAGCATTAGAACCCTATTGCTACGATAGGTAGATATCTGCACACGCTATTCCCTTGCAAGGAAGAGTCGCATTTACATTCATTTGAAGTGTAGACGAGGAATACATAACACTTCGCAAATCATATTATATCTTACCATGAAACATAGAATTGAGATCGATACCGCGTTTTAAGAATCATAAGAACTCCATTGCTACGATACGTAGACATCGGCAAACGCTATTTCCTTGCAAGGAAGTGTCGCATTTACTTTCATTTGAAGTGCAGACGAGGAATACATAACACTTCGCAAATCATATTATATCTTACCATGAACCATAGAAATGAGTTGCGATATCGCGTTTTAAGAATCATAAGAACTCTATTGCTACGAGACGTAGACATCTGCAATCGCTATTTCTTTGCGAGGAAGCGTTTCATTTACATTCATTTGAAGTGTAGACGAGGAATACATAACACTTCGCAAATCATATTATATCTTACCATGAAACATAGATATGAGATGCGATATCGCGTTTTAAGAAGCATTAGAAATATATTGCTACGATACGTAGACATCTGGAAACGCTATCTCCTTGCAAGGATGTGTCGCATTTACATTCATTTGAAGTGTAGACGAGGAACACATAACACTTCGCAAATCATATTATATCTTACCATGAAACATAGAATTGAGATCGATACCGCGTTTTAAGAATCATAAGAACTCCAGTGCTACGATACGTAGACATCTGCAAACGCTATTTCTTTGCAAGGAAGTGTCGCATTTACATTCATTTGAAGTGTAGACGAGGAATACATAACACTTCGCAAATCATATTATATCTTACCATGAAACATAGAAATGAGATGCGATATCGCGTTTTAAGAAGCATTAGAACCCTATTGCTACGATAGGTAGACATCTGCATACCCTATTTCCTTGCAAGGAAGTGTCGCATTTACATTCATTTGAAGTGTAGACGAGGAATACATAACACTTCGCAAATCATATTATATCTTACCATGAAACGTAGATATGAGATGCGATATCGCGTTTTAAGAAGCATTAGAAATCTGTTGCTACGATACGTAGACATCTGGAAACGCTATTTCCTTGCAAGGAAGTGTCGCATTTACATTCATTTGAAGCGTAGACGAGCAATACATAACACTTCGCAAATCATATTATATCTTACCATGAAACATAGAAATGAGATGCGATATCGCGTTTTAAGAAGCATTAGAACCCTATTGCTACGATAGGTAGATATCTGCACACGCTATTCCCTTGCAAGGAAGAGTCGCATTTACATTCATTTGAAGTGTAGACGAGGAATACATAACACTTCGCAAATCATATTATATCTTACCATGAAACATAGAATTGAGATCGATACCGCGTTTTAAGAATCATAAGAACTCCATTGCTACGATACGTAGACATCTGCAAACGCTATTTCCTTGCAAGGAAGTGTCGCATTTACTTTCATTTGAAGTGTAGACGAGGAATACATAACACTTCGCAAATCATATTATATCTTACCATGAACTATAGAAATGAGTTGCGATATCGCGTTTTAAGAATCATAAGAACTCTATTGCTACGAGACGTAGACATCTGCAATCGCAATTTCTTTGCAAGGAAGCGTTTCATTTACATTCATTTGAAGTGTAGACGAGGAATACATAAAACTTCGCAAATCATATTATATCTTACCATGAAACATAGAAATGAGATGCGATATCGCGTTTTAAGAAGCATTAGAACCCTATTGCTACGATAGGTAAATATCTGGAAACGCTATTTCTTTGCAAGGAAGTGTCGCATTTACATTCACTTGAATCGTAGACGAGGAATACATAAAACTTCGCAAATTACATTATATCCTACCATGAAACATAGAAATGAGATGCGATATCGCGTTTTAAGAAGCATTAGAAATCTATTGCTACGATACGTAGACATCTGCATACGCTATTTCCTTGCAAGGAAGTGTCGCATTTACATTCATTTGAAGTGTAGACGAGGAATACATAACACTTCGCAAATCATATTATATCTTACCATGAAACATAGAATTGAGATCGATACCGCGTTTTAAGAATCATAAGAACTCCATTGCTACAATACGTAGGCATCTGCAAACGCTATTTCTTTGCAACGAAGTGTCGCATTTACATTCATTTGAAGTGTAGACGAGGAATACATAACACTTCGCAAATCATATTATATCTTACCATGAAACATAGAAATGAGATGCGATATCGCGTTTTAAGAAGCATCAGAACCCTATTGCTACGATACGTAGACATCTGCATACGCTATTTCCTTGCAAGGAAGTGTCGCATTGACATTCATTTGAAGTGTAGACGAGGAATACATAACACTTCGCAAACCATATTATATCTTACCATGAAACGTAGATATGAGATGCGATATCGCGTTTTAAGAAGCATTTGAAATCTGTTGCTACGATACGTAGACATCTGGAAACGCTATTTCCTTGCAAGGAAGTGTCGCATTTACATTCATTTGAAGCGTAGACGAGGAATACATAACACTTCGCAAATCATATTATATCTTACCATGAAACATAGAAATGAGATGCGATACCGCGTTTTAAGAAGCATTAGAACCCTATTGCTACGATAGGTAGATATCTGCAAACGCTATTTCCTTGCAAGGAAGTGTCGCATTTACATTCATTTGAAGTGTAGACGAGGAATACATAACACTTCGCAAATCATATTATATCTTACCATGAAACATAGAAATGAGATGCGATATCGCGTTTTAAGAAGCATTAGAACACTATTGCTACGATAGGTAGACATCTGCGAACGCTATTCCCTTGCAAGGAAGTGTCGCATTTACATTCATTTGAAACGTAGACGAGGAATACATAACACTTCGCAAATCATATTATATCTTACCATGAAAAATAGAAATGAGATGCGATATCGCGCTTTAAGAAGCATTAGAAACCTATTGCTACGATACGTAGACATCTGCAAACGCCATTTCCTAGCGAGGAAGTGTGGCATTTACATTCATTTGAAGTGTAAGCGCGGAATACATAACACTTCGCAAATCATATTATATCTTACCATGAAAAATAGAAATGAAATGCGATATCGCGTTTTAAGAATCATAAAAACTCTATTGCTACGATACGTAGACATCTGCAAACGTTATTTCTTTGCAAGGAAGTGTCGCATTTACATTCATTTGAAGTGTAGACGAGGAATAGATAACACTTCGCAATTCATATTATATCTTACCATGAAACATAGAAATGAGATGCGATATCGCGTTTTAAGAAGCATTAGAACCCTATTGCTACGATAGGTAGACATCTGCATACGCTATTTCCTTGCAAGGAAGTGTCGCATTTACATTCATTTGATGTGTAGACGAGGAATACATAACACTTCGCAAATCATATTATATCTTACCATGAAACGTAGATATGAGATGCGATATCGCGTTTTAAGAAGCATTAGAAATCTGTTGCTACGATACGTAGACATCTGGAAACGCTATTTCCTTGCAAGGAAGTGTCGCATTTACATTCATTTGAAGTGTAGACGAGGAATACATAACACTTCGCAAATCATATTATATCTTACCATGAAACGTAGATATGAGATGCGATATCGCGTTTTAAGAAGCATTAGAAATCTGTTGCTACGATACGTAGACATCTGGAAACGCTATTTCCTTGCAAGGAAGTGTCGCATTTACATTCATTTGAAGCGTAGACGAGGAATACATAACACTTCGCAAATCATATTATATCTTACCATGAAACATAGATATGAGATGCAATATCTCGTTTTAAGATGCAATTGAACCCCATTGCTACGATAGGTAGATATCTGCAAACGCTATTTCCTTGCAAGGAAGTGTCGCATTTACATTCATTTGAAGTGTAGACGAGGAATACATAACACTTCGCAAATCATATTATATCTTACCATGAAACATAGAATTGAGATCGATACCGCGTTTTAAGAATCATAAGAACTCCATTGCTACGATACGTAGACATCTGCAAACGCTATTTCCTTGCAAGGAAGTGTCGCATTTACTTTCATTTGAAGTGTAGACGAGGAATACATAACACTTCGCAAATCATATTATATCTTACCATGAAACATAGAAATGAGATGCGATATCGCGTTTTAATAAGCATTAGAAATCTGTTGCTACGATACGTAGACATCTGGAAACGCTATTTCCTTGCAAGGAAGTGTCGCATTTACATTCATTTGAAGTGTAGACGAGGAATACATAACACTTCGCAAATCATATTATATCTTACCATGAAACATAGAAATGTGATGCGATATCGCGTTTTAAGAAGCATTAGAAATCTGTTGCTACGATACGTAGACATCTGGAAACGCTATTTCCTTGCAAGGAAGTGTCGCATTTACATTCATTTGAAGTGTAGACGAGGAATACATAACACTTCGCAAATCATATTATATCTTACCATGAAACATAGAATTGAGATCGATACCGCGTTTTAAGAATCATAAGAACTCCATTGCTACGATACGTAGACATCTGCAAACGCTATTTCCTTGCAAGGAAGTGTCGCATTTACATTCATTTGAAGTGTAGACGAGGAATATATAACACTTCGCAAATCATATTGTATCTTACCATGAACTATAGAAATGAGTTGCGATATCGCGTTTTAAGAACCATAAGAACTCTATTGCTACGAGACGTAGACATCTGCAATCGCAATTTCTTTGCAAGGAAGCGTTTCATTTACATTCATTTGAAGTGTAGACGAGGAATACATAACACTTCGCAAATCATATTATATCTTACCATGAAACATAGAAATGAGATGCGATATCGCGTTTTAAGAAGCATTAGAACCCCATTTCTACAATAGGTAGATATCTGGAAACGCTATTTCCTTGCAAGGAAGTGTCGCATTTACATTCATTTGAAGTGTAGACGAGGAATACATAACACTTCGCAAATCATATTATATCTTACCATGAAACATAGAATCGAGATCGATACCGCGTTTTAAGAATCATAAGAACTCCATTGCTACGATACGTAGACATCTGCAAACGCTATTTCCTTGCAAGGAAGTGTCGCATTTACTTTCATTTGAAGTGTAGACGAGGAATACATAACACTTCGCAAATCATATTATATCTTACCATGAACTATAGAAATGAGTTGCGATATCGCGTTTTAAGAATCATAAGAACTCTATTGCTACGAGACGTAGACATCTGCAATCGCAATTTCTTTGCAAGGAAGCGTTTCATTTACATTCATTTGAAGTGTAGACGAGGAATACATAACACTTCGCAAATCATATTATATCTTACCATGAAACATAGAAATGAGATGCGATATCGCGTTTTAAGAAGCATTAGAACCCTATTTCTACGATAGGTAGATATCTGGAAACGTTATTTCCTTGCAAGGAAGTGTCGCATTTACATTCATTTGAAGTGTAGACGAGGAATACATAACACCTCGCAAATCATATTATATCTTACCATGAAACATAGAATTGAGATCGATACCGCGTTTTAAGAATCATAAGAAATCCATTGCTACGATACGTAGACATCTGCAAACGCTATTTCATTGCAAGGAAGTGTCGCATTTACATTCATTTGAAGTGTAGACGAGGAATACATAACACTTCGCAAATCATATTATATCTTACCATGAAACATAGAAATGAGATGCGATATCGCGTTTTAAGAAGCATTAGAACCCTATTGCTACGATAGGTAGACATCTGCATACGCTATTTCCTTGCAAGGAAGTGTCGCATTTACATTCATTTGAAGCGTAGACGAGGAATACATAACACTTCGCAAATCATATTATATCTTACCATGAACTATAGAAATGAGTTGCGATATCGCGTTTTAAGAATCATAAGAACTCTATTGCTACGAGACGTAGACATCTGCAATCGCAATTTCTTTGCAAGGAAGGGTTTCATTTACATTCATTTGAAGTGTAGACGAGGAATACATAACACTTCGCAAATCATATTATATCTTACCATGAAACATAGAAATGAGATGCGATATCGCGTTTTAAGAAGCATTAGAAATCTATTGCTACGATACGTAGACATCTGCAAACGCTATTTCTTTGCAAGGAAGCGTTGCATTTACATTCATTTGAAGTGTAGACGAGGAATACATAACACTTCGCAAATCATATTATATCTTACCATGAAACATAGAAATGAGATGCGATATAACGTTTTAAGAAGCATCAGAACCCTATTGCTACGATAGGTAGACATCTGCAAACGCTATTTCCTTGCAAGGAAGTGTCGCATTTACATTCATTTGAAGTGTAGACGAGGAAAACATGACACTTCGCAAATCATATTATATCTTACCATGAAACATAGAAATGAGATGCTATATCGCGTTTTAAGAAGCATTAGAACCCTATTGCTGCGATAGGTAGACATCCGCAAACGCTATTTCCTTGCGAGGAAGTGTCGCATTTACATTCATTTGAAGTGTAGACGAGGAATACATAACACTTCGCAAATCATATTATATCTTACCATGGAACATAGAAATGAGATGCGATATCGCGTTTTAAGAAGCATTAGAAATCTATTGCTACGATACGTAGACATCTGCAAACGCTGTTTCCTTGCAAGGAAGTGTCGCATTTACATTCATTTGAATCGTATACGAGGAATGCATAACACTTCGCAAATCATATTATATCTTACCATGAAACATAGAATTGAGATCGATATCGCGTTTTAAGAATCATAAGAACTCTATTGCTACGATACGTAGACATCTACAAACGCTATTTCCTTGCAAGGAAGTGTCGCATTTACATTCATTTGAATCGTATACAAGGAATGCATAACACTTCGCAATGAATATTATATCTTATCAGGAAACATAGATATGAGATGCAATATCGCGTTTTAAGAAGCATTAGAACCCTATTGCTACGATAGGTAGACATCTGCATACGCTATTTCCTTGCAAGGAAGTGTCGCATTTACATTCATTTGAAGCGTAGACGAGGAATACATAGCACTTCGCAAATCATATTATATCTTACCATGAAACATAGAAATGAGATGCGATATCGCCTTTTAAGAAGCATTAGAACCCTATTGCTACGATAGGTAGATATCTACAAACGCTATTTCCTTGCAAGGAAGTGTCGCATTTACATTCATTTGAAGTGTAGACGAGGAATACATAACACTTCGCAAATCATATTATATCTTACCATGAAACATAGAATTGAGATCGATACCGCGTTTTAAGAATCATAAGAACTCCATTGCTACGATACGTAGACATCTGCAAACGCTATTTCCTTGCAAGGAAGTGTCGCATTTGCATTCATTTGAAGTGTAGTCGAGGAATACATAACACTTCGCAAATCATATTATATCTTACCATGAAACATAGAAATGAGATGCGATATCGCGTTTTAAGTAGCATTAGTAATCTATTGATATGATACGTAGACATCTGCAAACGCTATTTCTTTGCAAGGAAGTGTCGCATTTACATTCATTTGAAGTGTAGACGAGGAATACATAACACTTCGCAAATCATATTATATCTCACCATGAAACATAGAAATGAGATGCGATATCGCGTTTTAAGAAGCATTAGAAACCTATTACTACGATACGTAGAAATCTGCAAACGCTATTTCCTTGCATGGAAGTGTCGCATTTACATTCATTTGAATCGTATACGAGGAATGCATAACACTTCGCAATGAATATTATATCTTATCATGAAACATAGATATGAGATGCCATATCTCCTTTTAAGACGCATTTGAACTCTATTGCTACGATACCTAGACATCTGCAGACGCTATTTCCTAGCAAGGAAGTGTCGCATTTACATTCATTTGAATCGTATACGAGGAATACATAACACTTCGCAAATCATATTATATCTTACCATGAAACATAGAAATGAGATGCGATATCGCGTTTTACGAAGCATTAGAAATCTATTGCTACGATACGTAGACATCTGCAAACGCTATTTCTTTGCAAGGAAGTGTCGCATTTACATTCATTTGAAGTGTAGACGAGGAATACATAACACTTCGCATATCATATTATATCATACCATGAACCATAGAAATGAGATGCGATATCGCGTTTTAAGAATCATAAGAACTCTATTGCTACGATACCTAGACATCTGCAGACGCTACTTCCTAGCAATGAAGTGTCGTATTTACATTCATTTGAAGTGTAGACGAGGAATACATGACACTTCGCAAATCATATTATATCTTACCATGAAACATAGAAATGAGATGCGATATCGCGTTTTAAGAAGCATCAGAACCCTTTTGCTACGATAGGTAGACATCTGCAAACGCTATTTCCTTGCAAGGAATTGTCGCATTTACATTCATTTGAATCGTAGACGAGGAATGCATAACACTTCGCAATGAATATTATATCTTATCATTAAACATAGATATGAGATGCAATATCTCGTTTTAGGAAGCATTTGAACTCTATTGCTACGATACCTAGACATCTGCAGACGCTATTTCCTAGTAAGGAAGTGTCGCATTTACATTCATTTGAAGTGCAGACGAGGAATACATAACACTTCGCAAATCAAATTATATCTTACCATGAAACATTGAAATGAGATGCGATATCGCGTTTTAAGAAGCATTAGAACACTATCGCTACGATACCTATACATCTGCAGACGCTATTTCCTAGCAAGGAAGTGTCGCATTTACATTCATTTGAAGTGTAGACGAGGAATACATAACACTTCGCAAATCATATTATATCATACCATGAACCATAGAAATGAGATGCGATATCGCGTTTTAAGAATCATAAGAACTCTATTGCTACGATACGTAGACATCTGCAAACGCTATTTCTTTGCAAGGAAGCGTTGCATTTACATTCATTTGAAGTGTAGACGAGGAATACATAACACTTCGCAAATCATATTATATCTTACCATGAAACATAGAAATGAGATGCGATATCGCGTTTTAAGAAGCATCAGAACCCTATTGCTACGATAGGTAGACATCTGCAAACGCTATTTCCTTGCAAGGAAGTGTCGCATTTACATTCATTTGAAGTGTAGACGAGGAAAACATGACACTTCGCAAATCATATTATATCTTACCATGAAACAAAGAAATGAGATGCGATATCGTGTTTTAAGAAGCATTAGAACCCTATTGCTACGATACGTAGACATCTGCAAACGCTATTTCCTTGCAAGGAAGTGTCGCATTTACATTCATTTGAAGTGTAGACGAGGAATACATAACACTTCGCAAATCATATTATATCTTACCATGAAACATAGAAATTAGATGCGATATCGCGTTTTAAGAAGCATTAGAACCCTATTGCTGCGATAGGTAGACATCTGCAAACGCTATTTCCTTGCGAGGAAGTGTCGCATTTACATTCATTTGAAGTGTAGACGAGGAATACATAACACTTCGCAAATCATATTATATCTTACCATGGAACATAGAAATGAGATGCGATATCGCGTTTTAAGAAGCATTAGAACCCTATTGCTACGACAGGTAGACATCTGCAAACGCTATTTCCTTGCAAGGAAGTGTCGCATTTACATTCATTTGAAGTGCAGACGAGGAATACATAACACTTCGCAAATCAAATTATATCTTACCATGAAACATTGAAATGAGATGCGATATCGCGTTTTAAGAAGCATTAGAACACTATCGCTACGATACCTAGACATCTGCAGACGCTATTTCCTAGCAAGGAAGTGTCGCATTTACATTCATTTGAAGTGTAGACGAGGAATACATAACACTTCGCAAATCATATTATATCTTACCATGAAACATAGAATTGAGATAGATACCGCGTTTTAAGAATCATAAGAACTCCATTGCTACGATACGTAGACATCTGCAAACGCTATTTCCTTGCAAGGAAGTGTCGCATTTACATTCATTTGAATCGTATACGAGGAATGCATAACACTTCGCAATGAATATCATATCCTGCCATGAAACATAGAAATGAGATGCGATATCGCGTTTTAAGAAGCATTAGAACCCTATTGCTACGACAGGTAGACATCTGCAAACGCTATTTCCTTGCAAGGAAGTGTCGCATTTGCATTCATTTGAAGTGTAGTCGAGGAATACATAACACTTCGCAAATCATATTATATCTTACCATGAAACATAGAAATGAGATGCGATTTCGCGTTTTAAGAAGCATTAGAAATCTATTGCTACGAAACGTAGACATCTGCAAACGCTATTTCCTTGCAAGGAAGTGTCGCATTTATATTCATTTGAAGTGTAGACGAGGAATACATAACACTTCGCAAATCATATTATATCTTACCATGAAACATAGAATTGAGATCGATATCGCGTTTTAAGTAGCATTAGTAATCTATTGCTACGATACGTAGACATCTGCAAACGCTATTTCCTTGCAAGGAAGTGTCGCATTTACATTCATTTGAAGTGTAGACGAGGAATACAAAACACTTCGCAAATCATATTATATCTTACCATGAAACATAGAATTGAGATCGATATCGCGTTTTAAGTAGCATTAGTAATCTATTGCTACGATACGTAGACATCTGCAAACGCTATTTCCTTGCAAGGAAGTGTCGCATTTACATTCATTTGAAGTGTAGACGAGGAATACAAAACACTTCGCAAATCATATTATATCTTACCATGGAACATAGAAATGAGATGCGATATCGCGTTTTAAGAAGCATTAGAACCCTATTGCTACGACAGGTAGACATCTGCAAACGCTATTTCCTTGCAAGGAAGTGTCGCATTTGCATTCATTTGAAGTGTAGTCGAGGAATACATAACACTTCGCAAATGATATTATATCTTACCATGAAACATAGAAATGAGATGCGATTTCGCGTTTTAAGAAGCATTAGAAATCTATTGCTACGAAACGTAGACATCTGCAAACGCTATTTCCTTGCAAGGAAGTGTCGCATTTATATTCATTTGAAGTGTAGACGAGGAATACATAACACTTCGCAAATCATATTATATCTTACCATGAAACATAGAATTGAGATCGATATCGCGTTTTAAGTAGCATTAGTAATCTATTGCTACGATACGTAGACATCTGCAAACGCTATTTCCTTGCAAGGAAGTGTCGCATTTACATTCATTTGAAGTGTAGACGAGGAATACATGACACTTCGCAAATCATATTATATCTTACCATGAAACATAGAAATGAGATGCGATATCGCGTTTTAAGAAGCTTCAGAACCGTTTTGCTACGATAGGTAGACATCTGCAAACGCTATTTCCTTGCAAGGAATTGTCGCATTTACATTCATTTAAATCGTAGACGAGGAATGCATAACACTTCGCAATGAATATTATATCTTATCATTAAACATAGATATGAGATGCAATATCTCGTTTTAGGAAGCATTTGAACTCTATTGCTACGATACCTAGACATCTGCAGACGCTATTTCCTAGTAAGGAAGTGTCGCATTTACATTCATTTGAAGTGCAGACGAGGAATACATAACACTTCGCAAATCAAATTATATCTTACCATGAAACATTGAAATGAGATGCGATATCGCGTTTTAAGAAGCATTAGAACACTATCGCTACGATACCTAGACATCTGCAGACGCTATTTCCTAGCAAGGAAGTGTCGCATTTACATTCATTTGAAGTGTAGACGAGGAATACATAACACTTCGCAAATCATATTATATCATACCATGAACCATAGAAATGAGATGCGATATCGCGTTTTAAGAATCATAAGAACTCTATTGCTACGATACGTAGACATCTGCAAACGCTATTTCTTTGCAAGGAAGCGTTGCATTTACATTCATTTGAAGTGTAGACGAGGAATACATAACACTTCGCAAATCATATTATATCTTACCATGAAAGATAGAAATGAGATGCGATATCGCGTTTTAAGAAGCATCAGAACCCTATTGCTACGATAGGTAGACATCTGCAAACGCTATTTCCTTGCAAGGAAGTGTCGCATTTACATTCATTTGAAGTGTAGACGAGGAATACATGACACTTCGCAAATCATATTATATCTTACCATGAAACATAGAAAAGAGATGCGATATCGCGTTTTAAGAAGCATTAGAAACCTATTTCTACGATACGTAGACATCTGCAAACGCTATTTCTTTGCAAGGAAGTGTTGCATTTACATTTATTTGAAGTGTAGACGAGGAATCCACAACACTTCGCAAATCATATTATATCTTACCATGAAACATAGAATTGAGATAGATACCGCGTTTTAAGAATCATAAGAACTCCATTGCTACGATACGTAGACATCTGCAAACGCTATTTCCTTGCAAGGAAGTGTCGCATTTACATTCATTTGAATCGTATACGAGGAATGCATAACACTTCGCAATGAATATCATATCCTGCCATGAAACATAGAAATGAGATGCGATATCGCGTTTTAAGAAGCATTAGAACCCTATTGCTACGACAGGTAGACATCTGCAAACGCTATTTCCTTGCAAGGAAGTGTCGCATTTGCATTCATTTGAAGTGTAGTCGAGGAATACATAACACTTCGCAAATCATATTATATCTTACCATGAAACATAGAAATGAGATGCGATTTCGCGTTTTAAGAAGCATTAGAAATCTATTGCTACGAAACGTAGACATCTGCAAACGCTATTTCCTTGCAAGGAAGTGTCGCATTTATATTCATTTGAAGTGTAGACGAGGAATACATAACACTTCGCAAATCATATTATATCTTACCATGAAACATAGAATTGAGATCGATATCGCGTTTTAAGTAGCATTAGTAATCTATTGCTACGATACGTAGACATCTGCAAACGCTATTTCCTTGCAAGGAAGTGTCGCATTTACATTCATTTGAAGTGTAGACGAGGAATACAAAACACTTCGCAAATCATATTATATCTTACCATGAAACATAGAATTGAGATCGATATCGCGTTTTAAGTAGCATTAGTAATCTATTGCTACGATACGTAGACATCTGCAAACGCTATTTCCTTGCAAGGAAGTGTCGCATTTACATTCATTTGAAGTGTAGACGAGGAATACAAAACACTTCGCAAATCATATTATATCTTACCATGGAACATAGAAATGAGATGCGATATCGCGTTTTAAGAAGCATTAGAACCCTATTGCTACGACAGGTAGACATCTGCAAACGCTATTTCCTTGCAAGGAAGTGTCGCATTTGCATTCATTTGAAGTGTAGTCGAGGAATACATAACACTTCGCAAATGATATTATATCTTACCATGAAACATAGAAATGAGATGCGATTTCGCGTTTTAAGAAGCATTAGAAATCTATTGCTACGATAGGTAGACATCTGCAAACGCTATTTCCTTGCAAGGAATTGTCGCATTTACATTCATTTGAATCGTAGACGAGGAATGCATAACACTTCGCAATGAATATTATATCTTATCATTAAACATAGATATGAGATGCAATATCTCGTTTTAGGAAGCATTTGAACTCTATTGCTACGATACCTAGACATCTGCAGACGCTATTTCCTAGTAAGGAAGTGTCGCATTTACATTCATTTGAAGTGCAGACGAGGAATACATAACACTTCGCAAATCAAATTATATCTTACCATGAAACATTGAAATGAGATGCGATATCGCGTTTTAAGAAGCATTAGAACACTATCGCTACGATACCTAGACATCTGCAGACGCTATTTCCTAGCAAGGAAGTGTCGCACTTACATTCATTTGAAGTGTAGACGAGGAATACATAACACTTCGCAAATCATATTATATCATACCATGAACCATAGAAATGAGATGCGATATCGCGTTTTAAGAATCATAAGAACTCTATTGCTACGATACGTAGACATCTGCAAACGCTATTTCTTTGCAAGGAAGCGTTGCATTTACATTCATTTGAAGTGTAGACGAGGAATACATAACACTTCGCAAATCATATTATATCTTACCATGAAACATAGAAATGAGATGCGATATCGCGTTTTAAGAAGCATCAGAACCCTATTGCTACGATAGGTAGACATCTGCAAACGCTATTTCCTTGCAAGGAAGTGTCGCATTTACATTCATTTGAAGTGTAGACGAGGAATACATGACACTTCGCAAATCATATTATATCTTACCATGAAACATAGAAAAGAGATGCGATATCGCGTTTTAAGAAGCATTAGAAACCTATTTCTACGATACGTAGACATCTGCAAACGCTATTTCTTTGCAAGGAAGTGTTGCATTTACATTTATTTGAAGTGTAGACGAGGAATCCACAACACTTCGCAAATCATATTATATCTTACCATGAAACATAGAATTGAGATAGATACCGCGTTTTAAGAATCATAAGAACTCCATTGCTACGATACGTAGACATCTGCAAACGCTATTTCCTTGCAAGGAAGTGTCGCATTTACATTCATTTGAATCGTATACGAGGAATGCATAACACTTCGCAATGAATATCATATCCTGCCATGAAACATAGAAATGAGATGCGATATCGCGTTTTAAGAAGCATTAGAACCCTATTGCTACGACAGGTAGACATCTGCAAACGCTATTTCCTTGCAAGGAAGTGTCGCATTTGCATTCATTTGAAGTGTAGTCGAGGAATACATAACACTTCGCAAATCATATTATATCTTACCATGAAACATAGAAATGAGATGCGATTTCGCGTTTTAAGAAGCATTAGAAATCTATTGCTACGAAACGTAGACATCTGCAAACGCTATTTCCTTGCAAGGAAGTGTCGCATTTACATTCATTTGAATCGTAGACGAGGAATGCATAACACTTCTCAATGAATATTATATCTTATCATGAAACATAGATATGAGATGCAATATCGCGTTTTAAGAAGCACTAGAACTCTATTGCTACGATAGGTAGACATCTGCAAACGCTATTTCCTTGCAAGGAAGTGTCGCATTTGCATTCATTTGAATCGTATACGAGGAATGCATAACACTTCGCAATGAATATTATATCTTATCATGAAACATAGATATGAGATGCAATATCTCGTTTTAAGAAGCATTTGAACTCTTTTGCTACGATACCTAGATATCTGCAGACGCTATTTCCTAGCAAAGAAGTGACGCATTTACATTCATTTGAAGTGTAGACGAGGAATACATGACACTTCGCAAATCATATTATATCTTACCATGAAACATAGAAATGAGATGCGGTATTACGTTTTAAGAATCATAAGAACTCTATTGCTACGATGCGTAGACATCTGCAAACGCTATTTCCTTGCAAGGAAGTGTCGCATTTACATTCATTTGAATCGTATACGAGGAATGCATAACACTTCGCAAATCATATTATATCTTACCATGAAACATAGAAATGAGATGCGGTATTGCGTTTTAAGAATCATAAGAACTCTATTGCTACGATGCGCAGACATCTGCAAACGCTATTTCCTTGCAAGGAAGTGTCGCATTTACATTCATTTGAATCGTATACGAGGAATACATAACACTTCGCAAATCATATTATATCTTACCATGAAACATAGAAATGAGATTCGATATCGCGTTTTAAGAATCATAAGAACTCTATTGCTACGATACGTAGACATCTGCAAACGCTATTTCTTTGCAAGGAAGTGTTGCATTTACATTCATTTAAAGTGTAGACGAGGAATACAAAACACTTCGCAAATCATATTATATTTTACCATGAAACAAAGAAATGAGATGCGATATCGCGTTTTATGAAGCATTAGAACCCTATTGCTACGATAGGTAGACATCTGCAAACGCTATTTTCTTGCAAGGAAGTGTCGCATTTACATTCATTTGAATCGTAGACGAGGAATGCATAACACTTCGCAAATCACATTATTTCTTGCCATGAAACATAGAAATGAGATTCGATATCGCGTTTTAAGAATCATAGGAACTCTATTGCTACGATACGTAGACATCTGCAAACGCTATTTCCTTGCAAGGAAGTGTCGCATTTACACTCATTTGAATCGTAGACGAGGAATGCATAACACTTCGCAATGAATATTATATCTTATCATGAAACATAGATATGAGATGCAATATCTCGTTTTAAGAAGCATTTGGACACTATTGCTTCGATACGTAGACATCTGCAAACTCTATTTAATTGCAAGGAAGTATCGCATTTACATTCGTTTGAAGTGTAGACGAGGAATACATGACACTTCGCAAATCATATTATATCTTACCATGAAACATAGAAATGGGATGCGATATCGCATTTTAAGAAGCATTAGAAATCTATTGCTACGATACGCAGACATCTGCAAACGCTATTTCCTTGCAAGGAAGTGTCGCATTTACATTCATTTGAATCGTATACGAGGAATGCATAACACTTCGCAATGAATATTATATCTTATCATGAAACAGATATGTAATGCAATATCTAGTTTTAAGAAGCATTTGAACTCTATTGCTACGATACCTAGACATCTGCAGACGCTATTTCCTAGCAAGGAAGTGTCGCATTTACATTCATTTGAATCGTATACGAGGAATGCATAACACTTCGCAATGAGTATTATATCTTATCAGGAAACATAGATATGAGATGCAATATCTAGTTTTAAGAAGCATTTCAGCTCTATTACTACGATACCTAGACATCTGCAGACGCTATTTCCTAGCAAGGAAGTGTCGCATTTACATTCATTTGAAGTGTAGACGAGGAATACATGACACTTCGCAAATCATATTATATCTTACCATGAAACATAGAAATGAGATACGATATCGGGTTTTAAGTATCATAAGAACTCCATTGCTACGATACGTAGACATCTGCAAACGCTATTTCCTGGCAAGGAAGTGTCGCATTTACATTCATTTGAATCGTAGACGAGGAATGCATAACACTTCTCAATGAATATTATATCTTATCATGTAACATAGATATGAGATGCAATATCGCGTTTTAAGAAGCACTAGAACTCTATTGCTACGATAGGTAGACATCTGCAAACGCTATTTCCTTGCAAGGAAGTGTCGCATTTGCATTCATTTGAATCGAATACGAGGAATGCATAACACTTCGCAATGAATATTATATCTTATCATGAAACATAGATATGAGTTGCAATATCTCGTTTTAAGAAGCATTTGAACTCTATTGCTACGATACCTAAACATCTGCAGACGCTATTTCCTAGCAAAGAAGTGACGCATTTACATTCATTTGAAGTGTAGACGAGGAATACATGACACTTCGCAAATCATATTATATCTTACCATGAAACATAGAAATGAGATGCGGTATTACGTTCTAAGAATCATAAGAACTCTATTGCTACGATGCGTAGACATCTGCAAACGCTATTTCCTTGCAAGGAAGTGTCGCATTTACATTCATTTGAATCGTATACGAGGAATGCATAACACTTCGCAAATCATATTATATCTTATCATGAAACATAGATATGAGATGCAATATCTCGTTTTAAGAAACATTTGAACACTATTGCTACGATAGGTAGACATCTGCAAACGCTATTTTCTTGCAAGGAAGTGTCGCATTTACATTCATTTGAATCGTAGACGAGGAATGCATAACACTTCGCAAATCACATTATTTCTTGCCATGAAACATAGAAATGAGATTCGATATCGCGTTTTAAGAATCATAGGAACTCTATTGCTACGATACGTAGACATCTGCAAACGCTATTTCCTTGCAAGGAAGTGTCGCATTTACACTCATTTGAATCGTAGACGAGGAATGCATAACACTTCGCAATGAATATTATATCTTATCATGAAACATAGATATGAGATGCAATATCTCGTTTTAAGAAGCATTTGGACACTATTGCTTCGATACGTAGACATCTGCAAACTCTATTTAATTGCAAGGAAGTATCGCATTTACATTCGTTTGAAGTGTAGACGAGGAATACATGACACTTCGCAAATCATATTATATCTTACCATGAAACATAGAAATGGGATGCGATATCGCATTTTAAGAAGCATTAGAAATCTATTGCTACGATACGCAGACATCTGCAAACGCTATTTCCTTGCAAGGAAGTGTCGCATTTACATTCATTTGAATCGTATACGAGGAATGCATAACACTTCGCAATGAATATTATATCTTATCATGAAACAGATATGTAATGCAATATCTAGTTTTAAGAAGCATTTGAACTCTATTGCTACGATACCTAGACATCTGCAGACGCTATTTCCTAGCAAGGAAGTGTCGCATTTACATTCATTTGAATCGTATACGAGGAATGCATAACACTTCGCAATGAGTATTATATCTTATCAGGAAACATAGATATGAGATGCAATATCTAGTTTTAAGAAGCATTTCAGCTCTATTACTACGATACCTAGACATCTGCAGACGCTATTTCCTAGCAAGGAAGTGTCGCATTTACATTCATTTGAAGTGTAGACGAGGAATACATGACACTTCGCAAATCATATTATATCTTACCATGAAACATAGAAATGAGATACGATATCGGGTTTTAAGTATCATAAGAACTCCATTGCTACGATACGTAGACATCTGCAAACGCTATTTCCTGGCAAGGAAGTGTCGCATTTACATTCATTTGAATCGTAGACGAGGAATGCATAACACTTCTCAATGAATATTATATCTTATCATGTAACATAGATATGAGATGCAATATCGCGTTTTAAGAAGCACTAGAACTCTATTGCTACGATAGGTAGACATCTGCAAACGCTATTTCCTTGCAAGGAAGTGTCGCATTTGCATTCATTTGAATCGAATACGAGGAATGCATAACACTTCGCAATGAATATTATATCTTATCATGAAACATAGATATGAGTTGCAATATCTCGTTTTAAGAAGCATTTGAACTCTATTGCTACGATACCTAAACATCTGCAGACGCTATTTCCTAGCAAAGAAGTGACGCATTTACATTCATTTGAAGTGTAGACGAGGAATACATGACACTTCGCAAATCATATTATATCTTACCATGAAACATAGAAATGAGATGCGGTATTACGTTCTAAGAATCATAAGAACTCTATTGCTACGATGCGTAGACATCTGCAAACGCTATTTCCTTGCAAGGAAGTGTCGCATTTACATTCATTTGAATCGTATACGAGGAATGCATAACACTTCGCAAATCATATTATATCTTATCATGAAACATAGATATGAGATGCAATATCTCGTTTTAAGAAACATTTGAACACTATTGCTACGATACCTAGATATCTGCAGACGCTATTTCCTAGCAAAGAAGTGACGCATTTACATTCATTTGAAGTGTAGACGAGGAATACATGACACTTCGCAAATCATATTATATCTTACCATGAAACATAGAAATGAGATGCGGTATTGCGTTTTAAGAATCATAAGAACTCTATTGCTACGATGCGTAGACATCTGCAAACGCTATTTCCTTGCAAGGAAGTGTCGCATTTACATTCATTTGAAGTGTAGACGAGGAATACATAAGAGTTCGCCAATCATATTATATCTTACCATGAAACATAGAAATGAGATGCGATATCGCGTTTTAAGTAGCATTAGTAATCTATTGCTACGATACGTAGACATCTGCAAACGCTATTTCTTTGCAAGGAAGTGTCGCATTTACATTCATTTGAAGTGTAGACGAGGAATTCATAACACTTCGCAAATCATATTATATTTTACCATGAAACAAAGAAATGAGATGCGATATCGCGTTTTATGAAGCATTAGAACCCTATTGCTACGATAGGTAGACATCTGCAAACGCTATTTTCTTGCAAGGAAGTGTCGCATTTACATTCATTTGAATCGTAGACGAGGAATGCATAACACTTCGCAAATCACATTATTTCTTGCCATGAAACATAGAAATGAGATTCGATATCGCGTTTTAAGAATCATAAGAACTCTATTGCTACGATACGTAGACATCTGCAAACGCTATTTCCTTGCAAGGAAGTGTCGCATTTACACTCATTTGAATCGTAGACGAGGAATGCATAACACTTCGCAATGAATATTATATCTTATCATGAAACATAGATATGAGATGCAATATCTCGTTTTAAGAAGCATTTGAACTCTATTGCTACGATACCTAGATATCTGCAGACGCTATTTCCTAGCAAAGAAGTGACGCATTTACATTCATTTGAAGTGTAGACGAGGAATACATGACACTTCGCAAATCATATTATATTTTACCATGAAACATAGAAATGAGATGCGATATCGGGTTTTAAGTATCATAAGAACTCCATTGCTACGATACGTAGACATCTGCAAACGCTATTTCCTGGCAAGGATGTGTCGCATTTACATTCATTTGAATCGTAGACGAGGAATGCATAACACTTCTCAATGAATATTATATCTTATCATGAAACATAGATATGAGATGCAATATCGCGTTTTAAGAAGCACTAGAACACTATTGCTACGATAGGTAGACATCTGCAAACGCTATTTCCTTGCAAGGAAGTGTCGCATTTACATTCATATGAAGTGTAGACGAGGAATACATGACACTTCGCAAATCATATTATATCTTACAATGAAACATAGAAATGAGATGCGATATCGGGTTTTAGGTATCATAAGAACTCCATTGCTACGATACGTAGACATCTGCAAACGCTATTTCCTGGCAAGGAAGTGTCGCATTTACATTCATTTGAATCGTAGACGAGGAATGCATAACACTTCATAATGAATATTATATCTTATCATGAAACATAGATATGAGATGCAATATCTCGTTTTAAGAAGCATTTGAACTCTATTACTTCGATACGTAGACATCTGCAAACGCTATTTCCTTGCAAGGAAGTGTCGCATTTACATTCATTTGAAGTGTAGACGAGGAATACATGACACTTCGCAAATCATATTATATCTTACCATGAAACATAGAAATGAGATGCGATATCGCGTTTTAAGAAGCATTAGAAATCTATTGCTACGATACGTAGACATCTGCAAACGCTTTTTCCTTGCAAGGAAGTGTCGCATTTACATTCATTTGAATCGTAGGCGAGGAATGCATAACACTTCGCAAATCACATTATTTCTTGCCATGAAACATAGAAATGAGATTCGATATCGCATTTTAAGAATCATAAGAGCTCTATTGCTACGATACGTAGACATCTGCAAACGCTATTTCCTTGCAAGGAAGTATCGCATTTACATTCGTTTGAAGTGTAGACGAGGAATACATGACACTTCGCAAATTATATTATATCTTACCATGAAACATAGAAATGGGCTGCGATATCGCGTTTTAAGAATCATAAGAACTCTATTGCTTCGATACGTAGACAACCGCAAACGCTATTTCCTTGCAAGGTAGTGTCGCATTTACATTCATTTGAATCGTATACGAGGAATGCATAACACTTCGCAATGAATATTATATCTTATCATGAGACATAGATATGAGATGCAATATCTCGTTTTAAGAAGCATTTGAACTCTATTGCTGCGATACCTAGACATCTGCAGACGCTATTTCCCAGCAAAGAAGTGTCGCATTTACATTCATTTGAAGTGTAGACGAGGAATACATAAGAGTTCGCCAATCATATAATATCTTACCATGAAACATAGAAATGAGATGCGATATCGCGTTTTAAGAAGCATTAGAAATCTATTGCTACGATACGTAGACATCTGCAAACGCTATTTCCTTGCAAGGAAGTGTCGCATTTACATTCATTTGAATCGTAGACGAGGAATGCATAACACTTCGCAAATCACATTATATCTTGCCATGAAACATAGAAATGAGATGCGATATCGCGTTTTAAGAAGCATTAGAAATATATTGCTACGATACGTAGACATCTGCAACCGCTATTTCCTTGCAAGGAAGTGTCGCATTTACACTCATTTGAATCGTAGACGAGGAATGCATAACACTTCGCAATGGATATTATATCTTATCATGAAACATAGATATGAGATGCAATATCTCGTTTTAAGAAGCATTTGAACTCTATTGCTTCGATACGTAGACATCTGCAAACGCTATTTAATTGCAAGGAAGTATCGCATTTACATTCGCTTGAAGTGTAGACGAGGAATACATGACACTTCGCAAATCATATTATATCTTACCATGAAACATAGAAATGAGATGCGATATCGCGTTTTAAGAAGCATTAGAAATCTATTGCTACGATACGTAGACATCTGCAAACGCTATTTCTTTGCAAGGAAGTGTCGCATTTACATTCCTTTGAAGTGTAGACGAGGAATACATAACACTTCGCAAATCATATTATATCTTACCATAAAACATAGAAATGAGATGCGATATCGCGTTTTAAGAATCATAAGAACTCTATTGCTACGATACGTAGACATCTGCAAACGCTATTTCCTAGCGAGGAAGTGTCGCATTCACATTCATTTGAAGTGTAGACGAGGAATACATAACACTTCGCAAATCATATTATATCTTACCATGAAACATAGAAATGGGATGCGATATCGCGTTTTAAGAATCATAAGAACTCTATTGCTACGATACGTAGACAACCGCAAACGCTATTTCCTTGCAAGGAAATGTCGCATTTACACTCATTTGAATCGTAGACGAGGAATGCATAACACTTCGCAATGAATATTATATCTTATCATGAAACATAGATATGAGATGCAATATCTCGTTTTAAGAAGCATTTGAACTCTATTGCTTCGATACGTAGACATCTGCAAACGCTATTTAATAGCAAGGAAGTATCGCATTTACATTCGTTTGAAGTGTAGACGAGGAATACATGACACTTCGCAAATCATATTATATCTTACCATGAAACATAGAAATGAGATGCGATATCGCGTTTTAAGAAGCATTAGAAATCTATTGCTACGATACGTAGACATCTGCAAACGCTATTTCTTTGCAAGGAAGTGTCGCATTTACATTCCTTTGAAGTGTAGACGAGGAATACATAACACTTCGCAAATCATATTATATCTTACCATAAAACCTAGAAATGAGATGCGATATCGCGTTTTAAGAATCATAAGAACTCTATTGCTACGATACGTAGACATCTGCAAACGCTATTTCCTAGCGAGGAAGTGTCGCACTCACATTCATTTGAAGTGTAGACGAGGAATACATGACACTTCGCAAATCATATTATATCTTACCATAAACCATAGAAATGAGATGCGATATCGCGTTTTAAGAATCATAAGAATTCTATTGCTACGATACGTAGACATCTGCAAACGCTATTTCCTAGCGAGGAAGTGTCGCATTCACATTCATTTGAAGTGTAGACGAGGAATACATGACACTTCGCAGATCATATTATATCTTACCATGAAACATAGAAATGAGATGCGATATCGCGTTTTAAATATCATAAGAACTCCATTGCTACGATACGTAGACATCTGCAAACGCTATTTCCTTGCAAGGAAGTGTCGCATTTACGTTCATTTGAATCGTAGACGAGGAATACATAACACTTCGCAAATCATATTATATCTTACCATGAAACATAGAAATGAGATACGATATCGCGTTTTAAGAATCATAAGAACACTATTGCTACGATACGTAGACATCTGCAATCGCTATTTCCTAGCGAGGAAGTGTCGCATTCACATTCATTTGAAGTGTAGACGAGGAATACATAACACTTCGCAAATCATATTATATCTTACCATGAAACATAGAAATGAGTTGCGATATCGCGTTTTAAGAATCATAAGAACTCTATTGCTACGATACGTAGACATCTGCAGACGCTATTTCCTTGCAAGGAAGTGTCTCATTTACATTCATTTGAAGTGTAGGCGAGGAATACATAACACTTCGCAAATCATATTATATCCTACCATGAAACATAGAAATGAGATGCGATATCGCGTTTTAAGTAGCATTAGAACTCTATCGCTACGATACCTGGATATCTGCAGACGCTATTTCCTAGCGGGGAAGTGTCGCATTCACATTCATTTGAAGTGTAGACGAGGAATACATAACACTTCGCAAATCATATTATATCTTACCCTGAAACATAGAAATGAGATGCGATATCGCGTTTTAAGAATCATAAGAACTCTATTGCTACGATACGTAGACAACTGCAAACGCTATTTCCTTGCAAGGAAGTGTCGCATTTACATTCATTTGAATCGTTTACGAGGAATGCATAACACTTCCCAATGAATATTATATCTTATCATGAAACATAGAAATGAGATACGATATCGCGTTTTAAGAATCATAAGAACACTATTGCTACGATACGTAGACATCTGCAAACGCTATTTCCTAGCAAGGAAGTGTCGCATTCACATTCATTTGAAGTGTAGACGAGGAATACATGACACTTCGCAAATCATATTATATCTTACCATGAAACATAGAAATGAGATGCGATATCGCGTTTTAAGAAGCATTAGAAATCTATTGCTACGATACGTAGTCATCTGCAAACGCTATTTCCCAGGGAGGAAGTGTCGCATTCACATTCATTTGAAGTGTAGACGAGGAATACATAACACTTCGCAAATCATATTATATCTTAACATGAAACATGGAAATGAGACGCGATATCGCGTTTTAAGTATCATAAGAGCTCTATTGCTACGATAGGTAGACATTTGCAAACGCTATTTCCTTGCTAGGAAGTGTCGCATTTACATTCATTTGATGTGTAGACGAGGAATACATGACACTTCGCAAATCATATTATATCTTACCATGAAACATAGAAATGAGATGCGATATCGCGTTTTAAGAATCATAAGAACTCTATTGCTACGATAGGTAGACATTTGCAAACGATATTTCCTTGCAAGGAAGTGCCGCTTTTACAGACATATGAAGTGTAGACGTGGAATACATAACACTTCGCAAATCATATTATATCTTACCATGAAACATAGAAATGAGATGCGATATCGCGTTTTAAGAAGAGTTAGAACTCTATTGCTACGGTACGTAGACATCTGCAATCGCTATATCCTAGCGAGGAAGTGTCGCATTCACATTCATTTGAAGTGTAGACGAGGAATACATAACACTTCGCAAATCATATTATATCGTACCATGAAACATAGAAATGAGATGCGATATCGCGTTTTAAGAAGCATTAGAACACTATCGCTACGATACCTGGACATCTGCAGACGCTATTTCCTTTCAAGGAAGTGTCGTATTTACATTCATTTGAAGTGTAGACGAGGAGTACATAACACTTCGCAAATCATTTTATATCTTACCATGAAACATAGAAATGAGATGCGATATCGCGGTTTTAAGAATCATAAGAACTCTATTGCTACGATACGTAGACATCTGCAAACGCTCTTTCCTTGCAAGGAAGTGTCGCATTAACATTCATTTGAAGTGTAGACGAGGAATACATAACACTTCGCAAATCATATTATACCTTACCATGAAACATAGAAATGAGATGCGATATCGCGTTTTAAGAAGCATTAGAACTCTATCGCTACGATACCTAGACATCTGCAGACGCTATTTCCTAGCAAGGAAGTGTCGCATTTACATTCATTTGAATTGTAGACGAGGAATACATAACACTTCGCAAATCATATTATATCTTACCATGAAACATAGAAATGGGATAGGATATCGCGTTTTAAGAATCATAAGAACACTATTGCTACGATACGTAGACATCTGCAAACGCTATTTCCTAGCGAGGATGTGTCGCGTTCACATTCATTTGAAGTGTAAACGAGGAATACATAACACTTCGCAAATCATATTATATCTTACCATGAAACATAGAAATGAGTTGCGATATCGCGTTTTAAGAATCATAAGAACTTTATTACTACGATACCTAGACATCTGCAAACGCTCTTTCCTAGCGAGGAAGTGTCGCATTCACATTCATTTGAAGTGTAGACGAGGAATACATAACACTTCGCAAATCATATTATATCTTACCATGAAACATAGAAATGAGATGCGATATCGCGTTTTAAGAAGCATTAGAACTCCATTGCTACGATACGTAGACATCTGCAAACGCTATTTCCATGCAAGGAAGTGTCGCATTTACGTTCATTTGAATCGTAGACGAGGAATACATAACACTTCGCAAATCATATCATATCTTACCATGAAACATAGAAATGAGACGTGATATCGCGTTTTAAGTATCGTAAGAACTCCATTGCTACGATACGTAGACATCTGCAAACGCTATTTCCTTGCATGGAAGTGTCGCAATTACGTTCATTTGAATCGTAGACGAGGAATACATGACACTTCGCAGATCATATTATATCTTACCATTAAACATAGAAATGAGATACGATATCGCGTTTTAAGAATCATAAGAACACTATTGCTATGATACGTAGACATCTGCAAGCGCTATTTCCTAGCGAGGAAGTGTCGCATTCACATTCATTTGAAGTGTAGACGAGGAATATATAACACTTCGCAAATCATATTATATCTTACCATGAAACATAGAAATGAGATGCGATATCGCGTTTTAAGAAGCATTAGAACACTATCGATACGATACCTAGACATCTGCAGACGCTATTTCCTAGCGAGGAAGTGTCGCACTCACATTCATTTGAAGTGTAGACGAGGAATACATGACACTTCGCAAATCATATTATATCTTACCATAAACCATAGAAATGAGATGCGATATCGCGTTTTAAGAATCATAAGAATTCTATTGCTACGATACGTAGACATCTGCAAACGCTATTTCCTAGCGAGGAAGTGTCGCATTCACATTCATTTGAAGTGTAGACGAGGAATACATGACACTTCGCAGATCATATTATATCTTACCATGAAACATAGAAATGAGATGCGATATCGCGTTTTAAATATCATAAGAACTCCATTGCTACGATACGTAGACATCTGCAAACGCTATTTCCTTGCAAGGAAGTGTCGCATTTACGTTCGTTTGAATCGTAGACGAGGAATACATAACACTTCGCAAATCATATTATATCTTACCATGAAACATAGAAATGAGATACGATATCGCGTTTTAAGAATCATAAGAACACTATTGCTACGATACGTAGACATCTGCAATCGCTATTTCCTAGCGAGGAAGTGTCGCATTCACATTCATTTGAAGTGTAGACGAGGAATACAAAACACTTCGCAAATCATATTATATCCTACCATGAAACATAGAAATGAGATGCGATATCGCGTTTTAAGTAGCATTAGAACTCTATCGCTACGATACCTGGATATCTGCAGACGCTATTTCCTAGCGGGGAAGTGTCACATTCACATTCATTTGAAGTGTAGACGAGGAATACATAACACTTCGCAAATCATATTATATCTTACCATGAAACATAGAAATGAGTTGCGATATCGCGTTTTAAGAATCATAAGAACTCTATTGCTACGATACGTAGACATCTGCAGACGCTATTTCCTAGCAAGGAAGTGTCACATTTACATTCATTTGAATTGTAGACGAGGAATACATAACACTTCGCAAATCATATTATATCTTACCATGAAACATAGAAATGAGATGCGATATCGCGTTTTGAGAAGCATTAGAATTCTATCGCTACGATAACTAGGCATCTGCAGACGCTATTTCCCAGCAAGGAAGTGTCGCATTTACATTCATTTGAAGTGTAGACGAGGAATACATGACACTCCACAAATCATATTATATCTTACCATGAAACATGGAAATGAGATGCGATATCGCGTTTTAAGAATCATAAGAACTCTATTGCTACGATAGGTAGACATTTGCAAACGCTATTTCCTTGCAAGGAAGTGTCGCATTTACATTCATTTGAATTGTAGACGAGGAATACATAACACTTCGCAAATCATATTATATCTTACCATGAAACATAGAAATGAGATGCGATATCGCGTTTTAAGAAGCATTAGAACACTATCGCTACGATACCTGGACATCTGCAGACGCTATTTCCTTTCAAGGAAGTGTCGCATTTACATTCATTTGAAGTGTAGACGAGGAGTACATAACACTTCGCAAATCATTTTATATCTTACCATGAAACATAGAAATGAGATGCGATATCGCGGTTTTAAGAATCATAAGAACTCTATTGCTACGATACGTAGACATCTGCAAACGCTCTTTCCTTGCAAGGAAGTGTCGCATTAACATTCATTTGAAGTGTAGACGAGGAATACATAACACTTCGCAAATCATATTATACCTTACCATGAAACATAGAAATGAGATGCGATATCGCGTTTTAAGAAGCATTAGAACTCTATCGCTACGATACCTAGACATCTGCAGACGCTATTTCCTAGCAAGGAAGTGTCGCATTTACATTCATTTGAATTGTAGACGAGGAATACATAACACTTCGCAAATCATATTATATCTTACCATGAAACATAGAAATGAGATAGGATATCGCGTTTTAAGAATCATAAGAACACTATTGCTACGATTCGTAGACATCTGCAAACGCTATTTCCTAGCGAGGAAGTGTCGCATTCACATTCATTTGAAGTGTAGACGAGGAATACATAACACTTCGCAAATCATATTATATCTTACCATGAAACATAGAAATGAGATGCGATATCGCGTTTTAAGAAGCATTAGAACTCTATTGCTGCGATAGGTAGACATTTGCAAACGCTATTTCCTTGCAAGGAAGTGCCGCTTTTACAGTCATATGAAGTGTAGACGAGGAAAACATAACACTTCGCAAATCATATTATATCTTACCATGAAACATAGAAATGAGATGCGATATCGCGTTTTAAGAAGAGTTAGAACTCTATTGCTACGAAACGTAGACATCTGCAATCGCTATATCCTAGCGAGGAAGTGTCGCATTCACATTCATTTGAAGTGTAGACGAGGAATACATAACACTTCGCAAATCATATTATATCTTACCATGAAACATAGAAATGAGATGCGATATCGCGTTTTAAGAAGCATTAGAACTCTATTGCTGCGATAGGTAGACATTTGCAAACGCTATTTCCTTGCAAGGAAGTGCCGCTTTTACAGTCATATGAAGTGTAGACGAGGAAAACATAACACTTCGCAAATCATATTATATCTTACCATGAAACATAGAAATGTGATAGGATATCGCGTTTTAAGAATCATAAGAACACTATTGCTACGATACGTAGACATCTGCAAACGCTATTTCCTAGCGAGGAAGTGTCGTGTTCACATTCATTTGAAGTGTAGACGAGGAATACATAACACTTCGCAAATCATATTATATCTTACCATGAAACATAGAAATGAGTTGCGATATCGCGTTTTAAGAATCATAAGAACTTTATTACTACGATACCTAGACATCTGCAAACGCTCTTTCCTAGCGAGGAAGTGTCGCATTCACATTCATTTGAAGTGTAGACGAGGAATACATAACACTTCGCAAATCATATTATATCTTACCATGAAACATAGAAATGAGATGCGATATCGCGTTTTAAGAAGCATTAGAACTCTATCGCTACGATACCTAGGCATCTGCAGACGCTATTTCCCAGCAAGGAAGTGTCGCATTTACATTCATTTGAAGTGTAGACGAGGAATACATGACACTTCGCAAATCATATTATATCTTACCATGAAACATGGAAATGAGATGCGATATCGCGTTTTAAGTATCATAAGAACTCCATTGCTACGATACGTAGACATCTGCAAACGCTATTTCCATGCAAGGAAGTGTCGCATTTACGTTCATTTGAATCGTAGACGAGGAATACATAACACTTCGCAAATCATATCATATCTTACCATGAAACATAGAAATGAGACGTGATATCGCGTTTTAAGTATCATAAGAACTCCATTGCTACGATACGTAGACATCTGCAAACGCTATTTCCATGCAAGGAAGTGTCGCATTTACGTTCATTTGAATCGTAGACGAGGAATACATAACACTTCGCAAATCATATCATATCTTACCATGAAACATAGAAATGAGACGTGATATCGCGTTTTAAGTATCATAAGAACTCCATTGCTACGATACGTAGACATCTGCAGACGCTATTTCCTAGCAAGGAAGTGTCACATTTACATTCATTTGAATTGTAGACGAGGAATACATAACACTTCGCAAATCATATTATATCTTACCATGAAACATAGAAATGAGATTCGATATCGCGTTTTGGGAAGCATTAGAACTCTATCGCTACGATAACTAGACATTTGCAAACGCTATTTCCTTGCAAGGAAGTGTCGCATTCACATTCATTTGAAGTGTAGACGAGGAATACATAACACTTCGCAAATCATATTATATCTTACCATGAAACATAGAAATGAGATGCGATATCGCGTTTTAAGAAGCATTAGAACACTATCGCTACGATACCTGGACATCTGCAGACGCTATTTCCTTTCAAGGAAGTGTCGCATTTACATTCATTTGAAGTGTAGACGAGGAGTACATAACACTTCGCAAATCATTTTATATCTTACCATGAAACATAGAAATGAGATGCGATATCGCGGTTTCAAGAATCATAAGAACTCTATTGCTACGATACGTAGACATCTGCAAACGCTCTTTCCTTGCAAGGAAGTGTCGCATTAACATTCATTTGAAGTGTAGACGAGGAATACATAACACTTCGCAAATCATATTATACCTTACCATGAAACATAGAAATGAGATGCGATATCGCGTTTTAAGAAGCATTAGAACTCTATCGCTACGATACCTAGACATCTGCAGACGCTATTTCCTAGCAAGGAAGTGTCGCATTTACATTCATTTGAATTGTAGACGAGGAATACATAACACTTCGCAAATCATATTATATCTTACCATGAAACATAGAAATGAGATAGGATATCGCGTTTTAAGAATCATAAGAACACTATTGCTACGATTCGTAGACATCTGCAAACGCTATTTCCTAGCGAGGAAGTGTCGCATTCACATTCATTTGAAGTGTAGACGAGGAATACATAACACTTCGCAAATCATATTATATCTTACCATGAAACATAGAAATCAGATGCGATATCGCGTTTTAAGAATCATAGGAATTCTATTGCTACGATACGTAGACAACTGCAAACGCTATTTCCTTGCAAGGAAGTGTCGCATTTACAATCATTTGAATCGTATACGAGGAATGCATAACACTTCCCAATGAGTATTATATCTTATCATGAAACATAGATATGAGATGCAATATCTCGTTTTAAGAAGCATTTTAACTCTATTGCTACGATACCTAGACATCTGCAAACGCTATTTCCCAGCTAGGAAGTGTCGCATTTACATTCATTTGATGTTTAGACGAGGAATACATGACAATTCGCAAATCATATTATATCTTACCATGAAACATAGAAATGAGATGCGATATCGCGTTTTAAGAAGCATTAGAACTCCATTGCTACGATACGTAGACATCTGCAAACGCTATTTCCTTGCTAGGAAGTGTCGCATTTACGTTCATTTGAAGTGTAGACGAGGAATACATGACACCTCGCAAATCATATTATATCTTACCATAAACCATAGAAATGAGATGCGATATCGCGTTTTAAGAATCATAGGAACTCTATTACTACGATACCTAGACACCTGCAAACGCTATTTCCTAGCGAGGAAGTGTCGCATTTACATTCATTTGAAGTGTAGACGAGTAATACATGTCACTTCGCAAATCATATTATATCTTACCATGAAACATAGAAATGAGATGCGATATCGCGTTTTAAGAAGCATTAGAACTCTATCGCTACGATACCTAGACATCTGCAGACGCTATTTCCTAGCAAGGAAGTGTCGCATTTACATTCATTTGAATTGTAAACGAGGAATACATAACACTTCGCAAATCATATTATATCTTACCATGAAACATAGAAATGAGATGCGATATCGCGTTTTAAGAAGCATTAGAACTCTATTGCTACGATAGGTAGACATTTGCAAACGCTATTTCCTTGCAAGGAAGAGTCGCTTTTACATTCATATGAAGTGTAGACGAGGAATACATAACACTTCGCAAATCATATTATATCTTACCATGAAACATAGAAATGAGATGCGATATCGCGTTTTAAGAAGCATTAGAACTCTATCGCTACGATACCTAGACATCTGCAGACGCTATTTCCTGGCAAGGAAGTGTCGCATTTACATTCATTTGAATTGTAGACGAGGAATACATAACACTTCGCAAATCATATTATATCTTACCATGAAACATAGAAATGAGATAGGATATCGCGTTTTAAGAATCATAAGAACACTATTGCTACGATTCGTAGACATCTGCAAACGTTATTTCCTAGCGAGGAAGTGTCGCATTCACATTCATTTGAAGTGTAGACGAGGAATACATAACACTTCGCAAATCATATTATATCTTACCATGAAACATAGAAATCAGATGCGATATCGCGTTTTAAGAATCATAGGAATTCTATTGCTACGATACGTAGACATCTGCAAACGCTATTTCCTTGCAAGGAAGTGTCGCATTTACGTTCATTTGAATCGTAGACGAGGAATACATGACACTTCGCAGATCATATTATGTCTTACCATTAAACATAGAAATGAGATACGATATCGCGTTTTAAGAATCATAAGAACACTATTGCTATGATACGTAGACATCTGCAAGCGCTATTTCCTAGCGAGGAAGTGTCGCATTCACATTCATTTGAAGTGTAGACGAGGAATATATAACACTTCGCAAATCATATTATATCTTACCATGAAACATAGAAATGAGATGCGATATCGCGTTTTAAGAAGCATTAGAACTCTATCGATACGATACCTAGACATCTGCAGACGCTATTTCCTAGCAAGGAAGTGTCACATTTACATTCATTTGAATTGTAGACGAGGAATACATAACACTTCGCAAATCATATTATATCTTACCATGAAACATAGAAATGAGATGCGATATCGCGTTTTAAGAAGCATTAGAACTCTATCGCTACGATACCTAGGCATCTACAGACGCTATTTCCCAGCAAGGAAGTGTCGCATTTACATTCATTTGAAGTGTAGACGAGGAATACATGACACTCCGCAAATCATATTATATCTTACCATGAAACATGGAAATGAGATGCGATATCGCGTTTTAAGAATCATAAGAACTCTATTGCTACGATAGGTAGACATTTGCAAACGCTATTTCCTTGCAAGGAAGTGTCGCATTTACATTCATTTGAAGTGTAGACGAGGAATACATAACACTTCGCAAATCATATTATATCTTACCATGAAACATAGAAATGAGATGCGATATCGCGTTTTAAGAAGCATTAGAACACTATCGCTACGATACCTGGACATCTGCAGACGCTATTTCCTTTCAAGGAAGTGTCGCATTTACATTCATTTGAAGTGTAGACGAGGAGTACATAACACTTCGCAAATCATTTTATATCTTACCATGAAACATAGAAATGAGATGCGATATCGCGGTTTTAAGAATCATAAGAACTCTATTGCTACGATACGTAGACATCTGCAAACGCTCTTTCCTTGCAAGGAAGTGTAGCATTAACATTCATTTGATGTGTAGACGAGGAATACATAACACTTCGCAAATCATATTATATCTTACCATGAAACATAGAAATGAGATGCGATATCGCGTTTTAAGAAGCATTAGAACTCTATCGCTACGATACCTAGACATCTGCAGACGCTATTTCCTGGCAAGGAAGTGTCGCATTTACATTCATTTGAATTGTAGACGAGGAATACATAACACTTCGCAAATCATATTATATCTTACCATGAAACATAGAAATGAGATAGGATATCGCGTTTTAAGAATCATAAGAACACTATTGCTACGATTCGTAGACATCTGCAAACGCTATTTCCTAGCGAGGAAGTGTCGCATTCACATTCATTTGAAGTGTAGACGAGGAATACATAACACTTCGCAAATCATATTATATCTTACCATGAAACATAGAAATCAGATGCGATATCGCGTTTTAAGAATCATAGGAATTCTATTGCTACGATACGTAGACAACTGAAAACGCTATTTAATTGCAAGGAAGTGTCGCATTTACAATCATTTGAATCGTATACGAGGAATGCATAACACTTCCCAATGAGTATTATATCTTATCATGAAACATAGATATGAGATGCAATATCTCGTTTTAAGAAGCATTTTAACTCTATTGCTACGATACCTAGACATCTGCAAACGCTATTTCCCAGCTAGGAAGTGTCGCATTTACATTCATTTGATGTTTAGACGAGGAATACATGACAATTCGCAAATCATATTATATCTTACCATGAAACATAGAAATGAGATGCGATATCGCGTTTTAAGAAGCATTAGAACTCCATTGCTACGATACGTAGCCATCTGCAAACTCAATTTCCTAGCGAGGAAGTGTCGCATTCACATTCATTTGAAGTGTAGACGAGGAATACATGACACTTCGCAGATCATATTATATCTTACCATTAAACATAGAAATGAGATACGATATCGCGTTTTAAGAATCATAAGAACACTATTGCTATGATACGTAGACATCTGCAAGCGCTATTTCCTAGCGAGGAAGTGTCGCATTCACATTCATTTGAAGTGTAGACGAGGAATATATAACACTTCGCAAATCACATTATATCTTACCATGAAACATGGAAATGAGATGCGATATCGCGTTTTAAGAATCATAAGAACTCTATTGCTACGATAGGTAGACATTTGCAAACGCTATTTCCTTGCAAGGAAGTGTCGCATTTACATTCATTTGAAGTGTAGACGAGGAATACATAACACTTCGCAAATCATATTATATCTTACCATGAAACATAGAAATGAGATGCGATATCGCGTTTTAAGAAGCATTAGAACACTATCGCTACGATACCTGGACATCTGCAGACGCTATTTCCTTTCAAGGAAGTGTCGCATTTACATTCATTTGAAGTGTAGACGAGGAGTACATAACACTTCGCAAATCATTTTATATCTTACCATGAAACATAGAAATGAGATGCGATATCGCGGTTTTAAGAATCATAAGAACTCTATTGCTACGATACGTAGACATCTGCAAACGCTCTTTCCTTGCAAGGAAGTGTAGCATTAACATTCATTTGATGTGTAGACGAGGAATACATAACACTTCGCAAATCATATTATATCTTACCATGAAACATAGAAATGAGTTGCGATATCGCGTTTTAAGAAGCATTAGAACTCTATCGCTACGATACCTAGACATCTGCAGACGCTATTTCCTGGCAAGGAAGTGTCGCATTTACATTCATTTGAATTGTAGACGAGGAATACATAACACTTCGCAAATCATATTATATCTTACCATGAAACATAGAAATGAGATAGGATATCGCGTTTTAAGAATCATAAGAACACTATTGCTACGATTCGTAGACATCTGCAAACGCTATTTCCTAGCGAGGAAGTGTCGCATTCACATTCATTTGAAGTGTAGACGAGGAATACATAACACTTCGCAAATCATATTATATCTTACCATGAAACATAGAAATCAGATGCGATATCGCGTTTTAAGAATCATAGGAATTCTATTGCTACGATACGTAGACAACTGAAAACGCTATTTAATTGCAAGGAAGTGTCGCATTTACAATCATTTGAATCGTATACGAGGAATGCATAACACTTCCCAATGAGTATTATATCTTATCATGAAACATAGATATGAGATGCAATATCTCGTTTTAAGAAGCATTTTAACTCTATTGCTACGATACCTAGACATCTGCAAACGCTATTTCCCAGCTAGGAAGTGTCGCATTTACATTCATTTGATGTTTAGACGAGGAATACATGACAATTCGCAAATCATATTATATCTTACCATGAAACATAGAAATGAGATGCGATATCGCGTTTTAAGAAGCATTAGAACTCCATTGCTACGATACGTAGCCATCTGCAAACTCAATTTCCTAGCGAGGAAGTGTCGCATTCACATTCATTTGAAGTGTAGACGAGGAATACATGACACTTCGCAAATCACATTATATCTTACCATGAAACATAGAATTGAGATGCGATATCGCGTTTTGAGAAGCATTAGAAATCTATTGCTACGATACGTAGACATCTGCAAACGCTATTTCCTTGCTAGGAAGTGTCGCATTTACATTCATTTGAAGTGTAGACGAGGAATACATGACACTTCGCAAATCATATTATATCTTACCATGAACCATAGAAATGAGATGCGATATCGCGTTTTAAGAAGCATTAGAAATCTATTGCTACGATACGTAGACATCTGCAAACGCTATTTCCTAGCGAGGAAGTGTCGCATTCACATTCATTTGAAGTGTAGACGAGGAATACATGACACTTCGCAAATCATATTATATCTTACCACGAAACATAGAATTGAGATGCGATATCGCATTTTGAGAAGCATTAGAAATCTATTGCTACGATACGTAGACATCTGCAAACGCTATTTCCTTGCTAGGAAGTGTCGCATTTACATTCATTTGAAGTGTAGACGAGGAATACATGACACTTCGCAAATCATATTATATCTTACCATGAAACATAGAAATGAGATAGGATATCGCGTTTTAAGAATCATAGGAATTCTATTGCTACGATACGTAGACAACTGGAAACGCTATTTAATTGCAAGGAAGTGCCGCATTTACAATCATTTGAATCGTATACGAGGAATCCATAACACTTCGCAATGAATATTATATCTTATCATGAAACATAGATACGAGATGCAGTATCTCGTTTTAAGAAGCATTTTAACTCTATTGCTACGATACCTAGACATCTGCAATCGCTCTTTCCCAGCTAGGAAGTGTCGCATTTACATTCATTTGAAGTGTAGACGAGGAATACATTACACTTCGCAAATCATATTATATCTTACCATGAAACATAGAAATGAGATGCGATATCGCGTTTTAAGAAGCATTAGAACTCCATTGCTACGATACGTAGCCATCTGCAAACTCAATTTCCTTGCATGGAAGTGTCGCATTTACGTTCATTTGAATCGTAGACGAGGAATGCATAACACTTCGCAATGAATATTATATCTTATCATGAAACAAAAATATGATATGCAATATCTCGTTTTAAGAAGTGTTTGAACTCTATTGCTGCGATACCTAGACATCTGCAGACGCTATTTTCTAGCAAGGAAGTGTTGCATTTACATTCATTTGAAGTGTAGACGAGGAATACATGACACTTCGCAAATCATATTATATCTTACCATGAACCATAGAAATGAGATGCGATATCGCGTTTTAAGAAGCATTAGAAATCTATTGCTACGATACGTAGACATCTGCAAACGCTATTTCCTAGCGAGGAAGTGTCGCATTCACATTCATTTGAAGTGTAGACGAGGAATACATGACACTTCGCAAATCATATTATATCTTACCATGAAACATAGAATTGAGATGCGATATCGCGTTTTGAGAAGCATTAGAAATCTATTGCTACGATACGTAGACATCTGCAAACGCTATTTCCTTGCTAGGAAGTGTCGCATTTACAATCATTTGAATCGTATACGAGGAATGCATAACACTTCGCATTGAATATTATATCTTATCATGAAACTTATATATGAGATGCAATATCTCGTTTTAAGAAGCATTTTAACTCTATTGCTACGATACCTAGACATCTGCAAACGCTATTTCCCAGCAAGGAAGTGTCGCATTTACATTCATTTGAAGTGTAGACGAGGAATACATGACACTTCGCAAATCATATTATATCTTACCATGAAACATAGAAATGAGACGCGATATCGCGTTTTAAGTATCATAAGAACTCCATTGCTACGATACGTAGACATCTGCAAACGCTATTTCCTTGCAAGGAAGTGTCGCATTTACGTTCAATTGAATCGTAGACGAGGAATACATGACACTTCGCAAATCATATTATATCTTACCATGAAACATAGAAATGAGATGCGATATCGCGTTTTAAGAAGCATTAGAACTCTATCGCTACGATACCGAGGCATCTGCAGACGCTATTTCCCAGCAAGGACGTGTCGCATTTACATTCATTTGAAGTGTAGACGAGGAATACATGACACTTCGCAAATCATATTATATCTTACCATGAAACATGGAAATGAGATGCGATATCGTGTTTTAAGTATCATAAGAACTCCATTGCTACGATACGTAGACATCTGCAAACGCTATTTCCTTGCAAGGAAGTGTCGCATTTACGTTCATTTGAATCGTAGACGAGGAATACATAACACTTCGCAAATCATATTATATCTTACCATGAAACATAGAAATGTGTTACGATATCGCGTTTTAAGAAGCATTAGAACTCTATCGCTACGATACCTAGGCATCTGCAGACGCTATTTCCCAGCAAGGAAGTGTCGCATTTACATTCATTTGAAGTGTAGACGAGGAATACATGACACTTCGCAAATCATATTATATCTTACCATGAAACATGGAAATGGGATGCGATATCGCGTTTTAAGAAGCATTAGATATCTATTGCTACGATACGTAGACATCTGCAAACGCTCTTTCCTTGCAAGGAAGTGTCGCATTAACATTCATTTGAAGTGTAGACGAGGAATACATAACACTTCGCAAATCATATTATATCTTACCATGAAACATAGAAATGAGATGCGATATCGCGTTTTAAGAAGCATTAGAACTCTATCGCTACGATACCTAGACATCTGCAGACGCTATTTCCTAGCAAGGAAGTGTCGCATTTACATTCATTTGAAGTGTAGACGAGGAATACATGACAATTCGCAAATCATATTATATCTTACCATGAACCATAGAAATGAGATGCGATATCGCGTTTTAAGAAGCATTAGAAATCTATTGCTACGATACGTAGACATCTGCAAACGCTATTTCCTAGCGAGGAAGTGTCGCATTCACATTCATTTGAAGTGTAGACGAGTAATACATAACACTTCGCAAATCATATTATATCTTACCGTGAAACATAGAAATCAGATGCGATATCGCGTTTTAAGAATCATAGGAATTCTATTGCTACGATACGTAGACAACTGAAAACGCTGTTTAATTGCAAGGAAGTGTCGCATTTACAATCATTTGAATCGTATACGAGGAATGCATAACACTTCGCAATGAATATTATATCTTATCATGAAACATAGATATGAGATGCAATATCTCGTTTTAAGAAGCATTTTAACTCTATTGCTACGATACCTAGACATCTGCAATCGCTCTTTCCCAGCTAGGAAGTGTCGCATTTACATTCATTTGAAGTGTAGACGAGGAATACATTACACTTCGCAAATCATATTATATCTTACCATGAAACATAGAAATGAGATGCGATATCGCGTTTTAAGAAGCATTAGAACTCCATTGCTACGATACGTAGCCATCTGCAAACTCAATTTCCTTGCATGGAAGTGTCGCATTTACGTTCATTTGAATCGTAGACGAGGAATGCATAACACTTCGCAATGAATATTATATCTTATCATGAAACAAAAATATGATATGCAATATCTCGTTTTAAGAAGTGTTTGAACTCTATTGCTGCGATACCTAGACATCTGCAGACGCTATTTTCTAGCAAGGAAGTGTTGCATTTACATTCATTTGAAGTGTAGACGAGGAATACATGACACTTCGCAAATCATATTATATCTTACCATGAAACATGGAAATGAGATGCGATATCGCGTTTTAAGTATCATAAGAACTCCATTGCTACGATACGTAGACATCTGCAAACGCTATTTCCTTGCAAGGAAGTGTCGCATTTACGTTCATTTGAATCGTAGACGAGGAATACATAACACTTCGCAAATCATATTATATCTTACCATGAAACATAGAAATGAGTTGCGATATCGCGTTTTAAGAAGCATTAGAACTCTATCGCTACGATACCTAGGCATCTGCAGACGCTATTTCCCAGCAAGGAAGTGTCGCATTTACATTCATTTGAAGTGTAGACGAGGAATACATGACACTTCGCAAATCATATTATATCTTACCATGAAACATGGAAATGGGATGCGATATCGCGATTTAAGTATCATAAGAACTCCATTGCTACGATACGTAGACATCTGCAAACGCTATTTCCTTGCAAGGAAGTGTCGCATTTACGTTCATTTGAATCGTAGACGAGGAATACATAACACTTCGCAAATCATATTGTATCTTACCATAAACCATAGAAATGGGATGCGATATCGCGTTTTAAGAAGCATTAGATATCTATTGCTACGATACGTAAACATCTGCAAACGCTATTTCTTTGCAAGGAAGTGTCGCATTTACATTCATTTGAAGTGTAGACGAGGAATACATAACACTTCGCAAATCATATTATATCTTACCATGAAACATAGAAATGAGATGCGATATCGCGTTTTAAGAAGCATTAGAACACTATCGCTACGATACCTAGGCATCTGCGGACGCTATTTCCTAGCAAGGAAGTGTCGCATTTACATTCATTTGAAGTGTAGACTAGGAATACATAACACTTCGCAAATCATATTATATCTTACCATGAAACATAGAAATGAGTTGCGATATCGCGATTTAAGAATCATAAGAACTCTATTGCTACGATAGGTAGACATCTGCAAACGCTATTTCTTTGCAAGGAAGTGTCGCATTTACATTCATTTGAAGTGTAGACGAGGAATACATAACACTTCGCAAATCATATTATATCTTACCATGAAACATAGAAATGAGATACGATATCGCGTTCTAAGAATCATAAGAACACTATTGCTACGATACGTAGATATCTGCAAACGCTATTTCCTAGCAAGGAAATGTCGCATTTACATTCATTTGAAGTGTAGACGAGGAATACATAACACTTCGCAAATCATATTATATCTTACCAAGAAACATGGAAATGAGGTGCGATATCGCGTTTTAAGAAGCATTAGAACTCTATCGCTACGATACCTAGACATCTGCAGACGCCATTTCCTAGCAAGGAAGTGTCGCACTTACATTCATTTGAAGTGTAGACGAGGAATACGTAACACTTCGCAAATCATATTATATCTTACCATGAAACATAGAAATGAGATACGATATCGCGTTGTAAGAATCATAAGAACACTATTGCTACGATACGTAGATATCTGCAAACGCTATTTCCTACCAAGGAAGTGTCGCATTTACATTCATATGAAGTGTAGACGAGGAATACATAACACTTCGCAAATCATATTATATCTTACCATGAAACATAGAAATGAGGTGCGATATGGCGTTTTGCGAAGCATTAGAACCCTATTGCTACGATAGGTAGACATCTGCAAACGCTATTTCCTTGCTAGGAAGTGTCGCATTTACATTCATTTGAAGTGTAGACGAGGAATACATAGCACTTCGCAAATCATATTATATCTTACCATGAAACATAGAAATGAGATGCGATATCGCGTTTTAAAAAGCATTAGAAATCTATTGCTACGATACGTAGACACCTTCAAACGCTATTTTCTAGCGAGGAAGTGTCGCATTCACATTCATTTGAAGTGTAGACGAGGAATACATAACACTTCGCAAATCATATTATATCTTACCATGAAACATAGAAGTAGATGCGATATCGCGTTTTGAGAATCATAAGAACTCTATTGCTACGATATGTAGAAATCTGCAAACGCTGTTTCCTTGCAAGGATGTGTCGCATTTACGTTCAATTGAATCGTAGACGAGGAATACATGACACTTCGCAAATCATATTATATCTTACCATGAAACATAGAAATGAGATGCGATATCGCGTTCTAAGAAGCATTAGAACTCTATCGCTACGATACCTAGGCATCTGCAGACGCTATTTCCCAGCAAGGAAGTGTCGCATTTACATTCATTTGAAGTGTAGACGAGGAATACATGACACTTCGCAAATCATATTATATCTTACCATGAAACATAGAAGTAGATGCGATATCGCGTTTTGAGAATCATAAGAACTCTATTGCTACGATATGTAGAAATCTGCAAACGCTGTTTCCTTGCAAGGATGTGTCGCATTTACGTTCAATTGAATCGTAGACGAGGAATACATGACACTTCGCAAATCATATTATATCTTACCATGAAACATAGAAATGAGATGCGATATCGCGTTCTAAGAAGCATTAGAACTCTATCGCTACGATACCTAGGCATCTGCAGACGCTATTTCCCAGCAAGGAAGTGTCGCATTTACATTCATTTGAAGTGTAGACGAGGAATACATGACACTTCGCAAATCATATTATATCTTACCATGAAACATGGAAATGAGATGCGATATCGCGTTTTAAGTATCATAAGAACTCCATTGCTACGATACGTAGACATCTGCAGACGCTATTTCCTTGCAAGGAAGTGTCGCATTTACGTTCATTTGAATCGTAGACGAGGAATACATAACACTTCGCAAATCATATTATATCTTACCATGAAACATAGAAATGAGTTGCGATATCGCGTTTTAAGAAGCATTAGAACTCTATCGCTACGATACCTAGGCATCTGCAGACGCTATTTCCCAGCAAGGAAGTGTCGCATTTACATTCATTTGAAGTGTAGACGAGGAATACATGACACTTCGCAAATCATATTATATCTTACCATGAAACATGGAAATGAGATGCGATATCGCGTTTTAAGTATCATAAGAACTCCATTGCTACGATACGTAGACATCTGCAAACGCTATTTCCTTGCAAGGAAGTGTCGCATTTACGTTCATTTGAATCGTAGACGAGGAATACATAACACTTCGCAAATCATATTATATCTTACCATGAAACATAGAAATGAGTTGCGATATCGCGTTTTAAGAAGCATTAGAACTCTATCGCTACGATACCTAGGCATCTGCAGACGCTATTTCCCAGCAAGGAAGTGTCGCATTTACATTCATTTGAAGTGTAGACGAGGAATACATGACACTTCGCAAATCATATTATATCTTACCATGAAACATGGAAATGGGATGCGATATCGCGATTTAAGTATCATAAGAACTCCATTGCTACGATACGTAGACATCTGCAAACGCTATTTCCTTGCAAGGAAGTGTCGCATTTACGTTCATTTGAATCGTAGACGAGGAATACATAACACTTCGCAAATCATATTGTATCTTACCATAAACCATAGAAATGGGATGCGATATCGCGTTTTAAGAAGCATTAGATATCTATTGCTACGATACGTAAACATCTGCAAACGCTATTTCTTTGCAAGGAAGTGTCGCATTTACATTCATTTGAAGTGTAGACGAGGAATACATAACACTTCGCAAATCATATTATATCTTACCATGAAACATAGAAATGAGATGCGATATCGCGTTTTAAGAAGCATTAGAACACTATCGCTACGATACCTAGGCATCTGCGGACGCTATTTCCTAGCAAGGAAGTGTCGCATTTACATTCATTTGAAGTGTAGACTAGGAATACATAACACTTCGCAAATCATATTATATCTTACCATGAAACATAGAAATGAGTTGCGATATCGCGATTTAAGAATCATAAGAACTCTATTGCTACGATAGGTAGACATCTGCAAACGCTATTTCTTTGCAAGGAAGTGTCGCATTTACATTCATTTGAAGTGTAGACGAGGAATACATAACACTTCGCAAATCATATTATATCTTACCATGAAACATAGAAATGAGATACGATATCGCGTTCTAAGAATCATAAGAACACTATTGCTACGATACGTAGATATCTGCAAACGCTATTTCCTAGCAAGGAAATGTCGCATTTACATTCATTTGAAGTGTAGACGAGGAATACATAACACTTCGCAAATCATATTATATCTTACCAAGAAACATGGAAATGAGGTGCGATATCGCGTTTTAAGAAGCATTAGAACTCTATCGCTACGATACCTAGACATCTGCAGACGCCATTTCCTAGCAAGGAAGTGTCGCACTTACATTCATTTGAAGTGTAGACGAGGAATACGTAACACTTCGCAAATCATATTATATCTTACCATGAAACATAGAAATGAGATACGATATCGCGTTGTAAGAATCATAAGAACACTATTGCTACGATACGTAGATATCTGCAAACGCTATTTCCTACCAAGGAAGTGTCGCATTTACATTCATATGAAGTGTAGACGAGGAATACATAACACTTCGCAAATCATATTATATCTTACCATGAAACATAGAAATGAGGTGCGATATGGCGTTTTGCGAAGCATTAGAACCCTATTGCTACGATAGGTAGACATCTGCAAACGCTATTTCCTTGCTAGGAAGTGTCGCATTTACATTCATTTGAAGTGTAGACGAGGAATACATAGCACTTCGCAAATCATATTATATCTTACCATGAAACATAGAAATGAGATGCGATATCGCGTTTTAAAAAGCATTAGAAATCTATTGCTACGATACGTAGACACCTTCAAACGCTATTTTCTAGCGAGGAAGTGTCGCATTCACATTCATTTGAAGTGTAGACGAGGAATACATAACACTTCGCAAATCATATTATATCTTACCATGAAACATAGAAGTAGATGCGATATCGCGTTTTGAGAATCATAAGAACTCTGTTGCTACGATATGTAGAAATCTGCAAACGCTGTTTCCTTGCAAGGATGTGTCGCATTTACGTTCAATTGAATCGTAGACGAGGAATACATGACACTTCGCAAATCATATTATATCTTACCATGAAACATAGAAATGAGATGCGATATCGCGTTCTAAGAAGCATTAGAACTCTATCGCTACGATACCTAGGCATCTGCAGACGCTATTTCCCAGCAAGGAAGTGTCGCATTTACATTCATTTGAAGTGTAGACGAGGAATACATGACACTTCGCAAATCATATTATATCTTACCATGAAACATGGAAATGAGATGCGATATCGCGTTTTAAGTATCATAAGAACTCCATTGCTACGATACGTAGACATCTGCAGACGCTATTTCCTTGCAAGGAAGTGTCGCATTTACGTTCATTTGAATCGTAGACGAGGAATACATAACACTTCGCAAATCATATTATATCTTACCATGAAACATAGAAATGAGTTGCGATATCGCGTTTTAAGAAGCATTAGAACTCTATCGCTACGATACCTAGGCATCTGCAGACGCTATTTCCCAGCAAGGAAGTGTCGCATTTACATTCATTTGAAGTGTAGACGAGGAATACATGACACTTCGCAAATCATATTATATCTTACCATGAAACATGGAAATGAGATGCGATATCGCGTTTTAAGTATCATAAGAACTCCATTGCTACGATACGTAGACATCTGCAAACGCTATTTCCTTGCAAGGAAGTGTCGCATTTACGTTCATTTGAATCGTAGACGAGGAATACATAACACTTCGCAAATCATATTATATCTTACCATGAAACATAGAAATGAGTTGCGATATCGCGTTTTAAGAAGCATTAGAACTCTATCGCTACGATACCTAGGCATCTGCAGACGCTATTTCCCAGCAAGGAAGTGTCGCATTTACATTCATTTGAAGTGTAGACGAGGAATACATGACACTTCGCAAATCATATTATATCTTACCATGAAACATGGAAATGGGATGCGATATCGCGATTTAAGTATCATAAGAACTCCATTGCTACGATACGTAGACATCTGCAAACGCTATTTCCTTGCAAGGAAGTGTCGCATTTACGTTCATTTGAATCGTAGACGAGGAATACATAACACTTCGCAAATCATATTGTATCTTACCATAAACCATAGAAATGGGATGCGATATCGCGTTTTAAGAAGCATTAGATATCTATTGCTACGATACGTAAACATCTGCAAACGCTATTTCTTTGCAAGGAAGTGTCGCATTTACATTCATTTGAAGTGTAGACGAGGAATACATAACACTTCGCAAATCATATTATATCTTACCATGAAACATAGAAATGAGTTGCGATATCGCGATTTAAGAATCATAAGAACTCTATTGCTACGATAGGTAGACATCTGCAAACGCTATTTCTTTGCAAGGAAGTGTCGCATTTACATTCATTTGAAGTGTAGACGAGGAATACATAACACTTCGCAAATCATATTATATCTTACCATGAAACATAGAAATGAGATACGATATCGCGTTCTAAGAATCATAAGAACACTATTGCTACGATACGTAGATATCTGCAAACGCTATTTCCTAGCAAGGAAATGTCGCATTTACATTCATTTGAAGTGTAGACGAGGAATACATAACACTTCGCAAATCATATTATATCTTACCAAGAAACATGGAAATGAGGTGCGATATCGCGTTTTAAGAAGCATTAGAACTCTATCGCTACGATACCTAGACATCTGCAGACGCCATTTCCTAGCAAGGAAGTGTCGCACTTACATTCATTTGAAGTGTAGACGAGGAATACGTAACACTTCGCAAATCATATTATATCTTACCATGAAACATAGAAATGAGATACGATATCGCGTTGTAAGAATCATAAGAACACTATTGCTACGATACGTAGATATCTGCAAACGCTATTTCCTACCAAGGAAGTGTCGCATTTACATTCATATGAAGTGTAGACGAGGAATACATAACACTTCGCAAATCATATTATATCTTACCATGAAACATAGAAATGAGGTGCGATATGGCGTTTTGCGAAGCATTAGAACCCTATTGCTACGATAGGTAGACATCTGCAAACGCTATTTCCTTGCTAGGAAGTGTCGCATTTACATTCATTTGAAGTGTAGACGAGGAATACATAGCACTTCGCAAATCATATTATATCTTACCATGAAACATAGAAATGAGATGCGATATCGCGTTTTAAAAAGCATTAGAAATCTATTGCTACGATACGTAGACACCTTCAAACGCTATTTTCTAGCGAGGAAGTGTCGCATTCACATTCATTTGAAGTGTAGACGAGGAATACATAACACTTCGCAAATCATATTATATCTTACCATGAAACATAGAAGTAGATGCGATATCGCGTTTTGAGAATCATAAGAACTCTATTGCTACGATATGTAGAAATCTGCAAACGCTGTTTCCTTGCAAGGATGTGTCGCATTTACGTTCAATTGAATCGTAGACGAGGAATACATGACACTTCGCAAATCATATTATATCTTACCATGAAACATAGAAATGAGATGCGATATCGCGTTCTAAGAAGCATTAGAACTCTATCGCTACGATACCTAGGCATCTGCAGACGCTATTTCCCAGCAAGGAAGTGTCGCATTTACATTCATTTGAAGTGTAGACGAGGAATACATGACACTTCGCAAATCATATTATATCTTACCATGAAACATGGAAATGAGATGCGATATCGCGTTTTAAGTATCATAAGAACTCCATTGCTACGATACGTAGACATCTGCAGACGCTATTTCCTTGCAAGGAAGTGTCGCATTTACGTTCATTTGAATCGTAGACGAGGAATACATAACACTTCGCAAATCATATTATATCTTACCATGAAACATAGAAATGAGTTGCGATATCGCGTTTTAAGAAGCATTAGAACTCTATCGCTACGATACCTAGGCATCTGCAGACGCTATTTCCCAGCAAGGAAGTGTCGCATTTACATTCATTTGAAGTGTAGACGAGGAATACATGACACTTCGCAAATCATATTATATCTTACCATGAAACATGGAAATGAGATGCGATATCGCGTTTTAAGTATCATAAGAACTCCATTGCTACGATACGTAGACATCTGCAAACGCTATTTCCTTGCAAGGAATTGTCGCATTTACGTTCATTTGAATCGTAGACGAGGAATACATAACACTTCGCAAATCATATTATATCTTACCATGAAACATAGAAATGAGTTGCGATATCGCGTTTTAAGAAGCATTAGAACTCTATCGCTACGATACCTAGGCATCTGCAGACGCTATTTCCCAGCAAGGAAGTGTCGCATTTACATTCATTTGAAGTGTAGACGAGGAATACATGACACTTCGCAAATCATATTATATCTTACCATGAAACATGGAAATGGGATGCGATATCGCGATTTAAGTATCATAAGAACTCCATTGCTACGATACGTAGACATCTGCAAACGCTATTTCCTTGCAAGGAAGTGTCGCATTTACGTTCATTTGAATCGTAGACGAGGAATACATAACACTTCGCAAATCATATTGTATCTTACCATAAACCATAGAAATGGGATGCGATATCGCGTTTTAAGAAGCATTAGATATCTATTGCTACGATACGTAAACATCTGCAAACGCTATTTCTTTGCAAGGAAGTGTCGCATTTACATTCATTTGAAGTGTAGACGAGGAATACATAACACTTCGCAAATCATATTATATCTTACCATGAAACATAGAAATGAGATGCGATATCGCGTTTTAAGAAGCATTAGAACACTATCGCTACGATACCTAGGCATCTGCGGACGCTATTTCCTAGCAAGGAAGTGTCGCATTTACATTCATTTGAAGTGTAGACTAGGAATACATAACACTTCGCAAATCATATTATATCTTACCATGAAACATAGAAATGAGTTGCGATATCGCGATTTAAGAATCATAAGAACTCTATTGCTACGATAGGTAGACATCTGCAAACGCTATTTCTTTGCAAGGAAGTGTCGCATTTACATTCATTTGAAGTGTAGACGAGGAATACATAACACTTCGCAAATCATATTATATCTTACCATGAAACATAGAAATGAGATACGATATCGCGTTCTAAGAATCATAAGAACACTATTGCCACGATACGTAGATATCTGCAAACGCTATTTCCTAGCAAGGAAATGTCGCATTTACATTCATTTGAAGTGTAGACGAGGAATACATAACACTTCGCAAATCATATTATATCTTACCAAGAAACATGGAAATGAGGTGCGATATCGCGTTTTAAGAAGCATTAGAACTCTATCGCTACGATACCTAGACATCTGCAAACGCTATTTCCTTGCTAGGAAGTGTCGCATTTACATTCATTTGAAGTGTAGACGAGGAATACATAGCACTTCGCAAATCATATTATATCTTACCATGAAACATAGAAATGAGATGCGATATCGCGTTTTAAAAAGCATTAGAAATCTATTGCTACGATACGTAGACACCTTCAAACGCTATTTTCTAGCGAGGAAGTGTCGCATTCACATTCATTTGAAGTGTAGACGAGGAATACATAACACTTCGCAAATCATATTATATCTTACCATGAAACATAGAAGTAGATGCGATATCGCGTTTTGAGAATCATAAGAACTCTGTTGCTACGATATGTAGAAATCTGCAAACGCTGTTTCCTTGCAAGGATGTGTCGCATTTACGTTCAATTGAATCGTAGACGAGGAATACATGACACTTCGCAAATCATATTATATCTTACCATGAAACATAGAAATGAGATGCGATATCGCGTTCTAAGAAGCATTAGAACTCTATCGCTACGATACCTAGGCATCTGCAGACGCTATTTCCCAGCAAGGAAGTGTCGCATTTACATTCATTTGAAGTGTAGACGAGGAATACATGACACTTCGCAAATCATATTATATCTTACCATGAAACATGGAAATGAGATGCGATATCGCGTTTTAAGTATCATAAGAACTCCATTGCTACGATACGTAGACATCTGCAGACGCTATTTCCTTGCAAGGAAGTGTCGCATTTACGTTCATTTGAATCGTAGACGAGGAATACATAACACTTCGCAAATCATATTATATCTTACCATGAAACATAGAAATGAGTTGCGATATCGCGTTTTAAGAAGCATTAGAACTCTATCGCTACGATACCTAGGCATCTGCAGACGCTATTTCCCAGCAAGGAAGTGTCGCATTTACATTCATTTGAAGTGTAGACGAGGAATACATGACACTTCGCAAATCATATTATATCTTACCATGAAACATGGAAATGAGATGCGATATCGCGTTTTAAGTATCATAAGAACTCCATTGCTACGATACGTAGACATCTGCAAACGCTATTTCCTTGCAAGGAAGTGTCGCATTTACGTTCATTTGAATCGTAGACGAGGAATACATAACACTTCGCAAATCATATTATATCTTACCATGAAACATAGAAATGAGTTGCGATATCGCGTTTTAAGAAGCATTAGAACTCTATCGCTACGATACCTAGGCATCTGCAGACGCTATTTCCCAGCAAGGAAGTGTCGCATTTACATTCATTTGAAGTGTAGACGAGGAATACATGACACTTCGCAAATCATATTATATCTTACCATGAAACATGGAAATGGGATGCGATATCGCGATTTAAGTATCATAAGAACTCCATTGCTACGATACGTAGACATCTGCAAACGCTATTTCCTTGCAAGGAAGTGTCGCATTTACGTTCATTTGAATCGTAGACGAGGAATACATAACACTTCGCAAATCATATTGTATCTTACCATAAACCATAGAAATGGGATGCGATATCGCGTTTTAAGAAGCATTAGATATCTATTGCTACGATACGTAAACATCTGCAAACGCTATTTCTTTGCAAGGAAGTGTCGCATTTACATTCATTTGAAGTGTAGACGAGGAATACATAACACTTCGCAAATCATATTATATCTTACCATGAAACATAGAAATGAGATGCGATATCGCGTTTTAAGAAGCATTAGAACACTATCGCTACGATACCTAGGCATCTGCGGACGCTATTTCCTAGCAAGGAAGTGTCGCATTTACATTCATTTGAAGTGTAGACTAGGAATACATAACACTTCGCAAATCATATTATATCTTACCATGAAACATAGAAATGAGTTGCGATATCGCGATTTAAGAATCATAAGAACTCTATTGCTACGATAGGTAGACATCTGCAAACGCTATTTCTTTGCAAGGAAGTGTCGCATTTACATTCATTTGAAGTGTAGACGAGGAATACATAACACTTCGCAAATCATATTATATCTTACCATGAAACATAGAAATGAGATACGATATCGCGTTCTAAGAATCATAAGAACACTATTGCTACGATACGTAGATATCTGCAAACGCTATTTCCTAGCAAGGAAATGTCGCATTTACATTCATTTGAAGTGTAGACGAGGAATACATAACACTTCGCAAATCATATTATATCTTACCAAGAAACATGGAAATGAGGTGCGATATCGCGTTTTAAGAAGCATTAGAACTCTATCGCTACGATACCTAGACATCTGCAGACGCCATTTCCTAGCAAGGAAGTGTCGCACTTACATTCATTTGAAGTGTAGACGAGGAATACGTAACACTTCGCAAATCATATTATATCTTACCATGAAACATAGAAATGAGATACGATATCGCGTTGTAAGAATCATAAGAACACTATTGCTACGATACGTAGATATCTGCAAACGCTATTTCCTACCAAGGAAGTGTCGCATTTACATTCATATGAAGTGTAGACGAGGAATACATAACACTTCGCAAATCATATTATATCTTACCATGAAACATAGAAATGAGGTGCGATATGGCGTTTTGCGAAGCATTAGAACCCTATTGCTACGATAGGTAGACATCTGCAAACGCTATTTCCTTGCTAGGAAGTGTCGCATTTACATTCATTTGAAGTGTAGACGAGGAATACATAGCACTTCGCAAATCATATTATATCTTACCATGAAACATAGAAATGAGATGCGATATCGCGTTTTAAAAAGCATTAGAAATCTATTGCTACGATACGTAGACACCTTCAAACGCTATTTTCTAGCGAGGAAGTGTCGCATTCACATTCATTTGAAGTGTAGACGAGGAATACATAACACTTCGCAAATCATATTATATCTTACCATGAAACATAGAAGTAGATGCGATATCGCGTTTTGAGAATCATAAGAACTCTATTGCTACGATATGTAGAAATCTGCAAACGCTGTTTCCTTGCAAGGATGTGTCGCATTTACGTTCAATTGAATCGTAGACGAGGAATACATGACACTTCGCAAATCATATTATATCTTACCATGAAACATAGAAATGAGATGCGATATCGCGTTCTAAGAAGCATTAGAACTCTATCGCTACGATACCTAGGCATCTGCAGACGCTATTTCCCAGCAAGGAAGTGTCGCATTTACATTCATTTGAAGTGTAGACGAGGAATACATGACACTTCGCAAATCATATTATATCTTACCATGAAACATGGAAATGAGATGCGATATCGCGTTTTAAGTATCATAAGAACTCCATTGCTACGATACGTAGACATCTGCAGACGCTATTTCCTTGCAAGGAAGTGTCGCATTTACGTTCATTTGAATCGTAGACGAGGAATACATAACACTTCGCAAATCATATTATATCTTACCATGAAACATAGAAATGAGTTGCGATATCGCGTTTTAAGAAGCATTAGAACTCTATCGCTACGATACCTAGGCATCTGCAGACGCTATTTCCCAGCAAGGAAGTGTCGCATTTACATTCATTTGAAGTGTAGACGAGGAATACATGACACTTCGCAAATCATATTATATCTTACCATGAAACATGGAAATGAGATGCGATATCGCGTTTTAAGTATCATAAGAACTCCATTGCTACGATACGTAGACATCTGCAAACGCTATTTCCTTGCAAGGAATTGTCGCATTTACGTTCATTTGAATCGTAGACGAGGAATACATAACACTTCGCAAATCATATTATATCTTACCATGAAACATAGAAATGAGTTGCGATATCGCGTTTTAAGAAGCATT